>NC_080860.1:22581611-23791949 GCF_030435755.1 Ochotona princeps | reverse complement strand
AGAAAAAAATGCAAAATTCATACACAAATAGTTAGGGACAGAATGCAAAGAAATCCATGATATACAGAGAAAGTGCTCCAGAGAAACATCAGATGGGTTTTAGCGATCGCAACTGTGTGGTGAAAGAACAGAAAGCAGGTTTCGTCAACACAGCAATATTCTGGCTAAGGAGAATGCACAGACACAGGCCAGGAGAACCCCGATGTAGACTACCTAGCACGCTTATCCCGAGAAGGCAAAGAACAAGTGGGCAGCTTACTCCAGATGTGGCTGAGGAACAAACTGAGAAACTCAGGAAAGTAGATTCTCAAAACATTACGCCCAATGATTCCAATGTACATCCGAAGGGGGGAACCAAATGCCCTGCTACACTGGTGTACTCCCTGAGAGGTGTTGACTCAGAAAAGAAACAGATTTCTAGAGAAAACAAATGACCAGGGGCATGTCTGTTCTGCAAAACAAGGAGGGATCACAAAGCTCCCGCACACACACGGGTAAGATTACACTGTCAGGACTTACCTCCAGTTTGTCTTGGTTAGCTGCTTGGTTAGAGTCTCGCTCGGAAACTAGGTTTGGACCTACACATTATTAAAAAGAAAGAAAGAGAAAAAGGAAACCATGAACATCGTGGGTCTTAGCATTTTGTTCTTGGGACGTTTCTGGATCGCAAGGGACACTGTGATATCTCCCACATCCAGGTCGGTGCATAAGCCAGCTTGACACCTGCCTCCTTATCCATGGCCTCAAGAATACTCTGAGGCCGCTGGAACTCCTGCTATGCCAAATGCTCTACAGCCAAATGAAGTTGAGGTCTCTGCAGCTGGCACTTAGCAACCCACCTGCTGCAGCAGCATTGAGAAGCTGTCCAGAGAGTAGCACCTCTCTTCTTCCTGCCATTCTGCTCCTGCTTCCTGATTCTTCCTTCAATGAATACTGGCCAACACGAGACCCCACTGGGCAATACGTGTTCCTGGACTCTATGATCGGGAACTGCTCAGCGTCCGAGGACATCCATTCACACATCCCTCCTGGGAATACAACTCTTTGACCCTTCCCTTGCTTTCTCGGCTACTCACTCACACTGCAGCTCACTTGGTGCTCGCACCAAAGTGCTAGTTCTCCGACCTCTCAGCGTCCTCACTTGCTCAATCCTCTCCCGATTCACCAGACTCCACAATCCGTCAGGTCAGCCAGTTGCCAACAGCCTTGTCCTAGAAGTCCTGTTCATTTTGTACTTGACTGACACCGTGCTAAGCCTACATCAATCTGGGGCTCACACATCACTTTACCTACACCTGAGCCACCTGGACAGCCAGAAGAGATGGAAAACTAAGAGCCCTCAAGCTCCCCGCCCTGGGAAAACACACTCATTCACTCACTCACTCACTCACTCACAACAGCCCACATCGATGACAACTGGAACCTGAACATTTCAACCTGATCATCTCCTTCAACATACTGCCAGCTTTGTAGTGCCTGGCCTTCCATCTGTTGACATGGAAGCAAGGTTCCTCCTCAACAACTGACAACATCCATCCTCCTGAAACGCACCTACACTCGCTATGTGGCCACTGAATGGTGAAGAGTGTGAGATGGCACATTTTGAATGCACAACGTGTCAGATGCTTCATATCCATTAAGTACAGACTTCACCAACATACTAATGGCCACCATGGGGAGCACTGGCTGCTGCTCTCTTTTCTAATCCCGCTTCCTGCTTCCAAACCAGGAAAACCAGCAGAGGTGGGCCCAAGGCCATCGGACCCTGCAAACACACGGCAAACCCGGAACACACTCCTGGTTCCCACCATCACAACGGCCTCGATTTGGCTGTGGTTTGTGTGGAGTCGGGCAGAGGATGCAAGCTCTCTTGGCACTTCTCTTCTCTGTGTGACTCTGCTACCTCTCCCCTAAACAGCAGCTACTCTCTAAAACACAAACACACACAAGAATCCAGAAACCCAACACGCAGCCCACACACCCCTGCCGCCTCTTCCCTGTAGCCCTGCTTTTCAGGTAAAGAAAAATGAGCCTTACCGAATAACCAATTTCCTAAACAAATATGCCATGGCTTGTCCAACGATACAGTGTGTGAACGTGCCCACTGCGATGCCATCACCTCTTACGCCATGCCATCGCAGCCATGGGCACACTGATCCAAGGGTCCAAGATCGCCTCTGACCCTCATGCTCACTCTCATAATGCTTGTCCGTTAAATCGTACAACCGACAACAACACAACAGAAACCCAATATGGCCACCGGATCTCCGCATGCTTCCCACGCCAATACACAGCCTTTCCCGAGGGAATCTCTTATCAATGTTTTCCTTGTCTTTCAAAAGTTCTTCCTCTTGTCCACTCACCACGGATACCCACATACCTAGATTGACCAACTTCAGACAGTGCCATGAGGCTGTTGAAGGAAATGAGTGACGGGAAAACAGTAGTTTGGCTCGGGACATCTTAGCCAAATGCAAGTAGGACTGGCTGAAAGGTGGGCAAACACTTGGCTGCATCCAAAAGTGTATCTGAAAAAATCCCCAGCCCCTTCCACAAAACTCATTTTCCTTGGCCTTCCATTTCCAAAGCACGGGCAGAAATGACATCAGACAAGACAGTTCACGGGCCTTGGCCCAGCATTTGTCACACGACCGTTCATGCTCCAGTCACCTGGTTCTTTGTGAATGGTAGGTGAGAAGAGTCAAGCAATCAATTTCCCCCAGCGCCACCCACCCCACAGCTTTCTCTTTGTTTGTTGCTTATCTCAAGTTACCCACAAAAGCCAAAAGAGTCAGGAATAATGAGGCCAAACAGGATCGAAGCAGCCTTACACTCACTAGGTAGTAAATAGACTAGGACTGTACAGCAGCTGCTCACGAAACACCATTTCACCGAGTCCTTTTGTGGACAAGGGAAATCAGGATCATCTTCAGTAGCAGCCAGCATAATTGGTTTCTATCAACTAATAGAGAGTGAAATAATGCCCGTGTTAGTGTAAGAGGGAAAAAGGAGGCAAGTGGTTTTCTCAAGTATTACAATCTGTATGCAACTGCCCCTCATTCAGGTGATTCACGTTAAGGCTGTCTATGGCTGGCTGGCTCCCTTCCCAATCTGAAAAGTCAAGCTTCATTCCCATGGCATTAGAGCCAAATCTTTGGCTCTTGCTTACCCTCTTGTGACTAGATGAGCCACGGTCAAGTGAGCATCTCCTTCACGTACAAAACTAGTGTTTCAACTCCGTAGCTTTCAAGGAAGAGGGGGAAAAAAAGCCCTGACAAACCAAATCACATACCTCCTACACGCGGTGGTAGTGGCCCTAGGTCAGGAGCACCCGTAGGCAAAACTGTGGAAGCATGGGTGGCTGGCCACGTTCCTGCAGGGGGGCGAGCGTGAGGAGGCCCTACCCTCCAGAATGGATTCGCAGGACCGGTTGGCCCTTGGGGTGGATGAGCCGAAGTTGTTGCTGCTTGGACAGCACCTGGTTCTTTCCCCTCGCAGGGAACTGTTGATGCACTTATGGTGCTGCTCTGTAACAAAATCACATAAATCCCACATCACTAACAAGAAAAAAATGCAAAATTCATACACAAATAGTTAGGGACAGAATGCAAAGAAATCCATGATATACAGAGAAAGTGCTCCAGAGAAACATCAGATGGGTTTTAGCGATCGCAACTGTGTGGTGAAAGAACAGAAAGCAGGTTTCGTCAACACAGCAATATTCTGGCTAAGGAGAATGCACAGACACAGGCCAGGAGAACCCCGATGTAGACTACCTAGCACGCTTATCCCGAGAAGGCAAAGAACAAGTGGGCAGCTTACTCCAGATGTGGCTGAGGAACAAACTGAGAAACTCAGGAAAGTAGATTCTCAAAACATTACGCCCAATGATTCCAATGTACATCCGAAGGGGGGAACCAAATGCCCTGCTACACTGGTGTACTCCCTGAGAGGTGTTGACTCAGAAAAGAAACAGATTTCTAGAGAAAACAAATGACCAGGGGCATGTCTGTTCTGCAAAAAAAGGAGGGATCACAAAGCTCCCGCACACACACGGGTAAGATTACACTGTCAGGACTTACCTCCAGTTTGTCTTGGTTAGCTGCTTGGTTAGAGTCTCGCTCGGAAACTAGGTTTGGACCTACACATTATTAAAAAGAAAGAAAGAGAAAAAGGAAACCATGAACATCGTGGGTCTTAGCATTTTGTTCTTGGGACGTTTCTGGATCGCAAGGGACACTGTGATATCTCCCACATCCAGGTCGGTGCATAAGCCAGCTTGACACCTGCCTCCTTATCCATGGCCTCAAGAATACTCTGAGGCCGCTGGAACTCCTGCTATGCCAAATGCTCTACAGCCAAATGAAGTTGAGGTCTCTGCAGCTGGCACTTAGCAACCCACCTGCTGCAGCAGCATTGAGAAGCTGTCCAGAGAGTAGCACCTCTCTTCTTCCTGCCATTCTGCTCCTGCTTCCTGATTCTTCCTTCAATGAATACTGGCCAACACGAGACCCCACTGGGCAATACGTGTTCCTGGACTCTATGATCGGGAACTGCTCAGCGTCCGAGGACATCCATTCACACATCCCTCCTGGGAATACAACTCTTTGACCCTTCCCTTGCTTTCTCGGCTACTCACTCACACTGCAGCTCACTTGGTGCTCGCACCAAAGTGCTAGTTCTCCGACCTCTCAGCGTCCTCACTTGCTCAATCCTCTCCCGATTCACCAGACTCCACAATCCGTCAGGTCAGCCAGTTGCCAACAGCCTTGTCCTAGAAGTCCTGTTCATTTTGTACTTGACTGACACCGTGCTAAGCCTACATCAATCTGGGGCTCACACATCACTTTACCTACACCTGAGCCACTTGGACAGCCAGAAGAGATGGAAAACTAAGAGCCCTCAAGCTCCCCGCCCTGGGAAAACACACTCATTCACTCACTCACTCACTCACTCACTCACTCACAACAGCCCACATCGATGACAACTGGAACCTGAACATTTCAACCTGATCATCTCCTTCAACATACTGCCAGCTTTGTAGTGCCTGGCCTTCCATCTGTTGACATGGAAGCAAGGTTCCTCCTCAACAACTGACAACATCCATCCTCCTGAAACGCACCTACACTCGCTATGTGGCCACTGAATGGTGAAGAGTGTGAGATGGCACATTTTGAATGCACAACGTGTCAGATGCTTCATATCCATTAAGTACAGACTTCACCAACATACTAATGGCCACCATGGGGAGCACTGGCTGCTGCTCTCTTTTCTAATCCCGCTTCCTGCTTCCAAACCAGGAAAACCAGCAGAGGTGGGCCCAAGGCCATCGGACCCTGCAAACACACGGCAAACCCGGAACACACTCCTGGTTCCCACCATCACAACGGCCTCGATTTGGCTGTGGTTTGTGTGGAGTCGGGCAGAGGATGCAAGCTCTCTTGGCACTTCTCTTCTCTGTGTGACTCTGCTACCTCTCCCCTAAACAGCAGCTACTCTCTAAAACACAAACACACACAAGAATCCAGAAACCCAACACGCAGCCCACACACCCCTGCCGCCTCTTCCCTGTAGCCCTGCTTTTCAGGTAAAGAAAAATGAGCCTTACCGAATAACCAATTTCCTAAACAAATATGCCATGGCTTGTCCAACGATACAGTGTGTGAACGTGCCCACTGCGATGCCATCACCTCTTACGCCATGCCATCGCAGCCATGGGCACACTGATCCAAGGGTCCAAGATCGCCTCTGACCCTCATGCTCACTCTCATAATGCTTGTCCGTTAAATCGTACAACCGACAACAACACAACAGAAACCCAATATGGCCACCGGATCTCCGCATGCTTCCCACGCCAATACACAGCCTTTCCCGAGGGAATCTCTTATCAATGTTTTCCTTGTCTTTCAAAAGTTCTTCCTCTTGTCCACTCACCACGGATACCCACATACCTAGATTGACCAACTTCAGACAGTGCCATGAGGCTGTTGAAGGAAATGAGTGACGGGAAAACAGTAGTTTGGCTCGGGACATCTTAGCCAAATGCAAGTAGGACTGGCTGAAAGGTGGGCAAACACTTGGCTGCATCCAAAAGTGTATCTGAAAAAATCCCCAGCCCCTTCCACAAAACTCATTTTCCTTGGCCTTCCATTTCCAAAGCACGGGCAGAAATGACATCAGACAAGACAGTTCACGGGCCTTGGCCCAGCATTTGTCACACGACCGTTCATGCTCCAGTCACCTGGTTCTTTGTGAATGGTAGGTGAGAAGAGTCAAGCAATCAATTTCCCCCAGCGCCACCCACCCCACAGCTTTCTCTTTGTTTGTTGCTTATCTCAAGTTACCCACAAAAGCCAAAAGAGTCAGGAATAATGAGGCCAAACAGGATCGAAGCAGCCTTACACTCACTAGGTAGTAAATAGACTACAACTGTACAGCAGCTGCTCACGAAACACCATTTCACCGAGTCCTTTTGTGGACAAGGGAAATCAGGATCATCTTCAGTAGCAGCCAGCATAATTGGTTTCTATCAACTAATAGAGAGTGAAATAATGCCCGTGTTAGTGTAAGAGGGAAAAAGGAGGCAAGTGGTTTTCTCAAGTATTACAATCTGTATGCAACTGCCCCTCATTCAGGTGATTCACGTTAAGGCTGTCTATGGCTGGCTGGCTCCCTTCCCAATCTGAAAAGTCAAGCTTCATTCCCATGGCATTAGAGCCAAATCTTTGGCTCTTGTTTACCCTCTTGTGACTAGATGAGCCACGGTCAAGTGAGCATCTCCTTCACGTACAAAACTAGTGTTTCAACTCCGTAGCTTTCAAGGAAGAGGGGGAAAAAAAGCCCTGACAAACCAAATCACATACCTCCTACACGCGGTGGTAGTGGCCCTAGGTCAGGAGCACCCGTAGGCAAAACTGTGGAAGCATGGGTGGCTGGCCACGTTCCTGCAGGGGGGCGAGCGTGAGGAGGCCCTACCCTCCAGAATGGATTCGCAGGACCGGTTGGCCCTTGGGGTGGATGAGCCGAAGTTGTTGCTGCTTGGACAGCACCTGGTTCTTTCCCCTCGCAGGGAACTGTTGATGCACTTATGGTGCTGCTCTGTAACAAAATCACATAAATCCCACATCACTAACAAGAAAAAAATGCAAAATTCATACACAAATAGTTAGGGACAGAATGCAAAGAAATCCATGATATACAGAGAAAGTGCTCCAGAGAAACATCAGATGGGTTTTAGCGATCGCAACTGTGTGGTGAAAGAACAGAAAGCAGGTTTCGTCAACACAGCAATATTCTGGCTAAGGAGAATGCACAGACACAGGCCAGGAGAACCCCGATGTAGACTACCTAGCACGCTTATCCCGAGAAGGCAAAGAACAAGTGGGCAGCTTACTCCAGATGTGGCTGAGGAACAAACTGAGAAACTCAGGAAAGTAGATTCTCAAAACATTACGCCCAATGATTCCAATGTACATCCGAAGGGGGGAACCAAATGCCCTGCTACACTGGTGTACTCCCTGAGAGGTGTTGACTCAGAAAAGAAACAGATTTCTAGAGAAAACAAATGACCAGGGGCATGTCTGTTCTGCAAAAAAAGGAGGGATCACAAAGCTCCCGCACACACACGGGTAAGATTACACTGTCAGGACTTACCTCCAGTTTGTCTTGGTTAGCTGCTTGGTTAGAGTCTCGTTTGGAAACTAGGTTTGGACCTACACATTATTAAAAAGAAAGAAAGAGAAAAAGGAAACCATGAACATCGTGGGTCTTAGCATTTTGTTCTTGGGACGTTTCTGGATCGCAAGGGACACTGTGATATCTCCCACATCCAGGTCGGTGCATAAGCCAGCTTGACACCTGCCTCCTTATCCATGGCCTCAAGAATACTCTGAGGCCGCTGGAACTCCTGCTATGCCAAATGCTCTACAGCCAAATGAAGTTGAGGTCTCTGCAGCTGGCACTTAGCAACCCACCTGCTGCAGCAGCATTGAGAAGCTGTCCAGAGAGTAGCACCTCTCTTCTTCCTGCCATTCTGCTCCTGCTTCCTGATTCTTCCTTCAATGAATACTGGCCAACACGAGACCCCACTGGGCAATACGTGTTCCTGGACTCTATGATCGGGAACTGCTCAGCGTCCGAGGACATCCATTCACACATCCCTCCTGGGAATACAACTCTTTGACCCTTCCCTTGCTTTCTCGGCTACTCACTCACACTGCAGCTCACTTGGTGCTCGCACCAAAGTGCTAGTTCTCCGACCTCTCAGCGTCCTCACTTGCTCAATCCTCTCCCGATTCACCAGACTCCACAATCCGTCAGGTCAGCCAGTTGCCAACAGCCTTGTCCTAGAAGTCCTGTTCATTTTGTACTTGACTGACACCATGCTAAGCCTACATCAATCTGGGGCTCACACATCACTTTACCTACACCTGAGCCACTTGGACAGCCAGAAGAGATGGAAAACTAAGAGCCCTCAAGCTCCCCGCCCTGGGAAAACACACTCATTCACTCACTCACTCACTCACTCACTCACAACAGCCCACATCGATGACAACTGGAACCTGAACATTTCAACCTGATCATCTCCTTCAACATACTGCCAGCTTTGTAGTGCCTGGCCTTCCATCTGTTGACATGGAAGCAAGGTTCCTCCTCAACAACTGACAACATCCATCCTCCTGAAACGCACCTACACTCGCTATGTGGCCACTGAATGGTGAAGAGTGTGAGATGGCACATTTTGAATGCACAACGTGTCAGATGCTTCATATCCATTAAGTACAGACTTCACCAACATACTAATGGCCACCATGGGGAGCACTGGCTGCTGCTCTCTTTTCTAATCCCGCTTCCTGCTTCCAAACCAGGAAAACCAGCAGAGGTGGGCCCAAGGCCATCGGACCCTGCAAACACACGGCAAACCCGGAACACACTCCTGGTTCCCACCATCACAACGGCCTCGATTTGGCTGTGGTTTGTGTGGAGTCGGGCAGAGGATGCAAGCTCTCTTGGCACTTCTCTTCTCTGTGTGACTCTGCTACCTCTCCCCTAAACAGCAGCTACTCTCTAAAACACAAACACACACAAGAATCCAGAAACCCAACACGCAGCCCACACACCCCTGCCGCCTCTTCCCTGTAGCCCTGCTTTTCAGGTAAAGAAAAATGAGCCTTACCGAATAACCAATTTCCTAAACAAATATGCCATGGCTTGTCCAACGATACAGTGTGTGAACGTGCCCACTGCGATGCCATCACCTCTTACGCCATGCCATCGCAGCCATGGGCACACTGATCCAAGGGTCCAAGATCGCCTCTGACCCTCATGCTCACTCTCATAATGCTTGTCCGTTAAATCGTACAACCGACAACAACACAACAGAAACCCAATATGGCCACCGGATCTCCGCATGCTTCCCACGCCAATACACAGCCTTTCCCGAGGGAATCTCTTATCAATGTTTTCCTTGTCTTTCAAAAGTTCTTCCTCTTGTCCACTCACCACGGATACCCACATACCTAGATTGACCAACTTCAGACAGTGCCATGAGGCTGTTGAAGGAAATGAGTGACGGGAAAACAGTAGTTTGGCTCGGGACATCTTAGCCAAATGCAAGTAGGACTGGCTGAAAGGTGGGCAAACACTTGGCTGCATCCAAAAGTGTATCTGAAAAAATCCCCAGCCCCTTCCACAAAACTCATTTTCCTTGGCCTTCCATTTCCAAAGCACGGGCAGAAATGACATCAGACAAGACAGTTCACGGGCCTTGGCCCAGCATTTGTCACACGACCGTTCATGCTCCAGTCACCTGGTTCTTTGTGAATGGTAGGTGAGAAGAGTCAAGCAATCAATTTCCCCCAGCGCCACCCACCCCACAGCTTTCTCTTTGTTTGTTGCTTATCTCAAGTTACCCACAAAAGCCAAAAGAGTCAGGAATAATGAGGCCAAACAGGATCGAAGCAGCCTTACACTCACTAGGTAGTAAATAGACTAGGACTGTACAGCAGCTGCTCACGAAACACCATTTCACCGAGTCCTTTTGTGGACAAGGGAAATCAGGATCATCTTCAGTAGCAGCCAGCATAATTGGTTTCTATCAACTAATAGAGAGTGAAATAATGCCCGTGTTAGTGTAAGAGGGAAAAAGGAGGCAAGTGGTTTTCTCAAGTATTACAATCTGTATGCAACTGCCCCTCATTCAGGTGATTCACGTTAAGGCTGTCTATGGCTGGCTGGCTCCCTTCCCAATCTGAAAAGTCAAGCTTCATTCCCATGGCATTAGAGCCAAATCTTTGGCTCTTGCTTACCCTCTTGTGACTAGATGAGCCACGGTCAAGTGAGCATCTCCTTCACGTACAAAACTAGTGTTTCAACTCCGTAGCTTTCAAGGAAGAGGGGGAAAAAAAGCCCTGACAAACCAAATCACATACCTCCTACACGCGGTGGTAGTGGCCCTAGGTCAGGAGCACCCGTAGGCAAAACTGTGGAAGCATGGGTGGCTGGCCACGTTCCTGCAGGGGGGCGAGCGTGAGGAGGCCCTACCCTCCAGAATGGATTCGCAGGACCGGTTGGCCCTTGGGGTGGATGAGCCGAAGTTGTTGCTGCTTGGACAGCACCTGGTTCTTTCCCCTCGCAGGGAACTGTTGATGCACTTATGGTGCTGCTCTGTAACAAAATCACATAAATCCCACATCACTAACAAGAAAAAAATGCAAAATTCATACACAAATAGTTAGGGACAGAATGCAAAGAAATCCATGATATACAGAGAAAGTGCTCCAGAGAAACATCAGATGGGTTTTAGCGATCGCAACTGTGTGGTGAAAGAACAGAAAGCAGGTTTCGTCAACACAGCAATATTCTGGCTAAGGAGAATGCACAGACACAGGCCAGGAGAACCCCGATGTAGACTACCTAGCACGCTTATCCCGAGAAGGCAAAGAACAAGTGGGCAGCTTACTCCAGATGTGGCTGAGGAACAAACTGAGAAACTCAGGAAAGTAGATTCTCAAAACATTACGCCCAATGATTCCAATGTACATCCGAAGGGGGGAACCAAATGCCCTGCTACACTGGTGTACTCCCTGAGAGGTGTTGACTCAGAAAAGAAACAGATTTCTAGAGAAAACAAATGACCAGGGGCATGTCTGTTCTGCAAAAAAAGGAGGGATCACAAAGCTCCCGCACACACACGGGTAAGATTACACTGTCAGGACTTACCTCCAGTTTGTCTTGGTTAGCTGCTTGGTTAGAGTCTCGCTCAGAAACTAGGTTTGGACCTACACATTATTAAAAAGAAAGAAAGAGAAAAAGGAAACCATGAACATCGTGGGTCTTAGCATTTTGTTCTTGGGACGTTTCTGGATCGCAAGGGACACTGTGATATCTCCCACATCCAGGTCGGTGCATAAGCCAGCTTGACACCTGCCTCCTTATCCATGGCCTCAAGAATACTCTGAGGCCGCTGGAACTCCTGCTATGCCAAATGCTCTACAGCCAAATGAAGTTGAGGTCTCTGCAGCTGGCACTTAGCAACCCACCTGCTGCAGCAGCATTGAGAAGCTGTCCAGAGAGTAGCACCTCTCTTCTTCCTGCCATTCTGCTCCTGCTTCCTGATTCTTCCTTCAATGAATACTGGCCAACACGAGACCCCACTGGGCAATACGTGTTCCTGGACTCTATGATCGGGAACTGCTCAGCGTCCGAGGACATCCATTCACACATCCCTCCTGGGAATACAACTCTTTGACCCTTCCCTTGCTTTCTCGGCTACTCACTCACACTGCAGCTCACTTGGTGCTCGCACCAAAGTGCTAGTTCTCCGATCTCTCAGCGTCCTCACTTGCTCAATCCTCTCCCGATTCACCAGACTCCACAATCCGTCAGGTCAGCCAGTTGCCAACAGCCTTGTCCTAGAAGTCCTGTTCATTTTGTACTTGACTGACACCGTGCTAAGCCTACATCAATCTGGGGCTCACACATCACTTTACCTACACCTGAGCCACTTGGACAGCCAGAAGAGATGGAAAACTAAGAGCCCTCAAGCTCCCCGCCCTGGGAAAACACACTCATTCACTCACTCACTCACTCACTCACAACAGCCCACATCGATGACAACTGGAACCTGAACATTTCAACCTGATCATCTCCTTCAACATACTGCCAGCTTTGTAGTGCCTGGCCTTCCATCTGTTGACATGGAAGCAAGGTTCCTCCTCAACAACTGACAACATCCATCCTCCTGAAACGCACCTACACTCGCTATGTGGCCACTGAATGGTGAAGAGTGTGAGATGGCACAATTTGAATGCACAACGTGTCAGATGCTTCATATCCATTAAGTACAGACTTCACCAACATACTAATGGCCACCATGGGGAGCACTGGCTGCTGCTCTCTTTTCTAATCCCGCTTCCTGCTTCCAAACCAGGAAAACCAGCAGAGGTGGGCCCAAGGCCATCGGACCCTGCAAACACACGGCAAACCCGGAACACACTCCTGGTTCCCACCATCACAACGGCCTCGATTTGGCTGTGGTTTGTGTGGAGTCGGGCAGAGGATGCAAGCTCTCTTGGCACTTCTCTTCTCTGTGTGACTCTGCTACCTCTCCCCTAAACAGCAGCTACTCTCTAAAACACAAACACACACAAGAATCCAGAAACCCAACACGCAGCCCACACACCCCTGCCGCCTCTTCCCTGTAGCCCTGCTTTTCAGGTAAAAAAAATGAGCCTTACCGAATAACCAATTTCCTAAACAAATATGCCATGGCTTGTCCAACGATACAGTGTGTGAACGTGCCCACTGCGATGCCATCACCTCTTACGCCATGCCATCGCAGCCATGGGCACACTGATCCAAGGGTCCAAGATCGCCTCTGACCCTCATGCTCACTCTCATAATGCTTGTCCGTTAAATCGTACAACCGACAACAACACAACAGAAACCCAATATGGCCACCGGATCTCCGCATGCTTCCCACGCCAATACACAGCCTTTCCCGAGGGAATCTCTTATCAATGTTTTCCTTGTCTTTCAAAAGTTCTTCCTCTTGTCCACTCACCACGGATACCCACATACCTAGATTGACCAACTTCAGACAGTGCCATGAGGCTGTTGAAGGAAATGAGTGACGGGAAAACAGTAGTTTGGCTCGGGACATCTTAGCCAAATGCAAGTAGGACTGGCTGAAAGGTGGGCAAACACTTGGCTGCATCCAAAAGTGTATCTGAAAAAATCCCCAGCCCCTTCCACAAAACTCATTTTCCTTGGCCTTCCATTTCCAAAGCACGGGCAGAAATGACATCAGACAAGACAGTTCACGGGCCTTGGCCCAGCATTTGTCACACGACCGTTCATGCTCCAGTCACCTGGTTCTTTGTGAATGGTAGGTGAGAAGAGTCAAGCAATCAATTTCCCCCAGCGCCACCCACCCCACAGCTTTCTCTTTGTTTGTTGCTTATCTCAAGTTACCCACAAAAGCCAAAAGAGTCAGGAATAATGAGGCCAAACAGGATCGAAGCAGCCTTACACTCACTAGGTAGTAAATAGACTAGGACTGTACAGCAGCTGCTCACGAAACACCATTTCACCGAGTCCTTTTGTGGACAAGGGAAATCAGGATCATCTTCAGTAGCAGCCAGCATAATTGGTTTCTATCAACTAATAGAGAGTGAAATAATGCCCGTGTTAGTGTAAGAGGGAAAAAGGAGGCAAGTGGTTTTCTCAAGTATTACAATCTGTATGCAACTGCCCCTCATTCAGGTGATTCACGTTAAGGCTGTCTATGGCTGGCTGGCTCCCTTCCCAATCTGAAAAGTCAAGCTTCATTCCCATGGCATTAGAGCCAAATCTTTGGCTCTTGTTTACCCTCTTGTGACTAGATGAGCCACGGTCAAGTGAGCATCTCCTTCACGTACAAAACTAGTGTTTCAACTCCGTAGCTTTCAAGGAAGAGGGGGAAAAAAAGCCCTGACAAACCAAATCACATACCTCCTACACGCGGTGGTAGTGGCCCTAGGTCAGGAGCACCCGTAGGCAAAACTGTGGAAGCATGGGTGGCTGGCCACGTTCCTGCAGGGGGGCGAGCGTGAGGAGGCCCTACCCTCCAGAATGGATTCGCAGGACCGGTTGGCCCTTGGGGTGGATGAGCCGAAGTTGTTGCTGCTTGGACAGCACCTGGTTCTTTCCCCTCGCAGGGAACTGTTGATGCACTTATGGTGCTGCTCTGTAACAAAATCACATAAATCCCACATCACTAACAAGAAAAAAATGCAAAATTCATACACAAATAGTTAGGGACAGAATGCAAAGAAATCCATGATATACAGAGAAAGTGCTCCAGAGAAACATCAGATGGGTTTTAGCGATCGCAACTGTGTGGTGAAAGAACAGAAAGCAGGTTTCGTCAACACAGCAATATTCTGGCTAAGGAGAATGCACAGACACAGGCCAGGAGAACCCCGATGTAGACTACCTAGCACGCTTATCCCGAGAAGGCAAAGAACAAGTGGGCAGCTTACTCCAGATGTGGCTGAGGAACAAACTGAGAAACTCAGGAAAGTAGATTCTCAAAACATTACGCCCAATGATTCCAATGTACATCCGAAGGGGGGAACCAAATGCCCTGCTACACTGGTGTACTCCCTGAGAGGTGTTGACTCAGAAAAGAAACAGATTTCTAGAGAAAACAAATGACCAGGGGCATGTCTGTTCTGCAAAAAAAGGAGGGATCACAAAGCTCCCGCACACACACGGGTAAGATTACACTGTCAGGACTTACCTCCAGTTTGTCTTGGTTAGCTGCTTGGTTAGAGTCTCGCTCGGAAACTAGGTTTGGACCTACACATTATTAAAAAGAAAGAAAGAGAAAAAGGAAACCATGAACATCGTGGGTCTTAGCATTTTGTTCTTGGGACGTTTCTGGATCGCAAGGGACACTGTGATATCTCCCACATCCAGGTCGGTGCATAAGCCAGCTTGACACCTGCCTCCTTATCCATGGCCTCAAGAATACTCTGAGGCCGCTGGAACTCCTGCTATGCCAAATGCTCTACAGCCAAATGAAGTTGAGGTCTCTGCAGCTGGCACTTAGCAACCCACCTGCTGCAGCAGCATTGAGAAGCTGTCCAGAGAGTAGCACCTCTCTTCTTCCTGCCATTCTGCTCCTGCTTCCTGATTCTTCCTTCAATGAATACTGGCCAACACGAGACCCCACTGGGCAATACGTGTTCCTGGACTCTATGATCGGGAACTGCTCAGCGTCCGAGGACATCCATTCACACATCCCTCCTGGGAATACAACTCTTTGACCCTTCCCTTGCTTTCTCGGCTACTCACTCACACTGCAGCTCACTTGGTGCTCGCACCAAAGTGCTAGTTCTCCGACCTCTCAGCGTCCTCACTTGCTCAATCCTCTCCCGATTCACCAGACTCCACAATCCGTCAGGTCAGCCAGTTGCCAACAGCCTTGTCCTAGAAGTCCTGTTCATTTTGTACTTGACTGACACCGTGCTAAGCCTACATCAATCTGGGGCTCACACATCACTTTACCTACACCTGAGCCACTTGGACAGCCAGAAGAGATGGAAAACTAAGAGCCCTCAAGCTCCCCGCCCTGGGAAAACACACTCATTCACTCACTCACTCACTCACTCACAACAGCCCACATCGATGACAACTGGAACCTGAACATTTCAACCTGATCATCTCCTTCAACATACTGCCAGCTTTGTAGTGCCTGGCCTTCCATCTGTTGACATGGAAGCAAGGTTCCTCCTCAACAACTGACAACATCCATCCTCCTGAAACGCACCTACACTCGCTATGTGGCCACTGAATGGTGAAGAGTGTGAGATGGCACATTTTGAATGCACAACGTGTCAGATGCTTCATATCCATTAAGTACAGACTTCACCAACATACTAATGGCCACCATGGGGAGCACTGGCTGCTGCTCTCTTTTCTAATCCCGCTTCCTGCTTCCAAACCAGGAAAACCAGCAGAGGTGGGCCCAAGGCCATCGGACCCTGCAAACACACGGCAAACCCGGAACACACTCCTGGTTCCCACCATCACAACGGCCTCGATTTGGCTGTGGTTTGTGTGGAGTCGGGCAGAGGATGCAAGCTCTCTTGGCACTTCTCTTCTCTGTGTGACTCTGCTACCTCTCCCCTAAACAGCAGCTACTCTCTAAAACACAAACACACACAAGAATCCAGAAACCCAACACGCAGCCCACACACCCCTGCCGCCTCTTCCCTGTAGCCCTGCTTTTCAGGTAAAGAAAAATGAGCCTTACCGAATAACCAATTTCCTAAACAAATATGCCATGGCTTGTCCAACGATACAGTGTGTGAACGTGCCCACTGCGATGCCATCACCTCTTACGCCATGCCATCGCAGCCATGGGCACACTGATCCAAGGGTCCAAGATCGCCTCTGACCCTCATGCTCACTCTCATAATGCTTGTACGTTAAATCGTACAACCGACAACAACACAACAGAAACCCAATATGGCCACCGGATCTCCGCATGCTTCCCACGCCAATACACAGCCTTTCCCGAGGGAATCTCTTATCAATGTTTTCCTTGTCTTTCAAAAGTTCTTCCTCTTGTCCACTCACCACGGATACCCACATACCTAGATTGACCAACTTCAGACAGTGCCATGAGGCTGTTGAAGGAAATGAGTGACGGGAAAACAGTAGTTTGGCTCGGGACATCTTAGCCAAATGCAAGTAGGACTGGCTGAAAGGTGGGCAAACACTTGGCTGCATCCAAAAGTGTATCTGAAAAAATCCCCAGCCCCTTCCACAAAACTCATTTTCCTTGGCCTTCCATTTCCAAAGCACGGGCAGAAATGACATCAGACAAGACAGTTCACGGGCCTTGGCCCAGCATTTGTCACACGACCGTTCATGCTCCAGTCACCTGGTTCTTTGTGAATGGTAGGTGAGAAGAGTCAAGCAATCAATTTCCCCCAGCGCCACCCACCCCACAGCTTTCTCTTTGTTTGTTGCTTATCTCAAGTTACCCACAAAAGCCAAAAGAGTCAGGAATAATGAGGCCAAACAGGATCGAAGCAGCCTTACACTCACTAGGTAGTAAATAGACTAGGACTGTACAGCAGCTGCTCACGAAACACCATTTCACCGAGTCCTTTTGTGGACAAGGGAAATCAGGATCATCTTCAGTAGCAGCCAGCATAATTGGTTTCTATCAACTAATAGAGAGTGAAATAATGCCCGTGTTAGTGTAAGAGGGAAAAAGGAGGCAAGTGGTTTTCTCAAGTATTACAATCTGTATGCAACTGCCCCTCATTCAGGTGATTCACGTTAAGGCTGTCTATGGCTGGCTGGCTCCCTTCCCAATCTGAAAAGTCAAGCTTCATTCCCATGGCATTAGAGCCAAATCTTTGGCTCTTGTTTACCCTCTTGTGACTAGATGAGCCACGGTCAAGTGAGCATCTCCTTCACGTACAAAACTAGTGTTTCAACTCCGTAGCTTTCAAGGAAGAGGGGGAAAAAAAGCCCTGACAAACCAAATCACATACCTCCTACACGCGGTGGTAGTGGCCCTAGGTCAGGAGCACCCGTAGGCAAAACTGTGGAAGCATGGGTGGCTGGCCACGTTCCTGCAGGGGGGCGAGCGTGAGGAGGCCCTACCCTCCAGAATGGATTCGCAGGACCGGTTGGCCCTTGGGGTGGATGAGCCGAAGTTGTTGCTGCTTGGACAGCACCTGGTTCTTTCCCCTCGCAGGGAACTGTTGATGCACTTATGGTGCTGCTCTGTAACAAAATCACATAAATCCCACATCACTAACAAGAAAAAAATGCAAAATTCATACACAAATAGTTAGGGACAGAATGCAAAGAAATCCATGATATACAGAGAAAGTGCTCCAGAGAAACATCAGATGGGTTTTAGCGATCGCAACTGTGTGGTGAAAGAACAGAAAGCAGGTTTCGTCAACACAGCAATATTCTGGCTAAGGAGAATGCACAGACACAGGCCAGGAGAACCCCGATGTAGACTACCTAGCACGCTTATCCCGAGAAGGCAAAGAACAAGTGGGCAGCTTACTCCAGATGTGGCTGAGGAACAAACTGAGAAACTCAGGAAAGTAGATTCTCAAAACATTACGCCCAATGATTCCAATGTACATCCGAAGGGGGGAACCAAATGCCCTGCTACACTGGTGTACTCCCTGAGAGGTGTTGACTCAGAAAAGAAACAGATTTCTAGAGAAAACAAATGACCAGGGGCATGTCTGTTCTGCAAAAAAAGGAGGGATCACAAAGCTCCCGCACACACACGGGTAAGATTACACTGTCAGGACTTACCTCCAGTTTGTCTTGGTTAGCTGCTTGGTTAGAGTCTCGTTTGGAAACTAGGTTTGGACCTACACATTATTAAAAAGAAAGAAAGAGAAAAAGGAAACCATGAACATCGTGGGTCTTAGCATTTTGTTCTTGGGACGTTTCTGGATCGCAAGGGACACTGTGATATCTCCCACATCCAGGTCGGTGCATAAGCCAGCTTGACACCTGCCTCCTTATCCATGGCCTCAAGAATACTCTGAGGCCGCTGGAACTCCTGCTATGCCAAATGCTCTACAGCCAAATGAAGTTGAGGTCTCTGCAGCTGGCACTTAGCAACCCACCTGCTGCAGCAGCATTGAGAAGCTGTCCAGAGAGTAGCACCTCTCTTCTTCCTGCCATTCTGCTCCTGCTTCCTGATTCTTCCTTCAATGAATACTGGCCAACACGAGACCCCACTGGGCAATACGTGTTCCTGGACTCTATGATCGGGAACTGCTCAGCGTCCGAGGACATCCATTCACACATCCCTCCTGGGAATACAACTCTTTGACCCTTCCCTTGCTTTCTCGGCTACTCACTCACACTGCAGCTCACTTGGTGCTCGCACCAAAGTGCTAGTTCTCCGACCTCTCAGCGTCCTCACTTGCTCAATCCTCTCCCGATTCACCAGACTCCACAATCCGTCAGGTCAGCCAGTTGCCAACAGCCTTGTCCTAGAAGTCCTGTTCATTTTGTACTTGACTGACACCGTGCTAAGCCTACATCAATCTGGGGCTCACACATCACTTTACCTACACCTGAGCCACTTGGACAGCCAGAAGAGATGGAAAACTAAGAGCCCTCAAGCTCCCCGCCCTGGGAAAACACACTCATTCACTCACTCACTCACTCACTCACAACAGCCCACATCGATGACAACTGGAACCTGAACATTTCAACCTGATCATCTCCTTCAACATACTGCCAGCTTTGTAGTGCCTGGCCTTCCATCTGTTGACATGGAAGCAAGGTTCCTCCTCAACAACTGACAACATCCATCCTCCTGAAACGCACCTACACTCGCTATGTGGCCACTGAATGGTGAAGAGTGTGAGATGGCACATTTTGAATGCACAACGTGTCAGATGCTTCATATCCATTAAGTACAGACTTCACCAACATACTAATGGCCACCATGGGGAGCACTGGCTGTTGCTCTCTTTTCTAATCCCGCTTCCTGCTTCCAAACCAGGAAAACCAGCAGAGGTGGGCCCAAGGCCATCGGACCCTGCAAACACACGGCAAACCCGGAACACACTCCTGGTTCCCACCATCACAACGGCCTCGATTTGGCTGTGGTTTGTGTGGAGTCGGGCAGAGGATGCAAGCTCTCTTGGCACTTCTCTTCTCTGTGTGACTCTGCTACCTCTCCCCTAAACAGCAGCTACTCTCTAAAACACAAACACACACAAGAATCCAGAAACCCAACACGCAGCCCACACACCCCTGCCGCCTCTTCCCTGTAGCCCTGCTTTTCAGGTAAAGAAAAATGAGCCTTACCGAATAACCAATTTCCTAAACAAATATGCCATGGCTTGTCCAACGATACAGTGTGTGAACGTGCCCACTGCGATGCCATCACCTCTTACGCCATGCCATCGCAGCCATGGGCACACTGATCCAAGGGTCCAAGATCGCCTCTGACCCTCATGCTCACTCTCATAATGCTTGTACGTTAAATCGTACAACCGACAACAACACAACAGAAACCCAATATGGCCACCGGATCTCCGCATGCTTCCCACGCCAATACACAGCCTTTCCCGAGGGAATCTCTTATCAATGTTTTCCTTGTCTTTCAAAAGTTCTTCCTCTTGTCCACTCACCACGGATACCCACATACCTAGATTGACCAACTTCAGACAGTGCCATGAGGCTGTTGAAGGAAATGAGTGACGGGAAAACAGTAGTTTGGCTCGGGACATCTTAGCCAAATGCAAGTAGGACTGGCTGAAAGGTGGGCAAACACTTGGCTGCATCCAAAAGTGTATCTGAAAAAATCCCCAGCCCCTTCCACAAAACTCATTTTCCTTGGCCTTCCATTTCCAAAGCACGGGCAGAAATGACATCAGACAAGACAGTTCACGGGCCTTGGCCCAGCATTTGTCACACGACCGTTCATGCTCCAGTCACCTGGTTCTTTGTGAATGGTAGGTGAGAAGAGTCAAGCAATCAATTTCCCCCAGCGCCACCCACCCCACAGCTTTCTCTTTGTTTGTTGCTTATCTCAAGTTACCCACAAAAGCCAAAAGAGTCAGGAATAATGAGGCCAAACAGGATCGAAGCAGCCTTACACTCACTAGGTAGTAAATAGACTAGGACTGTACAGCAGCTGCTCACGAAACACCATTTCACCGAGTCCTTTTGTGGACAAGGGAAATCAGGATCATCTTCAGTAGCAGCCAGCATAATTGGTTTCTATCAACTAATAGAGAGTGAAATAATGCCCGTGTTAGTGTAAGAGGGAAAAAGGAGGCAAGTGGTTTTCTCAAGTATTACAATCTGTATGCAACTGCCCCTCATTCAGGTGATTCACGTTAAGGCTGTCTATGGCTGGCTGGCTCCCTTCCCAATCTGAAAAGTCAAGCTTCATTCCCATGGCATTAGAGCCAAATCTTTGGCTCTTGTTTACCCTCTTGTGACTAGATGAGCCACGGTCAAGTGAGCATCTCCTTCACGTACAAAACTAGTGTTTCAACTCCGTAGCTTTCAAGGAAGAGGGGGAAAAAAAGCCCTGACAAACCAAATCACATACCTCCTACACGCGGTGGTAGTGGCCCTAGGTCAGGAGCACCCGTAGGCAAAACTGTGGAAGCATGGGTGGCTGGCCACGTTCCTGCAGGGGGGCGAGCGTGAGGAGGCCCTACCCTCCAGAATGGATTCGCAGGACCGGTTGGCCCTTGGGGTGGATGAGCCGAAGTTGTTGCTGCTTGGACAGCACCTGGTTCTTTCCCCTCGCAGGGAACTGTTGATGCACTTATGGTGCTGCTCTGTAACAAAATCACATAAATCCCACATCACTAACAAGAAAAAAATGCAAAATTCATACACAAATAGTTAGGGACAGAATGCAAAGAAATCCATGATATACAGAGAAAGTGCTCCAGAGAAACATCAGATGGGTTTTAGCGATCGCAACTGTGTGGTGAAAGAACAGAAAGCAGGTTTCGTCAACACAGCAATATTCTGGCTAAGGAGAATGCACAGACACAGGCCAGGAGAACCCCGATGTAGACTACCTAGCACGCTTATCCCGAGAAGGCAAAGAACAAGTGGGCAGCTTACTCCAGATGTGGCTGAGGAACAAACTGAGAAACTCAGGAAAGTAGATTCTCAAAACATTACGCCCAATGATTCCAATGTACATCCGAAGGGGGGAACCAAATGCCCTGCTACACTGGTGTACTCCCTGAGAGGTGTTGACTCAGAAAAGAAACAGATTTCTAGAGAAAACAAATGACCAGGGGCATGTCTGTTCTGCAAAAAAAGGAGGGATCACAAAGCTCCCGCACACACACGGGTAAGATTACACTGTCAGGACTTACCTCCAGTTTGTCTTGGTTAGCTGCTTGGTTAGAGTCTCGTTTGGAAACTAGGTTTGGACCTACACATTATTAAAAAGAAAGAAAGAGAAAAAGGAAACCATGAACATCGTGGGTCTTAGCATTTTGTTCTTGGGACGTTTCTGGATCGCAAGGGACACTGTGATATCTCCCACATCCAGGTCGGTGCATAAGCCAGCTTGACACCTGCCTCCTTATCCATGGCCTCAAGAATACTCTGAGGCCGCTGGAACTCCTGCTATGCCAAATGCTCTACAGCCAAATGAAGTTGAGGTCTCTGCAGCTGGCACTTAGCAACCCACCTGCTGCAGCAGCATTGAGAAGCTGTCCAGAGAGTAGCACCTCTCTTCTTCCTGCCATTCTGCTCCTGCTTCCTGATTCTTCCTTCAATGAATACTGGCCAACACGAGACCCCACTGGGCAATACGTGTTCCTGGACTCTATGATCGGGAACTGCTCAGCGTCCGAGGACATCCATTCACACATCCCTCCTGGGAATACAACTCTTTGACCCTTCCCTTGCTTTCTCGGCTACTCACTCACACTGCAGCTCACTTGGTGCTCGCACCAAAGTGCTAGTTCTCCGACCTCTCAGCGTCCTCACTTGCTCAATCCTCTCCCGATTCACCAGACTCCACAATCCGTCAGGTCAGCCAGTTGCCAACAGCCTTGTCCTAGAAGTCCTGTTCATTTTGTACTTGACTGACACCGTGCTAAGCCTACATCAATCTGGGGCTCACACATCACTTTACCTACACCTGAGCCACTTGGACAGCCAGAAGAGATGGAAAACTAAGAGCCCTCAAGCTCCCCGCCCTGGGAAAACACACTCATTCACTCACTCACTCACTCACTCACAACAGCCCACATCGATGACAACTGGAACCTGAACATTTCAACCTGATCATCTCCTTCAACATACTGCCAGCTTTGTAGTGCCTGGCCTTCCATCTGTTGACATGGAAGCAAGGTTCCTCCTCAACAACTGACAACATCCATCCTCCTGAAACGCACCTACACTCGCTATGTGGCCACTGAATGGTGAAGAGTGTGAGATGGCACATTTTGAATGCACAACGTGTCAGATGCTTCATATCCATTAAGTACAGACTTCACCAACATACTAATGGCCACCATGGGGAGCACTGGCTGTTGCTCTCTTTTCTAATCCCGCTTCCTGCTTCCAAACCAGGAAAACCAGCAGAGGTGGGCCCAAGGCCATCGGACCCTGCAAACACACGGCAAACCCGGAACACACTCCTGGTTCCCACCATCACAACGGCCTCGATTTGGCTGTGGTTTGTGTGGAGTCGGGCAGAGGATGCAAGCTCTCTTGGCACTTCTCTTCTCTGTGTGACTCTGCTACCTCTCCCCTAAACAGCAGCTACTCTCTAAAACACAAACACACACAAGAATCCAGAAACCCAACACGCAGCCCACACACCCCTGCCGCCTCTTCCCTGTAGCCCTGCTTTTCAGGTAAAGAAAAATGAGCCTTACCGAATAACCAATTTCCTAAACAAATATGCCATGGCTTGTCCAACGATACAGTGTGTGAACGTGCCCACTGCGATGCCATCACCTCTTACGCCATGCCATCGCAGCCATGGGCACACTGATCCAAGGGTCCAAGATCGCCTCTGACCCTCATGCTCACTCTCATAATGCTTGTCCGTTAAATCGTACAACCGACAACAACACAACAGAAACCCAATATGGCCACCGGATCTCCGCATGCTTCCCACGCCAATACACAGCCTTTCCCGAGGGAATCTCTTATCAATGTTTTCCTTGTCTTTCAAAAGTTCTTCCTCTTGTCCACTCACCACGGATACCCACATACCTAGATTGACCAACTTCAGACAGTGCCATGAGGCTGTTGAAGGAAATGAGTGACGGGAAAACAGTAGTTTGGCTCGGGACATCTTAGCCAAATGCAAGTAGGACTGGCTGAAAGGTGGGCAAACACTTGGCTGCATCCAAAAGTGTATCTGAAAAAATCCCCAGCCCCTTCCACAAAACTCATTTTCCTTGGCCTTCCATTTCCAAAGCACGGGCAGAAATGACATCAGACAAGACAGTTCACGGGCCTTGGCCCAGCATTTGTCACACGACCGTTCATGCTCCAGTCACCTGGTTCTTTGTGAATGGTAGGTGAGAAGAGTCAAGCAATCAATTTCCCCCAGCGCCACCCACCCCACAGCTTTCTCTTTGTTTGTTGCTTATCTCAAGTTACCCACAAAAGCCAAAAGAGTCAGGAATAATGAGGCCAAACAGGATCGAAGCAGCCTTACACTCACTAGGTAGTAAATAGACTAGGACTGTACAGCAGCTGCTCACGAAACACCATTTCACCGAGTCCTTTTGTGGACAAGGGAAATCAGGATCATCTTCAGTAGCAGCCAGCATAATTGGTTTCTATCAACTAATAGAGAGTGAAATAATGCCCGTGTTAGTGTAAGAGGGAAAAAGGAGGCAAGTGGTTTTCTCAAGTATTACAATCTGTATGCAACTGCCCCTCATTCAGGTGATTCACGTTAAGGCTGTCTATGGCTGGCTGGCTCCCTTCCCAATCTGAAAAGTCAAGCTTCATTCCCATGGCATTAGAGCCAAATCTTTGGCTCTTGCTTACCCTCTTGTGACTAGATGAGCCACGGTCAAGTGAGCATCTCCTTCACGTACAAAACTAGTGTTTCAACTCCGTAGCTTTCAAGGAAGAGGGGGAAAAAAAGCCCTGACAAACCAAATCACATACCTCCTACACGCGGTGGTAGTGGCCCTAGGTCAGGAGCACCCGTAGGCAAAACTGTGGAAGCATGGGTGGCTGGCCACGTTCCTGCAGGGGGGCGAGCGTGAGGAGGCCCTACCCTCCAGAATGGATTCGCAGGACCGGTTGGCCCTTGGGGTGGATGAGCCGAAGTTGTTGCTGCTTGGACAGCACCTGGTTCTTTCCCCTCGCAGGGAACTGTTGATGCACTTATGGTGCTGCTCTGTAACAAAATCACATAAATCCCACATCACTAACAAGAAAAAAATGCAAAATTCATACACAAATAGTTAGGGACAGAATGCAAAGAAATCCATGATATACAGAGAAAGTGCTCCAGAGAAACATCAGATGGGTTTTAGCGATCGCAACTGTGTGGTGAAAGAACAGAAAGCAGGTTTCGTCAACACAGCAATATTCTGGCTAAGGAGAATGCACAGACACAGGCCAGGAGAACCCCGATGTAGACTACCTAGCACGCTTATCCCGAGAAGGCAAAGAACAAGTGGGCAGCTTACTCCAGATGTGGCTGAGGAACAAACTGAGAAACTCAGGAAAGTAGATTCTCAAAACATTACGCCCAATGATTCCAATGTACATCCGAAGGGGGGAACCAAATGCCCTGCTACACTGGTGTACTCCCTGAGAGGTGTTGACTCAGAAAAGAAACAGATTTCTAGAGAAAACAAATGACCAGGGGCATGTCTGTTCTGCAAAAAAAGGAGGGATCACAAAGCTCCCGCACACACACGGGTAAGATTACACTGTCAGGACTTACCTCCAGTTTGTCTTGGTTAGCTGCTTGGTTAGAGTCTCGCTCGGAAACTAGGTTTGGACCTACACATTATTAAAAAGAAAGAAAGAGAAAAAGGAAACCATGAACATCGTGGGTCTTAGCATTTTGTTCTTGGGACGTTTCTGGATCGCAAGGGACACTGTGATATCTCCCACATCCAGGTCGGTGCATAATCCAGCTTGACACCTGCCTCCTTATCCATGGCCTCAAGAATACTCTGAGGCCGCTGGAACTCCTGCTATGCCAAATGCTCTACAGCCAAATGAAGTTGAGGTCTCTGCAGCTGGCACTTAGCAACCCACCTGCTGCAGCAGCATTGAGAAGCTGTCCAGAGAGTAGCACCTCTCTTCTTCCTGCCATTCTGCTCCTGCTTCCTGATTCTTCCTTCAATGAATACTGGCCAACACGAGACCCCACTGGGCAATACGTGTTCCTGGACTCTATGATCGGGAACTGCTCAGCGTCCGAGGACATCCATTCACACATCCCTCCTGGGAATACAACTCTTTGACCCTTCCCTTGCTTTCTCGGCTACTCACTCACACTGCAGCTCACTTGGTGCTCGCACCAAAGTGCTAGTTCTCCGACCTCTCAGCGTCCTCACTTGCTCAATCCTCTCCCGATTCACCAGACTCCACAATCCGTCAGGTCAGCCAGTTGCCAACAGCCTTGTCCTAGAAGTCATGTTCATTTTGTACTTGACTGACACCGTGCTAAGCCTACATCAATCTGGGGCTCACACATCACTTTACCTACACCTGAGCCACTTGGACAGCCAGAAGAGATGGAAAACTAAGAGCCCTCAAGCTCCCCGCCCTGGGAAAACACACTCATTCACTCACTCACTCACTCACTCACAACAGCCCACATCGATGACAACTGGAACCTGAACATTTCAACCTGATCATCTCCTTCAACATACTGCCAGCTTTGTAGTGCCTGGCCTTCCATCTGTTGACATGGAAGCAAGGTTCCTCCTCAACCAACAAATGACAACATCCATCCTCCTGAAACGCACCTACACTCGCTATGTGGCCACTGAATGGTGAAGAGTGTGAGATGGCACATTTTGAATGCACAACGTGTCAGATGCTTCATATCCATTAAGTACAGACTTCACCAACATACTAATGGCCACCATGGGGAGCACTGGCTGCTGCTCTCTTTTCTAATCCCGCTTCCTGCTTCCAAACCAGGAAAACCAGCAGAGGTGGGCCCAAGGCCATCGGACCCTGCAAACACACGGCAAACCCGGAACACACTCCTGGTTCCCACCATCACAACGGCCTCGATTTGGCTGTGGTTTGTGTGGAGTCGGGCAGAGGATGCAAGCTCTCTTGGCACTTCTCTTCTCTGTGTGACTCTGCTACCTCTCCCCTAAACAGCAGCTACTCTCTAAAACACAAACACACACAAGAATCCAGAAACCCAACACGCAGCCCACACACCCCTGCCGCCTCTTCCCTGTAGCCCTGCTTTTCAGGTAAAGAAAAATGAGCCTTACCGAATAACCAATTTCCTAAACAAATATGCCATGGCTTGTCCAACGATACAGTGTGTGAACGTGCCCACTGCGATGCCATCACCTCTTACGCCATGCCATCGCAGCCATGGGCACACTGATCCAAGGGTCCAAGATCGCCTCTGACCCTCATGCTCACTCTCATAATGCTTGTCCGTTAAATCGTACAACCGACAACAACACAACAGAAACCCAATATGGCCACCGGATCTCCGCATGCTTCCCACGCCAATACACAGCCTTTCCCGAGGGAATCTCTTATCAATGTTTTCCTTGTCTTTCAAAAGTTCTTCCTCTTGTCCACTCACCACGGATACCCACATACCTAGATTGACCAACTTCAGACAGTGCCATGAGGCTGTTGAAGGAAATGAGTGACGGGAAAACAGTAGTTTGGCTCGGGACATCTTAGCCAAATGCAAGTAGGACTGGCTGAAAGGTGGGCAAACACTTGGCTGCATCCAAAAGTGTATCTGAAAAAATCCCCAGCCCCTTCCACAAAACTCATTTTCCTTGGCCTTCCATTTCCAAAGCACGGGCAGAAATGACATCAGACAAGACAGTTCACGGGCCTTGGCCCAGCATTTGTCACACGACCGTTCATGCTCCAGTCACCTGGTTCTTTGTGAATGGTAGGTGAGAAGAGTCAAGCAATCAATTTCCCCCAGCGCCACCCACCCCACAGCTTTCTCTTTGTTTGTTGCTTATCTCAAGTTACCCACAAAAGCCAAAAGAGTCAGGAATAATGAGGCCAAACAGGATCGAAGCAGCCTTACACTCACTAGGTAGTAAATAGACTAGGACTGTACAGCAGCTGCTCACGAAACACCATTTCACCGAGTCCTTTTGTGGACAAGGGAAATCAGGATCATCTTCAGTAGCAGCCAGCATAATTGGTTTCTATCAACTAATAGAGAGTGAAATAATGCCCGTGTTAGTGTAAGAGGGAAAAAGGAGGCAAGTGGTTTTCTCAAGTATTACAATCTGTATGCAACTGCCCCTCATTCAGGTGATTCACGTTAAGGCTGTCTATGGCTGGCTGGCTCCCTTCCCAATCTGAAAAGTCAAGCTTCATTCCCATGGCATTAGAGCCAAATCTTTGGCTCTTGTTTACCCTCTTGTGACTAGATGAGCCACGGTCAAGTGAGCATCTCCTTCACGTACAAAACTAGTGTTTCAACTCCGTAGCTTTCAAGGAAGAGGGGGAAAAAAAGCCCTGACAAACCAAATCACATACCTCCTACACGCGGTGGTAGTGGCCCTAGGTCAGGAGCACCCGTAGGCAAAACTGTGGAAGCATGGGTGGCTGGCCACGTTCCTGCAGGGGGGCGAGCGTGAGGAGGCCCTACCCTCCAGAATGGATTCGCAGGACCGGTTGGCCCTTGGGGTGGATGAGCCGAAGTTGTTGCTGCTTGGACAGCACCTGGTTCTTTCCCCTCGCAGGGAACTGTTGATGCACTTATGGTGCTGCTCTGTAACAAAATCACATAAATCCCACATCACTAACAAGAAAAAAATGCAAAATTCATACACAAATAGTTAGGGACAGAATGCAAAGAAATCCATGATATACAGAGAAAGTGCTCCAGAGAAACATCAGATGGGTTTTAGCAATCGCAACTGTGTGGTGAAAGAACAGAAAGCAGGTTTCGTCAACACAGCAATATTCTGGCTAAGGAGAATGCACAGACACAGGCCAGGAGAACCCCGATGTAGACTACCTAGCACGCTTATCCCGAGAAGGCAAAGAACAAGTGGGCAGCTTACTCCAGATGTGGCTGAGGAACAAACTGAGAAACTCAGGAAAGTAGATTCTCAAAACATTACGCCCAATGATTCCAATGTACATCCGAAGGGGGGAACCAAATGCCCTGCTACACTGGTGTACTCCCTGAGAGGTGTTGACTCAGAAAAGAAACAGATTTCTAGAGAAAACAAATGACCAGGGGCATGTCTGTTCTGCAAAAAAAGGAGGGATCACAAAGCTCCCGCACACACACGGGTAAGATTACACTGTCAGGACTTACCTCCAGTTTGTCTTGGTTAGCTGCTTGGTTAGAGTCTCGCTCGGAAACTAGGTTTGGACCTACACATTATTAAAAAGAAAGAAAGAGAAAAAGGAAACCATGAACATCGTGGGTCTTAGCATTTTGTTCTTGGGACGTTTCTGGATCGCAAGGGACACTGTGATATCTCCCACATCCAGGTCGGTGCATAATCCAGCTTGACACCTGCCTCCTTATCCATGGCCTCAAGAATACTCTGAGGCCGCTGGAACTCCTGCTATGCCAAATGCTCTACAGCCAAATGAAGTTGAGGTCTCTGCAGCTGGCACTTAGCAACCCACCTGCTGCAGCAGCATTGAGAAGCTGTCCAGAGAGTAGCACCTCTCTTCTTCCTGCCATTCTGCTCCTGCTTCCTGATTCTTCCTTCAATGAATACTGGCCAACACGAGACCCCACTGGGCAATACGTGTTCCTGGACTCTATGATCGGGAACTGCTCAGCGTCCGAGGACATCCATTCACACATCCCTCCTGGGAATACAACTCTTTGACCCTTCCCTTGCTTTCTCGGCTACTCACTCACACTGCAGCTCACTTGGTGCTCGCACCAAAGTGCTAGTTCTCCGACCTCTCAGCGTCCTCACTTGCTCAATCCTCTCCCGATTCACCAGACTCCACAATCCGTCAGGTCAGCCAGTTGCCAACAGCCTTGTCCTAGAAGTCATGTTCATTTTGTACTTGACTGACACCGTGCTAAGCCTACATCAATCTGGGGCTCACACATCACTTTACCTACACCTGAGCCACTTGGACAGCCAGAAGAGATGGAAAACTAAGAGCCCTCAAGCTCCCCGCCCTGGGAAAACACACTCATTCACTCACTCACTCACTCACTCACAACAGCCCACATCGATGACAACTGGAACCTGAACATTTCAACCTGATCATCTCCTTCAACATACTGCCAGCTTTGTAGTGCCTGGCCTTCCATCTGTTGACATGGAAGCAAGGTTCCTCCTCAACCAACAAATGACAACATCCATCCTCCTGAAACGCACCTACACTCGCTATGTGGCCACTGAATGGTGAAGAGTGTGAGATGGCACATTTTGAATGCACAACGTGTCAGATGCTTCATATCCATTAAGTACAGACTTCACCAACATACTAATGGCCACCATGGGGAGCACTGGCTGCTGCTCTCTTTTCTAATCCCGCTTCCTGCTTCCAAACCAGGAAAACCAGCAGAGGTGGGCCCAAGGCCATCGGACCCTGCAAACACACGGCAAACCCGGAACACACTCCTGGTTCCCACCATCACAACGGCCTCGATTTGGCTGTGGTTTGTGTGGAGTCGGGCAGAGGATGCAAGCTCTCTTGGCACTTCTCTTCTCTGTGTGACTCTGCTACCTCTCCCCTAAACAGCAGCTACTCTCTAAAACACAAACACACACAAGAATCCAGAAACCCAACACGCAGCCCACACACCCCTGCCGCCTCTTCCCTGTAGCCCTGCTTTTCAGGTAAAGAAAAATGAGCCTTACCGAATAACCAATTTCCTAAACAAATATGCCATGGCTTGTCCAACGATACAGTGTGTGAACGTGCCCACTGCGATGCCATCACCTCTTACGCCATGCCATCGCAGCCATGGGCACACTGATCCAAGGGTCCAAGATCGCCTCTGACCCTCATGCTCACTCTCATAATGCTTGTACGTTAAATCGTACAACCGACAACAACACAACAGAAACCCAATATGGCCACCGGATCTCCGCATGCTTCCCACGCCAATACACAGCCTTTCCCGAGGGAATCTCTTATCAATGTTTTCCTTGTCTTTCAAAAGTTCTTCCTCTTGTCCACTCACCACGGATACCCACATACCTAGATTGACCAACTTCAGACAGTGCCATGAGGCTGTTGAAGGAAATGAGTGACGGGAAAACAGTAGTTTGGCTCGGGACATCTTAGCCAAATGCAAGTAGGACTGGCTGAAAGGTGGGCAAACACTTGGCTGCATCCAAAAGTGTATCTGAAAAAATCCCCAGCCCCTTCCACAAAACTCATTTTCCTTGGCCTTCCATTTCCAAAGCACGGGCAGAAATGACATCAGACAAGACAGTTCACGGGCCTTGGCCCAGCATTTGTCACACGACCGTTCATGCTCCAGTCACCTGGTTCTTTGTGAATGGTAGGTGAGAAGAGTCAAGCAATCAATTTCCCCCAGCGCCACCCACCCCACAGCTTTCTCTTTGTTGCTTATCTCAAGTTACCCACAAAAGCCAAAAGAGTCAGGAATAATGAGGCCAAACAGGATCGAAGCAGCCTTACACTCACTAGGTAGTAAATAGACTAGGACTGTACAGCAGCTGCTCACGAAACACCATTTCACCGAGTCCTTTTGTGGACAAGGGAAATCAGGATCATCTTCAGTAGCAGCCAGCATAATTGGTTTCTATCAACTAATAGAGAGTGAAATAATGCCCGTGTTAGTGTAAGAGGGAAAAAGGAGGCAAGTGGTTTTCTCAAGTATTACAATCTGTATGCAACTGCCCCTCATTCAGGTGATTCACGTTAAGGCTGTCTATGGCTGGCTGGCTCCCTTCCCAATCTGAAAAGTCAAGCTTCATTCCCATGGCATTAGAGCCAAATCTTTGGCTCTTGTTTACCCTCTTGTGACTAGATGAGCCACGGTCAAGTGAGCATCTCCTTCACGTACAAAACTAGTGTTTCAACTCCGTAGCTTTCAAGGAAGAGGGGGAAAAAAAGCCCTGACAAACCAAATCACATACCTCCTACACGCGGTGGTAGTGGCCCTAGGTCAGGAGCACCCGTAGGCAAAACTGTGGAAGCATGGGTGGCTGGCCACGTTCCTGCAGGGGGGCGAGCGTGAGGAGGCCCTACCCTCCAGAATGGATTCGCAGGACCGGTTGGCCCTTGGGGTGGATGAGCCGAAGTTGTTGCTGCTTGGACAGCACCTGGTTCTTTCCCCTCGCAGGGAACTGTTGATGCACTTATGGTGCTGCTCTGTAACAAAATCACATAAATCCCACATCACTAACAAGAAAAAAATGCAAAATTCATACACAAATAGTTAGGGACAGAATGCAAAGAAATCCATGATATACAGAGAAAGTGCTCCAGAGAAACATCAGATGGGTTTTAGCGATCGCAACTGTGTGGTGAAAGAACAGAAAGCAGGTTTCGTCAACACAGCAATATTCTGGCTAAGGAGAATGCACAGACACAGGCCAGGAGAACCCCGATGTAGACTACCTAGCACGCTTATCCCGAGAAGGCAAAGAACAAGTGGGCAGCTTACTCCAGATGTGGCTGAGGAACAAACTGAGAAACTCAGGAAAGTAGATTCTCAAAACATTACGCCCAATGATTCCAATGTACATCCGAAGGGGGGAACCAAATGCCCTGCTACACTGGTGTACTCCCTGAGAGGTGTTGACTCAGAAAAGAAACAGATTTCTAGAGAAAACAAATGACCAGGGGCATGTCTGTTCTGCAAAACAAGGAGGGATCACAAAGCTCCCGCACACACACGGGTAAGATTACACTGTCAGGACTTACCTCCAGTTTGTCTTGGTTAGCTGCTTGGTTAGAGTCTCGCTCGGAAACTAGGTTTGGACCTACACATTATTAAAAAGAAAGAAAGAGAAAAAGGAAACCATGAACATCGTGGGTCTTAGCATTTTGTTCTTGGGACGTTTCTGGATCGCAAGGGACACTGTGATATCTCCCACATCCAGGTCGGTGCATAAGCCAGCTTGACACCTGCCTCCTTATCCATGGCCTCAAGAATACTCTGAGGCCGCTGGAACTCCTGCTATGCCAAATGCTCTACAGCCAAATGAAGTTGAGGTCTCTGCAGCTGGCACTTAGCAACCCACCTGCTGCAGCAGCATTGAGAAGCTGTCCAGAGAGTAGCACCTCTCTTCTTCCTGCCATTCTGCTCCTGCTTCCTGATTCTTCCTTCAATGAATACTGGCCAACACGAGACCCCACTGGGCAATACGTGTTCCTGGACTCTATGATCGGGAACTGCTCAGCGTCCGAGGACATCCATTCACACATCCCTCCTGGGAATACAACTCTTTGACCCTTCCCTTGCTTTCTCGGCTACTCACTCACACTGCAGCTCACTTGGTGCTCGCACCAAAGTGCTAGTTCTCCGACCTCTCAGCGTCCTCACTTGCTCAATCCTCTCCCGATTCACCAGACTCCACAATCCGTCAGGTCAGCCAGTTGCCAACAGCCTTGTCCTAGAAGTCCTGTTCATTTTGTACTTGACTGACACCGTGCTAAGCCTACATCAATCTGGGGCTCACACATCACTTTACCTACACCTGAGCCACTTGGACAGCCAGAAGAGATGGAAAACTAAGAGCCCTCAAGCTCCCCGCCCTGGGAAAACACACTCATTCACTCACTCACTCACTCACTCACAACAGCCCACATCGATGACAACTGGAACCTGAACATTTCAACCTGATCATCTCCTTCAACATACTGCCAGCTTTGTAGTGCCTGGCCTTCCATCTGTTGACATGGAAGCAAGGTTCCTCCTCAACAACTGACAACATCCATCCTCCTGAAACGCACCTACACTCGCTATGTGGCCACTGAATGGTGAAGAGTGTGAGATGGCACATTTTGAATGCACAACGTGTCAGATGCTTCATATCCATTAAGTACAGACTTCACCAACATACTAATGGCCACCATGGGGAGCACTGGCTGCTGCTCTCTTTTCTAATCCCGCTTCCTGCTTCCAAACCAGGAAAACCAGCAGAGGTGGGCCCAAGGCCATCGGACCCTGCAAACACACGGCAAACCCGGAACACACTCCTGGTTCCCACCATCACAACGGCCTCGATTTGGCTGTGGTTTGTGTGGAGTCGGGCAGAGGATGCAAGCTCTCTTGGCACTTCTCTTCTCTGTGTGACTCTGCTACCTCTCCCCTAAACAGCAGCTACTCTCTAAAACACAAACACACACAAGAATCCAGAAACCCAACACGCAGCCCACACACCCCTGCCGCCTCTTCCCTGTAGCCCTGCTTTTCAGGTAAAGAAAAATGAGCCTTACCGAATAACCAATTTCCTAAACAAATATGCCATGGCTTGTCCAACGATACAGTGTGTGAACGTGCCCACTGCGATGCCATCACCTCTTACGCCATGCCATCGCAGCCATGGGCACACTGATCCAAGGGTCCAAGATCGCCTCTGACCCTCATGCTCACTCTCATAATGCTTGTACGTTAAATCGTACAACCGACAACAACACAACAGAAACCCAATATGGCCACCGGATCTCCGCATGCTTCCCACGCCAATACACAGCCTTTCCCGAGGGAATCTCTTATCAATGTTTTCCTTGTCTTTCAAAAGTTCTTCCTCTTGTCCACTCACCACGGATACCCACATACCTAGATTGACCAACTTCAGACAGTGCCATGAGGCTGTTGAAGGAAATGAGTGACGGGAAAACAGTAGTTTGGCTCGGGACATCTTAGCCAAATGCAAGTAGGACTGGCTGAAAGGTGGGCAAACACTTGGCTGCATCCAAAAGTGTATCTGAAAAAATCCCCAGCCCCTTCCACAAAACTCATTTTCCTTGGCCTTCCATTTCCAAAGCACGGGCAGAAATGACATCAGACAAGAGAGTTCACGGGCCTTGGCCCAGCATTTGTCACATGACCGTTCATGCTCCAGTCACCTGGTTCTTTGTGAATGGTAGGTGAGAAGAGTCAAGCAATCAATTTCCCCCAGCGCCACCCACCCCACAGCTTTCTCTTTGTTTGTTGCTTATCTCAAGTTACCCACAAAAGCCAAAAGAGTCAGGAATAATGAGGCCAAACAGGATCGAAGCAGCCTTACACTCACTAGGTAGTAAATAGACTAGGACTGTACAGCAGCTGCTCACGAAACACCATTTCACCGAGTCCTTTTGTGGACAAGGGAAATCAGGATCATCTTCAGTAGCAGCCAGCATAATTGGTTTCTATCAACTAATAGAGAGTGAAATAATGCCCGTGTTAGTGTAAGAGGGAAAAAGGAGGCAAGTGGTTTTCTCAAGTATTACAATCTGTATGCAACTGCCCCTCATTCAGGTGATTCACGTTAAGGCTGTCTATGGCTGGCTGGCTCCCTTCCCAATCTGAAAAGTCAAGCTTCATTCCCATGGCATTAGAGCCAAATCTTTGGCTCTTGCTTACCCTCTTGTGACTAGATGAGCCACGGTCAAGTGAGCATCTCCTTCACGTACAAAACTAGTGTTTCAACTTCGTAGCTTTCAAGGAAGAGGGGGAAAAAAAGCCCTGACAAACCAAATCACATACCTCCTACACGCGGTGGTAGTGGCCCTAGGTCAGGAGCACCCGTAGGCAAAACTGTGGAAGCATGGGTGGCTGGCCACGTTCCTGCAGGGGGGCGAGCGTGAGGAGGCCCTACCCTCCAGAATGGATTCGCAGGACCGGTTGGCCCTTGGGGTGGATGAGCCGAAGTTGTTGCTGCTTGGACAGCACCTGGTTCTTTCCCCTCGCAGGGAACTGTTGATGCACTTATGGTGCTGCTCTGTAACAAAATCACATAAATCCCACATCACTAACAAGAAAAAAATGCAAAATTCATACACAAATAGTTAGGGACAGAATGCAAAGAAATCCATGATATACAGAGAAAGTGCTCCAGAGAAACATCAGATGGGTTTTAGCGATCGCAACTGTGTGGTGAAAGAACAGAAAGCAGGTTTCGTCAACACAGCAATATTCTGGCTAAGGAGAATGCACAGACACAGGCCAGGAGAACCCCGATGTAGACTACCTAGCACGCTTATCCCGAGAAGGCAAAGAACAAGTGGGCAGCTTACTCCAGATGTGGCTGAGGAACAAACTGAGAAACTCAGGAAAGTAGATTCTCAAAACATTACGCCCAATGATTCCAATGTACATCCGAAGGGGGGAACCAAATGCCCTGCTACACTGGTGTACTCCCTGAGAGGTGTTGACTCAGAAAAGAAACAGATTTCTAGAGAAAACAAATGACCAGGGGCATGTCTGTTCTGCAAAACAAGGAGGGATCACAAAGCTCCCGCACACACACGGGTAAGATTACACTGTCAGGACTTACCTCCAGTTTGTCTTGGTTAGCTGCTTGGTTAGAGTCTCGCTCGGAAACTAGGTTTGGACCTACACATTATTAAAAAGAAAGAAAGAGAAAAAGGAAACCATGAACATCGTGGGTCTTAGCATTTTGTTCTTGGGACGTTTCTGGATCGCAAGGGACACTGTGATATCTCCCACATCCAGGTCGGTGCATAAGCCAGCTTGACACCTGCCTCCTTATCCATGGCCTCAAGAATACTCTGAGGCCGCTGGAACTCCTGCTATGCCAAATGCTCTACAGCCAAATGAAGTTGAGGTCTCTGCAGCTGGCACTTAGCAACCCACCTGCTGCAGCAGCATTGAGAAGCTGTCCAGAGAGTAGCACCTCTCTTCTTCCTGCCATTCTGCTCCTGCTTCCTGATTCTTCCTTCAATGAATACTGGCCAACACGAGACCCCACTGGGCAATACGTGTTCCTGGACTCTATGATCGGGAACTGCTCAGCGTCCGAGGACATCCATTCACACATCCCTCCTGGGAATACAACTCTTTGACCCTTCCCTTGCTTTCTCGGCTACTCACTCACACTGCAGCTCACTTGGTGCTCGCACCAAAGTGCTAGTTCTCCGACCTCTCAGCGTCCTCACTTGCTCAATCCTCTCCCGATTCACCAGACTCCACAATCCGTCAGGTCAGCCAGTTGCCAACAGCCTTGTCCTAGAAGTCCTGTTCATTTTGTACTTGACTGACACCGTGCTAAGCCTACATCAATCTGGGGCTCACACATCACTTTACCTACACCTGAGCCACTTGGACAGCCAGAAGAGATGGAAAACTAAGAGCCCTCAAGCTCCCCGCCCTGGGAAAACACACTCATTCACTCACTCACTCACTCACTCACAACAGCCCACATCGATGACAACTGGAACCTGAACATTTCAACCTGATCATCTCCTTCAACATACTGCCAGCTTTGTAGTGCCTGGCCTTCCATCTGTTGACATGGAAGCAAGGTTCCTCCTCAACAACTGACAACATCCATCCTCCTGAAACGCACCTACACTCGCTATGTGGCCACTGAATGGTGAAGAGTGTGAGATGGCACATTTTGAATGCACAACGTGTCAGATGCTTCATATCCATTAAGTACAGACTTCACCAACATACTAATGGCCACCATGGGGAGCACTGGCTGCTGCTCTCTTTTCTAATCCCGCTTCCTGCTTCCAAACCAGGAAAACCAGCAGAGGTGGGCCCAAGGCCATCGGACCCTGCAAACACACGGCAAACCCGGAACACACTCCTGGTTCCCACCATCACAACGGCCTCGATTTGGCTGTGGTTTGTGTGGAGTCGGGCAGAGGATGCAAGCTCTCTTGGCACTTCTCTTCTCTGTGTGACTCTGCTACCTCTCCCCTAAACAGCAGCTACTCTCTAAAACACAAACACACACAAGAATCCAGAAACCCAACACGCAGCCCACACACCCCTGCCGCCTCTTCCCTGTAGCCCTGCTTTTCAGGTAAAGAAAAATGAGCCTTACCGAATAACCAATTTCCTAAACAAATATGCCATGGCTTGTCCAACGATACAGTGTGTGAACGTGCCCACTGCGATGCCATCACCTCTTACGCCATGCCATCGCAGCCATGGGCACACTGATCCAAGGGTCCAAGATCGCCTCTGACCCTCATGCTCACTCTCATAATGCTTGTACGTTAAATCGTACAACCGACAACAACACAACAGAAACCCAATATGGCCACCGGATCTCCGCATGCTTCCCACGCCAATACACAGCCTTTCCCGAGGGAATCTCTTATCAATGTTTTCCTTGTCTTTCAAAAGTTCTTCCTCTTGTCCACTCACCACGGATACCCACATACCTAGATTGACCAACTTCAGACAGTGCCATGAGGCTGTTGAAGGAAATGAGTGACGGGAAAACAGTAGTTTGGCTCGGGACATCTTAGCCAAATGCAAGTAGGACTGGCTGAAAGGTGGGCAAACACTTGGCTGCATCCAAAAGTGTATCTGAAAAAATCCCCAGCCCCTTCCACAAAACTCATTTTCCTTGGCCTTCCATTTCCAAAGCACGGGCAGAAATGACATCAGACAAGAGAGTTCACGGGCCTTGGCCCAGCATTTGTCACATGACCGTTCATGCTCCAGTCACCTGGTTCTTTGTGAATGGTAGGTGAGAAGAGTCAAGCAATCAATTTCCCCCAGCGCCACCCACCCCACAGCTTTCTCTTTGTTTGTTGCTTATCTCAAGTTACCCACAAAAGCCAAAAGAGTCAGGAATAATGAGGCCAAACAGGATCGAAGCAGCCTTACACTCACTAGGTAGTAAATAGACTAGGACTGTACAGCAGCTGCTCACGAAACACCATTTCACCGAGTCCTTTTGTGGACAAGGGAAATCAGGATCATCTTCAGTAGCAGCCAGCATAATTGGTTTCTATCAACTAATAGAGAGTGAAATAATGCCCGTGTTAGTGTAAGAGGGAAAAAGGAGGCAAGTGGTTTTCTCAAGTATTACAATCTGTATGCAACTGCCCCTCATTCAGGTGATTCACGTTAAGGCTGTCTATGGCTGGCTGGCTCCCTTCCCAATCTGAAAAGTCAAGCTTCATTCCCATGGCATTAGAGCCAAATCTTTGGCTCTTGCTTACCCTCTTGTGACTAGATGAGCCACGGTCAAGTGAGCATCTCCTTCACGTACAAAACTAGTGTTTCAACTTCGTAGCTTTCAAGGAAGAGGGGGAAAAAAAGCCCTGACAAACCAAATCACATACCTCCTACACGCGGTGGTAGTGGCCCTAGGTCAGGAGCACCCGTAGGCAAAACTGTGGAAGCATGGGTGGCTGGCCACGTTCCTGCAGGGGGGCGAGCGTGAGGAGGCCCTACCCTCCAGAATGGATTCGCAGGACCGGTTGGCCCTTGGGGTGGATGAGCCGAAGTTGTTGCTGCTTGGACAGCACCTGGTTCTTTCCCCTCGCAGGGAACTGTTGATGCACTTATGGTGCTGCTCTGTAACAAAATCACATAAATCCCACATCACTAACAAGAAAAAAATGCAAAATTCATACACAAATAGTTAGGGACAGAATGCAAAGAAATCCATGATATACAGAGAAAGTGCTCCAGAGAAACATCAGATGGGTTTTAGCGATCGCAACTGTGTGGTGAAAGAACAGAAAGCAGGTTTCGTCAACACAGCAATATTCTGGCTAAGGAGAATGCACAGACACAGGCCAGGAGAACCCCGATGTAGACTACCTAGCACGCTTATCCCGAGAAGGCAAAGAACAAGTGGGCAGCTTACTCCAGATGTGGCTGAGGAACAAACTGAGAAACTCAGGAAAGTAGATTCTCAAAACATTACGCCCAATGATTCCAATGTACATCCGAAGGGGGGAACCAAATGCCCTGCTACACTGGTGTACTCCCTGAGAGGTGTTGACTCAGAAAAGAAACAGATTTCTAGAGAAAACAAATGACCAGGGGCATGTCTGTTCTGCAAAACAAGGAGGGATCACAAAGCTCCCGCACACACACGGGTAAGATTACACTGTCAGGACTTACCTCCAGTTTGTCTTGGTTAGCTGCTTGGTTAGAGTCTCGCTCGGAAACTAGGTTTGGACCTACACATTATTAAAAAGAAAGAAAGAGAAAAAGGAAACCATGAACATCGTGGGTCTTAGCATTTTGTTCTTGGGACGTTTCTGGATCGCAAGGGACACTGTGATATCTCCCACATCCAGGTCGGTGCATAAGCCAGCTTGACACCTGCCTCCTTATCCATGGCCTCAAGAATACTCTGAGGCCGCTGGAACTCCTGCTATGCCAAATGCTCTACAGCCAAATGAAGTTGAGGTCTCTGCAGCTGGCACTTAGCAACCCACCTGCTGCAGCAGCATTGAGAAGCTGTCCAGAGAGTAGCACCTCTCTTCTTCCTGCCATTCTGCTCCTGCTTCCTGATTCTTCCTTCAATGAATACTGGCCAACACGAGACCCCACTGGGCAATACGTGTTCCTGGACTCTATGATCGGGAACTGCTCAGCGTCCGAGGACATCCATTCACACATCCCTCCTGGGAATACAACTCTTTGACCCTTCCCTTGCTTTCTCGGCTACTCACTCACACTGCAGCTCACTTGGTGCTCGCACCAAAGTGCTAGTTCTCCGACCTCTCAGCGTCCTCACTTGCTCAATCCTCTCCCGATTCACCAGACTCCACAATCCGTCAGGTCAGCCAGTTGCCAACAGCCTTGTCCTAGAAGTCCTGTTCATTTTGTACTTGACTGACACCGTGCTAAGCCTACATCAATCTGGGGCTCACACATCACTTTACCTACACCTGAGCCACTTGGACAGCCAGAAGAGATGGAAAACTAAGAGCCCTCAAGCTCCCCGCCCTGGGAAAACACACTCATTCACTCACTCACTCACTCACTCACAACAGCCCACATCGATGACAACTGGAACCTGAACATTTCAACCTGATCATCTCCTTCAACATACTGCCAGCTTTGTAGTGCCTGGCCTTCCATCTGTTGACATGGAAGCAAGGTTCCTCCTCAACAACTGACAACATCCATCCTCCTGAAACGCACCTACACTCGCTATGTGGCCACTGAATGGTGAAGAGTGTGAGATGGCACATTTTGAATGCACAACGTGTCAGATGCTTCATATCCATTAAGTACAGACTTCACCAACATACTAATGGCCACCATGGGGAACACTGGCTGCTGCTCTCTTTTCTAATCCCGCTTCCTGCTTCCAAACCAGGAAAACCAGCAGAGGTGGGCCCAAGGCCATCGGACCCTGCAAACACACGGCAAACCCGGAACACACTCCTGGTTCCCACCATCACAACGGCCTCGATTTGGCTGTGGTTTGTGTGGAGTCGGGCAGAGGATGCAAGCTCTCTTGGCACTTCTTTTCTCTGTGTGACTCTGCTACCTCTCCCCTAAACAGCAGCTACTCTCTAAAACACAAACAAACACAAGAATCCAGAAACCCAACACGCAGCCCACACACCCCTGCCGCCTCTTCCCTGTAGCCCTGCTTTTCAGGTAAAGAAAAATGAGCCTTACCGAATCCCCAATTTCCTAAACAAATATGCCATGGCTTGTCCAACGATACAGTGTGTGAATGTGCCCACTGCGATGCCATCACCTCTTACGCCATGCCATCACAGCCATGGGCACACTGATCCAAGGGTCCAAGATCACCTCTGACCCTCATGCTCACTCTCATAATGCTTGTCCGTTAAATCGTACAACCGACAACAACACAACAGAAACCCAATATGGCCACCGGATCTCCGCATGCTTCCCACGCCAATAGACAGCCTTTCCCGAGGGAATCTCTCATCAATGTTTTCCTTGCCTATCTCACCACGGATACCCACATACCTAGATTGACCAACTTCAGACAGTGCCATGAGGCTGTTGAAGGAAATGAGTGACGGGAAAACAGTAGTTTGGCTCGGGACATCTTAGCCAAATGCAAGTAGGACTGGCTGAAAGGTGGGCAAACACTTGGCTGCATCCAAAAGTGTATCTGAAAAAATCCCCAGCCCCTTCCACAAAACTCATTTTCCTTGGCCTTCCATTTCCAAAGCACGGACAGAAATGACATCAGACAAGAGAGTTCACGGGCCTTGGCCCAGCATTTGTCACACGACCGTTCATGCTCCAGTCACCTGGTTCTTTGTGAATGGTAGGTGAGAAGAGTCAAGCAATCAATTTCCCCCAGCGCCACCCACCCCACAGCTTTCTCTTTGTTTGTTGCTTATCTCAAGTTACCCACAAAAGCCAAAAGAGTCAGGAATAATGAGGCCAAACAGGATCGAAGCAGCCTTACACTCACTAGGTAGTAAATAGACTAGGACTGTACAGCAGCTGCTCACGAAACACCATTTCACCGAGTCCTTTTGTGGACAAGGGAAATCAGGATCATCTTCAGTAGCAGCCAGCATAATTGGTTTCTATCAACTAATAGAGAGTGAAATAATGCCCGTGTTAGTGTAAGAGGGGAAAAAGGAGGCAAGTGGTTTTCTCAAGTATTACAATCTGTATGCAACTGCCCCTCATTCAGGTGATTCACGTTAAGGCTGTCTATGGCTGGCTGGCTCCCTTCCCAATCTGAAAAGTCAAGCTTCATTCCCATGGCATTAGAGCCAAATCTTTGGCTCTTGCTTACCCTCTTGTGACTAGATGAGCCACGGTCAAGTGAGCATCTCCTTCACGTACAAAACTAGTGTTTCAACTTCGTAGCTTTCAAGGAAGAGGGGGAAAAAAAGCCCTGACAAACCAAATCACATACCTCCTACACGCGGTGGTAGTGGCCCTAGGTCAGGAGCACCCGCAGGCAAAAATTTGGAAGCATGGGTGGCTGGCTGCGTTCCTGCAGGGGGGCGAGCGTGAGGAGGCCCTACCCACGGAATGGATTCGCACTACCGGTTGGCCCTTGGGGTGGATGAGCCGAAGTTGTTGCTGCTTGGCCAGCACCTGGTTCTTTCCCCTCGCAGGGAACTGTTGATGCACTTATGGTGCTGCTCTGTAACAAAATCACATAAATCCCACATCACTAACAAGAAAAAAATGCAAAATTCATACACAAATAGTTAGGGACAGAATGCAAAGAAATCCATGATATACAGAGAAAGTGCTCCAGAGAAACATCAGATGGGTTTTAGCGATCGCAACTGTGTGGTGAAAGAACAGAAAGCAGGTTTCGTCAACACAGCAATATTCTGGCTAAGGAGAATGCACAGACACAGGCCAGGAGAACCCCGATGTAGACTACCTAGCACGCTTATCCCGAGAAGGCAAAGAACAAGTGGGCAGCTTACTCCAGATGTGGCTGAGGAACAAACTGAGAAACTCAGGAAAGTAGATTCTCAAAACATTACGCCCAATGATTCCAATGTACATCCGAAGGGGGGAACCAAATGCCCTGCTACACTGGTGTACTCCCTGAGAGGTGTTGACTCAGAAAAGAAACAGATTTCTAGAGAAAACAAATGACCAGGGGCATGTCTGTTCTGCAAAAACAAGGAGGGATCACAAAGCTCCCGCACACACACGGGTAAGATTACACTGTCAGGACTTACCTCCAGTTTGTCTTGGTTAGCTGCTTGGTTAGAGTCTCGCTTGGAAACTAGGTTTGGACCTACACATTATTAAAAAGAAAGAAAGAGAAAAAGGAAACCATGAACATCGTGGGTCTTAGCATTTTGTTCTTGGGACGTTTCTGGATCGCAAGGGACACTGTGATATCTCCCACATCCAGGTCGGTGCATAAGCCAGCTTGACACCTGCCTCCTTATCCATGGCCTCAAGAATACTCTGAGGCCGCTGGAACTCCTGCTATGCCAAATGCTCTACAGCCAAATGAAGTTGAGGTCTCTGCAGCTGGCACTTAGCAACCCACCTGCTGCAGCAGCATTGAGAAGCTGTCCAGAGAGTAGCACCTCTCTTCTTCCTGCCATTCTGCTCCTGCTTCCTGATTCTTCCTTCAATGAATACTGGCCAACACGAGACCCCACTGGGCAATACGTGTTCCTGGACTCTATGATCGGGAACTGCTCAGCGTCCGAGGACATCCATTCACACATCCCTCCTGGGAATACAACTCTTTGACCCTTCCCTTGCTTTCTCGGCTACTCACTCACACTGCAGCTCACTTGGTGCTCGCACCAAAGTGCTAGTTCTCCGACCTCTCAGCGTCCTCACTTGCTCAATCCTCTCCCGATTCACCAGACTCCACAATCCGTCAGGTCAGCCAGTTGCCAACAGCCTTGTCCTAGAAGTCCTGTTCATTTTGTACTTGACTGACACCGTGCTAAGCCTACATCAATCTGGGGCTCACACATCACTTTACCTACACCTGAGCCACTTGGACAGCCAGAAGAGATGGAAAACTAAGAGCCCTCAAGCTCCCCGCCCTGGGAAAACACACTCATTCACTCACTCACTCACTCACTCACAACAGCCCACATCGATGACAACTGGAACCTGAACATTTCAACCTGATCATCTCCTTCAACATACTGCCAGCTTTGTAGTGCCTGGCCTTCCATCTGTTGACATGGAAGCAAGGTTCCTCCTCAACAACTGACAACATCCATCCTCCTGAAACGCACCTACACTCGCTATGTGGCCACTGAATGGTGAAGAGTGTGAGATGGCACATTTTGAATGCACAACGTGTCAGATGCTTCATATCCATTAAGTACAGACTTCACCAACATACTAATGGCCACCATGGGGAGCACTGGCTGCTGCTCTCTTTTCTAATCCCGCTTCCTGCTTCCAAACCAGGAAAACCAGCAGAGGCGGGCCCAAGGCCATCGGACCCTGCAAACACACGGCAAACCCGGAACACACTCCTGGTTCCCACCATCACAACGGCCTCGATTTGGCTGTGGTTTGTGTGGAGTCGGGCAGAGGATGCAAGCTCTCTTGGCACTTCTTTTCTCTGTGTGACTCTGCTACCTCTCCCCTAAACAGCAGCTACTCTCTAAAACACAAACAAACACAAGAATCCAGAAACCCAACACGCAGCCCACACACCCCTGCCGCCTCTTCCCTGTAGCCCTGCTTTTCAGGTAAAGAAAAATGAGCCTTACCGAATCCCCAATTTCCTAAACAAATATGCCATGGCTTGTCCAACGATACAGTGTGTGAACGTGCCCACTGCGATGCCATCACCTCTTACGCCATGCCATCGCAGCCATGGGCACACTGATCCAAGGGTCCAAGATCGCCTCTGACCCTCATGCTCACTCTCATAATGCTTGTCCGTTAAATCGTACAACCGACAACAACACAACAGAAACCCAATATGGCCACCGGATCTCCGCATGCTTCCCACGCCAATACACAGCCTTTCCCGAGGGAATCTCTTATCAATGTTTTCCTTGTCTTTCAAAAGTTCTTCCTCTTGTCCACTCACCACGGATACCCACATACCTAGATTGACCAACTTCAGACAGTGCCATGAGGCTGTTGAAGGAAATGAGTGACGGGAAAACAGTAGTTTGGCTCGGGACATCTTAGCCAAATGCAAGTAGGACTGGCTGAAAGGTGGGCAAACACTTGGCTGCATCCAAAAGTGTATCTGAAAAAATCCCCAGCCCCTTCCACAAAACTCATTTTCCTTGGCCTTCCATTTCCAAAGCACGGGCAGAAATGACATCAGACAAGACAGTTCACGGGCCTTGGCCCAGCATTTGTCACACGACCGTTCATGCTCCAGTCACCTGGTTCTTTGTGAATGGTAGGTGAGAAGAGTCAAGCAATCAATTTCCCCCAGCGCCACCCACCCCACAGCTTTCTCTTTGTTTGTTGCTTATCTCAAGTTACCCACAAAAGCCAAAAGAGTCAGGAATAATGAGGCCAAACAGGATCGAAGCAGCCTTACACTCACTAGGTAGTAAATAGACTAGGACTGTACAGCAGCTGCTCACGAAACACCATTTCACCGAGTCCTTTTGTGGACAAGGGAAATCAGGATCATCTTCAGTAGCAGCCAGCATAATTGGTTTCTATCAACTAATAGAGAGTGAAATAATGCCCGTGTTAGTGTAAGAGGGAAAAAGGAGGCAAGTGGTTTTCTCAAGTATTACAATCTGTATGCAACTGCCCCTCATTCAGGTGATTCACGTTAAGGCTGTCTATGGCTGGCTGGCTCCCTTCCCAATCTGAAAAGTCAAGCTTCATTCCCATGGCATTAGAGCCAAATCTTTGGCTCTTGCTTACCCTCTTGTGACTAGATGAGCCACGGTCAAGTGAGCATCTCCTTCACGTACAAAACTAGTGTTTCAACTTCGTAGCTTTCAAGGAAGAGGGGGAAAAAAAGCCCTGACAAACCAAATCACATACCTCCTACACGCGGTGGTAGTAGGCAAAAATTTGGAAGCATGGGTGGCTGGCCACGTTCCTGCAGGGGGGCGAGCGTGAGGAGGCCCTACCCTCCAGAATGGATTCGCAGGACCGGTTGGCCCTTGGGGTGGATGAGCCGAAGTTGTTGCTGCTTGGACAGCACCTGGTTCTTTCCCCTCGCAGGGAACTGTTGATTCACTTATGGTGCTGCTCTGTAACAAAATCACATAAATCCCACATCACTAACAAGAAAAAAATGCAAAATTCATACACAAATAGTTAGGGACAGAATGCAAAGAAATCCATGATATACAGAGAAAGTGCTCCAGAGAAACATCAGATGGGTTTTAGCGATCGCAACTGTGTGGTGAAAGAACAGAAAGCAGGTTTTGTCAACACAGCAATATTCTGGCTAAGGAGAATGCACAGACACAGGCCAGGAGAACCCCGATGTAGACTACCTAGCACGCTTATCCCGAGAAGGCAAAGAACAAGTGGGCAGCTTACTCCAGATGTGGCTGAGGAACAAACTGAGAAACTCAGGAAAGTAGATTCTCAAAACATTACGCCCAATGATTCCAATGTACATCCGAAGGGGGAAACCAAATGCCCTGCTACACTGGTGTACTCCCTGAGAGGTGTTGACTCAGAAAAGAAACAGATTTCTAGAGAAAACAAATGACCAGGGGCATGTCTGTTCTGCAAAAAAAGGAGGGATCTCAAAGCTCCCGCATACACACGGGTAAGATTACACTGTCAGGACTTACCTCCAGTTTGTCTTGGTTAGCTGCTTGGTTAGAGTCTCGCTCGGAAACTAGGTTTGGACCTACACATTATTAAAAAGAAAGAAAGAGAAAAAGGAAACCATGAACATCGTGGGTCTTAGCATTTTGTTCTTGGGACGTTTCTGGATCGCAAGGGACACTGTGATATCTCCCACATCCAGGTCGGTGCATAAGCCAGCTTGACACCTGCCTCCTTATCCATGGCCTCAAGAATACTCTGAGGCCGCTGGAACTCCTGCTATGCCAAATGCTCTACAGCCAAATGAAGTTGAGGTCTCTGCAGCTGGCACTTAGCAACCCACCTGCTGCAGCAGCATTGAGAAGCTGTCCAGAGAGTAGCACCTCTCTTCTTCCTGCCATTCTGCTCCTGCTTCCTGATTCTTCCTTCAATGAATACTGGCCAACACGAGACCCCACTGGGCAATACGTGTTCCTGGACTCTATGATCGGGAACTGCTCAGCGTCCGAGGACATCCATTCACACATCCCTCCTGGGAATACAACTCTTTGACCCTTCCCTTGCTTTCTCGGCTACTCACTCACACTGCAGCTCACTTGGTGCTCGCACCAAAGTGCTAGTTCTCCGACCTCTCAGCGTCCTCACTTGCTCAATCCTCTCCCGATTCACCAGACTCCACAATCCGTCAGGTCAGCCAGTTGCCAACAGCCTTGTCCTAGAAGTCATGTTCATTTTGTACTTGACTGACACCGTGCTAAGCCTACATCAATCTGGGGCTCACACATCACTTTACCTACACCTGAGCCACTTGGACAGCCAGAAGAGATGGAAAACTAAGAGCCCTCAAGCTCCCCGCCCTGGGAAAACACACTCACTCACTCACTCACTCACTCACTCACAACAGCCCACATCGATGACAACTGGAACCTGAACATTTCAACCTGATCATCTCCTTCAACATACTGCCAGCTTTGTAGTGCCTGGCCTTCCATCTGTTGACATGGAAGCAAGGTTCCTCCTCAACAACTGACAACATCCATCCTCCTGAAAAGCACCTACACTCGCTATGTGGCCACTGAATGGTGAAGAGTGTGAGATGGCACATTTTGAATGCACAACGTGTCAGATGCTTCATATCCATTAAGTACAGACTTCACCAACATACTAATGGCCACCATGGGGAGCACTGGCTGCTGCTCTCTTTTCTAATCCCGCTTCCTGCTTCCAAACCAGGAAAACCAGCAGAGGCGGGCCCAAGGCCATCGGACCCTGCAAACACACGGCAAACCCGGAACACACTCCTGGTTCCCACCATCACAACGGCCTCGATTTGGCTGTGGTTTGTGTGGAGTCGGGCAGAGGATGCAAGCTCTCTTGGCACTTCTTTTCTCTGTGTGACTCTGCTACCTCTCCCCTAAACAGCAGCTACTCTCTAAAACACAAACAAACACAAGAATCCAGAAACCCAACACGCAGCCCACACACCCCTGCCACCTCTTCCCTGTAGCCCTGCTTTTCAGGTAAAGAAAAATGAGCCTTACTGAATCCCCAATTTCCTAAACAAATATGCCATGGCTTGTCCAACGATACAGTGTGTGAACGTGACCACTGCGATGCCATCACCTCTTACGCCATGCCATCACAGCCATGGGCACACTGATCCAAGGGTCCAAGATCGCCTCTGACCCGCATGCTCACTCTCATAATGCTTGTCCGTTAAATCGTACAACTGACAACAACACAACAGAAACCCAATATGGCCACCGGATCTCCGCATGCTTCCCACGCCAATAGACAGCCTTTCCCGAGGGAATCTCTTATCAATGTTTTCCTTGTCTTTCAAAAGTTCTTCCTCTTGTCCACTCACCACGGATACCCACATACCTAGATTGACCAACTTCAGACAGTGCCATGAGGCTGTTGAAGGAAATGAGTGACGGGAAAACAGTAGTTTGGCTCGGGACATCTTAGCCAAATGCAAGTAGGACTGGCTGAAAGGTGGGCAAACACTTGGCTGCATCCAAAAGTGTATCTGAAAAAATCCCCAGCCCCTTCCACAAAACTCATTTTCCTTGGCCTTCCATTTCCAAAGCACGGGCAGAAATGACATCAGACAAGACAGTTCACGGGCCTTGGCCCAGCATTTGTCACACGACCGTTCATGCTCCAGTCACCTGGTTCTTTGTGAATGGTAGGTGAGAAGAGTCAAGCAATCAGTTTCCCCCAGCGCCACCCACCCCACAGCTTTCTCTTTGTTTGTTGCTTATCTCAAGTTACCCACAAAAGCCAAAAGAGTCAGGAATAATGAGGCCAAACAGGATCGAAGCAGCCTTACACTCACTAGGTAGTAAATAGACTAGGACTGTACAGCAGCTGCTCACGAAACACCATTTCACCGAGTCCTTTTGTGGACAAGGGAAATCAGGATCATCTTCAGTAGCAGCCAGCATAATTGGTTTCTATCAACTAATAGAGAGTGAAATAATGCCCGTGTTAGTGTAAGAGGGAAAAAGGAGGCAAGTGGTTTTCTCAAGTATTACAATCTGTATGCAACTGCCCCTCATTCAGGTGATTCACGTTAAGGCTGTCTATGGCTGGCTGGCTCCCTTCCCAATCTGAAAAGTCAAGCTTCATTCCCATGGCATTAGAGCCAAATCTTTGGCTCTTGCTTACCCTCTTGTGACTAGATGAGCCACGGTCAAGTGAGCATCTCCTTCACGTACAAAACTAGTGTTTCAACTTCGTAGCTTTCAAGGAAGAGGGGGAAAAAAAGCCCTGACAAACCAAATCACATACATCCTAGACGCGGTGGTAGTGACCCTAGGTCAGGAGCACCTGTAGGCAAAAATTTGGAAGCATGGGTGGCTGGCCACGTTCCTGCAGGGGGGCGAGCGTGAGGAGGCCCTACCCTCCAGAATGGATTCGCAGGACCGGTTGGCCCTTGGGGTGGATGAGCTGAAGTTGTTGCTGCTTGGACAGCACCTGGTTCTTTCCCCTCGCAGGGAACTATTGATGCACTTATGGTGCTGCTCTGTAACAAAATCACATAAATCCCACATCACTAACAAGAAAAAAATGCAAAATTCATACACAAATAGTTAGGGACAGAATGCAAAGAAATCCATGATATACAGAGAAAGTGCTCCAGAGAAACATCAGATGGGTTTTAGCGATCGCAACTGTGTGGTGAAAGAACAGAAAGCAGGTTTCGTCAACACAGCAATATTCTGGCTAAGGAGAATGCACAGACACAGGCCAGGAGAACCCCGATGTAGACTACCTAGCACACTTATCCCGAGAAGGCAAAGAACAAGTGGGCAGCTTACTCCAGATGTGGCTGAGGAACAAACTGAGAAACTCAGGAAAGTAGATTCTCAAAACATTACGCCCAATGATTCCAATGTACATCCGAAGGGGGGAAACCAAATGCCCTGCTACACTGGTGTACTCCCTGAGAGGTGTTGACTCAGAAAAGAAACAGATTTCTAGAGAAAACAAATGACCAGGGGCATGTCTGTTCTGCAAAACAAGGAGGGATCACAAAGCTCCCGCACACACACGGGTAAGATTACACTGTCAGGACTTACCTCCAGTTTGTCTTGGTTAGCTGCTTGGTTAGAGTCTCGCTCGGAAACTAGGTTTGGACCTACACATTATTAAAAAGAAAGAAAGAGAAAAAGGAAACCATGAGCATCGTGGGTCTTAGCATTTTGTTCTTGGGACGTTTCTGGATCGCAAGGGACACTGTGATATCTCCCACATCCAGGTCGGTGCATAAGCCAGCTTGACACCTGCCTCCTTATCCATGGCCTCAAGAATACCCTGAGGCCGCTGGAACTCCTGCTATGCCAAATGCTCTACAGCCAAATGAAGTTGAGGTCTCTGCAGCTGGCACTTAGCAACCCACCTGCTGCAGCAGCATTGAGAAGCTGTCCAGAGAGTAGCACCTCTCTTCTTCCTGCCATTCTGCTCCTGCTTCCTGATTCTTCCTTCAATGAATACTGGCCAACACGAGACCCCACTGGGCAATACGTGTTCCTGGACTCTATGATCGGGAACTGCTCAGCGTCCGAGGACATCCATTCACACATCCCTCCTGGGAATACAACTCTTTGACCCTTCCCTTGCTTTCTCGGCTACTCACTCACACTGCAGCTCACTTGGTGCTCGCACCAAAGTGCTAGTTCTCCGACCTCTCAGCGTCCTCACTTGCTCAATCCTCTCCCGATTCACCAGACTCCACAATCCGTCAGGTCAGCCAGTTGCCAACAGCCTTGTCCTAGAAGTCATGTTCATTTTGTACTTGACTGACACCGTGCTAAGCCTACATCAATCTGGGGCTCACACATCACTTTACCTACACCTGAGCCACTTGGACAGCCAGAAGAGATGGAAAACTAAGAGCCCTCAAGCTCCCCACCCTGGGAAAACACACTCATTCACTCACTCACTCACTCACTCACTCACAACAGCCCACATCGATGACAACTGGAACCTGAACATTTCAACCTGATCATCTCCTTCAACATACTGCCAGCTTTGTAGTGCCTGGCCTTCCATCTGTTGACATGGAAGCAAGGTTCCTCCTCAACCAACAAATGACAACATCCATCCTCCTGAAACGCACCTACACTCGCTATGTGGCCACTGAATGGTGAAGAGTGTGAGATGGCACATTTTGAATGCACAACGTGTCAGATGCTTCATATCCATTAAGTACAGACTTCACCAACATACTAATGGCCACCATGGGGAGCACTGGCTGCTGCTCTCTTTTCTAATCCTGCTTCCTGCTTCCAAACCAGGAAAACCAGCAGAGGCGGGCCCAAGGCCATCGGACCCTGCAAACACACGGCAAACCCGGAACACACTCCTGGTTCCCACCATCACAACGGCCTCGATTTGGCTGTGGTTTGTGTGGAGTCGGGCAGAGGATGCAAGCTCTCTTGGCACTTCTCTTCTCTGTGTGACTCTGCTACCTCTCCCCTAAACAGCAGCTACTCTCTAAAACACAAACACACACAAGAATCCAGAAACCCAACACGCAGCCCACACACCCCTGCCGCCTCTTCCCTGTAGCCCTGCTTTTCAGGTAAAGAAAAATGAGCCTTACCGAATAACCAATTTCCTAAACAAATATGCCATGGCTTGTCCAACGATACAGTGTGTGAACGTGCCCACTGCGATGCCATCACCTCTTACGCCATGCCATCGCAGCCATGGGCACACTGATCCAAGGGTCCAAGATCGCCTCTGACCCTCATGCTCACTCTCATAATGCTTGTCCGTTAAATCGTACAACCGACAACAACACAACAGAAACCCAATATGGCCACCGGATCTCCGCATGCTTCCCACGCCAATAGACAGCCTTTCCCGAGGGAATCTCTTATCAATGTTTTCCTTGTCTTTCAAAAGTTCTTCCTCTTGTCCACTCACCACGGATACCCACATACCTAGATTGACCAACTTCAGACAGTGCCATGAGGCTGTTGAAGGAAATGAGTGACGGGAAAACAGTAGTTTGGCTCGGGACATCTTAGCCAAATGCAAGTAGGACTGGCTGAAAGGTGGGCAAACACTTGGCTGCATCCAAAAGTGTATCTGAAAAAATCCCCAGCCCCTTCCACAAAACTCATTTTCCTTGGCCTTCCATTTCCAAAGCACGGGCAGAAATGACATCAGACAAGACAGTTCACGGGCCTTGGCCCAGCATTTGTCACACGACCGTTCATGCTCCAGTCACCTGGTTCTTTGTGAATGGTAGGTGAGAAGAGTCAGGCAATCAATTTCCCCCAGCGCCACCCACCCCACAGCTTTCTCTTTGTTTGTTGCTTATCTCAAGTTACCCACAAAAGCCAAAAGAGTCAGGAATAATGAGGCCAAACAGGATCGAAGCAGCCTTACACTCACTAGGTAGTAAATAGACTAGGACTGTACAGCAGCTGCTCACGAAACACCATTTCACCGAGTCCTTTTGTGGACAAGGGAAATCAGGATCATCTTCAGTAGCAGCCAGCATAATTGGTTTCTATCAACTAATAGAGAGTGAAATAATGCCCGTGTTAGTGTAAGAGGGAAAAAGGAGGCAAGTGGTTTTCTCAAGTATTACAATCTGTATGCAACTGCCCCTCATTCAGGTGATTCACGTTAAGGCTGTCTATGGCTGGCTGGCTCCCTTCCCAATCTGAAAAGTCAAGCTTCATTCCCATGGCATTAGAGCCAAATCTTTGGCTCTTGCTTACCCTCTTGTGACTAGATGAGCCACGGTCAAGTGAGCATCTCCTTCACGTACAAAACTAGTGTTTCAACTTCGTAGCTTTCAAGGAAGAGGGGGAAAAAAAGCCCTGACAAACCAAATCACATACCTCCTACACGCGGTGGTAGTGGCCCTAGGTCAGGAGCACCCGTAGGCAAAAATTTGGAAGCATGGGTGGCTGGCCACGTTCCTGCAGGGGGGCGAGCGTGAGGAGGCCCTACCCTCCAGAATGGATTCGCAGGACCGGTTGGCCCTTGGGGTGGATGAGCCGAAGTTGTTGCTGCTTGGACAGCACCTGGTTCTTTCCCCTCGCAGGGAACTGTTGATGCACTTATGGTGCTGCTCTGTAACAAAATCACATAAATCCCACATCACTAACAAGAAAAAAATGCAAAATTCATACACAAATAGTTAGGGACAGAATGCAAAGAAATCCATGATATACAGAGAAAGTGCTCCAGAGAAACATCAGATGGGTTTTAGCGATCGCAACTGTGTGGTGAAAGAACAGAAAGCAGGTTTCGTCAACACAGCAATATTCTGGCTAAGGAGAATGCACAGACACAGGCCAGGAGAACCCCGATGTAGACTACCTAGCACGCTTATCCCGAGAAGGCAAAGAACAAGTGGGCAGCTTACTCCAGATGTGGCTGAGGAACAAACTGAGAAACTCAGGAAAGTAGATTCTCAAAACATTACGCCCAATGATTCCAACGTACATCCGAAGGGGGGAACCAAATGCCCTGCTACACTGGTGTACTCCCTGAGAGGTGTTGACTCAGAAAAGAAACAGATTTCTAGAGAAAACAAATGACCAGGGGCATGTCTGTTCTGCAAAACAAGGAGGGATCACAAAGCTCCCGCACACACACGGGTAAGATTACACTGTCAGGACTTACCTCCAGTTTGTCTTGGTTAGCTGCTTGGTTGGAGTCTCGCTCGGAAACTAGGTTTGGACCTACACATTATTAAAAAGAAAGAAAGAGAAAAAGGAAACCATGAACATCGTGGGTCTTAGCATTTTGTTCTTGGGACGTTTCTGGATCGCAAGGGACACTGATATCTCCCACATCCAGGTCGGTGCATAAGCCAGCTTGACACCTGCCTCCTAATCTATGGCCTCAAGAATACCCTGAGGCCGCTGGAACTCCTGCTATGCCAAATGCTCTACAGCCAAATGAAGTTGAGGTCTCTGCAGCTGGCACTTAGCAACCCACCTGCTGCAGCAGCACTGAGAAGCTGTCCAGAGAGTAGCACCTCTCTTCTTCCTGCCATTCTGCTCCTGCTTCCTGATTCTTCCTTCAATGAATACTGGCCAACACGAGACCCCACTGGGCAATACGTGTTCCTGGACTCTATGATCGGGAACTGCTCAGCGTCCGAGGACATCCATTCACACATCCCTCCTGGGAATACAACTCTTTGACCCTTCCCTTGCTTTCTCGGCTACTCACTCACACTGCAGCTCACTTGGTGCTCGCACCAAAGTGCTAGTTCTCCGACCTCTCAGCGTCCTCACTTGCTCAATCCTCTCCCGATTCACCAGACTCCACAATCCGTCAGGTCAGCCAGTTGCCAACAGCCTTGTCCTAGAAGTCATGTTCATTTTGTACTTGACTGACACCGTGCTAAGCCTACATCAATCTGGGGCTCACACATCACTTTACCTACACCTGAGCCACTTGGACAGCCAGAAGAGATGGAAAACTAAGAGCCCTCAAGCTCCCCGCCCTGGGAAAACACACTCATTCACTCACTCACTCACTCACTCACTCACTCACTCACTCACAACAGCCCACATCGATGACAACTGGAACCTGAACATTTCAACCTGATCATCTCCTTCAACATACTGCCAGCTTTGTAGTGCCTGGCCTTCCATCTGTTGACATGGAAGCAAGGTTCCTCCTCAACCAACAAATGACAACATCCATCCTCCTGAAACGCACCTACACTCGCTATGTGGCCACTGAATGGTGAAGAGTGTGAGATGGCACATTTTGAATGCACAACGTGTCAGATGCTTCATATCCATTAAGTACAGACTTCACCAACATACTAATGGCCACCATGGGGAGCACTGGCTGCTGCTCTCTTTTCTAATCCCGCTTCCTGCTTCCAAACCAGGAAAACCAGCAGAGGCGGGCCCAAGGCCATCGGACCCTGCAAACACACGGCAAACCCGGAACACACTCCTGGTTCCCACCATCACAACGGCCTCGATTTGGCTGTGGTTTGTGTGGAGTCGGGCAGAGGATGCAAGCTCTCTTGGCACTTCTCTTCTCTGTGTGACTCTGCTACCTCTCCCCTAAACAGCAGCTACTCTCTAAAACACAAACACACACAAGAATCCAGAAACCCAACACGCAGCCCACACACCCCTGCCGCCTCTTCCCTGTAGCCCTGCTTTTCAGGTAAAGAAAAATGAGCCTTACCGAATCCCCAATTTCCTAAACAAATATGCCATGGCTTGTCCAACGATACAGTGTGTGAACGTGCCCACTGCGATGCCATCACCTCTTACGCCATGCCATCGCAGCCATGGGCACACTGATCCAAGGGTCCAAGATCGCCTCTGACCCTCATGCTCACTCTCATAATGCTTGTCCGTTAAATCGTACAACCGACAACAACACAACAGAAACCCAATATGGCCACCGGATCTCCGCATGCTTCCCACGCCAATAGACAGCCTTTCCCGAGGGAATCTCTCATCAATGTTTTCCTTGTCTTTCAAAAGTTCTTCCTCTTGTCCACTCACCACGGATACCCACATACCTAGATTGACCAACTTCAGACAGTGCCATGAGGCTGTTGAAGGAAATGAGTGACGGGAAAACAGTAGTTTGGCTCGGGACATCTTAGCCAAATGCAAGTAGGACTGGCTGAAAGGTGGGCAAACACTTGGCTGCATCCAAAAGTGTATCTGAAAAAATCCCCAGCCCCTTCCACAAAACTCATTTTCCTTGGCCTTCCATTTCCAAAGCACGGGCAGAAATGACATCAGACAAGACAGTTCACGGGCCTTGGCCCAGCATTTGTCACACGACCGTTCATGCTCCAGTCACCTGGTTCTTTGTGAATGGTAGGTGAGAAGAGTCAAGCAATCAATTTCCCCCAGCGCCACCCACCCCACAGCTTTCTCTTTGTTTGTTGCTTATCTCAAGTTACCCACAAAAGCCAAAAGAGTCAGGAATAATGAGGCCAAACAGGATCGAAGCAGCCTTACACTCACTAGGTAGTAAATAGACTAGGACTGTACAGCAGCTGCTCACGAAACACCATTTCACCGAGTCCTTTTGTGGACAAGGGAAATCAGGATCATCTTCAGTAGCAGCCAGCATAATTGGTTTCTATCAACTAATAGAGAGTGAAATAATGCCCGTGTTAGTGTAAGAGGGAAAAAGGAGGCAAGTGGTTTTCTCAAGTATTACAATCTGTATGCAACTGCCCCTCATTCAGGTGATTCACGTTAAGGCTGTCTATGGCTGGCTGGCTCCCTTCCCAATCTGAAAAGTCAAGCTTCATTCCCATGGCATTAGAGCCAAATCTTTGGCTCTTGCTTACCCTCTTGTGACTAGATGAGCCACGGTCAAGTGAGCATCTCCTTCACGTACAAAACTAGTGTTTCAACTTCGTAGCTTTCAAGGAAGAGGGGGAAAAAAAGCCCTGACAAACCAAATCACATACCTCCTACACGCGGTGGTAGTGGCCCTAGGTCAGGAGCACCCGTAGGCAAAAATTTGGAAGTTGGGTGGCTGGCCACGTTCCTGCAGGGGGGCGAGCGTGAGGAGGCCCTACCCTCCAGAATGGATTCGCAGGACCGGTTGGCCCTTGGGGTGGATGAGCCGAAGTTGTTGCTGCTTGGACAGCACCTGGTTCTTTCCCCTCGCAGGGAACTGTTGATGCACTTATGGTGCTGCTCTGTAACAAAATCACATAAATCCCACATCACTAACAAGAAAAAAATGCAAAATTCATACACAAATAGTTAGGGACAGAATGCAAAGAAATCCATGATATACAGAGAAAGTGCTCCAGAGAAACATCAGATGGGTTTTAGCGATCGCAACTGTGTGGTGAAAGAACAGAAAGCAGGTTTCGTCAACACAGCAATATTCTGGCTAAGGAGAATGCACAGACACAGGCCAGGAGAACCCCGATGTAGACTACCTAGCACGCTTATCCCGAGAAGGCAAAGAACAAGTGGGCAGCTTACTCCAGATGTGGCTGAGGAACAAACTGAGAAACTCAGGAAAGTAGATTCTCAAAACATTACGCCCAATGATTCCAATGTACATCCGAAGGGGGGAACCAAATGCCCTGCTACACTGGTGTACTCCCTGAGAGGTGTTGACTCAGAAAAGAAACAGATTTCTAGAGAAAACAAATGACCAGGGGCATGTCTGTTCTGCAAAACAAGGAGGGATCACAAAGCTCCCGCACACACACGGGTAAGATTACACTGTCAGGACTTACCTCCAGTTTGTCTTGGTTAGCTGCTTGGTTGGAGTCTCGCTCGGAAACTAGGTTTGGACCTACACATTATTAAAAAGAAAGAAAGAGAAAAAGGAAACCATGAACATCGTGGGTCTTAGCATTTTGTTCTTGGGACGTTTCTGGATCGCAAGGGACACTGTGATATCTCCCACATCCAGGTCGGTGCATAAGCCAGCTTGACACCTGCCTCCTAATCTATGGCCACAAGAATACCCTGAGGAGGCTGGAACTCCTGCTATGCCAAATGCTCTACAGCCAAATGAAGTTGAGGTCTCTGCAGCTGGCACTTAGCAACCCACCTGCTGCAGCAGCATTGAGAAGCTGTCCAGAGAGTAGCACCTCTCTTCTTCCTGCCATTCTGCTCCTGCTTCCTGATTCTTCCTTCAATGAATACTGGCCAACACGAGACCCCACTGGGCAATACGTGTTCCTGGACTCTATGATCGGGAACTGCTCAGTGTCCGAGGACATCCATTCACACATCCCTCCTGGGAATACAACTCTTTGACCCTTCCCTTGCTTTCTCGGCTACTCACTCACACTGCAGCTCACTTGGTGCTCGCACCAAAGTGCTAGTTCTCCGACCTCTCAGCGTCCTCACTTGCTCAATCCTCTCCTGATTCACCAGACTCCACAATCCGTCAGGTCAGCCAGTTGCCAACAGCCTTGTCCTAGAAGTCCTGTTCATTTTGTACTTGACTGACACCGTGCTAAGCCTACATCAATCTGGGGCTCACACATCACTTTACCTACACCTGAGCCACTTGGACAGCCAGAAGAGATGGAAAACTAAGAGCCCTCAAACTCCCCGCCCTGGGAAAACACACTCACTCACTCACTCACTCACAACAGCCCACATCGATGACAACTGGAACCTGAACATTTCAACCTGATCATCTCCTTCAACATACTGCCAGCTTTGTAGTGCCTGGCCTTCCATCTGTTGACATGGAAGCAAGGTTCCTCCTCAACCAACAAATGACAAGATCCATCCTCCTGAAACGCACCTACACTCGCTATGTGGCCACTGAATGGTGAAGAGTGTGAGATGGCACATTTTGAATGCACAACGTGTCAGATGTTTCATATCCATTAAGTACAGACTTCACCAACATACTAATGGCCACCATGGGGAGCACTGGCTGCTGCTCTCTTTTCTAATCCCGCTTCCTGCTTCCAAACCAGGAAAACCAGCAGAGGCAGGCCCAAGGCCATCGGACCCTGCAAACACACGGCAAACCCGGAACACACTCCTGGTTCCCACCATCACAACGGCCTCGATTTGGCTGTGGTTTGTGTGGAGTCGGGCAGAGGATGCAAGCTCTCTTGGCACTTCTCTTCTCTGTGTGACTCTGCTACCTCTCCCCTAAACAGCAGCTACTCTCTAAAACACAAACACACACAAGAATCCAGAAACCCAACACGCAGCCCACACACCCCTGCCGCCTCTTCCCTGTAGCCCTGCTTTTCAGGTAAAGAAAAATGAGCCTTACCGAATCCCCAATTTCCTAAACAAATATGCCATGGCTTGTCCAACGATACAGTGTGTGAACGTGACCACTGCGATGCCATCACCTCTTACGCCATGCCATCGCAGCCATGGGCACACTGATCCAAGGGTCCAAGATCGCCTCTGACCCTCATGCTCACTCTCATAATGCTTGTCCGTTAAATCGTACAACCGACAACAACACAACAGAAACCCAATATGGCCACCGGATCTCCGCATGCTTCCCACGCCAATAGACAGCCTTTCCCGAGGGAATCTCTTATCAATGTTTTCCTTGTCTTTCAAAAGTTCTTCCTCTTGTCCACTCACCACGGATACCCACATACCTAGATTGACCAACTTCAGACAGTGCCATGAGGCTGTTGAAGGAAATGAGTGACGGGAAAACAGTAGTTTGGCTCGGGACATCTTAGCCAAATGCAAGTAGGACTGGCTGAAAGGTGGGCAAACACTTGGCTGCATCCAAAAGTGTATCTGAAAAAATCCCCAGCCCCTTTCACAAAACTCATTTTCCTTGGCCTTCCATTTCCAAAGCACGGGCAGAAATGACATCAGACAAGACAGTTCACGGGCCTTGGCCCAGCATTTGTCACACGACCGTTCATGCTCCAGTCACCTGGTTCTTTGTGAATGGTAGGTGAGAAGAGTCAAGCAATCAATTTCCCCCAGCGCCACCCACCCCACAGCTTTCTCTTTGTTTGTTGCTTATCTCAAGTTACCCACAAAAGCCAAAAGAGTCAGGAATAATGAGGCCAAACAGGATCGAAGCAGCCTTACACTCACTAGGTAGTAAATAGACTACGACTGTACAGCAGCTGCTCACGAAACACCATTTCACCGAGTCCTTTTGTGGACAAGGGAAATCAGGATCATCTTCAGTAGCAGCCAGCATAATTGGTTTCTATCAACTAATAGAGAGTGAAATAATGCCCGTGTTAGTGTAAGAGGGAAAAAGGAGGCAAGTGGTTTTCTCAAGTATTACAATCTGTATGCAACTGCCCCTCATTCAGGTGATTCACGTTAAGGCTGTCTATGGCTGGCTGGCTCCCTTCCCAATCTGAAAAGTCAAGCTTCATTCCCATGGCATTAGAGCCAAATCTTTGGCTCTTGCTTACCCTCTTGTGACTAGATGAGCCACGGTCAAGTGAGCATCTCCTTCACGTACAAAACTAGTGCTTCAACTTCGTAGCTTTCAAGGAAGAGGGGGAAAAAAAGCCCTGACAAACCAAATCACATACCTCCTACACGCGGTGGTAGTGGCCCTAGGTCAGGAGCACCCGTAGGCAAAAATTTGGAAGCATGGGTGGTTGGCCACGTTCCTGCAGGGGGGCGAGCGTGAGGAGGCCCTACCCTCCAGAATGGATTCGCAGGACCGGTTGGCCCTTGGGGTGGATGAGCCGAAGTTGTTGCTGCTTGGACAGCACCTGGTTCTTTCCCCTCGCAGGGAACTGTTGATGCACTTATGGTGCTGCTCTGTAACAAAATCACATAAATCCCACATCACTAACAAGAAAAAAATGCAAAATTCATACACAAATAGTTAGGGACAGAATGCAAAGAAATCCATGATATACAGAGAAAGTGCTCCAGAGAAACATCAGATGGGTTTTAGCGACCGCAACTGTGTGGTGAAAGAACAGAAAGCAGGTTTCGTCAACACAGCAATATTCTGGCTAAGGAGAATGCACAGACACAGGCCAGGAGAACCCCGATGTAGACTACCTAGCACGCTTATCCCGAGAAGGCAAAGAACAAGTGGGCAGCTTACTCCAGATGTGGCTGAGGAACAAACTGAGAAACTCAGGAAAGTAGATTCTCAAAACATTACGCCCAATGATTCCAATGTACATCCGAAGGGGGGAACCAAATGCCCTGCTACACTGGTGTACTCCCTGAGAGGTGTTGACTCAGAAAAGAAACAGATTTCTAGAGAAAACAAATGACCAGGGGCATGTCTGTTCTGCAAAAAAAGGAGGGATCACAAAGCTCCCGCACACACACGGGTAAGATTACACTGTCAGGACTTACCTCCAGTTTGTCTTGGTTAGCTGCTTGGTTAGAGTCTCACTCGGAAACTAGGTTTGGACCTACACATTATTAAAAAGAAAGAAAGAGAAAAAGGAAACCATGAACATCATGGGTCTTAGCATTTTGTTCTTGGGACGTTTCTGGATCGCAAGGGACACTGTGATATCTCCCACATCCAGGTCGGTGCATAAGCCAGCTTGACACCTGCCTCCTTATCCATGGCCTCAAGAATACTCTGAGGCCGCTGGAACTCCTGCTATGCCAAATGCTCTACAGCCAAATGAAGTTGAGGTCTCTGCAGCTGGCACTTAGCAACCTACCTGCTGCAGCAGCATTGAGAAGCTGTCCAGAGAGTAGCACCTCTCTTCTTCCTGCCATTCTGCTCCTGCTTCCTGATTCTTCCTTCAATGAATACTGGCCAACACGAGACCCCACTGGGCAATACGTGTTCCTGGACTCTATGATCGGGAACTGCTCAGCGTCCGAGGACATCCATTCACACATCCCTCCTGGGAATACAACTCTTTGACCCTTCCCTTGCTTTCTCGGCTACTCACTCACACTGCAGCTCACTTGGTGCTCGCACCAAAGTGCTAGTTCTCCGACCTCTCAGCGTCCTCACTTGCTCAATCCTCTCCTGATTCACCAGACTCCACAATCCGTCAGGTCAGCCAGTTGCCAACAGCCTTGTCCTAGAAGTCATGTTCATTTTGTACTTGACTGACACCGTGCTAAGCCTACATCAATCTGGGGCTCACACATCACTTTACCTACACCTGAGTCACTTGGACAGCCAGAAGAGATGGAAAACTAAGAGCCCTCAAGCTCCCCGCCCTGGGAAAACACACTCACTCACTCACTCACTCACTCACAACAGCCCACATCGATGACAACTGGAACCTGAACATTTCAACCTGATCATCTCCTTCAACATACTGCCAGCTTTGTAGTGCCTGGCCTTCCATCTGTTGACATGGAAGCAAGGTTCCTCCTCAACAACTGACAACATCCATCCTCCTGAAACGCACCTACACTCGCTATGTGGCCACTGAATGGTGAAGAGTGTGAGATGGCACATTTTGAATGCACAACGTGTCAGATGCTTCATATCCATTAAGTACAGACTTCACCAACATACTAATGGCCACCATGGGGAGCACTGGCTGCTGCTCTCTTTTCTTATCCCGCTTCCTGCTTCCAAACCAGGAAAACCAGCAGAGGCGGGCCCAAGGCCATCGGACCCTGCAAACACACGGCAAACTCGGAACACACTCCTGGTTCCCACCATCACAACGGCCTCGATTTGGCTGTGGTTTGTGTGGAGTCGGGCAGAGGATGCAAGCTCTCTTGGCACTTCTCTTCTCTGTGTGACTCTGCTACCTCTCCCCTAAACAGCAGCTACTCTCTAAAACACAAACACACACAAGAATCCAGAAACCCAACACGCAGCCCACACACCCCTGCCGCCTCTTCCCTGTAGCCCTGCTTTTCAGGTAAAGAAAAATGAGCCTTACCGAATCCCCAATTTCCTAAACAAATATGCCATGGCTTGTCCAACGATACAGTGTGTGAACGTGCCCACTGCGATGCCATCACCTCTTACGCCATGCCATCGCAGCCATGGCACACTGATCCAAGGGTCCAAGATCGCCTCTGACCCTCATGCTCACTCTCATAATGCTTGTCCGTTAAATCGTACAACCGACAACAACACAACAGAAACCCAATATGGCCACCAGATCTCCGCATGCTTCCCACGCCAATAGACAGCCTTTCCCGAGGGAATCTCTTATCAATGTTTTCCTTGTCTTTCAAAAGTTCTTCCTCTTGTCCACTCACCACGGATACCCACATACCTAGATTGACCAACTTCAGACAGTGCCATGAGGCTGTTGAAGGAAATGAGTGACGGGAAAACAGTAGTTTGGCTCGGGACATCTTAGCCAAATGCAAGTAGGACTGGCTGAAAGGTGGGCAAACACTTGGCTGCATCCAAAAGTGTATCTGAAAAAATCCCCAGCCCCTTCCACAAAACTCATTTTCCTTGGCCTTCCATTTCCAAAGCACGGGCAGAAATGACATCAGACAAGACAGTTCACGGGCCTTGGCCCAGCATTTGTCACACGACCGTTCATGCTCCAGTCACCTGGTTCTTTGTGAATGGTAGGTGAGAAGAGTCAAGCAATCAATTTCCCCCAGCGCCACCCACCCCACAGCTTTCTCTTTGTTTGTTGCTTATCTCAAGTTACCCACAAAAGCCAAAAGAGTCAGGAATAATGAGGCCAAACAGGATCGAAGCAGCCTTACACTCACTAGGTAGTAAATAGACTACGACTGTACAGCAGCTGCTCACGAAACTCCATTTCACCGAGTCCTTTTGTGGACAAGGGAAATCAGGATCATCTTCAGTAGCAGCCAGCATAATTGGTTTCTATCAACTAATAGAGAGTGAAATAATGTCCGTGTTAGTGTAAGAGGAAAAAAGGAGGCAAGTGGTTTTCTCAAGTATTACAATCTGTATGCAACTGCCCCTCATTCAGGTGATTCACGTTAAGGCTGTCTATGGCTGGCTGGCTCCCTTCCCAATCTGAAAAGTCAAGCTTCATTCCCATGGCATTAGAGCCAAATCTTTGGCTCTTGCTTACCCTCTTGTGACTAGATGAGCCACGGTCAAGTGAGCATCTCCTTCACGTACAAAACTAGTGTTTCAACTTCGTAGCTTTCAAGGAAGAGGGGGAAAAAAAGCCCTGACAAACCAAATCACATACCTCCTACACGCGGTGGTAGTGGCCCTAGGTCAGGAGCACCCGTAGGCAAAAATTTGGAAGCATGGGTGGCTGGCCACGTTCCTGCAAGGGGGCGAGCGTGAGGAGGCCCTACCCTCCAGAATGGATTCGCAGGACCGGTTGGCCCTTGGGGTGGATGAGCCGAAGTTGTTGCTGCTTGGACAGCACCTGGTTCTTTCCCCTCGCAGGGAACTGTTGATGCACTTATGGTGCTGCTCTGTAACAAAATCACATAAATCCCACATCACTAACAAGAAAAAAATGCAAAATTCATACACAAATAGTTAGGGACAGAATGCAAAGAAATCCATTGATATACAGAGAAAGTGCTCCAGAGAAACATCAGATGGGTTTTAGCGACCACAACTGTGTGGTGAAAGAACAGAAAGCAGGTTTCGTCAACACAGCAATATTCTGGCTAAGGAGAATGCACAGACACAGGCCAGGAGAACCCCGATGTAGACTACCTAGCACGCTTATCCCGAGAAGGCAAAGAACAAGTGGGCAGCTTACTCCAGATGTGGCTGAGGAACAAACTGAGAAACTCAGGAAAGTAGATTCTCAAAACATTACGCCCAATGATTCCAATGTACATCCGAAGGGGGGAACCAAATGCCCTGCTACACTGGTGTACTCCCTGAGAGGTGTTGACTCAGAAAAGAAACAGATTTCTAGAGAAAACAAATGACCAGGTGTCCCGACCTGCAGGACACGACGCTCAAACCCTGAGGGTGGACTGGGAATGCCGGGCTGCTGGCCCAAGAAACACACGGACACTCGTACTTGGTGGAAAAGAGTGCCTCTCTCTTTATTTTTACTCCTCATATATATACCTTCTCTAGGGGAGGGGGAAAAAGGGAGGGGTTTCCTGGGAGTAATTATCTTCACTGAAGCAGGGAAGGAACTAATCAGCTACATTGAAACAGGGGAGGAACTAATTATCTGAACAGGAACAAGGGTGGAGGTTGTATTCTGTTTGCTCTACAGAGGATGTTTTGGCCTAATATCCTGCTTGCTGTAGCCCTGCCTGCAGGCTTTTGCAATGCAACAGGCTGTCAGGTAGGCCAAGTCTAAGGCCCATAAGTCTTTGGCTCCTAACAGTTCCCCCTTTTATTTTTTCTATGATACAGTAAGGGTATGGCTCAGTGACTGTGCCTGTCTTAGGTCATCTGACCTCCCGTCAGGTCCTTACCCGTCATGGGAAGCTTAGGCAGATGGCAAAGCCTAACTCCTGTCTTAGGTTGGTACCTGACTGGGTCAGAGGTTGCCCGTCTTTGACTACCAGCCCCGGCTACTGTATAGGTGAGAGCCAGAATTGAGGGTCTTGCCTTCCTTCTAGGGCTGCAAAGACTTGTCTTATGTCCATAACCTGAGCCTGTGCTTGCTGTTTTAGCCGCTTAAGCTGAAGGCACAGCAAAAGGAGGCCTATGCATAAGAGTCATCCTAGCAGTAACCTCCACTCAGTTCCTGAACAAATGGAACCCCTGGGCTATACTAACTGCAAGAGAATTCCAGGAAATGGGATCCACATAGGTGGAATAAATGACAAAGATGTGATGTCAAAGCAAGCCTTCAAAGTCTGCATTCCAGGAACTGTTCAATCTGTAAGAGAGCTCATGAGAGAGATTAGTAGAGAAACATTCCCACTTTACCAAGGTGACACATACTGCATTGAACCCAAGTAATAAATCAACTCTTTGGTTCAGCATTAGTATTCCTGAAAATTCTTCAGGAGGACTCTAGTCGTGGGTCCCAAGGACAGTGGAAGTGGGATCACTCTCATTATTTCCAGTCTACCTCCGTTTTTCTGGGTGGTGGGATCCATAGGAGTAGAAATAGTGAGACTGGGAGAATGGTGTTTAACCAGCCTTTCAGGAACCCATCTGGGGCTGTCTTCATCCTGTGGGAAAACACAAACACTTCCTCTTCCCCAGATAAGAACGGGGTCTGGCCCTTGCCATTGTCCAGTCAAAACATTTTTCCAAAAACCACTGGGTTTTTTCCCTGAGCGTGGGTTCCAATGACGATCTGCTGCAGTTACCCTCATGATCAATATTTTAAAAATTAAGGGTAAAAAGAGCTAAAAGCAGGGGGAAAATATTTAAAGGAACAGAAGAAAGTGTTGGTAGCTCTCATTAGGCCCAAATAGTTAGAACTGATTTTATTCTCTTCTCCTTGGGCATGGGTGCAACTTTGCAGGAGAGAGTTAAAGATAAGCAAATCTTCTCATTAACTAGAAGATGGCTTGGTTTTCATTGATGCAACTTTAGCAAATGAAAAGCTTTGAGTGTTTGCATTTGAGGGGGTTCTGCAGGTCTTGTCAGAAGCCCTCATCCAACTTCAGATTTCCAGACTTAGACCTTCAGAATCCTGACTTTGAGACAGGAACCGAGGTGTAGAGGGAGTAGAGTTGTGAGGTATAAACCACATGTGATGACATGATAGTATACAATACCACACTCACGTCTAACAGTGTTGACACACAGAACACTAAACACAGCTCCTCGCAGGTAGCTTTACAACACAACCACTAAGTATTCTGCTTCAGTTTAGAGACCTCTCGGGTGATAAGACCACTCAGAAGTCTCATAGACATGGTAAAGCCTCTTACGCTTTGGTAGTTTACTTTTTTCTGGGAGTTCCAGGGGTCTGTAGACATTACACTGTCAGACCCTAAGCTTCTAATTCTGAACCAGGCATAACGGCTCATTTTCAATATATTTTAAAACATCTACTTTACTTTCATCTTCAACAGACTTTTGTGAGGGGCTACTCTTCTTAGTTGTAAAATGGAGCCTGTGGTTTTGCAAACAAGATATGACAGCAGCTCTAGACAATTGTTAGGAAGTTCACAAAAGTGATCCACTACCAGTTTCTTGTCATCTGATCAAATCTCAGAATCCTTATGATGATCAAACATCACTATCTCAAGTTTAACAATGGCTTAACAATGCCAAAATGGAAATAATTGTTCTTTCCCTGAGCTAAATGATACACACAGTTTCATTATGTGTCTACTCAATAGCTACTGAGAGACACTGAGAAAATAAGCTATATTTTTCTACTCTGTTATTGCATGACTACATTAATAGAGGTCAAGTATTACTAGAAGCAAAAGTTTTGAGTGTCTTAGTACTACCATCTGCCTGGATACCCATTCACAATCAGGCCATTCTTAATGTATTCATCCACTGAACTCACTAGGAAGGTTCTGCTACTTTCTTAATTTTCTATTCTGACTTCATACACAGCATGCAAATCTAGTCTTATAGGTTATTACCAGCAAATATAAGAAAAAGAGACATCAAGCAATCTTGCTACCTACTTATATGTGCATGTCTTAGGAAGCAGCCATTGAATATGCCACAAATTCTAAAATCACATACTTGCCATAATCAAGTTTATATCTTTTGTTTTGCAAACAAACTAATGTCCCTTCTTACCATTTCAATGTACTGTCAAAATCTTAATGTGTTGTCTTAATTTTCAGTTTCTATATTCATAAAGATAAATACACGTGACCTGGCTTGCTAAGGCTGTTTATAATTAACATAGACTTCCCAACAGTATAATCCTTGATTAAAAATTGTTAAAACATTACTAATAGGGGTTGGTCTAACTAATCTCGGGAAAACGACAGAGTGACCCTTAAGAAAGGAAAGAATAAGAGAAGGGGGATAATGTGTATTGAACTTGGCCTGGCAGGACAGGAGTAAAACAGCCCAGTCCAGATCACCACACATTAACCACTATAGATTTTCAGAAGAATAGGGAGTAATTGTAGTGTGGGGGTAGATTACCATTAAGTTTCAATAATTTCATAATTCTAAGCTTGCCTCTGGATTTCCGAGTCCCTCAGATTATCCCTCGTGCCCCAAGACAGGGAGAAGGTCTGGGGATGAAATGAACTATGCCCCTCCAAAGTTCCAGGGGTCCCTCAGATTGTCCCTCGTGCCCAGAACAGGGAGAGGGTCTGGGGATGAAATCAACTATGCCCCTCCAGAGTTCCAGGGGTCTCTCAGATTGTCCCTCGTGCCCTAGGACAGGGAGAGGGTCTGGAGATGAAATCACTATGCCCCTACAACATTTTTCTTAAAAATGCCCGAGTCAATTATCGACTCACCCTTTTTGCCTCGCACCCAAACGCTTCGGCCGAAGTCTTCTCCGCGAGGTTCCTCAGTTGCTCCACCGTATCAGGGTCCCCGTACGGGCCACCAGTTTGTCCCGACCTGCAGGACACGACGCTCAAACCCTGAGGGTGGACTGGGAATGCCGGGCTGCTGGCCCAAGAAACACACGGACACTCGTACTTGGTGGAAAAGAGTGCCTCTCTCTTTATTTTTACTCCTCATATATATACCTTCTCTAGGGGAGGGGGAAAAAGGGAGGGGTTTCCTGGGAGTAATTATCTTCACTGAAGCAGGGAAGGAACTAATCAGCTACATTGAAACAGGGGAGGAACTAATTATCTGAACAGGAACAAGGGTGGAGGTTGTATTCTGTTTGCTCTACAGAGGATGTTTTGGCCTAATATCCTGCTTGCTGTAGCCCTGCCTGCAGGCTTTTGCAATGCAACAGGCTGTCAGGTAGGCCAAGTCTAAGGCCCATAAGTCTTTGGCTCCTAACAACCAGGGGCATGTCTGTTCTGCAAAACAAGGAGGGATCACAAAGCTCCCGCACACACACGGGTAAGATTACACTGTCAGGACTTACCTCCAGTTTGTCTTGGTTAGCTGCTTGGTTAGAGTCTCGCTCGGAAACTAGGTTTGGACCTACACATTATTAAAAAGAAAGAAAGAGAAAAAGAAACCATGAACATCGTGGGTCTCAGCATTTTGTTCTTGGGACGTTTCTGGATCGCAAGGGACACTGTGATATCTCCCACATCCAGGTTGGTGCATAAGCCAGCTTGACACCTGCCTCCTTATCCATGGCCTCAAGAATACTCTGAGGCCGCTGGAACTCCTGCTATGCCAAATGCTCTACAGCCAAATGAAGTTGAGGTCTCTGCAGCTGGCACTTAGCAAACTACCTGCTGCAGCAGCATTGAGAAGCTGTCCAGAGAGTAGCACCTCTCTTCTTCCTGCCATTCTGCTCCTCCTTCCTGATTCTTCCTTCAATGAATACTGGCCAACACGAGACCCCACTGGGCAATACGTGTTCCTGGACTCTATGATCGGGAACTGCTCAGCGTCCGAGGACATCCATTCACACATCCTTCCCTTGCTTTCTCGGCTACTCACTCACACTGCAGCTCACTTGGTGCTCGCACCAAAGTGCTAGTTCTCCGACCTCTCAGCGTCCTCACTTGCTCAATCCTCTCCCGATTCACCAGACTCCACAATCCGTCAGGTCAGCCAGTTGCCAACAGCCTTGTCCTAGAAGTCATGTTCATTTTGTACTTGACTGACACCGTGCTAAGCCTACATCAATCTGGGGCTCACACATCACTTTACCTACACCTGAGCCACTTGGACAGCCAGAAGAGATGGAAAACTAAGAGCCCTCAAACTCCCCACCCTGGGAAAACACACTCACTCACTCACTCACTCACAACAGCCCACATTGATGACAACTGGACCTGAACATTTCAACCTGATCATCTCCTTCAACATACTGCCAGCTTCGTAGTGCCTGGCCTTCCATCTGTTGACATGGAAGCAAGGTTCCTCCTCAACAACTGACAACATCCATCCTCCTGAAACGCACCTACACTCGCTATGTGGCCACTGAATGGTGAAGAGTGTGAGATGGCACATTTTGAATGCACAACGTGTCAGATGCTTCATATCCATTAAGTACAGACTTCACCAACATACTAATGGCCACCATGGGGATCACTGGCTGCTGCTCTCTTTTCTAATCCCGCTTCCTGCTTCCAAACCAGGAAAACCAGCAGAGGCGGGCCCAAGGCCATCGGACCCTGCAAACACACGGCAAACTCGGAACACACTCCTGGTTCCCACCATCACAACGGCCTCGATTTGGCTGTGGTTTGTGTGGAGTCGGGCAGAGGATACAAGCTCTCTTGGCACTTCTCTTCTCTGTGTGACTCTGCTACCTCTCCCCTAAACAGCAGCTACTCTCTAAAACACAAACACACACAAGAATCCAGAAACCCAACACGCAGCCCACACACCCCTGCCGCCTCTTCCCTGTAGCCCTGCTTTTCAGGTAAAGAAAAATGAGCCTTACCGAATCCCCAATTTCCTAAACAAATATGCCATGGCTTGTCCAACGATACAGTGTGTGAACGTGCCCACTGCGATGCCATCACCTCTTACGCCATGCCATCGCAGCCATGGCACACTGATCCAAGGGTCCAAGATCGCCTCTGACCCTCATGCTCACTCTCATAATGCTTGTCCGTTAAATCGTACAACCGACAACAACACAACAGAAACCCAATATGGCCACCAGATCTCCGCATGCTTCCCACGCCAATACACAGCCTTTCCCGAGGGAATCTCTTATCAATGTTTTCCTTGTCTTTCAAAAGTTCTTCCTCTTGTCCACTCACCACGGATACCCACATACCTAGATTGACCAACTTCAGACAGTGCCATGAGGCTGTTGAAGGAAATGAGTGACGGGAAAACAGTAGTTTGGCTCGGGACATCTTAGCCAAATGCAAGTAGGACTGGCTGAAAGGTGGGCAAACACTTGGCTGCATCCAAAAGTGTATCTGAAAAAATCCCCAGCCCCTTTCACAAAACTCATTTTCCTTGGCCTTCCATTTCCAAAGCACGGGCAGAAATGACATCAGACAAGACAGTTCACGGGCCTTGGCCCAGCATTTGTCACACGACCGTTCATGCTCCAGTCACCTGGTTCTTTGTGAATGGTAGGTGAGAAGAGTCAAGCAATCAATTTCCCCCAGCGCCACCCACCCCACAGCTTTCTCTTTGTTTGTTGCTTATCTCAAGTTACCCACAAAAGCCAAAAGAGTCAGGAATAATGAGGCCAAACAGGATCGAAGCAGCCTTACACTCACTAGGTAGTAAATAGACTACGACTGTACAGCAGCTGCTCACGAAACACCATTTCACCGAGTCCTTTTGTGGACAAGGGAAATCAGGATCATCTTCAGTAGCAGCCAGCATAATTGGTTTCTATCAACTAATAGAGAGTGAAATAATGTCCGTGTTAGTGTAAGAGGAAAAAAGGAGGCAAGTGGTTTTCTCAAGTATTACAATCTGTATGCAACTGCCCCTCATTCAGGTGATTCACGTTAAGGCTGTCTATGGCTGGCTGGCTCCCTTCCCAATCTGAAAAGTCAAGCTTCATTCCCATGGCATTAGAGCCAAATCTTTGGCTCTTGCTTACCCTCTTGTGACTAGATGAGCCACGGTCAAGTGAGCATCTCCTTCACGTACAAAACTAGTGTTTCAACTTCGTAGCTTTCAAGGAAGAGGGGGAAAAAAAGCCCTGACAAACCAAATCACATACCTCCTACATGCGGTGGTAGTGGCCCTAGGTCAGGAGCACCCGTAGGCAAAAATTTGGAAGCATGGGTGGCTGGCCACGTTCCTGCAAGGGGGCGAGCGTGAGGAGGCCCTACCCTCCAGAATGGATTCGCAGGACCGGTTGGCCCTTGGGGTGGATGAGCCGAAGTTGTTGCTGCTTGGACAGCACCTGGTTCTTTCCCCTCGCAGGGAACTGTTGATGCACTTATGGTGCTGCTCTGTAACAAAATCACATAAATCCCACATCACTAACAAGAAAAAAATGCAAAATTCATACACAAATAGTTAGGGACAGAATGCAAAGAAATCCATGATATACAGAGAAAGTGCTCCAGAGAAACATCAGATGGGTTTTAGCGACCGCAACTGTGTGGTGAAAGAACAGAAAGCAGGTTTCGTCAACACAGCAATATTCTGGCTAAGGAGAATGCACAGACACAGGCCAGGAGAACCCCGATGTAGACTACCTAGCACGCTTATCCCGAGAAGGCAAAGAACAAGTGGGCAGCTTACTCCAGATGTGGCTGAGGAACAAACTGAGAAACTCAGGAAAGTAGATTCTCAAAACATTACGCCCAATGATTCCAATGTACATCCGAAGGGGGGAACCAAATGCTCAGCAACACTGGTGTACTCCCTGAGAGGTGTTGACTCAGAAAAGAAACAGATTTCTAGAGAAAACAAATGACCAGGGGCATGTCTGTTCTGCAAAACAAGGAGGGATCACAAAGCTCCCGCACACACACGGGTAAGATTACACTGTCAGGACTTACCTCCAGTTTGTCTTGGTTAGCTGCTTGGTTAGAGTCTCGCTCGGAAACTAGGTTTGGACCTACACATTATTAAAAAGAAAGAAAGAGAAAAAGGAAACCATGAACATCGTGGGTCTCAGCATTATGTTCTTGGGACGTTTCTGGATCGCAAGGGACACTGTGATATCTCCCACATCCAGGTCGGTGCATAAGCCAGCTTGACACCTGCCTCCTTATCCATGGCCTCAAGAATACTCTGAGGCCGCTGGAACTCCTGCTATGCCAAATGCTCTACAGCCAAATGAAGTTGAGGTCTCTGCAGCTGGCACTTAGCAACCTACCTGCTGCAGCAGCATTGAGAAGCTGTCCAGAGAGTAGCACCTCTCTTCTTCCTGCCATTCTGCTCCTGCTTCCTGATTCTTCCTTCAATGAATACTGGCCAACACGAGACCCCACTGGGCAATACGTGTTCCTGGACTCTATGATCGGGAACTGCTCAGCGTCTGAGGACATCCATTCACACATCCCTCCTGGGAATACAACTCTTTGACCCTTCCCTTGCTTTCTCGGCTACTCACTCACACTGCAGCTCACTTGGTGCTCGCACCAAAGTGCTAGTTCTCCGACCTCTCAGCGTCCTCACTTGCTCAATCCTCTCCCGATTCACCAGACTCCACAATCCGTCAGGTCAGCCAGTTGCCAACAGCCTTGTCCTAGAAGTCATGTTCATTTTGTACTTGACTGACACCGTGCTAAGCCTACATCAATCTGGGGCTCACACATCACTTTACCTACACCTGAGCCACTTGGACAGCCAGAAGAGATGGAAAACTAAGAGCCCTCAAACTCCCCGCCCTGGGAAAACACACTCACTCACTCACTCACTCACAACAGCCCACATTGATAACAACTGGACCTGAACATTTCAACCTGATCATCTCCTTCAACATACTGCCAGCTTCGTAGTGCCTGGCCTTCCATCTGTTGACATGGAAGCAAGGTTCCTCCTCAACAACTGACAACATCCATCCTCCTGAAACGCACCTACACTCGCTATGTGGCCACTGAATGGTGAAGAGTGTGAGATGGCACATTTTGAATGCACAACGTGTCAGATGCTTCATATCCATTAAGTACAGACTTCACCAACATACTAATGGCCACCATGGGGAGCACTGGCTGCTGCTCTCTTTTCTAATCCCGCTTCCTGCTTCCAAACCAGGAAAACCAGCAGAGGCGGGCCCAAGGCCATCGGACCCTGCAAACACACGGCAAACTCGGAACACACTCCTGGTTCCCACCATCACAACGGCCTCGATTTGGCTGTGGTTTGTGTGGAGTCGGGCAGAGGATGCAAGCTCTCTTGGCACTTCTCTTCTCTGTGTGACTCTGCTACCTCTCCCCTAAACAGCAGCTACTCTCTAAAACACAAACACACACAAGAATCCAGAAACCCAACTCGCAGCCCACACACCCCTGCCGCCTCTTCCCTGTAGCCCTGCTTTTCAGGTAAAGAAAAATGAGCCTTACCGAATAACCAATTTCCTAAACAAATATGCCATGGCTTGTCCAACGATACAGTGTGTGAACGTGCCCACTGCGATGCCATCACCTCTTACGCCATGCCATCGCAGCCATGGGCACACTGATCCAAGGGTCCAAGATCGCCTCTGACCCTCATGCTCACTCTCATAATGCTTGTCCGTTAAATCGTACAACCGACAACAACACAACAGAAACCCAATATGGCCACCAGATCTCCGCATGCTTCCCACGCCAATAGACAGCCTTTCCCGAGGGAATCTCTTATCATCAATGTTTTCCTTGTCTGTCAAAAGTTCTTCCTCTTGTCCACTCACCACGGATACCCACATACCTAGATTGACCAACTTCAGACAGTGCCATGAGGCTGTTGAAGGAAATGAGTGACGGGAAAACAGTAGTTTGGCTCGGGACATCTTAGCCAAATGCAAGTAGGACTGGCTGAAAGGTGGGCAAACACTTGGCTGCATCCAAAAGTGTATCTGAAAAAATCCCCAGCCCCTTCCACAAAACTCATTTTCCTTGGCCTTCCATTTCCAAAGCACGGGCAGAAGAGACATCAGACAAGACAGTTCACGGGCCTTGGCCCAGCATTTGTCACACGACCGTTCATGCTCCAGTCACCTGGTTCTTTGTGAATGGTAGGTGAGAAGAGTCAAGCAATCAATTTCCCCCAGCGCCACCCACCCCACAGCTTTCTCTTTGTTTGTTGCTTATCTCAAGTTACCCACAAAAGCCAAAAGAGTCAGGAATAATGAGGCCAAACAGGATCGAAGCAGCCTTACACTCACTAGGTAGTAAACAGACTACGACTGTACAGCAGCTGCTCACGAAACACCATTTCACCGAGTCCTTTTGTGGACAAGGGAAATCAGGATCATCTTCAGTAGCAGCCAGCATAATTGGTTTCTATCAACTAATAGAGAGTGAAATAATGCCCGTGTTAGTGTAAGAGGGAAAAAGGAGGCAAGTGGTTTTCTCAAGTATTACAATCTGTATGCAACTGCCCCTCATTCAGGTGATTCACGTTAAGGCTGTCTATGGCTGGCTGGCTCCCTTCCCAATCTGAAAAGTCAAGCTTCATTCCCATGGCATTAGAGCCAAATCTTTGGCTCTTGCTTACCCTCTTGTGACTAGATGAGCCACGGTCAAGTGAGCATCTCCTTCACGTACAAAACTAGTGCTTCAACTTCGTAGCTTTCAAGGAAGAGGGGGAAAAAAAGCCCTGACAAACCAAATCACATACCTCCTACACGCGGTGGTAGTGGCCCTAGGTCAGGAGCACCCGTAGGCAAAAATTTGGAAGCATGGGTGGCTGGCCACGTTCCTGCAGGGGGGCGAGCGTGAGGAGGCCCTACCCTCCAGAATGGATTCGCAGGACCGGTTGGCCCTTGGGGTGGATGAGCCGAAGTTGTTGCTGCTTGGACAGCACCTGGTTCTTTCCCCTCGCAGGGAACTGTTGATGCACTTATGGTGCTGCTCTGTAACAAAATCACATAAATCCCACATCACTAACAAGAAAAAAATGCAAAATTCATACACAAATAGTTAGGGACAGAATGCAAAGAAATCCATGATATACAGAGAAAGTGCTCCAGAGAAACATCAGATGGGTTTTAGCGACCGCAACTGTGTGGTGAAAGAACAGAAAGCAGGTTTCGTCAACACAGCAATATTCTGGCTAAGGAGAATGCACAGACACAGGCCAGGAGAACCCCGATGTAGACTACCTAGCACGCTTATCCCGAGAAGGCAAAGAACAAGTGGGCAGCTTACTCCAGATGTGGCTGAGGAACAAACTGAGAAACTCAGGAAAGTAGATTCTCAAAACATTACGCCCAATGATTCCAATGTACATCCGAAGGGGGGAACCAAATGCCCTGCTACACTGGTGTACTCCCTGAGAGGTGTTGACTCAGAAAAGAAACAGATTTCTAGAGAAAACAAATGACCAGGGGCATGTCTGTTCTGCAAAACAAGGAGGGATCACAAAGCTCCCGCACACACACGGGTAAGATTACACTGTCAGGACTTACCTCCAGTTTGTCTTGGTTAGCTGCTTGGTTAGAGTCTCGCTCGGAAACTAGGTTTGGACCTACACATTATTAAAAAGAAAGAAAGAGAAAAAGGAAACCATGAGCATCGTGGGTCTTAGCATTTTGTTCTTGGGACGTTTCTGGATCGCAAGGGACACTGTGATATCTCCCACATCCAGGTCGGTGCATAAGCCAGCTTGACACCTGCCTCCTTATCCATGGCCTCAAGAATACTCTGAGGCCGCTGGAACTCCTGCTATGCCAAATGCTCTACAGCCAAATGAAGTTGAGGTCTCTGCAGCTGGCACTTAGCAACCCACCTGCTGCAGCAGCATTGAGAAGCTGTCCAGAGAGTAGCACCTCTCTTCTTCCTGCCATTCTGCTCCTGCTTCCTGATTCTTCCTTCAATGAATACTGGCCAACACGAGACCCCACTGGGCAATACGTGTTCCTGGACTCTATGATCGGGAACTGCTCAGCGTCCGAGGACATCCATTCACACATCCCTCCTGGGAATACAACTCTTTGACCCTTCCCTTGCTTTCTCGGCTACTCACTCACACTGCAGCTCACTTGGTGCTCGCACCAAAGTGCTAGTTCTCCGACCTCTCAGCGTCCTCACTTGCTCAATCCTCTCCCGATTCACCAGACTCCACAATCCGTCAGGTCAGCCAGTTGCCAACAGCCTTGTCCTAGAAGTCATGTTCATTTTGTACTTGACTGACACCGTGCTAAGCCTACATCAATCTGGGGCTCACACATCACTTTACCTACACCTGAGCCACTTGGACAGCCAGAAGAGATGGAAAACTAATAGCCCTCAAGCTCCCCGCCCTGGGAAAACACACTCATTCACTCACTCACTCACTCACTCACTCACTCACAACAGCCCACATCGATGACAACTGGAACCTGAACATTTCAACCTGATCATCTCCTTCAACATACTGCCAGCTTTGTAGTGCCTGGCCTTCCATCTGTTGACATGGAAGCAAGGTTCCTCCTCAACAACTGACAACATCCATCCTCCTGAAAAGCACCTACACTCGCTATGTGGCCACTGAATGGTGAAGAGTGTGAGATGGCACATTTTGAATGCACAACGTGTCAGATGCTTCATATCCATTAAGTACAGACTTCACCAACATACTAATGGCCACCATGGGGAGCACTGGCTGCTGCTCTCTTTTCTAATCCCGCTTCCTGCTTCCAAACCAGGAAAACCAGCAGAGGCAGGCCCAAGGCCATCGGACCCTGCAAACACACGGCAAACTCGGAACACACTCCTGGTTCCCACCATCACAACGGCCTCGATTTGGCTGTGGTTTGTGTGGAGTCGGGCAGAGGATGCAAGCTCTCTTGGCACTTCTCTTCTCTGTGTGACTCTGCTACCTCTCCCCTAAACAGCAGCTACTCTCTAAAACACAAACACACACAAGAATCCAGAAACCCAACACGCAGCCCACACACCCCTGCTGCCTCTTCCCTGTAGCCCTGCTTTTCAGGTAAAGAAAAATGAGCCTTACCGAATCCCCAATTTCCTAAACAAATATGCCATGGCTTGTCCAACGATACAGTGTGTGAACGTGCCCACTGCGATGCCATCACCTCTTACGCCATGCCATCGCAGCCATGGGCACACTGATCCAAGGGTCCAAGATCGCCTCTGACCCTCATGCTCACTCTCATAATGCTTGTCCGTTAAATCGTACAACCGACAACAACACAACAGAAACCCAATATGGCCACCGGATCTCCGCATGCTTCCCACGCCAATACACAGCCTTTCCCGAGGGAATCTCTTATCAATGTTTTCCTTGTCTTTCAAAAGTTCTTCCTCTTGTCCACTCACCACGGATACCCACATACCTAGATTGACCAACTTCAGACAGTGCCATGAGGCTGTTGAAGGAAATGAGTGACGGGAAAACAGTAGTTTGGCTCGGGACATCTTAGCCAAATGCAAGTAGGACTGGCTGAAAGGTGGGCAAACACTTGGCTGCATCCAAAAGTGTATCTGAAAAAATCCCCAGCCCCTTCCACAAAACTCATTTTCCTTGGCCTTCCATTTCCAAAGCACGGGCAGAAATGACATCAGACAAGACAGTTCACGGGCCTTGGCCCAGCATTTGTCACACGACCGTTCATGCTCCAGTCACCTGGTTCTTTGTGAATGGTAGGTGAGAAGAGTCAAGCAATCAATTTCCCCCAGCGCCACCCACCCCACAGCTTTCTCTTTGTTTGTTGCTTATCTCAAGTTACCCACAAAAGCCAAAAGAGTCAGGAATAATGAGGCCAAACAGGATCGAAGCAGCCTTACACTCACTAGGTAGTAAATAGACTAGGACTGTACAGCAGCTGCTCACGAAACACCATTTCACCGAGTCCTTTTGTGGACAAGGGAAATCAGGATCATCTTCAGTAGCAGCCAGCATAATTGGTTTCTATCAACTAATAGAGAGTGAAATAATGCCCGTGTTAGTGTAAGAGGGAAAAAGGAGGCAAGTGGTTTTCTCAAGTATTACAATCTGTATGCAACTGCCCCTCATTCAGGTGATTCACGTTAAGGCTGTCTATGGCTGGCTGGCTCCCTTCCCAATCTGAAAAGTCAAGCTTCATTCCCATGGCATTAGAGCCAAATCTTTGGCTCTTGCTTACCCTCTTGTGACTAGATGAGCCACGGTCAAGTGAGCATCTCCTTCACGTACAAAACTAGTGTTTCAACTTCGTAGCTTTCAAGGAAGAGGGGGAAAAAAAGCCCTGACAAACCAAATCACATACCTCCTACATGCGGTGGTAGTGGCCCTAAGTCAGGAGCACCCGTAGGCAAAAATTTGGAAGCATGGGTGGCTGGCCACGTTCCTGCAGGGGGGCGAGCGTGAGGAGGTCCTACCCTCCAGAATGGATTCGCAGGACCGGTTGGCCCTTGGGGTGGATGAGCCGAAGTTGTTGCTGCTTGGACAGCACCTGGTTCTTTCCCCTCGCAGGGAACTGTTGATGCACTTATGGTGCTGCTCTGTAACAAAATCACATAAATCCCACATCACTAACAAGAAAAAAATGCAAAATTCATACACAAATAGTTAGGGACAGAATGCAAAGAAATCCATGATATACAGAGAAAGTGCTCCAGAGAAACATCAGATGGGTTTTAGCGATCGCAACTGTGTGGTGAAAGAACAGAAAGCAGGTTTCGTCAACACAGCAATATTCTGGCTAAGGAGAATGCACAGACACAGGCCAGGAGAACCCCGATGTAGACTACCTAGCACGCTTATCCCGAGAAGGCAAAGAACAAGTGGGCAGCTTACTCCAGATGTGGCTGAGGAACAAACTGAGAAACTCAGGAAAGTAGATTCTCAAAACATTACGCCCAATGATTCCAATGTACATCCGGAGGGGGGAACCAAATGCCCTGCTACCCTGAGAGGTGTTGACTCAGAAAAGAAACAGATTTCTAGAGAAAACAAATGACCAGGGGCATGTCTGTTCTGCAAAACAAGGAGGGATCACAAAGCTCCCGCACACACACGGGTAAGATTACACTGTCAGGACTTACCTCCAGTTTGTCTTGGTTAGCTGCTTGGTTAGAGTCTCGCTCGGAAACTAGGTTTGGACCTACACATTATTAAAAAGAAAGAAAGAGAAAAAGGAAACCATGAACATCGTGGGTCTCAGCATTTTGTTCTTGGGACGTTTCTGGATCGCAAGGGACACTGTGATATCTCCCACATCCAGGTCGGTGCATAAGCCAGCTTGACACCTGCCTCCTTATCCATGGCCTCAAGAATACTCTGAGGCCGCTGGAACTCCTGCTATGCCAAATGCTCTACAGCCAAATGAAGTTGAGGTCTCTGCAGCTGGCACTTAGCAACCCACCTGCTGCAGCAGCATTGAGAAGCTGTCCAGAGAGTAGCACCTCTCTTCTTCCTGCCATTCTGCTCCTGCTTCCTGATTCTTCCTTCAATGAATACTGGCCAACACGAGACCCCACTGGGCAATACGTGTTCCTGGACTCTATGATCGGGAACTGCTCAGCGTCCGAGGACATCCATTCACACATCCCTCCTGGGAATACAACTCTTTGACCCTTCCCTTGCTTTCTCGGCCACTCACTCACACTGCAGCTCACTTGGTGCTCGCACCAAAGTGCTAGTTCTCCGACCTCTCAGCGTCCTCACTTGCTCAATCCTCTCCCGATTCACCAGACTCCACAATCCGTCAGGTCAGCCAGTTGCCAACAGCCTTGTCCTAGAAGTCATGTTCATTTTGTACTTGACTGACACCGTGCTAAGCCTACATCAATCTGGGGCTCACACATCACTTTACCTACACCTGAGCCACTTGGACAGCCAGAAGAGATGGAAAACTAAGAGCCCTCAAGCTCCCCGCCCTGGGAAAACACACTCATTCACTCACTCACTCACTCACTCACTCACTCACAACAGCCCACATCGATGACAACTGGAACCTGAACATTTCAACCTGATCATCTCCTTCAACATACTGCCAGCTTTGTAGTGCCTGGCCTTCCATCTGTTGACATGGAAGCAAGGTTCCTCCTCAACAACTGACAACATCCATCCTCCTGAAAAGCACCTACACTCGCTATGTGGCCACTGAATGGTGAAGAGTGTGAGATGGCACATTTTGAATGCACAACATGTCAGATGCTTCATATCCATTAAGTACAGACTTCACCAACATACTAATGGCCACCATGGGGAGCACTGGCTGCTGCTCTCTTTTCTAATCTGTCTTACTGCTTCCAAACCAGGAAAACCAGCAGAGGCGGGCCCAAGGCCATCTGACCCTGCAAACACACGGCAAACCCGGAACACACTCCTGGTTCCCACCATCACAACGGCCTCGATTTGGCTGTGGTTTGTGTGGAGTCGGGCAGAGGATGCAAGTCTCTTCTCTGTGTGACTCTGCTACCTCTCCCCTAAACAGCAGCTACTCTCTAAAACACAAACACACACAAGAATCCAGAAACCCAACTCGCAGCCCACACACCCCTGCCGCCTCTTCCCTGTAGCCCTGCTTTTCAGGTAAAGAAAAATGAGCCTTACCGAATCCCCAATTTCCTAAACAAATATGCCATGGCTTGTCCAACGATACAGTGTGTGAACGTGCCCACTGCGATGCCATCACCTCTTACGCCATGCCATCACAGCCATGGGCACACTGATCCAAGGGTCCAAGATCGCCTCTGACCCTCATGCTCACTCTCATAATGCTTGTCCGTTAAATCGTACAACCGACAACAACACAACAGAAACCCAATATGGCCACCGGATCTCCGCATGCTTCCCACGCCAATAGACAGCCTTTCCCGAGGGAATCTCTTATCAATGTTTTCCTTGTCTTTCAAAAGTTCTTCCTCTTGTCCACTCACCACGGATACCCACATACCTAGATTGACCAACTTCAGACAGTGCCATGAGGCTGTTGAAGGAAATGAGTGACGGGAAAACAGTAGTTTGGCTCGGGACATCTTAGCCAAATGCAAGTAGGACTGGCTGAAAGGTGGGCAAACACTTGGCTGCATCCAAAAGTGTATCTGAAAAAATCCCCAGCCCCTTCCACAAAACTCATTTTCCTTGGCCTTCCATTTCCAAAGCACGGGCAGAAATGACATCAGACAAGACAGTTCACGGGCCTTGGCCCAGCATTTGTCACACGACCGTTCATGCTCCAGTCACCTGGTTCTTTGTGAATGGTAGGTGAGAAGAGTCAAGCAATCAATTTCCCCCAGCGCCACCCACCCCACAGCTTTCTCTTTGTTTGTTGCTTATCTCAAGTTACCCACAAAAGCCAAAAGAGTCAGGAATAATGAGGCCAAACAGGATCGAAGCAGCCTTACACTCACTAGGTAGTAAATAGACTACGACTGTACAGCAGCTGCTCACGAAACACCATTTCACCGAGTCCTTTTGTGGACAAGGGAAATCAGGATCATCTTCAGTAGCAGCCAGCATAATTGGTTTCTATCAACTAATAGAGAGTGAAATAATGCCCGTGTTAGTGTAAGAGGGAAAAAGGAGGCAAGTGGTTTTCTCAAGTATTACAATCTGTATGCAACTGCCCCTCATTCAGGTGATTCACGTTAAGGCTGTCTATGGCTGGCTGGCTCCCTTCCCAATCTGAAAAGTCAAGCTTCATTCCCATGGCATTAGAGCCAAATCTTTGGCTCTTGCTTACCCTCTTGTGACTAGATGAGCCACGGTCAAGTGAGCATCTCCTTCACGTACAAAACTAGTGCTTCAACTTCGTAGCTTTCAAGGAAGAGGGGGAAAAAAAGCCCTGACAAACCAAATCACATACCTCCTACACGCGGTGGTAGTGGCCCTAGGTCAGGAGCACCCGTAGGCAAAAATTTGGAAGCATGGGTGGCTGGCCACGTTCCTGCAAGGGGGCGAGCGTGAGGAGGCCCTACCCTCCAGAATGGATTCGCAGGACCGGTTGGCCCTTGGGGTGGATGAGCCGAAGTTGTTGCTGCTTGGACAGCACCTGGTTCTTTCCCCTCGCAGGGAACTGTTGATGCACTTATGGTGCTGCTCTGTAACAAAATCACATAAATCCCACATCACTAACAAGAAAAAAATGCAAAATTCATACACAAATAGTTAGGGACAGAATGCAAAGAAATCCATGATATACAGAGAAAGTGCTCCAGAGAAACATCAGATGGGTTTTAGCGATCGCAACTGTGTGGTGAAAGAACAGAAAGCAGGTTTCGTCAACACAGCAATATTCTGGCTAAGGAGAATGCACAGACACAGGCCAGGAGAACCCCGATGTAGACTACCTAGCACGCTTATCCCGAGAAGGCAAAGAACAAGTGGGCAGCTTACTCCAGATGTGGCTGAGGAACAAACTGAGAAACTCAGGAAAGTAGATTCTCAAAACATTACGCCCAATGATTCCAATGTACAACCGAAGGGGGGAACCAAATGCCCTGCTACACTGGTGTACTCCCTGAGAGGTGTTGACTCAGAAAAGAAACAGATTTCTAGAGAAAACAAATGACCAGGGGCATGTCTGTTCTGCAAAACAAGGAGGGATCACAAAGCTCCCGCACACACACGGGTAAGATTACACTGTCAGGACTTACCTCCAGTTTGTCTTGGTTAGCTGCTTGGTTAGAGTCTCGCTCGGAAACTAGGTTTGGACCTACACAGTATTAAAAAGAAAGAAAGAGAAAAAGGAAACCATGAGCATCGTGGGTCTTAGCATTTTGTTCTTGGGACGTTTCTGGATCGCAAGGGACACTGTGATATCTCCCACATCCAGGTCGGTGCATAAGCCAGCTTGACACCTGCCTCCTTATCCATGGCCTCAAGAATACTCTGAGGCCGCTGGAACTCCTGCTATGCCAAATGCTCTACAGCCAAATGAAGTTGAGGTCTCTGCAGCTGGCACTTAGCAACCCACCTGCTGCAGCAGCATTGAGAAGCTGTCCAGAGAGTAGCACCTCTCTTCTTCCTGCCATTCTGCTCCTGCTTCCTGATTCTTCCTTCAATGAATACTGGCCAACACGAGACCCCACTGGGCAATACGTGTTCCTGGACTCTATGATCGGGAACTGCTCAGCGTCCGAGGACATCCATTCACACATCCCTCCTGGGAATACAACTCTTTGACCCTTCCCTTGCTTTCTCGGCTACTCACTCACACTGCAGCTCACTTGGTGCTCGCACCAAAGTGCTAGTTCTCCGACCTCTCAGCGTCCTCACTTGCTCAATCCTCTCCCGATTCACCAGACTCCACAATCCGTCAGGTCAGCCAGTTGCCAACAGCCTTGTCCTAGAAGTCATGTTCATTTTGTACTTGACTGACACCGTGCTAAGCCTACATCAATCTGGGGCTCACACATCACTTTACCTACACCTGAGCCACTTGGACAGCCAGAAGAGATGGAAAACTAATAGCCCTCAAGCTCCCCGCCCTGGGAAAACACACTCATTCACTCACTCACTCACTCACTCACTCACTCACAACAGCCCACATCGATGACAACTGGAACCTGAACATTTCAACCTGATCATCTCCTTCAACATACTGCCAGCTTTGTAGTGCCTGGCCTTCCATCTGTTGACATGGAAGCAAGGTTCCTCCTCAACAACTGACAACATCCATCCTCCTGAAAAGCACCTACACTCGCTATGTGGCCACTGAATGGTGAAGAGTGTGAGATGGCACATTTTGAATGCACAACGTGTCAGATGCTTCATATCCATTAAGTACAGACTTCACCAACATACTAATGGCCACCATGGGGAGCACTGGCTGCTGCTCTCTTTTCTAATCCCGCTTCCTGCTTCCAAACCAGGAAAACCAGCAGAGGCAGGCCCAAGGCCATCGGACCCTGCAAACACACGGCAAACTCGGAACACACTCCTGGTTCCCACCATCACAACGGCCTCGATTTGGCTGTGGTTTGTGTGGAGTCGGGCAGAGGATGCAAGCTCTCTTGGCACTTCTCTTCTCTGTGTGACTCTGCTACCTCTCCCCTAAACAGCAGCTACTCTCTAAAACACAAACACACACAAGAATCCAGAAACCCAACACGCAGCCTACACACCCCTGCCGCCTCTTCCCTGTAGCCCTGCTTTTCAGGTAAAGAAAAATGAGCCTTACCGAATCCCCAATTTCCTAAACAAATATGCCATGGCTTGTCCAACGATACAGTGTGTGAACGTGCCCACTGCGATGCCATCACCTCTTACGCCATGCCATCGCAGCCATGGGCACACTGATCCAAGGGTCCAAGATCGCCTCTGACCCTCATGCTCACTCTCATAATGCTTGTCCGTTAAATCGTACAACCGACAACAACACAACAGAAACCCAATATGGCCACCGGATCTCCGCATGCTTCCCACGCCAATAGACAGCCTTTCCCGAGGGAATCTCTTATCAATGTTTTCCTTGTCTTTCAAAAGTTCTTCCTCTTGTCCACTCACCACGGATACCCACATACCTAGATTGACCAACTTCAGACAGTGCCATGAGGCTGTTGAAGGAAATGAGTGACGGGAAAACAGTAGTTTGGCTCGGGACATCTTAGCCAAATGCAAGTAGGACTGGCTGAAAGGTGGGCAAACACTTGGCTGCATCCAAAAGTGTATCTGAAAAAATCCCCAGCCCCTTCCACAAAACTCATTTTCCTTGGCCTTCCATTTCCAAAGCACGGGCAGAAATGACATCAGACAAGACAGTTCACGGGCCTTGGCCCAGCATTTGTCACACGACCGTTCATGCTCCAGTCACCTGGTTCTTTGTGAATGGTAGGTGAGAAGAGTCAAGCAATCAATTTCCCCCAGCGCCACCCACCCCACAGCTTTCTCTTTGTTTGTTGCTTATCTCAAGTTACCCACAAAAGCCAAAAGAGTCAGGAATAATGAGGCCAAACAGGATCGAAGCAGCCTTACACTCACTAGGTAGTAAATAGACTAGGACTGTACAGCAGCTGCTCACGAAACACCATTTCACCGAGTCCTTTTGTGGACAAGGGAAATCAGGATCATCTTCAGTAGCAGCCAGCATAATTGGTTTCTATCAACTAATAGAGAGTGAAATAATGCCCGTGTTAGTGTAAGAGGGAAAAAGGAGGCAAGTGGTTTTCTCAAGTATTACAATCTGTATGCAACTGCCCCTCATTCAGGTGATTCACGTTAAGGCTGTCTATGGCTGGCTGGCTCCCTTCCCAATCTGAAAAGTCAAGCTTCATTCCCATGGCATTAGAGCCAAATCTTTGGCTCTTGCTTACCCTCTTGTGACTAGATGAGCCACGGTCAAGTGAGCATCTCCTTCACGTACAAAACTAGTGTTTCAACTTCGTAGCTTTCAAGGAAGAGGGGGAAAAAAAGCCCTGACAAACCAAATCACATACCTCCTACATGCGGTGGTAGTGGCCCTAGGTCAGGAGCACCCGTAGGCAAAAATTTGGAAGCATGGGTGGCTGGCCACGTTCCTGCAGGGGGGCGAGCGTGAGGAGACCCTACCCTCCAGAATGGATTCGCAGGACCGGTTGGCCCTTGGGGTGGATGAGCCGAAGTTGTTGCTGCTTGGACAGCACCTGGTTCTTTCCCCTCGCAGGGAACTGTTGATGCACTTATGGTGCTGCTCTGTAACAAAATCACATAAATCCCACATCACTAACAAGAAAAAAATGCAAAATTCATACACAAATAGTTAGGGACAGAATGCAAAGAAATCCATGATATACAGAGAAAGTGCTCCAGAGAAACATCAGATGGGTTTTAGCGATCGCAACTGTGTGGTGAAAGAACAGAAAGCAGGTTTCGTCAACACAGCAATATTCTGGCTAAGGAGAATGCACAGACACAGGCCAGGAGAACCCCGATGTAGACTACCTAGCACGCTTATCCCGAGAAGGCAAAGAACAAGTGGGCAGCTTACTCCAGATGTGGCTGAGGAACAAACTGAGAAACTCAGGAAAGTAGATTCTCAAAACATTACGCCCAATGATTCCAATGTACATCCGGAGGGGGGAACCAAATGCCCTGCTACCCTGAGAGGTGTTGACTCAGAAAAGAAACAGATTTCTAGAGAAAACAAATGACCAGGGGCATGTCTGTTCTGCAAAACAAGGAGGGATCACAAAGCTCCCGCACACACACGGGTAAGATTACACTGTCAGGACTTACCTCCAGTTTGTCTTGGTTAGCTGCTTGGTTAGAGTCTCGCTCGGAAACTAGGTTTGGACCTACACATTATTAAAAAGAAAGAAAGAGAAAAAGGAAACCATGAACATCGTGGGTCTCAGCATTTTGTTCTTGGGACGTTTCTGGATCGCAAGGGACACTGTGATATCTCCCACATCCAGGTCGGTGCATAAGCCAGCTTGACACCTGCCTCCTTATCCATGGCCTCAAGAATACTCTGAGGCCGCTGGAACTCCTGCTATGCCAAATGCTCTACAGCCAAATGAAGTTGAGGTCTCTGCAGCTGGCACTTAGCAACCCACCTGCTGCAGCAGCATTGAGAAGCTGTCCAGAGAGTAGCACCTCTCTTCTTCCTGCCATTCTGCTCCTGCTTCCTGATTCTTCCTTCAATGAATACTGGCCAACACGAGACCCCACTGGGCAATACGTGTTCCTGGACTCTATGATCGGGAACTGCTCAGCGTCCGAGGACATCCATTCACACATCCCTCCTGGGAATACAACTCTTTGACCCTTCCCTTGCTTTCTCGGCCACTCACTCACACTGCAGCTCACTTGGTGCTCGCACCAAAGTGCTAGTTCTCCGACCTCTCAGCGTCCTCACTTGCTCAATCCTCTCCCGATTCACCAGACTCCACAATCCGTCAGGTCAGCCAGTTGCCAACAGCCTTGTCCTAGAAGTCATGTTCATTTTGTACTTGACTGACACCGTGCTAAGCCTACATCAATCTGGGGCTCACACATCACTTTACCTACACCTGAGCCACTTGGACAGCCAGAAGAGATGGAAAACTAAGAGCCCTCAAGCTCCCCGCCCTGGGAAAACACACTCATTCACTCACTCACTCACTCACTCACTCACTCACAACAGCCCACATCGATGACAACTGGAACCTGAACATTTCAACCTGATCATCTCCTTCAACATACTGCCAGCTTTGTAGTGCCTGGCCTTCCATCTGTTGACATGGAAGCAAGGTTCCTCCTCAACAACTGACAACATCCATCCTCCTGAAAAGCACCTACACTCGCTATGTGGCCACTGAATGGTGAAGAGTGTGAGATGGCACATTTTGAATGCACAACGTGTCAGATGCTTCATATCCATTAAGTACAGACTTCACCAACATACTAATGGCCACCATGGGGAGCACTGGCTGCTGCTCTCTTTTCTAATCTGTCTTACTGCTTCCAAACCAGGAAAACCAGCAGAGGCGGGCCCAAGGCCATCTGACCCTGCAAACACACGGCAAACCCGGAACACACTCCTGGTTCCCACCATCACAACGGCCTCGATTTGGCTGTGGTTTGTGTGGAGTCGGGCAGAGGATGCAAGTCTCTTCTCTGTGTGACTCTGCTACCTCTCCCCTAAACAGCAGCTACTCTCTAAAACACAAACACACACAAGAATCCAGAAACCCAACTCGCAGCCCACACACCCCTGCCGCCTCTTCCCTGTAGCCCTGCTTTTCAGGTAAAGAAAAATGAGCCTTACCGAATCCCCAATTTCCTAAACAAATATGCCATGGCTTGTCCAACGATACAGTGTGTGAACGTGCCCACTGCGATGCCATCACCTCTTACGCCATGCCATCACAGCCATGGGCACACTGATCCAAGGGTCCAAGATCGCCTCTGACCCTCATGCTCACTCTCATAATGCTTGTCCGTTAAATCGTACAACCGACAACAACACAACAGAAACCCAATATGGCCACCGGATCTCCGCATGCTTCCCACGCCAATAGACAGCCTTTCCCGAGGGAATCTCTTATCAATGTTTTCCTTGTCTTTCAAAAGTTCTTCCTCTTGTCCACTCACCACGGATACCCACATACCTAGATTGACCAACTTCAGACAGTGCCATGAGGCTGTTGAAGGAAATGAGTGACGGGAAAACAGTAGTTTGGCTCGGGACATCTTAGCCAAATGCAAGTAGGACTGGCTGAAAGGTGGGCAAACACTTGGCTGCATCCAAAAGTGTATCTGAAAAAATCCCCAGCCCCTTCCACAAAACTCATTTTCCTTGGCCTTCCATTTCCAAAGCACGGGCAGAAATGACATCAGACAAGACAGTTCACGGGCCTTGGCCCAGCATTTGTCACACGACCGTTCATGCTCCAGTCACCTGGTTCTTTGTGAATGGTAGGTGAGAAGAGTCAAGCAATCAATTTCCCCCAGCGCCACCCACCCCACAGCTTTCTCTTTGTTTGTTGCTTATCTCAAGTTACCCACAAAAGCCAAAAGAGTCAGGAATAATGAGGCCAAACAGGATCGAAGCAGCCTTACACTCACTAGGTAGTAAATAGACTACGACTGTACAGCAGCTGCTCACGAAACACCATTTCACCGAGTCCTTTTGTGGACAAGGGAAATCAGGATCATCTTCAGTAGCAGCCAGCATAATTGGTTTCTATCAACTAATAGAGAGTGAAATAATGCCCGTGTTAGTGTAAGAGGGAAAAAGGAGGCAAGTGGTTTTCTCAAGTATTACAATCTGTATGCAACTGCCCCTCATTCAGGTGATTCACGTTAAGGCTGTCTATGGCTGGCTGGCTCCCTTCCCAATCTGAAAAGTCAAGCTTCATTCCCATGGCATTAGAGCCAAATCTTTGGCTCTTGCTTACCCTCTTGTGACTAGATGAGCCACGGTCAAGTGAGCATCTCCTTCACGTACAAAACTAGTGCTTCAACTTCGTAGCTTTCAAGGAAGAGGGGGAAAAAAAGCCCTGACAAACCAAATCACATACCTCCTACACGCGGTGGTAGTGGCCCTAGGTCAGGAGCACCCGTAGGCAAAAATTTGGAAGCATGGGTGGCTGGCCACGTTCCTGCAAGGGGGCGAGCGTGAGGAGGCCCTACCCTCCAGAATGGATTCGCAGGACCGGTTGGCCCTTGGGGTGGATGAGCCGAAGTTGTTGCTGCTTGGACAGCACCTGGTTCTTTCCCCTCGCAGGGAACTGTTGATGCACTTATGGTGCTGCTCTGTAACAAAATCACATAAATCCCACATCACTAACAAGAAAAAAATGCAAAATTCATACACAAATAGTTAGGGACAGAATGCAAAGAAATCCATGATATACAGAGAAAGTGCTCCAGAGAAACATCAGATGGGTTTTAGCGATCGCAACTGTGTGGTGAAAGAACAGAAAGCAGGTTTCGTCAACACAGCAATATTCTGGCTAAGGAGAATGCACAGACACAGGCCAGGAGAACCCCGATGTAGACTACCTAGCACGCTTATCCCAAGAAGGCAAAGAACAAGTGGGCAGCTTACTCCAGATGTGGCTGAGGAACAAACTGAGAAACTCAGGAAAGTAGATTCTCAAAACATTACGCCCAATGATTCCAATGTACATCCGAAGGGGGGAACCAAATGCCCTGCTACACTGGTGTACTCCCTGAGAGGTGTTGACTCAGAAAAGAAACAGATTTCTAGAGAAAACAAATGACCAGGGGCATGTCTGTTCTGCAAAAAAAGGAGGGATCACAAAGCTCCCGCACACACACGGGTAAGATTACACTGTCAGGACTTACCTCCAGTTTGTCTTGGTTAGCTGCTTGGTTAGAGTCTCGCTCGGAAACTAGGTTTGGACCTACACATTATTAAAAAGAAAGAAAGAGAAAAAGGAAACCATGAACATCGTGGGTCTTAGCATTTTGTTCTTGGGACGTTTCTGGATCGCAAGGGACACTGTGATATCTCCCACATCCAGGTCGGTGCATAAGCCAGCTTGACACCTGCCTCCTTATCCATGGCCTCAAGAATACTCTGAGGCCGCTGGAACTCCTGCTATGCCAAATGCTCTACAGCCAAATGAAGTTGAGGTCTCTGCAGCTGGCACTTAGCAACCCACCTGCTGCAGCAGCATTGAGAAGCTGTCCAGAGAGTAGCACCTCTCTTCTTCCTGCCATTCTGCTCCTGCTTCCTGATTCTTCCTTCAATGAATACTGGCCAACACGAGACCCCACTGGGCAATACGTGTTCCTGGACTCTATGATCGGGAACTGCTCAGCGTCCGAGGACATCCATTCACACATCCCTCCTGGGAATACAACTCTTTGACCCTTCCCTTGCTTTCTCGGCTACTCACTCACACTGCAGCTCACTTGGTGCTCGCACCAAAGTGCTAGTTCTCCGACCTCTCAGCGTCCTCACTTGCTCAATCCTCTCCCGATTCACCAGACTCCACAATCCGTCAGGTCAGCCAGTTGCCAACAGCCTTGTCCTAGAAGTCATGTTCATTTTGTACTTGACTGACACCGTGCTAAGCCTACATCAATCTGGGGCTCACACATCACTTTACCTACACCTGAGCCACTTGGACAGCCAGAAGAGATGGAAAACTAAGAGCCCTCAAGCTCCCCGCCCTGGGAAAACACACTCATTCACTCACTCACTCACTCACTCACTCACTCACAACAGCCCACATCGATGACAACTGGAACCTGAACATTTCAACCTGATCATCTCCTTCAACATACTGCCAGCTTTGTAGTGCCTGGCCTTCCATCTGTTGACATGGAAGCAAGGTTCCTCCTCAACAACTGACAACATCCATCCTCCTGAAAAGCACCTACACTCGCTATGTGGCCACTGAATGGTGAAGAGTGTGAGATGGCACATTTTGAATGCACAACATGTCAGATGCTTCATATCCATTAAGTACAGACTTCACCAACATACTAATGGCCACCATGGGGAGCACTGGCTGCTGCTCTCTTTTCTAATCCCGCTTCCTGCTTCCAAACCAGGAAAACCAGCAGAGGCAGGCCCAAGGCCATCGGACCCTGCAAACACACGGCAAACTCGGAACACACTCCTGGTTCCCACCATCACAACGGCCTCGATTTGGCTGTGGTTTGTGTGGAGTCGGGCAGAGGATGCAAGCTCTCTTGGCACTTCTCTTCTCTGTGTGACTCTGCTACCTCTCCCCTAAACAGCAGCTACTCTCTAAAACACAAACACACACAAGAATCCAGAAACCCAACACGCAGCCCACACACCCCTGCCGCCTCTTCCCTGTAGCCCTGCTTTTCAGGTAAAGAAAAATGAGCCTTACCGAATCCCCAATTTCCTAAACAAATATGCCATGGCTTGTCCAACGATACAGTGTGTGAACGTGCCCACTGCGATGCCATCACCTCTTACGCCATGCCATCGCAGCCATGGGCACACTGATCCAAGGGTCCAAGATCGCCTCTGACCCTCATGCTCACTCTCATAATGCTTGTCCGTTAAATCGTACAACCGACAACAACACAACAGAAACCCAATATGGCCACCGGATCTCCGCATGCTTCCCACGCCAATACACAGCCTTTCCCGAGGGAATCTCTTATCAATGTTTTCCTTGTCTTTCAAAAGTTCTTCCTCTTGTCCACTCACCACGGATACCCACATACCTAGATTGACCAACTTCAGACAGTGCCATGAGGCTGTTGAAGGAAATGAGTGACGGGAAAACAGTAGTTTGGCTCGGGACATCTTAGCCAAATGCAAGTAGGACTGGCTGAAAGGTGGGCAAACACTTGGCTGCATCCAAAAGTGTATCTGAAAAAATCCCCAGCCCCTTCCACAAAACTCATTTTCCTTGGCCTTCCATTTCCAAAGCACGGGCAGAAATGACATCAGACAAGACAGTTCACGGGCCTTGGCCCAGCATTTGTCACACGACCGTTCATGCTCCAGTCACCTGGTTCTTTGTGAATGGTAGGTGAGAAGAGTCAGGCAATCAATTTCCCCCAGCGCCACCCACCCCACAGCTTTCTCTTTGTTTGTTGCTTATCTCAAGTTACCCACAAAAGCCAAAAGAGTCAGGAATAATGAGGCCAAACAGGATCGAAGCAGCCTTACACTCACTAGGTAGTAAATAGACTAGGACTGTACAGCAGCTGCTCACGAAACACCATTTCACCGAGTCCTTTTGTGGACAAGGGAAATCAGGATCATCTTCAGTAGCAGCCAGCATAATTGGTTTCTATCAACTAATAGAGAGTGAAATAATGCCCGTGTTAGTGTAAGAGGGAAAAAGGAGGCAAGTGGTTTTCTCAAGTATTACAATCTGTATGCAACTGCCCCTCATTCAGGTGATTCACGTTAAGGCTGTCTATGGCTGGCTGGCTCCCTTCCCAATCTGAAAAGTCAAGCTTCATTCCCATGGCATTAGAGCCAAATCTTTGGCTCTTGCTTACCCTCTTGTGACTAGATGAGCCACGGTCAAGTGAGCATCTCCTTCACGTACAAAACTAGTGTTTCAACTTCGTAGCTTTCAAGGAAGAGGGGGAAAAAAAGCCCTGACAAACCAAATCACATACCTCCTACATGCGGTGGTAGTGGCCCTAGGTCAGGAGCACCCGTAGGCAAAAATTTGGAAGCATGGGTGGCTGGCCACGTTCCTGCAGGGGGGCGAGCGTGAGGAGGCCCTACCCTCCAGAATGGATTCGCAGGACCGGTTGGCCCTTGGGGTGGATGAGCCGAAGTTGTTGCTGCTTGGACAGCACCTGGTTCTTTCCCCTCGCAGGGAACTGTTGATGCACTTATGGTGCTGCTCTGTAACAAAATCACATAAATCCCACATCACTAACAAGAAAAAAATGCAAAATTCATACACAAATAGTTAGGGACAGAATGCAAAGAAATCCATGATATACAGAGAAAGTGCTCCAGAGAAACATCAGATGGGTTTTAGCGATCGCAACTGTGTGGTGAAAGAACAGAAAGCAGGTTTCGTCAACACAGCAATATTCTGGCTAAGGAGAATGCACAGACACAGGCCAGGAGAACCCCGATGTAGACTACCTAGCACGCTTATCCCGAGAAGGCAAAGAACAAGTGGGCAGCTTACTCCAGATGTGGCTGAGGAACAAACTGAGAAACTCAGGAAAGTAGATTCTCAAAACATTACGCCCAATGATTCCAATGTACATCCGGAGGGGGGAACCAAATGCCCTGCTACCCTGAGAGGTGTTGACTCAGAAAAGAAACAGATTTCTAGAGAAAACAAATGACCAGGGGCATGTCTGTTCTGCAAAACAAGGAGGGATCACAAAGCTCCCGCACACACACGGGTAAGATTACACTGTCAGGACTTACCTCCAGTTTGTCTTGGTTAGCTGCTTGGTTAGAGTCTCGCTCGGAAACTAGGTTTGGACCTACACATTATTAAAAAGAAAGAAAGAGAAAAAGGAAACCATGAACATCGTGGGTCTCAGCATTTTGTTCTTGGGACGTTTCTGGATCGCAAGGGACACTGTGATATCTCCCACATCCAGGTCGGTGCATAAGCCAGCTTGACACCTGCCTCCTTATCCATGGCCTCAAGAATACTCTGAGGCCGCTGGAACTCCTGCTATGCCAAATGCTCTACAGCCAAATGAAGTTGAGGTCTCTGCAGCTGGCACTTAGCAACCCACCTGCTGCAGCAGCATTGAGAAGCTGTCCAGAGAGTAGCACCTCTCTTCTTCCTGCCATTCTGCTCCTGCTTCCTGATTCTTCCTTCAATGAATACTGGCCAACACGAGACCCCACTGGGCAATACGTGTTCCTGGACTCTATGATCGGGAACTGCTCAGCGTCCGAGGACATCCATTCACACATCCCTCCTGGGAATACAACTCTATGACCCTTCCCTTGCTTTCTCGGCCACTCACTCACACTGCAGCTCACTTGGTGCTCGCACCAAAGTGCTAGTTCTCCGACCTCTCAGCGTCCTCACTTGCTCAATCCTCTCCCGATTCACCAGACTCCACAATCCGTCAGGTCAGCCAGTTGCCAACAGCCTTGTCCTAGAAGTCATGTTCATTTTGTACTTGACTGACACCGTGCTAAGCCTACATCAATCTGGGGCTCACACATCACTTTACCTACACCTGAGCCACTTGGACAGCCAGAAGAGATGGAAAACTAAGAGCCCTCAAGCTCCCCGCCCTGGGAAAACACACTCATTCACTCACTCACTCACTCACTCACTCACTCACAACAGCCCACATCGATGACAACTGGAACCTGAACATTTCAACCTGATCATCTCCTTCAACATACTGCCAGCTTTGTAGTGCCTGGCCTTCCATCTGTTGACATGGAAGCAAGGTTCCTCCTCAACAACTGACAACATCCATCCTCCTGAAAAGCACCTACACTCGCTATGTGGCCACTGAATGGTGAAGAGTGTGAGATGGCACATTTTGAATGCACAACGTGTCAGATGCTTCATATCCATTAAGTACAGACTTCACCAACATACTAATGGCCACCATGGGGAGCACTGGCTGCTGCTCTCTTTTCTAATCTGTCTTACTGCTTCCAAACCAGGAAAACCAGCAGAGGCGGGCCCAAGGCCATCTGACCCTGCAAACACACGGCAAACCCGGAACACACTCCTGGTTCCCACCATCACAACGGCCTCGATTTGGCTGTGGTTTGTGTGGAGTCGGGCAGAGGATGCAAGCTCTCTTGGCACTTCTCTTCTCTGTGTGACTCTGCTACCTCTCCCCTAAACAGCAGCTACTCTCTAAAACACAAACACACACAAGAATCCAGAAACCCAACTCGCAGCCCACACACCCCTGCCGCCTCTTCCCTGTAGCCCTGCTTTTCAGGTAAAGAAAAATGAGCCTTACCGAATCCCCAATTTCCTAAACAAATATGCCATGGCTTGTCCAACGATACAGTGTGTGAACGTGCCCACTGCGATGCCATCACCTCTTACGCCATGCCATCACAGCCATGGGCACACTGATCCAAGGGTCCAAGATCGCCTCTGACCCTCATGCTCACTCTCATAATGCTTGTCCGTTAAATCGTACAACCGACAACAACACAACAGAAACCCAATATGGCCACCGGATCTCCGCATGCTTCCCACGCCAATAGACAGCCTTTCCCGAGGGAATCTCTTATCAATGTTTTCCTTGTCTTTCAAAAGTTCTTCCTCTTGTCCACTCACCACGGATACCCACATACCTAGATTGACCAACTTCAGACAGTGCCATGAGGCTGTTGAAGGAAATGAGTGACGGGAAAACAGTAGTTTGGCTCGGGACATCTTAGCCAAATGCAAGTAGGACTGGCTGAAAGGTGGGCAAACACTTGGCTGCATCCAAAAGTGTATCTGAAAAAATCCCCAGCCCCTTCCACAAAACTCATTTTCCTTGGCCTTCCATTTCCAAAGCACGGGCAGAAATGACATCAGACAAGAGAGTTCACGGGCCTTGGCCCAGCATTTGTCACACGACCGTTCATGCTCCAGTCACCTGGTTCTTTGTGAATGGTAGGTGAGAAGAGTCAAGCAATCAATTTCCCCCAGCGCCACCCACCCCACAGCTTTCTCTTTGTTTGTTGCTTATCTCAAGTTACCCACAAAAGCCAAAAGAGTCAGGAATAATGAGGCCAAACAGGATCGAAGCAGCCTTACACTCACTAGGTAGTAAATAGACTACGACTGTACAGCAGCTGCTCACGAAACACCATTTCACCGAGTCCTTTTGTGGACGAGGGAAATCAGGATCATCTTCAGTAGCAGCCAGCATAATTGGTTTCTATCAACTAATAGAGAGTGAAATAATGCCCGTGTTAGTGTAAGAGGGAAAAAGGAGGCAAGTGGTTTTCTCAAGTATTACAATCTGTATGCAACTGCCCCTCATTCAGGTGATTCACGTTAAGGCTGTCTATGGCTGGCTGGCTCCCTTCCCAATCTGAAAAGTCAAGCTTCATTCCCATGGCATTAGAGCCAAATCTTTGGCTCTTGCTTACCCTCTTGTGACTAGATGAGCCACGGTCAAGTGAGCATCTCCTTCACGTACAAAACTAGTGCTTCAACTTCGTAGCTTTCAAGGAAGAGGGGGAAAAAAAGCCCTGACAAACCAAATCACATACCTCCTACACGCGGTGGTAGTGGCCCTAGGTCAGGAGCACCCGTAGGCAAAAATTTGGAAGCATGGGTGGCTGGCCACGTTCCTGCAAGGGGGCGAGCGTGAGGAGGCCCTACCCTCCAGAATGGATTCGCAGGACCGGTTGGCCCTTGGGGTGGATGAGCCGAAGTTGTTGCTGCTTGGACAGCACCTGGTTCTTTCCCCTCGCAGGGAACTGTTGATGCACTTATGGTGCTGCTCTGTAACAAAATCACATAAATCCCACATCACTAACAAGAAAAAAATGCAAAATTCATACACAAATAGTTAGGGACAGAATGCAAAGAAATCCATGATATACAGAGAAAGTGCTCCAGAGAAACATCAGATGGGTTTTAGCGATCGCAACTGTGTGGTGAAAGAACAGAAAGCAGGTTTCTTCAACACAGCAATATTCTGGCTAAGGAGAATGCACAGACACAGGCCAGGAGAACCCCGATGTAGACTACCTAGCACGCTTATCCCGAGAAGGCAAAGAACAAGGGGGCAGCTTACTCCAGATGTGGCTGAGGAACAAACTGAGAAACTCAGGAAAGTAGATTCTCAAAACATTACGCCCAATGATTCCAATGTACATCCGAAGGGGGGAACCAAATGCCCTGCTACACTGGTGTACTCCCTGAGAGGTGTTGACTCAGAAAAGAAACAGATTTCTAGAGAAAACAAATGACCAGGGGCATGTCTGTTCTGCAAAAAAAGGAGGGATCACAAAGTTCCCGCACACACACGGGTAAGATTACACTGTCAGGACTTACCTCCAGTTTGGCTTGGTTAGCTGCTTGGTTAGAGTCTCGCTCGGAAACTAGGTTTGGACCTACACATTATTAAAAAGAAAGAAAGAGAAAAAGGAAACCACGAACATCGTGGGTCTTAGCATTTTGTTCTTGGGACGTTTCTGGATCGCAAGGGACACTGTGATATCTCCCACATCCAGGTCGGTGCATAAGCCAGCTTGACACCTGCCTCCTTATCCATGGCCTCAAGAATACTCTGAGGCCGCTGGAACTCCTGCTATGCCAAATGCTCTACGGCCAAATGAAGTTGAGGTCTCTGCAGCTGGCACTTAGCAACCCACCTGCTGCAGCAGCATTGAGAAGCTGTCCAGAGAGTAGCACCTCTCTTCTTCCTGCCATTCTGCTCCTGCTTCCTGATTCTTCCTTCAATGAATACTGGCCAACACGAGACCCCACTGGGCAATACGTGTTCCTGGTCTCTAATCGGGAACTGCTCAGCGTCCGAGGACATCCATTCACACATCCCTCCTGGGAATACAACTCTTTGACCCTTCCCTTGCTTTCTCGGCTACTCACTCACACTGCAGCTCACTTGGTGCTCGCACCAAAGTGCTAGTTCTCCGACCTCTCAGCGTCCTCACTTGCTCAATCCTCTCCCGATTCACCAGACTCCACAATCCGTCAGGTCAGCCAGTTGCCAACAGCCTTGTCCTAGAAGTCATGTTCATTTTGTACTTGACTGACACCGTGCTAAGCCTACATCAATCTGGGGCTCACACATCACTTTACCTACACCTGAGCCACTTGGACAGCCAGAAGAGATGGAAAACTAATAGCCCTCAAGCTCCCCGCCCTGGGAAAACACACTCATTCACTCACTCACTCACTCACTCACTCACTCACAACAGCCCACATCGATGACAACTGGAACCTGTACATTTCAACCTGATCATCTCCTTCAACATACTACCAGCTTTGTAGTGCCTGGCCTTCCATCTGTTGACATGGAAGCAAGGTTCCTCCTCAACAACTGACAACATCCATCCTCCTGAAAAGCACCTACACTCGCTATGTGGCCACTGAATGGTGAAGAGTGTGAGATGGCACATTTTGAATGCACAACGTGTCAGATGCTTCATATCCATTAAGTACAGACTTCACCAACATACTAATGGCCACCATGGGGAGCACTGGCTGCTGCTCTCTTTTCTAATCCCGCTTCCTGCTTCCAAACCAGGAAAACCAGCAGAGGCAGGCCCAAGGCCATCGGACCCTGCAAACACACGGCAAACTCGGAACACACTCCTGGTTCCCACCATCACAACGGCCTCGATTTGGCTGTGGTTTGTGTGGAGTCGGGCAGAGGATGCAAGCTCTCTTGGCACTTCTCTTCTCTGTGTGACTCTGCTACCTCTCCCCTAAACAGCAGCTACTCTCTAAAACACAAACACACACAAGAATCCAGAAACCCAACACGCAGCCCACACACCCCTGCCGCCTCTTCCCTGTAGCCCTGCTTTTCAGGTAAAGAAAAATGAGCCTTACCGAATCCCCAATTTCCTAAACAAATATGCCATGGCTTGTCCAACGATACAGTGTGTGAACGTGCCCACTGCGATGCCATCACCTCTTACGCCATGCCATCGCAGCCATGGGCACACTGATCCAAGGGTCCAAGATCGCCTCTGACCCTCATGCTCACTCTCATAATGCTTGTCCGTTAAATCGTACAACCGACAACAACACAACAGAAACCCAATATGGCCACCGGATCTCCGCATGCTTCCCACGCCAATAGACAGCCTTTCCCGAGGGAATCTCTTATCAATGTTTTCCTTGTCTTTCAAAAGTTCTTCCTCTTGTCCACTCACCACGGATACCCACATACCTAGATTGACCAACTTCAGACAGTGCCATGAGGCTGTTGAAGGAAATGAGTGACGGGAAAACAGTAGTTTGGCTCGGGACATCTTAGCCAAATGCAAGTAGGACTGGCTGAAAGGTGGGCAAACACTTGGCTGCATCCAAAAGTGTATCTGAAAAAATCCCCAGCCCCTTCCACAAAACTCATTTTCCTTGGCCTTCCATTTCCAAAGCACGGGCAGAAATGACATCAGACAAGACAGTTCACGGGCCTTGGCCCAGCATTTGTCACACGACCGTTCATGCTCCAGTCACCTGGTTCTTTGTGAATGGTAGGTGAGAAGAGTCAAGCAATCAATTTCCCCCAGCGCCACCCACCCCACAGCTTTCTCTTTGTTTGTTGCTTATCTCAAGTTACCCACAAAAGCCAAAAGAGTCAGGAATAATGAGGCCAAACAGGATCGAAGCAGCCTTACACTCACTAGGTAGTAAATAGACTACGACTGTACAGCAGCTGCTCACGAAACACCATTTCACCGAGTCCTTTTGTGGACAAGGGAAATCAGGATCATCTTCAGTAGCAGCCAGCATAATTGGTTTCTATCAACTAATAGAGAGTGAAATAATGCCCGTGTTAGTGTAAGAGGGAAAAAGGAGGCAAGTGGTTTTCTCAAGTATTACAATCTGTATGCAACTGCCCCTCATTCAGGTGATTCACGTTAAGGCTGTCTATGGCTGGCTGGCTCCCTTCCCAATCTGAAAAGTCAAGCTTCATTCCCATGGCATTAGAGCCAAATCTTTGGCTCTTGCTTACCCTCTTGTGACTAGATGAGCCACGGTCAAGTGAGCATCTCCTTCACGTACAAAACTAGTGTTTCAACTTCGTAGCTTTCAAGGAAGAGGGGGAAAAAAAGCCCTGACAAACCAAATCACATACCTCCTACATGCGGTGGTAGTGGCCCTAGGTCAGGAGCACCCGTAGGCAAAAATTTGGAAGCATGGGTGGCTGGCCACGTTCCTGCAGGGGGGCGAGCGTGAGGAGGCCCTACCCTCCAGAATGGATTCGCAGGACCGGTTGGCCCTTGGGGTGGATGAGCCGAAGTTGTTGCTGCTTGGACAGCACCTGGTTCTTTCCCCTCGCAGGGAACTGTTGATGCACTTATGGTGCTGCTCTGTAACAAAATCACATAAATCCCACATCACTAACAAGAAAAAAATGCAAAATTCATACACAAATAGTTAGGGACAGAATGCAAAGAAATCCATGATATACAGAGAAAGTGCTCCAGAGAAACATCAGATGGGTTTTAGCGATCGCAACTGTGTGGTGAAAGAACAGAAAGCAGGTTTCGTCAACACAGCAATATTCTGGCTAAGGAGAATGCACAGACACAGGCCAGGAGAACCCCGATGTAGACTACCTAGCACGCTTATCCCGAGAAGGCAAAGAACAAGTGGGCAGCTTACTCCAGATGTGGCTGAGGAACAAACTGAGAAACTCAGGAAAGTAGATTCTCAAAACATTACGCCCAATGATTCCAATGTACATCCGGAGGGGGGAACCAAATGCCCTGCTACCCTGAGAGGTGTTGACTCAGAAAAGAAACAGATTTCTAGAGAAAACAAATGACCAGGGGCATGTCTGTTCTGCAAAACAAGGAGGGATCACAAAGCTCCCGCACACACACGGGTAAGATTACACTGTCAGGACTTACCTCCAGTTTGTCTTGGTTAGCTGCTTGGTTAGAGTCTCGCTCGGAAACTAGGTTTGGACCTACACATTATTAAAAAGAAAGAAAGAGAAAAAGGAAACCATGAACATCGTGGGTCTCAGCATTTTGTTCTTGGGACGTTTCTGGATCGCAAGGGACACTGTGATATCTCCCACATCCAGGTCGGTGCATAAGCCAGCTTGACACCTGCCTCCTTATCCATGGCCTCAAGAATACTCTGAGGCCGCTGGAACTCCTGCTATGCCAAATGCTCTACAGCCAAATGAAGTTGAGGTCTCTGCAGCTGGCACTTAGCAACCCACCTGCTGCAGCAGCATTGAGAAGCTGTCCAGAGAGTAGCACCTCTCTTCTTCCTGCCATTCTGCTCCTGCTTCCTGATTCTTCCTTCAATGAATACTGGCCAACACGAGACCCCACTGGGCAATACGTGTTCCTGGACTCTATGATCGGGAACTGCTCAGCGTCCGAGGACATCCATTCACACATCCCTCCTGGGAATACAACTCTATGACCCTTCCCTTGCTTTCTCGGCCACTCACTCACACTGCAGCTCACTTGGTGCTCGCACCAAAGTGCTAGTTCTCCGACCTCTCAGCGTCCTCACTTGCTCAATCCTCTCCCGATTCACCAGACTCCACAATCCGTCAGGTCAGCCAGTTGCCAACAGCCTTGTCCTAGAAGTCATGTTCATTTTGTACTTGACTGACACCGTGCTAAGCCTACATCAATCTGGGGCTCACACATCACTTTACCTACACCTGAGCCACTTGGACAGCCAGAAGAGATGGAAAACTAAGAGCCCTCAAGCTCCCCGCCCTGGGAAAACACACTCATTCACTCACTCACTCACTCACTCACTCACTCACAACAGCCCACATCGATGACAACTGGAACCTGAACATTTCAACCTGATCATCTCCTTCAACATACTGCCAGCTTTGTAGTGCCTGGCCTTCCATCTGTTGACATGGAAGCAAGGTTCCTCCTCAACAACTGACAACATCCATCCTCCTGAAACGCACCTACACTCGCTATGTGGCCACTGAATGGTGAAGAGTGTGAGATGGCACATTTTGAATGCACAACGTGTCAGATGCTTCATATCCATTAAGTACAGACTTCACCAACATACTAATGGCCACCATGGGGAGCACTGGCTGCTGCTCTCTTTTCTAATCCGGCTTCCTGCTTCCAAACCAGGAAAACCAGCAGAGGCGGGCCCAAAGCCATCAGACCCTGCAAACACACGGCAAACCCGGAACACACTCCTGGTTCCCACCATCACAACGGCCTCAATTTGGCTGTGGTTTGTGTGGAGTCGGGCAGAGGATGCAAGCTCTCTTGGCACTTCTTTTCTCTGTGTGACTCTGCTACCTCTCCCCTAAACAGCAGCTACTCTCTAAAACACAAACACACACAAGAATCCAGAAACCCAACACGCAGCCCACACACCCCTGCCGCCTCTTCCCTGTAGCCCTGCTTTTCAGGTAAAGAAAAATGAGCCTTACCGAATCCCCAATTTCCTAAACAAATATGCCATGGCTTGTCCAACGATACAGTGTGTGAACGTGCCCACTGCGATGCCATCACCTCTTACGCCATGCCATCACAGCCATGGGCACACTGATCCAAGGGTCCAAGATCACCTCTGACCCTCATGCTCACTCTCATAATGCTTGTCCGTTAAATCGTACAACCGACAACAACACAACAGAAACCCAATATGGCCACCGGATCTCAGCATGCTTCCCACGCCAATACACAGCCTTTCCCGAGGGAATCTCTCATCAATGTTTTCCTTGCCTATCTCACCACGGATACCCACATACCTAGATTGACCAACTTCAGACAGTGCCATGAGGCTGTTGAAGGAAATGAGTGACGGGAAAACAGTAGTTTGGCTCGGGACATCTTAGCCAAATGCAAGTAGGACTGGCTGAAAGGTGGGCAAACACTTGGCTGCATCCAAAAGTGTATCTGAAAAAATCCCCAGCCCCTTCCACAAAACTCATTTTCCTTGGCCTTCCATTTCCAAAGCACGGACAGAAGAGACATCAGACAAGAGAGTTCACGGGCCTTGGCCCAGCATTTGTCACACGACCGTTCATGCTCCAGTCACCTGGTTCTTTGTGAATGATAGGTGAGAAGAGTCAAGCAATCAATTTCCCCCAGCGCCACCCACCCCACAGCTTTTTCTTTGTTTGTTGCTTATCTCAAGTTACCCACAAAAGCCAAAAGAGTCAGGAATAATGAGGCCAAACAGGATCGAAGCAGCCTTACACTCACTAGGTAGTAAATAGACTAGGACTGTACAGCAGCTGCTCACGAAACACCATTTCACCGAGTCCTTTTGTGGACAAGGGAAATCAGGATCATCTTCAGTAGCAGCCAGCATAATTGGTTTCTATCAACTAATAGAGAGTGAAATAATGCCCGTGTTAGTGTAAGAGGGAAAAAGGAGGCAAGTGGTTTGCTCAAGTATTACAATCTGTATGCAACTGCCCCTCATTCAGGTGATTCATGTTAAGGCTGTCTATGGCTGGCTGGCTCCCTTCCCAATCTCAAAAGTCAAGCTTCATTCCCATGGCATTAGAGCCAAATCTTTGGCTCTTGCTTACCCTCTTGTGACTAGATGAGCCACGGTCAAGTGAGCATCTCCTTCACGTACAAAACTAGTGTTTCAACTTCGTAGCTTTCAAGGAAGAGGGGGAAAAAAAGCCCTGACAAACCAAATCACATACCTCCTACACGCGGTGGTAGTGGCCCTAGGTCAGGAGCACCCGTAGGCAAAAATTTGGAAGCATGGGTGGCTGGCTGCGTTCCTGCAGGGGGGCGAGCGTGAGGAGGCCCTACCCTCCGGAATGGATTCGCAGGACCGGTTGGCCCTTGGGGTGGATGAGCCGAAGTTGTTGCTGCTTGGACAGCACCTGGTTCTTTCCCCTCGCAGGGAACTGTTGATGCACTTATGGTGCTGCTCTGTAACAAAATCACATAAATCCCACATCACTAACAAGAAAAAAATGCAAAATTCATACACAAATAGTTAGGGACAGAATGCAAAGTAATCCATGATATACAGAGAAAGTGCTCCAGAGAAACATCAGATGGGTTTTAGCGATCGCAACTGTGTGGTGAAAGAACAGAAAGCAGGTTTCTTCAACACAGCAATATTCTGGCTAAGGAGAATGCACAGACACAGGCCAGGAGAACCCCGATGTAGACTACCTAGCACGCTTATCCCGAGAAGGCAAAGAACAAGTGGGCAGCTTACTCCAGATGTGGCTGAGGAACAAACTGAGAAACTCAGGAAAGTAGATTCTCAAAACATTAGGCCCAATGATTCCAATGTACATCCGAAGGGGGGAACCAAATGCCCTGCTACACTGGTGTACTCCCTGAGAGGTGTTGACTCAGAAAAGAAACAGATTTCTAGAGAAAACAAATGACCAGGGGCATGTCTGTTCTGCAAAAAAAGGAGGGATCACAAAGCTCCCGCACACACACGGGTAAGATTACACTGTCAGGACTTACCTCCAGTTTGTCTTGGTTAGCTGCTTGGTTAGAGTCTCGCTCGGAAACTAGGTTTGGACCTACACATTATTAAGAAAGAAAGAGAAAAAGGAAACCATGAACATCGTGGGTCTTAGCATTTTGTTCTTGGGACGTTTCTGGATCGCAAGGGACACTGTGATATCTCCCACATCCAGGTCGGTGCATAAGCCAGCTTGACACCTGCCTCCTTATCCATGGCCTCAAGAATACTCTGAGGCCGCTGGAACTCCTGCTATGCCAAATGCTCTACAGCCAAATGAAGTTGAGGTCTCTGCAGCTGGCACTTAGCAACCCACCTGCTGCAGCAGCATTGAGAAGCTGTCCAGAGAGTAGCACCTCTCTTCTTCCTGCCATTCTGCTCCTGCTTCCTGATTCTTCCTTCAATGAATACTGGCCAACACGAGACCCCACTGGGCAATACGTGTTCCTGGACTCTATGATCGGGAACTGCTCAGCGTCCGAGGACATCCATTCACACATCCCTCCTGGGAATACAACTCTTTGACCCTTCCCTTGCTTTCTCGGCTACTCACTCACACTGCAGCTCACTTGGTGCTCGCACCAAAGTGCTAGTTCTCCGACCTCTCAGCGTCCTCACTTGCTCAATCCTCTCCCGATTCACCAGACTCCACAATCCGTCAGGTCAGCCAGTTGCCAACAGCCTTGTCCTAGAAGTCATGTTCATTTTGTACTTGACTGACACCGTGCTAAGCCTACATCAATCTGGGGCTCACACATCACTTTACCTACACCTGAGCCACTTGGACAGCCAGAAAAGATGGAAAACTAAGAGCCCTCAAGCTCCCCAACCTGGGAAAACACACTCACTCACTCACTCACTCACTCACTCACTCACTCACAACAGCCCACATCGATGACAACTGGAACCTGAACATTTCAACCTGATCATCTCCTTCAACATACTGCCAGCTTTGTAGTGCCTGGCCTTCCATCTGTTGACATGGAAGCAAGGTTCCTCCTCAACAACTGACAACATCCATCCTCCTGAAACGCACCTACACTCGCTATGTGGCCACTGAATGGTGAAGAGTGTGAGATGGCACATTTTGAATGCACAACGTGTCAGATGCTTCATATCCATTAAGTACAGACTTCACCAACATACTAATGGCCACCATGGGGAGCACTGGCTGCTGCTCTCTTTTCTAATCCCGCTTCCTGCTTCCAAACCAGGAAAACCAGCAGAGGCGGGCCCAAGGCCATCGGACCCTGCAAACACACGGCAAACCCGGAACACACTCCTGGTTCCCACCATCACAACGGCCTCGATTTGGCTGTGGTTTGTGTGGAGTCGGGCAGAGGATGCAAGCTCTCTTGGCACTTCTTTTCTCTGTGTGACTCTGCTACCTCTCCCCTAAACAGCAGCTACTCTCTAAAACACAAACACACACAAGAATCCAGAAACCCAACACGCAGCCCACACACCCCTGCCGCCTCTTCCCTGTAGCCCTGCTTTTCAGGTAAAGAAAAATGAGCCTTACCGAATCCCCAATTTCCTAAACAAATATGCCATGGCTTGTCCAACGATACAGTGTGTGAACGTGCCCACTGCGATGCCATCACCTCTTACGCCATGCCATCACAGCCATGGGCACACTGATCCAAGGGTCCAAGATCACCTCTGACCCTCATGCTCACTCTCATAATGCTTGTCCGTTAAATCGTACAACCGACAACAACACAACAGAAACCCAATATGGCCACCGGATCTCCGCATGCTTCCCACGCCAATAGACAGCCTTTCCCGAGGGAATCTCTCATCAATGTTTTCCTTGCCTATCTCACCACGGATACCCACATACCTAGATTGACCAACTTCAGACAGTGCCATGAGGCTGTTGAAGGAAATGAGTGACGGGAAAACAGTAGTTTGGCTCGGGACATCTTAGCCAAATGCAAGTAGGACTGGCTGAAAGGTGGGCAAACACTTGGCTGCATCCAAAAGTGTATCTGAAAAAATCCCCAGCCCCTTCCACAAAACTCATTTTCCTTGGCCTTCCATTTCCAAAACACGGACAGAAGAGACATCAGACAAGAGAGTTCACGGGCCTTGGCCCAGCATTTGTCACACGACCGTTCATGCTCCAGTCACCTGGTTCTTTGTGAATGATAGGTGAGAAGAGTCAAGCAATCAATTTCCCCCAGCGCCACCCACCCCACAGCTTTTTCTTTGTTTGTTGCTTATCTCAAGTTACCCACAAAAGCCAAAAGAGTCAGGAATAATGAGGCCAAACAGGATCGAAGCAGCCTTACACTCACTAGGTAGTAAATAGACTAGGACTGTACAGCAGCTGCTCACGAAACACCATTTCACCGAGTCCTTTTGTGGACAAGGGAAATCAGGATCATCTTCAGTAGCAGCCAGCATAATTGGTTTCTATCAACTAATAGAGAGTGAAATAATGCCCGTGTTAGTGTAAGAGGGAAAAAGGAGGCAAGTGGTTTGCTCAAGTATTACAATCTGTATGCAACTGCCCGTCATTCAGGTGATTCATGTTAAGGCTGTCTATGGCTGGCTGGCTCCCTTCCCAATCTCAAAAGTCAAGCTTCATTCCCATGGCATTAGAGCCAAATCTTTGGCTCTTGCTTACCCTCTTGTGACTAGATGAGCCACGGTCAAGTGAGCATCTCCTTCACGTACAAAACTAGTGTTTCAACTTCGTAGCTTTCAAGGAAGAGGGGGAAAAAAAGCCCTGACAAACCAAATCACATACCTCCTACACGCGGTGGTAGTGGCCCTAGGTCAGGAGCACCCGTAGGCAAAAATTTGGAAGCATGGGTGGCTGGCTGCGTTCCTGCAGGGGGGCGAGCGTGAGGAGGCCCTACCCTCCGGAATGGATTCGCAGGACCGGTTGGCCCTTGGGGTGGATGAGCCGAAGTTGTTGCTGCTTGGACAGCACCTGGTTCTTTCCCCTCGCAGGGAACTGTTGATGCACTTATGGTGCTGCTCTGTAACAAAATCACATAAATCCCACATCACTAACAAGAAAAAAATGCAAAATTCATACACAAATAGTTAGGGACAGAATGCAAAGTAATCCATGATATACAGAGAAAGTGCTCCAGAGAAACATCAGATGGGTTTTAGCGATCGCAACTGTGTGGTGAAAGAACAGAAAGCAGGTTTCTTCAACACAGCAATATTCTGGCTAAGGAGAATGCACAGACACAGGCCAGGAGAACCCCGATGTAGACTACCTAGCACGCTTATCCCGAGAAGGCAAAGAACAAGTGGGCAGCTTACTCCAGATGTGGCTGAGGAACAAACTGAGAAACTCAGGAAAGTAGATTCTCAAAACATTACGCCCAATGATTCCAATGTACATCCGAAGGGGGGAACCAAATGCCCTGCTACACTGGTGTACTCCCTGAGAGGTGTTGACTCAGAAAAGAAACAGATTTCTAGAGAAAACAAATGACCAGGGGCATGTCTGTTCTGCAAAAAAAGGAGGGATCACAAAGCTCCCGCACACACACGGGTAAGATTACACTGTCAGGACTTACCTCCAGTTTGTCTTGGTTAGCTGCTTGGTTAGAGTCTCGCTCGGAAACTAGGTTTGGACCTACACATTATTAAGAAAGAAAGAGAAAAAGGAAACCATGAACATCGTGGGTCTTAGCATTTTGTTCTTGGGACGTTTCTGGATCGCAAGGGACACTGTGATATCTCCCACATCCAGGTCGGTGCATAAGCCAGCTTGACACCTGCCTCCTTATCCATGGCCTCAAGAATACTCTGAGGCCGCTGGAACTCCTGCTATGCCAAATGCTCTACAGCCAAATGAAGTTGAGGTCTCTGCAGCTGGCACTTAGCAACCCACCTGCTGCAGCAGCATTGAGAAGCTGTCCAGAGAGTAGCACCTCTCTTCTTCCTGCCATTCTGCTCCTGCTTCCTGATTCTTCCTTCAATGAATACTGGCCAACACGAGACCCCACTGGGCAATACGTGTTCCTGGACTCTATGATCGGGAACTGCTCAGCGTCCGAGGACATCCATTCACACATCCCTCCTGGGAATACAACTCTTTGACCCTTCCCTTGCTTTCTCGGCTACTCACTCACACTGCAGCTCACTTGGTGCTCGCACCAAAGTGCTAGTTCTCCGACCTCTCAGCGTCCTCACTTGCTCAATCCTCTCCCGATTCACCAGACTCCACAATCCGTCAGGTCAGCCAGTTGCCAACAGCCTTGTCCTAGAAGTCATGTTCATTTTGTACTTGACTGACACCGTGCTAAGCCTACATCAATCTGGGGCTCACACATCACTTTACCTACACCTGAGCCACTTGGACAGCCAGAAGAGATGGAAAACTAAGAGCCCTCAAGCTCCCCGCCCTGGGAAAACACACTCACTCACTCACTCACTCACTCACAACAGCCCACATCGATGACAACTGGAACCTGAACATTTCAACCTGATCATCTCCTTCAACGTACTGCCAGCTTTGTAGTGCCTGGCCTTCCATCTGTTGACATGGAAGCAAGGTTCCTCCTCAACAACTGACAACATCCATCCTCCTGAAACGCACCTACACTCGCTATGTGGCCACTGAATGGTGAAGAGTGTGAGATGGCACATTTTGAATGCACAACGTGTCAGATGCTTCATATCCATTAAGTACAGACTTCACCAACATACTAATGGCCACCATGGGGAGCACTGGCTGCTGCTCTCTTTTCTAATCCCGCTTCCTGCTTCCAAACCAGGAAAACCAGCAGAGGCGGGCCCAAGGCCATCGGACCCTGCAAACACACGGCAAACCTGGAACACACTCCTGGTTCCCACTATCACAACGGCCTCGATTTGGCTGTGGTTTGTGTGGAGTCGGGCAGAGGATGCAAGCTCTCTTGGCACTTCTTTTCTCTGTGTGACTCTGCTACCTCTCCCCTAAACAGCAGCTACTCTCTAAAACACAAACACACACAAGAATCCAGAAACCCAACACGCAGCCCACACACCCCTGCCGCCTCTTCCCTGTAGCCCTGCTTTTCAGGTAAAGAAAAATGAGCTTTACCGAATCCCCAATTTCCTAAACAAATATGCCATGGCTTGTCCAACGATACAGTGTGTGAACGTGCCCACTGCGATGCCATCACCTCTTACGCCATGCCATCACAGCCATGGGCACACTGATCCAAGGGTCCAAGATCACCTCTGACCCTCATGCTCACTCTCATAATGCTTGTCCGTTAAATCGTACAACCGACAACAACACAACAGAAACCCAATATGGCCACCGGATCTCCGCATGCTTCCCACGCCAATAGACAGCCTTTCCCGAGGGAATCTCTCATCAATGTTTTCCTTGCCTATCTCACCACGGATACCCACATACCTAGATTGACCAACTTCAGACAGTGCCATGAGGCTGTTGAAGGAAATGAGTGACGGGAAAACAGTAGTTTGGCTCGGGACATCTTAGCCAAATGCAAGTAGGACTGGCTGAAAGGTGGGCAAACACTTGGCTGCATCCAAAAGTGTATCTGAAAAAATCCCCAGCCCCTTCCACAAAACTCATTTTCCTTGGCCTTCCATTTCCAAAGCACGGACAGAAGAGACATCAGACAAGAGAGTTCACGGGCCTTGGCCCAGCATTTGTCACACGACCGTTCATGCTCCAGTCACCTGGTTCTTTGTGAATGGTAGGTGAGAAGAGTCAAGCAATCAATTTCCCCCAGCGCCACCCACCCCACAGCTTTCTCTTTGTTTGTTGCTTATCTCAAGTTACCCACAAAAGCCAAAAGAGTCAGGAATAATGAGGCCAAACAGGATCGAAGCAGCCTTACACTCACTAGGTAGTAAATAGACTAGGACTGTACAGCAGCTGCTCACGAAACACCATTTCACCGAGTCCTTTTGTGGACAAGGGAAATCAGGATCATCTTCAGTAGCAGCCAGCATAATTGGTTTCTATCAACTAATAGAGAGTGAAATAATGCCCGTGTTAGTGTAAGAGGGAAAAAGGAGGCAAGTGGTTTTCTCAAGTATTACAATCTGTATGCAACTGCCCGTCATTCAGGTGATTCACGTTAAGGCTGTCTATGGCTGGCTGGCTCCCTTCCCAATCTCAAAAGTCAAGCTTCATTCCCATGGCATTAGAGCCAAATCTTTGGCTCTTGCTTACCCTCTTGTGACTAGATGAGCCACGGTCAAGTGAGCATCTCCTTCACGTACAAAACTAGTGTTTCAACTTCGTAGCTTTCAAGGAAGAGGGGGAAAAAAAGCCCTGACAAACCAAATCACATACCTCCTACACGCGGTGGTAGTGGCCCTAGGTCAGGAGCACCCGTAGGCAAAAATTTGGAAGCACGGGTGGCTGGCTGCGTTCCTGCAGGGGGGCGAGCGTGAGGAGGCCCTACCCTCCAGAATGGATTCGCAGGACCGGTTGGCCCTTGGGGTGGATGAGCCGAAGTTGTTGCTGCTTGGACAGCACCTGGTTCTTTCCCCTCGCAGGGAACTGTTGATGCACTTATGGTGCTGCTCTGTAACAAAATCACATAAATCCCACATCACTAACAAGAAAAAAATGCAAAATTCATACACAAATAGTTAGGGACAGAATGCAAAGTAATCCATGATATACAGAGAAAGTGCTCCAGAGAAACATCAGATGGGTTTTAGCGATCGCAACTGTGTGGTGAAAGAACAGAAAGCAGGTTTCTTCAACACAGCAATATTCTGGCTAAGGAGAATGCACAGACACAGGCCAGGAGAACCCCGATGTAGACTACCTAGCACGCTTATCCCGAGAAGGCAAAGAACAAGTGGGCAGCTTACTCCAGATGTGGCTGAGGAACAAACTGAGAAACTCAGGAAAGTAGATTCTCAAAACATTAGGCCCAATGATTCCAATGTACATCCGAAGGGGGGAACCAAATGCCCTGCTACACTGGTGTACTCCCTGAGAGGTGTTGACTCAGAAAAGAAACAGATTTCTAGAGAAAACAAATGACCAGGGGCATGTCTGTTCTGCAAAAAAAGGAGGGATCACAAAGCTCCCGCACACACACGGGTAAGATTACACTGTCAGGACTTACCTCCAGTTTGTCTTGGTTAGCTGCTTGGTTAGAGTCTCGCTCGGAAACTAGGTTTGGACCTACACATTATTAAAAAGAAAGAAAGAGAAAAAGGAAACCATGAACATCGTGGGTCTTAGCATTTTGTTCTTGGGACGTTTCTGGATCGCAAGGGACACTGTGATATCTCCCACATCCAGGTCGGTGCATAAGCCAGCTTGACACCTGCCTCCTTATCCATGGCCTCAAGAATACCCTGAGGCCGCTGGAACTCCTGCTATGCCAAATGCTCTACAGCCAAATGAAGTTGAGGTCTCTGCAGCTGGCACTTAGCAACCCACCTGCTGCAGCAGCATTGAGAAGCTGTCCAGAGAGTAGCACCTCTCTTCTTCCTGCCATTCTGCTCCTGCTTCCTGATTCTTCCTTCAATGAATACTGGCCAACACGAGACCCCACTGGGCAATACGTGTTCCTGGACTCTATGATCGGGAACTGCTCAGCGTCCGAGGACATCCATTCACACATCCCTCCTGGGAATACAACTCTTTGACCCTTCCCTTGCTTTCTCGGCTACTCACTCACACTGCAGCTCACTTGGTGCTCGCACCAAAGTGCTAGTTCTCCGACCTCTCAGCGTCCTCACTTGCTCAATCCTCTCCCGATTCACCAGACTCCACAATCCGTCAGGTCAGCCAGTTGCCAACAGCCTTGTCCTAGAAGTCATGTTCATTTTGTACTTGACTGACACCGTGCTAAGCCTACATCAATCTGGGGCTCACACATCACTTTACCTACACCTGAGCCACTTGGACAGCCAGAAGAGATGGAAAACTAAGAGCCCTCAAGCTCCCCGCCCTGGGAAAACACACTCACTCACTCACTCACTCACTCACAACAGCCCACATCGATGACAACTGGAACCTGAACATTTCAACCTGATCATCTCCTTCAACATACTGCCAGCTTTGTAGTGCCTGGCCTTCCATCTGTTGACATGGAAGCAAGGTTCCTCCTCAACAACTGACAACATCCATCCTCCTGAAACGCACCTACACTCGCTATGTGGCCACTGAATGGTGAAGAGTGTGAGATGGCACATTTTGAATGCACAACGTGTCAGATGCTTCATATCCATTAAGTACAGACTTCCCCAACATACTAATGGCCACCATGGGGAGCACTGGCTGCTGCTCTCTTTTCTAATCCGGCTTCCTGCTTCCAAACCAGGAAAACCAGCAGAGGCGGGCCCAAAGCCATCGGACCCTGCAAACACACGGCAAACCTGGAACACACTCCTGGTTCCCACTATCACAACGGCCTCGATTTGGCTGTGGTTTGTGTGGAGTCGGGCAGAGGATGCAAGCTCTCTTGGCACTTCTTTTCTCTGTGTGACTCTGCTACCTCTCCCCTAAACAGCAGCTACTCTCTAAAACACAAACACACACAAGAATCCAGAAACCCAACACGCAGCCCACACACCCCTGCCGCCTCTTCCCTGTAGCCCTGCTTTTCAGGTAAAGAAAAATGAGCTTTACCGAATCCCCAATTTCCTAAACAAATATGCCATGGCTTGTCCAACGATACAGTGTGTGAACGTGCCCACTGCGATGCCATCACCTCTTACGCCATGCCATCACAGCCATGGGCACACTGATCCAAGGGTCCAAGATCACCTCTGACCCTCATGCTCACTCTCATAATGCTTGTCCGTTAAATCGTACAACCGACAACAACACAACAGAAACCCAATATGGCCACCGGATCTCCGCATGCTTCCCACGCCAATAGACAGCCTTTCCCGAGGGAATCTCTTATCAATGTTTTCCTTGTCTTTCAAAAGTTCTTCCTCTTGTCCACTCACCACGGATACCCACATACCTAGATTGACCAACTTCAGACAGTGCCATGAGGCTGTTGAAGGAAATGAGTGACGGGAAAACAGTAGTTTGGCTCGGGACATCTTAGCCAAATGCAAGTAGGACTGGCTGAAAGGTGGGCAAACACTTGGCTGCATCCAAAAGTGTATCTGAAAAAATCCCCAGCCCCTTCCACAAAACTCATTTTCCTTGGCCTTCCATTTCCAAAGCACGGACAGAAGAGACATCAGACAAGAGAGTTCACGGGCCTTGGCCCAGCATTTGTCACACGACCGTTCATGCTCCAGTCACCTGGTTCTTTGTGAATGGTAGGTGAGAAGAGTCAAGCAATCAATTTCCCCCAGCGCCACCCACCCCACAGCTTTCTCTTTGTTTGTTGCTTATCTCAAGTTACCCACAAAAGCCAAAAGAGTCAGGAATAATGAGGCCAAACAGGATCGAAGCAGCCTTACACTCACTAGGTAGTAAATAGACTAGGACTGTACAGCAGCTGCTCACGAAACACCATTTCACCGAGTCCTTTTGTGGACAAGGGAAATCAGGATCATCTTCAGTAGCAGCCAGCATAATTGGTTTCTATCAACTAATAGAGAGTGAAATAATGCCCGTGTTAGTGTAAGAGGGAAAAAGGAGGCAAGTGGTTTTCTCAAGTATTACAATCTGTATGCAACTGCCCGTCATTCAGGTGATTCACGTTAAGGCTGTCTATGGCTGGCTGGCTCCCTTCCCAATCTCAAAAGTCAAGCTTCATTCCCATGGCATTAGAGCCAAATCTTTGGCTCTTGCTTACCCTCTTGTGACTAGATGAGCCACGGTCAAGTGAGCATCTCCTTCACGTACAAAACTAGTGTTTCAACTTCGTAGCTTTCAAGGAAGAGGGGGAAAAAAAGCCCTGACAAACCAAATCACATACCTCCTACACGCGGTGGTAGTGGCCCTAGGTCAGGAGCACCCGTACGCAAAAATTTGGAAGCACGGGTGGCTGGCTGCGTTCCTGCAGGGGGGCGAGCGTGAGGAGGCCCTACCCTCCAGAATGGATTCGCAGGACCGGTTGGCCCTTGGGGTGGATGAGCCGAAGTTGTTGCTGCTTGGACAGCACCTGGTTCTTTCCCCTCGCAGGGAACTGTTGATGCACTTATGGTGCTGCTCTGTAACAAAATCACATAAATCCCACATCACTAACAAGAAAAAAATGCAAAATTCATACACAAATAGTTAGGGACAGAATGCAAAGTAATCCATGATATACAGAGAAAGTGCTCCAGAGAAACATCAGATGGGTTTTAGCGATCGCAACTGTGTGGTGAAAGAACAGAAAGCAGGTTTCTTCAACACAGCAATATTCTGGCTAAGGAGAATGCACAGACACAGGCCAGGAGAACCCCGATGTAGACTACCTAGCACGCTTATCCCGAGAAGGCAAAGAACAAGTGGGCAGCTTACTCCAGATGTGGCTGAGGAACAAACTGAGAAACTCAGGAAAGTAGATTCTCAAAACATTACGCCCAATGATTCCAATGTACATCCGAAGGGGGGAACCAAATGCCCTCTACACTGGTGTACTCCCTGAGAGGTGTTGACTCAGAAAAGAAACAGATTTCTAGAGAAAACAAATGACCAGGGGCATGTCTGTTCTGCAAAACAAGGAGGGATCACAAAGCTCCCGCACACACACGGGTAAGATTACACTGTCAGGACTTACCTCCAGTTTGTCTTGGTTAGCTGCTTGGTTAGAGTCTCGCTCGGAAACTAGGTTTGGACCTACACATTATTAAAAAGAAAGAAAGAGAAAAAGGAAACCATGAACATCGTGGGTCTTAGCATTTTGTTCTTGGGACGTTTCTGGATCGCAAGGGACACTGTGATATCTCCTACATCCAGGTCGGTGCATAAGCCAGCTTGACACCTGCCTCCTTATCCATGGCCTCAAGAATACTCTGAGGCCGCTGGAACTCCTGCTATGCCAAATGCTCTACAGCCAAATGAAGTTGAGGTCTCTGCAGCTGGCACTTAGCAACCCACCTGCTGCAGCAGCATTGAGAAGCTGTCCAGAGAGTAGCACCTCTCTTCTTCCTGCCATTCTGCTCCTGCTTCCTGATTCTTCCTTCAATGAATACTGGCCAACACGAGACCCCACTGGGCAATACGTGTTCCTGGACTCTATGATCGGGAACTGCTCAGCGTCCGAGGACATCCATTCACACATCCCTCCTGGGAATACAACTCTTTGACCCTTCCCTTGCTTTCTCGGCTACTCACTCACACTGCAGCTCACTTGGTGCTCGCACCAAAGTGCTAGTTCTCCGACCTCTCAGCGTCCTCACTTGCTCAATCCTCTCCCGATTCACCAGACTCCACAATCCGTCAGGTCAGCCAGTTGCCAACAGCCTTGTCCTAGAAGTCATGTTCATTTTGTACTTGACTGACACCGTGCTAAGCCTACATCAATCTGGGGCTCACACATCACTTTACCTACACCTGAGCCACTTGGACAGCCAGAAGAGATGGAAAACTAAGAGCCCTCAAGCTCCCCGCCCTGGGAAAACACACTCACTCACTCACTCACTCACTCACAACAGCCCACATCGATGACAACTGGAACCTGAACATTTCAACCTGATCATCTCCTTCAACGTACTGCCAGCTTTGTAGTGCCTGGCCTTCCATCTGTTGACATGGAAGCAAGGTTCCTCCTCAACAACTGACAACATCCATCCTCCTGAAACGCACCTACACTCGCTATGTGGCCACTGAATGGTGAAGAGTGTGAGATGGCACATTTTGAATGCACAACGTGTCAGATGCTTCATATCCATTAAGTACAGACTTCACCAACATACTAATGGCCACCATGGGGAGCACTGGCTGCTGCTCTCTTTTCTAATCCCGCTTCCTGCTTCCAAACCAGGAAAACCAGCAGAGGCGGGCCCAAAGCCATCGGACCCTGCAAACACACGGCAAACCTGGAACACACTCCTGGTTCCCACTATCACAACGGCCTCGATTTGGCTGTGGTTTGTGTGGAGTCGGGCAGAGGATGCAAGCTCTCTTGGCACTTCTTTTCTCTGTGTGACTCTGCTACCTCTCCCCTAAACAGCAGCTACTCTCTAAAACACAAACACACACAAGAATCCAGAAACCCAACACGCAGCCCACACACCCCTGCCGCCTCTTCCCTGTAGCCCTGCTTTTCAGGTAAAGAAAAATGAGCTTTACCGAATCCCCAATTTCCTAAACAAATATGCCATGGCTTGTCCAACGATACAGTGTGTGAACGTGCCCACTGCGATGCCATCACCTCTTACGCCATGCCATCACAGCCATGGGCACACTGATCCAAGGGTCCAAGATCACCTCTGACCCTCATGCTCACTCTCATAATGCTTGTCCGTTAAATCGTACAACAGACAACAACACAACAGAAACCCAATATGGCCACCGGATCTCCGCATGCTTCCCACGCCAATACACAGCCTTTCCCGAGGGAATCTCTTATCAATGTTTTCCTTGTCTTTCAAAAGTTCTTCCTCTTGTCCACTCACCACGGATACCCACATACCTAGATTGACCAACTTCAGACAGTGCCATGAGGCTGTTGAAGGAAATGAGTGACGGGAAAACAGTAGTTTGGCTCGGGACATCTTAGCCAAATGCAAGTAGGACTGGCTGAAAGGTGGGCAAACACTTGGCTGCATCCAAAAGTGTATCTGAAAAAATCCCCAGCCCCTTTCACAAAACTCATTTTCCTTGGCCTTCCATTTCCAAAGCACGGACAGAAGAGACATCAGACAAGAGAGTTCACGGGCCTTGGCCCAGCATTTGTCACACGACCGTTCATGCTCCAGTCACCTGGTTCTTTGTGAATGGTAGGTGAGAAGAGTCAAGCAATCAATTTCCCCCAGCGCCACCCACCCCACAGCTTTCTCTTTGTTTGTTGCTTATCTCAAGTTACCCACAAAAGCCAAAAGAGTCAGGAATAATGAGGCCAAACAGGATCGAAGCAGCCTTACACTCACTAGGTAGTAAATAGACTAGGACTGTACAGCAGCTGCTCACGAAACACCATTTCACCGAGTCCTTTTGTGGACAAGGGAAATCAGGATCATCTTCAGTAGCAGCCAGCATAATTGGTTTCTATCAACTAATAGAGAGTGAAATAATGCCCGTGTTAGTGTAAGAGGGAAAAAGGAGGCAAGTGGTTTGCTCAAGTATTACAATCTGTATGCAACTGCCCCTCATTCAGGTGATTCACGTTAAGGCTGTCTATGGCTGGCTGGCTCCCTTCCCAATCTCAAAAGTCAAGCTTCATTCCCATGGCATTAGAGCCAAATCTTTGGCTCTTGCTTACCCTCTTGTGACTAGATGAGCCACGGTCAAGTGAGCATCTCCTTCACGTACAAAACTAGTGTTTCAACTTCGTAGCTTTCAAGGAAGAGGGGGAAAAAAAGCCCTGACAAACCAAATCACATACCTCCTACACGCGGTGGTAGTGGCCCTAGGTCAGGAGCACCCGTACGCAAAAATTTGGAAGCACGGGTGGCTGGCTGCGTTCCTGCAGGGGGGCGAGCGTGAGGAGGCCCTACCCTCCGGAATGGATTCGCAGGACCGGTTGGCCCTTGGGGTGGATGAGCCGAAGTTGTTGCTGCTTGGACAGCACCTGGTTCTTTCCCCTCGCAGGGAACTGTTGATGCACTTATGGTGCTGCTCTGTAACAAAATCACATAAATCCCACATCACTAACAAGAAAAAAATGCAAAATTCATACACAAATAGGGACAGAATGCAAAGTAATCCATGATATACAGAGAAAGTGCTCCAGAGAAACATCAGATGGGTTTTAGCGATCGCAACTGTGTGGTGAAAGAACAGAAAGCAGGTTTCTTCAACACAGCAATATTCTGGCTAAGGAGAATGCACAGACACAGGCCAGGAGAACCCCGATGTAGACTACCTAGCACGCTTATCCCGAGAAGGCAAAGAACAAGTGGGCAGCTTACTCCAGATGTGGCTGAGGAACAAACTGAGAAACTCAGGAAAGTAGATTCTCAAAACATTACGCCCAATGATTCCAATGTACATCCGAAGGGGGGAACCAAATGCCCTGCTACACTGGTGTACTCCCTGAGAGGTGTTGACTCAGAAAAGAAACAGATTTCTAGAGAAAACAAATGACCAGGGGCATGTCTGTTCTGCAAAACAAGGAGGGATCACAAAGCTCCCGCACACACACGGGTAAGATTACACTGTCAGGACTTACCTCCAGTTTGTCTTGGTTAGCTGCTTGGTTAGAGTCTCGCTCGGAAACTAGGTTTGGACCTACACATTATTAAAAAGAAAGAAAGAGAAAAAGGAAACCATGAACATCGTGGGTCTTAGCATTTTGTTCTTGGGACGTTTCTGGATCGCAAGGGACACTGTGATATCTCCTACATCCAGGTCGGTGCATAAGCCAGCTTGACACCTGCCTCCTTATCCATGGCCTCAAGAATACTCTGAGGCCGCTGGAACTCCTGCTATGCCAAATGCTCTACAGCCAAATGAAGTTGAGGTCTCTGCAGCTGGCACTTAGCAACCCACCTGCTGCAGCAGCATTGAGAAGCTGTCCAGAGAGTAGCACCTCTCTTCTTCCTGCCATTCTGCTCCTGCTTCCTGATTCTTCCTTCAATGAATACTGGCCAACACGAGACCCCACTGGGCAATACGTGTTCCTGGACTCTATGATCGGGAACTGCTCAGCGTCCGAGGACATCCATTCACACATCCCTCCTGGGAATACAACTCTTTGACCCTTCCCTTGCTTTCTCGGCTACTCACTCACACTGCAGCTCACTTGGTGCTCGCACCAAAGTGCTAGTTCTCCGACCTCTCAGCGTCCTCACTTGCTCAATCCTCTCCCGATTCACCAGACTCCACAATCCGTCAGGTCAGCCAGTTGCCAACAGCCTTGTCCTAGAAGTCATGTTCATTTTGTACTTGACTGACACCGTGCTAAGCCTACATCAATCTGGGGCTCACACATCACTTTACCTACACCTGAGCCACTTGGACAGCCAGAAGAGATGGAAAACTAAGAGCCCTCAAGCTCCCCGCCCTGGGAAAACACACTCACTCACTCACTCACTCACTCACAACAGCCCACATCGATGACAACTGGAACCTGAACATTTCAACCTGATCATCTCCTTCAACGTACTGCCAGCTTTGTAGTGCCTGGCCTTCCATCTGTTGACATGGAAGCAAGGTTCCTCCTCAACAACTGACAACATCCATCCTCCTGAAACGCACCTACACTCGCTATGTGGCCACTGAATGGTGAAGAGTGTGAGATGGCACATTTTGAATGCACAACGTGTCAGATGCTTCATATCCATTAAGTACAGACTTCCCCAACATACTAATGGCCACCATGGGGAGCACTGGCTGCTGCTCTCTTTTCTAATCCGGCTTCCTGCTTCCAAACCAGGAAAACCAGCAGAGGCGGGCCCAAAGCCATCGGACCCTGCAAACACACGGCAAACCTGGAACACACTCCTGGTTCCCACTATCACAACGGCCTCGATTTGGCTGTGGTTTGTGTGGAGTCGGGCAGAGGATGCAAGCTCTCTTGGCACTTCTTTTCTCTGTGTGACTCTGCTACCTCTCCCCTAAACAGCAGCTACTCTCTAAAACACAAACACACACAAGAATCCAGAAACCCAACACGCAGCCCACACACCCCTGCCGCCTCTTCCCTGTAGCCCTGCTTTTCAGGTAAAGAAAAATGAGCTTTACCGAATCCCCAATTTCCTAAACAAATATGCCATGGCTTGTCCAACGATACAGTGTGTGAACGTGCCCACTGCGATGCCATCACCTCTTACGCCATGCCATCACAGCCATGGGCACACTGATCCAAGGGTCCAAGATCACCTCTGACCCTCATGCTCACTCTCATAATGCTTGTCCGTTAAATCGAACAACAGACAACAACACAACAGAAACCCAATATGGCCACCGGATCTCCGCATGCTTCCCACGCCAATAGACAGCCTTTCCCGAGGGAATCTCTTATCAATGTTTTCCTTGTCTTTCAAAAGTTCTTCCTCTTGTCCACTCACCACGGATACCCACATACCTAGATTGACCAACTTCAGACAGTGCCATGAGGCTGTTGAAGGAAATGAGTGACGGGAAAACAGTAGTTTGGCTCGGGACATCTTAGCCAAATGCAAGTAGGACTGGCTGAAAGGTGGGCAAACACTTGGCTGCATCCAAAAGTGTATCTGAAAAAATCCCCAGCCCCTTTCACAAAACTCATTTTCCTTGGCCTTCCATTTCCAAAGCACGGACAGAAGAGACATCAGACAAGAGAGTTCACGGGCCTTGGCCCAGCATTTGTCACACGACCGTTCATGCTCCAGTCACCTGGTTCTTTGTGAATGGTAGGTGAGAAGAGTCAAGCAATCAATTTCCCCCAGCGCCACCCACCCCACAGCTTTCTCTTTGTTTGTTGCTTATCTCAAGTTACCCACAAAAGCCAAAAGAGTCAGGAATAATGAGGCCAAACAGGATCGAAGCAGCCTTACACTCACTAGGTAGTAAATAGACTAGGACTGTACAGCAGCTGCTCACGAAACACCATTTCACCGAGTCCTTTTGTGGACAAGGGAAATCAGGATCATCTTCAGTAGCAGCTAGCATAATTGGTTTCTATCAACTAATAGAGAGTGAAATAATGCCCGTGTTAGTGTAAGAGGGAAAAAGGAGGCAAGTGGTTTGCTCAAGTATTACAATCTGTATGCAACTGCCCCTCATTCAGGTGATTCACGTTAAGGCTGTCTATGGCTGGCTGGCTCCCTTCCCAATCTGAAAAGTCAAGCTTCATTCCCATGGCATTAGAGCCAAATCTTTGGCTCTTGCTTACCCTCTTGTGACTAGATGAGCCACGGTCAAGTGAGCATCTCCTTCACGTACAAAACTAGTGTTTCAACTTCGTAGCTTTCAAGGAAGAGGGGGAAAAAAAGCCCTGACAAACCAAATCACATACCTCCTACACGCGGCGGTAGTAGGCAAAAATTTGGAAGCATGGGTGGCTGGCCACGTTCCTGCAGGGGGGCGAGCGTGAGGAGGCCCTACCCTCCAGAATGGATTCGCAGGACCGGTTGGCCCTTGGGGTGGATGAGCCGAAGTTGTTGCTGCTTAGACAGCACCTGGTTCTTTCCCCTCGCAGGGAACTGTTGATGCACTTATGGTGCTGCTCTGTAACAAAATCACATAAATCCCACATCACTAACAAGAAAAAAATGCAAAATTCATACACAAATAGTTAGGGACAGAATGCAAAGAAATCCATGATATACAGAGAAAGTGCTCCAGAGAAACATCAGATGGGTTTTAGCGATCGCAACTGTGTGGTGAAAGAACAGAAAGCAGGTTTCGTCAACACAGCAATATTCTGGCTAAGGAGAATGCACAGACACAGGCCAGGAGAACCCCGATGTAGACTACCTAGCACACTTATCCCGAGAAGGCAAAGAACAAGTGGGCAGCTTACTCCAGATGTGGCTGAGGAACAAACTGAGAAACTCAGGAAAGTAGATTCTCAAAACATTACGCCCAATGATTCCAATGTACATCCGAAGGGGGGAACCAAATGCCCTGCTACACTGGTGTACTCCCTGAGAGGTGTTGACTCAGAAAAGAAACAGATTTCTAGAGAAAACAAATGACCAGGGGCATGTCTGTTCTGCAAAAAAAGGAGGGATCTCAAAGCTCCCGCATACACACGGGTAAGATTACACTGTCAGGACTTACCTCCAGTTTGTCTTGGTTAGCTGCTTGGTTAGAGTCTCGCTCGGAAACTAGGTTTGGACCTACACATTATTAAAAAGAAAGAAAGAGAAAAAGGAAACCATGAACATCGTGGGTCTTAGCATTTTGTTCTTGGGACGTTTCTGGATCGCAAGGGACACTGTGATATCTCCCACATCCAGGTCGGTGCATAAGCCAGCTTGACACCTGCCTCCTTATCCATGGCCTCAAGAATACTCTGAGGCCGCTGGAACTCCTGCTATGCCAAATGCTCTACAGCCAAATGAAGTTGAGGTCTCTGCAGCTGGCACTTAGCAACCCACCTGCTGCAGCAGCATTGAGAAGCTGTCCAGAGAGTAGCACCTCTCTTCTTCCTGCCATTCTGCTCCTGCTTCCTGATTCTTCCTTCAATGAATACTGGCCAACACGAGACCCCACTGGGCAATACGTGTTCCTGGACTCTATGATCGGGAACTGCTCAGCGTCCGAGGACATCCATTCACACATCCCTCCTGGGAATACAACTCTTTGACCCTTCCCTTGCTTTCTCGGCTACTCACTCACACTGCAGCTCACTTGGTGCTCGCACCAAAGTGCTAGTTCTCCGACCTCTCAGCGTCCTCACTTGCTCAATCCTCTCCCGATTCACCAGACTCCACAATCCGTCAGGTCAGCCAGTTGCCAACAGCCTTGTCCTAGAAGTCATGTTCATTTTGTACTTGACTGACACCGTGCTAAGCCTACATCAATCTGGGGCTCACACATCACTTTACCTACACCTGAGCCACTTGGACAGCCAGAAGAGATGGAAAACTAAGAGCCCTCAAGCTTCCCGCCCTGGGAAAACACACTCATTCACTCACTCACTCACTCACAACAGCCCACATCGATGACAACTGGAACCTGAACATTTCAACCTGATCATCTCCTTCAACATACTGCCAGCTTTGTAGTGCCTGGCCTTCCATCTGTTGACATGGAAGCAAGGTTCCTCCTCAACAACTGACAACATCCATCCTCCTGAAACGCACCTACACTTGCTATGTGGCCACTGAATGGTGAAGAGTGTGAGATGGCACATTTTGAATGCACAACGTGTCAGATGCTTCATATCCATTAAGTACAGACTTCACCAACATACTAATGGCCACCATGGGGAGCACTGGCTGCTGCTCTCTTTTCTAATCCCGCTTCCTGCTTCCAAACCAGGAAAACCAGCAGAGGCGGGCCCAAGGCCATCGGACCCTGCAAACACACGGCAAACCCGGAACACACTCCTGGTTCCCACCATCACAACGGCCTCGATTTGGCTGTGGTTTGTGTGGAGTCGGGCAGAGGATGCAAGCTCTCTTGGCACTTCTTTTCTCTGTGTGACTCTGCTACCTCTCCCCTAAACAGCAGCTACTCTCTAAAACACAAACAAACACAAGAATCCAGAAACCCAACACGCAGCCCACACACCCCTGCCGCCTCTTCCCTGTAGCCCTGCTTTTCAGGTAAAGAAAAATGAGCCTTACTGAATCCCCAATTTCCTAAACAAATATGCCATGGCTTGTCCAACGATACAGTGTGTGAACGTGCCCACTGCGATGCCATCACCTCTTACGCCATGCCATCACAGCCATGGGCACACTGATCCAAGGGTCCAAGATCGCCTCTGACCCTCATGCTCACTCTCATAATGCTTGTCCGTTAAATCGTACAACTGACAACAACACAACAGAAACCCAATATGGCCACCGGATCTCCGCATGCTTCCCACGCCAATAGACAGCCTTTCCCGAGGGAATCTCTTATCAATGTTTTCCTTGTCTTTCAAAAGTTCTTCCTCTTGTCCACTCACCACGGATGCCCACATACCTAGATTGACCAACTTCAGACAGTGCCATGAGGCTGTTGAAGGAAATGAGTGACGGGAAAACAGTAGTTTGGCTCGGGACATCTTAGCCAAATGCAAGTAGGACTGGCTGAAAGGTGGGCAAACACTTGGCTGCATCCAAAAGTGTATCTGAAAAAATCCCCAGCCCCTTCCACAAAACTCATTTTCCTTGGCCTTCCATTTCCAAAGCACGGACAGAAGAGACATCAGACAAGAGAGTTCACGGGCCTTGGCCCAGCATTTGTCACACGACCGTTCATGCTCCAGTCACCTGGTTCTTTGTGAATGGTAGGTGAGAAGAGTCAAGCAATCAATTTCCCCCAGCGCCACCCACCCCACAGCTTTCTCTTTGTTTGTTGCTTATCTCAAGTTACCCACAAAAGCCAAAAGAGTCAGGAATAATGAGGCCAAACAGGATCGAAGCAGCCTTACACTCACTAGGTAGTAAATAGACTAGGACTGTACAGCAGCTGCTCACGAAACACCATTTCACCGAGTCCTTTTGTGGACAAGGGAAATCAGGATCATCTTCAGTAGCAGCCAGCATAATTGGTTTCTATCAACTAATAGAGAGTGAAATAATGCCCGTGTTAGTGTAAGAGGGAAAAAGGAGGCAAGTGGTTTTCTCAAGTATTACAATCTGTATGCAACTGCCCCTCATTCAGGTGATTCACGTTAAGGCTGTCTATGGCTGGCTGGCTCCCTTCCCAATCTGAAAAGTCAAGCTTCATTCCCATGGCATTAGAGCCAAATCTTTGGCTCTTGCTTACCCTCTTGTGACTAGATGAGCCACGGTCAAGTGAGCATCTCCTTCACGTACAAAACTAGTGTTTCAACTTCGTAGCTTTCAAGGAAGAGGGGGAAAAAAAGCCCTGACAAACCAAATCACATACCTCCTACACGCGGTGGTAGTGACCCTAGGTCAGGAGCACCCGTAGGCAAAAATTTGGAAGCATGGGTGGCTGGCCACGTTCCTGCAGGGGGGCGAGCGTGAGGAGGCCCTACCCTCCAGAATGGATTCGCAGGACCGGTTGGCCCTTGGGGTGGATGAGCCGAAGTTGTTGCTGCTTGGACAGCACCTGGTTCTTTCCCCTCGCAGGGAACTATTGATGCACTTATGGTGCTGCTCTGTAACAAAATCACATAAATCCCACATCACTAACAAGAAAAAAATGCAAAATTCATACACAAATAGTTAGGGACAGAATGCAAAGAAATCCATGATATACAGAGAAAGTGCTCCAGAGAAACATCAGATGGGTTTTAGCGATCGCAACTGTGTGGTGAAAGAACAGAAAGCAGGTTTCGTCAACACAGCAATATTCTGGCTAAGGAGAATGCACAGACACAGGCCAGGAGAACCCCGATGTAGAATACCTAGCACGCTTATCCCGAGAAGGCAAAGAACAAGTGGGCAGCTTACTCCAGATGTGGCTGAGGAACAAACTGAGAAACTCAGGAAAGTAGATTCTCAAAACATTACGCCCAATGATTCCAATGTACATCCGAAGGGGGGAACCAAATGCCCTGCTACACTGGTGTACTCCCTGAGAGGTGTTGACTCAGAAAAGAAACAGATTTCTAGAGAAAACAAATGACCAGGGGCATGTCTGTTCTGCAAAAAAAGGAGGGATCTCAAAGCTCCCGCATACACACGGGTAAGATTACACTGTCAGGACTTACCTCCAGTTTGTCTTGGTTAGCTGCTTGGTTAGAGTCTCGCTCGGAAACTAGGTTTGGACCTACACATTATTAAAAAGAAAGAAAGAGAAAAAGGAAACCATGAACATCGTGGGTCTTAGCATTTTGTTCTTGGGACGTTTCTGGATCGCAAGGGACACTGTGATATCTCCCACATCCAGGTCGGTGCATAAGCCAGCTTGACACCTGCCTCCTTATCCATGGCCTCAAGAATACCCTGAGGCCGCTGGAACTCCTGCTATGCCAAATGCTCTACAGCCAAATGAAGTTGAGGTCTCTGCAGCTGGCACTTAGCAACCCACCTGCTGCAGCAGCATTGAGAAGCTGTCCAGAGAGTAGCACCTCTCTTCTTCCTGCCATTCTGCTCCTGCTTCCTGATTCTTCCTTCAATGAATACTGGCCAACACGAGACCCCACTGGGCAATACGTGTTCCTGGACTCTATGATCGGGAACTGCTCAGCGTCCGAGGACATCCATTCACACATCCCTCCTGGGAATACAACTCTTTGACCCTTCCCTTGCTTTCTCGGCTACTCACTCACACTGCAGCTCACTTGGTGCTCGCACCAAAGTGCTAGTTCTCCGACCTCTCAGCGTCCTCACTTGCTCAATCCTCTCCCGATTCACCAGACTCCACAATCCGTCAGGTCAGCCAGTTGCCAACAGCCTTGTCCTAGAAGTCATGTTCATTTTGTACTTGACTGACACCGTGCTAAGCCTACATCAATCTGGGGCTCACACATCACTTTACCTACACCTGAGCCACTTGGACAGCCAGAAGAGATGGAAAACTAAGAGCCCTCAAGCTCCCCGCCCTGGGAAAACACACTCACTCACTCACTCACTCACTCACAACAGCCCACATCGATGACAACTGGAACCTGAACATTTCAACCTGATCATCTCCTTCAACGTACTGCCAGCTTTGTAGTGCCTGGCCTTCCATCTGTTGACATGGAAGCAAGGTTCCTCCTCAACAACTGACAACATCCATCCTCCTGAAACGCACCTACACTCGCTATGTGGCCACTGAATGGTGAAGAGTGTGAGATGGCACATTTTGAATGCACAACGTGTCAGATGCTTCATATCCATTAAGTACAGACTTCCCCAACATACTAATGGCCACCATGGGGAGCACTGGCTGCTGCTCTCTTTTCTAATCCGGCTTCCTGCTTCCAAACCAGGAAAACCAGCAGAGGCGGGCCCAAAGCCATCGGACCCTGCAAACACACGGCAAACCTGGAACACACTCCTGGTTCCCACTATCACAACGGCCTCGATTTGGCTGTGGTTTGTGTGGAGTCGGGCAGAGGATGCAAGCTCTCTTGGCACTTCTTTTCTCTGTGTGACTCTGCTACCTCTCCCCTAAACAGCAGCTACTCTCTAAAACACAAACACACACAAGAATCCAGAAACCCAACACGCAGCCCACACACCCCTGCCGCCTCTTCCCTGTAGCCCTGCTTTTCAGGTAAAGAAAAATGAGCTTTACCGAATCCCCAATTTCCTAAACAAATATGCCATGGCTTGTCCAACGATACAGTGTGTGAACGTGCCCACTGCGATGCCATCACCTCTTACGCCATGCCATCACAGCCATGGGCACACTGATCCAAGGGTCCAAGATCACCTCTGACCCTCATGCTCACTCTCATAATGCTTGTCCGTTAAATCGAACAACAGACAACAACACAACAGAAACCCAATATGGCCACCGGATCTCCGCATGCTTCCCACGCCAATAGACAGCCTTTCCCGAGGGAATCTCTTATCAATGTTTTCCTTGTCTTTCAAAAGTTCTTCCTCTTGTCCACTCACCACGGATACCCACATACCTAGATTGACCAACTTCAGACAGTGCCATGAGGCTGTTGAAGGAAATGAGTGACGGGAAAACAGTAGTTTGGCTCGGGACATCTTAGCCAAATGCAAGTAGGACTGGCTGAAAGGTGGGCAAACACTTGGCTGCATCCAAAAGTGTATCTGAAAAAATCCCCAGCCCCTTTCACAAAACTCATTTTCCTTGGCCTTCCATTTCCAAAGCACGGACAGAAGAGACATCAGACAAGAGAGTTCACGGGCCTTGGCCCAGCATTTGTCACACGACCGTTCATGCTCCAGTCACCTGGTTCTTTGTGAATGGTAGGTGAGAAGAGTCAAGCAATCAATTTCCCCCAGCGCCACCCACCCCACAGCTTTCTCTTTGTTTGTTGCTTATCTCAAGTTACCCACAAAAGCCAAAAGAGTCAGGAATAATGAGGCCAAACAGGATCGAAGCAGCCTTACACTCACTAGGTAGTAAATAGACTAGGACTGTACAGCAGCTGCTCACGAAACACCATTTCACCGAGTCCTTTTGTGGACAAGGGAAATCAGGATCATCTTCAGTAGCAGCTAGCATAATTGGTTTCTATCAACTAATAGAGAGTGAAATAATGCCCGTGTTAGTGTAAGAGGGAAAAAGGAGGCAAGTGGTTTGCTCAAGTATTACAATCTGTATGCAACTGCCCCTCATTCAGGTGATTCACGTTAAGGCTGTCTATGGCTGGCTGGCTCCCTTCCCAATCTGAAAAGTCAAGCTTCATTCCCATGGCATTAGAGCCAAATCTTTGGCTCTTGCTTACCCTCTTGTGACTAGATGAGCCACGGTCAAGTGAGCATCTCCTTCACGTACAAAACTAGTGTTTCAACTTCGTAGCTTTCAAGGAAGAGGGGGAAAAAAAGCCCTGACAAACCAAATCACATACCTCCTACACGCGGCGGTAGTAGGCAAAAATTTGGAAGCATGGGTGGCTGGCCACGTTCCTGCAGGGGGGCGAGCGTGAGGAGGCCCTACCCTCCAGAATGGATTCGCAGGACCGGTTGGCCCTTGGGGTGGATGAGCCGAAGTTGTTGCTGCTTAGACAGCACCTGGTTCTTTCCCCTCGCAGGGAACTGTTGATGCACTTATGGTGCTGCTCTGTAACAAAATCACATAAATCCCACATCACTAACAAGAAAAAAATGCAAAATTCATACACAAATAGTTAGGGACAGAATGCAAAGAAATCCATGATATACAGAGAAAGTGCTCCAGAGAAACATCAGATGGGTTTTAGCGATCGCAACTGTGTGGTGAAAGAACAGAAAGCAGGTTTCGTCAACACAGCAATATTCTGGCTAAGGAGAATGCACAGACACAGGCCAGGAGAACCCCGATGTAGACTACCTAGCACACTTATCCCGAGAAGGCAAAGAACAAGTGGGCAGCTTACTCCAGATGTGGCTGAGGAACAAACTGAGAAACTCAGGAAAGTAGATTCTCAAAACATTACGCCCAATGATTCCAATGTACATCCGAAGGGGGGAACCAAATGCCCTGCTACACTGGTGTACTCCCTGAGAGGTGTTGACTCAGAAAAGAAACAGATTTCTAGAGAAAACAAATGACCAGGGGCATGTCTGTTCTGCAAAAAAAGGAGGGATCTCAAAGCTCCCGCATACACACGGGTAAGATTACACTGTCAGGACTTACCTCCAGTTTGTCTTGGTTAGCTGCTTGGTTAGAGTCTCGCTCGGAAACTAGGTTTGGACCTACACATTATTAAAAAGAAAGAAAGAGAAAAAGGAAACCATGAACATCGTGGGTCTTAGCATTTTGTTCTTGGGACGTTTCTGGATCGCAAGGGACACTGTGATATCTCCCACATCCAGGTCGGTGCATAAGCCAGCTTGACACCTGCCTCCTTATCCATGGCCTCAAGAATACTCTGAGGCCGCTGGAACTCCTGCTATGCCAAATGCTCTACAGCCAAATGAAGTTGAGGTCTCTGCAGCTGGCACTTAGCAACCCACCTGCTGCAGCAGCATTGAGAAGCTGTCCAGAGAGTAGCACCTCTCTTCTTCCTGCCATTCTGCTCCTGCTTCCTGATTCTTCCTTCAATGAATACTGGCCAACACGAGACCCCACTGGGCAATACGTGTTCCTGGACTCTATGATCGGGAACTGCTCAGCGTCCGAGGACATCCATTCACACATCCCTCCTGGGAATACAACTCTTTGACCCTTCCCTTGCTTTCTCGGCTACTCACTCACACTGCAGCTCACTTGGTGCTCGCACCAAAGTGCTAGTTCTCCGACCTCTCAGCGTCCTCACTTGCTCAATCCTCTCCCGATTCACCAGACTCCACAATCCGTCAGGTCAGCCAGTTGCCAACAGCCTTGTCCTAGAAGTCATGTTCATTTTGTACTTGACTGACACCGTGCTAAGCCTACATCAATCTGGGGCTCACACATCACTTTACCTACACCTGAGCCACTTGGACAGCCAGAAGAGATGGAAAACTAAGAGCCCTCAAGCTTCCCGCCCTGGGAAAACACACTCATTCACTCACTCACTCACTCACAACAGCCCACATCGATGACAACTGGAACCTGAACATTTCAACCTGATCATCTCCTTCAACATACTGCCAGCTTTGTAGTGCCTGGCCTTCCATCTGTTGACATGGAAGCAAGGTTCCTCCTCAACAACTGACAACATCCATCCTCCTGAAACGCACCTACACTTGCTATGTGGCCACTGAATGGTGAAGAGTGTGAGATGGCACATTTTGAATGCACAACGTGTCAGATGCTTCATATCCATTAAGTACAGACTTCACCAACATACTAATGGCCACCATGGGGAGCACTGGCTGCTGCTCTCTTTTCTAATCCCGCTTCCTGCTTCCAAACCAGGAAAACCAGCAGAGGCGGGCCCAAGGCCATCGGACCCTGCAAACACACGGCAAACCCGGAACACACTCCTGGTTCCCACCATCACAACGGCCTCGATTTGGCTGTGGTTTGTGTGGAGTCGGGCAGAGGATGCAAGCTCTCTTGGCACTTCTTTTCTCTGTGTGACTCTGCTACCTCTCCCCTAAACAGCAGCTACTCTCTAAAACACAAACAAACACAAGAATCCAGAAACCCAACACGCAGCCCACACACCCCTGCCGCCTCTTCCCTGTAGCCCTGCTTTTCAGGTAAAGAAAAATGAGCCTTACTGAATCCCCAATTTCCTAAACAAATATGCCATGGCTTGTCCAACGATACAGTGTGTGAACGTGCCCACTGCGATGCCATCACCTCTTACGCCATGCCATCACAGCCATGGGCACACTGATCCAAGGGTCCAAGATCGCCTCTGACCCTCATGCTCACTCTCATAATGCTTGTCCGTTAAATCGTACAACTGACAACAACACAACAGAAACCCAATATGGCCACCGGATCTCCGCATGCTTCCCACGCCAATAGACAGCCTTTCCCGAGGGAATCTCTTATCAATGTTTTCCTTGTCTTTCAAAAGTTCTTCCTCTTGTCCACTCACCACGGATGCCCACATACCTAGATTGACCAACTTCAGACAGTGCCATGAGGCTGTTGAAGGAAATGAGTGACGGGAAAACAGTAGTTTGGCTCGGGACATCTTAGCCAAATGCAAGTAGGACTGGCTGAAAGGTGGGCAAACACTTGGCTGCATCCAAAAGTGTATCTGAAAAAATCCCCAGCCCCTTCCACAAAACTCATTTTCCTTGGCCTTCCATTTCCAAAGCACGGACAGAAGAGACATCAGACAAGAGAGTTCACGGGCCTTGGCCCAGCATTTGTCACACGACCGTTCATGCTCCAGTCACCTGGTTCTTTGTGAATGGTAGGTGAGAAGAGTCAAGCAATCAATTTCCCCCAGCGCCACCCACCCCACAGCTTTCTCTTTGTTTGTTGCTTATCTCAAGTTACCCACAAAAGCCAAAAGAGTCAGGAATAATGAGGCCAAACAGGATCGAAGCAGCCTTACACTCACTAGGTAGTAAATAGACTAGGACTGTACAGCAGCTGCTCACGAAACACCATTTCACCGAGTCCTTTTGTGGACAAGGGAAATCAGGATCATCTTCAGTAGCAGCCAGCATAATTGGTTTCTATCAACTAATAGAGAGTGAAATAATGCCCGTGTTAGTGTAAGAGGGAAAAAGGAGGCAAGTGGTTTTCTCAAGTATTACAATCTGTATGCAACTGCCCCTCATTCAGGTGATTCACGTTAAGGCTGTCTATGGCTGGCTGGCTCCCTTCCCAATCTGAAAAGTCAAGCTTCATTCCCATGGCATTAGAGCCAAATCTTTGGCTCTTGCTTACCCTCTTGTGACTAGATGAGCCACGGTCAAGTGAGCATCTCCTTCACGTACAAAACTAGTGTTTCAACTTCGTAGCTTTCAAGGAAGAGGGGGAAAAAAAGCCCTGACAAACCAAATCACATACCTCCTACACGCGGTGGTAGTGACCCTAGGTCAGGAGCACCCGTAGGCAAAAATTTGGAAGCATGGGTGGCTGGCCACGTTCCTGCAGGGGGGCGAGCGTGAGGAGGCCCTACCCTCCAGAATGGATTCGCAGGACCGGTTGGCCCTTGGGGTGGATGAGCCGAAGTTGTTGCTGCTTGGACAGCACCTGGTTCTTTCCCCTCGCAGGGAACTATTGATGCACTTATGGTGCTGCTCTGTAACAAAATCACATAAATCCCACATCACTAACAAGAAAAAAATGCAAAATTCATACACAAATAGTTAGGGACAGAATGCAAAGAAATCCATGATATACAGAGAAAGTGCTCCAGAGAAACATCAGATGGGTTTTAGCGATCGCAACTGTGTGGTGAAAGAACAGAAAGCAGGTTTCGTCAACACAGCAATATTCTGGCTAAGGAGAATGCACAGACACAGGCCAGGAGAACCCCGATGTAGAATACCTAGCACGCTTATCCCGAGAAGGCAAAGAACAAGTGGGCAGCTTACTCCAGATGTGGCTGAGGAACAAACTGAGAAACTCAGGAAAGTAGATTCTCAAAACATTACGCCCAATGATTCCAATGTACATCCGAAGGGGGGAACCAAATGCCCTGCTACACTGGTGTACTCCCTGAGAGGTGTTGACTCAGAAAAGAAACAGATTTCTAGAGAAAACAAATGACCAGGGGCATGTCTGTTCTGCAAAAAAAGGAGGGATCTCAAAGCTCCCGCATACACACGGGTAAGATTACACTGTCAGGACTTACCTCCAGTTTGTCTTGGTTAGCTGCTTGGTTAGAGTCTCGCTCGGAAACTAGGTTTGGACCTACACATTATTAAAAAGAAAGAAAGAGAAAAAGGAAACCATGAACATCGTGGGTCTTAGCATTTTGTTCTTGGGACGTTTCTGGATCGCAAGGGACACTGTGATATCTCCCACATCCAGGTCGGTGCATAAGCCAGCTTGACACCTGCCTCCTTATCCATGGCCTCAAGAATACCCTGAGGCCGCTGGAACTCCTGCTATGCCAAATGCTCTACAGCCAAATGAAGTTGAGGTCTCTGCAGCTGGCACTTAGCAACCCACCTGCTGCAGCAGCATTGAGAAGCTGTCCAGAGAGTAGCACCTCTCTTCTTCCTGCCATTCTGCTCCTGCTTCCTGATTCTTCCTTCAATGAATACTGGCCAACACGAGACCCCACTGGGCAATACGTGTTCCTGGACTCTATGATCGGGAACTGCTCAGCGTCCGAGGACATCCATTCACACATCCCTCCTGGGAATACAACTCTTTGACCCTTCCCTTGCTTTCTCGGCTACTCACTCACACTGCAGCTCACTTGGTGCTCGCACCAAAGTGCTAGTTCTCCGACCTCTCAGCGTCCTCACTTGCTCAATCCTCTCCCGATTCACCAGACTCCACAATCCGTCAGGTCAGCCAGTTGCCAACAGCCTTGTCCTAGAAGTCATGTTCATTTTGTACTTGACTGACACCGTGCTAAGCCTACATCAATCTGGGGCTCACACATCACTTTACCTACACCTGAGCCACTTGGACAGCCAGAAGAGATGGAAAACTAAGAGCCCTCAAGCTCCCCGCCCTGGGAAAACACACTCACTCACTCACTCACTCACTCACAACAGCCCACATCGATGACAACTGGAACCTGAACATTTCAACCTGATCATCTCCTTCAACGTACTGCCAGCTTTGTAGTGCCTGGCCTTCCATCTGTTGACATGGAAGCAAGGTTCCTCCTCAACAACTGACAACATCCATCCTCCTGAAACGCACCTACACTCGCTATGTGGCCACTGAATGGTGAAGAGTGTGAGATGGCACATTTTGAATGCACAACGTGTCAGATGCTTCATATCCATTAAGTACAGACTTCACCAACATACTAATGGCCACCATGGGGAGCACTGGCTGCTGCTCTCTTTTCTAATCCCGCTTCCTGCTTCCAAACCAGGAAAACCAGCAGAGGCGGGCCCAAAGCCATCGGACCCTGCAAACACACGGCAAACCTGGAACACACTCCTGGTTCCCACTATCACAACGGCCTCGATTTGGCTGTGGTTTGTGTGGAGTCGGGCAGAGGATGCAAGCTCTCTTGGCACTTCTTTTCTCTGTGTGACTCTGCTACCTCTCCCCTAAACAGCAGCTACTCTCTAAAACACAAACACACACAAGAATCCAGAAACCCAACACGCAGCCCACACACCCCTGCCGCCTCTTCCCTGTAGCCCTGCTTTTCAGGTAAAGAAAAATGAGCTTTACCGAATCCCCAATTTCCTAAACAAATATGCCATGGCTTGTCCAACGATACAGTGTGTGAACGTGCCCACTGCGATGCCATCACCTCTTACGCCATGCCATCACAGCCATGGGCACACTGATCCAAGGGTCCAAGATCACCTCTGACCCTCATGCTCACTCTCATAATGCTTGTCCGTTAAATCGAACAACAGACAACAACACAACAGAAACCCAATATGGCCACCGGATCTCCGCATGCTTCCCACGCCAATAGACAGCCTTTCCCGAGGGAATCTCTTATCAATGTTTTCCTTGTCTTTCAAAAGTTCTTCCTCTTGTCCACTCACCACGGATACCCACATACCTAGATTGACCAACTTCAGACAGTGCCATGAGGCTGTTGAAGGAAATGAGTGACGGGAAAACAGTAGTTTGGCTCGGGACATCTTAGCCAAATGCAAGTAGGACTGGCTGAAAGGTGGGCAAACACTTGGCTGCATCCAAAAGTGTATCTGAAAAAATCCCCAGCCCCTTTCACAAAACTCATTTTCCTTGGCCTTCCATTTCCAAAGCACGGACAGAAGAGACATCAGACAAGAGAGTTCACGGGCCTTGGCCCAGCATTTGTCACACGACCGTTCATGCTCCAGTCACCTGGTTCTTTGTGAATGGTAGGTGAGAAGAGTCAAGCAATCAATTTCCCCCAGCGCCACCCACCCCACAGCTTTCTCTTTGTTTGTTGCTTATCTCAAGTTACCCACAAAAGCCAAAAGAGTCAGGAATAATGAGGCCAAACAGGATCGAAGCAGCCTTACACTCACTAGGTAGTAAATAGACTAGGACTGTACAGCAGCTGCTCACGAAACACCATTTCACCGAGTCCTTTTGTGGACAAGGGAAATCAGGATCATCTTCAGTAGCAGCTAGCATAATTGGTTTCTATCAACTAATAGAGAGTGAAATAATGCCCGTGTTAGTGTAAGAGGGAAAAAGGAGGCAAGTGGTTTGCTCAAGTATTACAATCTGTATGCAACTGCCCCTCATTCAGGTGATTCACGTTAAGGCTGTCTATGGCTGGCTGGCTCCCTTCCCAATCTGAAAAGTCAAGCTTCATTCCCATGGCATTAGAGCCAAATCTTTGGCTCTTGCTTACCCTCTTGTGACTAGATGAGCCACGGTCAAGTGAGCATCTCCTTCACGTACAAAACTAGTGTTTCAACTTCGTAGCTTTCAAGGAAGAGGGGGAAAAAAAGCCCTGACAAACCAAATCACATACCTCCTACACGCGGCGGTAGTAGGCAAAACTGTGGAAGCATGGGTGGCTGGCCACGTTCCTGCAGGGGGGCGAGCGTGAGGAGGCCCTACCCTCCAGAATGGATTCGCAGGACCGGTTGGCCCTTGGGGTGGATGAGCCGAAGTTGTTGCTGCTTAGACAGCACCTGGTTCTTTCCCCTCGCAGGGAACTGTTGATGCACTTATGGTGCTGCTCTGTAACAAAATCACATAAATCCCACATCACTAACAAGAAAAAAATGCAAAATTCATACACAAATAGTTAGGGACAGAATGCAAAGAAATCCATGATATACAGAGAAAGTGCTCCAGAGAAACATCAGATGGGTTTTAGCGATCGCAACTGTGTGGTGAAAGAACAGAAAGCAGGTTTCGTCAACACAGCAATATTCTGGCTAAGGAGAATGCACAGACACAGGCCAGGAGAACCCCGATGTAGACTACCTAGCACACTTATCCCGAGAAGGCAAAGAACAAGTGGGCAGCTTACTCCAGATGTGGCTGAGGAACAAACTGAGAAACTCAGGAAAGTAGATTCTCAAAACATTACGCCCAATGATTCCAATGTACATCCGAAGGGGGGAACCAAATGCCCTGCTACACTGGTGTACTCCCTGAGAGGTGTTGACTCAGAAAAGAAACAGATTTCTAGAGAAAACAAATGACCAGGGGCATGTCTGTTCTGCAAAAAAAGGAGGGATCTCAAAGCTCCCGCATACACACGGGTAAGATTACACTGTCAGGACTTACCTCCAGTTTGTCTTGGTTAGCTGCTTGGTTAGAGTCTCGCTCGGAAACTAGGTTTGGACCTACACATTATTAAAAAGAAAGAAAGAGAAAAAGGAAACCATGAACATCGTGGGTCTTAGCATTTTGTTCTTGGGACGTTTCTGGATCGCAAGGGACACTGTGATATCTCCCACATCCAGGTCGGTGCATAAGCCAGCTTGACACCTGCCTCCTTATCCATGGCCTCAAGAATACTCTGAGGCCGCTGGAACTCCTGCTATGCCAAATGCTCTACAGCCAAATGAAGTTGAGGTCTCTGCAGCTGGCACTTAGCAACCCACCTGCTGCAGCAGCATTGAGAAGCTGTCCAGAGAGTAGCACCTCTCTTCTTCCTGCCATTCTGCTCCTGCTTCCTGATTCTTCCTTCAATGAATACTGGCCAACACGAGACCCCACTGGGCAATACGTGTTCCTGGACTCTATGATCGGGAACTGCTCAGCGTCCGAGGACATCCATTCACACATCCCTCCTGGGAATACAACTCTTTGACCCTTCCCTTGCTTTCTCGGCTACTCACTCACACTGCAGCTCACTTGGTGCTCGCACCAAAGTGCTAGTTCTCCGACCTCTCAGCGTCCTCACTTGCTCAATCCTCTCCCGATTCACCAGACTCCACAATCCGTCAGGTCAGCCAGTTGCCAACAGCCTTGTCCTAGAAGTCATGTTCATTTTGTACTTGACTGACACCGTGCTAAGCCTACATCAATCTGGGGCTCACACATCACTTTACCTACACCTGAGCCACTTGGACAGCCAGAAGAGATGGAAAACTAAGAGCCCTCAAGCTCCCCGCCCTGGGAAAACACACTCACTCACTCACTCACTCACTCACAACAGCCCACATCGATGACAACTGGAACCTGAACATTTCAACCTGATCATCTCCTTCAACGTACTGCCAGCTTTGTAGTGCCTGGCCTTCCATCTGTTGACATGGAAGCAAGGTTCCTCCTCAACAACTGACAACATCCATCCTCCTGAAACGCACCTACACTCGCTATGTGGCCACTGAATGGTGAAGAGTGTGAGATGGCACATTTTGAATGCACAACGTGTCAGATGCTTCATATCCATTAAGTACAGACTTCACCAACATACTAATGGCCACCATGGGGAGCACTGGCTGCTGCTCTCTTTTCTAATCCCGCTTCCTGCTTCCAAACCAGGAAAACCAGCAGAGGCGGGCCCAAAGCCATCGGACCCTGCAAACACACGGCAAACCTGGAACACACTCCTGGTTCCCACTATCACAACGGCCTCGATTTGGCTGTGGTTTGTGTGGAGTCGGGCAGAGGATGCAAGCTCTCTTGGCACTTCTTTTCTCTGTGTGACTCTGCTACCTCTCCCCTAAACAGCAGCTACTCTCTAAAACACAAACACACACAAGAATCCAGAAACCCAACACGCAGCCCACACACCCCTGCCGCCTCTTCCCTGTAGCCCTGCTTTTCAGGTAAAGAAAAATGAGCTTTACCGAATCCCCAATTTCCTAAACAAATATGCCATGGCTTGTCCAACGATACAGTGTGTGAACGTGCCCACTGCGATGCCATCACCTCTTACGCCATGCCATCACAGCCATGGGCACACTGATCCAAGGGTCCAAGATCACCTCTGACCCTCATGCTCACTCTCATAATGCTTGTCCGTTAAATCGAACAACAGACAACAACACAACAGAAACCCAATATGGCCACCGGATCTCCGCATGCTTCCCACGCCAATAGACAGCCTTTCCCGAGGGAATCTCTTATCAATGTTTTCCTTGTCTTTCAAAAGTTCTTCCTCTTGTCCACTCACCACGGATACCCACATACCTAGATTGACCAACTTCAGACAGTGCCATGAGGCTGTTGAAGGAAATGAGTGACGGGAAAACAGTAGTTTGGCTCGGGACATCTTAGCCAAATGCAAGTAGGACTGGCTGAAAGGTGGGCAAACACTTGGCTGCATCCAAAAGTGTATCTGAAAAAATCCCCAGCCCCTTTCACAAAACTCATTTTCCTTGGCCTTCCATTTCCAAAGCACGGACAGAAGAGACATCAGACAAGAGAGTTCACGGGCCTTGGCCCAGCATTTGTCACACGACCGTTCATGCTCCAGTCACCTGGTTCTTTGTGAATGGTAGGTGAGAAGAGTCAAGCAATCAATTTCCCCCAGCGCCACCCACCCCACAGCTTTCTCTTTGTTTGTTGCTTATCTCAAGTTACCCACAAAAGCCAAAAGAGTCAGGAATAATGAGGCCAAACAGGATCGAAGCAGCCTTACACTCACTAGGTAGTAAATAGACTAGGACTGTACAGCAGCTGCTCACGAAACACCATTTCACCGAGTCCTTTTGTGGACAAGGGAAATCAGGATCATCTTCAGTAGCAGCTAGCATAATTGGTTTCTATCAACTAATAGAGAGTGAAATAATGCCCGTGTTAGTGTAAGAGGGAAAAAGGAGGCAAGTGGTTTGCTCAAGTATTACAATCTGTATGCAACTGCCCCTCATTCAGGTGATTCACGTTAAGGCTGTCTATGGCTGGCTGGCTCCCTTCCCAATCTGAAAAGTCAAGCTTCATTCCCATGGCATTAGAGCCAAATCTTTGGCTCTTGCTTACCCTCTTGTGACTAGATGAGCCACGGTCAAGTGAGCATCTCCTTCACGTACAAAACTAGTGTTTCAACTTCGTAGCTTTCAAGGAAGAGGGGGAAAAAAAGCCCTGACAAACCAAATCACATAACTCCTACACGCGGCGGTAGTAGGCAAAAATTTGGAAGCATGGGTGGCTGGCCACGTTCCTGCAGGGGGGCGAGCGTGAGGAGGCCCTACCCTCCAGAATGGATTCGCAGGACCGGTTGGCCCTTGGGGTGGATGAGCCGAAGTTGTTGCTGCTTAGACAGCACCTGGTTCTTTCCCCTCGCAGGGAACTGTTGATGCACTTATGGTGCTGCTCTGTAACAAAATCACATAAATCCCACATCACTAACAAGAAAAAAATGCAAAATTCATACACAAATAGTTAGGGACAGAATGCAAAGAAATCCATGATATACAGAGAAAGTGCTCCAGAGAAACATCAGATGGGTTTTAGCGATCGCAACTGTGTGGTGAAAGAACAGAAAGCAGGTTTCGTCAACACAGCAATATTCTGGCTAAGGAGAATGCACAGACACAGGCCAGGAGAACCCCGATGTAGACTACCTAGCACACTTATCCCGAGAAGGCAAAGAACAAGTGGGCAGCTTACTCCAGATGTGGCTGAGGAACAAACTGAGAAACTCAGGAAAGTAGATTCTCAAAACATTACGCCCAATGATTCCAATGTACATCCGAAGGGGGGAACCAAATGCCCTGCTACACTGGTGTACTCCCTGAGAGGTGTTGACTCAGAAAAGAAACAGATTTCTAGAGAAAACAAATGACCAGGGGCATGTCTGTTCTGCAAAAAAAGGAGGGATCTCAAAGCTCCCGCATACACACGGGTAAGATTACACTGTCAGGACTTACCTCCAGTTTGTCTTGGTTAGCTGCTTGGTTAGAGTCTCGCTCGGAAACTAGGTTTGGACCTACACATTATTAAAAAGAAAGAAAGAGAAAAAGGAAACCATGAACATCGTGGGTCTTAGCATTTTGTTCTTGGGACGTTTCTGGATCGCAAGGGACACTGTGATATCTCCCACATCCAGGTCGGTGCATAAGCCAGCTTGACACCTGCCTCCTTATCCATGGCCTCAAGAATACTCTGAGGCCGCTGGAACTCCTGCTATGCCAAATGCTCTACAGCCAAATGAAGTTGAGGTCTCTGCAGCTGGCACTTAGCAACCCACCTGCTGCAGCAGCATTGAGAAGCTGTCCAGAGAGTAGCACCTCTCTTCTTCCTGCCATTCTGCTCCTGCTTCCTGATTCTTCCTTCAATGAATACTGGCCAACACGAGACCCCACTGGGCAATACGTGTTCCTGGACTCTATGATCGGGAACTGCTCAGCGTCCGAGGACATCCATTCACACATCCCTCCTGGGAATACAACTCTTTGACCCTTCCCTTGCTTTCTCGGCTACTCACTCACACTGCAGCTCACTTGGTGCTCGCACCAAAGTGCTAGTTCTCCGACCTCTCAGCGTCCTCACTTGCTCAATCCTCTCCCGATTCACCAGACTCCACAATCCGTCAGGTCAGCCAGTTGCCAACAGCCTTGTCCTAGAAGTCATGTTCATTTTGTACTTGACTGACACCGTGCTAAGCCTACATCAATCTGGGGCTCACACATCACTTTACCTACACCTGAGCCACTTGGACAGCCAGAAGAGATGGAAAACTAAGAGCCCTCAAGCTTCCCGCCCTGGGAAAACACACTCATTCACTCACTCACTCACTCACAACAGCCCACATCGATGACAACTGGAACCTGAACATTTCAACCTGATCATCTCCTTCAACATACTGCCAGCTTTGTAGTGCCTGGCCTTCCATCTGTTGACATGGAAGCAAGGTTCCTCCTCAACAACTGACAACATCCATCCTCCTGAAACGCACCTACACTTGCTATGTGGCCACTGAATGGTGAAGAGTGTGAGATGGCACATTTTGAATGCACAACGTGTCAGATGCTTCATATCCATTAAGTACAGACTTCACCAACATACTAATGGCCACCATGGGGAGCACTGGCTGCTGCTCTCTTTTCTAATCCCGCTTCCTGCTTCCAAACCAGGAAAACCAGCAGAGGCGGGCCCAAGGCCATCGGACCCTGCAAACACACGGCAAACCCGGAACACACTCCTGGTTCCCACCATCACAACGGCCTCGATTTGGCTGTGGTTTGTGTGGAGTCGGGCAGAGGATGCAAGCTCTCTTGGCACTTCTTTTCTCTGTGTGACTCTGCTACCTCTCCCCTAAACAGCAGCTACTCTCTAAAACACAAACAAACACAAGAATCCAGAAACCCAACACGCAGCCCACACACCCCTGCCGCCTCTTCCCTGTAGCCCTGCTTTTCAGGTAAAGAAAAATGAGCCTTACTGAATCCCCAATTTCCTAAACAAATATGCCATGGCTTGTCCAACGATACAGTGTGTGAACGTGCCCACTGCGATGCCATCACCTCTTACGCCATGCCATCACAGCCATGGGCACACTGATCCAAGGGTCCAAGATCGCCTCTGACCCTCATGCTCACTCTCATAATGCTTGTCCGTTAAATCGTACAACTGACAACAACACAACAGAAACCCAATATGGCCACCGGATCTCCGCATGCTTCCCACGCCAATAGACAGCCTTTCCCGAGGGAATCTCTTATCAATGTTTTCCTTGTCTTTCAAAAGTTCTTCCTCTTGTCCACTCACCACGGATGCCCACATACCTAGATTGACCAACTTCAGACAGTGCCATGAGGCTGTTGAAGGAAATGAGTGACGGGAAAACAGTAGTTTGGCTCGGGACATCTTAGCCAAATGCAAGTAGGACTGGCTGAAAGGTGGGCAAACACTTGGCTGCATCCAAAAGTGTATCTGAAAAAATCCCCAGCCCCTTCCACAAAACTCATTTTCCTTGGCCTTCCATTTCCAAAGCACGGACAGAAGAGACATCAGACAAGAGAGTTCACGGGCCTTGGCCCAGCATTTGTCACACGACCGTTCATGCTCCAGTCACCTGGTTCTTTGTGAATGGTAGGTGAGAAGAGTCAAGCAATCAGTTTCCCCCAGCGCCACCCACCCCACAGCTTTCTCTTTGTTTGTTGCTTATCTCAAGTTACCCACAAAAGCCAAAAGAGTCAGGAATAATGAGGCCAAACAGGATCGAAGCAGCCTTACACTCACTAGGTAGTAAATAGACTAGGACTGTACAGCAGCTGCTCACGAAACACCATTTCACCGAGTCCTTTTGTGGACAAGGGAAATCAGGATCATCTTCAGTAGCAGCCAGCATAATTGGTTTCTATCAACTAATAGAGAGTGAAATAATGCCCGTGTTAGTGTAAGAGGGAAAAAGGAGGCAAGTGGTTTTCTCAAGTATTACAATCTGTATGCAACTGCCCCTCATTCAGGTGATTCACGTTAAGGCTGTCTATGGCTGGCTGGCTCCCTTCCCAATCTGAAAAGTCAAGCTTCATTCCCATGGCATTAGAGCCAAATCTTTGGCTCTTGCTTACCCTCTTGTGACTAGATGAGCCACGGTCAAGTGAGCATCTCCTTCACGTACAAAACTAGTGTTTCAACTTCGTAGCTTTCAAGGAAGAGGGGGAAAAAAAGCCCTGACAAACCAAATCACATACCTCCTACACGCGGTGGTAGTGACCCTAGGTCAGGAGCACCCGTAGGCAAAAATTTGGAAGCATGGGTGGCTGGCCACGTTCCTGCAGGGGGGCGAGCGTGAGGAGGCCCTACCCTCCAGAATGGATTCGCAGGACCGGTTGGCCCTTGGGGTGGATGAGCCGAAGTTGTTGCTGCTTGGACAGCACCTGGTTCTTTCCCCTCGCAGGGAACTATTGATGCACTTATGGTGCTGCTCTGTAACAAAATCACATAAATCCCACATCACTAACAAGAAAAAAATGCAAAATTCATACACAAATAGTTAGGGACAGAATGCAAAGAAATCCATGATATACAGAGAAAGTGCTCCAGAGAAACATCAGATGGGTTTTAGCGATCGCAACTGTGTGGTGAAAGAACAGAAAGCAGGTTTCGTCAACACAGCAATATTCTGGCTAAGGAGAATGCACAGACACAGGCCAGGAGAACCCCGATGTAGAATACCTAGCACGCTTATCCCGAGAAGGCAAAGAACAAGTGGGCAGCTTACTCCAGATGTGGCTGAGGAACAAACTGAGAAACTCAGGAAAGTAGATTCTCAAAACATTACGCCCAATGATTCCAATGTACATCCGAAGGGGGGAACCAAATGCCCTGCTACACTGGTGTACTCCCTGAGAGGTGTTGACTCAGAAAAGAAACAGATTTCTAGAGAAAACAAATGACCAGGGGCATGTCTGTTCTGCAAAAAAAGGAGGGATCTCAAAGCTCCCGCATACACACGGGTAAGATTACACTGTCAGGACTTACCTCCAGTTTGTCTTGGTTAGCTGCTTGGTTAGAGTCTCGCTCGGAAACTAGGTTTGGACCTACACATTATTAAAAAGAAAGAAAGAGAAAAAGGAAACCATGAACATCGTGGGTCTTAGCATTTTGTTCTTGGGACGTTTCTGGATCGCAAGGGACACTGTGATATCTCCCACATCCAGGTCGGTGCATAAGCCAGCTTGACACCTGCCTCCTTATCCATGGCCTCAAGAATACCCTGAGGCCGCTGGAACTCCTGCTATGCCAAATGCTCTACAGCCAAATGAAGTTGAGGTCTCTGCAGCTGGCACTTAGCAACCCACCTGCTGCAGCAGCATTGAGAAGCTGTCCAGAGAGTAGCACCTCTCTTCTTCCTGCCATTCTGCTCCTGCTTCCTGATTCTTCCTTCAATGAATACTGGCCAACACGAGACCCCACTGGGCAATACGTGTTCCTGGACTCTATGATCGGGAACTGCTCAGCGTCCGAGGACATCCATTCACACATCCCTCCTGGGAATACAACTCTTTGACCCTTCCCTTGCTTTCTCGGCTACTCACTCACACTGCAGCTCACTTGGTGCTCGCACCAAAGTGCTAGTTCTCCGACCTCTCAGCGTCCTCACTTGCTCAATCCTCTCCCGATTCACCAGACTCCACAATCCGTCAGGTCAGCCAGTTGCCAACAGCCTTGTCCTAGAAGTCATGTTCATTTTGTACTTGACTGACACCGTGCTAAGCCTACATCAATCTGGGGCTCACACATCACTTTACCTACACCTGAGCCACTTGGACAGCCAGAAGAGATGGAAAACTAAGAGCCCTCAAGCTCCCCGCCCTGGGAAAACACACTCATTCACTCACTCACTCACTCACTCACTCACTCACAACAGCCCACATCGATGACAACTGGAACCTGAACATTTCAACCTGATCATCTCCTTCAACATACTGCCAGCTTTGTAGTGCCTGGCCTTCCATCTGTTGACATGGAAGCAAGGTTCCTCCTCAACAACTGACAACATCCATCCTCCTGAAACGCACCTACACTTGCTATGTGGCCACTGAATGGTGAAGAGTGTGAGATGGCACATTTTGAATGCACAACGTGTCAGATGCTTCATATCCATTAAGTACAGACTTCACCAACATACTAATGGCCACCATGGGGAGCACTGGCTGCTGCTCTCTTTTCTAATCCCGCTTCCTGCTTCCAAACCAGGAAAACCAGCAGAGGCGGGCCCAAGGCCATCAGACCCTGCAAACACACGGCAAACCCGGAACACACTCCTGGTTCCCACCATCACAACGGCCTCGATTTGGCTGTGGTTTGTGTGGAGTCGGGCAGAGGATGCAAGCTCTCTTGGCACTTCTTTTCTCTGTGTGACTCTGCTACCTCTCCCCTAAACAGTAGCTACTCTCTAAAACACAAACAAACACAAGAATCCAGAAACCCAACACGCAGCCCACACACCCCTGCCGCCTCTTCCCTGTAGCCCTGCTTTTCAGGTAAAGAAAAATGAGCCTTACTGAATCCCCAATTTCCTAAACAAATATGCCATGGCTTGTCCAACGATACAGTGTGTGAACGTGCCCACTGCGATGCCATCACCTCTTACGCCATGCCATCACAGCCATGGGCACACTGATCCAAGGGTCCAAGATCGCCTCTGACCCTCATGCTCACTCTCATAATGCTTGTCCGTTAAATCGTACAACTGACAACAACACAACAGAAACCCAATATGGCCACCGGATCTCCGCATGCTTCCCACGCCAATAGACAGCCTTTCCCGAGGGAATCTCTTATCAATGTTTTCCTTGTCTTTCAAAAGTTCTTCCTCTTGTCCACTCACCACGGATGCCCACATACCTAGATTGACCAACTTCAGACAGTGCCATGAGGCTGTTGAAGGAAATGAGTGACGGGAAAACAGTAGTTTGGCTCGGGACATCTTAGCCAAATGCAAGTAGGACTGGCTGAAAGGTGGGCAAACACTTGGCTGCATCCAAAAGTGTATCTGAAAAAATCCCCAGCCCCTTCCACAAAACTCATTTTCCTTGGCCTTCCATTTCCAAAGCACGGACAGAAGAGACATCAGACAAGAGAGTTCACGGGCCTTGGCCCAGCATTTGTCACACGACCGTTCATGCTCCAGTCACCTGGTTCTTTGTGAATGGTAGGTGAGAAGAGTCAAGCAATCAGTTTCCCCCAGCGCCACCCACCCCACAGCTTTCTCTTTGTTTGTTGCTTATCTCAAGTTACCCACAAAAGCCAAAAGAGTCAGGAATAATGAGGCCAAACAGGATCGAAGCAGCCTTACACTCACTAGGTAGTAAATAGACTAGGACTGTACAGCAGCTGCTCACGAAACACCATTTCACCGAGTCCTTTTGTGGACAAGGGAAATCAGGATCATCTTCAGTAGCAGCCAGCATAATTGGTTTCTATCAACTAATAGAGAGTGAAATAATGCCCGTGTTAGTGTAAGAGGGAAAAAGGAGGCAAGTGGTTTTCTCAAGTATTACAATCTGTATGCAACTGCCCCTCATTCAGGTGATTCACGTTAAGGCTGTCTATGGCTGGCTGGCTCCCTTCCCAATCTGAAAAGTCAAGCTTCATTCCCATGGCATTAGAGCCAAATCTTTGGCTCTTGCTTACCCTCTTGTGACTAGATGAGCCACGGTCAAGTGAGCATCTCCTTCACGTACAAAACTAGTGTTTCAACTTCGTAGCTTTCAAGGAAGAGGGGGAAAAAAAGCCCTGACAAACCAAATCACATACCTCCTACACGCGGTGGTAGTGACCCTAGGTCAGGAGCACCCGTAGGCAAAAATTTGGAAGCATGGGTGGCTGGCCACGTTCCTGCAGGGGGGCGAGCGTGAGGAGGCCCTACCCTCCAGAATGGATTCGCAGGACCGGTTGGCCCTTGGGGTGGATGAGCCGAAGTTGTTGCTGCTTGGACAGCACCTGGTTCTTTCCCCTCGCAGGGAACTATTGATGCACTTATGGTGCTGCTCTGTAACAAAATCACATAAATCCCACATCACTAACAAGAAAAAAATGCAAAATTCATACACAAATAGTTAGGGACAGAATGCAAAGAAATCCATGATATACAGAGAAAGTGCTCCAGAGAAACATCAGATGGGTTTTAGCGATCGCAACTGTGTGGTGAAAGAACAGAAAGCAGGTTTCGTCAACACAGCAATATTCTGGCTAAGGAGAATGCACAGACACAGGCCAGGAGAACCCCGATGTAGAATACCTAGCACGCTTATCCCGAGAAGGCAAAGAACAAGTGGGCAGCTTACTCCAGATGTGGCTGAGGAACAAACTGAGAAACTCAGGAAAGTAGATTCTCAAAACATTACGCCCAATGATTCCAATGTACATCCGAAGGGGGGAACCAAATGCCCTGCTACACTGGTGTACTCCCTGAGAGGTGTTGACTCAGAAAAGAAACAGATTTCTAGAGAAAACAAATGACCAGGGGCATGTCTGTTCTGCAAAAAAAGGAGGGATCACAAAGCTCCCGCACACACACGGGTAAGATTACACTGTCAGGACTTACCTCCAGTTTGTCTTGGTTAGCTGCTTGGTTAGAGTCTCGCTCGGAAACTAGGTTTGGACCTACACATTATTAAAAAGAAAGAAAGAGAAAAAGGAAACCATGAACATCGTGGGTCTTAGCATTTTGTTCTTGGGACGTTTCTGGATCGCAAGGGACACTGTGATATCTCCCACATCCAGGTCGGTGCATAAGCCAGCTTGACACCTGCCTCCTTATCCATGGCCTCAAGAATACCCTGAGGCCGCTGGAACTCCTGCTATGCCAAATGCTCTACAGCCAAATGAAGTTGAGGTCTCTGCAGCTGGCACTTAGCAACCCACCTGCTGCAGCAGCATTGAGAAGCTGTCCAGAGAGTAGCACCTCTCTTCTTCCTGCCATTCTGCTCCTGCTTCCTGATTCTTCCTTCAATGAATACTGGCCAACACGAGACCCCACTGGGCAATACGTGTTCCTGGACTCTATGATCGGGAACTGCTCAGCGTCCGAGGACATCCATTCACACATCCCTCCTGGGAATACAACTCTTTGACCCTTCCCTTGCTTTCTCGGCTACTCACTCACACTGCAGCTCACTTGGTGCTCGCACCAAAGTGCTAGTTCTCCGACCTCTCAGCGTCCTCACTTGCTCAATCCTCTCCCGATTCACCAGACTCCACAATCCGTCAGGTCAGCCAGTTGCCAACAGCCTTGTCCTAGAAGTCATGTTCATTTTGTACTTGACTGACACCGTGCTAAGCCTACATCAATCTGGGGCTCACACATCACTTTACCTACACCTGAGCCACTTGGACAGCCAGAAGAGATGGAAAACTAAGAGCCCTCAAGCTCCCCACCCTGGGAAAACACACTCATTCACTCACTCACTCACTCACTCACTCACTCACTCACAACAGCCCACATCGATGACAACTGGAACCTGAACATTTCAACCTGATCATCTCCTTCAACATACTGCCAGCTTTGTAGTGCCTGGCCTTCCATCTGTTGACATGGAAGCAAGGTTCCTCCTCAACCAACAAATGACAAGATCCATCCTCCTGAAACGCACCTACACTCGCTATGTGGCCACTGAATGGTGAAGAGTGTGAGATGGCACATTTTGAATGCACAACGTGTCAGATGCTTCATATCCATTAAGTACAGACTTCCCCAACATACTAATGGCCACCATGGGGAGCACTGGCTGCTGCTCTCTTTTCTAATCCCACTTCCTGCTTCCAAACCAGGAAAACCAGCAGAGGCGGGCCCAAGGCCATCGGACCCTGCAAACACACGGCAAACCCGGAACACACTCCTGGTTCCCACCATCACAACGGCCTCGATTTGGCTGTGGTTTGTGTGGAGTCGGGCAGAGGATGCAAGCTCTCTTGGCACTTCTCTTCTCTGTGTGACTCTGCTACCTCTCCCCTAAACAGCAGCTACTCTCTAAAACACAAACACACACAAGAATCCAGAAACCCAACACGCAGCCCACACACCCCTGCCGCCTCTTCCCTGTAGCCCTGCTTTTCAGGTAAAGAAAAATGAGCCTTACCGAATCCCCAATTTCCTAAACAAATATGCCATGGCTTGTCCAACGATACAGTGTGTGAACGTGCCCACTGCGATGCCATCACCTCTTACGCCATGCCATCGCAGCCATGGGCACACTGATCCAAGGGTCCAAGATCGCCTCTGACCCTCATGCTCACTCTCATAATGCTTGTCTGTTAAATCGTACAACCGACAACAACACAACAGAAACCCAATATGGCCACCGGATCTCCGCATGCTTCCCACGCCAATAGACAGCCTTTCCCGAGGGAATCTCTTATCAATGTTTTCCTTGTCTTTCAAAAGTTCTTCCTCTTGTCCACTCACCACGGATGCCCACATACCTAGATTGACCAACTTCAGACAGTGCCATGAGGCTGTTGAAGGAAATGAGTGACGGGAAAACAGTAGTTTGGCTCGGGACATCTTAGCCAAATGCAAGTAGGACTGGCTGAAAGGTGGGCAAACACTTGGCTGCATCCAAAAGTGTATCTGAAAAAATCCCCAGCCCCTTCCACAAAACTCATTTTCCTTGGCCTTCCATTTCCAAAGCACGGGCAGAAATGACATCAGACAAGACAGTTCACGGGCCTTGGCCCAGCATTTGTCACACGACCGTTCATGCTCCAGTCACCTGGTTCTTTGTGAATGGTAGGTGAGAAGAGTCAAGCAATCAATTTCCCCCAGCGCCACCCACCCCACAGCTTTCTCTTTGTTTGTTGCTTATCTCAAGTTACCCACAAAAGCCAAAAGAGTCAGGAATAATGAGGCCAAACAGGATCGAAGCAGCCTTACACTCACTAGGTAGTAAATAGACTAGGACTGTACAGCAGCTGCTCACGAAACACCATTTCACCGAGTCCTTTTGTGGACAAGGGAAATCAGGATCATCTTCAGTAGCAGCCAGCATAATTGGTTTCTATCAACTAATAGAGAGTGAAATAATGCCCGTGTTAGTGTAAGAGGGAAAAAGGAGGCAAGTGGTTTTCTCAAGTATTACAATCTGTATGCAACTGCCCCTCATTCAGGTGATTCACGTTAAGGCTGTCTATGGCTGGCTGGCTCCCTTCCCAATCTGAAAAGTCAAGCTTCATTCCCATGGCATTAGAGCCAAATCTTTGGCTCTTGCTTACCCTCTTGTGACTAGATGAGCCACGGTCAAGTGAGCATCTCCTTCACGTACAAAACTAGTGTTTCAACTTCGTAGCTTTCAAGGAAGAGGGGGAAAAAAAGCCCTGACAAACCAAATCACATACCTCCTACACGCGGTGGTAGTGACCCTAGGTCAGGAGCACCCGTAGGCAAAAATTTGGAAGCATGGGTGGCTGGCCACGTTCCTGCAGGGGGGCGAGCGTGAGGAGGCCCTACCCTCCAGAATGGATTCGCAGGACCGGTTGGCCCTTGGGGTGGATGAGCCGAAGTTGTTGCTGCTTGGACAGCACCTGGTTCTTTCCCCTCGCAGGGAACTATTGATGCACTTATGGTGCTGCTCTGTAACAAAATCACATAAATCCCACATCACTAACAAGAAAAAAATGCAAAATTCATACACAAATAGTTAGGGACAGAATGCAAAGAAATCCATGATATACAGAGAAAGTGCTCCAGAGAAACATCAGATGGGTTTTAGCGATCGCAACTGTGTGGTGAAAGAACAGAAAGCAGGTTTCGTCAACACAGCAATATTCTGGCTAAGGAGAATGCACAGACACAGGCCAGGAGAACCCCGATGTAGAATACCTAGCACGCTTATCCCGAGAAGGCAAAGAACAAGTGGGCAGCTTACTCCAGATGTGGCTGAGGAACAAACTGAGAAACTCAGGAAAGTAGATTCTCAAAACATTACGCCCAATGATTCCAATGTACATCCGAAGGGGGGAACCAAATGCCCTGCTACACTGGTGTACTCCCTGAGAGGTGTTGACTCAGAAAAGAAACAGATTTCTAGAGAAAACAAATGACCAGGGGCATGTCTGTTCTGCAAAAAAAGGAGGGATCACAAAGCTCCCGCACACACACGGGTAAGATTACACTGTCAGGACTTACCTCCAGTTTGTCTTGGTTAGCTGCTTGGTTAGAGTCTCGCTCGGAAACTAGGTTTGGACCTACACATTATTAAAAAGAAAGAAAGAGAAAAAGGAAACCATGAACATCGTGGGTCTTAGCATTTTGTTCTTGGGACGTTTCTGGATCGCAAGGGACACTGTGATATCTCCCACATCCAGGTCGGTGCATAAGCCAGCTTGACACCTGCCTCCTTATCCATGGCCTCAAGAATACCCTGAGGCCGCTGGAACTCCTGCTATGCCAAATGCTCTACAGCCAAATGAAGTTGAGGTCTCTGCAGCTGGCACTTAGCAACCCACCTGCTGCAGCAGCATTGAGAAGCTGTCCAGAGAGTAGCACCTCTCTTCTTCCTGCCATTCTGCTCCTGCTTCCTGATTCTTCCTTCAATGAATACTGGCCAACACGAGACCCCACTGGGCAATACGTGTTCCTGGACTCTATGATCGGGAACTGCTCAGCGTCCGAGGACATCCATTCACACATCCCTCCTGGGAATACAACTCTTTGACCCTTCCCTTGCTTTCTCGGCTACTCACTCACACTGCAGCTCACTTGGTGCTCGCACCAAAGTGCTAGTTCTCCGACCTCTCAGCGTCCTCACTTGCTCAATCCTCTCCCGATTCACCAGACTCCACAATCCGTCAGGTCAGCCAGTTGCCAACAGCCTTGTCCTAGAAGTCATGTTCATTTTGTACTTGACTGACACCGTGCTAAGCCTACATCAATCTGGGGCTCACACATCACTTTACCTACACCTGAGCCACTTGGACAGCCAGAAGAGATGGAAAACTAAGAGCCCTCAAGCTCCCCACCCTGGGAAAACACACTCATTCACTCACTCACTCACTCACTCACTCACTCACTCACAACAGCCCACATCGATGACAACTGGAACCTGAACATTTCAACCTGATCATCTCCTTCAACATACTGCCAGCTTTGTAGTGCCTGGCCTTCCATCTGTTGACATGGAAGCAAGGTTCCTCCTCAACCAACAAATGACAAGATCCATCCTCCTGAAACGCACCTACACTCGCTATGTGGCCACTGAATGGTGAAGAGTGTGAGATGGCACATTTTGAATGCACAACGTGTCAGATGCTTCATATCCATTAAGTACAGACTTCACCAACATACTAATGGCCACCATGGGGAGCACTGGCTGCTGCTCTCTTTTCTAATCCCACTTCCTGCTTCCAAACCAGGAAAACCAGCAGAGGCGGGCCCAAGGCCATCGGACCCTGCAAACACACGGCAAACCCGGAACACACTCCTGGTTCCCACCATCACAACGGCCTCGATTTGGCTGTGGTTTGTGTGGAGTCGGGCAGAGGATGCAAGCTCTCTTGGCACTTCTCTTCTCTGTGTGACTCTGCTACCTCTCCCCTAAACAGCAGCTACTCTCTAAAACACAAACACACACAAGAATCCAGAAACCCAACACGCAGCCCACACACCCCTGCCGCCTCTTCCCTGTAGCCCTGCTTTTCAGGTAAAGAAAAATGAGCCTTACCGAATCCCCAATTTCCTAAACAAATATGCCATGGCTTGTCCAACGATACAGTGTGTGAACGTGCCCACTGCGATGCCATCACCTCTTACGCCATGCCATCGCAGCCATGGGCACACTGATCCAAGGGTCCAAGATCGCCTCTGACCCTCATGCTCACTCTCATAATGCTTGTCTGTTAAATCGTACAACCGACAACAACACAACAGAAACCCAATATGGCCACCGGATCTCCGCATGCTTCCCACGCCAATAGACAGCCTTTCCCGAGGGAATCTCTTATCAATGTTTTCCTTGTCTTTCAAAAGTTCTTCCTCTTGTCCACTCACCACGGATGCCCACATACCTAGATTGACCAACTTCAGACAGTGCCATGAGGCTGTTGAAGGAAATGAGTGACGGGAAAACAGTAGTTTGGCTCGGGACATCTTAGCCAAATGCAAGTAGGACTGGCTGAAAGGTGGGCAAACACTTGGCTGCATCCAAAAGTGTATCTGAAAAAATCCCCAGCCCCTTCCACAAAACTCATTTTCCTTGGCCTTCCATTTCCAAAGCACGGGCAGAAATGACATCAGACAAGACAGTTCACGGGCCTTGGCCCAGCATTTGTCACACGACCGTTCATGCTCCAGTCACCTGGTTCTTTGTGAATGGTAGGTGAGAAGAGTCAAGCAATCAATTTCCCCCAGCGTCACCCACCCCACAGCTTTCTCTTTGTTTGTTGCTTATCTCAAGTTACCCACAAAAGCCAAAAGAGTCAGGAATAATGAGGCCAAACAGGATTGAAGCAGCCTTACACTCACTAGGTAGTAAATAGACTACGACTGTACAGCAGCTGCTCACGAAACACCATTTCACCGAGTCCTTTTGTGGACAAGGGAAATCAGGATCATCTTCAGTAGCAGCCAGCATAATTGGTTTCTATCAACTAATAGAGAGTGAAATAATGCCCGTGTTAGTGTAAGAGGGAAAAAGGAGGCAAGTGGTTTTCTCAAGTATTACAATCTGTATGCAACTGCCCCTCATTCAGGTGATTCACGTTAAGGCTGTCTATGGCTGGCTGGCTCCCTTCCCAATCTGAAAAGTCAAGCTTCATTCCCATGGCATTAGAGCCAAATCTTTGGCTCTTGCTTACCCTCTTGTGACTAGATGAGCCACGGTCAAGTGAGCATCTCCTTCACGTACAAAACTAGTGTTTCAACTTCGTAGCTTTCAAGGAAGAGGGGGAAAAAAAGCCCTGACAAACCAAATCACATACCTCCTACACGCGGTGGTAGTGACCCTAGGTCAGGAGCACCCGTAGGCAAAAAATTGGAAGCATGGGTGGCTGGCCACGTTCCTGCAGGGGGGCGAGCGTGAGGAGGCCCTACCCTCCAGAATGGATTCGCAGGACCGGTTGGCCCTTGGGGTGGATGAGCCGAAGTTGTTGCTGCTTGGACAGCACCTGGTTCTTTCCCCTCGCAGGGAACTATTGATGCACTTATGGTGCTGCTCTGTAACAAAATCACATAAATCCCACATCACTAACAAGAAAAAAATGCAAAATTCATACACAAATAGTTAGGGACAGAATGCAAAGAAATCCATGATATACAGAGAAAGTGCTCCAGAGAAACATCAGATGGGTTTTAGCGATCGCAACTGTGTGGTGAAAGAACAGAAAGCAGGTTTCGTCAACACAGCAATATTCTGGCTAAGGAGAATGCACAGACACAGGCCAGGAGAACCCCGATGTAGACTACCTAGCACACTTATCCCGAGAAGGCAAAGAACAAGTGGGCAGCTTACTCCAGATGTGGCTGAGGAACAAACTGAGAAACTCAGGAAAGTAGATTCTCAAAACATTACGCCCAATGATTCCAATGTACATCCGAAGGGGGGAACCAAATGCCCTGCTACTCTGGTGTACTCCCTGAGAGGTGTTGACTCAGAAAAGAAACAGATTTCTAGAGAAAACAAATGACCAGGGGCATGTCTGTTCTGCAAAAAAAGGAGGGATCACAAAGCTCCCGCACACACACGGGTAAGATTACACTGTCAGGACTTACCTCCAGTTTGTCTTGGTTAGCTGCTTGGTTAGAGTCTCGCTCGGAAACTAGGTTTGGACCTACACATTATTAAAAAGAAAGAAAGAGAAAAAGGAAACCATGAACATCGTGGGTCTTAGCATTTTGTTCTTGGGACGTTTCTGGATCGCAAGGGACACTGTGATATCTCCCACATCCAGGTCGGTGCATAAGCCAGCTTGACACCTGCCTCCTTATCCATGGCCTCAAGAATACCCTGAGGCCGCTGGAACTCCTGCTATGCCAAATGCTCTACAGCCAAATGAAGTTGAGGTCTCTGCAGCTGGCACTTAGCAACCCACCTGCTGCAGCAGCATTGAGAAGCTGTCCAGAGAGTAGCACCTCTCTTCTTCCTGCCATTCTGCTCCTGCTTCCTGATTCTTCCTTCAATGAATACTGGCCAACACGAGACCCCACTGGGCAATACGTGTTCCTGGACTCTATGATCGGGAACTGCTCAGCGTCCGAGGACATCCATTCACACATCCCTCCTGGGAATACAACTCTTTGACCCTTCCCTTGCTTTCTCGGCTACTCACTCACACTGCAGCTCACTTGGTGCTCGCACCAAAGTGCTAGTTCTCCGACCTCTCAGCGTCCTCACTTGCTCAATCCTCTCCCGATTCACCAGACTCCACAATCCGTCAGGTCAGCCAGTTGCCAACAGCCTTGTCCTAGAAGTCATGTTCATTTTGTACTTGACTGACACCGTGCTAAGCCTACATCAATCTGGGGCTCACACATCACTTTACCTACACCTGAGCCACTTGGACAGCCAGAAGAGATGGAAAACTAAGAGCCCTCAAGCTCCCCGCCCTGGGAAAACACACTCATTCACTCACTCACTCACTCACTCACAACAGCCCACATCGATGACAACTGGAACCTGAACATTTCAACCTGATCATCTCCTTCAACATACTGACAGCTTTGTATGCCTGGCCTTCCATCTGTTGACATGGAAGCAAGGTTCCTCCTCAACCAACAAATGACAAGATCCATCCTCCTGAAACGCACCTACACTCGCTATGTGGCCACTGAATGGTGAAGAGTGTGAGATGGCACATTTTGAATGCACAACGTGTCAGATGCTTCATATCCATTAAGTACAGACTTCACCAACATACTAATGGCCACCATGGGGAGCACTGGCTGCTGCTCTCTTTTCTAATCCTGCTTCCTGCTTCCAAACCAGGAAAACCAGCAGAGGCGGGCCCAAGGCCATCTGACCCTGCAAACACACGGCAAACCCGGAACACACTCCTGGTTCCCACCATCACAACGGCCTCGATTTGGCTGTGGTTTGTGTGGAGTCGGGCAGAGGATGCAAGCTCTCTTGGCACTTCTTTTCTCTGTGTGACTCTGCTACCTCTCCCCTAAACAGCAGCTACTCTCTAAAACACAAACACACACAAGAATCCAGAAACCCAACACGCAGCCCACACACCCCTGCCGCCTCTTCCCTGTAGCCCTGCTTTTCAGGTAAAGAAAAATGAGCCTTACCGAATCCCCAATTTCCTAAACAAATATGCCATGGCTTGTCCAACGATACAGTGTGTGAACGTGCCCACTGCGATGCCATCACCTCTTACACCATGCAATCGCAGCCATGGGCACACTGATCCAAGGGTCCAAGATCGCCTCTGACCCTCATGCTCACTCTCATAATGCTTGTCCGTTAAATCGTACAACCGACAACAACACAACAGAAACCCAATATGGCCACCGGATCTCCGCATGCTTCCCACGCCAATACACAGCCTTTCCCGAGGGAATCTCTTATCAATGTTTTCCTTGTCTTTCAAAAGTTCTTCCTCTTGTCCACTCACCACGGATACCCACATACCTAGATTGACCAACTTCAGACAGTGCCATGAGGCTGTTGAAGGAAATGAGTGACGGGAAAACAGAAGTTTGGCTCAGGACATCTTAGCCAAATGCAAGTAGGACTGGCTGAAAGGTGGGCAAACACTTGGCTGCATCCAAAAGTGTATCTGAAAAAATCCCCAGCCCCTTCCACAAAACTCATTTTCCTTGGCCTTCCATTTCCAAAGCACGGGCAGAAATGACATCAGACAAGACAGTTCACGGGCCTTGGCCCAGCATTTGTCACACGACCGTTCATGCTCCAGTCACCTGGTTCTTTGTGAATGGTAGGTGAGAAGAGTCAAGCAATCAATTTCCCCCAGCGCCACCCACCCCACAGCTTTCTCTTTGTTTGTTGCTTATCTCAAGTTACCCACAAAAGCCAAAAGAGTCAGGAATAATGAGGCCAAACAGGATCGAAGCAGCCTTACACTCACTAGGTAGTAAATAGACTAGGACTGTACAGCAGCTGCTCACGAAACACCATTTCACCGAGTCCTTTTGTGGACAAGGGAAATCAGGATCATCTTCAGTAGCAGCCAGCATAATTGGTTTCTATCAACTAATAGAGAGTGAAATAATGCCCGTGTTAGTGTAAGAGGGAAAAAGGAGGCAAGTGGTTTTCTCAAGTATTACAATCTGTATGCAACTGCCCCTCATTCAGGTGATTCACGTTAAGGCTGTCTATGGCTGGCTGGCTCCCTTCCCAATCTGAAAAGTCAAGCTTCATTCCCATGGCATTAGAGCCAAATCTTTGGCTCTTGCTTACCCTCTTGTGACTAGATGAGCCACGGTCAAGTGAGCATCTCCTTCACGTACAAAACTAGTGTTTCAACTTCGTAGCTTTCAAGGAAGAGGGGGAAAAAAAGCCCTGACAAACCAAATCACATACCTCCTACACGCGGTGGTAGTGACCCTAGGTCAGGAGCACCCGTAGGCAAAAATTTGGAAGCATGGGTGGCTGGCCACGTTCCTGCAGGGGGGCGAGCGTGAGGAGGCCCTACCCTCCAGAATGGATTCGCAGGACCGGTTGGCCCTTGGGGTGGATGAGCCGAAGTTGTTGCTGCTTGGACAGCACCTGGTTCTTTCCCCTCGCAGGGAACTATTGATGCACTTATGGTGCTGCTCTGTAACAAAATCACATAAATCCCACATCACTAACAAGAAAAAAATGCAAAATTCATACACAAATAGTTAGGGACAGAATGCAAAGAAATCCATGATATACAGAGAAAGTGCTCCAGAGAAACATCAGATGGGTTTTAGCGATCGCAACTGTGTGGTGAAAGAACAGAAAGCAGGTTTCTTCAACACAGCAATATTCTGGCTAAGGAGAATGCACAGACACAGGCCAGGAGAACCCCGATGTAGACTACCTAGCACGCTTATCCCGAGAAGGCAAAGAACAAGTGGGCAGCTTACTCCAGATGTGGCTGAGGAACAAACTGAGAAACTCAGGAAAGTAGATTCTCAAAACATTACGCCCAATGATTCCAATGTACATCCGAAGGGGGGAACCAAATGCCCTGCTACACTGGTGTACTCCCTGAGAGGTGTTGACTCAGAAAAGAAACAGATTTCTAGAGAAAACAAATGACCAGGGGCATGTCTGTTCTGCAAAAAAAGGAGGGATCACAAAGCTCCCGCACACACACGGGTAAGATTACACTGTCAGGACTTACCTCCAGTTTGTCTTGGTTAGCTGCTTGGTTAGAGTCTCGCTCGGAAACTAGGTTTGGACCTACACATTATTAAAAAGAAAGAAAGAGAAAAAGGAAACCATGAACATCGTGGGTCTTAGCATTTTGTTCTTGGGACGTTTCTGGATCGCAAGGGACACTGTGATATCTCCCACATCCAGGTCGGTGCATAAGCCAGCTTGACACCTGCCTCCTTATCCATGGCCTCAAGAATACCCTGAGGCCGCTGGAACTCCTGCTATGCCAAATGCTCTACAGCCAAATGAAGTTGAGGTCTCTGCAGCTGGCACTTAGCAACCCACCTGCTGCAGCAGCATTGAGAAGCTGTCCAGAGAGTAGCACCTCTCTTCTTCCTGCCATTCTGCTCCTGCTTCCTGATTCTTCCTTCAATGAATACTGGCCAACACGAGACCCCACTGGGCAATACGTGTTCCTGGACTCTATGATCGGGAACTGCTCAGCGTCCGAGGACATCCATTCACACATCCCTCCTGGGAATACAACTCTTTGACCCTTCCCTTGCTTTCTCGGCTACTCACTCACACTGCAGCTCACTTGGTGCTCGCACCAAAGTGCTAGTTCTCCGACCTCTCAGCGTCCTCACTTGCTCAATCCTCTCCCGATTCACCAGACTCCACAATCCGTCAGGTCAGCCAGTTGCCAACAGCCTTGTCCTAGAAGTCATGTTCATTTTGTACTTGACTGACACCGTGCTAAGCCTACATCAATCTGGGGCTCACACATCACTTTACCTACACCTGAGCCACTTGGACAGCCAGAAGAGATGGAAAACTAAGAGCCCTCAAGCTCCCCACCCTGGGAAAACACACTCATTCACTCACTCACTCACTCACTCACAACAGCCCACATCGATGACAACTGGAACCTGAACATTTCAACCTGATCATCTCCTTCAACATACTGCCAGCTTTGTAGTGCCTGGCCTTCCATCTGTTGACATGGAAGCAAGGTTCCTCCTCAACAACTGACAACATCCATCCTCCTGAAACGCACCTACACTCGCTATGTGGCCACTGAATGGTGAAGAGTGTGAGATGGCACATTTTGAATGCACAACGTGTCAGATGCTTCATATCCATTAAGTACAGACTTCACCAACATACTAATGGCCACCATGGGGAGCACTGGCTGCTGCTCTCTTTTCTAATCCCGCTTCCTGCTTCCAAACCAGGAAAACCAGCAGAGGCGGGCCCAAAGCCATCGGACCCTGCAAACACACGGCAAACCTGGAACACACTCCTGGTTCCCACTATCACAACGGCCTCGATTTGGCTGTGGTTTGTGTGGAGTCGGGCAGAGGATGCAAGCTCTCTTGGCACTTCTCTTCTCTGTGTGACTCTGCTACCTCTCCCCTAAACAGCAGCTACTCTCTAAAACACAAACACACACAAGAATCCAGAAACCCAACACGCAGCCCACACACCCCTGCCGCCTCTTCCCTGTAGCCCTGCTTTTCAGGTAAAGAAAAATGAGCTTTACCGAATCCCCAATTTCCTAAACAAATATGCCATGGCTTGTCCAACGATACAGTGTGTGAACGTGCCCACTGCGATGCCATCACCTCTTACGCCATGCCATCACAGCCATGGGCACACTGATCCAAGGGTCCAAGATCACCTCTGACCCTCATGCTCACTCTCATAATGCTTGTCCGTTAAATCGTACAACCGACAACAACACAACAGAAACCCAATATGGCCACCGGATCTCCGCATGCTTCCCACGCCAATACACAGCCTTTCCCGAGGGAATCTCTTATCAATGTTTTCCTTGTCTTTCAAAAGTTCTTCCTCTTGTCCACTCACCACGGATACCCACATACCTAGATTGACCAACTTCAGACAGTGCCATGAGGCTGTTGAAGGAAATGAGTGACGGGAAAACAGTAGTTTGGCTCGGGACATCTTAGCCAAATGCAAGTAGGACTGGCTGAAAGGTGGGCAAACACTTGGCTGCATCCAAAAGTGTATCTGAAAAAATCCCCAGCCCCTTCCACAAAACTCATTTTCCTTGGCCTTCCATTTCCAAAGCACGGACAGAAGAGACATCAGACAAGAGAGTTCACGGGCCTTGGCCCAGCATTTGTCACACGACCGTTCATGCTCCAGTCACCTGGTTCTTTGTGAATGGTAGGTGAGAAGAGTCAAGCAATCAATTTCCCCCAGCGCCACCCACCCCACAGCTTTCTCTTTGTTTGTTGCTTATCTCAAGTTACCCACAAAAGCCAAAAGAGTCAGGAATAATGAGGCCAAACAGGATCGAAGCAGCCTTACACTCACTAGGTAGTAAATAGACTAGGACTGTACAGCAGCTGCTCACGAAACACCATTTCACCGAGTCCTTTTGTGGACAAGGGAAATCAGGATCATCTTCAGTAGCAGCCAGCATAATTGGTTTCTATCAACTAATAGAGAGTGAAATAATGCCCGTGTTAGTGTAAGAGGGAAAAAGGAGGCAAGTGGTTTTCTCAAGTATTACAATCTGTATGCAACTGCCCCTCATTCAGGTGATTCACGTTAAGGCTGTCTATGGCTGGCTGGCTCCCTTCCCAATCTGAAAAGTCAAGCTTCATTCCCATGGCATTAGAGCCAAATCTTTGGCTCTTGCTTACCCTCTTGTGACTAGATGAGCCACGGTCAAGTGAGCATCTCCTTCACGTACAAAACTAGTGTTTCAACTTCGTAGCTTTCAAGGAAGAGGGGGAAAAAAAGCCCTGACAAACCAAATCACATACCTCCTACACGCGGTGGTAGTAGGCAAAAATTTGGAAGCATGGGTGGCTGGCCACGTTCCTGCAGGGGGGCGAGCGTGAGGAGGCCCTACCCTCCAGAATGGATTCGCAGGACCGGTTGGCCCTTGGGGTGGATGAGCCGAAGTAGTTGCTGCTTGGACAGCACCTGGTTCTTTCCCCTCGCAGGGAACTGTTGATGCACTTATGGTGCTGCTCTGTAACAAAATCACATAAATCCCACATCACTAACAAGAAAAAAATGCAAAATTCATACACAAATAGTTAGGGACAGAATGCAAAGAAATCCATGATATACAGAGAAAGTGCTCCAGAGAAACATCAGATGGGTTTTAGCGATCGCAACTGTGTGGTGAAAGAACAGAAAGCAGGTTTCGTCAACACAGCAATATTCTGGCTAAGGAGAATGCACAGACACAGGCCAGGAGAACCCCGATGTAGACTACCTAGCACGCTTATCCCGAGAAGGCAAAGAACAAGTGGGCAGCTTACTCCAGATGTGGCTGAGGAACAAACTGAGAAACTCAGGAAAGTAGATTCTCAAAACATTAGGCCCAATGATTCCAATGTACATCCGAAGGGGGGAACCAAATGCCCTGCTACACTGGTGTACTCCCTGAGAGGTGTTGACTCAGAAAAGAAACAGATTTCTAGAGAAAACAAATGACCAGGGGCATGTCTGTTCTGCAAAAAAAGGAGGGATCTCAAAGCTCCCGCATACACACGGGTAAGATTACACTGTCAGGACTTACCTCCAGTTTGTCTTGGTTAGCTGCTTGGTTAGAGTCTCGCTCGGAAACTAGGTTTGGACCTACACATTATTAAAAAGAAAGAAAGAGAAAAAGGAAACCATGAACATCGTGGGTCTTAGCATTTTGTTCTTGGGACGTTTCTGGATCGCAAGGGACACTGTGATATCTCCCACATCCAGGTCGGTGCATAAGCCAGCTTGACACCTGCCTCCTTATCCATGGCCTCAAGAATACTCTGAGGCCGCTGGAACTCCTGCTATGCCAAATGCTCTACAGCCAAATGAAGTTGAGGTCTCTGCAGCTGGCACTTAGCAACCCACCTGCTGCAGCAGCATTGAGAAGCTGTCCAGAGAGTAGCACCTCTCTTCTTCCTGCCATTCTGCTCCTGCTTCCTGATTCTTCCTTCAATGAATACTGGCCAACACGAGACCCCACTGGGCAATACGTGTTCCTGGACTCTATGATCGGGAACTGCTCAGCGTCCGAGGACATCCATTCACACATCCCTCCTGGGAATACAACTCTTTGACCCTTCCCTTGCTTTCTCGGCTACTCACTCACACTGCAGCTCACTTGGTGCTCGCACCAAAGTGCTAGTTCTCCGACCTCTCAGCGTCCTCACTTGCTCAATCCTCTCCCGATTCACCAGACTCCACAATCCGTCAGGTCAGCCAGTTGCCAACAGCCTTGTCCTAGAAGTCATGTTCATTTTGTACTTGACTGACACCGTGCTAAGCCTACATCAATCTGGGGCTCACACATCACTTTACCTACACCTGAGCCACTTGGACAGCCAGAAGAGATGGAAAACTAAGAGCCCTCAAGCTCCCCGCCCTGGGAAAACACACTCATTCACTCACTCACTCACTCACTCTCAACAGCCCACATCGATGACAACTGGAACCTGAACATTTCAACCTGATCATCTCCTTCAACATACTGCCAGCTTTGTAGTGCCTGGCCTTCCATCTGTTGACATGGAAGCAAGGTTCCTCCTCAACAACTGACAACATCCATCCTCCTGAAACGCACCTACACTCGCTATGTGGCCACTGAATGGTGAAGAGTGTGAGATGGCACATTTTGAATGCACAACGTGTCAGATGCTTCATATCCATTAAGTACAGACTTCACCAGCATACTAATGGCCACCATGGGGAGCACTGGCTGCTGCTCTCTTTTCTAATCCCGCTTCCTGCTTCCAAACCAGGAAAACCAGCAGAGGCGGGCCCAAGGCCATCTGACCCTGCAAACACACGGCAAACCCGGAACACACTCCTGGTTCCCACCATCACAACGGCCTCGATTTGGCTGTGGTTTGTGTGGAGTCGGGCAGAGGATGCAAGCTCTCTTGGCACTTCTTTTCTCTGTGTGACTCTGCTACCTCTCCCCTAAACAGCAGCTACTCTCTAAAACACAAACACACACAAGAATCCAGAAACCCAACACGCAGCCCACACACCCCTGCCGCCTCTTCCCTGTAGCCCTGCTTTTCAGGTAAAGAAAAATGAGCCTTACCGAATCCCCAATTTCCTAAACAAATATGCCATGGCTTGTCCAACGATACAGTGTGTGAACGTGCCCACTGCGATGCCATCACCTCTTACGCCATGCCATCACAGCCATGGGCACACTGATCCAAGGGTCCAAGATCACCTCTGACCCTCATGCTCACTCTCATAATGCTTGTCCGTTAAATCGTACAACCGACAACAACACAACAGAAACCCAATATGGCCACCGGATCTCCGCATGCTTCCCACGCCAATAGACAGCCTTTCCCGAGGGAATCTCTCATCAATGTTTTCCTTGTCTTTCAAAAGTTCTTCCTCTTGTCCACTCACCACGGATACCCACATACCTAGATTGACCAACTTCAGACAGTGCCATGAGGCTGTTGAAGGAAATGAGTGACGGGAAAACAGTAGTTTGGCTCGGGACATCTTAGCCAAATGCAAGTAGGACTGGCTGAAAGGTGGGCAAACACTTGGCTGCATCCAAAAGTGTATCTGAAAAAATCCCCAGCCCCTTCCACAAAACTCATTTTCCTTGGCCTTCCATTTCCAAAGCACGGGCAGAAATGACATCAGACAAGACAGTTCACGGGCCTTGGCCCAGCATTTGTCACACGACCGTTCATGCTCCAGTCACCTGGTTCTTTGTGAATGGTAGGTGAGAAGAGTCAAGCAATCAATTTCCCCCAGCGCCACCCACCCCACAGTTTTCTCTTTGTTTGTTGCTTATCTCAAGTTACCCACAAAAGCCAAAAGAGTCAGGAATAATGAGGCCAAACAGGATCGAAGCAGCCTTACACTCACTAGGTAGTAAATAGACTAGGACTGTACAGCAGCTGCTCACGAAACACCATTTCACCGAGTCCTTTTGTGGACAAGGGAAATCAGGATCATCTTCAGTAGCAGCCAGCATAATTGGTTTCTATCAACTAATAGAGAGTGAAATAATGCCCGTGTTAGTGTAAGAGGGAAAAAGGAGGCAAGTGGTTTTCTCAAGTATTACAATCTGTATGCAACTGCCCCTCATTCAGGTGATTCACGTTAAGGCTGTCTATGGCTGGCTGGCTCCCTTCCCAATCTGAAAAGTCAAGCTTCATTCCCATGGCATTAGAGCCAAATCTTTGGCTCTTGCTTACCCTCTTGTGACTAGATGAGCCACGGTCAAGTGAGCATCTCCTTCACGTACAAAACTAGTGTTTCAACTTCGTAGCTTTCAAGGAAGAGGGGGAAAAAAAGCCCTGACAAACCAAATCACATACCTCCTACACGCGGTGGTAGTGACCCTAGGTCAGGAGCACCCGTAGGCAAAAATTTGGAAGCATGGGTGGCTGGCCACGTTCCTGCAGGGGGGCGAGCGTGAGGAGGCCCTACCCTCCAGAATGGATTCGCAGGACCGGTTGGCCCTTGGGGTGGATGAGCCGAAGTTGTTGCTGCTTGGACAGCACCTGGTTCTTTCCCCTCGCAGGGAACTGTTGATGCACTTATGGTGCTGCTCTGTAACAAAATCACATAAATCCCACATCACTAACAAGAAAAAAATGCAAAATTCATACACAAATAGTTAGGGACAGAATGCAAAGAAATCCATGATATACAGAGAAAGTGCTCCAGAGAAACATCAGATGGGTTTTAGCGATCGCAACTGTGTGGTGAAAGAACAGAAAGCAGGTTTCGTCAACACAGCAATATTCTGGCTAAGGAGAATGCACAGACACAGGCCAGGAGAACCCCGATGTAGACTACCTAGCACGCTTATCCCGAGAAGGCAAAGAACAAGTGGGCAGCTTACTCCAGATGTGGCTGAGGAACAAACTGAGAAACTCAGGAAAGTAGATTCTCAAAACATTACGCCCAATGATTCCAATGTACATCCGAAGGGGGGAACCAAATGCCCTGCTACACTGGTGTACTCCCTGAGAGGTGTTGACTCAGAAAAGAAACAGATTTCTAGAGAAAACAAATGACCAGGGGCATGTCTGTTCTGCAAAAAAAGGAGGGATCACAAAGCTCCCGCACACACACGGGTAAGATTACACTGTCAGGACTTACCTCCAGTTTGTCTTGGTTAGCTGCTTGGTTGGAGTCTCGCTCGGAAACTAGGTTTGGACCTACACATTATTAAAAAGAAAGAAAGAGAAAAAGGAAACCATGAACATCGTGGGTCTTAGCATTTTGTTCTTGGGACGTTTCTGGATCGCAAGGGACACTGATATCTCCCACATCCAGGTCGGTGCATAAGCCAGCTTGACACCTGCCTCCTAATCTATGGCCACAAGAATACCCTGAGGCCGCTGGAACTCCTGCTATGCCAAATGCTCTACAGCCAAATGAAGTTGAGGTCTCTGCAGCTGGCACTTAGCAACCCACCTGCTGCAGCAGCATTGAGAAGCTGTCCAGAGAGTAGCACCTCTCTTCTTCCTGCCATTCTGCTCCTGCTTCCTGATTCTTCCTTCAATGAATACTGGCCAACACGAGACCCCACTGGGCAATACGTGTTCCTGGACTCTATGATCGGGAACTGCTCAGCGTCCGAGGACATCCATTCACACATCCCTCCTGGGAATACAACTCTTTGACCCTTCCCTTGCTTTCTCGGCTACTCACTCACACTGCAGCTCACTTGGTGCTCGCACCAAAGTGCTAGTTCTCCGACCTCTCAGCGTCCTCACTTGCTCAATCCTCTCCCGATTCACCAGACTCCACAATCCGTCAGGTCAGCCAGTTGCCAACAGCCTTGTCCTAGAAGTCATGTTCATTTTGTACTTGACTGACACCGTGCTAAGCCTACATCAATCTGGGGCTCACACATCACTTTACCTACACCTGAGCCACTTGGACAGCCAGAAGAGATGGAAAACTAAGAGCCCTCAAGCTCCCCACCCTGGGAAAACACACTCATTCACTCACTCACTCACTCACTCACTCACAACAGCCCACATCGATGACAACTGGAACCTGAACATTTCAACCTGATCATCTCCTTCAACATACTGCCAGCTTTGTAGTGCCTGGCCTTCCATCTGTTGACATGGAAGCAAGGTTCCTCCTCAACCAACAAATGACAAGATCCATCCTCCTGAAACGCACCTACACTCGCTATGTGGCCACTGAATGGTGAAGAGTGTGAGATGGCACATTTTGAATGCACAACGTGTCAGATGCTTCATATCCATTAAGTACAGACTTCCCCAACATACTAATGGCCACCATGGGGAGCACTGGCTGCTGCTCTCTTTTCTAATCCCACTTCCTGCTTCCAAACCAGGAAAACCAGCAGAGGCGGGCCCAAGGCCATCGGACCCTGCAAACACACGGCAAACCCGGAACACACTCCTGGTTCCCACCATCACAACGGCCTCGATTTGGCTGTGGTTTGTGTGGAGTCGGGCAGAGGATGCAAGCTCTCTTGGCACTTCTCTTCTCTGTGTGACTCTGCTACCTCTCCCCTAAACAGCAGCTACTCTCTAAAACACAAACACACACAAGAATCCAGAAACCCAACACGCAGCCCACACACCCCTGCCGCCTCTTCCCTGTAGCCCTGCTTTTCAGGTAAAGAAAAATGAGCCTTACCGAATCCCCAATTTCCTAAACAAATATGCCATGGCTTGTCCAACGATACAGTGTGTGAACGTGCCCACTGCGATGCCATCACCTCTTACGCCATGCCATCGCAGCCATGGGCACACTGATCCAAGGGTCCAAGATCGCCTCTGACCCTCATGCTCACTCTCATAATGCTTGTCTGTTAAATCGTACAACCGACAACAACACAACAGAAACCCAATATGGCCACCGGATCTCCGCATGCTTCCCACGCCAATAGACAGCCTTTCCCGAGGGAATCTCTCATCAATGTTTTCCTTGTCTTTCAAAAGTTCTTCCTCTTGTCCACTCACCACGGATACCCACATACCTAGATTGACCAACTTCAGACAGTGCCATGAGGCTGTTGAAGGAAATGAGTGACGGGAAAACAGTAGTTTGGCTCGGGACATCTTAGCCAAATGCAAGTAGGACTGGCTGAAAGGTGGGCAAACACTTGGCTGCATCCAAAAGTGTATCTGAAAAAATCCCCAGCCCCTTCCACAAAACTCATTTTCCTTGGCCTTCCATTTCCAAAGCACGGGCAGAAATGACATCAGACAAGACAGTTCACGGGCCTTGGCCCAGCATTTGTCACACGACCGTTCATGCTCCAGTCACCTGGTTCTTTGTGAATGGTAGGTGAGAAGAGTCAAGCAATCAATTTCCCCCAGCGCCACCCACCCCACAGCTTTCTCTTTGTTTGTTGCTTATCTCAAGTTACCCACAAAAGCCAAAAGAGTCAGGAATAATGAGGCCAAACAGGATCGAAGCAGCCTTACACTCACTAGGTAGTAAATAGACTAGGACTGTACAGCAGCTGCTCACGAAACACCATTTCACCGAGTCCTTTTGTGGACAAGGGAAATCAGGATCATCTTCAGTAGCAGCCAGCATAATTGGTTTCTATCAACTAATAGAGAGTGAAATAATGCCCGTGTTAGTGTAAGAGGGAAAAAGGAGGCAAGTGGTTTTCTCAAGTATTACAATCTGTATGCAACTGCCCCTCATTCAGGTGATTCACGTTAAGGCTGTCTATGGCTGGCTGGCTCCCTTCCCAATCTGAAAAGTCAAGCTTCATTCCCATGGCATTAGAGCCAAATCTTTGGCTCTTGCTTACCCTCTTGTGACTAGATGAGCCACGGTCAAGTGAGCATCTCCTTCACGTACAAAACTAGTGTTTCAACTTCGTAGCTTTCAAGGAAGAGGGGGAAAAAAAGCCCTGACAAACCAAATCACATACCTCCTACACGCGGTGGTAGTGGCCCTAGGTCAGGAGCACCCGTAGGCAAAAATTTGGAAGCATGGGTGGCTGGCCACGTTCCTGCAGGGGGGCGAGCGTGAGGAGGCCCTACCCTCCAGAATGGATTCGCAGGACCGGTTGGCCCTTGGGGTGGATGAGCCGAAGTTGTTGCTGCTTGGACAGCACCTGGTTCTTTCCCCTCGCAGGGAACTGTTGATGCACTTATGGTGCTGCTCTGTAACAAAATCACATAAATCCCACATCACTAACAAGAAAAAAATGCAAAATTCATACACAAATAGTTAGGGACAGAATGCAAAGAAATCCATGATATACAGAGAAAGTGCTCCAGAGAAACATCAGATGGGTTTTAGCGATCGCAACTGTGTGGTGAAAGAACAGAAAGCAGGTTTCGTCAACACAGCAATATTCTGGCTAAGGAGAATGCACAGACACAGGCCAGGAGAACCCCAATGTAGACTACCTAGCACGCTTATCCCGAGAAGGCAAAGAACAAGTGGGCAGCTTACTCCAGATGTGGCTGAGGAACAAACTGAGAAACTCAGGAAAGTAGATTCTCAAAACATTACGCCCAATGATTCCAACGTACATCCGAAGGGGGGAACCAAATGCCCTGCTACACTGGTGTACTCCCTGAGAGGTGTTGACTCAGAAAAGAAACAGATTTCTAGAGAAAACAAATGACCAGGGGCATGTCTGTTCTGCAAAAAAAGGAGGGATCACAAAGCTCCCGCACACACACGGGTAAGATTACACTGTCAGGACTTACCTCCAGTTTGTCTTGGTTAGCTGCTTGGTTGGAGTCTCGCTCGGAAACTAGGTTTGGACCTACACATTATTAAAAAGAAAGAAAGAGAAAAAGGAAACCATGAACATCGTGGGTCTTAGCATTTTGTTCTTGGGACGTTTCTGGATCGCAAGGGACACTGATATCTCCCACATCCAGGTCGGTGCATAAGCCAGCTTGACACCTGCCTCCTAATCTATGGCCACAAGAATACCCTGAGGCCGCTGGAACTCCTGCTATGCCAAATGCTCTACAGCCAAATGAAGTTGAGGTCTCTGCAGCTGGCACTTAGCAACCCACCTGCTGCAGCAGCATTGAGAAGCTGTCCAGAGAGTAGCACCTCTCTTCTTCCTGCCATTCTGCTCCTGCTTCCTGATTCTTCCTTCAATGAATACTGGCCAACACGAGACCCCACTGGGCAATACGTGTTCCTGGACTCTATGATCGGGAACTGCTCAGCGTCCGAGGACATCCATTCACACATCCCTCCTGGGAATACAACTCTTTGACCCTTCCCTTGCTTTCTCGGCTACTCACTCACACTGCAGCTCACTTGGTGCTCGCACCAAAGTGCTAGTTCTCCGACCTCTCAGCGTCCTCACTTGCTCAATCCTCTCCCGATTCACCAGACTCCACAATCCGTCAGGTCAGCCAGTTGCCAACAGCCTTGTCCTAGAAGTCATGTTCATTTTGTACTTGACTGACACCGTGCTAAGCCTACATCAATCTGGGGCTCACACATCACTTTACCTACACCTGAGCCACTTGGACAGCCAGAAGAGATGGAAAACTAAGAGCCCTCAAGCTCCCCGCCCTGGGAAAACACACTCATTCACTCACTCACTCACTCACTCACAACAGCCCACATCGATGACAACTGGAACCTGAACATTTCAACCTGATCATCTCCTTCAACATACTGACAGCTTTGTAGTGCCTGGCCTTCCATCTGTTGACATGGAAGCAAGGTTCCTCCTCAACAACTGACAACATCCATCCTCCTGAAACGCACCTACACTCGCTATGTGGCCACTGAATGGTGAAGAGTGTGAGATGGCACATTTTGAATGCACAACGTGTCAGATGCTTCATATCCATTAAGTACAGACTTCACCAACATACTAATGGCCACCATGGGGAGCACTGGCTGCTGCTCTCTTTTCTAATCCCGCTTCCTGCTTCCAAACCAGGAAAACCAGCAGAGGCGGGCCCAAGGCCATCGGACCCTGCAAACACACGGCAAACCCGGAACACACTCCTGGTTCCCACCATCACAACGGCCTCGATTTGGCTGTGGTTTGTGTGGAGTCGGGCAGAGGATGCAAGCTCTCTTGGCGCTTCTCTTCTCTGTGTGACTCTGCTACCTCTCCCCTAAACAGCAGCTACTCTCTAAAACACAAACACACACAAGAATCCAGAAACCCAACACGCAGCCCACACACCCCTGCCGCCTCTTCCCTGTAGCCCTGCTTTTCAGGTAAAGAAAAATGAGCCTTACCGAATCCCCAACTTCCTAAACAAATATGCCATGGCTTGTCCAACGATACAGTGTGTGAACGTGCCCACTGCGATGCCATCACCTCTTACGCCATGCCATCGCAGCCATGGGCACACTGATCCAAGGGTCCAAGATCGCCTCTGACCCTCATGCTCACTCTCATAATGCTTGTCCGTTAAATCGTACAACCGACAAACAACACAACAGAAACCCAATATGGCCACCGGATCTCCGCATGCTTCCCACGCCAATAGACAGCCTTTCCCGAGGGAATCTCTCATCAATGTTTTCCTTGTCTTTCAAAAGTTCTTCCTCTTGTCCACTCACCACGGATACCCACATACCTAGATTGACCAACTTCAGACAGTGCCATGAGGCTGTTGAAGGAAATGAGTGACGGGAAAACAGTAGTTTGGCTCGGGACATCTTAGCCAAATGCAAGTAGGACTGGCTGAAAGGTGGGCAAACACTTGGCTGCATCCAAAAGTGTATCTGAAAAAATCCCCAGCCCCTTCCACAAAACTCATTTTCCTTGGCCTTCCATTTCCAAAGCACGGGCAGAAATGACATCAGACAAGACAGTTCACGGGCCTTGGCCCAGCATTTGTCACACGACCGTTCATGCTCCAGTCACCTGGTTCTTTGTGAATGGTAGGTGAGAAGAGTCAAGCAATCAATTTCCCCCAGCGCCACCCACCCCACAGCTTTCTCTTTGTTTGTTGCTTATCTCAAGTTACCCACAAAAGCCAAAAGAGTCAGGAATAATGAGGCCAAACAGGATCGAAGCAGCCTTACACTCACTAGGTAGTAAATAGACTAGGACTGTACAGCAGCTGCTCACGAAACACCATTTCACCGAGTCCTTTTGTGGACAAGGGAAATCAGGATCATCTTCAGTAGCAGCCAGCATAATTGGTTTCTATCAACTAATAGAGAGTGAAATAATGCCCGTGTTAGTGTAAGAGGGAAAAAGGAGGCAAGTGGTTTTCTCAAGTATTACAATCTGTATGCAACTGCCCCTCATTCAGGTGATTCACGTTAAGGCTGTCTATGGCTGGCTGGCTCCCTTCCCAATCTGAAAAGTCAAGCTTCATTCCCATGGCATTAGAGCCAAATCTTTGGCTCTTGCTTACCCTCTTGTGACTAGATGAGCCACGGTCAAGTGAGCATCTCCTTCACGTACAAAACTAGTGTTTCAACTTCGTAGCTTTCAAGGAAGAGGGGGAAAAAAAGCCCTGACAAACCAAATCACATACCTCCTACACGCGGTGGTAGTGGCCCTAGGTCAGGAGCACCCGTAGGCAAAAATTTGGAAGCATGGGTGGCTGGCCACGTTCCTGCAGGGGGGCGAGCGTGAGGAGGCCCTACCCTCCGGAATGGATTCGCAGGACCGGTTGGCCCTTGGGGTGGATGAGCCGAAGTTGTTGCTGCTTGGACAGCACCTGGTTCTTTCCCCTCGCAGGGAACTGTTGATGCACTTATGGTGCTGCTCTGTAACAAAATCACATAAATCCCACATCACTAACAAGAAAAAAATGCAAAATTCATACACAAATAGTTAGGGACAGAATGCAAAGAAATCCATGATATACAGAGAAAGTGCTCCAGAGAAACATCAGATGGGTTTTAGCGATCGCAACTGTGTGGTGAAAGAACAGAAAGCAGGTTTCGTCAACACAGCAATATTCTGGCTAAGGAGAATGCACAGACACAGGCCAGGAGAACCCCGATGTAGACTACCTAGCACGCTTATCCCGAGAAGGCAAAGAACAAGTGGGCAGCTTACTCCAGATGTGGCTGAGGAACAAACTGAGAAACTCAGGAAAGTAGATTCTCAAAACATTACGCCCAATGATTCCAACGTACATCCGAAGGGGGGAACCAAATGCCCTGCTACACTGGTGTACTCCCTGAGAGGTGTTGACTCAGAAAAGAAACAGATTTCTAGAGAAAACAAATGACCAGGGGCATGTCTGTTCTGCAAAACAAGGAGGGATCACAAAGCTCCCGCACACACACGGGTAAGATTACACTGTCAGGACTTACCTCCAGTTTGTCTTGGTTAGCTGCTTGGTTGGAGTCTCGCTCGGAAACTAGGTTTGGACCTACACATTATTAAAAAGAAAGAAAGAGAAAAAGGAAACCATGAACATCGTGGGTCTTAGCATTTTGTTCTTGGGACGTTTCTGGATCGCAAGGGACACTGATATCTCCCACATCCAGGTCGGTGCATAAGCCAGCTTGACACCTGCCTCCTAATCTATGGCCACAAGAATACCCTGAGGCCGCTGGAACTCCTGCTATGCCAAATGCTCTACAGCCAAATGAAGTTGAGGTCTCTGCAGCTGGCACTTAGCAACCCACCTGCTGCAGCAGCATTGAGAAGCTGTCCGGAGAGTAGCACCTCTCTTCTTCCTGCCATTCTGCTCCTGCTTCCTGATTCTTCCTTCAATGAATACTGGCCAACACGAGACCCCACTGGGCAATACGTGTTCCTGGACTCTATGATTGGGAACTGCTCAGCGTCCGAGGACATCCATTCACACATCCCTCCTGGGAATACAACTCTTTGACCCTTCCCTTGCTTTCTCGGCTACTCACTCACACTGCAGCTCACTTGGTGCTCGCACCAAAGTGCTAGTTCTCCGACCTCTCAGCGTCCTCACTTGCTCAATCCTCTCCCGATTCACCAGACTCCACAATCCGTCAGGTCAGCCAGTTGCCAACAGCCTTGTCCTAGAAGTCATGTTCATTTTGTACTTGACTGACACCGTGCTAAGCCTACATCAATCTGGGGCTCACACATCACTTTACCTACACCTGAGCCACTTGGACAGCCAGAAGAGATGGAAAACTAAGAGCCCTCAAGCTCCCCGCCCTGGGAAAACACACTCATTCACTCACTCACTCACTCACTCACAACAGCCCACATCGATGACAACTGGAACCTGAACATTTCAACCTGATCATCTCCTTCAACATACTGCCAGCTTTGTAGTGCCTGGCCTTCCATCTGTTGACATGGAAGCAAGGTTCCTCCTCAACAACTGACAACATCCATCCTCCTGAAACGCACCTACACTCGCTATGTGGCCACTGAATGGTGAAGAGTGTGAGATGGCACATTTTGAATGCACAACGTGTCAGATGCTTCATATCCATTAAGTACAGACTTCACCAACATACTAATGGCCACCATGGGGAGCACTGGCTGCTGCTCTCTTTTCTAATCCCGCTTCCTGCTTCCAAACCAGGAAAACCAGCAGAGGCGGGCCCAAGGCCATCGGACCCTGCAAACACACGGCAAACCCGGAACACACTCCTGGTTCCCACCATCACAACGGCCTCGATTTGGCTGTGGTTTGTGTGGAGTCGGGCAGAGGATGCAAGCTCTCTTGGCACTTCTCTTCTCTGTGTGACTCTGCTACCTCTCCCCTAAACAGCAGCTACTCTCTAAAACACAAACACACACAAGAATCCAGAAACCCAACACGCAGCCCACACACCCCTGCCGCCTCTTCCCTGTAGCCCTGCTTTTCAGGTAAAGAAAAATGAGCCTTACCGAATCCCCAACTTCCTAAACAAATATGCCATGGCTTGTCCAACGATACAGTGTGTGAACGTGCCCACTGCGATGCCATCACCTCTTACGCCATGCCATCGCAGCCATGGGCACACTGATCCAAGGGTCCAAGATCGCCTCTGACCCTCATGCTCACTCTCATAATGCTTGTCCGTTAAATCGTACAACCGACAAACAACACAACAGAAACCCAATATGGCCACCAGATCTCCGCATGCTTCCCACGCCAATAGACAGCCTTTCCCGAGGGAATCTCTCATCAATGTTTTCCTTGTCTTTCAAAAGTTCTTCCTCTTGTCCACTCACCACGGATACCCACATACCTAGATTGACCAACTTCAGACAGTGCCATGAGGCTGTTGAAGGAAATGAGTGACGGGAAAACAGTAGTTTGGCTCGGGACATCTTAGCCAAATGCAAGTAGGACTGGCTGAAAGGTGGGCAAACACTTGGCTGCATCCAAAAGTGTATCTGAAAAAATCCCCAGCCCCTTCCACAAAACTCATTTTCCTTGGCCTTCCATTTCCAAAGCACGGGCAGAAATGACATCAGACAAGACAGTTCACGGGCCTTGGCCCAGCATTTGTCACACGACCGTTCATGCTCCAGTCACCTGGTTCTTTGTGAATGGTAGGTGAGAAGAGTCAAGCAATCAATTTCCCCCAGCGCCACCCACCCCACAGCTTTCTCTTTGTTTGTTGCTTATCTCAAGTTACCCACAAAAGCCAAAAGAGTCAGGAATAATGAGGCCAAACAGGATCGAAGCAGCCTTACACTCACTAGGTAGTAAATAGACTAGGACTGTACAGCAGCTGCTCACGAAACACCATTTCACCGAGTCCTTTTGTGGACAAGGGAAATCAGGATCATCTTCAGTAGCAGCCAGCATAATTGGTTTCTATCAACTAATAGAGAGTGAAATAATGCCCGTGTTAGTGTAAGAGGGAAAAAGGAGGCAAGTGGTTTTCTCAAGTATTACAATCTGTATGCAACTGCCCCTCATTCAGGTGATTCACGTTAAGGCTGTCTATGGCTGGCTGGCTCCCTTCCCAATCTGAAAAGTCAAGCTTCATTCCCATGGCATTAGAGCCAAATCTTTGGCTCTTGCTTACCCTCTTGTGACTAGATGAGCCACGGTCAAGTGAGCATCTCCTTCACGTACAAAACTAGTGTTTCAACTTCGTAGCTTTCAAGGAAGAGGGGGAAAAAAAGCCCTGACAAACCAAATCACATACCTCCTACACGCGGTGGTAGTGGCCCTAGGTCAGGAGCACCCGTAGGCAAAAAATTGGAAGCATGGGTGGCTGGCCACGTTCCTGCAGGGGGGCGAGCGTGAGGAGGCCCTACCCTCCAGAATGGATTCGCAGGACCGGTTGGCCCTTGGGGTGGATGAGCCGAAGTTGTTGCTGCTTGGACAGCACCTGGTTCTTTCCCCTCGCAGGGAACTGTTGATGCACTTATGGTGCTGCTCTGTAACAAAATCACATAAATCCCACATCACTAACAAGAAAAAAATGCAAAATTCATACACAAATAGTTAGGGACAGAATGCAAAGAAATCCATGATATACAGAGAAAGTGCTCCAGAGAAACATCAGATGGGTTTTAGCGATCGCAACTGTGTGGTGAAAGAACAGAAAGCAGGTTTCGTCAACACAGCAATATTCTGGCTAAGGAGAATGCACAGACACAGGCCAGGAGAACCCCGATGTAGAATACCTAGCACGCTTATCCCGAGAAGGCAAAGAACAAGTGGGCAGCTTACTCCAGATGTGGCTGAGGAACAAACTGAGAAACTCAGGAAAGTAGATTCTCAAAACATTACGCCCAATGATTCCAACGTACATCCGAAGGGGGGAACCAAATGCCCTGCTACACTGGTGTACTCCCTGAGAGGTGTTGACTCAGAAAAGAAACAGATTTCTAGAGAAAACAAATGACCAGGGGCATGTCTGTTCTGCAAAACAAGGAGGGATCACAAAGCTCCCGCACACACACGGGTAAGATTACACTGTCAGGACTTACCTCCAGTTTGTCTTGGTTAGCTGCTTGGTTGGAGTCTCGCTCGGAAACTAGGTTTGGACCTACACATTATTAAAAAGAAAGAAAGAGAAAAAGGAAACCATGAACATCGTGGGTCTTAGCATTTTGTTCTTGGGACGTTTCTGGATCGCAAGGGACACTGATATCTCCCACATCCAGGTCGGTGCATAAGCCAGCTTGACACCTGCCTCCTAATCTATGGCCACAAGAATACCCTGAGGCCGCTGGAACTCCTGCTATGCCAAATGCTCTACAGCCAAATGAAGTTGAGGTCTCTGCAGCTGGCACTTAGCAACCCACCTGCTGCAGCAGCATTGAGAAGCTGTCCAGAGAGTAGCACCTCTCTTCTTCCTGCCATTCTGCTCCTGCTTCCTGATTCTTCCTTCAATGAATACTGGCCAACACGAGACCCCACTGGGCAATACGTGTTCCTGGACTCTATGATCGGGAACTGCTCAGCGTCCGAGGACATCCATTCACACATCCCTCCTGGGAATACAACTCTTTGACCCTTCCCTTGCTTTCTCGGCTACTCACTCACACTGCAGCTCACTTGGTGCTCGCACCAAAGTGCTAGTTCTCCGACCTCTCAGCGTCCTCACTTGCTCAATCCTCTCCCGATTCACCAGACTCCACAATCCGTCAGGTCAGCCAGTTGCCAACAGCCTTGTCCTAGAAGTCATGTTCATTTTGTACTTGACTGACACCGTGCTAAGCCTACATCAATCTGGGGCTCACACATCACTTTACCTACACCTGAGCCACTTGGACAGCCAGAAGAGATGGAAAACTAAGAGCCCTCAAGCTCCCCGCCCTGGGAAAACACACTCATTCACTCACTCACTCACTCACTCACAACAGCCCACATCGATGACAACTGGAACCTGAACATTTCAACCTGATCATCTCCTTCAACATACTGCCAGCTTTGTAGTGCCTGGCCTTCCATCTGTTGACATGGAAGCAAGGTTCCTCCTCAACCAACAAATGACAAGATCCATCCTCCTGAAACGCACCTACACTCGCTATGTGGCCACTGAATGGTGAAGAGTGTGAGATGGCACATTTTGAATGCACAACGTGTCAGATGCTTCATATCCATTAAGTACAGACTTCACCAACATACTAATGGCCACCATGGGGAGCACTGGCTGCTGCTCTCTTTTCTAATCCCGCTTCCTGCTTCCAAACCAGGAAAACCAGCAGAGGCGGGCCCAAGGCCATCGGACCCTGCAAACACACGGCAAACCCGGAACACACTCCTGGTTCCCACCATCACAACGGCCTCGATTTGGCTGTGGTTTGTGTGGAGTCGGGCAGAGGATGCAAGCTCTCTTGGCACTTCTCTTCTCTGTGTGACTCTGCTACCTCTCCCCTAAACAGCAGCTACTCTCTAAAACACAAACACACACAAGAATCCAGAAACCCAACACGCAGCCCACACACCCCTGCCGCCTCTTCCCTGTAGCCCTGCTTTTCAGGTAAAGAAAAATGAGCCTTACCGAATCCCCAATTTCCTAAACAAATATGCCATGGCTTGTCCAACGATACAGTGTGTGAACGTGCCCACTGTGATGCCATCACCTCTTACGCCATGCCATCGCAGCCATGGGCACACTGATCCAAGGGTCCAAGATCGCCTCTGACCCTCATGCTCACTCTCATAATGCTTGTCCGTTAAATCGTACAACCGACAAACAACACAACAGAAACCCAATATGGCCACCAGATCTCCGCATGCTTCCCACGCCAATAGACAGCCTTTCCCGAGGGAATCTCTCATCAATGTTTTCCTTGTCTTTCAAAAGTTCTTCCTCTTGTCCACTCACCACGGATACCCACATACCTAGATTGACCAACTTCAGACAGTGCCATGAGGCTGTTGAAGCAAATGAGTGACGGGAAAACAGTAGTTTGGCTCAGGACATCTTAGCCAAATGCAAGTAGGACTGGCTGAAAGGTGGGCAAACACTTGGCTGCATCCAAAAGTGTATCTGAAAAAATCCCCAGCCCCTTCCACAAAACTCATTTTCCTTGGCCTTCCATTTCCAAAGCACGGGCAGAAATGACATCAGACAAGACAGTTCACGGGCCTTGGCCCAGCATTTGTCACACGACCGTTCATGCTCCAGTCACCTGGTTCTTTGTGAATGGTAGGTGAGAAGAGTCAAGCAATCAATTTCCCCCAGCGCCACCCACCCCACAGCTTTCTCTTTGTTTGTTGCTTATCTCAAGTTACCCACAAAAGCCAAAAGAGTCAGGAATAATGAGGCCAAACAGGATCGAAGCAGCCTTACACTCACTAGGTAGTAAATAGACTAGGACTGTACAGCAGCTGCTCACGAAACACCATTTCACCGAGTCCTTTTGTGGACAAGGGAAATCAGGATCATCTTCAGTAGCAGCCAGCATAATTGGTTTCTATCAACTAATAGAGAGTGAAATAATGCCCGTGTTAGTGTAAGAGGGAAAAAGGAGGCAAGTGGTTTTCTCAAGTATTACAATCTGTATGCAACTGCCCCTCATTCAGGTGATTCACGTTAAGGCTGTCTATGGCTGGCTGGCTCCCTTCCCAATCTGAAAAGTCAAGCTTCATTCCCATGGCATTAGAGCCAAATCTTTGGCTCTTGCTTACCCTCTTGTGACTAGATGAGCCACGGTCAAGTGAGCATCTCCTTCACGTACAAAACTAGTGTTTCAACTTCGTAGCTTTCAAGGAAGAGGGGGAAAAAAAGCCCTGACAAACCAAATCACATACCTCCTACACGCGGTGGTAGTGGCCCTAGGTCAGGAGCACCCGTAGGCAAAAATTTGGAAGCATGGGTGGCTGGCCACGTTCCTGCAGGGGGGCGAGCGTGAGGAGGCCCTACCCTCCAGAATGGATTCGCAGGACCGGTTGGCCCTTGGGGTGGATGAGCCGAAGTTGTTGCTGCTTGGACAGCACCTGGTTCTTTCCCCTCGCAGGGAACTGTTGATGCACTTATGGTGCTGCTCTGTAACAAAATCACATAAATCCCACATCACTAACAAGAAAAAAATGCAAAATTCATACACAAATAGTTAGGGACAGAATGCAAAGAAATCCATGATATACAGAGAAAGTGCTCCAGAGAAACATCAGATGGGTTTTAGCGATCGCAACTGTGTGGTGAAAGAACAGAAAGCAGGTTTCGTCAACACAGCAATATTCTGGCTAAGGAGAATGCACAGACACAGGCCAGGAGAACCCCGATGTAGAATACCTAGCACGCTTATCCCGAGAAGGCAAAGAACAAGTGGGCAGCTTACTCCAGATGTGGCTGAGGAACAAACTGAGAAACTCAGGAAAGTAGATTCTCAAAACATTACGCCCAATGATTCCAACGTACATCCGAAGGGGGGAACCAAATGCCCTGCTACACTGGTGTACTCCCTGAGAGGTGTTGACTCAGAAAAGAAACAGATTTCTAGAGAAAACAAATGACCAGGGGCATGTCTGTTCTGCAAAACAAGGAGGGATCACAAAGCTCCCGCACACACACGGGTAAGATTACACTGTCAGGACTTACCTCCAGTTTGTCTTGGTTAGCTGCTTGGTTGGAGTCTCGCTCGGAAACTAGGTTTGGACCTACACATTATTAAAAAGAAAGAAAGAGAAAAAGGAAACCATGAACATCGTGGGTCTTAGCATTTTGTTCTTGGGACGTTTCTGGATCGCAAGGGACACTGATATCTCCCACATCCAGGTCGGTGCATAAGCCAGCTTGACACCTGCCTCCTAATCTATGGCCACAAGAATACCCTGAGGCCGCTGGAACTCCTGCTATGCCAAATGCTCTACAGCCAAATGAAGTTGAGGTCTCTGCAGCTGGCACTTAGCAACCCACCTGCTGCAGCAGCATTGAGAAGCTGTCCAGAGAGTAGCACCTCTCTTCTTCCTGCCATTCTGCTCCTGCTTCCTGATTCTTCCTTCAATGAATACTGGCCAACACGAGACCCCACTGGGCAATACGTGTTCCTGGACTCTATGATCGGGAACTGCTCAGCGTCCGAGGACATCCATTCACACATCCCTCCTGGGAATACAACTCTTTGACCCTTCCCTTGCTTTCTCGGCTACTCACTCACACTGCAGCTCACTTGGTGCTCGCACCAAAGTGCTAGTTCTCCGACCTCTCAGCGTCCTCACTTGCTCAATCCTCTCCCGATTCACCAGACTCCACAATCCGTCAGGTCAGCCAGTTGCCAACAGCCTTGTCCTAGAAGTCATGTTCATTTTGTACTTGACTGACACCGTGCTAAGCCTACATCAATCTGGGGCTCACACATCACTTTACCTACACCTGAGCCACTTGGACAGCCAGAAGAGATGGAAAACTAAGAGCCCTCAAGCTCCCCGCCCTGGGAAAACACACTCATTCACTCACTCACTCACTCACTCACTCACTCACAACAGCCCACATCGATGACAACTGGAACCTGAACATTTCAACCTGATCATCTCCTTCAACATACTGCCAGCTTTGTAGTGCCTGGCCTTCCATCTGTTGACATGGAAGCAAGGTTCCTCCTCAACCAACAAATGACAAGATCCATCCTCCTGAAACGCACCTACACTCGCTATGTGGCCACTGAATGGTGAAGAGTGTGAGATGGCACATTTTGAATGCACAACGTGTCAGATGCTTCATATCCATTAAGTACAGACTTCACCAACATACTAATGGCCACCATGGGGAGCACTGGCTGCTGCTCTCTTTTCTAATCCCGCTTCCTGCTTCCAAACCAGGAAAACCAGCAGAGGCGGGCCCAAGGCCATCGGACCCTGCAAACACACGGCAAACCCGGAACACACTCCTGGTTCCCACCATCACAACGGCCTCGATTTGGCTGTGGTTTGTGTGGAGTCGGGCAGAGGATGCAAGCTCTCTTGGCACTTCTCTTCTCTGTGTGACTCTGCTACCTCTCCCCTAAACAGCAGCTACTCTCTAAAACACAAACACACACAAGAATCCAGAAACCCAACACGCAGCCCACACACCCCTGCCGCCTCTTCCCTGTAGCCCTGCTTTTCAGGTAAAGAAAAATGAGCCTTACCGAATCCCCAATTTCCTAAACAAATATGCCATGGCTTGTCCAACGATACAGTGTGTGAACGTGCCCACTGCGATGCCATCACCTCTTACGCCATGCCATCGCAGCCATGGGCACACTGATCCAAGGGTCCAAGATCGCCTCTGACCCTCATGCTCACTCTCATAATGCTTGTCCGTTAAATCGTACAACCGACAAACAACACAACAGAAACCCAATATGGCCACCGGATCTCCGCATGCTTCCCACGCCAATAGACAGCCTTTCCCGAGGGAATCTCTCATCAATGTTTTCCTTGTCTTTCAAAAGTTCTTCCTCTTGTCCACTCACCACGGATACCCACATACCTAGATTGACCAACTTCAGACAGTGCCATGAGGCTGTTGAAGCAAATGAGTGATGGGAAAACAGTAGTTTGGCTCAGGACATCTTAGCCAAATGCAAGTAGGACTGGCTGAAAGGTGGGCAAACACTTGGCTGCATCCAAAAGTGTATCTGAAAAAATCCCCAGCCCCTTCCACAAAACTCATTTTCCTTGGCCTTCCATTTCCAAAGCACGGGCAGAAATGACATCAGACAAGACAGTTCACGGGCCTTGGCCCAGCATTTGTCACACGACCGTTCATGCTCCAGTCACCTGGTTCTTTGTGAATGGTAGGTGAGAAGAGTCAAGCAATCAATTTCCCCCAGCGCCACCCACCCCACAGCTTTCTCTTTGTTTGTTGCTTATCTCAAGTTACCCACAAAAGCCAAAAGAGTCAGGAATAATGAGGCCAAACAGGATCGAAGCAGCCTTACACTCACTAGGTAGTAAATAGACTAGGACTGTACAGCAGCTGCTCACGAAACACCATTTCACCGAGTCCTTTTGTGGACAAGGGAAATCAGGATCATCTTCAGTAGCAGCCAGCATAATTGGTTTCTATCAACTAATAGAGAGTGAAATAATGCCCGTGTTAGTGTAAGAGGGAAAAAGGAGGCAAGTGGTTTTCTCAAGTATTACAATCTGTATGCAACTGCCCCTCATTCAGGTGATTCACGTTAAGGCTGTCTATGGCTGGCTGGCTCCCTTCCCAATCTGAAAAGTCAAGCTTCATTCCCATGGCATTAGAGCCAAATCTTTGGCTCTTGCTTACCCTCTTGTGACTAGATGAGCCACGGTCAAGTGAGCATCTCCTTCACGTACAAAACTAGTGTTTCAACTTCGTAGCTTTCAAGGAAGAGGGGGAAAAAAAGCCCTGACAAACCAAATCACATACCTCCTACACGCGGTGGTAGTGGCCCTAGGTCAGGAGCACCCGTAGGCAAAAATTTGGAAGCATGGGTGGCTGGCCACGTTCCTGCAGGGGGGCGAGCGTGAGGAGGCCCTACCCTCCGGAATGGATTCGCAGGACCGGTTGGCCCTTGGGGTGGATGAGCCGAAGTTGTTGCTGCTTGGACAGCACCTGGTTCTTTCCCCTCGCAGGGAACTGTTGATGCACTTATGGTGCTGCTCTGTAACAAAATCACATAAATCCCACATCACTAACAAGAAAAAAATGCAAAATTCATACACAAATAGTTAGGGACAGAATGCAAAGAAATCCATGATATACAGAGAAAGTGCTCCAGAGAAACATCAGATGGGTTTTAGCGATCGCAACTGTGTGGTGAAAGAACAGAAAGCAGGTTTCGTCAACACAGCAATATTCTGGCTAAGGAGAATGCACAGACACAGGCCAGGAGAACCCCGATGTAGAATACCTAGCACGCTTATCCCGAGAAGGCAAAGAACAAGTGGGCAGCTTACTCCAGATGTGGCTGAGGAACAAACTGAGAAACTCAGGAAAGTAGATTCTCAAAACATTACGCCCAATGATTCCAACGTACATCCGAAGGGGGGAACCAAATGCCCTGCTACACTGGTGTACTCCCTGAGAGGTGTTGACTCAGAAAAGAAACAGATTTCTAGAGAAAACAAATGACCAGGGGCATGTCTGTTCTGCAAAACAAGGAGGGATCACAAAGCTCCCGCACACACACGGGTAAGATTACACTGTCAGGACTTACCTCCAGTTTGTCTTGGTTAGCTGCTTGGTTGGAGTCTCGCTCGGAAACTAGGTTTGGACCTACACATTATTAAAAAGAAAGAAAGAGAAAAAGGAAACCATGAACATCGTGGGTCTTAGCATTTTGTTCTTGGGACGTTTCTGGATCGCAAGGGACACTGATATCTCCCACATCCAGGTCGGTGCATAAGCCAGCTTGACACCTGCCTCCTAATCTATGGCCACAAGAATACCCTGAGGCCGCTGGAACTCCTGCTATGCCAAATGCTCTACAGCCAAATGAAGTTGAGGTCTCTGCAGCTGGCACTTAGCAACCCACCTGCTGCAGCAGCATTGAGAAGCTGTCCGGAGAGTAGCACCTCTCTTCTTCCTGCCATTCTGCTCCTGCTTCCTGATTCTTCCTTCAATGAATACTGGCCAACACGAGACCCCACTGGGCAATACGTGTTCCTGGACTCTATGATCGGGAACTGCTCAGCGTCCGAGGACATCCATTCACACATCCCTCCTGGGAATACAACTCTTTGACCCTTCCCTTGCTTTCTCGGCTACTCACTCACACTGCAGCTCACTTGGTGCTCGCACCAAAGTGCTAGTTCTCCGACCTCTCAGCGTCCTCACTTGCTCAATCCTCTCCCGATTCACCAGACTCCACAATCCGTCAGGTCAGCCAGTTGCCAACAGCCTTGTCCTAGAAGTCATGTTCATTTTGTACTTGACTGACACCGTGCTAAGCCTACATCAATCTGGGGCTCACACATCACTTTACCTACACCTGAGCCACTTGGACAGCCAGAAGAGATGGAAAACTAAGAGCCCTCAAGCTCCCCGCCCTGGGAAAACACACTCATTCACTCACTCACTCACTCACTCACTCACTCACAACAGCCCACATCGATGACAACTGGAACCTGAACATTTCAACCTGATCATCTCCTTCAACATACTGCCAGCTTTGTAGTGCCTGGCCTTCCATCTGTTGACATGGAAGCAAGGTTCCTCCTCAACCAACAAATGACAAGATCCATCCTCCTGAAACGCACCTACACTCGCTATGTGGCCACTGAATGGTGAAGAGTGTGAGATGGCACATTTTGAATGCACAACGTGTCAGATGCTTCATATCCATTAAGTACAGACTTCACCAACATACTAATGGCCACCATGGGGAGCACTGGCTGCTGCTCTCTTTTCTAATCCCGCTTCCTGCTTCCAAACCAGGAAAACCAGCAGAGGCGGGCCCAAGGCCATCGGACCCTGCAAACACACGGCAAACCCGGAACACACTCCTGGTTCCCACCATCACAACGGCCTCGATTTGGCTGTGGTTTGTGTGGAGTCGGGCAGAGGATGCAAGCTCTCTTGGCACTTCTCTTCTCTGTGTGACTCTGCTACCTCTCCCCTAAACAGCAGCTACTCTCTAAAACACAAACACACACAAGAATCCAGAAACCCAACACGCAGCCCACACACCCCTGCCGCCTCTTCCCTGTAGCCCTGCTTTTCAGGTAAAGAAAAATGAGCCTTACCGAATCCCCAATTTCCTAAACAAATATGCCATGGCTTGTCCAACGATACAGTGTGTGAACGTGCCCACTGCGATGCCATCACCTCTTACGCCATGCCATCGCAGCCATGGGCACACTGATCCAAGGGTCCAAGATCGCCTCTGACCCTCATGCTCACTCTCATAATGCTTGTCCGTTAAATCGTACAACCGACAAACAACACAACAGAAACCCAATATGGCCACCGGATCTCCGCATGCTTCCCACGCCAATAGACAGCCTTTCCCGAGGGAATCTCTCATCAATGTTTTCCTTGTCTTTCAAAAGTTCTTCCTCTTGTCCACTCACCACGGATACCCACATACCTAGATTGACCAACTTCAGACAGTGCCATGAGGCTGTTGAAGCAAATGAGTGATGGGAAAACAGTAGTTTGGCTCGGGACATCTTAGCCAAATGCAAGTAGGACTGGCTGAAAGGTGGGCAAACACTTGGCTGCATCCAAAAGTGTATCTGAAAAAATCCCCAGCCCCTTCCACAAAACTCATTTTCCTTGGCCTTCCATTTCCAAAGCACGGGCAGAAATGACATCAGACAAGACAGTTCACGGGCCTTGGCCCAGCATTTGTCACACGACCGTTCATGCTCCAGTCACCTGGTTCTTTGTGAATGGTAGGTGAGAAGAGTCAAGCAATCAATTTCCCCCAGCGCCACCCACCCCACAGCTTTCTCTTTGTTTGTTGCTTATCTCAAGTTACCCACAAAAGCCAAAAGAGTCAGGAATAATGAGGCCAAACAGGATCGAAGCAGCCTTACACTCACTAGGTAGTAAATAGACTAGGACTGTACAGCAGCTGCTCACGAAACACCATTTCACCGAGTCCTTTTGTGGACAAGGGAAATCAGGATCATCTTCAGTAGCAGCCAGCATAATTGGTTTCTATCAACTAATAGAGAGTGAAATAATGCCCGTGTTAGTGTAAGAGGGAAAAAGGAGGCAAGTGGTTTTCTCAAGTATTACAATCTGTATGCAACTGCCCCTCATTCAGGTGATTCACGTTAAGGCTGTCTATGGCTGGCTGGCTCCCTTCCCAATCTGAAAAGTCAAGCTTCATTCCCATGGCATTAGAGCCAAATCTTTGGCTCTTGCTTACCCTCTTGTGACTAGATGAGCCACGGTCAAGTGAGCATCTCCTTCACGTACAAAACTAGTGTTTCAACTTCGTAGCTTTCAAGGAAGAGGGGGAAAAAAAGCCCTGACAAACCAAATCACATACCTCCTACACGCGGTGGTAGTGGCCCTAGGTCAGGAGCACCCGTAGGCAAAAATTTGGAAGCATGGGTGGCTGGCCACGTTCCTGCAGGGGGGCGAGCGTGAGGAGGCCCTACCCTGCAGAATGGATTCGCAGGACCGGTTGGCCCTTGGGGTGGATGAGCCGAAGTTGTTGCTGCTTGGACAGCACCTGGTTCTTTCCCCTCGCAGGGAACTGTTGATGCACTTATGGTGCTGCTCTGTAACAAAATCACATAAATCCCACATCACTAACAAGAAAAAAATGCAAAATTCATACACAAATAGTTAGGGACAGAATGCAAAGAAATCCATGATATACAGAGAAAGTGCTCCAGAGAAACATCAGATGGGTTTTAGCGATCGCAACTGTGTGGTGAAAGAACAGAAAGCAGGTTTCGTCAACACAGCAATATTCTGGCTAAGGAGAATGCACAGACACAGGCCAGGAGAACCCCGATGTAGACTACCTAGCACGCTTATCCCGAGAAGGCAAAGAACAAGTGGGCAGCTTACTCCAGATGTGGCTGAGGAACAAACTGAGAAACTCAGGAAAGTAGATTCTCAAAACATTACGCCCAATGATTCCAACGTACATCCGAAGGGGGGAACCAAATGCCCTGCTACACTGGTGTACTCCCTGAGAGGTGTTGACTCAGAAAAGAAACAGATTTCTAGAGAAAACAAATGACCAGGGGCATGTCTGTTCTGCAAAACAAGGAGGGATCACAAAGCTCCCGCACACACACGGGTAAGATTACACTGTCAGGACTTACCTCCAGTTTGTCTTGGTTAGCTGCTTGGTTGGAGTCTCGCTCGGAAACTAGGTTTGGACCTACACATTATTAAAAAGAAAGAAAGAGAAAAAGGAAACCATGAACATCGTGGGTCTTAGCATTTTGTTCTTGGGACGTTTCTGGATCGCAAGGGACACTGATATCTCCCACATCCAGGTCGGTGCATAAGCCAGCTTGACACCTGCCTCCTAATCTATGGCCACAAGAATACTCTGAGGCCGCTGGAACTCCTGCTATGCCAAATGCTCTACAGCCAAATGAAGTTGAGGTCTCTGCAGCTGGCACTTAGCAACCCACCTGCTGCAGCAGCATTGAGAAGCTGTCCAGAGAGTAGCACCTCTCTTCTTCCTGCCATTCTGCTCCTGCTTCCTGATTCTTCCTTCAATGAATACTGGCCAACACGAGACCCCACTGGGCAATACGTGTTCCTGGACTCTATGATCGGGAACTGCTCAGCGTCCGAGGACATCCATTCACACATCCCTCCTGGGAATACAACTCTTTGACCCTTCCCTTGCTTTCTCGGCTACTCACTCACACTGCAGCTCACTTGGTGCTCGCACCAAAGTGCTAGTTCTCCGACCTCTCAGCGTCCTCACTTGCTCAATCCTCTCCCGATTCACCAGACTCCACAATCCGTCAGGTCAGCCAGTTGCCAACAGCCTTGTCCTAGAAGTCATGTTCATTTTGTACTTGACTGACACCGTGCTAAGCCTACATCAATCTGGGGCTCACACATCACTTTACCTACACCTGAGCCACTTGGACAGCCAGAAGAGATGGAAAACTAAGAGCCCTCAAGCTCCCCGCCCTGGGAAAACACACTCATTCACTCACTCACTCACTCACTCACTCACTCACAACAGCCCACATCGATGACAACTGGAACCTGAACATTTCAACCTGATCATCTCCTTCAACATACTGCCAGCTTTGTAGTGCCTGGCCTTCCATCTGTTGACATGGAAGCAAGGTTCCTCCTCAACCAACAAATGACAAGATCCATCCTCCTGAAACGCACCTACACTCGCTATGTGGCCACTGAATGGTGAAGAGTGTGAGATGGCACATTTTGAATGCACAACGTGTCAGATGCTTCATATCCATTAAGTACAGACTTCACCAACATACTAATGGCCACCATGGGGAGCACTGGCTGCTGCTCTCTTTTCTAATCCCGCTTCCTGCTTCCAAACCAGGAAAACCAGCAGAGGCGGGCCCAAGGCCATCGGACCCTGCAAACACACGGCAAACTCGGAACACACTCCTGGTTCCCACCATCACAACGGCCTCGATTTGGCTGTGGTTTGTGTGGAGTCGGGCAGAGGATGCAAGCTCTCTTGGCACTTCTCTTCTCTGTGTGACTCTGCTACCTCTCCCCTAAACAGCAGCTACTCTCTAAAACACAAACACACACAAGAATCCAGAAACCCAACACGCAGCCCACACACCCCTGCCGCCTCTTCCCTGTAGCCCTGCTTTTCAGGTAAAGAAAAATGAGCCTTACCGAATCCCCAATTTCCTAAACAAATATGCCATGGCTTGTCCAACGATACAGTGTGTGAACGTGCCCACTGCGATGCCATCACCTCTTACGCCATGCCATCGCAGCCATGGGCACACTGGTCCAAGGGTCCAAGATCGCCTCTGACCCTCATGCTCACTCTCATAATGCTTGTCCGTTAAATCGTACAACCGACAACAACACAACAGAAACCCAATATGGCCACCGGATCTCCGCATGCTTCCCACGCCAATAGACAGCCTTTCCCGAGGGAATCTCTTATCAATGTTTTCCTTGTCTTTCAAAAGTTCTTCCTCTTGTCCACTCACCACGGATACCCACATACCTAGATTGACCAACTTCAGACAGTGCCATGAGGCTGTTGAAGCAAATGAGTGACGGGAAAACAGTAGTTTGGCTCGGGACATCTTAGCCAAATGCAAGTAGGACTGGCTGAAAGGTGGGCAAACACTTGGCTGCATCCAAAAGTGTATCTGAAAAAATCCCCAGCCCCTTCCACAAAACTCATTTTCCTTGGCCTTCCATTTCCAAAGCACGGGCAGAAATGACATCAGACAAGACAGTTCACGGGCCTTGGCCCAGCATTTGTCACACGACCGTTCATGCTCCAGACACCTGGTTCTTTGTGAATGGTAGGTGAGAAGAGTCAAGCAATCAATTTCCCCCAGCGCCACCCACCCCACAGCTTTTTCTTTGTTTGTTGCTTATCTCAAGTTACCCACAAAAGCCAAAAGAGTCAGGAATAATGAGGCCAAACAGGATCGAAGCAGCCTTACACTCACTAGGTAGTAAATAGACTACGACTGTACAGCAGCTGCTCACGAAACACCATTTCACCGAGTCCTTTTGTGGACAAGGGAAATCAGGATCATCTTCAGTAGCAGCCAGCATAATTGGTTTCTATCAACTAATAGAGAGTGAAATAATGCCCGTGTTAGTGTAAGAGGGAAAAAGGAGGCAAGTGGTTTTCTCAAGTATTACAATCTGTATGCAACTGCCCCTCATTCAGGTGATTCACGTTAAGGCTGTCTATGGCTGGCTGGCTCCCTTCCCAATCTGAAAAGTCAAGCTTCATTCCCATGGCATTAGAGCCAAATCTTTGGCTCTTGCTTACCCTCTTGTGACTAGATGAGCCACGGTCAAGTGAGCATCTCCTTCACGTACAAAACTAGTGTTTCAACTCCGTAGCTTTCAAGGAAGAGGGGGAAAAAAAGCCCTGACAAACCAAATCACATACCTCCTACACGCGGTGGTAGTGGCCCTAGGTCAGGAGCACCCGTAGGCAAAACTGTGGAAGCATGGGTGGCTGGCCACGTTCCTGCAGGGGGGCGAGCGTGAGGAGGCCCTACCCTCCGGAATGGATTCGCAGGACCGGTTGGCCCTTGGGGTGGATGAGCCGAAGTTGTTGCTGCTTGGACAGCACCTGGTTCTTTCCCCTCGCAGGGAACTGTTGATGCACTTATGGTGCTGCTCTGTAACAAAATCACATAAATCCCACATCACTAACAAGAAAAAAATGCAAAATTCATACACAAATAGTTAGGGACAGAATGCAAAGAAATCCATGATATACAGAGAAAGTGTTCCAGAGAAACATCAGATGGGTTTTAGCGATCGCAACTGTGTGGTGAAAGAACAGAAAGCAGGTTTCGTCAACACAGCAATATTCTGGCTAAGGAGAATGCACAGACACAGGCCAGGAGAACCCCGATGTAGAATACCTAGCACGCTTATCCCGAGAAGGCAAAGAACAAGTGGGCAGCTTACTCCAGATGTGGCTGAGGAACAAACTGAGAAACTCAGGAAAGTAGATTCTCAAAACATTACGCCCAATGATTCCAATGTACATCCGAAGGGGGGAACCAAATGCCCTGCTACACTGGTGTACTCCCTGAGAGGTGTTGACTCAGAAAAGAAACAGATTTCTAGAGAAAACAAATGACCAGGGGCATGTCTGTTCTGCAAAACAAGGAGGGATCACAAAGCTCCCGCACACACACGGGTAAGATTACACTGTCAGGACTTACCTCCAGTTTGTCTTGGTTAGCTGCTTGGTTAGAGTCTCGCTCGGAAACTAGGTTTGGACCTACACATTATTAAAAAGAAAGAAAGAGAAAAAGGAAACCATGAACATCGTGGGTCTTAGCATTTTGTTCTTGGGACGTTTCTGGATCGCAAGGGACACTGTGATATCTCCCACATCCAGGTCGGTGCATAAGCCAGCTTGACACCTGCCTCCTTATCCATGGCCTCAAGAATACTCTGAGGCCGCTGGAACTCCTGCTATGCCAAATGCTCTACAGCCAAATGAAGTTGAGGTCTCTGCAGCTGGCACTTAGCAACCCACCTGCTGCAGCAGCATTGAGAAGCTGTCCAGAGAGTAGCACCTCTCTTCTTCCTGCCATTCTGCTCCTGCTTCCTGATTCTTCCTTCAATGAATACTGGCCAACACGAGACCCCACTGGGCAATACGTGTTCCTGGACTCTATGATCGGGAACTGCTCAGCGTCCGAGGACATCCATTCACACATCCCTCCTGGGAATACAACTCTTTGACCCTTCCCTTGCTTTCTCGGCTACTCACTCACACTGCAGCTCACTTGGTGCTCGCACCAAAGTGCTAGTTCTCCGACCTCTCAGCGTCCTCACTTGCTCAATCCTCTCCCGATTCACCAGACTCCACAATCCGTCAGGTCAGCCAGTTGCCAACAGCCTTGTCCTAGAAGTCATGTTCATTTTGTACTTGACTGACACCGTGCTAAGCCTACATCAATCTGGGGCTCACACATCACTTTACCTACACCTGAGCCACTTGGACAGCCAGAAGAGATGGAAAACTAAGAGCCCTCAAGCTCCCCGCCCTGGGAAAACACACTCATTCACTCACTCACTCACTCACTCACTCACTCACAACAGCCCACATCGATGACAACTGGAACCTGAACATTTCAACCTGATCATCTCCTTCAACATACTGCCAGCTTTGTAGTGCCTGGCCTTCCATCTGTTGACATGGAAGCAAGGTTCCTCCTCAACAACTGACAACATCCATCCTCCTGAAACGCACCTACACTCGCTATGTGGCCACTGAATGGTGAAGAGTGTGAGACGGCACATTTTGAATGCACAACGTGTCAGATGCTTCATATCCATTAAGTACAGACTTCACCAACATACTAATGGCCACCATGGGGAGCACTGGCTGCTGCTCTCTTTTCTAATCCCGCTTCCTGCTTCCAAACCAGGAAAACCAGCAGAGGCGGGCCCAAGGCCATCGGACCCTGCAAACACACGGCAAACCCGGAACACACTCCTGGTTCCCACCATCACAACGGCCACGATTTGGCTGTGGTTTGTGTGGAGTCGGGCAGAGGATGCAAGCTCTCTTGGCACTTCTCTGTGTGACTCTGCTACCTCTCCCCTAAACAGCAGCTACTCTCTAAAACACAAACAAACACAAGAATCCAGAAACCCAACACGCAGCCCACACACCCCTGCCGCCTCTTCCCTGTAGCCCTGCTTTTCAGGTAAAGAAAAATGAGCCTTACCGAATCCCCAATTTCCTAAACAAATATGCCATGGCTTGTCCAACGATACAGTGTGTGAACGTGCCCACTGCGATGCCATCACCTCTTATGCCATGCCATCGCAGCCATGGGCACACTGATCCAAGGGTCCAAGATCACCTCTGACCCTCATGCTCACTCTCATAATGCTTGTCCGTTAAATCGTACAACCGACAAACAACACAACAGAAACCCAATATGGCCACCGGATCTCCGCATGCTTCCCACGCCAATACACAGCCTTTCCCGAGGGAATCTCTTATCAATGTTTTCCTTGTCTTTCAAAAGTTCTTCCTCTTGTCCACTCACCACGGATACCCACATACCTAGATTGACCAACTTCAGACAGTGCCATGAGGCTGTTGAAGGAAATGAGTGACGGGAAAACAGTAGTTTGGCTCGGGACATCTTAGCCAAATGCAAGTAGGACTGGCTGAAAGGTGGGCAAACACTTGGCTGCATCCAAAAGTGTATCTGAAAAAATCCCCAGCCCCTTCCACAAAACTCATTTTCCTTGGCCTTCCATTTCCAAAGCACGGGCAGAAATGACATCAGACAAGACAGTTCACGGGCCTTGGCCCAGCATTTGTCACACGACCGTTCATGCTCCAGACACCTGGTTCTTTGTGAATGGTAGGTGAGAAGAGTCAAGCAATCAATTTCCCCCAGCGCCACCCACCCCACAGCTTTCTCTTTGTTTGTTGCTTATCTCAAGTTACCCACAAAAGCCAAAAGAGTCAGGAATAATGAGGCCAAACAGGATCGAAGCAGCCTTACACTCACTAGGTAGTAAATAGACTAGGACTGTACAGCAGCTGCTCACGAAACACCATTTCACCGAGTCCTTTTGTGGACAAGGGAAATCAGGATCATCTTCAGTAGCAGCCAGCATAATTGGTTTCTATCAACTAATAGAGAGTGAAATAATGCCCGTGTTAGTGTAAGAGGGAAAAAGGAGGCAAGTGGTTTTCTCAAGTATTACAATCTGTATGCAACTGCCCCTCATTCAAGTGATTCACGTTAAGGCTGTCTATGGCTGGCTGGCTCCCTTCCCAATCTGAAAAGTCAAGCTTCATTCCCATGGCATTAGAGCCAAATCTTTGGCTCTTGCTTACCCTCTTGTGACTAGATGAGCCACGGTCAAGTGACCATCTCCTTCACGTACAAAACTAGTGTTTCAACTTCGTAGCTTTCAAGGAAGAGGGGGAAAAAAAGCCCTGACAAACCAAATCACATACCTCCTACACGCGGTGGTAGTGGCCCTAGGTCAGGAGCACCCGTAAGCAAAAATTTGGAAGCATGGGTGGCTGGCCATGTTCCTGCAGGGGGGCGAGCGTGGGGAGGCCCTACCCTCCAGAATGGATTCGCAGGACCGGTTGGCCCTTGGGGTGGATGAGCCGAAGTTGTTGCTGCTTTGACAGCACCTGGTTCTTTCCCCTCGCAGGGAACTGTTGATGCACTTATGGTGCTGCTCTGTAACAAAATCACATAAATCCCACATCACTAACAAGAAAAAAATGCAAAATTCATACACAAATAGTTAGGGACAGAATGCAAAGAAATCCATGATATACAGAGAAAGTGCTCCAGAGAAACATCAGATGGGTTTTAGCGATCGCAACTGTGTGGTGAAAGAACAGAAAGCAGGTTTCGTCAACACAGCAATATTCTGGCTAAGGAGAATGCACAGACACAGGCCAGGAGAACCCCGATGTAGACTACCTAGCACGCTTATCCCGAGAAGGCAAAGAACAAGTGGGCAGCTTACTCCAGATGTGGCTGAGGAACAAACTGAGAAACTCAGGAAAGTAGATTCTCAAAACATTAGGCCCAATGATTCCAATGTACATCCGAAGGGGGGAACCAAATGCCCTGCTACACTGGTGTACTCCCTGAGAGGTGTTGACTCAGAAAAGAAACAGATTTCTAGAGAAAACAAATGACCAGGGGCATGTCTGTTCTGCAAAAAAAGGAGGGATCTCAAAGCTCCCGCATACACACGGGTAAGATTACACTGTCAGGACTTACCTCCAGTTTGTCTTGGTTAGCTGCTTGGTTAGAGTCTCGCTCGGAAACTAGGTTTGGACCTACACATTATTAAAAAGAAAGAAAGAGAAAAAGGAAACCATGAACATCGTGGGTCTTAGCATTTTGTTCTTGGGACGTTTCTGGATCGCAAGGGACACTGTGATATCTCCCACATCCAGGTCGGTGCATAAGCCAGCTTGACACCTGCCTCCTTATCCATGGCCTCAAGAATACTCTGAGGCCGCTGGAACTCCTGCTATGCCAAATGCTCTACAGCCAAATGAAGTTGAGGTCTCTGCAGCTGGCACTTAGCAACCCACCTGCTGCAGCAGCATTGAGAAGCTGTCCAGAGAGTAGCACCTCTCTTCTTCCTGCCATTCTGCTCCTGCTTCCTGATTCTTCCTTCAATGAATACTGGCCAACACGAGACCCCACTGGGCAATACGTGTTCCTGGACTCTATGATCGGGAACTGCTCAGCGTCCGAGGACATCCATTCACACATCCCTCCTGGGAATACAACTCTTTGACCCTTCCCTTGCTTTCTCGGCTACTCACTCACACTGCAGCTCACTTGGTGCTCGCACCAAAGTGCTAGTTCTCCGACCTCTCAGCGTCCTCACTTGCTCAATCCTCTCCCGATTCACCAGACTCCACAATCCGTCAGGTCAGCCAGTTGCCAACAGCCTTGTCCTAGAAGTCATGTTCATTTTGTACTTGACTGACACCGTGCTAAGCCTACATCAATCTGGGGCTCACACATCACTTTACCTACACCTGAGCCACTTGGACAGCCAGAAGAGATGGAAAACTAAGAGCCCTCAAGCTCCCCGCCCTGGGAAAACACACTCATTCACTCACTCACTCACTCACTCACAACAGCCCACATCGATGACAACTGGAATCTGAACATTTCAACCTGATCATCTCCTTCAACATACTGCCAGCTTTGTAGTGCCTGGCCTTCCATCTGTTGACATGGAAGCAAGGTTCCTCCTCAACCAACAAATGACAAGATCCATCCTCCTGAAACGCACCTACACTCGCTATGTGGCCACTGAATGGTGAAGAGTGTGAGATGGCACATTTTGAATGCACAACGTGTCAGATGCTTCATATCCATTAAGTACAGACTTCACCAACATACTAATGGCCACCATGGGGAGCACTGGCTGCTGCTCTCTTTTCTAATCCCGCTTCCTGCTTCCAAACCAGGAAAACCAGCAGAGGCGGGCCCAAGGCCATCGGACCCTGCAAACACACGGCAAACCCGGAACACACTCCTGGTTCCCACCATCACAACGGCCTCGATTTGGCTGTGGTTTGTGTGGAGTCGGGCAGAGGATGCAAGCTCTCTTGGCACTTCTCTTCTCTGTGTGACTCTGCTACCTCTCCCCTAAACAGCAGCTACTCTCTAAAACACAAACACACACAAGAATCCAGAAACCCAACACGCAGCCCACACACCCCTGCCGCCTCTTCCCTGTAGCCCTGCTTTTCAGGTAAAGAAAAATGAGCCTTACCGAATCCCCAATTTCCTAAACAAATATGCCATGGCTTGTCCAACGATACAGTGTGTGAACGTGCCCACTGCGATGCCATCACCTCTTACGCCATGCCATCGCAGCCATGGGCACACTGATCCAAGGGTCCAAGATCGCCTCTGACCCTCATGCTCACTCTCATAATGCTTGTCCGTTAAATCGTACAACCGACAACAACACAACAGAAACCCAATATGGCCACCAGATCTCCGCATGCTTCCCACGCCAATAGACAGCCTTTCCCGAGGGAATCTCTCATCAATGTTTTCCTTGTCTTTCAAAAGTTCTTCCTCTTGTCCACTCACCAAGGATACCCACATACCTAGATTGACCAACTTCAGACAGTGCCATGAGGCTGTTGAAGCAAATGAGTGACGGGAAAACAGTAGTTTGGCTCAGGACATCTTAGCCAAATGCAAGTAGGACTGGCTGAAAGGTGGGCAAACACTTGGCTGCATCCAAAAGTGTATCTGAAAAAATCCCCAGCCCCTTCCACAAAACTCATTTTCCTTGGCCTTCCATTTCCAAAGCACGGGCAGAAATGACATCAGACAAGACAGTTCACGGGCCTTGGCCCAGCATTTGTCACACGACCGTTCATGCTCCAGTCACCTGGTTCTTTGTGAATGGTAGGTGAGAAGAGTCAAGCAATCAATTTCCCCCAGCGCCACCCACCCCACAGCTTTCTCTTTGTTTGTTGCTTATCTCAAGTTACCCACAAAAGCCAAAAGAGTCAGGAATAATGAGGCCAAACAGGATCGAAGCAGCCTTACACTCACTAGGTAGTAAATAGACTAGGACTGTACAGCAGCTGCTCACGAAACACCATTTCACCGAGTCCTTTTGTGGACAAGGGAAATCAGGATCATCTTCAGTAGCAGCCAGCATAATTGGTTTCTATCAACTAATAGAGAGTGAAATAATGCCCGTGTTAGTGTAAGAGGGAAAAAGGAGGCAAGTGGTTTTCTCAAGTATTACAATCTGTATGCAACTGCCCCTCATTCAGGTGATTCACGTTAAGGCTGTCTATGGCTGGCTGGCTCCCTTCCCAATCTGAAAAGTCAAGCTTCATTCCCATGGCATTAGAGCCAAATCTTTGGCTCTTGCTTACCCTCTTGTGACTAGATGAGCCACGGTCAAGTGAGCATCTCCTTCACGTACAAAACTAGTGTTTCAACTCCGTAGCTTTCAAGGAAGAGGGGGAAAAAAAGCCCTGACAAACCAAATCACATACCTCCTACACGCGGTGGTAGTGGCCCTAGGTCAGGAGCACCCGTAGGCAAAAATTTGGAAGCATGGGTGGCTGGCAACGTTCCTGCAGGGGGGCGAGCGTGAGGAGGCCCTACCCTCCGGAATGGATTCGCAGGACCGGTTGGCCCTTGGGGTGGATGAGCCGAAGTTGTTGCTGCTTGGACAGCACCTGGTTCTTTCCCCTCGCAGGGAACTGTTGATGCACTTATGGTGCTGCTCTGTAACAAAATCACATAAATCCCACATCACTAACAAGAAAAAAATGCAAAATTCATACACAAATAGTTAGGGACAGAATGCAAAGAAATCCATGATATACAGAGAAAGTGCTCCAGAGAAACATCAGATGGGTTTTAGCGATCGCAACTGTGTGGTGAAAGAACAGAAAGCAGGTTTCGTCAACACAGCAATATTCTGGCTAAGGAGAATGCACAGACACAGGCCAGGAGAACCCCGATGTAGACTACCTAGCACGCTTATCCCGAGAAGGCAAAGAACAAGTGGGCAGCTTACTCCAGATGTGGCTGAGGAACAAACTGAGAAACTCAGGAAAGTAGATTCTCAAAACATTACGCCCAATGATTCCAATGTACATCCGAAGGGGGGAACCAAATGCCCTGCTACACTGGTGTACTCCCTGAGAGGTGTTGACTCAGAAAAGAAACAGATTTCTAGAGAAAACAAATGACCAGGGGCATGTCTGTTCTGCAAAACAAGGAGGGATCACAAAGCTCCCGCACACACACGGGTAAGATTACACTGTCAGGACTTACCTCCAGTTTGTCTTGGTTAGCTGCTTGGTTAGAGTCTCGCTTGGAAACTAGGTTTGGACCTACACATTATTAAAAAGAAAGAAAGAGAAAAAGGAAACCATGAACATCGTGGGTCTTAGCATTTTGTTCTTGGGACGTTTCTGGATCGCAAGGGACACTGTGATATCTCCCACATCCAGGTCGGTGCATAAGCCAGCTTGACACCTGCCTCCTTATCCATGGCCTCAAGAATACTCTGAGGCCGCTGGAACTCCTGCTATGCCAAATGCTCTACAGCCAAATGAAGTTGAGGTCTCTGCAGCTGCAACTTAGCAACCTACCTGCTGCAGCAGCATTGAGAAGCTGTCCAGAGAGTAGCACCTCTCTTCTTCCTGCCATTCTGCTCCTGCTTCCTGATTCTTCCTTCAATGAATACTGGCCAACACGAGACCCCACTGGGCAATACGTGTTCCTGGACTCTATGATCGGGAACTGCTCAGCGTCCGAGGACATCCATTCACACATCCCTCCTGGGAATACAACTCTTTCACCCTTCCCTTGCTTTCTCGGCTACTCACTCACACTGCAGCTCACTTGGTGCTCGCACCAAAGTGCTAGTTCTCCGACCTCTCAGCGTCCTCACTTGCTCAATCCTCTCCCGATTCACCAGACTCCACAATCCGTCAGGTCAGCCAGTTGCCAACAGCCTTGTCCTAGAAGTCATGTTCATTTTGTACTTGACTGACACCGTGCTAAGCCTACATCAATCTGGGGCTCACACATCACTTTACCTACACCTGAGCCACTTGGACAGCCAGAAGAGATGGAAAACTAAGAGCCCTCAAGCTCCCCGCCCTGGGAAAACACACTCATTCACTCACTCACTCACTCACTCACTCACTCACTCACAACAGCCCACATCGATGACAACTGGAACCTGAACATTTCAACCTGATCATCTCCTTCAACATACTGCCAGCTTTGTAGTGCCTGGCCTTCCATCTGTTGACATGGAAGCAAGGTTCCTCCTCAACCAACAAATGACAAGATCCATCCTCCTGAAACGCACCTACACTCGCTATGTGGCCACTGAATGGTGAAGAGTGTGAGATGGCACATTTTGAATGCACAACGTGTCAGATGCTTCATATCCATTAAGTACAGACTTCACCAACATACTAATGGCCACCATGGGGAGCACTGGCTGCTGCTCTCTTTTCTAATCCCGCTTCCTGCTTCCAAACCAGGAAAACCAGCAGAGGCGGGCCCAAGGCCATCGGACCCTGCAAACACACGGCAAACCCGGAACACACTCCTGGTTCCCACCATCACAACGGCCTCGATTTGGCTGTGGTTTGTGTGGAGTCGGGCAGAGGATGCAAGCTCTCTTGGCACTTCTCTTCTCTGTGTGACTCTGCTACCTCTCCCCTAAACAGCAGCTACTCTCTAAAACACAAACACACACAAGAATCCAGAAACCCAACACGCAGCCCACACACCCCTGCCGCCTCTTCCCTGTAGCCCTGCTTTTCAGGTAAAGAAAAATGAGCCTTACCGAATCCCCAATTTCCTAAACAAATATGCCATGGCTTGTCCAACGATACAGTGTGTGAACGTGCCCACTGCGATGCCATCACCTCTTACGCCATGCCATCGCAGCCATGGGCACACTGATCCAAGGGTCCAAGATCGCCTCTGACCCTCATGCTCACTCTCATAATGCTTGTCCGTTAAATCGTACAACCGACAACAACACAACAGAAACCCAATATGGCCACCGGATCTCCGCATGCTTCCCACGCCAATAGACAGCCTTTCCCGAGGGAATCTCTTATCAATGTTTTCCTTGTCTTTCAAAAGTTCTTCCTCTTGTCCACTCACCACGGATACCCACATACCTAGATTGACCAACTTCAGACAGTGCCATGAGGCTGTTGAAGCAAATGAGTGACGGGAAAACAGTAGTTTGGCTCAGGACATCTTAGCCAAATGCAAGTAGGACTGGCTGAAAGGTGGGCAAACACTTGGCTGCATCCAAAAGTGTATCTGAAAAAATCCCCAGCCCCTTCCACAAAACTCATTTTCCTTGGCCTTCCATTTCCAAAGCACGGGCAGAAATGACATCAGACAAGACAGTTCACGGGCCTTGGCCCAGCATTTGTCACACGACCGTTCATGCTCCAGTCACCTGGTTCTTTGTGAATGGTAGGTGAGAAGAGTCAAGCAATCAATTTCCCCCAGCGCCACCCACCCCACAGCTTTCTCTTTGTTTGTTGCTTATCTCAAGTTACCCACAAAAGCCAAAAGAGTCAGGAATAATGAGGCCAAACAGGATCGAAGCAGCCTTACACTCACTAGGTAGTAAATAGACTAGGACTGTACAGCAGCTGCTCACGAAACACCATTTCACCGAGTCCTTTTGTGGACAAGGGAAATCAGGATCATCTTCAGTAGCAGCCAGCATAATTGGTTTCTATCAACTAATAGAGAGTGAAATAATGCCCGTGTTAGTGTAAGAGGGAAAAAGGAGGCAAGTGGTTTTCTCAAGTATTACAATCTGTATGCAACTGCCCCTCATTCAGGTGATTCACGTTAAGGCTGTCTATGGCTGGCTGGCTCCCTTCCCAATCTGAAAAGTCAAGCTTCATTCCCATGGCATTAGAGCCAAATCTTTGGCTCTTGCTTACCCTCTTGTGACTAGATGAGCCACGGTCAAGTGAGCATCTCCTTCACGTACAAAACTAGTGTTTCAACTTCGTAGCTTTCAAGGAAGAGGGGGAAAAAAAGCCCTGACAAACCAAATCACATACCTCCTACACGCGGTGGTAGTGGCCCTAGGTCAGGAGCAACCGTAGGCAAAAATTTGGAAGCATGGGTGGCTGGCCACGTTCCTGCAGGGGGGCGAGCGTGAGGAGGCCCTACCCTCCGGAATGGATTCGCAGGACCGGTTGGCCCTTGGGGTGGATGAGCCGAAGTTGTTGCTGCTTGGACAGCACCTGGTTCTTTCCCCTCGCAGGGAACTGTTGATGCACTTATGGTGCTGCTCTGTAACAAAATCACATAAATCCCACATCACTAACAAGAAAAAAATGCAAAATTCATACACAAATAGTTAGGGACAGAATGCAAAGAAATCCATGATATACAGAGAAAGTGCTCCAGAGAAACATCAGATGGGTTTTAGCGATCGCAACTGTGTGGTGAAAGAACAGAAAGCAGGTTTCGTCAACACAGCAATATTCTGGCTAAGGAGAATGCACAGACACAGGCCAGGAGAACCCCGATGTAGACTACCTAGCACGCTTATCCCGAGAAGGCAAAGAACAAGTGGGCAGCTTACTCCAGATGTGGCTGAGGAACAAACTGAGAAACTCAGGAAAGTAGATTCTCAAAACATTACGCCCAATGATTCCAACGTACATCCGAAGGGGGGAACCAAATGCCCTGCTACACTGGTGTACTCCCTGAGAGGTGTTGACTCAGAAAAGAAACAGATTTCTAGAGAAAACAAATGACCAGGGGCATGTCTGTTCTGCAAAACAAGGAGGGATCACAAAGCTCCCGCACACACACGGGTAAGATTACACTGTCAGGACTTACCTCCAGTTTGTCTTGGTTAGCTGCTTGGTTAGAGTCTCGCTCGGAAACTAGGTTTGGACCTACACATTATTAAAAAGAAAGAAAGAGAAAAAGGAAACCATGAACATCGTGGGTCTTAGCATTTTGTTCTTGGGACGTTTCTGGATCGCAAGGGACACTGTGATATCTCCCACATCCAGGTCGGTGCATAAGCCAGCTTGACACCTGCCTCCTTATCCATGGCCTCAAGAATACTCTGAGGCCGCTGGAACTCCTGCTATGCCAAATGCTCTACAGCCAAATGAAGTTGAGGTCTCTGCAGCTGGCACTTAGCAACGCACCTGCTGCAGCAGCATTGAGAAGCTGTCCAGAGAGTAGCACCTCTCTTCTTCCTGCCATTCTGCTCCTGCTTCCTGATTCTTCCTTCAATGAATACTGGCCAACACGAGACCCCACTGGGCAATACGTGTTCCTGGACTCTATGATCGGGAACTGCTCAGCGTCCGAGGACATCCATTCACACATCCCTCCTGGGAATACAACTCTTTGACCCTTCCCTTGCTTTCTCGGCTACTCACTCACACTGCAGCTCACTTGGTGCTCGCACCAAAGTGCTAGTTCTCCGACCTCTCAGCGTCCTCACTTGCTCAATCCTCTCCCGATTCACCAGACTCCACAATCCGTCAGGTCAGCCAGTTGCCAACAGCCTTGTCCTAGAAGTCATGTTCATTTTGTACTTGACTGACACCGTGCTAAGCCTACATCAATCTGGGGCTCACACATCACTTTACCTACACCTGAGCCACTTGGACAGCCAGAAGAGATGGAAAACTAAGAGCCCTCAAGCTCCCCGCCCTGGGAAAACACACTCATTCACTCACTCACTCACTCACTCACTCACTCACAACAGCCCACATCGATGACAACTGGAACCTGAACATTTCAACCTGATCATCTCCTTCAACATACTGCCAGCTTTGTAGTGCCTGGCCTTCCATCTGTTGACATGGAAGCAAGGTTCCTCCTCAACCAACAAATGACAAGATCCATCCTCCTGAAACGCACCTACACTCGCTATGTGGCCACTGAATGGTGAAGAGTGTGAGATGGCACATTTTGAATGCACAACGTGTCAGATGCTTCATATCCATTAAGTACAGACTTCACCAACATACTAATGGCCACCATGGGGAGCACTGGCTGCTGCTCTCTTTTCTAATCCCGCTTCCTGCTTCCAAACCAGGAAAACCAGCAGAGGCGGGCCCAAGGCCATCGGACCCTGCAAACACACGGCAAACCCGGAACACACTCCTGGTTCCCACCATCACAACGGCCTCGATTTGGCTGTGGTTTGTGTGGAGTCGGGCAGAGGATGCAAGCTCTCTTGGCACTTCTCTTCTCTGTGTGACTCTGCTACCTCTCCCCTAAACAGCAGCTACTCTCTAAAACACAAACAAACACAAGAATCCAGAAACCCAACACGCAGCCCACACACCCCTGCCGCCTCTTCCCTGTAGCCCTGCTTTTCAGGTAAAGAAAAATGAGCCTTACCGAATCCCCAATTTCCTAAACAAATATGCCATGGCTTGTCCAACGATACAGTGTGTGAACGTGCCCACTGCGATGCCATCACCTCTTACGCCATGCCATCGCAGCCATGGGCACACTGATCCAAGGGTCCAAGATCGCCTCTGACCCTCATGCTCACTCTCATAATGCTTGTCCGTTAAATCGTACAACCGACAACAACACAACAGAAACCCAATATGGCCACCGGATCTCCGCATGCTTCCCACGCCAATAGACAGCCTTTCCCGAGGGAATCTCTTATCAATGTTTTCCTTGTCTTTCAAAAGTTCTTCCTCTTGTCCACTCACCACGGATACCCACATACCTAGATTGACCAACTTCAGACAGTGCCATGAGGCTGTTGAAGCAAATGAGTGACGGGAAAACAGTAGTTTGGCTCAGGACATCTTAGCCAAATGCAAGTAGGACTGGCTGAAAGGTGGGCAAACACTTGGCTGCATCCAAAAGTGTATCTGAAAAAATCCCCAGCCCCTTCCACAAAACTCATTTTCCTTGGCCTTCCATTTCCAAAGCACGGGCAGAAATGACATCAGACAAGACAGTTCACGGGCCTTGGCCCAGCATTTGTCACACGACCGTTCATGCTCCAGTCACCTGGTTCTTTGTGAATGGTAGGTGAGAAGAGTCAAGCAATCAATTTCCCCCAGCGCCACCCACCCCACAGCTTTCTCTTTGTTTGTTGCTTATCTCAAGTTACCCACAAAAGCCAAAAGAGTCAGGAATAATGAGGCCAAACAGGATCGAAGCAGCCTTACACTCACTAGGTAGTAAATAGACTAGGACTGTACAGCAGCTGCTCACGAAACACCATTTCACCGAGTCCTTTTGTGGACAAGGGAAATCAGGATCATCTTCAGTAGCAGCCAGCATAATTGGTTTCTATCAACTAATAGAGAGTGAAATAATGCCCGTGTTAGTGTAAGAGGGAAAAAGGAGGCAAGTGGTTTTCTCAAGTATTACAATCTGTATGCAACTGCCCCTCATTCAGGTGATTCACGTTAAGGCTGTCTATGGCTGGCTGGCTCCCTTCCCAATCTGAAAAGTCAAGCTTCATTCCCATGGCATTAGAGCCAAATCTTTGGCTCTTGCTTACCCTCTTGTGACTAGATGAGCCACGGTCAAGTGAGCATCTCCTTCACGTACAAAACTAGTGTTTCAACTTCGTAGCTTTCAAGGAAGAGGGGGAAAAAAAGCCCTGACAAACCAAATCACATACCTCCTACACGCGGTGGTAGTGGCCCTAGGTCAGGAGCACCCGTAGGCAAAAATTTGGAAGCATGGGTGGCTGGCCACGTTCCTGCAAGGGGGCGAGCGTGAGGAGGCCCTACCTCCAGAATGGATTCGCAGGACCGGTTGGCCCTTGGGGTGGATGAGCCGAAGTTGTTGCTGCTTGGACAGCACCTGGTTCTTTCCCCTCGCAGGGAACTGTTGATGCACTTATGGTGCTGCTCTGTAACAAAATCACATAAATCCCACATCACTAACAAGAAAAAAATGCAAAATTCATACACAAATAGTTAGGGACAGAATGCAAAGTAATCCATGATATACAGAGAAAGTGCTCCAGAGAAACATCAGATGGGTTTTAGCGACCGCAACTGTGTGGTGAAAGAACAGAAAGCAGGTTTCGTCAACACAGCAATATTCTGGCTAAGGAGAATGCACAGACACAGGCCAGGAGAACCCCGATGTAGACTACCTAGCACGCTTATCCCGAGAAGGCAAAGAACAAGTGGGCAGCTTACTCCAGATGTGGCTGAGGAACAAACTGAGAAACTCAGGAAAGTAGATTCTCAAAACATTACGCCCAATGATTCCAATGTACATCCGAAGGGGGGAACCAAATGCCCTGCTACACTGGTGTACTCCCTGAGAGGTGTTGACTCAGAAAAGAAACAGATTTCTAGAGAAAACAAATGACCAGGGGCATGTCTGTTCTGCAAAACAAGGAGGGATCACAAAGCTCCCGCACACACACGGGTAAGATTACACTGTCAGGACTTACCTCCAGTTTGTCTTGGTTAGCTGCTTGGTTAGAGTCTCGCTTGGAAACTAGGTTTGGACCTACACATTATTAAAAAGAAAGAAAGAGAAAAAGGAAACCATGAACATCGTGGGTCTTAGCATTTTGTTCTTGGGACGTTTCTGGATCGCAAGGGACACTGTGATATCTCCCACATCCAGGTTGGTGCATAAGCCAGCTTGACACCTGCCTCCTTATCCATGGCCTCAAGAATACTCTGAGGCCGCTGGAACTCCTGCTATGCCAAATGCTCTACAGCCAAATGAAGTTGAGGTCTCTGCAGCTGGCACTTAGCAACCTACCTGCTGCAGCAGCATTGAGAAGCTGTCCAGAGAGTAGCACCTCTCTTCTTCCTGCCATTCTGCTCCTGCTTCCTGATTCTTCCTTCAATGAATACTGGCCAACACGAGACCCCACTGGGCAATACGTGTTCCTGGACTCTATGATCGGGAACTGCTCAGCGTCCGAGGACATCCATTCACACATCCCTCCTGGGAATACAACTCTTTGACCCTTCCCTTGCTTTCTCGGCTACTCACTCACACTGCAGCTCACTTGGTGCTCGCACCAAAGTGCTAGTTCTCCGACCTCTCAGCGTCCTCACTTGCTCAATCCTCTCCTGATTCACCAGACTCCACAATCCGTCAGGTCAGCCAGTTGCCAACAGCCTTGTCCTAGAAGTCATGTTCATTTTGTACTTGACTGACACCGTGCTAAGCCTACATCAATCTGGGGCTCACACATCACTTTACCTACACCTGAGCCACTTGGACAGCCAGAAGAGATGGAAAACTAAGAGCCCTCAAGCTCCCCGCCCTGGGAAAACACACTCACTCACTCACTCACTCACAACAGCCCACATTGATGACAACTGGACCTGAACATTTCAACCTGATCATCTCCTTCAACATACTGCCAGCTTCGTAGTGCCTGGCCTTCCATCTGTTGACATGGAAGCAAGGTTCCTCCTCAACAACTGACAACATCCATCCTCCTGAAACGCACCTACACTCGCTATGTGGCCACTGAATGGTGAAGAGTGTGAGATGGCACATTTTGAATGCACAACGTGTCAGATGCTTCATATCCATTAAGTACAGACTTCACCAACATACTAATGGCCACCATGGGGAGCACTGGCTGCTGCTCTCTTTTCTAATCTGTCTTACTGCTTCCAAACCAGGAAAACCAGCAGAGGCGGGCCCAAGGCCATCGGACCCTGCAAACACACGGCAAACCCGGAACACACTCCTGGTTCCCACCATCACAACGGCCTCGATTTGGCTGTGGTTTGTGTGGAGTCGGGCAGAGGATGCAAGCTCTCTTGGCACTTCTCTTCTCTGTGTGACTCTGCTACCTCTCCCCTAAACAGCAGCTACTCTCTAAAACACAAACACACACAAGAATCCAGAAACCCAACACGCAGCCCACACACCCCTGCCGCCTCTTCCCTGTAGCCCTGCTTTTCAGGTAAAGAAAAATGAGCCTTACCGAATCCCCAATTTCCTAAACAAATATGCCATGGCTTGTCCAACGATACAGTGTGTGAACGTGCCCACTGCGATGCCATCACCTCTTACGCCATGCCATCGCAGCCATGGGCTCACTGATCCAAGGGTCCAAGATCGCCTCTGACCCTCATGCTCACTCTCATAATGCTTGTCCGTTAAATCGTACAACCGACAACAACACAACAGAAACCCAATATGGCCACCAGATCTCCGCATGCTTCCCACGCCAATACACAGCCTTTCCCGAGGGAATCTCTTATCATCAATGTTTTCCTTGTCTGTCAAAAGTTCTTCCTCTTGTCCACTCACCACGGATACCCACATACCTAGATTGACCAACTTCAGACAGTGCCATGAGGCTGTTGAAGGAAATGAGTGACGGGAAAACAGTAGTTTGGCTCGGGACATCTTAGCCAAATGCAAGTAGGACTGGCTGAAAGGTGGGCAAACACTTGGCTGCATCCAAAAGTGTATCTGAAAAAATCCCCAGCCCCTTCCACAAAACTCATTTTCCTTGGCCTTCCATTTCCAAAGCACGGACAGAAGATACATCAGACAAGACAGTTCACGGGCCTTGGCCCAGCATTTGTCACACGACCGTTCATGCTCCAGTCACCTGGTTCTTTGTGAATGGTAGGTGAGAAGAGTCAAGCAATCAATTTCCCCCAGCGCCACCCACCCCACAGCTTTCTCTTTGTTTGTTGCTTATCTCAAGTTACCCACAAAAGCCAAAAGAGTCAGGAATAATGAGGCCAAACAGGATCGAAGCAGCCTTACACTCACTAGGTAGTAAACAGACTACGACTGTACAGCAGCTGCTCACGAAACACCATTTCACCGAGTCCTTTTGTGGACAAGGGAAATCAGGATCATCTTCAGTAGCAGCCAGCATAATTGGTTTCTATCAACTAATAGAGAGTGAAATAATGCCCGTGTTAGTGTAAGAGGGAAAAAGGAGGCAAGTGGTTTTCTCAAGTATTACAATCTGTATGCAACTGCCCCTCATTCAGGTGATTCACGTTAAGGCTGTCTATGGCTGGCTGGCTCCCTTCCCAATCTGAAAAGTCAAGCTTCATTCCCATGGCATTAGAGCCAAATCTTTGGCTCTTGCTTACCCTCTTGTGACTAGATGAGCCACGGTCAAGTGAGCATCTCCTTCACGTACAAAACTAGTGCTTCAACTTCGTAGCTTTCAAGGAAGAGGGGGAAAAAAAGCCCTGACAAACCAAATCACATACCTCCTACACGCGGTGGTAGTGGCCCTAGGTCAGGAGCACCGTAGGCAAAAATTTGGAAGCATGGGTGGCTGGCCACGTTCCTGCAGGGGGGCGAGCGTGAGGAGGCCCTACCCTCCAGAATGGATTCGCAGGACCGGTTGGCCCTTGGGGTGGATGAGCCGAAGTTGTTGCTGCTTGGACAGCACCTGGTTCTTTCCCCTCGCAGGGAACTGTTGATGCACTTATGGTGCTGCTCTGTAACAAAATCACATAAATCCCACATCACTAACAAGAAAAAAATGCAAAATTCATACACAAATAGTTAGGGACAGAATGCAAAGTAATCCATGATATACAGAGAAAGTGCTCCAGAGAAACATCAGATGGGTTTTAGCGATCGCAACTGTGTGGTGAAAGAACAGAAAGCAGGTTTCGTCAACACAGCAATATTCTGGCTAAGGAGAATGCACAGACACAGGCCAGGAGAACCCCGATGTAGACTACCTAGCACGCTTATCCCGAGAAGGCAAAGAACAAGTGGGCAGCTTACTCCAGATGTGGCTGAGGAACAAACTGAGAAACTCAGGAAAGTAGATTCTCAAAACATTACGCCCAATGATTCCAATGTACATCCGAAGGGGGGAACCAAATGCCCTGCTACACTGGTGTACTCCCTGAGAGGTGTTGACTCAGAAAAGAAACAGATTTCTAGAGAAAACAAATGACCAGGGGCATGTCTGTTCTGCAAAACAAGGAGGGATCACAAAGCTCCCGCACACACACGGGTAAGATTACACTGTCAGGACTTACCTCCAGTTTGTCTTGGTTAGCTGCTTGGTTAGAGTCTTGCTCGGAAACTAGGTTTGGACCTACACATTATTAAAAAGAAAGAAAGACAAAAAGGAAACCATGAACATCGTGGGTCTTAGCATTTTGTTCTTGGGACGTTTCTGGATCGCAAGGGACACTGTGATATCTCCCACATCCAGGTCGGTGCATAAGCCAGCTTGACACCTGCCTCCTTATCCATGGCCTCAAGAATACTCTGAGGCCGCTGGAACTCCTGCTATGCCAAATGCTCTACAGCCAAATGAAGTTGAGGTCTCTGCAGCTGGCACTTAGCAACCCACCTGCTGCAGCAGCATTGAAAAGCTGTCCAGAGAGTAGCACCTCTCTTCTTCCTGCCATTCTGCTCCTGCTTCCTGATTCTTCCTTCAATGAATACTGGCCAACACGAGACCCCACTGGGCAATACGTGTTCCTGGACTCTATGATCGGGAACTGCTCAGCGTCCGAGGACATCCATTCACACATCCCTCCTGGGAATACAACTCTTTCACCCTTCCCTTGCTTTCTCGGCTACTCACTCACACTGCAGCTCACTTGGTGCTCGCACCAAAGTGCTAGTTCTCCGACCTCTCAGCGTCCTCACTTGCTCAATCCTCTCCCGATTCACCAGACTCCACAATCCGTCAGGTCAGCCAGTTGCCAACAGCCTTGTCCTAGAAGTCATGTTCATTTTGTACTTGACTGACACCGTGCTAAGCCTACATCAATCTGGGGCTCACACATCACTTTACCTACACCTGAGCCACTTGGACAGCCAGAAGAGATGGAAAACTAATAGCCCTCAAGCTCCCCGCCCTGGGAAAACACACTCATTCACTCACTCACTCACTCACTCACTCACTCACAACAGCCCACATCGATGACAACTGGAACCTGAACATTTCAACCTGATCATCTCCTTCAACATACTGCCAGCTTTGTAGTGCCTGGCCTTCCATCTGTTGACATGGAAGCAAGGTTCCTCCTCAACAACTGACAACATCCATCCTCCTGAAAAGCACCTACACTCGCTATGTGGCCACTGAATGGTGAAGAGTGTGAGATGGCACATTTTGAATGCACAACGTGTCAGATGCTTCATATCCATTAAGTACAGACTTCACCAACATACTAATGGCCACCATGGGGAGCACTGGCTGCTGCTCTCTTTTCTAATCCCGCTTCCTGCTTCCAAACCAGGAAAACCAGCAGAGGCAGGCCCAAGGCCATCGGACCCTGCAAACACACGGCAAACTCGGAACACACTCCTGGTTCCCACCATCACAACGGCCTCGATTTGGCTGTGGTTTGTGTGGAGTCGGGCAGAGGATGCAATCTCTCTTGGCACTTCTCTTCTCTGTGTGACTCTGCTACCTCTCCCCTAAACAGCAGCTACTCTCTAAAACACAAACACACACAAGAATCCAGAAACCCAACACGCAGCCCACACACCCCCGCCGCCTCTTCCCTGTAGCCCTGCTTTTCAGGTAAAGAAAAATGAGCCTTACCGAATAACCAATTTCCTAAACAAATATGCCATGGCTTGTCCAACGATACAGTGTGTGAACGTGACCACTGCGATGCCATCACCTCTTACACCATGCCATCGCAGCCATGGGCACACTGATCCAAGGGTCCAAGATCGCCTCTGACCCTCATGCTCACTCTCATAATGCTTGTCCGTTAAATCGTACAACCGACAACAACACAACAGAAACCCAATATGGCCACCGGATCTCCGCATGCTTCCCACGCCAATACACAGCCTTTCCCGAGGGAATCTCTTATCAATGTTTTCCTTGTCTTTCAAAAGTTCTTCCTCTTGTCCACTCACCACGGATACCCACATACCTAGATTGACCAACTTCAGACAGTGCCATGAGGCTGTTGAAGGAAATGAGTGACGGGAAAACAGTAGTTTGGCTCGGGACATCTTAGCCAAATGCAAGTAGGACTGGCTGAAAGGTGGGCAAACACTTGGCTGCATCCAAAAGTGTATCTGAAAAAATCCCCAGCCCCTTCCACAAAACTCATTTTCCTTGGCCTTCCATTTCCAAAGCACGGGCAGAAATGACATCAGACAAGACAGTTCACGGGCCTTGGCCCAGCATTTGTCACACGACCGTTCATGCTCCAGTCACCTGGTTCTTTGTGAATGGTAGGTGAGAAGAGTCAAGCAATCAATTTCCCCCAGCGCCACCCACCCCACAGCTTTCTCTTTGTTTGTTGCTTATCTCAAGTTACCCACAAAAGCCAAAAGAGTCAGGAATAATGAGGCCAAACAGGATCGAAGCAGCCTTACACTCACTAGGTAGTAAATAGACTAGGACTGTACAGCAGCTGCTCACGAAACACCATTTCACCGAGTCCTTTTGTGGACAAGGGAAATCAGGATCATCTTCAGTAGCAGCCAGCATAATTGGTTTCTATCAACTAATAGAGAGTGAAATAATGCCCGTGTTAGTGTAAGAGGGAAAAAGGAGGCAAGTGGTTTTCTCAAGTATTACAATCTGTATGCAACTGCCCCTCATTCAGGTGATTCACGTTAAGGCTGTCTATGGCTGGCTGGCTCCCTTCCCAATCTGAAAAGTCAAGCTTCATTCCCATGGCATTAGAGCCAAATCTTTGGCTCTTGCTTACCCTCTTGTGACTAGATGAGCCACGGTCAAGTGAGCATCTCCTTCACGTACAAAACTAGTGTTTCAACTCCGTAGCTTTCAAGGAAGAGGGGGAAAAAAAGCCCTGACAAACCAAATCACATACCTCCTACATGCGGTGGTAGTGGCCCTAGGTCAGGAGCACCCGTAGGCAAAAATTTGGAAGCATGGGTGGCTGGCCACGTTCCTGCAGGGGGGCGAGCGTGAGGAGGCCTTCCCTCCAGAATGGATTCGCAGGACCGGTTGGCCCTTGGGGTGGATGAGCCGAAGTTGTTGCTGCTTGGACAGCACCTGGTTCTTTCCCCTCGCAGGGAACTGTTGATGCACTTATGGTGCTGCTCTGTAACAAAATCACATAAATCCCACATCACTAACAAGAAAAAAATGCAAAATTCATACACAAATAGTTAGGGACAGAATGCAAAGAAATCCATGATATACAGAGAAAGTGCTCCAGAGAAACATCAGATGGGTTTTAGCGATCGCAACTGTGTGGTGAAAGAACAGAAAGCAGGTTTCGTCAACACAGCAATATTCTGGCTAAGGAGAATGCACAGACACAGGCCAGGAGAACCCCGATGTAGACTACCTAGCACGCTTATCCCGAGAAGGCAAAGAACAAGTGGGCAGCTTACTCCAGATGTGGCTGAGGAACAAACTGAGAAACTCAGGAAAGTAGATTCTCAAAACATTACGCCCAATGATTCCAATGTACATCCGGAGGGGGGAACCAAATGCCCTGCTACCCTGAGAGGTGTTGACTCAGAAAAGAAACAGATTTCTAGAGAAAACAAATGACCAGGGGCATGTCTGTTCTGCAAAAAAAGGAGGGATCACAAAGCTCCCGCACACACACGGGTAAGATTACACTGTCAGGACTTACCTCCAGTTTGTCTTGGTTAGCTGCTTGGTTAGAGTCTCGCTCGGAAACTAGGTTTGGACCTACACATTATTAAAAAGAAAGAAAGAGAAAAAGGAAACCATGAACATCGTGGGTCTCAGCATTTTGTTCTTGGGACGTTTCTGGATCGCAAGGGACACTGTGATATCTCCCACATCCAGGTCGGTGCATAAGCCAGCTTGACACCTGCCTCCTTATCCATGGCCTCAAGAATACTCTGAGGCCGCTGGAACTCCTGCTATGCCAAATGCTCTACAGCCAAATGAAGTTGAGGTCTCTGCAGCTGGCACTTAGCAACCCACCTGCTGCAGCAGCATTGAGAAGCTGTCCAGAGAGTAGCACCTCTCTTCTTCCTGCCATTCTGCTCCTGCTTCCTGATTCTTCCTTCAATGAATACTGGCCAACACGAGACCCCACTGGGCAATACGTGTTCCTGGACTCTATGATCGGGAACTGCTCAGCGTCCGAGGACATCCATTCACACATCCCTCCTGGGAATACAACTCTTTGACCCTTCCCTTGCTTTCTCGGCCACTCACTCACACTGCAGCTCACTTGGTGCTCGCACCAAAGTGCTAGTTCTCCGACCTCTCAGCGTCCTCACTTGCTCAATCCTCTCCCGATTCACCAGACTCCACAATCCGTCAGGTCAGCCAGTTGCCAACAGCCTTGTCCTAGAAGTCCTGTTCATTTTGTACTTGACTGACACCGTGCTAAGCCTACATCAATCTGGGGCTCACACATCACTTTACCTACACCTGAGCCACTTGGACAGCCAGAAGAGATGGAAAACTAAGAGCCCTCAAGCTCCCCGCCCTGGGAAAACACACTCATTCACTCACTCACTCACTCACTCACTCACAACAGCCCACATCGATGACAACTGGAACCTGAACATTTCAACCTGATCATCTCCTTCAACATACTGCCAGCTTTGTAGTGCCTGGCCTTCCATCTGTTGACATGGAAGCAAGGTTCCTCCTCAACCAACAACTGACAACATCCATCCTCCTGAAACGCACCTACACTCGCTATGTGGCCACTGAATGGTGAAGAGTGTGAGATGGCACATTTTGAATGCACAACGTGTCAGATGCTTCATATCCATTAAGTACAGACTTCACCAACATACTAATGGCCACCATGGGGAGCACTGGCTGCTGCTCTCTTTTCTAATCTGTCTTACTGCTTCCAAACCAGGAAAACCAGCAGAGGTGGGCCCAAGGCCATCTGACCCTGCAAACACACGGCAAACCCGGAACACACTCCTGGTTCCCACCATCATAACGGCCTCGATTTGGCTGTGGTTTGTGTGGAGTCGGGCAGAGGATGCAAGCTCTCTTGGCACTTCTCTTCTCTGTGTGACGCTGCTACCTCTCCCCTAAACAGCAGCTACTCTCTAAAACACAAACACACACAAGAATCCAGAAACCCAACTCGCAGCCCACACACCCCTGCCGCCTCTTCCCTGTAGCCCTGCTTTTCAGGTAAAGAAAAATGAGCCTTACCGAATCCCCAATTTCCTAAACAAATATGCCATGGCTTGTCCAACGATACAGTGTGTGAACGTGCCCACTGCGATGCCATCACCTCTTACGCCATGCCATCACAGCCATGGGCACACTGATCCAAGGGTCCAAGATCGCCTCTGACCCTCATGCTCACTCTCATAATGCTTGTCCGTTAAATCGTACAACCGACAACAACACAACAGAAACCCAATATGGCCACCGGATCTCCGCATGCTTCCCACGCCAATACACAGCCTTTCCCGAGGGAATCTCTTATCAATGTTTTCCTTGTCTTTCAAAAGTTCTTCCTCTTGTCCACTCACCACGGATACCCACATACCTAGATTGACCAACTTCAGACAGTGCCATGAGGCTGTTGAAGGAAATGAGTGACGGGAAAACAGTAGTTTGGCTCGGGACATCTTAGCCAAATGCAAGTAGGACTGGCTGAAAGGTGGGCAAACACTTGGCTGCATCCAAAAGTGTATCTGAAAAAATCCCCAGCCCCTTCCACAAAACTCATTTTCCTTGGCCTTCCACTTCCAAAGCACGGGCAGAAATGACATCAGACAAGACAGTTCACGGGCCTTGGCCCAGCATTTGTCACACGACCGTTCATGCTCCAGTCACCTGGTTCTTTGTGAATGGTAGGTGAGAAGAGTCAAGCAATCAATTTCCCCCAGCGCCACCCACCCCACAGCTTTTTCTTTGTTTGTTGCTTATCTCAAGTTACCCACAAAAGCCAAAAGAGTCAGGAATAATGAGGCCAAACAGGATCGAAGCAGCCTTACACTCACTAGGTAGTAAATAGACTAGGACTGTACAGCAGCTGCTCACGAAACACCATTTCACCGAGTCCTTTTGTGGACAAGGGAAATCAGGATCATCTTCAGTAGCAGCCAGCATAATTGGTTTCTATCAACTAATAGAGAGTGAAATAATGCCCGTGTTAGTGTAAGAGGGAAAAAGGAGGCAAGTGGTTTTCTCAAGTATTACAATCTGTATGCAACTGCCCCTCATTCAGGTGATTCACGTTAAGGCTGTCTATGGCTGGCTGGCTCCCTTCCCAATCTGAAAAGTCAAGCTTCATTCCCATGGCATTAGAGCCAAATCTTTGGCTCTTGCTTACCCTCTTGTGACTAGATGAGCCACGGTCAAGTGAGCATCTCCTTCACGTACAAAACTAGTGCTTCAACTTCGTAGCTTTCAAGGAAGAGGGGGAAAAAAAGCCCTGACAAACCAAATCACATACCTCCTACACGCGGTGGTAGTGGCCCTAGGTCAGGAGCACCCGTAGGCAAAAATTTGGAAGCATGGGTGGCTGGCCACGTTCCTGCAAGGGGGCGAGCGTGAGGAGGCCCTACCCTCCAGAATGGATTCGCAGGACCGGTTGGCCCTTGGGGTGGATGAGCCGAAGTTGTTGCTGCTTGGACAGCACCTGGTTCTTTCCCCTCGCAGGGAACTGTTGATGCACTTATGGTGCTGCTCTGTAACAAAATCACATAAATCCCACATCACTAACAAGAAAAAAATGCAAAATTCATACACAAATAGTTAGGGACAGAATGCAAAGAAATCCATGATATACAGAGAAAGTGCTCCAGAGAAACATCAGATGGGTTTTAGCGATCGCAACTGTGTGGTGAAAGAACAGAAAGCAGGTTTCGTCAACACAGCAATATTCTGGCTAAGGAGAATGCACAGACACAGGCCAGGAGAACCCCGATGTAGACTACCTAGCACGCTTATCCCGAGAAGGCAAAGAACAAGTGGGCAGCTTACTCCAGATGTGGCTGAGGAACAAACTGAGAAACTCAGGAAAGTAGATTCTCAAAACATTACGCCCAATGATTCCAATGTACATCCGAAAGGGGGAACCAAATGCCCTGCTACACTGGTGTACTCCCTGAGAGGTGTTGACTCAGAAAAGAAACAGATTTCTAGAGAAAACAAATGACCAGGGGCATGTCTGTTCTGCAAAAAAAGGAGGGATCACAAAGCTCCCGCACACACACGGGTAAGATTACACTGTCAGGACTTACCTCCAGTTTGTCTTGGTTAGCTGCTTGGTTAGAGTCTTGCTCGGAAACTAGGTTTGGACCTACACATTATTAAAAAGAAAGAAAGACAAAAAGGAAACCATGAACATCGTGGGTCTTAGCATTTTGTTCTTGGGACGTTTCTGGATCGCAAGGGACACTGTGATATCTCCCACATCCAGGTCGGTGCATAAGCCAGCTTGACACCTGCCTCCTTATCCATGGCCTCAAGAATACTCTGAGGCCGCTGGAACTCCTGCTATGCCAAATGCTCTACAGCCAAATGAAGTTGAGGTCTCTGCAGCTGGCACTTAGCAACCCACCTGCTGCAGCAGCATTGAGAAGCTGTCCAGAGAGTAGCACCTCTCTTCTTCCTGCCATTCTGCTCCTGCTTCCTGATTCTTCCTTCAATGAATACTGGCCAACACGAGACCCCACTGGGCAATACGTGTTCCTGGACTCTATGATCGGGAACTGCTCAGCGTCCGAGGACATCCATTCACACATCCCTCCTGGGAATACAACTCTTTGACCCTTCCCTTGCTTTCTCGGCCACTCACTCACACTGCAGCTCACTTGGTGCTCGCACCAAAGTGCTAGTTCTCCGACCTCTCAGCGTCCTCACTTGCTCAATCCTCTCCCGATTCACCAGACTCCACAATCCGTCAGGTCAGCCAGTTGCCAACAGCCTTGTCCTAGAAGTCCTGTTCATTTTGTACTTGACTGACACCGTGCTAAGCCTACATCAATCTGGGGCTCACACATCACTTTACCTACACCTGAGCCACTTGGACAGCCAGAAGAGATGGAAAACTAAGAGCCCTCAAGCTCCCCGCCCTGGGAAAACACACTCATTCACTCACTCACTCACTCACTCACTCACAACAGCCCACATCGATGACAACTGGAACCTGAACATTTCAACCTGATCATCTCCTTCAACATACTGCCAGCTTTGTAGTGCCTGGCCTTCCATCTGTTGACATGGAAGCAAGGTTCCTCCTCAACAACTGACAACATCCATCCTCCTGAAACGCACCTACACTCGCTATGTGGCCACTGAATGGTGAAGAGTGTGAGATGGCACATTTTGAATGCACAACGTGTCAGATGCTTCATATCCATTAAGTACAGACTTCACCAACATACTAATGGCCACCATGGGGAGCACTGGCTGCTGCTCTCTTTTCTAATCTGTCTTACTGCTTCCAAACCAGGAAAACCAGCAGAGGTGGGCCCAAGGCCATCTGACCCTGCAAACACACGGCAAACCCGGAACACACTCCTGGTTCCCACCATCATAACGGCCTCGATTTGGCTGTGGTTTGTGTGGAGTCGGGCAGAGGATGCAAGCTCTCTTGGCACTTCTCTTCTCTGTGTGACTCTGCTACCTCTCCCCTAAACAGCAGCTACTCTCTAAAACACAAACACACACAAGAATCCAGAAACCCAACTCGCAGCCCACACACCCCTGCCGCCTCTTCCCTGTAGCCCTGCTTTTCAGGTAAAGAAAAATGAGCCTTACCGAATCCCCAATTTCCTAAACAAATATGCCATGGCTTGTCCAACGATACAGTGTGTGAACGTGCCCACTGCGATGCCATCACCTCTTACGCCATGCCATCGCAGCCATGGGCACACTGATCCAAGGGTCCAAGATCACCTCTGACCCTCATGCTCACTCTCATAATGCTTGTCCGTTAAATCGTACAACCGACAACAACACAACAGAAACCCAATATGGCCACCGGATCTCCGCATGCTTCCCACGCCAATACACAGCCTTTCCCGAGGGAATCTCTTATCAATGTTTTCCTTGTCTTTCAAAAGTTCTTCCTCTTGTCCACTCACCACGGATACCCACATACCTAGATTGACCAACTTCAGACAGTGCCATGAGGCTGTTGAAGGAAATGAGTGACGGGAAAACAGTAGTTTGGCTCGGGACATCTTAGCCAAATGCAAGTAGGACTGGCTGAAAGGTGGGCAAACACTTGGCTGCATCCAAAAGTGTATCTGAAAAAATCCCCAGCCCCTTCCACAAAACTCATTTTCCTTGGCCTTCCACTTCCAAAGCACGGGCAGAAATGACATCAGACAAGACAGTTCACGGGCCTTGGCCCAGCATTTGTCACACGACCGTTCATGCTCCAGTCACCTGGTTCTTTGTGAATGGTAGGTGAGAAGAGTCAAGCAATCAATTTCCCCCAGCGCCACCCACCCCACAGCTTTTTCTTTGTTTGTTGCTTATCTCAAGTTACCCACAAAAGCCAAAAGAGTCAGGAATAATGAGGCCAAACAGGATCGAAGCAGCCTTACACTCACTAGGTAGTAAATAGACTACGACTGTACAGCAGCTGCTCACGAAACACCATTTCACCGAGTCCTTTTGTGGACAAGGGAAATCAGGATCATCTTCAGTAGCAGCCAGCATAATTGGTTTCTATCAACTAATAGAGAGTGAAATAATGCCCGTGTTAGTGTAAGAGGGAAAAAGGAGGCAAGTGGTTTTCTCAAGTATTACAATCTGTATGCAACTGCCCCTCATTCAGGTGATTCACGTTAAGGCTGTCTATGGCTGGCTGGCTCCCTTCCCAATCTGAAAAGTCAAGCTTCATTCCCATGGCATTAGAGCCAAATCTTTGGCTCTTGCTTACCCTCTTGTGACTAGATGAGCCACGGTCAAGTGAGCATCTCCTTCACGTACAAAACTAGTGCTTCAACTTCGTAGCTTTCAAGGAAGAGGGGGAAAAAAAGCCCTGACAAACCAAATCACATACCTCCTACACGCGGTGGTAGTGGCCCTAGGTCAGGAGCACCCGTAGGCAAAAATTTGGAAGCATGGGTGGCTGGCCACGTTCCTGCAAGGGGGCGAGCGTGAGGAGGCCCTACCCTCCAGAATGGATTCGCAGGACCGGTTGGCCCTTGGGGTGGATGAGCCGAAGTTGTTGCTGCTTGGACAGCACCTGGTTCTTTCCCCTCGCAGGGAACTGTTGATGCACTTATGGTGCTGCTCTGTAACAAAATCACATAAATCCCACATCACTAACAAGAAAAAAATGCAAAATTCATACACAAATAGTTAGGGACAGAATGCAAAGAAATCCATGATATACAGAGAAAGTGCTCCAGAGAAACATCAGATGGGTTTTAGCGATCGCAACTGTGTGGTGAAAGAACAGAAAGCAGGTTTCGTCAACACAGCAATATTCTGGCTAAGGAGAATGCACAGACACAGGCCAGGAGAACCCCGATGTAGACTACCTAGCACGCTTATCCCGAGAAGGCAAAGAACAAGTGGGCAGCTTACTCCAGATGTGGCTGAGGAACAAACTGAGAAACTCAGGAAAGTAGATTCTCAAAACATTACGCCCAATGATTCCAATGTACATCCGAAAGGGGGAACCAAATGCCCTGCTACACTGGTGTACTCCCTGAGAGGTGTTGACTCAGAAAAGAAACAGATTTCTAGAGAAAACAAATGACCAGGGGCATGTCTGTTCTGCAAAACAAGGAGGGATCACAAAGCTCCCGCACACACACGGGTAAGATTACACTGTCAGGACTTACCTCCAGTTTGTCTTGGTTAGCTGCTTGGTTAGAGTCTTGCTCGGAAACTAGGTTTGGACCTACACATTATTAAAAAGAAAGAAAGAGAAAAAGGAAACCATGAACATCGTGGGTCTTAGCATTTTGTTCTTGGGACGTTTCTGGATCGCAAGGGACACTGTGATATCTCCCACATCCAGGTCGGTGCATAAGCCAGCTTGACACCTGCCTCCTTATCCATGGCCTCAAGAATACTCTGAGGCCGCTGGAACTCCTGCTATGCCAAATGCTCTACAGCCAAATGAAGTTGAGGTCTCTGCAGCTGGCACTTAGCAACCCACCTGCTGCAGCAGCATTGAGAAGCTGTCCAGAGAGTAGCACCTCTCTTCTTCCTGCCATTCTGCTCCTGCTTCCTGATTCTTCCTTCAATGAATACTGGCCAACACGAGACCCCACTGGGCAATACGTGTTCCTGGACTCTATGATCGGGCACTGCTCAGCATCCGAGGACATCCATTCACACATCCCTCCTGGGAATACAACTCTTTGACCCTTCCCTTGCTTTCTCGGCCACTCACTCACACTGCAGCTCACTTGGTGCTCGCACCAAAGTGCTAGTTCTCCGACCTCTCAGCGTCCTCACTTGCTCAATCCTCTCCCGATTCACCAGACTCCACAATCCGTCAGGTCAGCCAGTTGCCAACAGCCTTGTCCTAGAAGTCATGTTCATTTTGTACTTGACTGACACCGTGCTAAGCCTACATCAATCTGGGGCTCACACATCACTTTACCTACACCTGAGCCACTTGGACAGCCAGAAGAGATGGAAAACTAAGAGCCCTCAAGCTCCCCGCCCTGGGAAAACACACTCATTCACTCACTCACTCACTCACTCACAACAGCCCACATCGATGACAACTGGAACCTGAACATTTCAACCTGATCATCTCCTTCAACATACTGCCAGCTTTGTAGTGCCTGGCCTTCCATCTGTTGACATGGAAGCAAGGTTCCTCCTCAACCAACAAATGACAAGATCCATCCTCCTGAAACGCACCTACACTCGCTATGTGGCCACTGAATGGTGAAGAGTGTGAGATGGCACATTTTGAATGCACAACGTGTCAGATGCTTCATATCCATTAAGTACAGACTTCACCAACATACTAATGGCCACCATGGGGAGCACTGGCTGCTGCTCTCTTTTCTAATCCCGCTTCCTGCTTCCAAACCAGGAAAACCAGCAGAGGCGGGCCCAAGGCCATCGGACCCTGCAAACACACGGCAAACCCGGAACACACTCCTGGTTCCCACCATCACAATGGCCTCGATTTGGCTGTGGTTTGTGTGGAGTCGGGCAGAGGATGCAAGCTCTCTTGGCACTTCTCTTCTCTGTGTGACTCTGCTACCTCTCCCCTAAACAGCAGCTACTCTCTAAAACACAAACACACACAAGAATCCAGAAACCCAACATGCAGCCCACACACCCCTGCCGCCTCTTCCCTGTAGCCCTGCTTTTCAGGTAAAGAAAAATGAGCCTTACCGAATCCCCAATTTCCTAAACAAATATGCCATGGCTTGTCCAACGATACAGTGTGTGAACGTGCCCACTGTGATGCCATCACCTCTTACGCCATGCCATCGCAGCCATGGGCACACTGATCCAAGGGTCCAAGATCGCCTCTGACCCTCATGCTCACTCTCATAATGCTTGTCCGTTAAATCGTACAACCGACAACAACACAACAGAAACCCAATATGGCCACCGGATCTCCGCATGCTTCCCACGCCAATAGACAGCCTTTCCCGAGGGAATCTCTTATCAATGTTTTCCTTGTCTTTCAAAAGTTCTTCCTCTTGTCCACTCACCACGGATACCCACATACCTAGATTGACCAACTTCAGACAGTGCCATGAGGCTGTTGAAGGAAATGAGTGACGGGAAAACAGTAGTTTGGCTCGGGACATCTTAGCCAAATGCAAGCAGGACTGGCTGAAAGGTGGGCAAACACTTGGCTGCATCCAAAAGTGTATCTGAAAAAATCCCCAGCCCCTTCCACAAAACTCATTTTCCTTGGCCTTCCATTTCCAAAGCACGGGCAGAAATGACATCAGACAAGACAGTTCACGGGCCTTGGCCCAGCATTTGTCACACGACCGTTCATGCTCCAGTCACCTGGTTCTTTGTGAATGGTAGGTGAGAAGAGTCAGGCAATCAATTTCCCCCAGCGCCACCCACCCCACAGCTTTCTCTTTGTTTGTTGCTTATCTCAAGTTACCCACAAAAGCCAAAAGAGTCAGGAATAATGAGGCCAAACAGGATCGAAGCAGCCTTACACTCACTAGGTAGTAAATAGACTACGACTGTACAGCAGCTGCTCACGAAACACCATTTCACCGAGTCCTTTTGTGGACAAGGGAAATCAGGATCATCTTCAGTAGCAGCCAGCATAATTGGTTTCTATCAACTAATAGAGAGTGAAATAATGCCCGTGTTAGTGTAAGAGGGAAAAAGGAGGCAAGTGGTTTTCTCAAGTATTACAATCTGTATGCAACTGCCCCTCATTCAGGTGATTCACGTTAAGGCTGTCTATGGCTGGCTGGCTCCCTTCCCAATCTGAAAAGTCAAGCTTCATTCCCATGGCATTAGAGCCAAATCTTTGGCTCTTGTTTACCCTCTTGTGACTAGATGAGCCACGGTCAAGTGAGCATCTCCTTCACGTACAAAACTAGTGTTTCAACTCCGTAGCTTTCAAGGAAGAGGGGGAAAAAAAGCCCTGACAAACCAAATCACATACCTCCTACACGCGGTGGTAGTGGCCCTAGGTCAGGAGCACCCGTAGGCAAAACTGTGGAAGCATGGGTGGCTGGCCACGTTCCTGCAGGGGGGCGAGCGTGAGGAGGCCCTACCCTCCAGAATGGATTCGCAGGACCGGTTGGCCCTTGGGGTGGATGAGCCGAAGTTGTTGCTGCTTGGACAGCACCTGGTTCTTTCCCCTCGCAGGGAACTGTTGATGCACTTATGGTGCTGCTCTGTAACAAAATCACATAAATCCCACATCACTAACAAGAAAAAAATGCAAAATTCATACACAAATAGTTAGGGACAGAATGCAAAGAAATCCATGATATACAGAGAAAGTGCTCCAGAGAAACATCAGATGGGTTTTAGCGATCGCAACTGTGTGGTGAAAGAACAGAAAGCAGGTTTCGTCAACACAGCAATATTCTGGCTAAGGAGAATGCACAGACACAGGCCAGGAGAACCCCGATGTAGACTACCTAGCACGCTTATCCCGAGAAGGCAAAGAACAAGTGGGCAGCTTACTCCAGATGTGGCTGAGGAACAAACTGAGAAACTCAGGAAAGTAGATTCTCAAAACATTACGCCCAATGATTCCAATGTACATCCGAAGGGGGGAACCAAATGCCCTGCTACACTGGTGTACTCCCTGAGAGGTGTTGACTCAGAAAAGAAACAGATTTCTAGAGAAAACAAATGACCAGGGGCATGTCTGTTCTGCAAAAAAAGGAGGGATCACAAAGCTCCCGCACACACACGGGTAAGATTACACTGTCAGGACTTACCTCCAGTTTGTCTTGGTTAGCTGCTTGGTTAGAGTCTCGCTCGGAAACTAGGTTTGGACCTACACATTATTAAAAAGAAAGAAAGAGAAAAAGGAAACCATGAACATCGTGGGTCTTAGCATTTTGTTCTTGGGACGTTTCTGGATCGCAAGGGACACTGTGATATCTCCCACATCCAGGTCGGTGCATAAGCCAGCTTGACACCTGCCTCCTTATCCATGGCCTCAAGAATACTCTGAGGCCGCTGGAACTCCTGCTATGCCAAATGCTCTACAGCCAAATGAAGTTGAGGTCTCTGCAGCTGGCACTTAGCAACCCACCTGCTGCAGCAGCATTGAGAAGCTGTCCAGAGAGTAGCACCTCTCTTCTTCCTGCCATTCTGCTCCTGCTTCCTGATTCTTCCTTCAATGAATACTGGCCAACACGAGACCCCACTGGGCAATACGTGTTCCTGGACTCTATGATCGGGCACTGCTCAGCATCCGAGGACATCCATTCACACATCCCTCCTGGGAATACAACTCTTTGACCCTTCCCTTGCTTTCTCGGCTACTCACTCACACTGCAGCTCACTTGGTGCTCGCACCAAAGTGCTAGTTCTCCGACCTCTCAGCGTCCTCACTTGCTCAATCCTCTCCCGATTCACCAGACTCCACAATCCGTCAGGTCAGCCAGTTGCCAACAGCCTTGTCCTAGAAGTCATGTTCATTTTGTACTTGACTGACACCGTGCTAAGCCTACATCAATCTGGGGCTCACACATCACTTTACCTACACCTGAGCCACTTGGACAGCCAGAAGAGATGGAAAACTAAGAGCCCTCAAGCTCCCCGCCCTGGGAAAACACACTCATTCACTCACTCACTCACTCACTCACAACAGCCCACATCGATGACAACTGGAACCTGAACATTTCAACCTGATCATCTCCTTCAACATACTGCCAGCTTTGTAGTGCCTGGCCTTCCATCTGTTGACATGGAAGCAAGGTTCCTCCTCAACCAACAAATGACAAGATCCATCCTCCTGAAACGCACCTACACTCGCTATGTGGCCACTGAATGGTGAAGAGTGTGAGATGGCACATTTTGAATGCACAACGTGTCAGATGCTTCATATCCATTAAGTACAGACTTCACCAACATACTAATGGCCACCATGGGGAGCACTGGCTGCTGCTCTCTTTTCTAATCCCGCTTCCTGCTTCCAAACCAGGAAAACCAGCAGAGGCGGGCCCAAGGCCATCTGACCCTGCAAACACACGGCAAACCCGGAACACACTCCTGGTTCCCACCATCACAACGGCCTCGATTTGGCTGTGGTTTGTGTGGAGTCGGGCAGAGGATGCAAGCTCTCTTGGCACTTCTCTTCTCTGTGTGACTCTGCTACCTCTCCCCTAAACAGCAGCTACTCTCTAAAACACAAACACACACAAGAATCCAGAAACCCAACATGCAGCCCACACACCCCTGCCGCCTCTTCCCTGTAGCCCTGCTTTTCAGGTAAAGAAAAATGAGCCTTACCGAATCCCCAATTTCCTAAACAAATATGCCATGGCTTGTCCAACGATACAGTGTGTGAACGTGCCCACTGTGATGCCATCACCTCTTACGCCATGCCATCGCAGCCATGGGCACACTGATCCAAGGGTCCAAGATCGCCTCTGACCCTCATGCTCACTCTCATAATGCTTGTCCGTTAAATCGTACAACCGACAACAACACAACAGAAACCCAATATGGCCACCGGATCTCCGCATGCTTCCCACGCCAATAGACAGCCTTTCCCGAGGGAATCTCTTATCAATGTTTTCCTTGTCTTTCAAAAGTTCTTCCTCTTGTCCACTCACCACGGATACCCACATACCTAGATTGACCAACTTCAGACAGTGCCATGAGGCTGTTGAAGGAAATGAGTGACGGGAAAACAGTAGTTTGGCTCGGGACATCTTAGCCAAATGCAAGCAGGACTGGCTGAAAGGTGGGCAAACACTTGGCTGCATCCAAAAGTGTATCTGAAAAAATCCCCAGCCCCTTCCACAAAACTCATTTTCCTTGGCCTTCCATTTCCAAAGCACGGGCAGAAATGACATCAGACAAGACAGTTCACGGGCCTTGGCCCAGCATTTGTCACACGACCGTTCATGCTCCAGTCACCTGGTTCTTTGTGAATGGTAGGTGAGAAGAGTCAGGCAATCAATTTCCCCCAGCGCCACCCACCCCACAGCTTTCTCTTTGTTTGTTGCTTATCTCAAGTTACCCACAAAAGCCAAAAGAGTCAGGAATAATGAGGCCAAACAGGATCGAAGCAGCCTTACACTCACTAGGTAGTAAATAGACTAGGACTGTACAGCAGCTGCTCACGAAACACCATTTCACCGAGTCCTTTTGTGGACAAGGGAAATCAGGATCATCTTCAGTAGCAGCCAGCATAATTGGTTTCTATCAACTAATAGAGAGTGAAATAATGCCCGTGTTAGTGTAAGAGGGAAAAAGGAGGCAAGTGGTTTTCTCAAGTATTACAATCTGTATGCAACTGCCCCTCATTCAGGTGATTCACGTTAAGGCTGTCTATGGCTGGCTGGCTCCCTTCCCAATCTGAAAAGTCAAGCTTCATTCCCATGGCATTAGAGCCAAATCTTTGGCTCTTGTTTACCCTCTTGTGACTAGATGAGCCACGGTCAAGTGAGCATCTCCTTCACGTACAAAACTAGTGTTTCAACTCCGTAGCTTTCAAGGAAGAGGGGGAAAAAAAGCCCTGACAAACCAAATCACATACCTCCTACACGCGGTGGTAGTGGCCCTAGGTCAGGAGCACCCGTAGGCAAAACTGTGGAAGCATGGGTGGCTGGCCACGTTCCTGCAGGGGGGCGAGCGTGAGGAGGCCCTACCCTCCAGAATGGATTCGCAGGACCGGTTGGCCCTTGGGGTGGATGAGCCGAAGTTGTTGCTGCTTGGACAGCACCTGGTTCTTTCCCCTCGCAGGGAACTGTTGATGCACTTATGGTGCTGCTCTGTAACAAAATCACATAAATCCCACATCACTAACAAGAAAAAAATGCAAAATTCATACACAAATAGTTAGGGACAGAATGCAAAGAAATCCATGATATACAGAGAAAGTGCTCCAGAGAAACATCAGATGGGTTTTAGCGATCGCAACTGTGTGGTGAAAGAACAGAAAGCAGGTTTCGTCAACACAGCAATATTCTGGCTAAGGAGAATGCACAGACACAGGCCAGGAGAACCCCGATGTAGACTACCTAGCACGCTTATCCCGAGAAGGCAAAGAACAAGTGGGCAGCTTACTCCAGATGTGGCTGAGGAACAAACTGAGAAACTCAGGAAAGTAGATTCTCAAAACATTACGCCCAATGATTCCAATGTACATCCGAAGGGGGGAACCAAATGCCCTGCTACACTGGTGTACTCCCTGAGAGGTGTTGACTCAGAAAAGAAACAGATTTCTAGAGAAAACAAATGACCAGGGGCATGTCTGTTCTGCAAAAAAAGGAGGGATCACAAAGCTCCCGCACACACACGGGTAAGATTACACTGTCAGGACTTACCTCCAGTTTGTCTTGGTTAGCTGCTTGGTTAGAGTCTCGCTCGGAAACTAGGTTTGGACCTACACATTATTAAAAAGAAAGAAAGAGAAAAAGGAAACCATGAACATCGTGGGTCTTAGCATTTTGTTCTTGGGACGTTTCTGGATCGCAAGGGACACTCTGATATCTCCCACATCCAGGTCGGTGCATAAGCCAGCTTGACACCTGCCTCCTTATCCATGGCCTCAAGAATACTCTGAGGCCGCTGGAACTCCTGCTATGCCAAATGCTCTACAGCCAAATGAAGTTGAGGTCTCTGCAGCTGGCACTTAGCAACCCACCTGCTGCAGCAGCATTGAGAAGCTGTCCAGAGAGTAGCACCTCTCTTCTTCCTGCCATTCTGCTCCTGCTTCCTGATTCTTCCTTCAATGAATACTGGCCAACACGAGACCCCACTGGGCAATACGTGTTCCTGGACTCTATGATCGGGAACTGCTCAGCGTCCGAGGACATCCATTCACACATCCCTCCTGGGAATACAACTCTTTGACCCTTCCCTTGCTTTCTCGGCTACTCACTCACACTGCAGCTCACTTGGTGCTCGCACCAAAGTGCTAGTTCTCCGACCTCTCAGCGTCCTCACTTGCTCAATCCTCTCCCGATTCACCAGACTCCACAATCCGTCAGGTCAGCCAGTTGCCAACAGCCTTGTCCTAGAAGTCCTGTTCATTTTGTACTTGACTGACACCGTGCTAAGCCTACATCAATCTGGGGCTCACACATCACTTTACCTACACCTGAGCCACTTGGACAGCCAGAAGAGATGGAAAACTAAGAGCCCTCAAGCTCCCCGCCCTGGGAAAACACACTCATTCACTCACTCACTCACTCACTCACAACAGCCCACATCGATGACAACTGGAACCTGAACATTTCAACCTGATCATCTCCTTCAACATACTGCCAGCTTTGTAGTGCCTGGCCTTCCATCTGTTGACATGGAAGCAAGGTTCCTCCTCAACAACTGACAACATCCATCCTCCTGAAACGCACCTACACTCGCTATGTGGCCACTGAATGGTGAAGAGTGTGAGATGGCACATTTTGAATGCACAACGTGTCAGATGCTTCATATCCATTAAGTACAGACTTCACCAACATACTAATGGCCACCATGGGGAGCACTGGCTGCTGCTCTCTTTTCTAATCCCGCTTCCTGCTTCCAAACCAGGAAAACCAGCAGAGGTGGGCCCAAGGCCATCGGACCCTGCAAACACACGGCAAACCCGGAACACACTCCTGGTTCCCACCATCACAACGGCCTCGATTTGGCTGTGGTTTGTGTGGAGTCGGGCAGAGGATGCAAGCTCTCTTGGTACTTCTCTTCTCTGTGTGACTCTGCTACCTCTCCCCTAAACAGCAGCTACTCTCTAAAACACAAACACACACAAGAATCCAGAAACCCAACACGCAGCCCACACACCCCTGCCGCCTCTTCCCTGTAGCCCTGCTTTTCAGGTAAAGAAAAATGAGCCTTACCGAATAACCAATTTCCTAAACAAATATGCCATGGCTTGTCCAACGATACAGTGTGTGAACGTGCCCACTGCGATGCCATCACCTCTTACGCCATGCCATCGCAGCCATGGGCACACTGATCCAAGGGTCCAAGATCGCCTCTGACCCTCATGCTCACTCTCATAATGCTTGTCCGTTAAATCGTACAACCGACAACAACACAACAGAAACCCAATATGGCCACCGGATCTCCGCATGCTTCCCACGCCAATAGACAGCCTTTCCCGAGGGAATCTCTTATCAATGTTTTCCTTGTCTTTCAAAAGTTCTTCCTCTTGTCCACTCACCACGGATACCCACATACCTAGATTGACCAACTTCAGACAGTGCCATGAGGCTGTTGAAGGAAATGAGTGACGGGAAAACAGTAGTTTGGCTCGGGACATCTTAGCCAAATGCAAGTAGGACTGGCTGAAAGGTGGGCAAACACTTGGCTGCATCCAAAAGTGTATCTGAAAAAATCCCCAGCCCCTTCCACAAAACTCATTTTCCTTGGCCTTCCATTTCCAAAGCACGGGCAGAAATGACATCAGACAAGACAGTTCACGGGCCTTGGCCCAGCATTTGTCACACGACCGTTCATGCTCCAGTCACCTGGTTCTTTGTGAATGGTAGGTGAGAAGAGTCAAGCAATCAATTTCCCCCAGCGCCACCCACCCCACAGCTTTCTCTTTGTTTGTTGCTTATCTCAAGTTACCCACAAAAGCCAAAAGAGTCAGGAATAATGAGGCCAAACAGGATCGAAGCAGCCTTACACTCACTAGGTAGTAAATAGACTAGGACTGTACAGCAGCTGCTCACGAAACACCATTTCACCGAGTCCTTTTGTGGACAAGGGAAATCAGGATCATCTTCAGTAGCAGCCAGCATAATTGGTTTCTATCAACTAATAGAGAGTGAAATAATGCCCGTGTTAGTGTAAGAGGGAAAAAGGAGGCAAGTGGTTTTCTCAAGTATTACAATCTGTATGCAACTGCCCCTCATTCAGGTGATTCACGTTAAGGCTGTCTATGGCTGGCTGGCTCCCTTCCCAATCTGAAAAGTCAAGCTTCATTCCCATGGCATTAGAGCCAAATCTTTGGCTCTTGTTTACCCTCTTGTGACTAGATGAGCCACGGTCAAGTGAGCATCTCCTTCACGTACAAAACTAGTGTTTCAACTCCGTAGCTTTCAAGGAAGAGGGGGAAAAAAAGCCCTGACAAACCAAATCACATACCTCCTACACGCGGTGGTAGTGGCCCTAGGTCAGGAGCACCCGTAGGCAAAACTGTGGAAGCATGGGTGGCTGGCCACGTTCCTGCAGGGGGGCGAGCGTGAGGAGGCCCTACCCTCCAGAATGGATTCGCAGGACCGGTTGGCCCTTGGGGTGGATGAGCCGAAGTTGTTGCTGCTTGGACAGCACCTGGTTCTTTCCCCTCGCAGGGAACTGTTGATGCACTTATGGTGCTGCTCTGTAACAAAATCACATAAATCCCACATCACTAACAAGAAAAAAATGCAAAATTCATACACAAATAGTTAGGGACAGAATGCAAAGAAATCCATGATATACAGAGAAAGTGCTCCAGAGAAACATCAGATGGGTTTTAGCGATCGCAACTGTGTGGTGAAAGAACAGAAAGCAGGTTTCGTCAACACAGCAATATTCTGGCTAAGGAGAATGCACAGACACAGGCCAGGAGAACCCCGATGTAGACTACCTAGCACGCTTATCCCGAGAAGGCAAAGAACAAGTGGGCAGCTTACTCCAGATGTGGCTGAGGAACAAACTGAGAAACTCAGGAAAGTAGATTCTCAAAACATTACGCCCAATGATTCCAATGTACATCCGAAGGGGGGAACCAAATGCCCTGCTACACTGGTGTACTCCCTGAGAGGTGTTGACTCAGAAAAGAAACAGATTTCTAGAGAAAACAAATGACCAGGGGCATGTCTGTTCTGCAAAAAAAGGAGGGATCACAAAGCTCCCGCACACACACGGGTAAGATTACACTGTCAGGACTTACCTCCAGTTTGTCTTGGTTAGCTGCTTGGTTAGAGTCTCGCTTGGAAACTAGGTTTGGACCTACACATTATTAAAAAGAAAGAAAGAGAAAAAGGAAACCATGAACATCGTGGGTCTTAGCATTTTGTTCTTGGGACGTTTCTGGATCGCAAGGGACACTGTGATATCTCCCACATCCAGGTCGGTGCATAAGCCAGCTTGACACCTGCCTCCTTATCCATGGCCTCAAGAATACTCTGAGGCCGCTGGAACTCCTGCTATGCCAAATGCTCTACAGCCAAATGAAGTTGAGGTCTCTGCAGCTGGCACTTAGCAACCCACCTGCTGCAGCAGCATTGAGAAGCTGTCCAGAGAGTAGCACCTCTCTTCTTCCTGCCATTCTGCTCCTGCTTCCTGATTCTTCCTTCAATGAATACTGGCCAACACGAGACCCCACTGGGCAATATGTGTTCCTGGACTCTATGATCGGGAACTGCTCAGCGTCCGAGGACATCCATTCACACATCCCTCCTGGGAATACAACTCTTTGACCCTTCCCTTGCTTTCTCGGCTACTCACTCACACTGCAGCTCACTTGGTGCTCGCACCAAAGTGCTAGTTCTCCGACCTCTCAGCGTCCTCACTTGCTCAATCCTCTCCCGATTCACCAGACTCCACAATCCGTCAGGTCAGCCAGTTGCCAACAGCCTTGTCCTAGAAGTCCTGTTCATTTTGTACTTGACTGACACCGTGCTAAGCCTACATCAATCTGGGGCTCACACATCACTTTACCTACACCTGAGCCACTTGGACAGCCAGAAGAGATGGAAAACTAAGAGCCCTCAAGCTCCCCGCCCTGGGAAAACACACTCATTCACTCACTCACTCACTCACTCACAACAGCCCACATCGATGACAACTGGAACCTGAACATTTCAACCTGATCATCTCCTTCAACATACTGCCAGCTTTGTAGTGCCTGGCCTTCCATCTGTTGACATGGAAGCAAGGTTCCTCCTCAACAACTGACAACATCCATCCTCCTGAAACGCACCTACACTCGCTATGTGGCCACTGAATGGTGAAGAGTGTGAGATGGCACATTTTGAATGCACAACGTGTCAGATGCTTCATATCCATTAAGTACAGACTTCACCAACATACTAATGGCCACCATGGGGAGCACTGGCTGCTGCTCTCTTTTCTAATCCCGCTTCCTGCTTCCAAACCAGGAAAACCAGCAGAGGTGGGCCCAAGGCCATCGGACCCTGCAAACACACGGCAAACCCGGAACACACTCCTGGTTCCCACCATCACAACGGCCTCGATTTGGCTGTGGTTTGTGTGGAGTCGGACAGAGGATGCAAGCTCTCTTGGCACTTCTCTTCTCTGTGTGACTCTGCTACCTCTCCCCTAAACAGCAGCTACTCTCTAAAACACAAACACACACAAGAATCCAGAAACCCAACACGCAGCCCACACACCCCTGCCGCCTCTTCCCTGTAGCCCTGCTTTTCAGGTAAAGAAAAATGAGCCTTACCGAATAACCAATTTCCTAAACAAATATGCCATGGCTTGTCCAACAATACAGTGTGTGAACGTGCCCACTGCGATGCCATCACCTCTTACGCCATGCCATCGCAGCCATGGGCACACTGATCCAAGGGTCCAAGATCGCCTCTGACCCTCATGCTCACTCTCATAATGCTTGTCCGTTAAATCGTACAACCGACAACAACACAACAGAAACCCAATATGGCCACCGGATCTCCGCATGCTTCCCACGCCAATACACAGCCTTTCCCGAGGGAATCTCTTATCAATGTTTTCCTTGTCTTTCAAAAGTTCTTCCTCTTGTCCACTCACCACGGATACCCACATACCTAGATTGACCAACTTCAGACAGTGCCATGAGGCTGTTGAAGGAAATGAGTGACGGGAAAACAGTAGTTTGGCTCGGGACATCTTAGCCAAATGCAAGTAGGACTGGCTGAAAGGTGGGCAAACACTTGGCTGCATCCAAAAGTGTATCTGAAAAAATCCCCAGCCCCTTCCACAAAACTCATTTTCCTTGGCCTTCCATTTCCAAAGCACGGGCAGAAATGACATCAGACAAGACAGTTCACGGGCCTTGGCCCAGCATTTGTCACACGACCGTTCATGCTCCAGTCACCTGGTTCTTTGTGAATGGTAGGTGAGAAGAGTCAAGCAATCAATTTCCCCCAGCGCCACCCACCCCACAGCTTTCTCTTTGTTTGTTGCTTATCTCAAGTTACCCACAAAAGCCAAAAGAGTCAGGAATAATGAGGCCAAACAGGATCGAAGCAGCCTTACACTCACTAGGTAGTAAATAGACTAGGACTGTACAGCAGCTGCTCACGAAACACCATTTCACCGAGTCCTTTTGTGGACAAGGGAAATCAGGATCATCTTCAGTAGCAGCCAGCATAATTGGTTTCTATCAACTAATAGAGAGTGAAATAATGCCCGTGTTAGTGTAAGAGGGAAAAAGGAGGCAAGTGGTTTTCTCAAGTATTACAATCTGTATGCAACTGCCCCTCATTCAGGTGATTCACGTTAAGGCTGTCTATGGCTGGCTGGCTCCCTTCCCAATCTGAAAAGTCAAGCTTCATTCCCATGGCATTAGAGCCAAATCTTTGGCTCTTGTTTACCCTCTTGTGACTAGATGAGCCACGGTCAAGTGAGCATCTCCTTCACGTACAAAACTAGTGTTTCAACTCCGTAGCTTTCAAGGAAGAGGGGGAAAAAAAGCCCTGACAAACCAAATCACATACCTCCTACACGCGGTGGTAGTGGCCCTAGGTCAGGAGCACCCGTAGGCAAAACTGTGGAAGCATGGGTGGCTGGCCACGTTCCTGCAGGGGGGCGAGCGTGAGGAGGCCCTACCCTCCAGAATGGATTCGCAGGACCGGTTGGCCCTTGGGGTGGATGAGCCGAAGTTGTTGCTGCTTGGACAGCACCTGGTTCTTTCCCCTCGCAGGGAACTGTTGATGCACTTATGGTGCTGCTCTGTAACAAAATCACATAAATCCCACATCACTAACAAGAAAAAAATGCAAAATTCATACACAAATAGTTAGGGACAGAATGCAAAGAAATCCATGATATACAGAGAAAGTGCTCCAGAGAAACATCAGATGGGTTTTAGCGATCGCAACTGTGTGGTGAAAGAACAGAAAGCAGGTTTCGTCAACACAGCAATATTCTGGCTAAGGAGAATGCACAGACACAGGCCAGGAGAACCCCGATGTAGACTACCTAGCACGCTTATCCCGAGAAGGCAAAGAACAAGTGGGCAGCTTACTCCAGATGTGGCTGAGGAACAAACTGAGAAACTCAGGAAAGTAGATTCTCAAAACATTACGCCCAATGATTCCAATGTACATCCGAAGGGGGGAACCAAATGCCCTGCTACACTGGTGTACTCCCTGAGAGGTGTTGACTCAGAAAAGAAACAGATTTCTAGAGAAAACAAATGACCAGGGGCATGTCTGTTCTGCAAAAAAAGGAGGGATCACAAAGCTCCCGCACACACACGGGTAAGATTACACTGTCAGGACTTACCTCCAGTTTGTCTTGGTTAGCTGCTTGGTTAGAGTCTCGCTTGGAAACTAGGTTTGGACCTACACATTATTAAAAAGAAAGAAAGCGAAAAAGGAAACCATGAACATCGTGGGTCTTAGCATTTTGTTCTTGGGACGTTTCTGGATCGCAAGGGACACTGTGATATCTCCCACATCCAGGTCGGTGCATAAGCCAGCTTGACACCTGCCTCCTTATCCATGGCCTCAAGAATACTCTGAGGCCGCTGGAACTCCTGCTATGCCAAATGCTCTACAGCCAAATGAAGTTGAGGTCTCTGCAGCTGGCACTTAGCAACCCACCTGCTGCAGCAGCATTGAGAAGCTGTCCAGAGAGTAGCACCTCTCTTCTTCCTGCCATTCTGCTCCTGCTTCCTGATTCTTCCTTCAATGAATACTGGCCAACACGAGACCCCACTGGGCAATACGTGTTCCTGGACTCTATGATCGGGAACTGCTCAGCGTCCGAGGACATCCATTCACACATCCCTCCTGGGAATACAACTCTTTGACCCTTCCCTTGCTTTCTCGGCTACTCACTCACACTGCAGCTCACTTGGTGCTCGCACCAAAGTGCTAGTTCTCCGACCTCTCAGCGTCCTCACTTGCTCAATCCTCTCCCGATTCACCAGACTCCACAATCCGTCAGGTCAGCCAGTTGCCAACAGCCTTGTCCTAGAAGTCCTGTTCATTTTGTACTTGACTAACACCGTGCTAAGCCTACATCAATCTGGGGCTCACACATCACTTTACCTACACCTGAGCCACTTGGACAGCCAGAAGAGATGGAAAACTAAGAGCCCTCAAGCTCCCCGCCCTGGGAAAACACACTCATTCACTCACTCACTCACTCACTCACAACAGCCCACATCGATGACAACTGGAACCTGAACATTTCAACCTGATCATCTCCTTCAACATACTGCCAGCTTTGTAGTGCCTGGCCTTCCATCTGTTGACATGGAAGCAAGGTTCCTCCTCAACAACTGACAACATCCATCCTCCTGAAACGCACCTACACTCGCTATGTGGCCACTGAATGGTGAAGAGTGTGAGATGGCACATTTTGAATGCACAACGTGTCAGATGCTTCATATCCATTAAGTACAGACTTCACCAACATACTAATGGCCACCATGGGGAGCACTGGCTGCTGCTCTCTTTTCTAATCCCGCTTCCTGCTTCCAAACCAGGAAAACCAGCAGAGGTGGGCCCAAGGCCATCGGACCCTGCAAACACACGGCAAACCCGGAACACACTCCTGGTTCCCACCATCACAACGGCCTCGATTTGGCTGTGGTTTGTGTGGAGTCGGGCAGAGGATGCAAGCTCTCTTGGCACTTCTCTTCTCTGTGTGACTCTGCTACCTCTCCCCTAAACAGCAGCTACTCTCTAAAACACAAACACACACAAGAATCCAGAAACCCAACACGCAGCCCACACACCCCTGCCGCCTCTTCCCTGTAGCCCTGCTTTTCAGGTAAAGAAAAATGAGCCTTACCGAATAACCAATTTCCTAAACAAATATGCCATGGCTTGTCCAACAATACAGTGTGTGAACGTGCCCACTGCGATGCCATCACCTCTTACGCCATGCCATCGCAGCCATGGGCACACTGATCCAAGGGTCCAAGATCGCCTCTGACCCTCATGCTCACTCTCATAATGCTTGTCCGTTAAATCGTACAACCGACAACAACACAACAGAAACCCAATATGGCCACCGGATCTCCGCATGCTTCCCACGCCAATACACAGCCTTTCCCGAGGGAATCTCTCATCAATGTTTTCCTTGTCTTTCAAAAGTTCTTCCTCTTGTCCACTCACCACGGATACCCACATACCTAGATTGACCAACTTCAGACAGTGCCATGAGGCTGTTGAAGGAAATGAGTGACGGGAAAACAGTAGTTTGGCTCGGGACATCTTAGCCAAATGCAAGTAGGACTGGCTGAAAGGTGGGCAAACACTTGGCTGCATCCAAAAGTGTATCTGAAAAAATCCCCAGCCCCTTCCACAAAACTCATTTTCCTTGGCCTTCCATTTCCAAAGCACGGGCAGAAATGACATCAGACAAGACAGTTCACGGGCCTTGGCCCAGCATTTGTCACACGACCGTTCATGCTCCAGTCACCTGGTTCTTTGTGAATGGTAGGTGAGAAGAGTCAAGCAATCAATTTCCCCCAGCGCCACCCACCCCACAGCTTTCTCTTTGTTTGTTGCTTATCTCAAGTTACCCACAAAAGCCAAAAGAGTCAGGAATAATGAGGCCAAACAGGATCGAAGCAGCCTTACACTCACTAGGTAGTAAATAGACTACGACTGTACAGCAGCTGCTCACGAAACACCATTTCACCGAGTCCTTTTGTGGACAAGGGAAATCAGGATCATCTTCAGTAGCAGCCAGCATAATTGGTTTCTATCAACTAATAGAGAGTGAAATAATGCCCGTGTTAGTGTAAGAGGGAAAAAGGAGGCAAGTGGTTTTCTCAAGTATTACAATCTGTATGCAACTGCCCCTCATTCAGGTGATTCACGTTAAGGCTGTCTATGGCTGGCTGGCTCCCTTCCCAATCTGAAAAGTCAAGCTTCATTCCCATGGCATTAGAGCCAAATCTTTGGCTCTTGTTTACCCTCTTGTGACTAGATGAGCCACGGTCAAGTGAGCATCTCCTTCACGTACAAAACTAGTGTTTCAACTCCGTAGCTTTCAAGGAAGAGGGGGAAAAAAAGCCCTGACAAACCAAATCACATACCTCCTACATGCGGTGGTAGTGGCCCTAGGTCAGGAGCACCCGTAGGCAAAACTGTGGAAGCATGGGTGGCTGGCCACGTTCCTGCAGGGGGGCGAGCGTGAGGAGGCCCTACCCTCCAGAATGGATTCGCAGGACCGGTTGGCCCTTGGGGTGGATGAGCCGAAGTTGTTGCTGCTTGGACAGCACCTGGTTCTTTCCCCTCGCAGGGAACTGTTGATGCACTTATGGTGCTGCTCTGTAACAAAATCACATAAATCCCACATCACTAACAAGAAAAAAATGCAAAATTCATACACAAATAGTTAGGGACAGAATGCAAAGAAATCCATGATATACAGAGAAAGTGTTCCAGAGAAACATTAGATGGGTTTTAGCGATCGCAACTGTGTGGTGAAAGAACAGAAAGCAGGTTTCGTCAACACAGCAATATTCTGGCTAAGGAGAATGCACAGACACAGGCCAGGAGAACCCCGATGTAGACTACCTAGCACGCTTATCCCGAGAAGGCAAAGAACAAGTGGGCAGCTTACTCCAGATGTGGCTGAGGAACAAACTGAGAAACTCAGGAAAGTAGATTCTCAAAACATTACGCCCAATGATTCCAATGTACATCCGAAGGGGGGAACCAAATGCCCTGCTACACTGGTGTACTCCCTGAGAGGTGTTGACTCAGAAAAGAAACAGATTTCTAGAGAAAACAAATGACCAGGGGCATGTCTGTTCTGCAAAACAAGGAGGGATCACAAAGCTCCCGCACACACACGGGTAAGATTACACTGTCAGGACTTACCTCCAGTTTGTCTTGGTTAGCTGCTTGGTTAGAGTCTCGCTCGGAAACTAGGTTTGGACCTACACATTATTAAAAAGAAAGAAAGAGAAAAAGGAAACCATGAACATCGTGGGTCTTAGCATTTTGTTCTTGGGACGTTTCTGGATCGCAAGGGACACTGTGATATCTCCCACATCCAGGTCGGTGCATAAGCCAGCTTGACACCTGCCTCCTTATCCATGGCCTCAAGAATACTCTGAGGCCGCTGGAACTCCTGCTATGCCAAATGCTCTACAGCCAAATGAAGTTGAGGTCTCTGCAGCTGGCACTTAGCAACCCACCTGCTGCAGCAGCATTGAGAAGCTGTCCAGAGAGTAGCACCTCTCTTCTTCCTGCCATTCTGCTCCTGCTTCCTGATTCTTCCTTCAATGAATACTGGCCAACACGAGACCCCACTGGGCAATACGTGTTCCTGGACTCTATGATCGGGAACTGCTCAGCGTCCGAGGACATCCATTCACACATCCCTCCTGGGAATACAACTCTTTCACCCTTCCCTTGCTTTCTCGGCTACTCACTCACACTGCAGCTCACTTGGTGCTCGCACCAAAGTGCTAGTTCTCCGACCTCTCAGCGTCCTCACTTGCTCAATCCTCTCCCGATTCACCAGACTCCACAATCCGTCAGGTCAGCCAGTTGCCAACAGCCTTGTCCTAGAAGTCCTGTTCATTTTGTACTTGACTGACACCGTGCTAAGCCTACATCAATCTGGGGCTCACACATCACTTTACCTACACCTGAGCCACTTGGACAGCCAGAAGAGATGGAAAACTAAGAGCCCTCAAGCTCCCCGCCCTGGGAAAACACACTCATTCACTCACTCACTCACTCACTCACAACAGCCCACATCGATGACAACTGGAACCTGAACATTTCAACCTGATCATCTCCTTCAACATACTGCCAGCTTTGTAGTGCCTGGCCTTCCATCTGTTGACATGGAAGCAAGGTTCCTCCTCAACAACTGACAACATCCATCCTCCTGAAACGCACCTACACTCGCTATGTGGCCACTGAATGGTGAAGAGTGTGAGATGGCACATTTTGAATGCACAACGTGTCAGATGCTTCATATCCATTAAGTACAGACTTCACCAACATACTAATGGCCACCATGGGGAGCACTGGCTGCTGCTCTCTTTTCTAATCCCGCTTCCTGCTTCCAAACCAGGAAAACCAGCAGAGGCGGGCCCAAGGCCATCGGACCCTGCAAACACACGGCAAACCCGGAACACACTCCTGGTTCCCACCATCACAACGGCCTCGATTTGGCTGTGGTTTGTGTGGAGTCGGGCAGAGGATGCAAGCTCTCTTGGCTCTTCTCTTCTCTGTGTGACTCTGCTACCTCTCCCCTAAACAGCAGCTACTCTCTAAAACACAAACACACACAAGAATCCAGAAACCCAACACGCAGCCCACACACCCCTGCCGCCTCTTCCCTGTAGCCCTGCTTTTCAGGTAAAGAAAAATGAGCCTTACCGAATAACCAATTTCCTAAACAAATATGCCATGGCTTGTCCAACGATACAGTGTGTGAACGTGCCCACTGCGATGCCATCACCTCTTACGCCATGCCATCGCAGCCATGGGCACACTGATCCAAGGGTCCAAGATCGCCTCTGACCCTCATGCTCACTCTCATAATGCTTGTCCGTTAAATCGTACAACCGACAACAACACAACAGAAACCCAATATGGCCACCGGATCTCCGCATGCTTCCCACGCCAATACACAGCCTTTCCCGAGGGAATCTCTTATCAATGTTTTCCTTGTCTTTCAAAAGTTCTTCCTCTTGTCCACTCACCACGGATACCCACATACCTAGATTGACCAACTTCAGACAGTGCCATGAGGCTGTTGAAGGAAATGAGTGACGGGAAAACAGTAGTTTGGCTCAGGACATCTTAGCCAAATGCAAGCAGGACTGGCTGAAAGGTGGGCAAACACTTGGCTGCATCCAAAAGTGTATCTGAAAAAATCCCCAGCCCCTTCCACAAAACTCATTTTCCTTGGCCTTCCATTTCCAAAGCACGGGCAGAAATGACATCAGACAAGACAGTTCACGGGCCTTGGCCCAGCATTTGTCACACGACCGTTCATGCTCCAGTCACCTGGTTCTTTGTGAATGGTAGGTGAGAAGAGTCAAGCAATCAATTTCCCCCAGCGCCACCCACCCCACAGCTTTCTCTTTGTTTGTTGCTTATCTCAAGTTACCCACAAAAGCCAAAAGAGTCAGGAATAATGAGGCCAAACAGGATCGAAGCAGCCTTACACTCACTAGGTAGTAAATAGACTAGGACTGTACAGCAGCTGCTCACGAAACACCATTTCACCGAGTCCTTTTGTGGACAAGGGAAATCAGGATCATCTTCAGTAGCAGCCAGCATAATTGGTTTCTATCAACTAATAGAGAGTGAAATAATGCCCGTGTTAGTGTAAGAGGGAAAAAGGAGGCAAGTGGTTTTCTCAAGTATTACAATCTGTATGCAACTGCCCCTCATTCAGGTGATTCACGTTAAGGCTGTCTATGGCTGGCTGGCTCCCTTCCCAATCTGAAAAGTCAAGCTTCATTCCCATGGCATTAGAGCCAAATCTTTGGCTCTTGCTTACCCTCTTGTGACTAGATGAGCCACGGTCAAGTGAGCATCTCCTTCACGTACAAAACTAGTGTTTCAACTTCGTAGCTTTCAAGGAAGAGGGGGAAAAAAAGCCCTGACAAACCAAATCACATACCTCCTACACGCGGTGGTAGTGGCCCTAGGTCAGGAGCACCCGTAGGCAAAACTGTGGAAGCATGGGTGGCTGGCCACGTTCCTGCAGGGGGGCGAGCGTGAGGAGGCCCTACCCTCCAGAATGGATTCGCAGGACCGGTTGGCCCTTGGGGTGGATGAGCCGAAGTTGTTGCTGCTTGGACAGCACCTGGTTCTTTCCCCTCGCAGGGAACTGTTGATGCACTTATGGTGCTGCTCTGTAACAAAATCACATAAATCCCACATCACTAACAAAAAAAAAATGCAAAATTCATACACAAATAGTTAGGGACAGAATGCAAAGAAATCCATGATATACAGAGAAAGTGCTCCAGAGAAACATCAGATGGGTTTTAGCGATCGCAACTGTGTGGTGAAAGAACAGAAAGCAGGTTTCGTCAACACAGCAATATTCTGGCTAAGGAGAATGCACAGACACAGGCCAGGAGAACCCCGATGTAGACTACCTAGCACGCTTATCCCGAGAAGGCAAAGAACAAGTGGGCAGCTTACTCCAGATGTGGCTGAGGAACAAACTGAGAAACTCAGGAAAGTAGATTCTCAAAACATTACGCCCAATGATTCCAATGTACATCCGAAGGGGGGAACCAAATGCCCTGCTACACTGGTGTACTCCCTGAGAGGTGTTGACTCAGAAAAGAAACAGATTTCTAGAGAAAACAAATGACCAGGGGCATGTCTGTTCTGCAAAAAAAGGAGGGATCACAAAGCTCCCGCACACACACGGGTAAGATTACACTGTCAGGACTTACCTCCAGTTTGTCTTGGTTAGCTGCTTGGTTAGAGTCTCGCTTGGAAACTAGGTTTGGACCTACACATTATTAAAAAGAAAGAAAGAGAAAAAGGAAACCATGAACATCGTGGGTCTTAGCATTTTGTTCTTGGGACGTTTCTGGATCGCAAGGGACACTGTGATATCTCCCACATCCAGGTCGGTGCATAAGCCAGCTTGACACCTGCCTCCTTATCCATGGCCTCAAGAATACTCTGAGGCCGCTGGAACTCCTGCTATGCCAAATGCTCTACAGCCAAATGAAGTTGAGGTCTCTGCAGCTGGCACTTAGCAACCCACCTGCTGCAGCAGCATTGAGAAGCTGTCCAGAGAGTAGCACCTCTCTTCTTCCTGCCATTCTGCTCCTGCTTCCTGATTCTTCCTTCAATGAATACTGGCCAACACGAGACCCCACTGGGCAATACGTGTTCCTGGACTCTATGATCGGGAACTGCTCAGCGTCCGAGGACATCCATTCACACATCCCTCCTGGGAATACAACTCTTTGACCCTTCCCTTGCTTTCTCGGCTACTCACTCACACTGCAGCTCACTTGGTGCTCGCACCAAAGTGCTAGTTCTCCGACCTCTCAGCGTCCTCACTTGCTCAATCCTCTCCCGATTCACCAGACTCCACAATCCGTCAGGTCAGCCAGTTGCCAACAGCCTTGTCCTAGAAGTCATGTTCATTTTGTACTTGACTGACACCGTGCTAAGCCTACATCAATCTGGGGCTCACACATCACTTTACCTACACCTGAGCCACTTGGACAGCCAGAAGAGATGGAAAACTAAGAGCCCTCAAGCTCCCCGCCCTGGGAAAACACACTCATTCACTCACTCACTCACTCACTCACAACAGCCCACATCGATGACAACTGGAACCTGAACATTTCAACCTGATCATCTCCTTCAACATACTGCCAGCTTTGTAGTGCCTGGCCTTCCATCTGTTGACATGGAAGCAAGGTTCCTCCTCAACAACTGACAACATCCATCCTCCTGAAACGCACCTACACTCGCTATGTGGCCACTGAATGGTGAAGAGTGTGAGATGGCACATTTTGAATGCACAACGTGTCAGATGCTTCATATCCATTAAGTACAGACTTCACCAACATACTAATGGCCACCATGGGGAGCACTGGCTGCTGCTCTCTTTTCTAATCCCGCTTCCTGCTTCCAAACCAGGAAAACCAGCAGAGGTGGGCCCAAGGCCATCGGACCCTGCAAACACACGGCAAACCCGGAACACACTCCTGGTTCCCACCATCACAACGGCCTCGATTTGGCTGTGGTTTGTGTGGAGTCGGGCAGAGGATGCAAGCTCTCTTGGCACTTCTCTTCTCTGTGTGACTCTGCTACCTCTCCCCTAAACAGCAGCTACTCTCTAAAACACAAACAAACACAAGAATCCAGAAACCCAACACGCAGCCCACACACCCCTGCCGCCTCTTCCCTGTAGCCCTGCTTTTCAGGTAAAGAAAAATGAGCCTTACCAAATCCCCAATTTCCTAAACAAATATGCCATGGCTTGTCCAACAATACAGTGTGTGAACGTGCCCACTGCGATGCCATCACCTCTTACGCCATGCCATCGCAGCCATGGGCACACTGATCCAAGGGTCCAAGATCGCCTCTGACCCTCATGCTCACTCTCATAATGCTTGTCCGTTAAATCGTACAACCGACAACAACACAACAGAAACCCAATATGGCCACCGGATCTCCGCATGCTTCCCACGCCAATACACAGCCTTTCCCGAGGGAATCTCTTATCAATGTTTTCCTTGTCTTTCAAAAGTTCTTCCTCTTGTCCACTCACCACGGATACCCACATACCTAGATTGACCAACTTCAGACAGTGCCATGAGGCTGTTGAAGGAAATGAGTGACGGGAAAACAGTAGTTTGGCTCGGGACATCTTAGCCAAATGCAAGTAGGACTGGCTGAAAGGTGGGCAAACACTTGGCTGCATCCAAAAGTGTATCTGAAAAAATCCCCAGCCCCTTCCACAAAACTCATTTTCCTTGGCCTTCCATTTCCAAAGCACGGGCAGAAATGACATCAGACAAGACAGTTCACGGGCCTTGGCCCAGCATTTGTCACACGACCGTTCATGCTCCAGTCACCTGGTTCTTTGTGAATGGTAGGTGAGAAGAGTCAAGCAATCAATTTCCCCCAGCGCCACCCACCCCACAGCTTTCTCTTTGTTTGTTGCTTATCTCAAGTTACCCACAAAAGCCAAAAGAGTCAGGAATAATGAGGCCAAACAGGATCGAAGCAGCCTTACACTCACTAGGTAGTAAATAGACTAGGACTGTACAGCAGCTGCTCACGAAACACCATTTCACCGAGTCCTTTTGTGGACAAGGGAAATCAGGATCATCTTCAGTAGCAGCCAGCATAATTGGTTTCTATCAACTAATAGAGAGTGAAATAATGCCCGTGTTAGTGTAAGAGGGAAAAAGGAGGCAAGTGGTTTTCTCAAGTATTACAATCTGTATGCAACTGCCCCTCATTCAGGTGATTCACGTTAAGGCTGTCTATGGCTGGCTGGCTCCCTTCCCAATCTGAAAAGTCAAGCTTCATTCCCATGGCATTAGAGCCAAATCTTTGGCTCTTGTTTACCCTCTTGTGACTAGATGAGCCACGGTCAAGTGAGCATCTCCTTCACGTACAAAACTAGTGTTTCAACTTCGTAGCTTTCAAGGAAGAGGGGGAAAAAAAGCCCTGACAAACCAAATCACATACCTCCTACACGCGGTGGTAGTGGCCCTAGGTCAGGAGCACCCGCAGGCAAAAATTTGGAAGCATGGGTGGCTGGCCACGTTCCTGCAGGGGGGCGAGCGTGAGGAGGCCCTACCCTCCAGAATGGATTCGCAGGACCGGTTGGCCCTTGGGGTGGATGAGCCGAAGTTGTTGCTGCTTGGACAGCACCTGGTTCTTTCCCCTCGCAGGGAACTGTTGATGCACTTATGGTGCTGCTCTGTAACAAAATCACATAAATCCCACATCACTAACAAGAAAAAAATGCAAAATTCATACACAAATAGTTAGGGACAGAATGCAAAGAAATCCATGATATACAGAGAAAGTGCTCCAGAGAAACATCAGATGGGTTTTAGCGATCGCAACTGTGTGGTGAAAGAACAGAAAGCAGGTTTCGTCAACACAGCAATATTCTGGCTAAGGAGAATGCACAGACACAGGCCAGGAGAACCCCGATGTAGACTACCTAGCACGCTTATCCCGAGAAGGCAAAGAACAAGTGGGCAGCTTACTCCAGATGTGGCTGAGGAACAAACTGAGAAACTCAGGAAAGTAGATTCTCAAAACATTACGCCCAATGATTCCAATGTACATCCGAAGGGGGGAACCAAATGCCCTGCTACACTGGTGTACTCCCTGAGAGGTGTTGACTCAGAAAAGAAACAGATTTCTAGAGAAAACAAATGACCAGGGGCATGTCTGTTCTGCAAAACAAGGAGGGATCACAAAGCTCCCGCACACACACGGGTAAGATTACACTGTCAGGACTTACCTCCAGTTTGTCTTGGTTAGCTGCTTGGTTAGAGTCTCGCTCGGAAACTAGGTTTGGACCTACACATTATTAAAAAGAAAGAAAGAGAAAAAGGAAACCATGAACATCGTGGGTCTTAGCATTTTGTTCTTGGGACGTTTCTGGATCGCAAGGGACACTGTGATATCTCCCACATCCAGGTCGGTGCATAAGCCAGCTTGACACCTGCCTCCTTATCCATGGCCTCAAGAATACTCTGAGGCCGCTGGAACTCCTGCTATGCCAAATGCTCTACAGCCAAATGAAGTTGAGGTCTCTGCAGCTGGCACTTAGCAACCCACCTGCTGCAGCAGCATTGAGAAGCTGTCCAGAGAGTAGCACCTCTCTTCTTCCTGCCATTCTGCTCCTGCTTCCTGATTCTTCCTTCAATGAATACTGGCCAACACGAGACCCCACTGGGCAATACGTGTTCCTGGACTCTATGATCGGGAACTGCTCAGCGTCCGAGGACATCCATTCACACATCCCTCCTGGGAATACAACTCTTTGACCCTTCCCTTGCTTTCTCGGCTACTCACTCACACTGCAGCTCACTTGGTGCTCGCACCAAAGTGCTAGTTCTCCGACCTCTCAGCGTCCTCACTTGCTCAATCCTCTCCCGATTCACCAGACTCCACAATCCGTCAGGTCAGCCAGTTGCCAACAGCCTTGTCCTAGAAGTCATGTTCATTTTGTACTTGACTGACACCGTGCTAAGCCTACATCAATCTGGGGCTCACACATCACTTTACCTACACCTGAGCCACTTGGACAGCCAGAAGAGATGGAAAACTAAGAGCCCTCAAGCTCCCCGCCCTGGGAAAACACACTCATTCACTCACTCACTCACTCACTCACAACAGCCCACATCGATGACAACTGGAACCTGAACATTTCAACCTGATCATCTCCTTCAACATACTGCCAGCTTTGTAGTGCCTGGCCTTCCATCTGTTGACATGGAAGCAAGGTTCCTCCTCAACAACTGACAACATCCATCCTCCTGAAACGCACCTACACTCGCTATGTGGCCACTGAATGGTGAAGAGTGTGAGATGGCACATTTTGAATGCACAACGTGTCAGATGCTTCATATCCATTAAGTACAGACTTCACCAACATACTAATGGCCACCATGGGGAGCACTGGCTGCTGCTCTCTTTTCTAATCCCGCTTCCTGCTTCCAAACCAGGAAAACCAGCAGAGGCAGGCCCAAGGCCATCGGACCCTGCAAACACACGGCAAACCCGGAACACACTCCTGGTTCCCACCATCACAATGGCCTCGATTTGGCTGTGGTTTGTGTGGAGTCGGGCAGAGGATGCAAGCTCTCTTGGCACTTCTCTTCTCTGTGTGACTCTGCTACCTCTCCCCTAAACAGCAGCTACTCTCTAAAACACAAACACACACAAGAATCCAGAAACCCAACACGCAGCCCACACACCCCTGCCGCCTCTTCCCTGTAGCCCTGCTTTTCAGGTAAAGAAAAATGAGCCTTACCGAATAACCAATTTCCTAAACAAATATGCCATGGCTTGTCCAACGATACAGTGTGTGAACGTGCCCACTGCGATGCCATCACCTCTTACGCCATGCCATCGCAGCCATGGGCACACTGATCCAAGGGTCCAAGATCACCTCTGACCCTCATGCTCACTCTCATAATGCTTGTCCGTTAAATCGTACAACCGACAAACAACACAACAGAAACCCAATATGGCCACCGGATCTCCGCATGCTTCCCACGCCAATAGACAGCCTTTCCCGAGGGAATCTCTCATCAATGTTTTCCTTGCCTATCTCACCACGGATACCCACATACCTAGATTGACCAACTTCAGACAGTGCCATGAGGCTGTTGAAGGAAATGAGTGACGGGAAAACAGTAGTTTGGCTCGGGACATCTTAGCCAAATGCAAGTAGGACTGGCTGAAAGGTGGGCAAACACTTGGCTGCATCCAAAAGTGTATCTGAAAAAATCCCCAGCCCCTTCCACAAAACTCATTTTCCTTGGCCTTCCATTTCCAAAGCACGGGCAGAAATGACATCAGACAAGACAGTTCACGGGCCTTGGCCCAGCATTTGTCACACGACCGTTCATGCTCCAGTCACCTGGTTCTTTGTGAATGGTAGGTGAGAAGAGTCAAGCAATCAATTTCCCCCAGCGCCACCCACCCCACAGCTTTCTCTTTGTTTGTTGCTTATCTCAAGTTACCCACAAAAGCCAAAAGAGTCAGGAATAATGAGGCCAAACAGGATCGAAGCAGCCTTACACTCACTAGGTAGTAAATAGACTAGGACTGTACAGCAGCTGCTCACGAAACACCATTTCACCGAGTCCTTTTGTGGACAAGGGAAATCAGGATCATCTTCAGTAGCAGCCAGCATAATTGGTTTCTATCAACTAATAGAGAGTGAAATAATGCCCGTGTTAGTGTAAGAGGGAAAAAGGAGGCAAGTGGTTTTCTCAAGTATTACAATCTGTATGCAACTGCCCCTCATTCAGGTGATTCACATTAAGGCTGTCTATGGCTGGCTTGCTCCCTTCCCAATCTGAAAAGTCAAGCTTCATTCCCATGGCATTAGAGCCAAATCTTTGGCTCTTGCTTATCCTCTTGTGACTAGATGAGCCACGGTCAAGTGAGCATCTCCTTCACGTACAAAACTAGTGTTTCAACTTCGTAGCTTTCAAGGAAGAGGGGGAAAAAAAGCCCTGACAAACCAAATCACATACCTCCTACACGCGGTGGTAGTGGCCCTAGGTCAGGAGCACCCGTAGGCAAAAATTTGGAAGCATGGGTGGCTGGCTGCGTTCCTGCAGGGGGGCGAGCGTGAGGAGGCCCTACCCTCCAGAATGGATTCGCAGGACCGGTTGGCCCTTGGGGTGGATGAGCCGAAGTTGTTGCTGCTTGGACAGCACCTGGTTCTTTCCCCTCGCAGGGAACTGTTGATGCACTTATGGTGCTGCTCTGTAACAAAATCACATAAATCCCACATCAATAACAAGAAAAAAATGCAAAATTCATACACAAATAGTTAGGGACAGAATGCAAAGAAATCCATGATATACAGAGAAAGTGCTCCAGAGAAACATCAGATGGGTTTTAGCGATCGCAACTGTGTGGTGAAAGAACAGAAAGCAGGTTTCGTCAACACAGCAATATTCTGGCTAAGGAGAATGCACAGACACAGGCCAGGAGAACCCCGATGTAGACTACCTAGCACGCTTATCCCGAGAAGGCAAAGAACAAGTGGGCAGCTTACTCCAGATGTGGCTGAGGAACAAACTGAGAAACTCAGGAAAGTAGATTCTCAAAACATTACGCCCAATGATTCCAATGTACATCCGAAGGGGGGAACCAAATGCCCTGCTACACTGGTGTACTCCCTGAGAGGTGTTGACTCAGAAAAGAAACAGATTTCTAGAGAAAACAAATGACCAGGGGCATGTCTGTTCTGCAAAACAAGGAGGGATCACAAAGCTCCCGCACACACACGGGTAAGATTACACTGTCAGGACTTACCTCCAGTTTGTCTTGGTTAGCTGCTTGGTTAGAGTCTCGCTCGGAAACTAGGTTTGAACCTACACATTATTAAAAAGAAAGAGAAAAAGGAAACCATGAACATCGTGGGTCTTAGCATTTTGTTCTTGGGACGTTTCTGGATCGCAAGGGACACTGTGATATCTCCCACATCCAGGTCGGTGCATAAGCCAGCTTGACACCTGCCTCCTTATCCATGGCCTCAAGAATACTCTGAGGCCGCTGGAACTCCTGCTATGCCAAATGCTCTACAGCCAAATGAAGTTGAGGTCTCTGCAGCTGGCACTTAGCAACCCACCTGCTGCAGCAGCATTGAGAAGCTGTCCAGAGAGAGGCACCTCTCTTCTTCCTGCCATTCTGCTCCTGCTTCCTGATTCTTCCTTCAATGAATACTGGCCAACACGAGACCCCACTGGGCAATACGTGTTCCTGGACTCTATGATCGGGAACTGCTCAGCGTCCGAGGACATCCATTCACACATCCCTCCTGGGAATACAACTCTTTGACCCTTCCCTTGCTTTCTCGGCTACTCACTCACACTGCAGCTCACTTGGTGCTCGCACCAAAGTGCTAGTTCTCCGACCTCTCAGCGTCCTCACTTGCTCAATCCTCTCCCGATTCACCAGACTCCACAATCCGTCAGGTCAGCCAGTTGCCAACAGCCTTGTCCTAGAAGTCATGTTCATTTTGTACTTGACTGACACCGTGCTAAGCCTACATCAATCTGGGGCTCACACATCACTTTACCTACACCTGAGCCACTTGGACAGCCAGAAGAGATGGAAAACTAAGAGCCCTCAAGCTCCCCGCCCTGGGAAAACACACTCATTCACTCACTCACTCACTCACTCACAACAGCCCACATCGATGACAACTGGAACCTGAACATTTCAACCTGATCATCTCCTTCAACATACTGCCAGCTTTGTAGTGCCTGGCCTTCCATCTGTTGACATGGAAGCAAGGTTCCTCCTCAACAACTGACAACATCCATCCTCCTGAAACGCACCTACACTCGCTATGTGGCCACTGAATGGTGAAGAGTGTGAGATGGCACATTTTGAATGCACAACGTGTCAGATGCTTCATATCCATTAAGTACAGACTTCACCAACATACTAATGGCCACCATGGGGAGCACTGGCTGCTGCTCTCTTTTCTAATCCCGCTTCCTGCTTCCAAACCAGGAAAACCAGCAGAGGCGGGCCCAAGGCCATCGGACCCTGCAAACACACGGCAAACCCGGAACACACTCCTGGTTCCCACCATCACAACGGCCTCGATTTGGCTGTGGTTTGTGTGGAGTCGGGCAGAGGATGCAAGCTCTCTTGGCACTTCTTTTCTCTGTGTGACTCTGCTACCTCTCCCCTAAACAGCAGCTACTCTCTAAAACACAAACAAACACAAGAATCCAGAAACCCAACACGCAGCCCACACACCCCTGCCGCCTCTTCCCTGTAGCCCTGCTTTTCAGGTAAAGAAAAATGAGCCTTACCGAATCCCCAATTTCCTAAACAAATATGCCATGGCTTGTCCAACGATACAGTGTGTGAATGTGCCCACTGCGATGCCATCACCTCTTACGCCATGCCATCACAGCCATGGGCACACTGATCCAAGGGTCCAAGATCACCTCTGACCCTCATGCTCACTCTCATAATGCTTGTCCGTTAAATCGTACAACCGACAACAACACAACAGAAACCCAATATGGCCACCGGATCTCCGCATGCTTCCCACGCCAATAGACAGCCTTTCCCGAGGGAATCTCTCATCAATATTTTCCTTGCCTATCTCACCACGGATACCCACATACCTAGATTGACCAACTTCAGACAGTGCCATGAGGATGTTGAAGGAAATGAGCGACGGGAAAACAGTAGTTTGGCTCGGGACATCTTAGCCAAATGCAAGTAGGACTGGCTGAAAGGTGGGCAAACACTTGGCTGCATCCAAAAGTGTATCTGAAAAAATCCCCAGCCCCTTCCACAAAACTCATTTTCCTTGGCCTTCCATTTCCAAAGCACGGGCAGAAATGACATCAGACAAGACAGTTCACGGGCCTTGGCCCAGCATTTGTCACACGACCGTTCATGCTCCAGTCACCTGGTTCTTTGTGAATGGTAGGTGAGAAGAGTCAAGCAATCAATTTCCCCCAGCGCCACCCACCCCACAGCTTTCTCTTTGTTTGTTGCTTATCTCAAGTTACCCACAAAAGCCAAAAGAGTCAGGAATAATGAGGCCAAACAGGATCGAAGCAGCCTTACACTCACTAGGTAGTAAATAGACTACGACTGTACAGCAGCTGCTCACGAAACAACATTTCACCGAGTCCTTTTGTGGACAAGGGAAATCAGGATCATCTTCAGTAGCAGCCAGCATAATTGGTTTCTATCAACTAATAGAGAGTGAAATAATGCCCGTGTTAGTGTAAGAGGGGAAAAAGGAGGCAAGTGGTTTTCTCAAGTATTACAATCTGTATGCAACTGCCCCTCATTCAGGTGATTCACGTTAAGGCTGTCTATGGCTGGCTGGCTCCCTTCCCAATCTGAAAAGTCAAGCTTCATTCCCATGGCATTAGAGCCAAATCTTTGGCTCTTGCTTACCCTCTTGTGACTAGATGAGCCACGGTCAAGTGAGCATCTCCTTCACGTACAAAACTAGTGTTTCAACTTCGTAGCTTTCAAGGAAGAGGGGGAAAAAAAGCCCTGACAAACCAAATCACATACCTCCTACACGCGGTGGTAGTGGCCCTAGGTCAGGAGCACCCGCAGGCAAAAATTTGGAAGCATGGGTGGCTGGCTGCGTTCCTGCAGGGGGGCGAGCGTGAGGAGGCCCTACCCTCCAGAATGGATTCGCAGGACCGGTTGGCCCTTGGGGTGGATGAGCCGAAGTTGTTGCTGCTTGGACAGCACCTGGTTCTTTCCCCTCGCAGGGAACTGTTGATGCACTTATGGTGCTGCTCTGTAACAAAATCACATAAATCCCACATCACTAACAAGAAAAAAATGCAAAATTCATACACAAATAGTTAGGGACAGAATGCAAAGAAATCCATGATATACAGAGAAAGTGTTCCAGAGAAACATCAGATGGGTTTTAGCGATCGCAACTGTGTGGTGAAAGAACAGAAAGCAGGTTTCGTCAACACAGCAATATTCTGGCTAAGGAGAATGCACAGACACAGGCCAGGAGAACCCCGATGTAGACTACCTAGCACGCTTATCCCGAGAAGGCAAAGAACAAGTGGGCAGCTTACTCCAGATGTGGCTGAGGAACAAACTGAGAAACTCAGGAAAGTAGATTCTCAAAACATTACGCCCAATGATTCCAATGTACATCCGAAGGGGGGAACCAAATGCCCTGCTACACTGGTGTACTCCCTGAGAGGTGTTGACTCAGAAAAGAAACAGATTTCTAGAGAAAACAAATGACCAGGGGCATGTCTGTTCTGCAAAACAAGGAGGGATCACAAAGCTCCCGCACACACACGGGTAAGATTACACTGTCAGGACTTACCTCCAGTTTGTCTTGGTTAGCTGCTTGGTTAGAGTCTCGCTCGGAAACTAGGTTTGGACCTACACATTATTAAAAAGAAAGAGAAAAAGGAAACCATGAACATCGTGGGTCTTAGCATTTTGTTCTTGGGACGTTTCTGGATCGCAAGGGACACTGTGATATCTCCCACATCCAGGTCGGTGCATAAGCCAGCTTGACACCTGCCTCCTTATCCATGGCCTCAAGAATACTCTGAGGCCGCTGGAACTCCTGCTATGCCAAATGCTCTACAGCCAAATGAAGTTGAGGTCTCTGCAGCTGGCACTTAGCAACCCACCTGCTGCAGCAGCATTGAGAAGCTGTCCAGAGAGTAGCACCTCTCTTCTTCCTGCCATTCTGCTCCTGCTTCCTGATTCTTCCTTCAATGAATACTGGCCAACACGAGACCCCACTGGGCAATACGTGTTCCTGGACTCTATGATCGGGAACTGCTCAGCGTCCGAGGACATCCATTCACACATCCCTCCTGGGAATACAACTCTTTCACCCTTCCCTTGCTTTCTCGGCTACTCACTCACACTGCAGCTCACTTGGTGCTCGCACCAAAGTGCTAGTTCTCCGACCTCTCAGCGTCCTCACTTGCTCAATCCTCTCCCGATTCACCACAATCCGTCAGGTCAGCCAGTTGCCAACAGCCTTGTCCTAGAAGTCATGTTCATTTTGTACTTGACTGACACCGTGCTAAGCCTACATCAATCTGGGGCTCACACATCACTTTACCTACACCTGAGCCACTTGGACAGCCAGAAGAGATGGAAAACTAAGAGCCCTCAAGCTCCCCGCCCTGGGAAAACACACTCATTCACTCACTCACTCACTCACTCACAACAGCCCACATCGATGACAACTGGAACCTGAACATTTCAACCTGATCATCTCCTTCAACATACTGCCAGCTTCGTAGTGCCTGGCCTTCCATCTGTTGACATGGAAGCAAGGTTCCTCCTCAACAACTGACAACATCCATCCTCCTGAAACGCACCTACACTCGCTATGTGGCCACTGAATGGTGAAGAGTGTGAGATGGCACATTTTGAATGCACAACGTGTCAGATGCTTCATATCCATTAAGTACAGACTTCACCAACATACTAATGGCCACCATGGGGAGCACTGGCTGCTGCTCTCTTTTCTAATCCCGCTTCCTGCTTCCAAACCAGGAAAACCAGCAGAGGCGGGCCCAAGGCCATCGGACCCTGCAAACACACGGCAAACCCGGAACACACTCCTGGTTCCCACCATCACAACGGCCTCGATTTGGCTGTGGTTTGTGTGGAGTCGGGCAGAGGATGCAAGCTCTCTTGGCACTTCTTTTCTCTGTGTGACTCTGCTACCTCTCCCCTAAACAGCAGCTACTCTCTAAAACACAAACAAACACAAGAATCCAGAAACCCAACACGCAGCCCACACACCCCTGCCGCCTCTTCCCTGTAGCCCTGCTTTTCAGGTAAAGAAAAATGAGCCTTACCGAATCCCCAATTTCCTAAACAAATATGCCATGGCTTGTCCAACGATACAGTGTGTGAACGTGCCCACTGCGATGCCATCACCTCTTACGCCATGCCATCGCAGCCATGGGCACACTGATCCAAGGGTCCAAGATCGCCTCTGACCCTCATGCTCACTCTCATAATGCTTGTCCGTTAAATCGTACAACCGACAACAACACAACAGAAACCCAATATGGCCACCGGATCTCCGCATGCTTCCCACGCCAATAGACAGCCTTTCCCGAGGGAATCTCTTATCAATGTTTTCCTTGTCTTTCAAAAGTTCTTCCTCTTGTCCACTCACCACGGATACCCACATACCTAGATTGACCAACTTCAGACAGTGCCATGAGGCTGTTGAAGGAAATGAGTGACGGGAAAACAGTAGTTTGGCTCGGGACATCTTAGCCAAATGCAAGTAGGACTGGCTGAAAGGTGGGCAAACACTTGGCTGCATCCAAAAGTGTATCTGAAAAAATCCCCAGCCCCTTCCACAAAACTCATTTTCCTTGGCCTTCCATTTCCAAAGCACGGGCAGAAATGACATCAGACAAGACAGTTCACGGGCCTTGGCCCAGCATTTGTCACACGACCGTTCATGCTCCAGTCACCTGGTTCTTTGTGAATGGTAGGTGAGAAGAGTCAAGCAATCAATTTCCCCCAGCGCCACCCACCCCACAGCTTTCTCTTTGTTTGTTGCTTATCTCAAGTTACCCACAAAAGCCAAAAGAGTCAGGAATAATGAGGCCAAACAGGATCGAAGCAGCCTTACACTCACTAGGAAGTAAATAGACTACGACTGTACAGCAGCTGCTCACGAAACACCATTTCACCGAGTCCTTTTGTGGACAAGGGAAATCAGGATCATCTTCAGTAGCAGCCAGCATAATTGGTTTCTATCAACTAATAGAGAGTGAAATAATGCCCGTGTTAGTGTAAGAGGGAAAAAGGAGGCAAGTGGTTTTCTCAAGTATTACAATCTGTATGCAACTGCCCCTCATTCAGGTGATTCACGTTAAGGCTGCCTATGGCTGGCTGGCTCCCTTCCCAATCTGAAAAGTCAAGCTTCATTCCCATGGCATTAGAGCCAAATCTTTGGCTCTTGCTTACCCTCTTGTGACTAGATGAGCCACGGTCAAGTGAGCATCTCCTTCACGTACAAAACTAGTGCTTCAACTTCGTAGCTTTCAAGGAAGAGGGGGAAAAAAAGCCCTGACAAACCAAATCACATACCTCCTACACACGGTGGTAGTAGGCAAAAATTTGGAAGCATGGGTGGCTGGCCACGTTCCTGCAGGGGGGCGAGCGTGAGGAGGCCCTACCCTCCAGAATGGATTCGCAGGACCGGTTGGCCCTTGGGGTGGATGAGCCGAAGTTGTTGCTGCTTGGACAGCACCTGGTTCTTTCCCCTCGCAGGGAACTGTTGATGCACTTATGGTGCTGCTCTGTAACAAAATCACATAAATCCCACATCACTAACAAGAAAAAAATGCAAAATTCATACACAAATAGTTAGGGACAGAATGCAAAGAAATCCATGATATACAGAGAAAGTGCTCCAGAGAAACATCAGATGGGTTTTAGCGATCGCAACTGTGTGGTGAAAGAACAGAAAGCAGGTTTCGTCAACACAGCAATATTCTGGCTAAGGAGAATGCACAGACACAGGCCAGGAGAACCCCGATGTAGACTATCTAGCACGCTTATCCCGAGAAGGCAAAGAACAAGTGGGCAGCTTACTCCAGATGTGGCTGAGGAACAAACTGAGAAACTCAGGAAAGTAGATTCTCAAAACATTACGCCCAATGATTCCAATGTACATCCGAAGGGGGGAACCAAATGCCCTGCTACACTGGTGTACTCCCTGAGAGGTGTTGACTCAGAAAAGAAACAGATTTCTAGAGAAAACAAATGACCAGGGGCATGTCTGTTCTGCAAAAAAAAGGAGGGATCACAAAGCTCCCGCACACACACGGGTAAGATTACACTGTCAGGACTTACCTCCAGTTTGTCTTGGTTAGCTGCTTGGTTAGAGTCTCGCTCGGAAACTAGGTTTGGACCTACACATTATTAAAAAGAAAGAAAGAGAAAAAGGAAACCATGAACATCGTGGGTCTTAGCATTTTGTTCTTGGGACGTTTCTGGATCGCAAGGGACACTGTGATATCTCCCACATCCAGGTGGTGCATAAGCCAGCTTGACACCTGCCTCCTTATCCATGGCCTCAAGAATACTCTGAGGCCGCTGGAACTCCTGCTATGCCAAATGCTCTACAGCCAAATGAAGTTGAGGTCTCTGCAGCTGGCACTTAGCAACCCACCTGCTGCAGCAGCATTGAGAAGCTGTCCAGAGAGTAGCACCTCTCTTCTTCCTGCCATTCTGCTCCTGCTTCCTGATTCTTCCTTCAATGAATACTGGCCAACACGAGACCCCACTGGGCAATACGTGTTCCTGGACTCTATGATCGGGAACTGCTCAGCGTCCGAGGACATCCATTCACACATCCCTCCTGGGAATACAACTCTTTGACCCTTCCCTTGCTTTCTCGGCTACTCACTCACACTGCAGCTCACTTGGTGCTCGCACCAAAGTGCTAGTTCTCCGACCTCTCAGCGTCCTCACTTGCTCAATCCTCTCCCGATTCAGCACAATCCGTCAGGTCAGCCAGTTGCCAACAGCCTTGTCCTAGAAGTCATGTTCATTTTGTACTTGACTGACACCGTGCTAAGCCTACATCAATCTGGGGCTCACACATCACTTTACCTACACCTGAGCCACTTGGACAGCCAGAAGAGATGGAAAACTAAGAGCCCTCAAGCTCCCCACCCTGGGAAAACACACTCACTCACTCACTCACAACAGCCCACATCGATGACAACTGGAACCTGAACATTTCAACCTGATCATCTCCTTCAACATACTGCCAGCTTTGTAGTGCCTGGCCTTCCATCTGTTGACATGGAAGCAAGGTTCCTCCTCAACAACTGACAACATCCATCCTCCTGAAACGCACCTACACTCGCTATGTGGCCACTGAATGGTGAAGAGTGTGAGATGGCACATTTTGAATGCACAACATGTCAGATGCTTCATATCCATTAAGTACAGACTTCACCAACATACTAATGGCCACCACGGGGAGCACTGGCTGCTGCTCTCTTTTCTAATCCCGCTTCCTGCTTCCAAACCAGGAAAACCAGCAGAGGCGGGCCCAAGGCCATCGGACCCTGCAAACACACAGCAAACCCGGAACACACTTCTGGTTCCCACCATCACAACGGCCTCGATTTGGCGGTGGTTTGTGTGGAGTCGGGCAGAGGATGCAAGCTCTCTTGGCACTTCTCTTCTCTGTGTGACTCTGCTACCTCTCCCCTAAACAGCAGCTACTCTCTAAAACACAAACACACACAAGAATCCAGAAACCCAACACGCAGCCCACACACCCCTGCCGCCTCTTCCCTGTAGCCCTGCTTTTCAGGTAAAGAAAAATGAGCCTTACCGAATCCCCAATTTCCTAAACAAATATGCCATGGCTTGTCCAACAATACAGTGTGTGAACGTGCCCACTGCGATGCCATCACCTCTTACGCCATGCCATCGCAGCCATGGGCACACTGATCCAAGGGTCCAAGATCACCTCTGACCCTCATGCTCACTCTCATAATGCTTGTCCGTTAAATCGTACAACCGACAACAACACAACAGAAACCCAATATGGCCACCGGATCTCCGCATGCTTTCCACGCCAATAGACAGCCTTTCCCGAGGGAATCTCTTATCAATGTTTTCCTTGTCTTTCAAAAGTTCTTCCTCTTGTCCACTCACCACGGATACCCACATACCTAGATTGACCAACTTCAGACAGTGCCATGAGGCTGTTGAAGGAAATGAGTGACGGGAAAACAGTAGTTTGGCTCGGGACATCTTAGCCAAATGCAAGTAGGACTGGCTGAAAGGTGGGCAAACACTTGGCTGCATCCAAAAGTGTATCTGAAAAAATCCCCAGCCCCTTCCACAAAACTCATTTTCCTTGGCCTTCCATTTCCAAAGCACAGACAGAAATGACATCAGACAAGACAGTTCACGAGCCTTGGCCCAGCATTTGTCACACGACCGTTCATGCTCCAGTCACCTGGTTCTTTGTGAATGGTAGGTGAGAAGAGTCGAGCAATCAATTTCCCCCAGCGCCGCCCACCCCACAGCTTTCTCTTTGTTTGTTGCTTATCTCAAGTTACCCACAAAAGCCAAAAGAGTCAGGAATAATGAGGCCAAACAGGATCGAAGCAGCCTTACACTCACTAGGTAGTAAATAGACTAGGACTGTACAGCAGCTGCTCACGAAACACCATTTCACCGAGTCCTTTTGTGGACAAGGGAAATCAGGATCATCTTCAGTAGCAGCCAGCATAATTGGTTTCTATCAACTAATAGAGAGTGAAATAATGCCCGTGTTAGTGTAAGAGGGAAAAAGGAAGCAAGTGGTTTTCTCAAGTATTACAATCTGCATGCAACTGCCCCTCATTCAGGTGTCTCACATTAAGGCTGTCTATGGCTGGCTGGCTCCCTTCCCAATCTGAAAAGTCACGCTTCATTCCCATGGCATTAGAGCCAAAATCTTTGGCTCTTGCTTACCCTCTTGTGACTAGATGAGCCACGGTCAAGTGAGCATCTCCTTCACGTACAAAACTAGTGTTTCAACTCCGTAGCTTTCAAGGAAGAGGGGGAAAAAAAGCCCTGACAAACCAAATCACATACCTCCTACACGCGGTGGTAGTGGCCCTAGGTCAGGAGCACCCGTAGGCAAAACTGTGGAAGCACGGGTGGCTGGCCACGTTCCTGCAGGGGGGTGAGCGTGAGGAGGCCCTACCCTCCAGAATGGATTCGCAGGACCGGTTGGCCCTTGGGGTGGATGAGCCGAAGTTGTTGCTGCTTGGCCAGCACCTGGTTCTTTCCCCTCACAGGGAACTGCTGATGCACTTATGGCGCTGCTCTGTAACAAAATCACATAAATCCCACATCACTAACAAGAAAAAAATGCAAAATTCATACACAAATAGTTAGGGACAGAATGCAAAGAAATCCATGATATACAGAGAAAGTGCTCCAGAGAAACATCAGATGGGTTTTAGCGATCGCAACTGTGTGGTGAAAGAACAGAAAGCAGGTTTCGTCAACACAGCAATATTCTGGCTAAGGAGAATGCACAGACACAGGCCAGGAGAACCCCGATGTAGACTACCTAGCACGCTTATCCCGAGAAGGCAAAGAACAAGTGGGCAGCTTACTCCAGATGTGGCTGAGGAACAAACTGAGAAACTCAGGAAAGTAGATTCTCAAAACATTACGCCCAATGATTCCAATGTACATCCGAAGGGGGGAACCAAATGCCCTGCTACACTGGTGTACTCCCTGAGAGGTGTTGACTCAGAAAAGAAACAGATTTCTAGAGAAAACAAATGACCAGGGGCATGTCTGTTCTGCAAAAAAAGGAGGGATCACAAAGCTCCCGCACACACACGGGTAAGATTACACTGTCAGGACTTACCTCCAGTTTGTCTTGGTTAGCTGCTTGGTTGGAGTCTCGCTCGGAAACTAGGTTTGGACCTACACATTATTAAAAAGAAAGAAAGAGAAAAAGGAAACCATGAACATCGTGGGTCTTAGCATTTTGTTCTTGGGACGTTTCTGGATCGCAAGGGACACTGTGATATCTCCCACATCCAGGTCGGTGCATAAGCCAGCTTGACATCTGCCTCCTAATCTATGGCCTCAAGAATACTCTGAGGCCGCTGGAACTCCTGCTATGCCAAATGCTCTACAGCCAAATGAAGTTGAGGTCTCTGCAGCTGGCACTTAGCAACCCACCTGCTGCAGCAGCATTGAGAAGCTGTCCAGAGAGTAGCACCTCTCTTCTTCCTGCCATTCTGCTCCTGCTTCCTGATTCTTCCTTCAATGAATACTGGCCAACACGAGACCCCACTGGGCAATACGTGTTCCTGGACTCTATGATCGGGAACTGCTCAGCGTCCGAGGACATCCATTCACACATCCCTCCTGGGAATACAACTCTTTCACCCTTCCCTTGCTTTCTCGGCTACTCACTCACACTGCAGCTCACTTGGTGCTCGCACCAAAGTGCTAGTTCTCCGACTTCTCAGCGTCCTCATTTGCTCAATCCTCTCTCAATTCACCAGACTCCACAATCCGTCAGGTCAGCCAGTTGCCAACAGCCTTGTCCTAGAAGTCATGTTCATTTTGTACTTGACTGACACCGTGCTAAGCCTACATCAATCTGGGGCTCACACATCACTTTACCTACACCTGAGCCACTTGGACAGCCAGAAGAGATGGAAAACTAAGAGCCCTCAAACTCCCCGCCCTGGGAAAACACACTCATTCACTCACTCACTCACTCACTCACAACAGCCCACATCGATGACAACTGGAACCTGAACATTTCAACCTGATCATCTCCTTCAACATACTGCCAGCTTTGTAGTGCCTGGCCTTCCATCTGTTGACATGGAAGCAAGGTTCCTCCTCAACCAACAACTGACAACATCCATCCTCCTGAAACGCACCTACACTCGCTATGTGGCCACTGAATGGTGAAGAGTGTGAGATGGCACATTTTGAATGCACAACGTGTCAGATGCTTCATATCCATTAAGTACAGACTTCACCAACATACTAATGGCCACCATGGGGAGCACTGGCTGCTGCTCTCTTTTCTAATCCCACTTTCTGCTTCCAAACCAGGAAAACCAGCAGAGGCGGGCCCAAGGCCATCGGACCCTGCAAACACACGGCAAACTCGGAACACACTCCTGGTTCCCACCATCACAATGGCCTCGATTTGGCTGTGGTTTGTGTGGAGTCGGGCAGAGGATGCAAGCTCTCTTGCACTTCTTTTCTCTGTGTGACTCTGCTACCTCTCCCCTAAACAGCAGCTACTCTCTAAAACACAAACAAACACAAGAATCCAGAAACCCAACACGCAGCCCACACACCCCTGCCGCCTCTTCCCTGTAGCCCTGCTTTTCAGGTAAAGAAAAATGAGCCTTACCGAATCCCCAAGTTCCTAAACAAATATGCCATGGCTTGTCCAACGATACAGTGTGTGAACGTGCCCACTGCGATGCCATCACCTCTTACGCCATGCCATCGCAGCCATGGGCACACTGATCCAAGGGTCCAAGATCACCTCTGACCCTCATGCTCACTCTCATAATGCTTGTCTGTTAAATCGTACAACCGACAACAACACAACAGAAACCCAATATGGCCACCGGATCTCCGCATGCTTCCCACGCCAATAGACAGCCTTTCCCAAGGGAATCTCTCATCAATGTTTTCCTTGCCTATCTCACCACGGATACCCACATACCTAGATTGACCAACTTCAGACAGTGCCATGAGGCTGTTGAAGGAAATGAGTGACGGGAAAACAGTAGTTTGGCTCGGGACATCTTAGCCAAATGCAAGTAGGACTGGCTGAAAGGTGGGCAAACACTTGGCTGCATCCAAAAGTGTATCTGAAAAAATCCCCAGCCCCTTCCACAAAACTCATTTTCCTTGGCCTTCCATTTCCAAAGCACGGACAGAAATGACATCAGACAAGAGAGTTCACGGGCCTTGGCCCAGCATTTGTCACACGACCGTTCATGCTCCAGTCACCTGGTTCTTTGTGAATGGTAGGTGAGAAGAGTCAAGCAATCAATTTCCCCCAGCGCCACCCACCCCACAGCTTTCTCTTTGTTTGTTGCTTATCTCAAGTTACCCACAAAAGCCAAAAGAGTCAGGAATAATGAGGCCAAACAGGATCGAAGCAGCCTTACACTCACTAGGTAGTAAATAGACTAGGACTGTACAGCAGCTGCTCACGAAACACCATTTCACCGAGTCCTTTTGTGGACAAGGGAAATCAGGATCATCTTCAGTAGCAGCCAGCATAATTGGTTTCTATCAACTAATAGAGAGTGAAATAATGCCCGTGTTAGTGTAAGAGGGAAAAAGGAGGCAAGTGGTTTTCTCAAGTATTACAATCTGTATGCAACTGCCCCTCATTCAGGTGATTCACGTTAAGGCTGTCTATGGCTGGCTGGCTCCCTTCCCAATCTGAAAAGTCAAGCTTCATTCCCATGGCATTAGAGCCAAATCTTTGGCTCTTGCTTATCCTCTTGTGACTAGATGAGCCACGGTCAAGTGAGCATCTCCTTCACGTACAAAACTAGTGTTTCAACTTCGTAGCTTTCAAGGAAGAGGGGGAAAAAAAGCCCTGACAAACCAAATCACATACCTCCTACACGCGGTGGTAGTGGCCCTAGGTCAGGAGCACCCGTAGGCAAAACTGTGGAAGCACAGGTGGCTGGCTGCGTTCCTGCAGGGGGGCGAGCGTGAGGAGGCCCTACCCTCCAGAATGGATTCGCAGGACCGGTTGGCCCTTGGGGTGGATGAGCCAAAGTTGTTGCTGCTTGGCCAGCACCTGGTTCTTTCCCCTTGCTGCGAGCTGTTGATGCACTTATGGTGCTGCTCTGTAACAAAATCACATAAATCCCACATCACTAACAAGAAAAAAATGCAAAATTCATACACAAATAGTTAGGGACAGAATGCAAAGAAATCCATGATATACAGAGAAAGTGCTCCAGAGAAACATCAGATGGGTTTTAGCGATCGCAACTGTGTGGTGAAAGAACAGAAAGCAGGTTTCGTCAACACAGCAATATTCTGGCTAAGGAGAATGCACAGACACAGGCCAGGAGAACCCCGATGTAGACTACCTAGCACGCTTATCCCGAGAAGGCAAAGAACAAGTGGGCAGCTTACTCCAGATGTGGCTGAGGAACAAACTGAGAAACTCAGGAAAGTAGATTCTCAAAACATTACGCCCAATGATTCCAATGTACATCCGAAGGGGGGAACCAAATGCCCTGCTACACTGGTGTACTCCCTGAGAGGTGTTGACTCAGAAAAGAAACAGATTTCTAGAGAAAACAAATGACCAGGGGCATGTCTGTTCTGCAAAAAAAGGAGGGATCACAAAGCTCCCGCACACACACGGGTAAGATTACACTGTCAGGACTTACCTCCAGTTTGTCTTGGTTAGCTGCTTGGTTAGAGTCTCGCTCGGAAACTAGGTTTGGACCTACACATTATTAAAAAGAAAGAAAGAGAAAAAGGAAACCATGAACATCGTGGGTCTTAGCATTTTGTTCTTGGGACGTTTCTGGATCGCAAGGGACACTGTGATATCTCCCACATCCAGGTCGGTGCATAAGCCAGCTTGACACCTGCCTCCTTATCCATGGCCTCAAGAATACTCTGAGGCCGCTGGAACTCCTGCTATGCCAAATGCTCTACAGCCAAATGAAGTTGAGGTCTCTGCAGCTGGCACTTAGCAACCCACCTGCTGCAGCAGCATTGAGAAGCTGTCCAGAGAGTAGCACCTCTCTTCTTCCTGCCATTCTGCTCCTGCTTCCTGATTCTTCCTTCAATGAATACTGGCCAACACGAGACCCCACTGGGCAATACGTGTTCCTGGACTCTATGATCGGGAACTGCTCAGCGTCCGAGGACATCCATTCACACATCCCTCCTGGGAATACAACTCTTTCACCCTTCCCTTGCTTTCTCGGCTACTCACTCACACTGCAGCTCACTTGGTGCTCGCACCAAAGTGCTAGTTCTCCGACCTCTCAGCGTCCTCACTTGCTCAATCCTCTCCCGATTCACCAGACTCCACAATCCGTCAGGTCAGCCAGTTGCCAACAGCCTTGTCCTAGAAGTCATGTTCATTTTGTACTTGACTGACACCGTGCTAAGCCTACATCAATCTGGGGCTCACACATCACTTTACCTACACCTGAGCCACTTGGACAGCCAGAAGAGATGGAAAACTAAGAGCCCTCAAGCTCCTCGCCCTGGGAAAACACACTCACTCACTCACTCACTCACTCACTCACAACAGCCCACATCGATGACAACTGGAACCTGAACATTTCAACCTGATCATCTCCTTCAACATACTGCCAGCTTCGTAGTGCCTGGCCTTCCATCTGTTGACATGGAAGCAAGGTTCCTCCTCAACCAACAACTGACAACATCCATCCTCCTGAAACGCACCTACACTCGCTATGTGGCCACTGAATTGTGAAGAGTGTGAGATGGCACATTTTGAATGCACAACGTGTCAGATGCTTCATATCCATTAAGTACAGACTTCACCAACATACTAATGGCCACCATGGGGAGCACTGGCTGCTGCTCTCTTTTCTAATCCCGCTTCCTGCTTCCAAACCAGGAAAACCAGCAGAGGCGGGCCCAAGGCCATCGGACCCTGCAAACACACGGCAAACCCGGAACACACTCCTGGTTCCCACCATCACAATGGCCTCGATTTGGCTGTGGTTTGTGTGGAGTCGGGCAGAGGATGCAAGCTCTCTTGGCACTTCTTTTCTCTGTGTGACTCTGCTACCTCTCCCCTAAACAGCAGCTACTCTCTAAAACACAAACACACACAAGAATCCAGAAACCCAACACACAGCCCACACACCCCTGCCGCCTCTTCCCTGTAGCCCTGCTTTTCAGGTAAAGAAAAATGAGCCTTACCAAATCCCCAATTTCCTAAACAAATATGCCATGGCTTGTCCAACGATACAGTGTGTGAACGTGCCCACTGCGATGCCATCACCTCTTACGCCATGCCATCGCAGCCATGGGCACACTGATCCAAGGGTCCAAGATCACCTCTGACCCTCATGCTCACTCTCATAATGCTTGTCCGTTAAATCGTACAACCGACAACAACACAACAGAAACCCAATATGGCCACCGGATCTCCGCATGCTTCCCACGCCAATAGACAGCCTTTCCCGAGGGAATCTCTCATCAATGTTTTCCTTGCCTATCTCACCACGGATACCCACATACCTACATTGACCAACTTCAGACAGTGCCATGAGGCTGTTGAAGGAAATGAGTGACGGGAAAACAGTAGTTTGGCTCGGGACATCTTAGCCAAATGCAAGTAGGACTGGCTGAAAGGTGGGCAAACACTTGGCTGCATCCAAAAGTGTATCTGAAAAAATCCCCAGCCCCTTCCACAAAACTCATTTTCCTTGGCCTTCCATTTCCAAAGCACGGGCAGAAATGACCTTGGCCCAGCATTTGTCACACGACCGTTCATGCTCCAGTCACCTGGTTCTTTGTGAATGGTAGGTGAGAAGAGTCAAGCAATCAATTTCCCCCAGCGCCACCCACCCCACAGCTTTCTCTTTGTTTGTTGCTTATCTCAAGTTACCCACAAAAGCCAAAAGAGTCAGGAATAATGAGGCCAAACAGGATCGAAGCAGCCTTACACTCACTAGGTAGTAAATAGACTAGGACTGTACAGCAGCTGCTCACGAAACACCATTTCACCGAGTCCTTTTGTGGACAAGGGAAATCAGGATCATCTTCAGTAGCAGCCAGCATAATTGGTTTCTATCAACTAATAGAGAGTGAAATAATGCCCGTGTTAGTGTAAGAGGGAAAAAGGAAGCACGTGGTTTTCTCAAGTATTACAATCTGTATGCAACTGCCCCTCATTCAGGTGATTCATGTTAAGGCTGTCTATGGCTGGCTGGCTCCCTTCCCAATCTGAAAAGTCAAGCTTCATTCCCATGGCATTAGAGCCAAATCTTTGGCTCTTGCTTACCCTCTTGTGACTAGATGAGCCACGGTCAAGTGAGCATCTCCTTCACGTACAAAACTAGTGTTTCAACTTCGTAGCTTTCAAGGAAGAGGGGGAAAAAAAGCCCTGACAAACCAAATCACATACCTCCTACACGCGGTGGTAGTGGCCCTAGGTCAGGAGCACCCGTAGGCAAAAATTTGGAAGCACGGGTGGCTGGCTGCGTTCCTGCAGGGGGGCGAGCGTGAGGAGGCCCTACCCTCCAGAATGGATTCGCAGGACCGGTTGGCCCTTGGGGTGGATGAGCCGAAGTTGTTGCTGCTTGGCCAGCACCTGGTTCTTTCCCCTCGCAGGGAACTGCTGATGCACTTATGGTGCTGCTCTGTAACAAAATCACATAAATCCCACATCACTAACAAGAAAAAAATGCAAAATTCATACACAAATAGTTAGGGACAGAATGCAAAGAAATCCATGATATACAGAGAAAGTGCTCCAGAGAAACATCAGATGGGTTTTAGCGATCGCAACTGTGTGGTGAAAGAACAGAAAGCAGGTTTCGTCAACACAGCAATATTCTGGCTAAGGAGAATGCACAGACACAGGCCAGGAGAACCCCGATGTAGAATACCTAGCACGCTTATCCCGAGAAGGCAAAGAACAAGTGGGCAGCTTACTCCAGATGTGGCTGAGGAACAAACTGAGAAACTCAGGAAAGTAGATTCTCAAAACATTACGCCCAATGATTCCAATGTACATCCGAAGGGGGGAACCAAATGCCCTGCTACACTGGTGTACTCCCTGAGAGGTGTTGACTCAGAAAAGAAACAGATTTCTAGAGAAAACAAATGACCAGGGGCATGTCTGTTCTGCAAAAAAAAGGAGGGATCACAAAGCTCCCGCACACACACGGGTAAGATTACACTGTCAGGACTTACCTCCAGTTTGTCTTGGTTAGCTGCTTGGTTAGAGTCTCGCTCGGAAACTAGGTTTGGACCTACACATTATTAAAAAGAAAGAAAGAGAAAAAGGAAACCATGAACATCGTGGGTCTTAGCATTTTGTTCTTGGGACGTTTCTGGATCGCAAGGGACACTGTGATATCTCCCACATCCAGGTCGGTGCATAAGCCAGCTTGACACCTGCCTCCTTATCCATGGCCTCAAGAATACTCTGAGGCCGCTGGAACTCCTGCTATGCCAAATGCTCTACAGCCAAATGAAGTTGAGGTCTCTGCAGCTGGCACTTAGCAACCCACCTGCTGCAGCAGCATTGAGAAGCTGTCCAGAGAGTAGCACCTCTCTTCTTCCTGCCATTCTGCTCCTGCTTCCTGATTCTTCCTTCAATGAATACTGGCCAACACGAGACCCCACTGGGCAATACGTGTTCCTGGACTCTATGATCAGGAACTGCTCAGCGTCCGAGGACATCCATTCACACATCCCTCCTGGGAATACAACTCTTTGACCCTTCCCTTGCTTTCTCGGCTACTCACTCACACTGCAGCTCACTTGGTGCTCGCACCAAAGTGCTAGTTCTCCGACCTCTCAGCGTCCTCACTTGCTCAATCCTCTCCCGATTCACCAGACTCCACAATCCGTCAGGTCAGCCAGTTGCCAACAGCCTTGTCCTAGAAGTCATGTTCATTTTGTACTTGACTGACACCGTGCTAAGCCTACATCAATCTGGGGCTCACACATCACTTTACCTACACCTGAGCCACTTGGACAGCCAGAAGAGATGGAAAACTAAGAGCCCTCAAGCTCCCCGCCCTGGGAAAACACACTCACTCACTCACTCACTCACTCACAACAGCCCACATCGATGACAACTGGAACCTGAACATTTCAACCTGATCATCTCCTTCAACATACTGCCAGCTTCGTAGTGCCTGGCCTTCCATCTGTTGACATGGAAGCAAGGTTCCTCCTCAACCAACAACTGACAACATCCATCCTCCTGAAACGCACCTACACTCGCTATGTGGCCACTGAATGGTGAAGAGTGTGAGATGGCACATTTTGAATGCACAACGTGTCAGATGCTTCATATCCATTAAGTACAGACTTCACCAACATACTAATGGCCACCATGGGGAGCACTGGCTGCTGCTCTCTTTTCTAATCCCGCTTCCTGCTTCCAAACCAGGAAAACCAGCAGAGGCGGGCCCAAGGCCATCGGACCCTGCAAACACACGGCAAACCCGGAACACACTCCTGGTTCCCACCATCACAATGGCCTCGATTTGGCTGTGGTTTGTGTGGAGTCGGGCAGAGGATGCAAGCTCTCTTTCACTTCTTTTCTCTGTGTGACTACCTCTCCCCTAAACAGCAGCTACTCTCTAAAACACAAACACACACAAGAATCCAGAAACCCAACACGCAGCCCACACACCCCTGCCGCCTCTTCCCTGTAGCCCTGCTTTTCAGGTAAAGAAAAATGAGCCTTACCAAATCCCCAATTTCCTAAACAAATATGCCATGGCTTGTCCAACGATACAGTGTGTGAACGTGCCCACTGCGATGCCATCACCTCTTACGCCATGCCATCGCAGCCATGGGCACACTGATCCAAGGGTCCAAGATCACCTCTGACCCTCATGCTCACTCTCATAATGCTTGTCCGTTAAATCGTACAACCGACAACAACACAACAGAAACCCAATATGGCCACCAGATCTCCGCATGCTTCCCACGCCAATAGACAGCCTTTCCCGAGGGAATCTCTTATCAATGTTTTCCTTGCCTATCTCACCACGGATACCCACATACCTAGATTGACCAACTTCAGACAGTGCCATGAGGCTGTTGAAGGAAATGAGTGACGGGAAAACAGTAGTTTGGCTCGGGACATCTTAGCCAAATGCAAGTAGGACTGGCTGAAAGGTGGGCAAACACTTGGCTGCATCCAAAAGTGTATCTGAAAAAATCCCCAGCCCCTTCCACAAAACTCATTTTCCTTGGCCTTCCATTTCCAAAGCACAGACAGAAATGACATCAGACAAGACAGTTCACGGGCCTTGACCCAGCATTTGTCACACGACCGTTCATGCTCCAGTCACCTGGTTCTTTGTGAATGGTAGGTGAGAAGAGTCAAGCAATCAATTTCCCCCAGCGCCACCCACCCCACAGCTTTCTCTTTGTTTGTTGCTTATCTCAAGTTACCCACAAAAGCCAAAAGAGTCAGGAATAATGAGGCCAAACAGGATCGAAGCAGCCTTACACTCACTAGGTAGTAAATAGACTAGGACTGTACAGCAGCTGCTCACGAAACACCATTTCACCGAGTCCTTTTGTGGACAAGGGAAATCAGGATCATCTTCAGTAGCAGCCAGCATAATTGGTTTCTATCAACTAATAGAGAGTGAAATAATGCCCATGTTAGTGTAAGAGGGAAAAAGGAAGCAAGTGGTTTTCTCAAGTATTACAATCTGCATGCAACTGCCCCTCATTCAGGTGTCTCACGTTAAGGCTGTCTATGGCTGGCTGGCTCCCTTCCCAATCTGAAAAGTCAAGCTTCATTCCCATGGCATTAGAGCCAAATCTTTGGCTCTTGCTTACCCTCTTGTGACTAGATGAGCCACGGTCAAGTGACCATCTCCTTCACGTACAAAACTAGCGTTTCACTCCGTAGCTTTCAAGGAAGAGGGGGAAAAAAAGCCCTGACAAACCAAATCACATACCTCCTACACCTGGTGGTAGTGGCCCTAGGTCAGGAGCACCCGTAGGCAAAACTGTGGAAGCACGGGTGGCTGGCCACGTTCCTGCAGGGGGGTGAGCGTGAGGAGGCCCTACCCTCTGGAATGGATTCGCAGGACCAGTTGGCCCTTGGGGTGGATGAGCCGAAGTTGTTGCTGCTTGGCCAGCACCTGGTTCTTTCCCCTCACAGGGAACTGCTGATGCACTTATGGTGCTGCTCTGTAACAAAATCACATAAATCCCACATCACTAACAAGAAAAAAATGCAAAATTCATACACAAATAGTTAGGGACAGAATGCAAAGAAATCCATGATATACAGAGAAAGTGCTCCAGAGAAACATCAGATGGGTTTTAGCGATCGCAACTGTGTGGTGAAAGAACAGAAAGCAGGTTTCGTCAACACAGCAATATTCTGGCTAAGGAGAATGCACAGACACAGGCCAGGAGAACCCCGATGTAGACTACCTAGCACGCTTATCCCGAGAAGGCAAAGAACAAGTGGGCAGCTTACTCCAGATGTGGCTGAGGAACAAACTGAGAAACTCAGGAAAGTAGATTCTCAAAACATTACGCCCAATGATTCCAATGTACATCCGAAGAGGGGAACCAAATGCCCTGCTACACTGGTGTACTCCCTGAGAGGTGTTGACTCAGAAAAGAAACAGATTTCTAGAGAAAACAAATGACCAGGGGCATGTCTGTTCTGCAAAAAAAAGGAGGGATCACAAAGCTCCCGCACACACACGGGTAAGATTACACTGTCAGGACTTACCTCCAGTTTGTCTTGGTTAGCTGCTTGGTTGGAGTCTCGCTCGGAAACTAGGTTTGGACCTACACATTATTAAAAAGAAAGAAAGAGAAAAAGGAAACCATGAACATCGTGGGTCTTAGCATTTTGTTCTTGGGACGTTTCTGGATCGCAAGGGACACTCTGATATCTCCCACATCCAGGTCGGTGCATAAGCCAGCTTGACATCTGCCTCCTAATCTATGGCCTCAAGAATACTCTGAGGCCGCTGGAACTCCTGCTATGCCAAATGCTCTACAGCCAAATGAAGTTGAGGTCTCTGCAGCTGGCACTTAGCAACCCACCTGCTGCAGCAGCATTGAGAAGCTGTCCAGAGAGTAGCACCTCTCTTCTTCCTGCCATTCTGCTCCTGCTTCCTGATTCTTCCTTCAATGAATACTGGCCAACACGAGACCCCACTGGGCAATACGTGTTCCTGGACTCTATGATCGGGAACTGCTCAGCGTCCGAGGACATCCATTCACACATCCCTCCTGGGAATACAACTCTTTCACCCTTCCCTTGCTTTCTCGGCTACTCACTCACACTGCAGCTCACTTGGTGCTCGCACCAAAGTGCTAGTTCTCCGACCTCTCAGCGTCCTCACTTGCTCAATCCTCTCCCGATTCACCAGACTCCACAATCCGTCGGGTCAGCCAGTTGCCAACAGCCTTGTCCTAGAAGTCATGTTCATTTTGTACTTGACTGACACCGTGCTAAACCTACATCAATCTGGGGCTCACACATCACTTTACCTACACCTGAGCCACTTGGACAGCCAGAAGAGATGGAAAACTAAGAGCCCTCAAACTCCTCGCCCTGGGAAAACACACTCACTCACTCACTCACTCACTCACTCACAACAGCCCACATCGATGACAACTGGAACCTGAACATTTCAACCTGATCATCTCTTTCAACATACTGCCAGCTTCATAGTGCCTGGCCTTCCATCTGTTGACATGGAAGCAAGGTTCCTCCTCAACCAACAACTGACAACATCCATCCTCCTGAAACGCACCTACACTCGCTATGTGGCCACTGAATGGTGAAGAGTGTGAGATGGCACATTTTGAATGCACAACGTGTCAGATGCTTCATATCCATTAAGTACAGACTTCACCAACATACTAATGGCCACCATGGGGAGCACTGGCTGCTGCTCTCTTTTCTAATCCCACTTTCTGCTTCCAAACCAGGAAAACCAGCAGAGGCGGGCCCAAGGCCATCGGACCCTGCAAACACACGGCAAACTCGGAACACACTCCTGGTTCCCACCATCACAATGGCCTCGATTTGGCTGTGGTTTGTGTGGAGTCGGGCAGAGGATGCAAGCTCTCTTGCACTTCTTTTCTCTGTGTGACTCTGCTACCTCTCCCCTAAACAGCAGCTACTCTCTAAAACACAAACAAACACAAGAATCCAGAAACCCAACACGCAGCCCACACACCCCTGCCGCCTCTTCCCTGTAGCCCTGCTTTTCAGGTAAAGAAAAATGAGCCTTACCGAATCCCCAATTTCCTAAACAAATATGCCATGGCTTGTCCAACGATACAGTGTGTGAACGTGCCCACTGCGATGCCATCACCTCTTACGCCATGCCATCGCAGCCATGGGCACACTGATCCAAGGGTCCAAGATCACCTCTGACCCTCATGCTCACTCTCATAATGCTTGTCCGTTAAATCGTACAACCGACAACAACACAACAGAAACCCAATATGGCCACCGGATCTCCGCATGCTTCCCATGCCAATAGACAGCCTTTCCCAAGGGAATCTCTCATCAATGTTTTCCTTGCCTATCTCACCACGGATACCCACATACCTAGATTGACCAACTTCAGACAGTGCCATGAGGCTGTTGAAGGAAATGAGTGACGGGAAAACAGTAGTTTGGCTCGGGACATCTTAGCCAAATGCAAGTAGGACTGGCTGAAAGGTGGGCAAACACTTGGCTGCATCCAAAAGTGTATCTGAAAAAATCCCCAGCCCCTTCCACAAAACTCATTTTCCTTGGCCTTCCATTTCCAAAGCACGGACAGAAATGACATCAGACAAGAGAGTTCACGGGCCTTGGCCCAGCATTTGTCACACGACCGTTCATGCTCCAGTCACCTGGTTCTTTGTGAATGGTAGGTGAGAAGAGTCAAGCAATCAATTTCCCCCAGCGCCACCCACCCCACAGCTTTCTCTTTGTTTGTTGCTTATCTCAAGTTACCCACAAAAGCCAAAAGAGTCAGGAATAATGAGGCCAAACAGGATCGAAGCAGCCTTACACTCACTAGGTAGTAAATAGACTAGGACTGTACAGCAGCTGCTCACGAAACACCATTTCACCGAGTCCTTTTGTGGACAAGGGAAATCAGGATCATCTTCAGTAGCAGCCAGCATAATTGGTTTCTATCAACTAATAGAGAGTGAAATAATGCCTGTGTTAGTGTAAGAGGGAAAAAGGAGGCAAGTGGTTTTCTCAAGTATTACAATCTGTATGCAACTGCCCCTCATTCAGGTGATTCACGTTAAGGCTGTCTATGGCTGGCTGGCTCCCTTCCCAATCTGAAAAGTCAAGCTTCATTCCATGGCATTAGAGCCAAATCTTTGGCTCTTGCTTACCCTCTTGTGACTAGATGAGCCACGGTCAAGTGAGCATCTCCTTCACGTACAAAACTAGTGTTTCAACTTCGTAGCTTTCAAGGAAGAGGGGGAAAAAAAGCCCTGACAAACCAAATCACATACCTCCTACACGCGGTGGTAGTGGCCCTAGGTCAGGAGCACCCGTAGGCAAAACTGTGGAAGCACAGGTGGCTGGCTGCGTTCCTGCAGGGGGGCGAGCGTGAGGAGGCCCTACCCTCCAGAATGGATTCGCAGGACCGGTTGGCCCTTGGGGTGGATGAGCCGAAGTTGTTGCTGCTTGGCCAGCACCTGGTTCTTTCCCCTCGCAGGGAACTGCTGATGCACTTATGGTGCTGCTCTGTAACAAAATCACATAAATCCCACATCACTAACAAGAAAAAAATGCAAAATTCATACACAAATAGTTAGGGACAGAATGCAAAGAAATCCATGATATACAGAGAAAGTGCTCCAGAGAAACATCAGATGGGTTTTAGCGATCGCAACTGTGTGGTGAAAGAACAGAAAGCAGGTTTCGTCAACACAGCAATATTCTGGCTAAGGAGAATGCACAGACACAGGCCAGGAGAACCCCGATGTAGACTACCTAGCACGCTTATCCCGAGAAGGCAAAGAACAAGTGGGCAGCTTACTCCAGATGTGGCTGAGGAACAAACTGAGAAACTCAGGAAAGTAGATTCTCAAAACATTACGCCCAATGATTCCAATGTACATCCGAAGAGGGGAACCAAATGCCCTGCTACACTGGTGTACTCCCTGAGAGGTGTTGACTCAGAAAAGAAACAGATTTCTAGAGAAAACAAATGACCAGGGGCATGTCTGTTCTGCAAAAAAAGGAGGGATCACAAAGCTCCCGCACACACACGGGTAAGATTACACTGTCAGGACTTACCTCCAGTTTGTCTTGGTTAGCTGCTTGGTTAGAGTCTCGCTCGGAAACTAGGTTTGGACCTACACATTATTAAAAAGAAAGAAAGAGAAAAAGGAAACCATGAACATCGTGGGTCTTAGCATTTTGTTCTTGGGACGTTTCTGGATCGCAAGGGACACTCTGATATCTCCCACATCCAGGTCGGTGCATAAGCCAGCTTGACATCTGCCTCCTAATCTATGGCCTCAAGAATACTCTGAGGCCGCTGGAACTCCTGCTATGCCAAATGCTCTACAGCCAAATGAAGTTGAGGTCTCTGCAGCTGGCACTTAGCAACCCACCTGCTGCAGCAGCATTGAGAAGCTGTCCAGAGAGTAGCACCTCTCTTCTTCCTGCCATTCTGCTCCTGCTTCCTGATTCTTCCTTCAATGAATACTGGCCAACACGAGACCCCACTGGGCAATACGTGTTCCTGGACTCTATGATCGGGAACTGCTCAGCGTCCGAGGACATCCATTCACACATCCCTCCTGGGAATACAACTCTTTCACCCTTCCCTTGCTTTCTCGGCTACTCACTCACACTGCAGCTCACTTGGTGCTCGCACCAAAGTGCTAGTTCTCCGACCTCTCAGCGTCCTCACTTGCTCAATCCTCTCCCGATTCACCAGACTCCACAATCCGTCGGGTCAGCCAGTTGCCAACAGCCTTGTCCTAGAAGTCATGTTCATTTTGTACTTGACTGACACCGTGCTAAACCTACATCAATCTGGGGCTCACACATCACTTTACCTACACCTGAGCCACTTGGACAGCCAGAAGAGATGGAAAACTAAGAGCCCTCAAACTCCTCGCCCTGGGAAAACACACTCACTCACTCACTCACTCACTCACTCACAACAGCCCACATCGATGACAACTGGAACCTGAACATTTCAACCTGATCATCTCTTTCAACATACTGCCAGCTTCATAGTGCCTGGCCTTCCATCTGTTGACATGGAAGCAAGGTTCCTCCTCAACCAACAACTGACAACATCCATCCTCCTGAAACGCACCTACACTCGCTATGTGGCCACTGAATGGTGAAGAGTGTGAGATGGCACATTTTGAATGCACAACGTGTCAGATGCTTCATATCCATTAAGTACAGACTTCACCAACATACTAATGGCCACCATGGGGAGCACTGGCTGCTGCTCTCTTTTCTAATCCCACTTTCTGCTTCCAAACCAGGAAAACCAGCAGAGGCGGGCCCAAGGCCATCGGACCCTGCAAACACACGGCAAACTCGGAACACACTCCTGGTTCCCACCATCACAATGGCCTCGATTTGGCTGTGGTTTGTGTGGAGTCGGGCAGAGGATGCAAGCTCTCTTGCACTTCTTTTCTCTGTGTGACTCTGCTACCTCTCCCCTAAACAGCAGCTACTCTCTAAAACACAAACAAACACAAGAATCCAGAAACCCAACACGCAGCCCACACACCCCTGCCGCCTCTTCCCTGTAGCCCTGCTTTTCAGGTAAAGAAAAATGAGCCTTACCGAATCCCCAATTTCCTAAACAAATATGCCATGGCTTGTCCAACGATACAGTGTGTGAACGTGCCCACTGCGATGCCATCACCTCTTACGCCATGCCATCGCAGCCATGGGCACACTGATCCAAGGGTCCAAGATCACCTCTGACCCTCATGCTCACTCTCATAATGCTTGTCCGTTAAATCGTACAACCGACAACAACACAACAGAAACCCAATATGGCCACCGGATCTCCGCATGCTTCCCATGCCAATAGACAGCCTTTCCCAAGGGAATCTCTCATCAATGTTTTCCTTGCCTATCTCACCACGGATACCCACATACCTAGATTGACCAACTTCAGACAGTGCCATGAGGCTGTTGAAGGAAATGAGTGACGGGAAAACAGTAGTTTGGCTCGGGACATCTTAGCCAAATGCAAGTAGGACTGGCTGAAAGGTGGGCAAACACTTGGCTGCATCCAAAAGTGTATCTGAAAAAATCCCCAGCCCCTTCCACAAAACTCATTTTCCTTGGCCTTCCATTTCCAAAGCACGGACAGAAATGACATCAGACAAGAGAGTTCACGGGCCTTGGCCCAGCATTTGTCACACGACCGTTCATGCTCCAGTCACCTGGTTCTTTGTGAATGGTAGGTGAGAAGAGTCAAGCAATCAATTTCCCCCAGCGCCACCCACCCCACAGCTTTCTCTTTGTTTGTTGCTTATCTCAAGTTACCCACAAAAGCCAAAAGAGTCAGGAATAATGAGGCCAAACAGGATCGAAGCAGCCTTACACTCACTAGGTAGTAAATAGACTAGGACTGTACAGCAGCTGCTCACGAAACACCATTTCACCGAGTCCTTTTGTGGACAAGGGAAATCAGGATCATCTTCAGTAGCAGCCAGCATAATTGGTTTCTATCAACTAATAGAGAGTGAAATAATGCCCGTGTTAGTGTAAGAGGGAAAAAGGAGGCAAGTGGTTTTCTCAAGTATTACAATCTGTATGCAACTGCCCCTCATTCAGGTGATTCACGTTAAGGCTGTCTATGGCTGGCTGGCTCCCTTCCCAATCTGAAAAGTCAAGCTTCATTCCATGGCATTAGAGCCAAATCTTTGGCTCTTGCTTACCCTCTTGTGACTAGATGAGCCACGGTCAAGTGAGCATCTCCTTCACGTACAAAACTAGTGTTTCAACTTCGTAGCTTTCAAGGAAGAGGGGGAAAAAAAGCCCTGACAAACCAAATCACATACCTCCTACACGCGGTGGTAGTGGCCCTAGGTCAGGAGCACCCGTAGGCAAAACTGTGGAAGCACGGGTGGCTTGCTGCGTTCCTGCAGGGGGGCGAGCGTGAGGAGGCCCTACCCTCTGGAATGGATTCGCAGGACCAGTTGGCCCTTGGGGTGGATGAGCCAAAGTTGTTGCTGCTTGGCCAGCACCTGGTTCTTTCCCCTCGCAGGGAACTGCTGATGCACTTATGGTGCTGCTCTGTAACAAAATCACATAAATCCCACATCACTAACAAGAAAAAAATGCAAAATTCATACACAAATAGTTAGGGACAGAATGCAAAGAAATCCATGATATACAGAGAAAGTGCTCCAGAGAAACATCAGATGGGTTTTAGCGATCGCAACTGTGTGGTGAAAGAACAGAAAGCAGGTTTCGTCAACACAGCAATATTCTGGCTAAGGAGAATGCACAGACACAGGTCAGGAGAACCCCGATGTAGACTACCTAGCACGCTTATCCCGAGAAGGCAAAGAACAAGTGGGCAGCTTACTCCAGATGTGGCTGAGGAACAAACTGAGAAACTCAGGAAAGTAGATTCTCAAAACATTACGCCCAATGATTCCAATGTACATCCGAAGGGGGGAACCAAATGCCCTGCTACACTGGTGTACTCCCTGAGAGGTGTTGACTCAGAAAAGAAACAGATTTCTAGAGAAAACAAATGACCAGGGGCATGTCTGTTCTGCAAAAAAAGGAGGGATCACAAAGCTCCCGCACACACACGGGTAAGATTACACTGTCAGGACTTACCTCCAGTTTGTCTTGGTTAGCTGCTTGGTTGGAGTCTCGCTCGGAAACTAGGTTTGGACCTACACATTATTAAAAAGAAAGAAAGAGAAAAAGGAAACCATGAACATCGTGGGTCTTAGCATTTTGTTCTTGGGACGTTTCTGGATCGCAAGGGACACTGTGATATCTCCCACATCCAGGTCGGTGCATAAGCCAGCTTGACATCTGCCTCCTAATCTATGGCCTCAAGAATACTCTGAGGCCGCTGGAACTCCTGCTATGCCAAATGCTCTACAGCCAAATGAAGTTGAGGTCTCTGCAGCTGGCACTTAGCAACCCACCTGCTGCAGCAGCATTGAGAAGCTGTCCAGAGAGTAGCACCTCTCTTCTTCCTGCCATTCTGCTCCTGCTTCCTGATTCTTCCTTCAATGAATACTGGCCAACACGAGACCCCACTGGGCAATACGTGTTCCTGGACTCTATGATCGGGAACTGCTCAGCGTCCGAGGACATCCATTCACACATCCCTCCTGGGAATACAACTCTTTGACCCTTCCCTTGCTTTCTCGGCTACTCACTCACACTGCAGCTCACTTGGTGCTCGCACCAAAGTGCTAGTTCTCCGACCTCTCAGCGTCCTCACTTGCTCAATCCTCTCCCGATTCACCAGACTCCACAATCCGTCAGGTCAGCCAGTTGCCAACAGCCTTGTCCTAGAAGTCATGTTCATTTTGTACTTGACTGACACCGTGCTAAGCCTACATCAATCTGGGGCTCACACATCACTTTACCTACACCTGAGCCACTTGGACAGCCAGAAGAGATGGAAAACTAAGAGCCCTCAAGCTCCTCGCCCTGGGAAAACACACTCACTCACTCACTCACTCACTCACTCACTCACAACAGCCCACATCGATGACAACTGGAATCTGAACATTTCAACCTGATCATCTCCTTCAACATACTGCCAGCTTCGTAGTGCCTGGCCTTCCATCTGTTGACATGGAAGCAAGGTTCCTCCTCAACCAACAACTGACAACATTCATCCTCCTGAAACGCACCTACACTCGCTATGTGGCCACTGAATGGTGAAGAGTGTGAGATGGCACATTTTGAATGCACAACGTGTCAGATGCTTCATATCCATTAAGTACAGACTTCACCAACATACTAATGGCCACCATGGGGAGCACTGGCTGCTGCTCTCTTTTCTAATCCCGCTTCCTGCTTCCAAACCAGGAAAACCAGCAGAGGCGGGCCCAAGGCCATTGGACCCTGCAAACACACGGCAAACCCGGAACACACTCCTGGTTCCCACCATCACAATGGCCTCGATTTGGCTGTGGTTTGTGTGGAGTCGGGCAGAGGATGCAAGCTCTCTTGGTACTTCTTTTCTCTGTGTGACTCTGCTACCTCTCCCCTAAACAGCAGCTACTCTCTAAAACACAAACACACACAAGAATCCAGAAACCCAACACACAGCCCACACACCCCTGCCGCCTCTTCCCTGTAGCCCTGCTTTTCAGGTAAAGAAAAATGAGCCTTACCGAATCCCCAATTTCCTAAACAAATATGCCATGGCTTGTCCAACGATACAGTGTGTGAACGTGCCCACTGCGATGCCATCACCTCTTACGCCATGCCATCGCAGCCATGGGCACACTGATCCAAGGGTCCAAGATCACCTCTGACCCTCATGCTCACTCTCATAATGCTTGTCCGTTAAATCGTACAACCGACAACAACACAACAGAAACCCAATATGGCCACCGGATCTCCGCATGCTTCCCACGCCAATAGACAGCCTTTCCCGAGGGAATCTCTCATCAATGTTTTCCTTGCCTATCTCACCACGGATACCCACATACCTACATTGACCAACTTCAGACAATGCCATGAGGCTGTTGAAGGAAATGAGTGACGGGAAAACAGTAGTTTGGCTCGGGACATCTTAGCCAAATGCAAGTAGGACTGGCTGAAAGGTGGGCAAACACTTGGCTGCATCCAAAAGTGTATCTGAAAAAATCCCCAGCCCCTTCCACAAAACTCATTTTCCTTGGCCTTCCATTTCCAAAGCACAGACAGAAATGACCTTGGCCCAGCATTTGTCACACGACCGTTCATGCTCCAGTCACCTGGTTCTTTGTGAATGGTAGGTGAGAAGAGTCAAGCAATCAATTTCCCCCAGCGCCACCCACCCCACAGCTTTCTCTTTGTTTGTTGCTTATCTCAAGTTACCCACAAAAGCCAAAAGAGTCAGGAATAATGAGGCCAAACAGGATCGAAGCAGCCTTACACTCACTAGGTAGTAAATAGACTAGGACTGTACAGCAGCTGCTCACGAAACACCATTTCACCGAGTCCTTTTGTGGACAAGGGAAATCAGGATCATCTTCAGTAGCAGCCAGCATAATTGGTTTCTATCAACTAATAGAGAGTGAAATAATGCCCGTGTTAGTGTAAGAGGGAAAAAGGAGGCAAGTGGTTTTCTCAAGTATTACAATCTGTATGCAACTGCCCCTCATTCAGGTGATTCATGTTAAGGCTGTCTATGGCTGGCTGGCTCCCTTCCCAATCTGAAAAGTCAAGCTTCATTCCCATGGCATTAGAGCCAAATCTTTGGCTCTTGCTTATCCTCTTGTGACTAGATGAGCCACGGTCAAGTGAGCATCTCCTTCACGTACAAAACTAGTGTTTCAACTTCGTAGCTTTCAAGGAAGAGGGGGAAAAAAAGCCCTGACAAACCAAATCACATACCTCCTACACGCGGTGGTAGTGGCCCTAGGTCAGGAGCACCCGTAGGCAAAAATTTGGAAGCATGGGTGGCTGGCTGCGTTCCTGCAGGGGGGCGAGCGTGAGGAGGCCCTACCCTCCAGAATGGATTCGCAGGACCGGTTGGCCCTTGGGGTGGATGAGCCGAAGTTGTTGCTGCTTGGCCAGCACCTGGTTCTTTCCCCTCGCAGGGAACTGCTGATGCACTTATGGTGCTGCTCTGTAACAAAATCACATAAATCCCACATCACTAACAAGAAAAAAATGCAAAATTCATACACAAATAGTTAGGGACAGAATGCAAAGAAATCCATGATATACAGAGAAAGTGCTCCAGAGAAACATCAGATGGGTTTTAGCGATCGCAACTGTGTGGTGAAAGAACAGAAAGCAGGTTTCGTCAACACAGCAATATTCTGGCTAAGGAGAATGCACAGACACAGGCCAGGAGAACCCCGATGTAGACTACCTAGCACGCTTATCCCGAGAAGGCAAAGAACAAGTGGGCAGCTTACTCCAGATGTGGCTGAGGAACAAACTGAGAAACTCAGGAAAGTAGATTCTCAAAACATTACGCCCAATGATTCCAATGTACATCCGAAGAGGGGAACCAAATGCCCTGCTACACTGGTGTACTCCCTGAGAGGTGTTGACTCAGAAAAGAAACAGATTTCTAGAGAAAACAAATGACCAGGGGCATGTCTGTTCTGCAAAAAAAGGAGGGATCACAAAGCTCCCGCACACACACGGGTAAGATTACACTGTCAGGACTTACCTCCAGTTTGTCTTGGTTAGCTGCTTGGTTAGAGTCTCGCTCGGAAACTAGGTTTGGACCTACACATTATTAAAAAGAAAGAAAGAGAAAAAGGAAACCATGAACATCGTGGGTCTTAGCATTTTGTTCTTGGGACGTTTCTGGATCGCAAGGGACACTCTGATATCTCCCACATCCAGGTCGGTGCATAAGCCAGCTTGACATCTGCCTCCTAATCTATGGCCTCAAGAATACTCTGAGGCCGCTGGAACTCCTGCTATGCCAAATGCTCTACAGCCAAATGAAGTTGAGGTCTCTGCAGCTGGCACTTAGCAACCCACCTGCTGCAGCAGCATTGAGAAGCTGTCCAGAGAGTAGCACCTCTCTTCTTCCTGCCATTCTGCTCCTGCTTCCTGATTCTTCCTTCAATGAATACTGGCCAACACGAGACCCCACTGGGCAATACGTGTTCCTGGACTCTATGATCGGGAACTGCTCAGCGTCCGAGGACATCCATTCACACATCCCTCCTGGGAATACAACTCTTTCACCCTTCCCTTGCTTTCTCGGCTACTCACTCACACTGCAGCTCACTTGGTGCTCGCACCAAAGTGCTAGTTCTCCGACCTCTCAGCGTCCTCACTTGCTCAATCCTCTCCCGATTCACCAGACTCCACAATCCGTCGGGTCAGCCAGTTGCCAACAGCCTTGTCCTAGAAGTCATGTTCATTTTGTACTTGACTGACACCGTGCTAAACCTACATCAATCTGGGGCTCACACATCACTTTACCTACACCTGAGCCACTTGGACAGCCAGAAGAGATGGAAAACTAAGAGCCCTCAAACTCCTCGCCCTGGGAAAACACACTCACTCACTCACTCACTCACTCACTCACAACAGCCCACATCGATGACAACTGGAACCTGAACATTTCAACCTGATCATCTCTTTCAACATACTGCCAGCTTCATAGTGCCTGGCCTTCCATCTGTTGACATGGAAGCAAGGTTCCTCCTCAACCAACAACTGACAACATCCATCCTCCTGAAACGCACCTACACTCGCTATGTGGCCACTGAATGGTGAAGAGTGTGAGATGGCACATTTTGAATGCACAACGTGTCAGATGCTTCATATCCATTAAGTACAGACTTCACCAACATACTAATGGCCACCATGGGAAGCACTGGCTGCTGCTCTCTTTTCTAATCCCACTTTCTGCTTCCAAACCAGGAAAACCAGCAGAGGCGGGCCCAAGGCCATCGGACCCTGCAAACACACGGCAAACTCGGAACACACTCCTGGTTCCCACCATCACAATGGCCTCGATTTGGCTGTGGTTTGTGTGGAGTCGGGCAGAGGATGCAAGCTCTCTTGCACTTCTTTTCTCTGTGTGACTCTGCTACCTCTCCCCTAAACAGCAGCTACTCTCTAAAACACAAACAAACACAAGAATCCAGAAACCCAACACGCAGCCCACACACCCCTGCCGCCTCTTCCCTGTAGCCCTGCTTTTCAGGTAAAGAAAAATGAGCCTTACCGAATCCCCAATTTCCTAAACAAATATGCCATGGCTTGTCCAACGATACAGTGTGTGAACGTGCCCACTGCGATGCCATCACCTCTTACGCCATGCCATCGCAGCCATGGGCACACTGATCCAAGGGTCCAAGATCACCTCTGACCCTCATGCTCACTCTCATAATGCTTGTCCGTTAAATCGTACAACCGACAACAACACAACAGAAACCCAATATGGCCACCGGATCTCCGCATGCTTCCCATGCCAATAGACAGCCTTTCCCAAGGGAATCTCTCATCAATGTTTTCCTTGCCTATCTCACCACGGATACCCACATACCTAGATTGACCAACTTCAGACAGTGCCATGAGGCTGTTGAAGGAAATGAGTGATGGGAAAACAGTAGTTTGGCTCGGGACATCTTAGCCAAATGCAAGTAGGACTGGCTGAAAGGTGGGCAAACACTTGGCTGCATCCAAAAGTGTATCTGAAAAAATCCCCAGCCCCTTCCACAAAACTCATTTTCCTTGGCCTTCCATTTCCAAAGCACGGACAGAAATGACATCAGACAAGAGAGTTCACGGGCCTTGGCCCAGCATTTGTCACCCGACCGTTCATGCTCCAGTCACCTGGTTCTTTGTGAATGGTAGGTGAGAAGAGTCAAGCAATCAATTTCCCCCAGCGCCACCCACCCCACAGCTTTCTCTTTGTTTGTTGCTTATCTCAAGTTACCCACAAAAGCCAAAAGAGTCAGGAATAATGAGGCCAAACAGGATCGAAGCAGCCTTACACTCACTAGGTAGTAAATAGACTAGGACTGTACAGCAGCTGCTCACGAAACACCATTTCACCGAGTCCTTTTGTGGACAAGGGAAATCAGGATCATCTTCAGTAGCAGCCAGCATAATTGGTTTCTATCAACTAATAGAGAGTGAAATAATGCCCGTGTTAGTGTAAGAGGGAAAAAGGAGGCAAGTGGTTTTCTCAAGTATTACAATCTGTATGCAACTGCCCCTCATTCAGGTGATTCACGTTAAGGCTGTCTATGGCTGGCTGGCTCCCTTCCCAATCTGAAAAGTCAAGCTTCATTCCCATGGCATTAGAGCCAAATCTTTGGCTCTTGCTTACCCTCTTGTGACTAGATGAGCCACGGTCAAGTGAGCATCTCCTTCACGTACAAAACTAGTGTTTCAACTTCGTAGCTTTCAAGGAAGAGGGGGAAAAAAAGCCCTGACAAACCAAATCACATACCTCCTACACGCGGTGGTAGTGGCCCTAGGTCAGGAGCACCCGTAGGCAAAACTGTGGAAGCACGGGTGGCTGGCTGCGTTCCTGCAGGGGGGCGAGCGTGAGGAGGCCCTACCCTCTGGAATGGATTCGCAGGACCGGTTGGCCCTTGGGGTGGATGAGCCGAAGTTGTTGCTGCTTGGCCAGCACCTGGTTCTTTCCCCTCGCAGGGAACTGCTGATGCACTTATGGTGCTGCTCTGTAACAAAATCACATAAATCCCACATCACTAACAAGAAAAAAATGCAAAATTCATACACAAATAGTTAGGGACAGAATGCAAAGAAATCCATGATATACAGAGAAAGTGCTCCAGAGAAACATCAGATGGGTTTTAGCGATCGCAACTGTGTGGTGAAAGAACAGAAAGCAGGTTTCGTCAACACAGCAATATTCTGGCTAAGGAGAATGCACAGACACAGGCCAGGAGAACCCCGATGTAGACTACCTAGCACGCTTATCCCGAGAAGGCAAAGAACAAGTGGGCAGCTTACTCCAGATGTGGCTGAGGAACAAACTGAGAAACTCAGGAAAGTAGATTCTCAAAACATTACGCCCAATGATTCCAATGTACATCCGAAGGGGGGAACCAAATGCCCTGCTACACTGGTGTACTCCCTGAGAGGTGTTGACTCAGAAAAGAAACAGATTTCTAGAGAAAACAAATGACCAGGGGCATGTCTGTTCTGCAAAAAAAGGAGGGATCACAAAGCTCCCGCACACACACGGGTAAGATTACACTGTCAGGACTTACCTCCAGTTTGTCTTGGTTAGCTGCTTGGTTGGAGTCTCGCTCGGAAACTAGGTTTGGACCTACACATTATTAAAAAGAAAGAAAGAGAAAAAGGAAACCATGAACATCGTGGGTCTTAGCATTTTGTTCTTGGGACGTTTCTGGATCGCAAGGGACACTGTGATATCTCCCACATCCAGGTCGGTGCATAAGCCAGCTTGACATCTGCCTCCTAATCTATGGCCTCAAGAATACTCTGAGGCCGCTGGAACTCCTGCTATGCCAAATGCTCTACAGCCAAATGAAGTTGAGGTCTCTGCAGCTGGCACTTAGCAACCCACCTGCTGCAGCAGCATTGAGAAGCTGTCCAGAGAGTAGCACCTCTCTTCTTCCTGCCATTCTGCTCCTGCTTCCTGATTCTTCCTTCAATGAATACTGGCCAACACGAGACCCCACTGGGCAATACGTGTTCCTGGACTCTATGATCGGGAACTGCTCAGCGTCCGAGGACATCCATTCACACATCCCTCCTGGGAATACAACTCTTTCACCCTTCCCTTGCTTTCTCGGCTACTCACTCACACTGCAGCTCACTTGGTGCTCGCACCAAAGTGCTAGTTCTCCGACCTCTCAGCGTCCTCACTTGCTCAATCCTCTCCCGATTCACCAGACTCCACAATCCGTCAGGTCAGCCAGTTGCCAACAGCCTTGTCCTAGAAGTCATGTTCATTTTGTACTTGACTGACACCGTGCTAAGCCTACATCAATCTGGGGCTCACACATCACTTTACCTACACCTGAGCCACTTGGACAGCCAGAAGAGATGGAAAACTAAGAGCCCTCAAGCTCCTTGCCCTGGGAAAACACACTCACTCACTCACTCACTCACTCACAACAGCCCACATCGATGACAACTGGAATCTGAACATTTCAACCTGATCATCTCCTTCAACATACTGCCAGCTTCGTAGTGCCTGGCCTTCCATCTGTTGACATGGAAGCAAGGTTCCTCCTCAACCAACAACTGACAACATCCATCCTCCTGAAACGCACCTACACTCGCTATGTGGCCACTGAATGGTGAAGAGTGTGAGATGGCACATTTTGAATGCACAACGTGTCAGATGCTTCATATCCATTAAGTACAGACTTCACCAACATACTAATGGCCACCATGGGGAGCACTGGCTGCTGCTCTCTTTTCTAATCCCGCTTCCTGCTTCCAAACCAGGAAAACCAGCAGAGGCGGGCCCAAGGCCATTGGACCCTGCAAACACACGGCAAACCCGGAACACACTCCTGGTTCCCACCATCACAATGGCCTCGATTTGGCTGTGGTTTGTGTGGAGTCGGGCAGAGGATGCAAGCTCTCTTGCACTTCTTTTCTCTGTGTGACTCTGCTACCTCTCCCCTAAACAGCAGCTACTCTCTAAAACACAAACACACACAAGAATCCAGAAACCCAACACACAGCCCACACACCCCTGCCGCCTCTTCCCTGTAGCCCTGCTTTTCAGGTAAAGAAAAATGAGCCTTACCGAATCCCCAATTTCCTAAACAAATATGCCATGGCTTGTCCAACGATACAGTGTGTGAACGTGCCCACTGCGATGCCATCACCTCTTACGCCATGCCATCGCAGCCATGGGCACACTGATCCAAGGGTCCAAGATCACCTCTGACCCTCATGCTCACTCTCATAATGCTTGTCCGTTAAATCGTACAACCGACAACAACACAACAGAAACCCAATATGGCCACCGGATCTCCGCATGCTTCCCTCGCCAATAGACAGCCTTTCCCGAGGGAATCTCTCATCAATGTTTTCCTTGCCTATCTCACCACGGATACCCACATACCTACATTGACCAACTTCAGACAGTGCCATGAGGCTGTTGAAGGAAATGAGTGACGGGAAAACAGTAGTTTGGCTCGGGACATCTTAGCCAAATGCAAGTAGGACTGGCTGAAAGGTGGGCAAACACTTGGCTGCATCCAAAAGTGTATCTGAAAAAATCCCCAGCCCCTTCCACAAAACTCATTTTCCTTGGCCTTCCATTTCCAAAGCACAGACAGAAATGACCTTGGCCCAGCATTTGTCACACGACCGTTCATGCTCCAGTCACCTGGTTCTTTGTGAATGGTAGGTGAGAAGAGTCAAGCAATCAATTTCCCCCAGCGCCACCCACCCCACAGCTTTCTCTTTGTTTGTTGCTTATCTCAAGTTACCCACAAAAGCCAAAAGAGTCAGGAATAATGAGGCCAAACAGGATCGAAGCAGCCTTACACTCACTAGGTAGTAAATAGACTAGGACTGTACAGCAGCTGCTCACGAAACACCATTTCACCGAGTCCTTTTGTGGACAAGGGAAATCAGGATCATCTTCAGTAGCAGCCAGCATAATTGGTTTCTATCAACTAATAGAGAGTGAAATAATGCCCGTGTTAGTGTAAGAGGGAAAAAGGAGGCAAGTGGTTTTCTCAAGTATTACAATCTGTATGCAACTGCCCCTCATTCAGGTGATTCATGTTAAGGCTGTCTATGGCTGGCTGGCTCCCTTCCCAATCTGAAAAGTCAAGCTTCATTCCCATGGCATTAGAGCCAAATCTTTGGCTCTTGCTTATCCTCTTGTGACTAGATGAGCCACGGTCAAGTGAGCATCTCCTTCACGTACAAAACTAGTGTTTCAACTTCGTAGCTTTCAAGGAAGAGGGGGAAAAAAAGCCCTGACAAACCAAATCACATACCTCCTACACCTGGTGGTAGTGGCCCTAGGTCAGGAGCACCCGTAGGCAAAAATTTGGAAGCACGGGTGGCTGGCTGCGTTCCTGCAGGGGGGCGAGCGTGAGGAGGCCCTACCCTCCAGAATGGATTCGCAGGACCGGTTGGCCCTTGGGGTGGATGAGCCGAAGTTGTTGCTGCTTGGCCAGCACCTGGTTCTTTCCCCTCGCAGGGAACTGCTGATGCACTTATGGTGCTGCTCTGTAACAAAATCACATAAATCCCACATCACTAACAAGAAAAAAATGCAAAATTCATACACAAATAGTTAGGGACAGAATGCAAAGAAATCCATGATATACAGAGAAAGTGCTCCAGAGAAACATCAGATGGGTTTTAGCGATCGCAACTGTGTGGTGAAAGAACAGAAAGCAGGTTTCGTCAACACAGCAATATTCTGGCTAAGGAGAATGCACAGACACAGGCCAGGAGAACCCCGATGTAGACTACCTAGCACGCTTATCCCGAGAAGGCAAAGAACAAGTGGGCAGCTTACTCCAGATGTGGCTGAGGAACAAACTGAGAAACTCAGGAAAGTAGATTCTCAAAACATTACGCCCAATGATTCCAATGTACATCCGAAGGGGGGAACCAAATGCCCTGCTACACTGGTGTACTCCCTGAGAGGTGTTGACTCAGAAAAGAAACAGATTTCTAGAGAAAACAAATGACCAGGGGCATGTCTGTTCTGCAAAAAAAGGAGGGATCACAAAGCTCCCGCACACACACGGGTAAGATTACACTGTCAGGACTTACCTCCAGTTTGTCTTGGTTAGCTGCTTGGTTAGAGTCTCGCTCGGAAACTAGGTTTGGACCTACACATTATTAAAAAGAAAGAAAGAGAAAAAGGAAACCATGAACATCGTGGGTCTTAGCATTTTGTTCTTGGGACGTTTCTGGATCGCAAGGGACACTCTGATATCTCCCACATCCAGGTCGGTGCATAAGCCAGCTTGACACCTGCCTCCTTATCCATGGCCTCAAGAATACTCTGAGGCCGCTGGAACTCCTGCTATGCCAAATGCTCTACAGCCAAATGAAGTTGAGGTCTCTGCAGCTGGCACTTAGCAACCCACCTGCTGCAGCAGCATTGAGAAGCTGTCCAGAGAGTAGCACCTCTCTTCTTCCTGCCATTCTGCTCCTGCTTCCTGATTCTTCCTTCAATGAATACTGGCCAACACGAGACCCCACTGGGCAATACGTGTTCCTGGACTCTATGATCGGGAACTGCTCAGCGTCCGAGGACATCCATTCACACATCCCTCCTGGGAATACAACTCTTTCACCCTTCCCTTGCTTTCTCGGCTACTCACTCACACTGCAGCTCACTTGGTGCTCGCACCAAAGTGCTAGTTCTCCGACCTCTCAGCGTCCTCACTTGCTCAATCCTCTCCCGATTCACCAGACTCCACAATCCGTCAGGTCAGCCAGTTGCCAACAGCCTTGTCCTAGAAGTCATGTTCATTTTGTACTTGACTGACACCGTGCTAAGCCTACATCAATCTGGGGCTCACACATCACTTTACCTACACCTGAGCCACTTGGACAGCCAGAAGAGATGGAAAACTAAGAGCCCTCAAGCTCCTCGCCCTGGGAAAACACACTCACTCACTCACTCACTCACTCACTCACTCACAACAGCCCACATCGATGACAACTGGAATCTGAACATTTCAACCTGATCATCTCCTTCAACATACTGCCAGCTTCGTAGTGCCTGGCCTTCCATCTGTTGACATGGAAGCAAGGTTCCTCCTCAACCAACAACTGACAACATCCATCCTCCTGAAACGCACCTACACTCGCTATGTGGCCACTGAATGGTGAAGAGTGTGAGATGGCACATTTTGAATGCACAACGTGTCAGATGCTTCATATCCATTAAGTACAGACTTCACCAACATACTAATGGCCACCATGGGGAGCACTGGCTGCTGCTCTCTTTTCTAATCCCGCTTCCTGCTTCCAAACCAGGAAAACCAGCAGAGGCGGGCCCAAGGCCATTGGACCCTGCAAACACACGGCAAACCCGGAACACACTCCTGGTTCCCACCATCACAATGGCCTCGATTTGGCTGTGGTTTGTGTGGAGTCGGGCAGAGGATGCAAGCTCTCTTGGCACTTCTTTTCTCTGTGTGACTCTGCTACCTCTCCCCTAAACAGCAGCTACTCTCTAAAACACAAACACACACAAGAATCCAGAAACCCAACACACAGCCCACACACCCCTGCCGCCTCTTCCCTGTAGCCCTGCTTTTCAGGTAAAGAAAAATGAGCCTTACCGAATCCCCAATTTCCTAAACAAATATGCCATGGCTTGTCCAACGATACAGTGTGTGAACGTGCCCACTGCGATGCCATCACCTCTTACGCCATGCCATCGCAGCCATGGGCACACTGATCCAAGGGTCCAAGATCACCTCTGACCCTCATGCTCACTCTCATAATGCTTGTCCGTTAAATCGTACAACCGACAACAACACAACAGAAACCCAATATGGCCACCGGATCTCCGCATGCTTCCCTCGCCAATAGACAGCCTTTCCCGAGGGAATCTCTCATCAATGTTTTCCTTGCCTATCTCACCACGGATACCCACATACCTACATTGACCAACTTCAGACAGTGCCATGAGGCTGTTGAAGGAAATGAGTGACGGGAAAACAGTAGTTTGGCTCGGGACATCTTAGCCAAATGCAAGTAGGACTGGCTGAAAGGTGGGCAAACACTTGGCTGCATCCAAAAGTGTATCTGAAAAAATCCCCAGCCCCTTCCACAAAACTCATTTTCCTTGGCCTTCCATTTCCAAAGCACAGACAGAAATGACCTTGGCCCAGCATTTGTCACACGACCGTTCATGCTCCAGTCACCTGGTTCTTTGTGAATGGTAGGTGAGAAGAGTCAAGCAATCAATTTCCCCCAGCGCCACCCACCCCACAGCTTTCTCTTTGTTTGTTGCTTATCTCAAGTTACCCACAAAAGCCAAAAGAGTCAGGAATAATGAGGCCAAACAGGATCGAAGCAGCCTTACACTCACTAGGTAGTAAATAGACTAGGACTGTACAGCAGCTGCTCACGAAACACCATTTCACCGAGTCCTTTTGTGGACAAGGGAAATCAGGATCATCTTCAGTAGCAGCCAGCATAATTGGTTTCTATCAACTAATAGAGAGTGAAATAATGCCCGTGTTAGTGTAAGAGGGAAAAAGGAGGCAAGTGGTTTTCTCAAGTATTACAATCTGTATGCAACTGCCCCTCATTCAGGTGATTCATGTTAAGGCTGTCTATGGCTGGCTGGCTCCCTTCCCAATCTGAAAAGTCAAGCTTCATTCCCATGGCATTAGAGCCAAATCTTTGGCTCTTGCTTATCCTCTTGTGACTAGATGAGCCACGGTCAAGTGAGCATCTCCTTCACGTACAAAACTAGTGTTTCAACTTCGTAGCTTTCAAGGAAGAGGGGGAAAAAAAGCCCTGACAAACCAAATCACATACCTCCTACACCTGGTGGTAGTGGCCCTAGGTCAGGAGCACCCGTAGGCAAAAATTTGGAAGCACGGGTGGCTGGCTGCGTTCCTGCAGGGGGGCGAGCGTGAGGAGGCCCTACCCTCCAGAATGGATTCGCAGGACCGGTTGGCCCTTGGGGTGGATGAGCCGAAGTTGTTGCTGCTTGGCCAGCACCTGGTTCTTTCCCCTCGCAGGGAACTGCTGATGCACTTATGGTGCTGCTCTGTAACAAAATCACATAAATCCCACATCACTAACAAGAAAAAAATGCAAAATTCATACACAAATAGTTAGGGACAGAATGCAAAGAAATCCATGATATACAGAGAAAGTGCTCCAGAGAAACATCAGATGGGTTTTAGCGATCGCAACTGTGTGGTGAAAGAACAGAAAGCAGGTTTCGTCAACACAGCAATATTCTGGCTAAGGAGAATGCACAGACACAGGCCAGGAGAACCCCGATGTAGACTACCTAGCACGCTTATCCCGAGAAGGCAAAGAACAAGTGGGCAGCTTACTCCAGATGTGGCTGAGGAACAAACTGAGAAACTCAGGAAAGTAGATTCTCAAAACATTACGCCCAATGATTCCAATGTACATCCGAAGGGGGGAACCAAATGCCCTGCTACACTGGTGTACTCCCTGAGAGGTGTTGACTCAGAAAAGAAACAGATTTCTAGAGAAAACAAATGACCAGGGGCATGTCTGTTCTGCAAAAAAAGGAGGGATCACAAAGCTCCCGCACACACACGGGTAAGATTACACTGTCAGGACTTACCTCCAGTTTGTCTTGGTTAGCTGCTTGGTTAGAGTCTCGCTCGGAAACTAGGTTTGGACCTACACATTATTAAAAAGAAAGAAAGAGAAAAAGGAAACCATGAACATCGTGGGTCTTAGCATTTTGTTCTTGGGACGTTTCTGGATCGCAAGGGACACTCTGATATCTCCCACATCCAGGTCGGTGCATAAGCCAGCTTGACACCTGCCTCCTTATCCATGGCCTCAAGAATACTCTGAGGCCGCTGGAACTCCTGCTATGCCAAATGCTCTACAGCCAAATGAAGTTGAGGTCTCTGCAGCTGGCACTTAGCAACCCACCTGCTGCAGCAGCATTGAGAAGCTGTCCAGAGAGTAGCACCTCTCTTCTTCCTGCCATTCTGCTCCTGCTTCCTGATTCTTCCTTCAATGAATACTGGCCAACACGAGACCCCACTGGGCAATACGTGTTCCTGGACTCTATGATCGGGAACTGCTCAGCGTCCGAGGACATCCATTCACACATCCCTCCTGGGAATACAACTCTTTCACCCTTCCCTTGCTTTCTCGGCTACTCACTCACACTGCAGCTCACTTGGTGCTCGCACCAAAGTGCTAGTTCTCCGACCTCTCAGCGTCCTCACTTGCTCAATCCTCTCCCGATTCACCAGACTCCACAATCCGTCAGGTCAGCCAGTTGCCAACAGCCTTGTCCTAGAAGTCATGTTCATTTTGTACTTGACTGACACCGTGCTAAGCCTACATCAATCTGGGGCTCACACATCACTTTACCTACACCTGAGCCACTTGGACAGCCAGAAGAGATGGAAAACTAAGAGCCCTCAAGCTCCTCGCCCTGGGAAAACACACTCACTCACTCACTCACTCACTCACTCACTCACAACAGCCCACATCGATGACAACTGGAATCTGAACATTTCAACCTGATCATCTCCTTCAACATACTGCCAGCTTCGTAGTGCCTGGCCTTCCATCTGTTGACATGGAAGCAAGGTTCCTCCTCAACCAACAACTGACAACATCCATCCTCCTGAAACGCACCTACACTCGCTATGTGGCCACTGAATGGTGAAGAGTGTGAGATGGCACATTTTGAATGCACAACGTGTCAGATGCTTCATATCCATTAAGTACAGACTTCACCAACATACTAATGGCCACCATGGGGAGCACTGGCTGCTGCTCTCTTTTCTAATCCCGCTTCCTGCTTCCAAACCAGGAAAACCAGCAGAGGCGGGCCCAAGGCCATTGGACCCTGCAAACACACGGCAAACCCGGAACACACTCCTGGTTCCCACCATCACAATGGCCTCGATTTGGCTGTGGTTTGTGTGGAGTCGGGCAGAGGATGCAAGCTCTCTTGGCACTTCTTTTCTCTGTGTGACTCTGCTACCTCTCCCCTAAACAGCAGCTACTCTCTAAAACACAAACACACACAAGAATCCAGAAACCCAACACACAGCCCACACACCCCTGCCGCCTCTTCCCTGTAGCCCTGCTTTTCAGGTAAAGAAAAATGAGCCTTACCGAATCCCCAATTTCCTAAACAAATATGCCATGGCTTGTCCAACGATACAGTGTGTGAACGTGCCCACTGCGATGCCATCACCTCTTACGCCATGCCATCGCAGCCATGGGCACACTGATCCAAGGGTCCAAGATCACCTCTGACCCTCATGCTCACTCTCATAATGCTTGTCCGTTAAATCGTACAACCGACAACAACACAACAGAAACCCAATATGGCCACCGGATCTCCGCATGCTTCCCACGCCAATAGACAGCCTTTCCCGAGGGAATCTCTCATCAATGTTTTCCTTGCCTATCTCACCACGGATACCCACATACCTACATTGACCAACTTCAGACAGTGCCATGAGGCTGTTGAAGGAAATGAGTGACGGGAAAACAGTAGTTTGGCTCGGGACATCTTAGCCAAATGCAAGTAGGACTGGCTGAAAGGTGGGCAAACACTTGGCTGCATCCAAAAGTGTATCTGAAAAAATCCCCAGCCCCTTCCACAAAACTCATTTTCCTTGGCCTTCCATTTCCAAAGCACAGACAGAAATGACCTTGGCCCAGCATTTGTCACACGACCGTTCATGCTCCAGTCACCTGGTTCTTTGTGAATGGTAGGTGAGAAGAGTCAAGCAATCAATTTCCCCCAGCGCCACCCACCCCACAGCTTTCTCTTTGTTTGTTGCTTATCTCAAGTTACCCACAAAAGCCAAAAGAGTCAGGAATAATGAGGCCAAACAGGATCAAAGCAGCCTTACACTCACTAGGTAGTAAATAGACTAGGACTGTACAGCAGCTGCTCACGAAACACCATTTCACCGAGTCCTTTTGTGGACAAGGGAAATCAGGATCATCTTCAGTAGCAGCCAGCATAATTGGTTTCTATCAACTAATAGAGAGTGAAATAATGCCCGTGTTAGTGTAAGAGGGAAAAAGGAGGCAAGTGGTTTTCTCAAGTATTACAATCTGTATGCAACTGCCCCTCATTCAGGTGATTCATGTTAAGGCTGTCTATGGCTGGCTGGCTCCCTTCCCAATCTGAAAAGTCAAGCTTCATTCCCATGGCATTAGAGCCAAATCTTTGGCTCTTGCTTATCCTCTTGTGACTAGATGAGCCACGGTCAAGTGAGCATCTCCTTCACGTACAAAACTAGTGTTTCAACTTCGTAGCTTTCAAGGAAGAGGGGGAAAAAAAGCCCTGACAAACCAAATCACATACCTCCTACACGCGGTGGTAGTGGCCCTAGGTCAGGAGCACCCGTAGGCAAAAATTTGGAAGCACGGGTGGCTGGCTGCGTTCCTGCAGGGGGGCGAGCGTGAGGAGGCCCTACCCTCCAGAATGGATTCGCAGGACCGGTTGGCCCTTGGGGTGGATGAGCCGAAGTTGTTGCTGCTTGGCCAGCACCTGGTTCTTTCCCCTCGCAGGGAACTGCTGATGCACTTATGGTGCTGCTCTGTAACAAAATCACATAAATCCCACATCACTAACAAGAAAAAAATGCAAAATTCATACACAAATAGTTAGGGACAGAATGCAAAGAAATCCATGATATACAGAGAAAGTGCTCCAGAGAAACATCAGATGGGTTTTAGCGATCGCAACTGTGTGGTGAAAGAACAGAAAGCAGGTTTCGTCAACACAGCAATATTCTGGCTAAGGAGAATGCACAGACACAGGCCAGGAGAACCCCGATGTAGACTACCTAGCACGCTTATCCCGAGAAGGCAAAGAACAAGTGGGCAGCTTACTCCAGATGTGGCTGAGGAACAAACTGAGAAACTCAGGAAAGTAGATTCTCAAAACATTACGCCCAATGATTCCAATGTACATCCGAAGGGGGGAACCAAATGCCCTGCTACACTGGTGTACTCCCTGAGAGGTGTTGACTCAGAAAAGAAACAGATTTCTAGAGAAAACAAATGACCAGGGGCATGTCTGTTCTGCAAAAAAAGGAGGGATCACAAAGCTCCCGCACACACACGGGTAAGATTACACTGTCAGGACTTACCTCCAGTTTGTCTTGGTTAGCTGCTTGGTTAGAGTCTCGCTCGGAAACTAGGTTTGGACCTACACATTATTAAAAAGAAAGAAAGAGAAAAAGGAAACCATGAACATCGTGGGTCTTAGCATTTTGTTCTTGGGACGTTTCTGGATCGCAAGGGACACTCTGATATCTCCCACATCCAGGTCGGTGCATAAGCCAGCTTGACATCTGCCTCCTAATCTATGGCCTCAAGAATACTCTGAGGCCGCTGGAACTCCTGCTATGCCAAATGCTCTACAGCCAAATGAAGTTGAGGTCTCTGCAGCTGGCACTTAGCAACCCACCTGCTGCAGCAGCATTGAGAAGCTGTCCAGAGAGTAGCACCTCTCTTCTTCCTGCCATTCTGCTCCTGCTTCCTGATTCTTCCTTCAATGAATACTGGCCAACACGAGACCCCACTGGGCAATACGTGTTCCTGGACTCTATGATCGGGAACTGCTCAGCGTCCGAGGACATCCATTCACACATCCCTCCTGGGAATACAACTCTTTCACCCTTCCCTTGCTTTCTCGGCTACTCACTCACACTGCAGCTCACTTGGTGCTCGCACCAAAGTGCTAGTTCTCCGACCTCTCAGCGTCCTCACTTGCTCAATCCTCTCCCGATTCACCAGACTCCACAATCCGTCGGGTCAGCCAGTTGCCAACAGCCTTGTCCTAGAAGTCATGTTCATTTTGTACTTGACTGACACCGTGCTAAACCTACATCAATCTGGGGCTCACACATCACTTTACCTACACCTGAGCCACTTGGACAGCCAGAAGAGATGGAAAACTAAGAGCCCTCAAACTCCTCGCCCTGGGAAAACACACTCACTCACTCACTCACTCACTCACTCACAACAGCCCACATCGATGACAACTGGAACCTGAACATTTCAACCTGATCATCTCTTTCAACATACTGCCAGCTTCATAGTGCCTGGCCTTCCATCTGTTGACATGGAAGCAAGGTTCCTCCTCAACCAACAACTGACAACATCCATCCTCCTGAAACGCACCTACACTCGCTATGTGGCCACTGAATGGTGAAGAGTGTGAGATGGCACATTTTGAATGCACAACGTGTCAGATGCTTCATATCCATTAAGTACAGACTTCACCAACATACTAATGGCCACCATGGGGAGCACTGGCTGCTGCTCTCTTTTCTAATCCCGCTTCCTGCTTCCAAACCAGGAAAACCAGCAGAGGCGGGCCCAAGGCCATCGGACCCTGCAAACACACGGCAAACCCGGAACACACTCCTGGTTCCCACCATCACAACGGCCTCGATTTGGCTGTGGTTTGTGTGGAGTCGGGCAGAGGATGCAAGCTCTCTTGGCACTTCTCTTCTCTGTGTGACTCTGCTACCTCTCCCCTAAACAGCAGCTACTCTCTAAAACACAAACACACACAAGAATCCAGAAACCCAACACGCAGCCCACACACCCCTGCCGCCTCTTCCCTGTAGCCCTGCTTTTCAGGTAAAGAAAAATGAGCCTTACCGAATCCCCAATTTCCTAAACAAATATGCCATGGCTTGTCCAACGATACAGTGTGTGAACGTGCCCACTGCGATGCCATCACCTCTTACGCCATGCCATCGCAGCCATGGGCACACTGATCCAAGGGTCCAAGATCACCTCTGACCCTCATGCTCACTCTCATAATGCTTGTCCGTTAAATCGTACAACCGACAACAACACAACAGAAACCCAATATGGCCACCGGATCTCCGCATGCTTCCCATGCCAATAGACAGCCTTTCCCAAGGGAATCTCTCATCAATGTTTTCCTTGCCTATCTCACCACGGATACCCACATACCTAGATTGACCAACTTCAGACAGTGCCATGAGGCTGTTGAAGGAAATGAGTGATGGGAAAACAGTAGTTTGGCTCGGGACATCTTAGCCAAATGCAAGTAGGACTGGCTGAAAGGTGGGCAAACACTTGGCTGCATCCAAAAGTGTATCTGAAAAAATCCCCAGCCCCTTCCACAAAACTCATTTTCCTTGGCCTTCCATTTCCAAAGCACGGACAGAAATGACATCAGACAAGAGAGTTCACGGGCCTTGGCCCAGCATTTGTCACACGACCGTTCATGCTCCAGTCACCTGGTTCTTTGTGAATGGTAGGTGAGAAGAGTCAAGCAATCAATTTCCCCCAGCGCCACCCACCCCACAGCTTTCTCTTTGTTTGTTGCTTATCTCAAGTTACCCACAAAAGCCAAAAGAGTCAGGAATAATGAGGCCAAACAGGATCGAAGCAGCCTTACACTCACTAGGTAGTAAATAGACTAGGACTGTACAGCAGCTGCTCACGAAACACCATTTCACCGAGTCCTTTTGTGGACAAGGGAAATCAGGATCATCTTCAGTAGCAGCCAGCATAATTGGTTTCTATCAACTAATAGAGAGTGAAATAATGCCCGTGTTAGTGTAAGAGGGAAAAAGGAGGCAAGTGGTTTTCTCAAGTATTACAATCTGTATGCAACTGCCCCTCATTCAGGTGATTCACGTTAAGGCTGTCTATGGCTGGCTGGCTCCCTTCCCAATCTGAAAAGTCAAGCTTCATTCCCATGGCATTAGAGCCAAATCTTTGGCTCTTGCTTACCCTCTTGTGACTAGATGAGCCACGGTCAAGTGAGCATCTCCTTCACGTACAAAACTAGTGTTTCAACTTCGTAGCTTTCAAGGAAGAGGGGGAAAAAAAGCCCTGACAAACCAAATCACATACCTCCTACACGCGGTGGTAGTGGCCCTAGGTCAGGAGCACCCGTAGGCAAAACTGTGGAAGCACGGGTGGCTGGCTGCGTTCCTGCAGGGGGGCGAGCGTGAGGAGGCCCTACCCTCTGGAATGGATTCGCAGGACCGGTTGGCCCTTGGGGTGGATGAGCCGAAGTTGTTGCTGCTTGGACAGCACCTGGTTCTTTCCCCTTGCAGGGAACTGCTGATGCACTTATGGTGCTGCTCTGTAACAAAATCACATAAATCCCACATCACTAACAAGAAAAAAATGCAAAATTCATACACAAATAGTTAGGGACAGAATGCAAAGAAATCCATGATATACAGAGAAAGTGCTCCAGAGAAACATCAGATGGGTTTTAGCGATCGCAACTGTGTGGTGAAAGAACAGAAAGCAGGTTTCGTCAACACAGCAATATTCTGGCTAAGGAGAATGCACAGACACAGGCCAGGAGAACCCCGATGTAGACTACCTAGCACGCTTATCCCGAGAAGGCAAAGAACAAGTGGGCAGCTTACTCCAGATGTGGCTGAGGAACAAACTGAGAAACTCAGGAAAGTAGATTCTCAAAACATTACGCCCAATGATTCCAATGTACATCCGAAGGGGGGAACCAAATGCCCTGCTACACTGGTGTACTCCCTGAGAGGTGTTGACTCAGAAAAGAAACAGATTTCTAGAGAAAACAAATGACCAGGGGCATGTCTGTTCTGCAAAAAAAGGAGGGATCACAAAGCTCCCGCACACACACGGGTAAGATTACACTGTCAGGACTTACCTCCAGTTTGTCTTGGTTAGCTGCTTGGTTGGAGTCTCGCTCGGAAACTAGGTTTGGACCTACACATTATTAAAAAGAAAGAAAGAGAAAAAGGAAACCATGAACATCGTGGGTCTTAGCATTTTGTTCTTGGGACGTTTCTGGATCGCAAGGGACACTGTGATATCTCCCACATCCAGGTCGGTGCATAAGCCAGCTTGACATCTGCCTCCTAATCTATGGCCTCAAGAATACTCTGAGGCCGCTGGAACTCCTGCTATGCCAAATGCTCTACAGCCAAATGAAGTTGAGGTCTCTGCAGCTGGCACTTAGCAACCCACCTGCTGCAGCAGCATTGAGAAGCTGTCCAGAGAGTAGCACCTCTCTTCTTCCTGCCATTCTGCTCCTGCTTCCTGATTCTTCCTTCAATGAATACTGGCCAACACGAGACCCCACTGGGCAATACGTGTTCCTGGACTCTATGATCGGGAACTGCTCAGCGTCCGAGGACATCCATTCACACATCCCTCCTGGGAATACAACTCTTTCACCCTTCCCTTGCTTTCTCGGCTACTCACTCACACTGCAGCTCACTTGGTGCTCGCACCAAAGTGCTAGTTCTCCGACCTCTCAGCGTCCTCACTTGCTCAATCCTCTCCCGATTCACCAGACTCCACAATCCGTCAGGTCAGCCAGTTGCCAACAGCCTTGTCCTAGAAGTCATGTTCATTTTGTACTTGACTGACACCGTGCTAAGCCTACATCAATCTGGGGCTCACACATCACTTTACCTACACCTGAGCCACTTGGACAGCCAGAAGAGATGGAAAACTAAGAGCCCTCAAGCTCCTCGCCCTGGGAAAACACACTCACTCACTCACTCACTCACTCACTCACTCACAACAGCCCACATCGATGACAACTGGAATCTGAACATTTCAACCTGATCATCTCCTTCAACATACTGCCAGCTTCGTAGTGCCTGGCCTTCCATCTGTTGACATGGAAGCAAGGTTCCTCCTCAACCAACAACTGACAACATCCATCCTCCTGAAACGCACCTACACTCGCTATGTGGCCACTGAATGGTGAAGAGTGTGAGATGGCACATTTTGAATGCACAACGTGTCAGATGCTTCATATCCATTAAGTACAGACTTCACCAACATACTAATGGCCACCATGGGGAGCACTGGCTGCTGCTCTCTTTTCTAATCCCGCTTCCTGCTTCCAAACCAGGAAAACCAGCAGAGGCGGGCCCAAGGCCATTGGACCCTGCAAACACACGGCAAACCCGGAACACACTCCTGGTTCCCACCATCACAATGGCCTCGATTTGGCTGTGGTTTGTGTGGAGTCGGGCAGAGGATGCAAGCTCTCTTGGCACTTCTTTTCTCTGTGTGACTCTGCTACCTCTCCCCTAAACAGCAGCTACTCTCTAAAACACAAACACACACAAGAATCCAGAAACCCAACACACAGCCCACACACCCCTGCCGCCTCTTCCCTGTAGCCCTGCTTTTCAGGTAAAGAAAAATGAGCCTTACCGAATCCCCAATTTCCTAAACAAATATGCCATGGCTTGTCCAACGATACAGTGTGTGAACGTGCCCACTGCGATGCCATCACCTCTTACGCCATGCCATCGCAGCCATGGGCACACTGATCCAAGGGTCCAAGATCACCTCTGACCCTCATGCTCACTCTCATAATGCTTGTCCGTTAAATCGTACAACCGACAACAACACAACAGAAACCCAATATGGCCACCGGATCTCCGCATGCTTCCCACGCCAATAGACAGCCTTTCCCGAGGGAATCTCTCATCAATGTTTTCCTTGCCTATCTCACCACGGATACCCACATACCTACATTGACCAACTTCAGACAGTGCCATGAGGCTGTTGAAGGAAATGAGTGACGGGAAAACAGTAGTTTGGCTCGGGACATCTTAGCCAAATGCAAGTAGGACTGGCTGAAAGGTGGGCAAACACTTGGCTGCATCCAAAAGTGTATCTGAAAAAATCCCCAGCCCCTTCCACAAAACTCATTTTCCTTGGCCTTCCATTTCCAAAGCACAGACAGAAATGACCTTGGCCCAGCATTTGTCACACGACCGTTCATGCTCCAGTCACCTGGTTCTTTGTGAATGGTAGGTGAGAAGAGTCAAGCAATCAATTTCCCCCAGCGCCACCCACCCCACAGCTTTCTCTTTGTTTGTTGCTTGTCTCAAGTTACCCACAAAAGCCAAAAGAGTCAGGAATAATGAGGCCAAACAGGATCGAAGCAGCCTTACACTCACTAGGTAGTAAATAGACTAGGACTGTACAGCAGCTGCTCACGAAACACCATTTCACCGAGTCCTTTTGTGGACAAGGGAAATCAGGATCATCTTCAGTAGCAGCCAGCATAATTGGTTTCTATCAACTAATAGAGAGTGAAATAATGCCCATGTTAGTGTAAGAGGGAAAAAGGAAGCAAGTGGTTTTCTCAAGTATTACAATCTGCATGCAACTGCCCCTCATTCAGGTGTCTCACGTTAAGGCTGTCTATGGCTGGCTGGCTCCCTTCCCAATCTGAAAAGTCACGCTTCATTCCCATGGCATTAGAGCCAAATCTTTGGCTCTTGCTTACCCTCTTGTGACTAGATGAGCCATGGTCAAGTGACCATCTCCTTCACGTACAAAACTAGCGTTTCACTCCGTAGCTTTCAAGGAAGAGGGGGAAAAAAAGCCCTGACAAACCAAATCACATACCTCCTACACCTGGTGGTAGTGGCCCTAGGTCAGGAGCACCCGTAGGCAAAACTGTGGAAGCACGGGTGGCTGGCCACGTTCCTGCAGGGGGGTGAGCGTGAGGAGGCCCTACCCTCTGGAATGGATTCGCAGGACCGGTTGGCCCTTGGGGTGGATGAGCCGAAGTTGTTGCTGCTTGGCCAGCACCTGGTTCTTTCCCCTCACAGGGAACTGCTGATGCACTTATGGTGCTGCTCTGTAACAAAATCACATAAATCCCACATCACTAACAAGAAAAAAATGCAAAATTCATACACAAATAGTTAGGGACAGAATGCAAAGAAATCCATGATATACAGAGAAAGTGCTCCAGAGAAACATCAGATGGGTTTTAGCGATCGCAACTGTGTGGTGAAAGAACAGAAAGCAGGTTTCGTCAACACAGCAATATTCTGGCTAAGGAGAATGCACAGACACAGGCCAGGAGAACCCCGATGTAGACTACCTAGCACGCTTATCCCGAGAAGGCAAAGAACAAGTGGGCAGCTTACTCCAGATGTGGCTGAGGAACAAACTGAGAAACTCAGGAAAGTAGATTCTCAAAACATTACGCCCAATGATTCCAATGTACATCCGAAGGGGGGAACCAAATGCCCTGCTACACTGGTGTACTCCCTGAGAGGTGTTGACTCAGAAAAGAAACAGATTTCTAGAGAAAACAAATGACCAGGGGCATGTCTGTTCTGCAAAAAAAGGAGGGATCACAAAGCTCCCGCACACACACGGGTAAGATTACACTGTCAGGACTTACCTCCAGTTTGTCTTGGTTAGCTGCTTGGTTAGAGTCTCGCTCGGAAACTAGGTTTGGACCTACACATTATTAAAAAGAAAGAAAGAGAAAAAGGAAACCATGAACATCGTGGGTCTTAGCATTTTGTTCTTGGGACGTTTCTGGATCGCAAGGGACACTCTGATATCTCCCACATCCAGGTCGGTGCATAAGCCAGCTTGACACCTGCCTCCTTATCCATGGCCTCAAGAATACTCTGAGGCCGCTGGAACTCCTGCTATGCCAAATGCTCTACAGCCAAATGAAGTTGAGGTCTCTGCAGCTGGCACTTAGCAACCCACCTGCTGCAGCAGCATTGAGAAGCTGTCCAGAGAGTAGCACCTCTCTTCTTCCTGCCATTCTGCTCCTGCTTCCTGATTCTTCCTTCAATGAATACTGGCCAACACGAGACCCCACTGGGCAATACGTGTTCCTGGACTCTATGATCGGGAACTGCTCAGCGTCCGAGGACATCCATTCACACATCCCTCCTGGGAATACAACTCTTTGACCCTTCCCTTGCTTTCTCGGCTACTCACTCACACTGCAGCTCACTTGGTGCTCGCACCAAAGTGCTAGTTCTCCGACCTCTCAGCGTCCTCACTTGCTCAATCCTCTCCCGATTCACCAGACTCCACAATCCGTCAGGTCAGCCAGTTGCCAACAGCCTTGTCCTAGAAGTCATGTTCATTTTGTACTTGACTGACACCGTGCTAAGCCTACATCAATCTGGGGCTCACACATCACTTTACCTACACCTGAGCCACTTGGACAGCCAGAAGAGATGGAAAACTAAGAGCCCTCAAGCTCCCCGCCCTGGGAAAACACACTCACTCACTCACTCACTCACTCACAACAGCCCACATCGATGACAACTGGAACCTGAACATTTCAACCTGATCATCTCCTTCAACATACTGCCAGCTTCGTAGTGCCTGGCCTTCCATCTGTTGACATGGAAGCAAGGTTCCTCCTCAACCAACAACTGACAACATCCATCCTCCTGAAACGCACCTACACTCGCTATGTGGCCACTGAATGGTGAAGAGTGTGAGATGGCACATTTTGAATGCACAACGTGTCAGATGCTTCATATCCATTAAGTACAGACTTCACCAACATACTAATGGCCACCATGGGGAGCACTGGCTGCTGCTCTCTTTTCTAATCCCGCTTCCTGCTTCCAAACCAGGAAAACCAGCAGAGGCGGGCCCAAGGCCATCGGACCCTGCAAACACACGGCAAACCCGGAACACACTCCTGGTTCCCACCATCACAATGGCCTCGATTTGGCTGTGGTTTGTGTGGAGTCGGGCAGAGGATGCAAGCTCTCTTGCACTTCTTTTCTCTGTGTGACTACCTCTCCCCTAAACAGCAGCTACTCTCTAAAACACAAACACACACAAGAATCCAGAAACCCAACACGCAGCCCACACACCCCTGCCACCTCTTCCCTGTAGCCCTGCTTTTCAGGTAAAGAAAAATGAGCCTTACCGAATCCCCAATTTCCTAAACAAATATGCCATGGCTTGTCCAACGATACAGTGTGTGAACGTGCCCACTGCGATGCCATCACCTCTTACGCCATGCCATCGCAGCCATGGGCACACTGATCCAAGGGTCCAAGATCACCTCTGACCCTCATGCTCACTCTCATAATGCTTGTCCGTTAAATCGTACAACCGACAACAACACAACAGAAACCCAATATGGCCACCGGATCTCCGCATGCTTCCCACGCCAATAGACAGCCTTTCCCGAGGGAATCTCTTATCAATGTTTTCCTTGCCTATCTCACCACGGATACCCACATACCTAGATTGACCAACTTCAGACAGTGCCATGAGGCTGTTGAAGGAAATGAGTGACGGGAAAACAGTAGTTTGGCTCGGGACATCTTAGCCAAATGCAAGTAGGACTGGCTGAAAGGTGGGCAAACACTTGGCTGCATCCAAAAGTGTATCTGAAAAAATCCCCAGCCCCTTCCACAAAACTCATTTTCCTTGGCCTTCCATTTCCAAAGCACAGACAGAAATGACATCAGACAAGACAGTTCACGGGCCTTGGCCCAGCATTTGTCACACGACCGTTCATGCTCCAGTCACCTGGTTCTTTGTGAATGGTAGGTGAGAAGAGTCAAGCAATCAATTTCCCCCAGCGCCACCCACCCCACAGCTTTCTCTTTGTTTGTTGCTTGTCTCAAGTTACCCACAAAAGCCAAAAGAGTCAGGAATAATGAGGCCAAACAGGATCGAAGCAGCCTTACACTCACTAGGTAGTAAATAGACTAGGACTGTACAGCAGCTGCTCACGAAACACCATTTCACCGAGTCCTTTTGTGGACAAGGGAAATCAGGATCATCTTCAGTAGCAGCCAGCATAATTGGTTTCTATCAACTAATAGAGAGTGAAATAATGCCCATGTTAGTGTAAGAGGGAAAAAGGAAGCAAGTGGTTTTCTCAAGTATTACAATCTGCATGCAACTGCCCCTCATTCAGGTGTCTCACGTTAAGGCTGTCTATGGCTGGCTGGCTCCCTTCCCAATCTGAAAAGTCACGCTTCATTCCCATGGCATTAGAGCCAAATCTTTGGCTCTTGCTTACCCTCTTGTGACTAGATGAGCCATGGTCAAGTGACCATCTCCTTCACGTACAAAACTAGTGTTTCAACTTCGTAGCTTTCAAGGAAGAGGGGGAAAAAAAGCCCTGACAAACCAAATCACATACCTCCTACACCTGGTGGTAGTGGCCCTAGGTCAGGAGCACCCGTAGGCAAAACTGTGGAAGCACGGGTGGCTGGCCACGTTCCTGCAGGGGGGTGAGCGTGAGGAGGCCCTACCCTCTGGAATGGATTCGCAGGACCAGTTGGCCCTTGGGGTGGATGAGCCGAAGTTGTTGCTGCTTGGCCAGCACCTGGTTCTTTCCCCTTACAGGGAACTGCTGATGCACTTATGGTGCTGCTCTGTAACAAAATCACATAAATCCCACATCACTAACAAGAAAAAAATGCAAAATTCATACACAAATAGTTAGGGACAGAATGCAAAGAAATCCATGATATACAGAGAAAGTGCTCCAGAGAAACATCAGATGGGTTTTAGCGATCGCAACTGTGTGGTGAAAGAACAGAAAGCAGGTTTCGTCAACACAGCAATATTCTGGCTAAGGAGAATGCACAGACACAGGCCAGGAGAACCCCGATGTAGACTACCTAGCACGCTTATCCCGAGAAGGCAAAGAACAAGTGGGCAGCTTACTCCAGATGTGGCTGAGGAACAAACTGAGAAACTCAGGAAAGTAGATTCTCAAAACATTACGCCCAATGATTCCAATGTACATCCGAAGGGGGGAACCAAATGCCCTGCTACACTGGTGTACTCCCTGAGACTCAGAAAAGAAACAGATTTCTAGAGAAAACAAATGACCAGGGGCATGTCTGTTCTGCAAAAAAAAGGAGGGATCACAAAGCTCCCGCACACACACGGGTAAGATTACACTGTCAGGACTTACCTCCAGTTTGTCTTGGTTAGCTGCTTGGTTAGAGTCTCGCTCGGAAACTAGGTTTGGACCTACACATTATTAAAAAGAAAGAAAGAGAAAAAGGAAACCATGAACATCGTGGGTCTTAGCATTTTGTTCTTGGGACGTTTCTGGATCGCAAGGGACACTCTGATATCTCCCACATCCAGGTCGGTGCATAAGCCAGCTTGACACCTGCCTCCTAATCTATGGCCTCAAGAATACTCTGAGGCCGCTGGAACTCCTGCTATGCCAAATGCTCTACAGCCAAATGAAGTTGAGGTCTCTGCAGCTGGCACTTAGCAACCCACCTGCTGCAGCAGCATTGAGAAGCTGTCCAGAGAGTAGCACCTCTCTTCTTCCTGCCATTCTGCTCCTGCTTCCTGATTCTTCCTTCAATGAATACTGGCCAACACGAGACCCCACTGGGCAATACGTGTTCCTGGACTCTATGATCGGGAACTGCTCAGCGTCCGAGGACATCCATTCACACATCCCTCCTGGGAATACAACTCTTTCACCCTTCCCTTGCTTTCTCGGCTACTCACTCACACTGCAGCTCACTTGGTGCTCGCACCAAAGTGCTAGTTCTCCGACCTCTCAGCGTCCTCACTTGCTCAATCCTCTCCCGATTCACCAGACTCCACAATCCGTCGGGTCAGCCAGTTGCCAACAGCCTTGTCCTAGAAGTCATGTTCATTTTGTACTTGACTGACACCGTGCTAAACCTACATCAATCTGGGGCTCACACATCACTTTACCTACACCTGAGCCACTTGGACAGCCAGAAGAGATGGAAAACTAAGAGCCCTCAAACTCCCCGCCCTGGGAAAACACACTCACTCACTCACTCACTCACTCACTCACAACAGCCCACATCGATGACAACTGGAACCTGAACATTTCAACCTGATCATCTCTTTCAACATACTGCCAGCTTCATAGTGCCTGGCCTTCCATCTGTTGACATGGAAGCAAGGTTCCTCCTCAACCAACAACTGACAACATCCATCCTCCTGAAACGCACCTACACTCGCTATGTGGCCACTGAATGGTGAAGAGTGTGAGATGGCACATTTTGAATGCACAACGTGTCAGATGCTTCATATCCATTAAGTACAGACTTCACCAACATACTAATGGCCACCATGGGGAGCACTGGCTGCTGCTCTCTTTTCTAATCCCGCTTCCTGCTTCCAAACCAGGAAAACCAGCAGAGGCGGGCCCAAGGCCATCGGACCCTGCAAACACACGGCAAACCCGGAACACACTCCTGGTTCCCACCATCACAATGGCCACGATTTGGCTGTGGTTTGTGTGGAGTCGGGCAGAGGATGCAAGCTCTCTTGGCACTTCTTTTCTCTGTGTGACTCTGCTACCTCTCCCCTAAACAGCAGCTACTCTCTAAAACACAAACACACACAAGAATCCAGAAACCCAACACGCAGCCCACACACCCCTGCCGCCTCTTCCCTGTAGCCCTGCTTTTCAGGTAAAGAAAAATGAGCCCTACCGAATCCCCAATTTCCTAAACAAATATGCCATGGCTTGTCCGACGATACAGAGAGTGAAGACGCCCTAGACATGGCTGCATCGCTTGTTTTGAAATTTCGTGTGTCACGTGGTGCAATAACACCCCCTCCCTGTTCAAGCACCTTGGAAATTAGTTGAAATTGTCTCAAGTCCACAAGCCCTGGACATTGCTTTGGAAAACACCAGATTCTCGTTGCTCCTGGCTTCATCCTTCCACACACCATGGCATCGCAGCCATGAGCGGACTTACCTACGGGATCTAAGATCAATTCTGTCTCTCATGCTCACTCTAATACTGCCTTTCAGTTAAATCCAAAACCAACAACACATAATACAAAAAAAATATTGCCACTGGATATAACCATGCATCACTCACCAACATTTTAATGACTTTTGAATGTTCTACCTGCTGTTGATACCCTGTGAATAAGTACAACCATAGATTGCCTAACTTCAGACAGTGGTAATATGTTTGTTGAAAGAATTGTGTGACATGAAAGCAGTAGGTTTTTTCAGGAAATCTTATTTTAATGCAGTTAGGACTGGGTCAATCATTAGTGGACACTGGGTACAATGTGATTTTTATATTTTAATTACTGTTATTAATCAGTTCAACTATTTTCAACGTATCACTTGAGAAAATCCTTCAACCATCAGACTGTATTGCATTTGGAGTGGTTTTCTTCTCCTTATTTTTATCTTCGAATTTGTCTGGTTGTCCAGTAAAGCCTGGTCCTTTCCTTTTTATATGCACCTCTTTGCTAAACTAAGAGATGCTTCTTTCTCCTAACTTCATAGTGGATATGGCTGTTGCTGCTAATTTTAGGGAGAAACAATTTTTTTTCTCTTATCTTACCTAGCTTTGTACAAAAGTTATAAATCTTTTCTTCAAAGGCAAATAAGAATTAATTACATATGAACACTTTAAACCTCATGTCACATCTTTATTTATGCCTGTTATATAAAAATGAATAAAATACTTTGTTTTTTTGTGATACTATCCCTGCTGGTAGTTTGACTAATAAGGTACCTTTGTTGCATATGCATGTGTATATTCATCTGTGAAAATGTATTTTACTCTGAATTACATCAATATATTTGGATAATCAATATATATTCAATACTTACATTCGGTGTCTACTCTCACAGGTTGCAAGCAATAAGTGCAAGTTACCGATTAATTCAATAGCTAACAAGGATAGTACTAATAGCCTAAGTTGAACTTTTTGGTAATACTGCATACCTGGTTGAGCAATCTCCATTCTCTGTTCCTTTTCCAAACAATTTTTTGCTACATTTGTTTTTAAATTACATTGCACTACGTGACACAATTTCAAAGGCTCTGGAATTCCCCCAACACCTCCTCCCTGTGCCCTCCCCCCATGGTGGATACCTCCACCTTGTTGCAATATTACAGAACAATCCAGTCATGATTCTTTCATTGCAAGCATACACCAAGCATACAGTCCAGCATGTTACTGTCCAGATAAATGCAACAATTTCTTGGGGAGACTATCTCTCGTCTGAAGGCAGAGCTGGCAGAATATCATCCCAACCAATTAAAAGCCACAACATAACATCAACAACAATTTACAGCATTATTGAATTAATTGGCAATTAATATGTTAGAAAATGCAAGTTCTTAATCACATCCTGTGACTTCTTCATTGACATTTCTATTTTAGTTTATACACAACTGGATGCTATACACCTTTAAATGGCTATAGGGTACTATTCAGCTGTCTCGTGTCTATTTTCATTTTAGCATTTAGTAGTTTATAGTGTTGAAGCATAATTTTGCTGAATGTGGCAGATTTTAGGATAGTCTAAACTGGCTTATAATTCTAATAAGGCATATGTCAACAGTTGAGACACAAAACCATTTTAGGAGGGGTGTGCAGAGAAATCTTCAATACCTTAGTGAGGAGTAACTAATCTTTGTGTCCTACCTAGTAAGGTATATGTGAATCCACGCTGACCGTTTCCTGTCTGGTTCGAAGCTTTCCTTGTTCTTTATCTATTCTAATTTTCTTGTATGTTTGTTTTGGGGGGCTCCAGAGTGAACCTGATGGTCATTGCAAGAGAGGGTGGGGATCCAAAGCTGTAATTAAGTAAGGACCAGAGAAAGCTTTTCTCCCTAGTCCCGAAGGAAGTTTACTGTTCTTCTGTTTCTGAGGTCTGCTCAGGGCTCCTGCCTGTTGTTCTGATGACTCTGGATCCTGTGAGGAAGGATCTGGGCATCTTCCATCCCATGTGTGAGAGACAAATGGGGGTGGATGACCTCAGAGTTCTTGGTCTCCAAAGGCACTCTAATTCCCCGTGGTCTCCTTGGCAGTTGCGATGTAGTCCTTGATGAGTACTGATAACCCTTAGTGAGGATCCAGGAGTCTCCAGGGTTGAGATACAAGCCTCCTAATGTCTACCTGCTCCACTCTTGGGTCCACCCTGCTCTGTGCATATGACCGCCTGTTAAGAGGTTATCAGGATCGCTGCCGATTCTCCCTATATGTCTTTGTATACAAAAAAACCACGAATAGCTAGAAACATCCTGAAGAATAAAAGTTAACAGGGGGAATCACAGTTCCGGACCTTTGGAAATATTATAGGGTGGTGGTTATCAAAACAGCCTGGCACTAGCACAAACATATAGAGGAGGAACAATGTAGCAGAATACAAGCAACAGAAGGGAACCCACACAGATACAGCCAAATAATCTTTGACAAAAAGACAGACAACAATCCAGGCAAATGGGAAGGTTTCTTCAATAAATGCTGTTGGAACAACTGGTTAATAGTCTGCAGAAACAAGAAGATAGACCCACATCTCTCACCATACACTAAGATCAAATCTAAATGGATAAAAGACCTAAATCTACATTCAGAAACCTTCAAACTTTGGGAAGAAAATGTTGAAAACACCCTGCAAGATCTAGGTGTAGGCCCTGACATTCTAAAAAGGACACCAAAAACAATAGCAATCAAGACCAAAATAAACAAATGGGACTTCATCAAACTAAGAAGCTTCTGTACAGCAAGGGAAACAATGAACAAAGTAAAAAAGCAACCCACAAAATGGGAGAAGACCTTTGCACACTACATAGGTGATAGGGGGCTAATCTCCAGAATATCCAAAGAACTCCAGAACAACCAAAACACCAAAACAAACAAACTACTCAAGAAATAGGCACGGGAAATGGGCAGACATTTCACAAAGGAACAAACTCAGATGCCAACAATTTAACAGCAGTCAATATCAGAAAATTTTCTGTCAAAATTAGGGGATTTATCATAGTTTGATTCTCCTCTCTCAATTGAAATCATAGGGTCCAAAGTATGATATCAGTTTCTTGAGCCTTAATAAAGGAAGAGACAATAATAGTATGTGTGTATATATATATATATATATATATATATATATATATATATATATATATATATATAAAAACATGTATGTATTTTTAAAAAATTTATGTGGAGAAAAAATATTTATAATTATGGGAATAATTTTGGCATTGTTTTTATGACCACAGAAAATATTGTATTTTAATTTCAATCACATATTCAAAAATAAAAGCAACATGATAAATCCATGCTTGAATAAGATATAAAGATTAATAATATATTTTCATTTAGACAAAATAATGTAGCTTATTTATCTATCAAATTGTATTATCCTGAATATCTTTGTCTCCTAAAATGAAAGCTTACTCTTCAAGACTAGCTCAAGTTTTTTTTTTTTCACAATGGAAGCCTGACATTAAAATGTTCATCTATTTTAGCACCTTTTAAGAAATCAAAATTAATTTGACCATTTCTTTATTAACTTCTATAAAACAATGTAAGTGTTCTTTATGTAATTTGTATTAATCTGTTTGAAATAATGTATGGTTCCTATTATAAAGTTAGGTCAATTGACTTGCATGTCAGACCAACTATTCCTCATAGATGTGCTGTATTAAATGGACCACATCATTTTTTATAAGCCATTCATTTTTCTACTTTGCTTATTAGAAGATGAAACCTGAGAAAGTAGAAAATGTGCAGAAATCTGGAGTGAGGCATAGTTCCAAATAATGACAGATTCAAAGGATTTCTCCCTAATGTGTCTACTCAGAGGACTAAAGCTACAAATCAACTAGCTACTAAGTAAAAATTACAACTTCAAAGATCCTGAAAGATTAAGTTTGTTATTCAGACCAAAAACCTTACACACAAAAGATTCATAGCTCCTTCCAAGCTGATCATTCATTGTGGTCCCAATGTGCAAGAGGACTGTAAAGTGGGAAGAATTAATAGGAGTAAACTGAAGATGGAGAAAGATGATAGAAACAGGTAATGGGCAAAAAGATAAAAAATGTACGATAGTATAACCTCTAAGAAAAATGTATATATGTGCAATATATATATATATATAATGGAAAAATAAATATGTGTATATATTTGATGTCATACAGCTCTTTTTCCAAAGGTAACTAACTCACAGTAAGTGTAAGGAATCTGTGTTTTCCAGATGTATATTTTAAATGTTGTTTTAAGAATGGGATGAAAATACAAAGGAAAGTGTTCCAGCATGATGGCTCAATTGGCTCCAACCTCCCCTTTGATGTGCTGGGATTCCACAAAAGCACTAGTTCTTTCATAGCTTCATTTAGCTATACTACAAAGTTGGAATCCCATTTCCACAATTACCATTGAGTTATGCTATTGCCATTTTAAAGGTTAAGGTATGTTCTGACCATTAACTAACTTTATTTATGTTGCTACCAGACAGAACTGAATCAAACTTTGTTCAAAAAATAATTATTATACTTAAGTTAACATAGAGGTTAAGCAAAAATGTGCTGGATATAGTTCAGAGTGGTAGGAAGTTTTAGGGGACATGCAGTTTGGTTTTGTTTAGTTTTTAATGGCAGCATGCTTTTATATGTTTCAGTTGATAAAGGTTGCAAGACGGAAGCACATCTGCGCCATTTATGAAGTGCTTCTGATTTGCAAAATAGAAAACACAAAATATACTCTAAGGCAACAGAAACTACTATTGATTCATCAGTGAATAGTCAATTTATACATACTAATTAAGCAATTTTTCTGTAAATAACCAAAAGGTCTACCATTTTGCAAACTACTCTGAAATAATGGTTATCCTTCCAAAGTAAAATTCAATGATAAAAATCAAAATTAAACACTACAAAAATAACAATTTTTAAGCATGCAATATTTCATTCAGTGTGACTGACATAAGTCCTTTACAACATATTGAAACATTATTTACCCTCCCCAGGACTTATTCATTAGATTCAGATAAAAATTTATTCTATGTGGTTTCCCCTTTTCAATCTTGTTGCTGCTTCAAATTCGTAATAATTTGATATTTTTAAAATACAGAAAAAGACTAATTTTAATGAAGCTTGTCTCCCCAAAATGAATTTTGTAATTTTTAAGGTTATTAAAATGTGATTCTATATAATTATACATTTATTTTCAATGCCACAGAAATTGAGTTAAGCCCCATATTTTAATTACTTACTAAAATAGTTTGAGATCATTAAATATGCTAACTCAACAAAGAATGGATAGAGACATAAAATACATCTTATGATAGCAATATAAAATATATCTTATAATAGTCCTCTCTTGCTTTAATTATTGCAGCCAGACTCAGATTAAGCTTTTCCACCTTTTAAATTAAAAGCCAACTATTTTAATTCTCATGTTTAGGATAATTACTTTATGCAAATTCAAGCATTTAATTCAATATGCATGAAAATTTAATATGCATCTAATATATAAACAATCTAATGCTTTTCCACTTAAGGACCCTTTAATGCATATCCAAAAGCTAGTAATAACTAACATGTCAAGAATTTGGCTTTTCAAGGTCAAAGCACTGATCATTTGTCATCCTCCGAAGCCCCACTGAGAAAGGAAGACAGAAATACTTTCCATTAGTGCTATGGAAATAAAACCTCAAACCTTGTAGTTCAAGGAGAGCTTAGACAGAGCTTTCATAGTTCCTGAATCTAAAATATTTCTAAATAATCAAATTAGTTTATAGTAACATAAATTAACAATCAGAAATATAAAGATTTAACATGTATTTCATACCAGGGGTTGAATAGATCTTTCATAGTTCCAGAATCTAAAATATTTCTAAATAACCATATTAATTTCTAGTAAGATAAATTAACTATCAGAATATATAGACTTAACATGTATTTTATAACAGGGGTTATAGTGTACAGAGAAAAATACTGTACCTCTGTCAAAGTTTTTAGCTGGAATTTCAAGCACATAAGGGTCTTTTTGTAAAGTTTCCAACTCACTTTCAGATAAACTGCAAATAGGAAAAAGCAGCTCTAAGTTACTTTTCCAAGAGAAACCACCCATACTTCAAGAAAATTACCACTGCCATAAATTAGCTATTCTAAATAACACAGTATCTTTGTAAAAGCAGATCTTCTAGGATTATTCTGATCAAAACACTCTTTCATATCTCCCAGTATTTATCTTGGGAAAATCAATATTTGTTACTGAAGGATAGTGTGTTCTACTGAAGCTTGGAATTGCTTTAATTCCACTTCAAAATAAGACTACCATGAATACTGTGACACAGAGCTAAATTACTGAAATGGAAGAGCTTATCAAAGTCAGCCGATCCCACTCCCTCATTTTGCAACTGAGCAAGTTGTTTAAATGAAGTATAAGAAATGACAAGTGCCAGGATTAAAACACAAACTTTATGGGTCTGAGAAACGTAAGCTTTTCATTGTAATGTGACCCATTTGATCACAATGGTAATTTATTTTTTAAATCAGCAATTCTGTAAAATCTTCCTACTACTTTATTGCTTAAACATTTTATATTACAAATGTAACTTCTAAAAGAATTTTCTTAGTTCTTGATCATCAGAGCTGAAACAAACATTAAAAATTCAATTGCTGAGAGTAGAAAAACAAGCAAGAATGCACACTATGGTAAGAAATCAATTCTGGGAAAACAAAGACCATTCTCACAGTACACTTATTTTCCCCCTCCTATTGTACATCACATGTTTATTCTATCATCCAGCTTAATATTGCAAAACAATGTCAATTTCTGCAGAAAAATGAGGACCTGAGATAATAAGATTGCTCTTCACAAATTTATCAAAAGATGTTGATATTTGGAGCATAACTGTGTCGAGCTTCACCCTTTACGTTTCATCCTTCTGACTCCAGCATCTCTGGCTTGAAAACCTACTTTTTTTTCTATACATGTCTGTGCTGCATCTCCTGCAAGACAGTGTGAGTTTCTCTTCAACATGGGCTCCAGTGGGGGCTTGGAGGAGAGCGGTATGTGCAACTTCAAGTTCCATGTGCAGAGAGGCATCTCTACAGGCGAGTCACTTGACTGACAGGTGAACAGATCTAACCACATCCGTGGGGAAAAATGTGGTTTCCAAATCAATAACCCAACACAAGCTGCTGATTCAGGACCATATCAATATGAAAATGTGAAAAACAAGATTTTATACAGTTATATCACATAAGTTTCCTCCAAGTAATAGTTCAGGAACCTAAGTATTTCAGCTGGAAAAACACTAGTAGATACTTCACAATCAAATATGCCAGATTCACTGGAAAACTTGCTACATGTCCTTATGACAGAATTACCTAATTAATAAAATAACAATGCAATAAACTTTTTAATAGTTAATACTAAAATACTCACATTTGCATATCAGCTGTCATTTCTTTCTTTAGGTCACTGATGTTTCTTTTAGCAGTAAAAGCTTCCCACTTAAAGACAACAAAATATTATTAAAATATCTATGCAAAAAATAAGCAAATATCACAGAGCAGAAATGTATCAGTCAATGCACATATAATTTTAACCAATTCTAAGTAAAACACATTGTATTTAAGAAATTATTGACAAATAAATGAGTTTCAGGTAAGCAAATGACCTGCCAACAAATGGTGCTCTCTTACGTAAGATCAAGAATTGTTTGGCCAAGTAATAAGCTAAGGGCTATTTAACAGGTTGCAAGCTTCAAGCAAAGGAAAAAGACTTAGAGTCGTAGAGCTTGGAAAGTTTGGTCAGTTACCTCAAGGCAATCATCTCTAGAGAAAACAAACTGCAATTCTGTGAAACCATAAAGGTCTAAGACACTTTTACAGCTTGCTGGTAAAAAACACACCTTTTAATATAGCTGATATGATCAATGTCTGTTGGACTTCAATGAAGCCCACAGAATTCTATACATCATATTACATTTGTATTGATAAAAAGCTAAAACTCAAAGTATGTTATTCTTAGAAAACTTAGATTACATGCATTTTTGTGGAAGGCAGCAATGTCCAAAAAAAAAAAAAAAAAGATTTACTAGCTTATTCATATAAATGTAAGTACTGTCACTTGGTCTATAATGTTTTAATCAATTTTAACCTAGTTTATTGGAAAAAATGAGGAAACAGAAATTCCTGCACCTGATAGAGCAAGCAAGTATCTCAGCAAAGGGCCTACAGTGCGGTCTGCATTCAGACTGCCTTTTTAATGGATGTGAGTATGAGTCCCTGCTTTTCCCCTGATTTCCTCATGTGGGAAAGTGTTGGTGGGGTTAGGGGAGGAGTTTCTGATGTGAAATTCTCCCAAGCAAATCCCTCTGGACAAAACTGTGGTCTATAATTTTCTACAAGTTAAAAGAACACACAGTATGCAGCTTTTCACAAATAAAAGGAAATATAATATCAAAATATAATATCAAACTTATATTTGCCTAAAATTTAAGTACATGCTAAAAAGAGCAATGGCCAAAGAATAGGTCACATAAAGATTTACAAAAATGACACCTTACTTCTTTGTAGGCCTTGCTTTCAAAAAATCGTGCATGTGCAAAATCTTTTCCAGTATGTAGTGATGTCATCAATTTTTACTAAAAAATTATACCAAAACAGATTAAGAAAATACATAACATATTAAACTGTTAACAATGTGGAAACACATTGTTTCAAAATGCTTTTCTGTACTTTAACACATTTGCTTGTTAAGTAGAAGAAAAAATTGAATCACTGGTAACCTAGTAATATTAAGGCTATATATGAAAAAAATCTATACAAACTAATGGCAAATTCTTGAGATTATTTTATTATGAAAGACAAGGAATCAGATTTTTTTTTCCATTAATTTATTCACTTCTCATTTGCCACACAGCCAGAGAGCCAGACTAAAGAAGAACCCAGGATTCAATCTGGGTCTCCCACACGGGTGTCAGGGACCAAGTTCTTCAACCATCAGCTGCTCTAGCCTAAGGTGCACTTTAGCAGGAAGCTGGATAAGAAGCAGAGGAGCCTGGACTTAAATCAGGCAGCCCAACAGAGGACCAGGTATCCTAAGCAGCATCTTTGCTGCCTCATGAACTGAACACCTAGTTCTGAGTCTACAGCTTATTCTCAAAGGTTAAGACAACTATCAGCCAATCACTATGTTATACTGCAAAACACTATGTTCAAACACTGAGCACTCACATCCACAAAGCCTTCTAAGAGGTCTGCCGACGAAAAAGTGACATTCGCTCATTCATGGAACTTGAAACTATCTCAGGGTAAAGACACAAAGAATGATCACAGTAAGGGCTGTTGTTGGGCCTTGAAGGCAAGCTGCCACTAAAGACAGCCATGTCCCACATTAGAGTACTTGGGTTCAATTCATGGCTCCATTTCCTTGTTCTGGATTCCTGATCATGCACTCTGAAACAGTGGTAATGGATTAAGCATCTGGATTCCTGGCCATCTACACGAAAGATATGGACTGAATTCCAAGCTCTCAGCTTCAGCCACAGCCCAGCCACAATCATTGTGGGTTCTCAGGACAAAAGCAGTTATGTGCAGGATTTTTTGTCTCTTTCTTCTTTTTCTTCTCTCCCTGGCAATTCTTACACAAATAACGTTTTTTAAGATTCATTTATCTTTTTAAAAAAGATTTATTTATTTCTATTGCGGAGTTACATATACAGAGAGAAAGAGACAGAGAGGAAGATCTTCCATCCAATGATTCACTCCCTGAGAGACCACAATGGCCGGTGCTGTGCCAGTGTGAAGCCAGGAGCCAGGAACTTTCTCCAGGTTCCCACGTGGGTGCAGGAAGGCAAGGCTTTGGGTCATCCTAGACTTCCTTCCCAGGCCACAAGCAATGAGCTTCATGGGAAGTAGAACTGCAGGGATTAGAACTGGCGCACATATGGGATCCTGGCACGTTCAAAGCGATGACTTTAGCCACTAGGCCACTGTGCCAGGCCCAAGATTAATTTATCTTTATTGGAAGGAGTGAATGAGTAGACAGAAAAGAGAAAGTTCTTCTGACCACTCATTCGGTCCCCAACTGTCCACAATTGCCTAAGCTGAGTTCATCCAAAGTCAGGAGCCAGGAGTCTCCTTCAGCTCTCCCACATGGGTGTATAATCCTAAGGGTTTTGGATTTACTCCTTTGTTATCCCTGGCCACAAGCAGGGAGCTAGATAGGAAGTATAACAAGCAGGTCATTAGCTGTCACCGTTATGGAATCCTGGTGCATGCAAGATGAGAATTTACTCAATGTTTATATCCCTGGGCCCTCAAATAACTTTACAACATTTTCTTTTTCTCTCTCTCACATACACACATACACACATACACAGACATACACATACACGAATACTACTCAGGCAAAAAAGTATTAAACATCTTTCACAACAAAATGCATGCAAATGGAGAACATTCAGTTTTAATAATCAGTTTCCAAAGGACATGTTTTCACTTTATGGGGTAACTAATCTCGGGGATGAGGTCACAGTGATCCTCTGCAGCAGAAACAATGGAGACAAACTAATAGTAGGGGATGTCGGTTTATTTGAAAGAAGTCACATGCTTATAAAGAGTAGGAAAACGGGCAGGCAGAAAGGTGGTCCTGACAACACTTTCACCCAACTACGATACTGTGACAGGCTGCTAGATATGCCTGTCTCTTTGATCCCTCCAATAAAGTTGAAGGTCAGGAAGCACAGAAAGCTGGCTGTGTCTCAGGGCAAACTCCTTACCTGCTGAAAAGCAGGATGAATGTAACATTTGACTTCCTAGAGTTGTTTATAAAGAAAGTCCTAGCACAGTTCATTAAAGGGGCAGAGAAGAGAGACTGGGATGCAGCTCATCATTCTTGCTGCATCTCCAGTGAACAGGCCAGATTGAGGTCTCAGCCAAGGATATGGTGTGTCACGTACCTATGGCTTCCAGCATGGGCTTAGCAGGCAGAGATCCAGGGGCAACATCCCACAAATATACATAATAACAGTAATAATATATTTTTGAACAAATACTTATTGCCTTTGTCTAAACTCCTCATGAACAGTAATTTTTCTACTTAACATATATATTCAAATATTTATTTAAGGAAAGGGAAATCTTGCACATTTAAAGAAAATGAAAAAATTGAAACAAAAATAAGAAAGGATGAACAATGCAGGAAAGGTAAAGGGGAACTTTATCATGTTCTTAAAACCACATATTTGAAAACTATGAAATACGTAAACAATGTGGAAGATAAAATTTTTAAAAACATTTTAAAAAGATCACAGCACTTCTGCCCATTCAGTCCCCAACTGTCCACAATTGCCTAAGATGAGCTCATCCAATAAATAAAAATAAATAAATCCTTAAAAAAAGGGTACCATCTGATGGAAGGTTAATTGTGTCTATCCCTCCCTCCACCTGTCAATTCAATATATAAACGTTACAAAGTTTTCAAAAAGTGCATGTGCATGTATATATGTATGTATGCTCATGTGTTGCTATATGTGTGCATATATGTCTAAGAGTGCTAAAAAAAGTTTATTCAATGACAGTGATATTGAGGATGACTTTATGGCACCTTTCTGCATCATCTGAACACTGGTTGTTATAGTTATTTAGGTGAAGACATTAACAAATGAGCTCAAGACCTTTGCTTTATCTCCAAAATCTAACAACCGGTGTAACTGACTCAGGACAATGTAAATAAATATATACAACTCTCATGCTATGCTCCACTCAGACTTGCCTAACATCTACAAGTCTTCAGGTAACAACAATGGTAACACGTATGCCTAATCATGTCAAGCACTTGACAAACATCCATAGATTTCTTAATCGTCACAATAAGCCAAGAAATGAGTACTATTAGTATCTCTACTTTATAGGTAAGAAAAACAGGGAATTGTCATAAAGAGTGCATACAACCAAGACAGACTGATTTCAGATGCAACACATTTAACTACAGGGCATGATGCCTCTACCTCCCTGTGACAGGCACTCCCCAGTAGACAGCTACTGTCAACAGCTCTATCTCTGCTCTTCCTTCGAACTGCTCAAAGTCTACAGCCACTTCACTTCCTCATCATGCAGTTCCTCTGCAGCACAGACAACGAGTTCTCCAGATGATCCTTTTCTTAATTTGTACCAACACTCAGAATCACTTAATAGAACCCTCAGTTTTAGAACTAGAAAGGGCTTTAGCTAGCTCCTTTTCTAATCCCATTTGTTTTACAAATGAATAAAATGATTCAAAGAGTTTTCTGGTTCTTCTAGATAACAAGGGGCAATCCAATGTTCCAAAATGTACATGCATAAACAGGAGCATACACACCAAGTTCCTCTAAACCCCTAGCAGAATACAAGTTCTTTCTGAAGTAGCATTGTGCTGAAAGTAGACTGAATGAATAACCGTGATGTAACAATGCATTATTTATCAGAGGCACATAATTTTACTACCTTTTTTTTTTTAACATAGCGCTTTTTCCACCAATTGCCATGCCTAGGTTCTTGACAGAAAACCAAAATTTAATTAAAGACAGACAAAACATTTAAGGCAGTGTGAAACTTACCCAATTGATTTGTGCTTCTTTGTCATAAGAAAGTATCTAAAAAACAAAAAATTCAATGTTTTTTTATAATATAAGAAGCACATTTATCATAAACACTGGAAATAACTGACAAATTAAAAAAAAATACTTCAAGCAACTCCAAAGTCACAAACACCTCTAATGTAAACCTCAATGGCCATATTATCTATTGTGCTTTACATGTAAAAGTAATTAACGATTTTAAATGGTACACTTCTACTTTATGTTCTCCTGGAATAAACGTCCACAAAAACAGATGTCTTTTTCACAGATAACTATCCTGTTTTAATAGGAGACCCCACTGATGTTTTAAAATCTTTTTGTTGAGTGCAATGTGTTTCATTTTCCAAGCAGATACAATTCTAAGATTTTTTTATCTCACATTATTTGAATCCTGAAAATGTGAAAACATCTCTAAACACAAAAGAAATGCATACAACTGGTCAATGTATTCCATTTCTCTTTCAATTCAGATAAACACACTGATATTAAAAACTATATGAATGAATGAATGCACACACACACACATACATACCAATCTTTGGGAATTACGAATGGTTCTATCCAATCCTTGTTCAAGATCTTCAACTCTCTTTCTATGAACAAAAAGTAATTATTCGACTATTAATATGAAATTATGGGAATATCCTATTTCTAAATATTCATTAAAACACCAAGAGAATGCCTGATAAAATTGACATCATAAAAGCACACTATAAGAATTAAATGAGAGATGATTTTTTCTTCTTTCACTAATCTTAATATTGCTATCATTTAGGCAATCCTTTAAAAATACAAATGAGTTTTAGACATGTTACAGCCACAAAACAAAAGGCATTTAATACCTATAGATCAAGATTTCTTTTTTTGTATAGTTGCAGACTTCATCAACAAGTGACACATCAGCCCTTTGGTCTGGCTGGCAGTTTTCCTCGACCATCAGGCACCTTAAAGCAAAAGTGAAAAATCATAATATATTCAAGGCATGTCATAAAAAAAGACATATGCTTTTAACTGTACCAAAACTGGAGCCTCCCATAAAAATATCCATAATTATCACTGCAAACACAACATGAAAACTAATATGCAAGCATTTCTGAAATAGAAATAAATTACAGACTCAAATTTCAAAGCAACACCTCTTAAAATAGTCTTGCTATCACGAAAGTCTGCAGAGTTGTGTATGAATTTGGCACAGGAGTAAGATTTAAAAGGTAAAAAAAAAAAAGAAATTACACGTACAAATAATATATATCCAGACTCCTATATAAAGCAGCATTATATTTGTTACACTGGAGTAAGCCACAATAAACTGGGTTCCAGTCATTTTAGATTGGTGGTTAATGATATGGGAATCCCACATGCAGTGCCTCAGCCAGGCACAGCCCTGGCTGTTATAGCTATCTGAAGAAATCAACCAGCAGGTACAAGTTCTCTCTCTCTCTCTTTCTCTCCAATGCTGACTTTCAAATAAGTAAATGAATAAATCATTTTCAAACCAGTCTTTAAAGTCTTGACGAGGCTTCCAGGTCAGACCAGAAAGCAACAAAATTATATTACACCTAAAGTAAATTTTGCCTTACAAAATTATATTACACCCAAAGTATAATCAGTACTGCCAATTTCTATTAGTGTGCATACTGCTTGCAGTGATAAGTACTTATGGAGCCCTTAGACTGCACCAGAAAATGTCTTAAGAGTGATCTTAAGGACTGAACAGGGATACAGAGGGTTCTAAAATTCCTGTTGAATAAAAATGTAAATGAAACAGAGAAACGAAGTCAAGCCTTGTGTCACTAAAAAAGAAGGACAAATTCTGAAAATAAACTTGAACTAGTATACTTATCACGTCACCAGGTAACACAAATGTTTGGGACCACCATCATATACACTGTCTGACACAAACAACAGTATGCAATATGTGACTGTGATTTGATCCAGTTGCAGGGCTCACGGATAGTGGTTCTTTGATACTACACTATCCATCTTGATTGACGTAATATTTGAAATCCCAAACAGATGACTCTGGACCTTTATGACCTTTAGTGAATTAACTATGGAACTCAGGGGCTCAGTAAATGTTTTATATTCCACATACTATATTAAATGTCACTTAGGAAGCATTTCACCATATCAGGTGTTGTGCAAGCATTAAGTGAAATAAAGCCACCACATTTGGAAATACATGAAACTATGATGACCATGGATATGGGAGAGAAGAATGTTTTTAAAGACAGCCTGTTAGGATTAGAACCGGCGCCCATATGGGATCCCAGTGTGTTCAAGGTGAGGACTTTAGCCACTAGGCCACTCCACCGGCCCAGTTTATTTTTCAATAAGTCCTTGAAGATACGCTAGGTCATTTATTTGAGATATTTCTATTTTTTTTGTAAGCCCAGATGTTATAAATTTCACTTTCAATACTCGTTTTGCTGCATCTCATGGGTTTTAATATTTTTATTTTTATTTTCATTTCTTTCAAAAACCTTTCTCTTATTATTTTCTCAGTGACATGCAGGTCATACACTAGCAACATTTTCTTCAAGAAGGTTTCTGATTTTGTTTTCATTTCTTCAGTGACATACGGGGCATTCAATACTTTGTTGTGAGTTGCATTGTCAGAGGTGAAAAGTTCATTTATTTATTTTATTATTTTATGGCATAGTACCACAAGCTCTGGGATTTCTCTATCCACACTTCTAATCCCATACCTGTAGAATATTTTTCATTTTAACCTAACAAGAACAGCTCAATGTTTTCTAACACTGCAGGTACACCACAAATCTGCCATTTTATCCACATTATTTTTCATGTCCTGAAAAATCCCAAAACTTCCATGATAATTTGAAATTTTTTAAAGATTTATTTTTATTACAAAGTCAGCTATACCAAAGCTGGAGTTGAAATGTTGCAACTATACAATAAATGAGCACTAATGTTTTCCACCACTGTCCAAATATACATGGTAGGCTTGTCATTATTTGCACTGGATTTATTATATAAAGTCAACACAAATCCTGAAATATGGATTGGGCATTGTGGTGTGGCAGGTAAAGATAACATCTGCAATGTTGATACCCACATGGCTCCTGGCCCTTGTCTCAGATGTTGCCCTTGAGATCCTGCTCCCTTTCAATTTCTGGGAGAAGCTGAAGGTAGTGGTCTTAATTGTTTGTACCCTAGCCATCCACATGGAAAAATCCACTTGAAGCTGCTGGATCAACTTCTCACTTCTATATTACATCTATCTGTGGAGCAAACAATTGCATAGAAATTTCTGACTTGGGACAGTGCAGTGTGCTTGAAGTTATATGGCACAGGGAAAAGCAGTCTGTAAATCAACCAAATGGAAAAAAAAATCTTTGCACAATATACAACAGATAGTGGAATAACATCCAAGATTTACAGAGAGCATCAGATACTCAAACAATAGCCAAACAAACAACTCCATTAAGAAATGGATGAAGGACATGAACAGGAATTTGTCAAAAGGAAAAATTCAAATGGCCGGCAGACATATGAAAAAGCGCTCAGGCTCCATAGCCATTAGAGAAAAGCAAATACAAACCGTACTGAGGTCCCACCTCACTCCAGTGAGAAAGACCTACACACAGAAATCTACTAATACCACCTCTCATAAGAATGAGGGAGAAGGGCACACCTGCTCCATTTTGGTGGGGAGAGTACCTTGTAAAGCCACTATGGAAATCAGTATGAAGAGTGCTTTGGCAAGTGGAAACTGATCTGCCATATGATTGAGGTATCCCACTTCTGAGAATATATCCACATGAATTGAAATCGGAATATGAGAAAGTGACCTGCATACCTATATTTACAGCAGCATAATCCATGATAGCAGTCATATACTAATAATCTTATATCCATAGAAACTGCGATGGTTACAAAAGTGGTATATTTACTTCATCAAAACATATATACCCATAAAAAATAATGAAAATCTACCAATAGCAACAATCTACTATTTGTAATTGGAGAGGAGAGCATTATGCTTAGTGAAATAAACAAGTTCCAAAAGGAAAAGAATATAATATGTTCTCTCTGAAATAAGGCAATGTTATGCAACTACACAAAACAAATACATATATTGGTAAACAGATGAGTGTATATATATATATATGTGTGTGTGTGTGTGTGTGTGTGTCTTTTCTCATATATCAACTGCATAATGGAGACTAGAATACTGGGAGTGAATAAATATTCCTGTATGCGTCTCTACTCCTGAATAAAAGACGGATTCCCACATGGGTAAATTCCCATTGTGCCAGGATATATATTTTAAGACAGAATGATGGACTTGTGACTTCTCCTGAAGGACTATAACATTGTGAACCTACGGGAGAAATGGTTAGGAGGAATGGGGAAGAGGATGGGAGAATCCTTAAAGCTGAAAAAAAAATCATCACAGAAAACAAAAAACCACTAAAATAGAGGAATAAGGTTTATAAGAAAACTGCCAATATTCAGCAATAGAATAAATACAGAATTTAGAATTTAGATCCTTAAATTCATGCCATTTATATTCCAATATTCAATGACTAACAATAATGAATTGATGGTGGAGATTACATCTATTCATGGCAACTAGGCTGTGCATGAGCCTAATGAGAAATCCCAAGGCACTAACGGGTCATCATGGGGAGGTGCTTCTCAAGAGAGGGCAGGTAGGTTACAGAGGCAGAGTATGCTTCACATCGCTCTCTGCTTCCTTGTCTGCTGTGTAATGAATGGGCTCTCCACTGTTCTCCACCCTCACCAGTTCTGGACTCAATTTTGCATAGCCTATTATCTAGAGCCTGTTGGCCAAAATAAATCTTCCTTCCTAAGCTATTACTAGTCAGTACTTCAAATAGTCATTAAAAGCTTACTAAAACACAATATAAAACCAGAAGCCAAGGATGCCTTGAGCAGTCACTCTGATCAACCAAGCAAATGAACCCTCTTTGATGAGTCAAGGAATACTTGGCAGTGTGAGAGGAGTTAGACTGGGTAGTAGTAAGTTAGAGTATTCTGGGTCCTCAAGCCATTTTTACTCAAATAGAAAAGATTATTTCCCCCCACCATTTCTTGGATTCACCAGAACATGTCTCTTCCAAGGAACAAAGGTGCTTTAGCGTATCAATTCCTCAACCTGAAGTATCAGTCACTATCTCTGGCCATTGTGTGGGAGGGCCTCAGACTGGTCTCCTTATCATTGAAGGACTGGAGGAAGTAGTATTCATTGCTAGGAATGTCCAATGTCTGACACCTGTCTGGTCTTATGCCCCAAAGCCAGATACCAGGGGGACCAGGAATTTCCTTTTTTCCTTGGAGAGCCCCTTTGAAGTAAACCATTAAAAGATGCTTTCTCCACCATTAATATGGGTTTCTTTTTCCATTTTTCCTCCTGCCACTATGGCAGAGGACTGGGGTCTCTTTTTTCTCCACTTCTCCTGCTATTATGGCAGGAGGTAAGGGTCCTTTGTATCTCAGAGCCCCCTCCCGTCACTAGGACGGGAGTTTCCTTTCTCAACTTTTCTAATAAATCTTGCTTTAAAATTAAATTGTATCCGCACGAAAATTCTTTCCTATGAGACAAGAAATGAGGTTGCTGCTATACTCGGGGTCAAAAACCCAACAACAGCAGGAGCAATCTACCCAAGAAAGTTCAATCAGTGATGTGTGTGTAATCAGAGATGCATGTAAAGAATAATGCAATCATGCATGTCCTCTTTATTTCCCTGACCTGCCCTGACAGTATAACTATATTTAAAGCAAAAATATACTGAATATTCACATAATAGAAATAACACTACCTTAAAAGTGTAAATATTACTTCAACAGTTCCCCCCCAAATAGTTTAGGATCAAATAATATCCCAAGAAATGAATGAACAAATTCAATCAGAAACTGAGAATATCTAGTAATCACAAAAACTGAATGTGCAATATAGGACTAGAATTTCCAAGCTTTATTTCATTCTGTTTATTGGAGCTATCAACATATTTTTTGTTATTTGTGAATTTTTTTTCATTTTCTTTATACCACTTAGAGAATAATGGAAATATCTTTGGAATTTCACTTTCAAAATGCACAAATTTTAATTGCCTTTTCCACTTGGTTTGGATATTTTTGATGTGCTTTCAAAATAATGACAATGAACTAGCTACCTAACTTCGTTCATATACATATCAAAGATGGAAAACTTTAAAATTTTGTAGGAAAGCTTTAATCTTTCAAATAATATTCCAGTGACCCAAGAACTAAACAACAGCCACAAAATGAGTAAATACTTCAAAATGAAATATGCAAGATTCACCATACCCTTTCCTATTTACGCTTACAAAAAAATTAACTATTTCATAAAGCAGAATAAAGTAGCCAAAGTTTTCAAGTGTTATCACTGATATACTTACATTTTCCTTTTATTTTCTTGCTTCAAGTCATTCAGGCTTCTTTGAGCAATACAAGCTGCCAACTTAAAGATATGCAAACTTTAGATTAAAATGAGCAACAGCATCTTAGAGTGTATAAATATCATAGTCAATGCACATATCATTTTTATTAAAAATCTTATCTAAATAAAAGATTTTCATTTTAAGGATTTATTGAAACAGGAAATGAGTTAGAGAATAATGTGAACATAAAGCTGAAGCCTATTGTGCACTTGTAAATAAATGTTAAGCTCCCCATGTCAGATGAAGGATGTTTGATTAATCAAGAAATATTCCATGAGCTATGGCAATGGAAATAAGAGACCCAAAGTCATTATCAATGGCAGCTTTGCTTATTTGCCTCAAGACAATCATTTTTAGAAAAAACTCCCTATAATTCTGTGAAATCATAAAGGTTTAAAACAGTGTCACAGCCTGTGGCTAAAGGCTATTTTTTAAACAGTTAATATAATCAAAGCATGCCACATTTCCATTAAGTACATACTATTGTGTAAATACTAACCCATTTATTTCACAAAAGATAAAATTTAGTATGTTACTGACAAAAAAATTACACAACATGGTAAATATCAACCATATTCAATAACCACAAAAAATTAACATGAAAAAGTTAAATGCATTCTGGGGAATATGGAGGTTAGATGCAGTATTTACCTAGAAAATCTGACTAACCAAACCATCAAAATCCAGCAGTTCGTCACATAAAGGTTGGTAAAATCACTTAGTACATACTTTTGTAATATACAACTGAAAATCACACAATTCAAATTTTTACACATGTAAGGACACACAATAACAAATTTATTATTTGACTTATGATTCATCAAATGGTAGAAAGGAACTTGGCCAAAGAATAGAGAAAACATTCACAAATTATTTGTAGTACTTTCCATCCAAAAAGATTACATATAAAAATCCTTCCCCAACACAAAATGATGTCATCACTTTTTTTCCGAAAACTATGTCACAATCATCCTGTTATTACAATCACCAAATTTTTGAACTAATAATAATATGGAAACAATGATTTCTGAATGTTTTGCATAATACTGTAAGATAGCTACTTGTTAATTACAAGGCAGAAAACTATATAGGCAATAGACTACTAATATCAAAGACATGGTGCCAAAAATAAATACATACAAAATCACAGCCAATAGTTAAGACTTCTCTTATTCTTGTATCTGAATGGCAATGAAAACTTTTTCCATACACCTGTTTACTCCTCATCTGCCACACAGCCAGGCAGCCCAACAGAGGACCAGGTATCCTAAGCAGCATCTTCACTGCCACATGAACTGAACACCTAGTTCTGAGTATACAGCTTATTCTCAAAGAGTAAGACAAATCTCAGCCAATCACTATGTTATACTCCAAAACACTGTGTTCAAACACTGAGCACTCACATCTTCAAAGCCTTCTAAAAGGTCAGCTGACGAGAAAGTGACATTCGCTCATTCATGGAATTTGAAACTATCTCAGGGTAAAGACACAAAGAATGATCACAGTAAGGGCTGCTGTTGGGCCTTGAAGGCAAGCTGCCACTAAAGACAGCCATGTCCCACTTTAGAGAACTTGGGTTCAGTTTATGGTTCCATCCACTGGTTCTGGCTTCTTAAACACACAAACACTGGAAAGCAGTGGCAATGGATTAAGCATCTGGATCCCTTGCCACCTGCATGAAAGACATGGACTGAGTTCCAAGCTGAGCATCAGTAGTCTCAGAAAATTGCACAAGTAGATTAGCTTTCAGAGATCTAAACAAAATGATGACTTCGCTTTTGCATGCCTATTTCTCTCTCCCTGCCTCTCTTTTTCCATTTCTTTCTCCTTGTCTTTCTCCACCGAATTATTTCTCAAGTCTTTAGGCTCATTTCATGCACACATATAATGGAACAGCAGTCACACATTAAACTTTGTCTTTCACAAAACTATTATGGAATTGGTGACCATTACGCATACTTGTTATTTCAGTCACCAAGAGACATTGATTCTTTCCCTAATTTTGCATAAAAACATACAGAGTGCAACAAATATAGAGATATTTTGTTATTTCACTATCATGTATAGCCGTGGTCAATTCTCCTAAAGAACATTAAGTGTCTAATTATCATAGGCTGAATTATTCAATTAACGAAGGAAAGGTAAAGCTTATGATTGTAAAGAAAATGGGAAGTATATAATTTTTAAAACTAAAGCAAAAATAAGAAAGTAGGAAGGAGAGAGGAGACAAGAATAATGTAGAAAGCATATTTTAAAATCATGCATGTGAAATATATGAAATTTCTTAATTTTGTGTATGTGAATAATACATTTAAAATGACCTCAGTAAAGAACACTGTATTCACCACAGCACATGAAAGAGACTACTATGTAAGTTTAAAGCAAATAAAGTTAATCCAACAGGATGGAACAAAGCAGTGGTCAATGAAGAAAGTAACAGTTGAAATTATAAAGGTAAAAAAGTGGAAACAAAGCAAGCTTAATCAAATGTGTAGGTACTTTCAAAGTATCCACACATTATTTAATGTTCTAGGAAAGGCAGATTTACACAGAGAAATGAACAGAGAACAAAAGATCTTCAGTCCAGGGTTTTGCTCCCTAAGAGGTACAATGTCCAGAGCTGAGCTGATCTGAAGCTAGCAGCTAGGAGCTTCCTCACAGTCCCCTATGTAGGTGCAGAGTTCCAAGGCACTGGGACAACCTCCACTGCTTTTCTAGGCCAGAAGTAGGGAACACACTTTCTAAATGTTTTAACACAAAGTCACACGTACTAAATAAATATTAAATGCAAACTAACAGAAACTGTACAAGACAAGAATCTAAATCATCATAAGTCCTTGGGCTGTTTTCTCATCTATAACATCTGTAATTATAAAATCCAATTACAGATATTAAATGGATTTCATAACTATATATGCAAAATACTTTCAAGTACTTTGCCGAGTATAACAGGAATTAAAAAAATTATCTTTAAAAATTAACATGTATAAGTATTTAGAAAATGCTGAGAAATGGTGAAGAAAAATGAATCTATAATGATGCTACCTAATTCACTAATGATTCTTCACTTGAACTCTGGAAACCAAAACAAACAGAATGTCAGAGAAGGGAGGGACCTGACAGTCAACACACCACTCTCTCATTCTATGCTCCTCTCAGACTTGCAAGTCTTCACTATAATAACAATGGTAATACCAGTTAACATTGACTTAATGCTTATCAGTGTCAAGCACTTGACAAACATCCCTGAATGCTGTCTCCACCTCCCTGTGACAGGCACTCCCCAGTAGACAGCTACTGTCAACAGCTCTAGCTCTGCTCTTCCTTCTAACTGTTCAAAGTCTACAGCCACTTCACTTCCTCATCATGCAGCACAACTAGTTCCCCAGATGACCCTTTTCTTAATTTGTACCAACACTCAGAATCACTTAAGAGAACCCTCAATGTTACAACTAGAAAGGGCTTTAGCTAGCTCTTTTTCTAATCCCATCTGTTTGACAAATGAGTAAAATGATCCAGAGACCTTTCAGGCTCTTCTAGATAACAAGGGGCAATCCAGTGTCCCAAAATGTAAATACATAAACATGAGCACATGCACCAAATTCCTCTACTTTGGAAGAAGAAAAATACTAAAACCAGGCTGTGAAAACAACCAGGATACAACTTAGAATTTAAAGCTCACAGTAAACATAATTCCATTATTGATGCAAATAAAACTGGCCAAATCTTTTACACACGTTTCATAAACTTAACTCCCCAATGTTAACTCTGTGAATGAAATACACAATTTGATTTGAAGAAAAGATTAAAAGGGCATTTGAAACTTACCCAATTATCGTGGGTTTCTTTCTGAACAGAAACAATCTAAAACAATGTCATTGAAACATTAGTTTTCTTAAAAAAAAAAAAAAGCATATCTATTGATAACAAAGGAAGTAACTCACAAACTAAGAAACACTCCAAGAACACTTTGTGTCAGTAAACACACTTTTACGGAAATTTCCATCATCTATTGTAAGTACACTTAAACACAGCTAAAATTTATATAATAAATTTTTACTTTATTTTCTCTGGTCACTGATCAGCCACAACAGGAACTATCAATTAACAGATAACTGACCTGGCTGAATGTGACACCTTATCAGTGATTTAAAATCTATTTTTATGTCTGCAATGTAATTCCACTTTTCCAAAGAAACAGCAGACATGATGACTCTTAAAATTTCATATCTCATATTCTTTGAATCACTGAAATATGGAAGTGTCTGAAAACCACATGTAACACCTGAAGAAAGATAAAAAACTAGTAAAGGAATCACTTTTCCCTTTCTATCCAACATAAATTCACAGGAACAAGTAAATGCATGTGTACACACACACACAGGCACACACCTACCTCTTCCTGGTAATAATGAAATGTTCTTTGAAGTTCTATTTCAAGATCATTGATTCTGTTTCTGTGAGGAACAAAGAATTACTCCAATATTTAAATGTAATCAAAATACTGTCTTTATGCCCATTTAAAAAATACTAACATTAATTGTTATTTATGCTAGCCTAAAACAAAGCTCAAGATTTATACTAAGTGTAGTATAGTGTATGTTTGTACTAACATGAATAATGCTCACAGACTTACCCTTATATAGATATCTATAATCTTCATATAATCACAGGATATTAATGAAATCCCCCATAAAGTTCTGATCACCTTAAAAATACTAGTAAGATAGAGCAGCACCATGAGACAATGGGCTGTACCTACTGCCTGTATCACAGTAATTCCATACTGGCAACTGTTCTAGTTCAGCTGCTCACATAAATTCCAACACCCAGACAATGTTTTGTGGAATGTGGAGGATGAGCCTGATGCTTGGCACCCTTGTACCATGTGGGAAACAAGTGAAAGCTACTGGCTCCAGAATTCAAGCTGGCTCAGCCACGATTGTTATGGCCATTTAGAGAGTGAATCAGCAGATGGAAGCTTCACTGTCTGCCTTATTCTCTGTTATCTCTTCACCTTTTCTCACACTCTCTCTAATTCTGCATTTCAAGTAAATACATCATTCCAAGGTTTTTTTTTTTTTTTTGGTAAACATTAACCTTAATCTACCTAAATAAAAAGAAGTGCCAAAACTCTCAATATACAGACAATTCTTGCCCTTTGTCTCTAAGCTTTCCACTATCTCCTTAGTCCAACAGAAGAAGGATTCAAGGCAAAAACTAGATTTAATATGAAGAAACTTGAACTGAGAGACAAAAGTGTCCCACTTGTTTCTAGATCCTTTAACATTATTTTCTGGAAATGACCTTTAGATATGCTTCATCCACAAGACTAAAGGCATTTAATACCTATAGATCAAGATTTCTGTTGCTGTATAGTCCCAATCTTCATCAACAAGTGACACATCAGCCCTTTGATCTAGCTGGCAGTTTTCCTCGACCATCAGGCACCTTAAAGCAAAAGTGAAAATTCATAATATATTCAAGGCATGTCATAAAAAAAGACTTATATGCTTTTAACTGTATCAAAACTGGAGCCTCCCATAAAAATATCCATAATTATCACTGCAAACACAACATGAAAACTAATATGCAAGCATTTCTGATATAGAATTAACATTACAGACTCAAATTTCAAAGCAACACCTCTTAAAATATTCTTACATATAATACATAAAATATTCATCCAGACTCCTATATAAAGCAGCATTATATTTGTTACACTGGAGTAAGCCACAATAAACTGGGTTCCAGTCATTTTAGGTTGGTGGTTAATGATATGGGAATCCCATATGCAGTGCCTCACCCAGGCACAGCCCTGGCTGTTGTAGCTATCTGAAGAAATCAACCAGCAGGTACAAGTTCTCTCTCTCTCTTTTTCTCTTTCTCTCTCTTTCTCTCCAATGCTGACTTTCAAATAAGTAAATGAATAAATCATTTTCAAACCAGTTTTGAAAGTCTTGATGGGGCTTCCAGGTCAGACCAGAAAGCAACAAAATTATATTACACCTAAAGTAAGTTTTGCCTTACAAAATTATATTACACCCAAAGTATAATCAGTGCTGCTTATTTCTATTAGTGTGCATACTGCTTGCAGTGATAAGTACTTATGGAGCCCTTAGACTGCACCAGAAAATGTCTTAAGGACTGAATAGGGATACAGAGGGTTCTAAAATTCCTGTTGAATAAAAATGTAAATGAAACAGAGAAACGAAGTCAAGCCTTGTGGCACTAAAAAACAAGGACAAATTCTGAAAATAAACTTGAACTAGTATACTTATCACGTCACCAGGTAACACAAACGTTCGGGACCACCATCACATACACTGTTGACCCAAACAACAGTATGCAATATGCGACTGTGATTTGATCCAACTGCAGGGCTCACGGATAGTGGTTCTTTGATACTACACTATCCATCTTGATTGACGTAATATTTGAAATCCCAAACAGATGACTCTGGACCTTTATGATCTTTAGTGAATTAACTATGGAACTCAGGGGCTCAGTAAATGTTCTAGATTCCACATACTATATTAAATGTCACTTAGGAAGCATTTCACCATATCAGGTGTTGTGCAAGCATTAAGTGAAATAAAGCCACCACATTTGGAAGTACATGAAACTATGATGACCATGGATATGGGAGAGAAGAATGTTTTTAAAGGCAGTATAAGGTGCAGACAGTCAGAAATCCTTTGACACCTGTCCCTCTAGAGATGAGGCCTTTGTACACTCTCCTTGGTTTTGAAAGGGCCTACTAAAGTATCAATGCAAAGAAACCCTGATGATATGATCAATACATGATTGTTTCTTACTTCAAATATTTAAAGCAGCACACCTGACTATTACGTTCTTTCATTTCATTTTCTCCAGTATTAAATTTGGAAATGTGTTACTAAAGCACCAAACTGGTAATGAGAAATAGACAGCCAGCATACAGAAAATCAATGAAGCTAAAATACACCATATGTTTTCAAGAATTTAAAAATAACAATTCACCTATACTATTGATTGTATTTGCACACTAAAGAATTACTAGCAGCAACATCCATTGAATCCCATTAGGAAACAGTTTATGGGCAAGAATGACACATTAGTATTAGTATCAATTCACAACAATCCAATTTTGGGGGTGTGAAATCACTGAAAGAGCACACATAGTCAGGATCACCTTTTTAAAACAACAAAAAGTACCATTTCCTGTTTAGAATTTTAAATCAACACTGTTTAAAATTCATTAATCAACAACATTCTTTAATGTTTTCATGATAGAGTCAAAAAGTTCCTTCACCTAACTAATTTAACATTCAACTCACTTAATTTTCTCACATGAGCCTAATAAGAAGAACTTACTTTAGGTTTTACTTTCTGAGTCATAGCAGCCATACGTCACCTGATGCATTTTGCCAATTTTAACCTTATTTGATATCCTGAGGAATTGCATATGTCCAGAAATCCATGATGAATAGACATTTTAAAAAAAAAAATTTGAATTGAATCCAAAGCTAGAGTTGAGGTGTTATAACAGGAGGCTGAATGAGCCTAAACAACTCCCAACATTTTAAACTCAACAGAACATTAATGTTCCCTATTAGGTTCTAAATACATTCAATACACTTATTATTTGTGCTGGTTCCATTCTATAAAGTCACCACAAATCATGAAAGAGGGATTCAGCAGTGTTGTGGCCTTTAAGGAGACACCTGCAACACCAGCACCCTCTATAGATGCTGAATCATGTCCCACATGCTTCACTTATGATAACCTCCCTTGAAATACACTAAGATAAGTAAAAATGATTGCCATATTTGTATGCCTGCCACATAGCAATGCTTGCTGCTGAGTATAAGGAGAAAAAAATAACCTGCCCCGTTGCTGCTAGAATCACAGAATAGTATACCTACTATGACAGTGTGAAGAGTGCTCAGACAACTGAATGTTGATCTACCATATGTCCAAGGTGTCCCATTCCCATGAATATATCCAAATGAAGTGATATCTGTGCATGGCAAATCAACCTGCCTCCCTATATATAGCACCAGAATCTATGATAGCAAAGACATTGAAACAATACAGACTCCCACTGAAAGAGGGATGAGTAAGAAAACTGCTACATTTACCGCAGGGATACAATGTAGCCATTAATGAAGGGATTCTACTATTTGCAACATTCCATTATTTGCAAAAGTTGATCATCATACCCAGTGAATTAAGCCAGTCCCAAAATGGAAAATAACATGTATTTTCTCTGATACAAAGCAACTTTCAGGTAAAACACTAAACAGATATACAGGTAAGCCCAGAGTGTGTGTGTGTGTATACACATATGTGTATATATATATACACATTAGATGTATGCATATGCATACATATATGTGTGTCTATACATACAGGAAGAATTATATAATGAAGATTAACATACAGAAGATTAGAAGATATGTTGCAGTATCTATCAATACAGTCAAACAAAAGGAGAACGTAGTCAATAAATTTATCTTGAAAATAGATACGGATGTCTATGTTAAAAAGCAGAGTGTTGGCAAGTAATTGTTCCTGAAGGACTGTACTACTGTAATAATACCGGGGAAATTGATGGAAGGAAGGTGTTGAGGGAGAAAGCAGAGGTAGAACAGGGAATCTCTCTGTGTCAAGAAAGATCATAAAAATAAAAACACACACACACAAAAATGAGTATAAGAAAGCTGCCAAAATTTAATTACAGAATGAATAAAAAGTGCTGTGATTTGGCTCACTGATTTCATCAAATTATACCTGAAATTTGAAAGTTAATGATCGGAGTCTAGGAAGGTAGCCGAACGTAGAGGTTGGTGTAGCTAAGCACATGCAGAAATAGAGACAAATATTGGCAGAGTAGAGAATAGGAAGAGCAGAATTGCTGGAAAAGTCATCTGAAACTCCCCGGAGTTGGCATGATCAAGGCAGGGGACGAGCAGACATCGAGGACTGAAAAAAAAAAAAAAAACTCTCAAGATCCAAGACAGCAAATGGCAACTTGAACTGGTGGAAGCAGCACCATCTAGGGTAAACACTGTTGCAGACAAAGAAAAACATAAAAAGAGGAACTGGTGAGACACTCTTTGAAGTCTCATGTGGTGGAATCTGAGCCTATCCCCTCCTGAATGCTCTCTTAGATTGGGGCCACTCAGACAGACACCTAAATCCCCCAAAACAGAGGATCCTAGGGGATAAAGGTCTCTCTCAGAGACTAAGGCTTCTTTTGGCAACCCAGAAATGGGAGGGCAGATTCCAGGAGAAAACAAGACTGGTGATGCAGCAAAGTGAACCGCCCGGCTGGTGGCAGTGGGTGCGTGAGAGCAAAAGCACAGTGAACTGCCATCACTGGCCTATCACGACTGGGAGAAGATGTAGTGCCCTCGGAGCGTAGAAAGGCTAGTTTCTGATCACACACAGTGTGGGAGGAGCTGGGCCACTCCCACTCAAGGCACCAGTTGGGCAGGCAGAGGCCGCAAAAGCACAAGGCGGTGGGGGACCTTTGCCAGCCAGAACACTCTGAATAGCCACTCCACTGTCAGAACTATCTAATCTATACCAGCCCCATATCTGCCCCACAGCAGGAAAGGTGAGTACCCAGGAAAGTGAAAGCACCTGTCACCCACAAGGTGGCAGCAGCCAACAAACATTCTGACTACCTAACCAGCTGACAGAAAAATTACTGTTGGATGACAGAGAACCATTAGGATGAAGCACAAGAGACAGGTTACAAGGAAAAAAAGGGGTCAGGCAGTTCGCAGGAGGTACCTGGAGACCCTCTTGACAAGGGGAAATGGCAACAATGCTGGAGCAGTGTTGTAGTGAACGGCAATCCCTACCAGTGGCTGGTGAACAACAATACAGACCCCAGCGACAGCTAAGGATCTAGCGGCAGCCATGGCTCAACTCTTGTGGCAGCCAGGTAATGCATCTTAGAAATCTGCACTAAGGAGATGAATCTGCCAACCAGAAATCCAATGTCAAATGGCAAAAGAAGACACAGAGGTACTATGATTGTTACTGAAGACTCTCCAGCAAAGGAGGAAAAGCCTTGACCACCCTCAAGAGTTAATTGAGGAAGACCCTGAAAAAAATGGGAGACATAGAATTCAGAGAACTCATAAACTTTCTAAACAATGAAAAGCACAAGGAATTTAAGGAATATGTTGGAAAGTAAGAAACAGCAATGAATCAAATGAAAGCAGATATATCAGAAATTAAGTACACAGTGGAGCAAATTAAAAGTACAGTGGAAACTCTCAAAAAATAGAATGAATGAAGCCGAAGAAAGAATTTCAGAATTGGAAGATATTTCCTGTCAACAGGGGGAAACAATCAAAAAGCTGGAAGCAGAGCAAAGTCAAACTAAAAAAAAAAAGTATCCACGAATTACACGAATTAAAAGATACGATTAAAAGACCCAACCTAAGAGTTAGTGGAAGTTCCAGAAGGTGCAGAAACAGAAGCTGGGATTAAAGCTGTATTCAAAGAAATAATAAATGAAAAGTTCCCAAAGCTGGAAAAGAATCGGGAAACAATATACAGGAGGGTCATAACACTCCCAACAGAGTTAATTAAAAACAAACCTCACTACGACACATGTAATCAAGCTCTCTTCAGAAAGATCCTTAAATGTGCACGTAAAAAAAAAAAAAAAACTGAATGACCTATAGAGGAACCCCACACTCACAGTTGACCTCTCAGAGGAAACACTTAATGCCAGAAGAGAAAGGAGTGACTTATTCCAGATTCAAAAAGGGAAACATTTTCAGCCCAGAGTAACGTATCCTGAAAAACTCTCCTTTGTGTTTGAAAATGAAATAAAATTATTCCACAGCAAAGATAAATGCAAGAAATTGCTTTCTAGACTTGCCTTGCAAATGGTATGAAAGATGTTCTCGTGAAAGCAAAAAGGAATAGCAACTACCAAAACCAAAGGCAAATGTGAAGAACATTCCACTAAAAAACTAGCAGAAGACTAAATCAAATAACAACCCATTGCTAAAATGACGGAACCAAACTGCAACCTATCCATATTAACATTGGATGTAAATGGCTTAAACTTATCAATCAAACACTATAGATTAGAGGACTGGATCAAAAAATTCCATCTATCTGTTGCTTGCAGGAGACACATCTCACCAACAAAGATCAGAGGAAACTGCAAGTGAAAGGATGGGAAAGATATTCCAAGCAAATGGTAAAGAAAAACGTGTGGGTGAAGCCATTCTTATATTACATGATATAGATTTGGTGTGAAAAACATCAAAAGAGATGAAGGAGGAAACCACCTGATGATCAACTGATCCATTCAGCAAGAAGAGATCAATATAATAAATGCACATGCACCAAATGCTAAGGCATCTGGCTATGTGAAACAAATATTGATGGATTTAAAGGGAGAAACAGACTCCAATACATTCATAGTGGAGGACTTTAACACCTCATTAACATCAATGGACAGTTTGATGGAACTGAACTCAGCAAAGAAACAACAGAATCATCCAAACTCTAGAACAAATGGGTTTACTTGATATCTACCAAAACTTTCATCCTACAGAGAATGCACTTTTTTTTCATCACTACATGGAACCTTCTCCAGAACGGACCATGTTACAGGCCACAAAACAAGCCTCATTGAATTTAAAAAAAAAAAATGAAATCATACCATGAATCTTCTCAGACCATCATGGAGTGGAGCTAGAGACCAAAAGTCAAAACACCCAAGAAAACTTGCAAACACATGGAGACTGAATAATATGTTACTAAATGATTGATGGGTTAGAGAGGAAATCAAAAGGAAAATTTAAAAATTGCTTGAAACAAATGAAGACATCAACACAACAAACCAAAACTTTTGGGACACAATCAAGACAGTGTTAAGAGGCAAGTTCATCTCAATCAATGCTTACATTAAGAAACTGGAAAGGAACCAAATAAATGAGTTAACCCTGCAATTGAAGGATACAAAAAACAACAGCAAAGTAATCCCTAGATAAGTAGGAAAAATGAAATAATCAAAATAAGGAATGAAATTAACTAAACAGAGACCAAAAGAACTATATATGAGAACAATAAATTAAAGAACTGGCTTTTTGAGAAATTCAACAAAATAGACAGCCCACTAGCCCAACTAATCAAAAAATGGAGTGAGAAGATGAGCATCTGTAGCATCAGAGATGAGAAGAAAAATCTAACAACACATAGCTCAGACACACAGGAAAATATTAGGAACTATTACAAGCAATTATATGCAAACAAGATGGACAGAGTTTTGGACATATACATCCACCAAAACTAAATCAAGAGATAATTAACAACCTAAATAGATTTATACATTGAACTGAAATTGAATGCAAAATTAAAGCCCTTCTAACCAAGAAAAGTCCTAGACCAGATGGTTTCACTGCTGAGTTCTAAAAAACTATTCAAGAGGAATTTACTCCAACCCTCCACAAGCTTTTCCAAACAATAAAAATGGAGGCAATCCTTATAAGCTCTATGAAGCCTATATCACCTTAATACCAAAGCCAGATAGAAAAGCAACAGAAAAAGTGAACTGTACACCAATATCCTTCATGAACAAAGATGCAAAGATCCTCAAGAAAATACTAGTCAACAGGAACAGACAGTACATCAGGCAGATCATTCACCTGGACCAGGTGGGATTCAGCCCAGGCATGCAGGAAAGGTTCAACATTCGTAAATCAATAAATGTGATACATCACATCAACAAATTGAAAAAAATATGATCATCTCAATAGATGCAGAGAAAGCATTTGATAAGATCCACTACCACTAAATGATGAAAACCCTAAGCAAGATCAGTATAGAAGGAACATTCTACAGCACAATCAAAGCCAATGCCAGCATCATACTAAATGGAGTAAGACTGAAAGCCTTTCCACCAAAATCTGGAACTAGACAGGGATGTCCACTGTCACCATTATTATCCAATATAGTATTGGATGTTCATAACAAAGCTATTAGGCAAGAAAACGGAATCAAAGGAATTCAAATTGGAAATGAGGAACTGAAAGTATCTCTATTTGCAGATGACATGATCCTCTACATAGGAGAATCAAAAAACTCAGTCAAGACACTACTGGAACTCATAAGAGACTTTGGCGGTAGCAGGATACAAATTAATGAACACAAATCAATGTGACTAGTGTACAAAAATAATTTCATGACTGAGAAGGAAATTGTAAGTACAGTCCTTAAAGCAGAGAGGAATCTTAAATATCTAGGAATTAAGCTAACCAAATATGTGGAAGACCTCTATGATGAAAACTATAAAACATTTTAAAAGGAAATAGAAGAAGACATTGAAAAGTGGAGAAATTTACCATATTCCTGGGTTGGCAGGATCAACATCATCAAAACATCCATATTACCAAAAGTAATATACAGATTCAATGCAATCCCAATCAAAATCCCAACATCATTCTTTTCAGAAATACAAGATACAAAAATTCGTCTGGAAACACAAGAGACCACGAATAGCCAAAGCTATCCTGAAGAAGAAAAATCAAGCAGAGGGAATCACAATTCCAGACTTCAAGACATACTACAGTGCAATGGTCATCAACACAGTCTGGTACCGGTACAGAAACAGATGAGGATATTAATGAAATAGAATAGAAACATCAGAAGGGAAACCACACATGTATTACCAACTACTCTTTCACAAGAAAACTGAAAATAATCCAGGAAAAAAATTCTTGGTCATTCAACAAATGCTGTTCGGACAACTGGATAGCAGCCTGCGGAATCAAGAAACAAAACCTGCACTTGCCACATTATACAAAAAAAAAAAAATCAGCTCTAAATGGTTCAAGGACCTAAATATACACCGAGAAACCATCAAGGTATTAAAGAAAAATAGAGGAAGCTCTCTCCTAGGAATAGGAATGGAACTAGACTTCTTAGGAAAGACCCCAAAATCATAGGTAGTCAAAGATAAAATAAACAAATGGGACTATATCAAACTAAAAATCTTCTATGCAGCAAAGCAAATGATTAACAAAATGAAGAAGCAATTAACAGAATAGGAGAAAATTTTTGCACATTACACAGGTGATAGAGGACTAATATCCAGGATTTACAAAGAGCTTCAGAAACCCAGGGACAGAAAAATCAATCAATCAATCAATAAAGCAACCCTGTGAAAAATGGGCAAAGGAAATGAACAGAGATTTTTCAAAAGAAGAGATCTAAAGGCTAACAGACATATGAAAAGATACTAAGGCTACCTAGCTGTCAGGAAGATACAAATTAAAACCATTCAGACTGGCCTACATTCAGAACTCAACTAACAACACCTGCTTGCAGGGGAGTGGGAAGAAGATATCCTCCTTCACTGCTGGTCGGAGTACAGGCTAGTACGGCAGTTATGGAAATCAGTATGGATAGTGCTTAGAGAATTGCAAATGAACCTGCCACATGAACCAGGTATTCCACGCCTAGGAATATACCCAAAGGAAATGAATGCTGCATATATGAGAGGCAGCTGTAATCCTATATTCACAGCAACAAAATCTACAGTAGAAAATCTATGGAAACAATCAGGATGCCCATCCAAAGAGGAGTGGTTAAATAGGGAGCGGTACCTCTATTTTATGGAGTATTACTCAGCCAATAAAAGAAAGGAAATCATATCATTTGCTACTAGATGGTCACACCTAGACACCATCATCTTCAGTGAAATAAGTAAATCCCAAAAGGACAAATACCATATGTTCTAATAAAAGAAAACCATTATGAAAATTAGACTTCTGTGTTTTCTTTCCATCACCTATGAACTGGTTATTCAATGGCATATTTTTTAACTCTATGGTACTGTATTTTTGCTTTGCTTTGTCTTTGCTTTAACATCATATCTGTTATCAAACTTATTTGTGGCTTCTCAATTAAGGCAATGTATAGTGATGGAGTAAGAGGCTATTTGGCTGTGTAATGAATGGCTACTCTACTGTACAGTGCCACAACAGATCTTGAACCCAAAACATCACACAATTTTTGATGATCTCTCTCCTGTGAGCCAAAATAAAACTACCCTCCTAAGAAACTCCTCTCAAGTGTTATAAAGAACATCATAAAAATCTTACTAATACACATAACAGAAGAAAAGCATGGCTTTAGCAGTCAACTTGACAATAAGGCAAACGACATTTTTCATGAAGACAAGGAATAACTGGGCAGCAGCAAAATGCATATATATAATGGTTATATATAAATATATGATATATATAAATGTCTGTTGCACATAAGGCAAATAAGCATTATGTAGGAAAATTAAACACTCAGGTAACCTAAGTATTTAAAACAAAGGACAAAACGAGTAAACACTTTACAATGAAAAATGCTGGAATCACTGAAATTTCATTATTTAGCCTATAATATTATCTAATTAAGTAACAATAAAAGAGCTAAAAGTTGTTAAGTGTTACCATTAAGAAACTTACCTTTTCCTTTTACAAACATACTCTTTCTTTAAGTCATGGAGTTCTCTCTCGGCAAACCGAGCTGCCCACTGAAAAATAACAAAAGATGGAGAAACATGCAGACAAATGTTAGATGAAAATGAGCATGAACATCCTACAGCATACAAACATCGCTGTCAATGCATGCATCCCCTGAAATGAAATGCAGATAAAACATTTTGAGTTGAAGGATCTTTTGGAAAAGGAAATATTTCAGGTAAGCAGATGACATGGGCCTAAAACTGGAGATGACTTGTGCACTTGCCAATGAATGCTGCTCTCTGATGTGAGATGGAGGACTGTTTGATTAGTCAAGTAATATGCTAAGGGCAATGTGGGAGGATGCAAGCTTCAGGCAATGGCAACAGAGACTCAGAATCATTACACATGGCAGCTTTGTATATTTGCCTCAAGGCGATCATCGCTACAGAAAATTCACTATGATTCTGTGAAACCATAAAGGTCTAAAACAGTTTTGCAGCATGTGGCTAAATGCTATTTTAAAAAATAGATGAAATTATCAATGCATGTTGTACTTCCAGTAAGTTCATGGCGCTGCATATATCATATCCCATTTTATTCAGTACGAGGTAAAGATAAAATCAAATGTTGCAGAGAACAAAGCTTGCACAACCAAGTGAATATCAACAGCATGCAATAATCACAACCATTCAAGTGGAAGGTTAACCCCATTCTGAGAGATCTCCAGATCATTTACACAATTATGTGAGACTTTGGACTGGAGAAACTATTACGATCAATTAGTCTTAACATTTAAAGATAGATACAGTCACTTAATTTACAATCATGGTAGAGGCATTTAGCTCAATCTGCAATTTCTACAAATAAAATGGAATCCAATAACAAAGTTTTACTTTAAAATGAATTCCAATGTAGAAAGAAACTTGACTCCCCAAATTAGAGAAGCACAAAAAACATATCTCATTCATTACTATCCTTCATATCAGAAAGGGTTACATGTATTAACCAACTCCAATATTTATGATGTCATCAACATTAGGTGAAAAACTGCCAAAATCATTGTTATCAAAATCAACAAAGTATTGAATGAGTAATAATATGGAATCAAAATTGTTTGATCTTTTGTTTATTTTTATAAAGTTCTATTTATTTTTATTTGAAAGTCAGATATACAGATAGGACTATCTTTCATCCACTGAATCATTCCACAAGCATCTACCAAGCTGAGCCTATTCAAAGCCAGGGGCCAGGAGCTTCTTTTGGGTCTCCACTGAAGGTACAGGGTCAAGACTGGGCCATCAACAATATTCCCAGACCACAAGCAGGGAGCAAAATGGGAAGTGGGGTGGCTAGTACCCAACTTGGATCCCTGCAAATGCAATGCCAGGACTTTAGCCTCTAGTGTATTTTATTAGGTCCATTTGTGAATCTTTTGTAAAATTAATAAAACACATCTGTCTTTATGTACTAGGCAGAGAAGCATCACAGATAATAAAGAACCAACACTAAAGACATATGGTCAAAAATAAATACATACAAAGTCAGTACTAATAGTTAAGACCTCTCTTATTCTTTTATTTGAATAGTAACGAGACATTTTTTTCCAACACCTGTTCACTCCTCATTTGCCACACAGCCAGAGACAGGCCAGACTAAAGAAGAACCCAGGATTCAATCTGGGTCTCCCACGTGGGTGTCAGGGACCAAGTTCTTCAACCATCAGCTGCTCTAGCCCAAGGTGCACATTAGCAGGAAGCTAGATAAGAAGCAGAGGAGCCTGGACTTAAATCAGGCAGCCCAACAGAGGACCAGGTATCCTAAGCAGCATCTTCACTGCCTCATGAACTGAACACCTAGTTCTGAGTATACAGCTTATTCTCAAAGAGTAAGACAAACTTCAGCCAATCACTATGTTATACTCCAAGGCACTGTGTTCAAACACTGAGCACTCACATCCACAAAGCCTTCTAAGAGGTCTGCTGACGAGAAAGTGACATTCACTCACTAATGGAATTTGAAACTCTCTCAGGGTAAAGACACAAAGAATGATCACAGTAAGGGCTGCTGTTGGGCCTTGAAGGCAAGCTGCCACTAAAGACAGCCATGTCCCACTTTAGAGAACTTGGGTTCAATTCATGGCTCCATTTCCTTGTTCTGAATTCCTGATTAAACAAATCCTAGGAGACAATGATAACTGTTAAGTATCTGGATCCCTTGTCACTCAAATGGAGATGTAGACTGAGGTCCAAGCTCTCAGCTTCAACCATCTGGGCTCTGACTAGTTTACTTTCAGTGGACTGAAACAGCACTTTCACTCTTATTCATATTTATGTCCTTCCTCCCCTTTCCCCTTCATTAATATCCTAATTGTTCTCTCAAATAGTTTTTAGAAATATTTTCACTTCCACAGATACAACGTTCATAGTATTCAGTTATTTAAAAAAATGAAACCTTGTCTTTCCCAATACATATAGAAATGGAGACCATTACCCTTAAAAAAAAAAAGTCCCACGAATATATGTTACGTGTTCAATTATATGTAGATAATTGACAGCTGAAAAATATACATATATTTATGTATGTATGTTACATATCTATATCTAAAAGATAAAGATAGGGCCCGGCGGTGGGGCCTAGCGGCTAAAAGTCCTCGCCTTGAAAGCCCCGGGATCCCATATGGGCGCTGGTTCTAATCCTGGCAGTTCCACTTCCCATCCAGCTCCCTGCTTGTGGCTTGGGAAAGCAGTCGAGGAAGGCCCAATGCATTGGGACACTGCACCCGCGTGGGAGACCTGGAGGAGGTTCCAGGTTTCAGGCTTCGGATTGGCGAGCACCGGCCGTTGCGGCTCACTTGGGAAGCGAATCATCGGATGGAATATCTTCCTCTCTGTCTCTCCCCTTCTGTGTATATCTGACTTTGTAATAAAATCAATAAATCTTTTTTTTAAAAAAAGATATAGATATATATACATATATGCACACACACACACATATATATACATGATATTTTGAATTTTGTTCATTTTCATGGCCTTTGTACATCTGAGGAACACTACTTTTCCTGTTTATTATTTTTGGAGTTTTTTATTTAGAGGAAGGTACAATTTATTATAAAGTTAAATGGAATGTAAATCACTGAAAAAGCTAAAATAGAAAAATAAGAAAGGATGGGGGGAAAAATAATGTGGATAGTACCATGCTTTTAAAATATGGATTGGAATACAGAAAATTTCTTAATTTTAGGTATATTAATTTAAAACGTTTTGTACAAATGACCTCAGTAATTTATCACCACGCATACAAGACATATTCATCACCAGACATACAAGTAAGTAAGTTCAAAGGAAGAAGGCAATAATTCTAACTGGGCGGAGAAAGAAGGTCAAACAAGTAATAAACAGCTGAAATTATAAGGAAAGGGAGTAGAAACAGAATAAAGTTCATCAAGTGTGAAAGCTGACTTTTTGTAAAGAAAAATAAATTGTGAAATATTCTTTAGAAATTCTATAATATATTAAGTAAAGAATTCAGGATGCAAATAATAAGATACAGCACAGCCCCTTTCTTGTTAAATTTTCATAAACTTTGTAGCTCAGCAGGTTCAGCCATCTCTATGTTTACCATCATCCCATATCAGAGTTCTTGATTCAAGTCACAGTTACTCTAAGCTTCACAAAGAACTTACTGCCAATGTGCCTTACAGGGAGGGGAGGATGGATCACTGCCACACACCTAGGAGGCCTGAAGCTACTGGCTCCTGCATTCTGGAAGGTCCTACTCCTTGATTTGTGGTCTTTGGAGAGTAAAAAATATATAAATCATTGTTCTCTGTCTCTCTTTCTCATTTCATCCTTTTTCCCAGAATTCAAGTAAATAATCCTTGAAAATGGTTTTCAAAAAGTACACACAAACACAGCACTCACACACAATTTTTGTTTCATCTGAACAATGATCGGTGTAGTCATTTATGTGAGGATAAGATCCACATAATGAGCACTCAACTAATGTTTCACTCTGCATACTTAACAACAGTGAAACTGGCCCAGGGCAAAATACAATTAAGGAAATTTCAGGAGCTGCAATCAGCAGTCGAACCAAGTTACCACTGTCTGTGTTGCAGGCATCCTAATTGGCATTCTAAAACACCAGACCAAATGCCAGCACTGATTTGATTGTTTCAGTAAATCTATAGTACTTTTCTTAAATCTTGAAAATAGCATTTTGCTGAAATCTAGATGGCACACCTTCTATATGTACTAATGTTAAAGTCACACTTACCAAACAAGAATTCTACAAAAACTAATAGAATATGTATAAGACTGGACTCTAAAAAACTATGATTTCTATCTCTAGCCTTCACTATCTAATTATATGATCTTGGGCCGTTTTCTCATCATAAAACCTGAAACGGTATAATCTAATTTATACTTATTAAATGGGTTTAATAAGGAACATGTGCAAACTACTTTTAAGTATCTTGCCTAAAAGAGCAAGAATTTAATAGACATCATCTTCATCTTTTAAAAATAAATTCTTGCCTTGCATGCATCAGGATTTCATTTGGGTACCAGATCATGTTCCAGTTGCTCCACTTCCCATCCAGCTCCCTGTTTGTGGCCTGGGAAAACCAGTAATGTATGGCCCAAAGCCTTGGGACCACCCAATCTCATGGCAGATTCAAAACAAGCTCCTGCCTCTTGGCTTCATAATGGCTCAGCTCCAGCCATTGCAACCACCTGGGAAGTCAACTGGCTGATGGAAGATCTTTCTCTCTGTATCCCTGCTCTCTGTAAATCTGTCTTTTTTAATATAAAATGACTAAATTTTGATAATAATATGCATATGTATTTAGAAAGTGCTGAGAAATGGTGAAGAAAAATGAATCTATAATGATGCTACCTAATTCACTAATGAATCTTCACTTGAACTCTGGAAACCAAAACAAACAGAATGTCAGAGAGGGGAGGGACCTGACAGTCAACACACCACTCTCTCATTCTATGCTCCTCTCAGACTTGCAAGTCTTCACTATAATAACAATGGTAGATGAACCATAGCTTTCTTATCCAATCCTCTGTTGATGGGCATTTTGGTTGTTTCCATGTTTTTGCAATTACTGATTGTGCTGCTATGAACATAGGAGTGCATGTTGGTTTCTCATAGAACAAGTGTTCTGGATATATTCCTAGGAGTGCTATTGCTGGATCATACGGTATGTTGAATTTGAGTTGTTTGAATATTCTCCATACTGATTTCCATAGAGGCTGTACCAGCCTGCAGCCCCACCAGCAGTGGAGTAGGGTTCCCTTTTCCCCACAACCTCGCCAACAAGTGTCGTTGGTGCTTTTATTCATGTGGGCCAGTCTTACTGGTGTTAGGTGGTACCTCATTGATGTTTTAATTTGGATTTCCCTTATTGCCAGGGAACTTGAGCATTTTTTCATATGTTTATTTGCCATTTGGGTTTGTTCCTTTGTGAAGTGTTTGCCCATTTCCCGTGCCCATTTCTTGAGTGGCTTGTTTGTTTTGACATTTTGGTTGTTTTGTAGCTCTTTGTATATTCTGGAGATCAGCCCTCTATCACCTAAGTCGTGCGCGAAGATCTTCTCCCATTCTGTGGGTTGCCTTTTTACTTTGTTGATTGTTTCTCTAGCCGTACAGAAGCTTCTTAGTTTGATGAGGTCCCAATTGTTTATTTTGGTCTTGATTTCTACTGCATCTGGAGTCTTTTTTAGGAAGTGAGGGCCTACCCCTAAGTGTTCCAGTGTGTTTCCAACATTTTCTTCCAAAAGTTTGAAGGTTTCTGGATGTAGGTTTAGATCTGTTATCCATTTAGATCTGATCTTAGTGTATGGTGAGAGATGTGGATCTATTTTTTTGTTTCTGCAGGCTATCAACCAGTTGTCCCAACAGCATTTATTGAACAGACCTTCCCATTTGCCTGGGTTGTCGTTTGTCTTTTTGTCAAAGATTATTTGGCTGTATCTGTGTGGGTTTCCTTCTGGCATTTCTATTCTGCTCCATTGGTCTTCCTCTCTATCTTTGTGCCAGTACCACGCTGTTTTGATAACCACTGCCCTATAGTATGTCCAGAGGTCCGGAACTGTGATTCCCCCTGCTAACTTCCTGTTCTTCAGGATAGTTCTAGCTATCCGTGGTTTTTTGTGCTTCCAGATGAACCTTTGGATCATTGTTTCCAGTTCCATGAAGAATGTTTTGGGCAATTTGATTGGGATTGCGTTGAATGTATATATTGCTTTTGGCAGTATAGACATTTTAATGATATTGATTTTTCATCTACTCCATGGAATACTACTCAGCTATTAAAAAAAACAAAATGCAGTTCTTTGTGGCCAAATGGGCCAAACTGGAAACCATAATGCTAAGGGAAATGAGCCAATCCCAAAAGGTTAAATACCACATGTTTGCCTTAATTTAAGATGATATGATGTTAAGTATAACATGTTATGTTTTGAATGTTATATGTTGTGTATAAACTAAAATTGAAGTATAGGTGAGGTGGTCACAGAAGGTGGCTGGGAACCCGCATTTACTTTTAACATATTGGTTACTCATTACTATGTCAATTAATTCCATAATGATGTAAATTTTTGCTGATGGTATGTTGGAGCTTTCAATTGACTGGGATGATGCTCTGCTGGCTCTGTCATCAGACCAGAGAGGGTATACCTAAGAAGCCGTTGAACTTGACGGGACAATAAGATGCTGGACTCTATGTTTGGTATACGCTTGCAATGGGGAAATCTCAACTGAACTTGAGCTGTGGTTATGCAACAAGGTGGAGGAATCCACCATGGTGGGAGGGTTTGGGGAGGGGTGGGGAGAACCCAAGTATCTATGTAATTGTGTCACATAATACAATGTAATTACTGAAGTTAAACAATAAATAATTAAAAAAAAATAACAATGGTAACACCAGTTAACATTGACTTAATGCTTATCAGTGTCAAGCACTTGACAAACATCCCTGAATGCTGTCTCCACCTCCCTGTGACAGGCACTCCCCAGTAGACAGCTACTGTCAACAGCTCTAGCTCTGCTCTTCCTTCTAACTGCTCCAAGTCTACAGCCACTTCACTTCCTCATCATGCAGCACAACTAGTTCCCCAGATGACCCTTTTCTTAATTTGTACCAACACTCAGAATCACTTAAGAGAACCCTCAATGTTACAACTAGAAAGGGCTTTAGCTAGCTCTTTTTCTAATCCCATTTGTTTGACAAATGAGTAAAATGATCCAGAGACCTTTCAGGCTCTTCTAGATAACAAGGGGCAATCCAGTGTCCCAAAATGTAAATACATAAACATGAGCACATGCACCAAGTTCCTCTAACCCTCTCACCCTCTTCTAGGCTACTTTGGAAGAAGAAAATGCTAAAAGAAGACTGATGGAATAACCACCATTTGATAATGTATTATTTCTCCAAATGGAATGTAATACCACTAGTGATTTTTTAATATACCATCTTTTTTATAAATTTAAATCCCTAGCATTATCTTCCAGAAGGAAAAGCAAAATTTATTCTAAGAAACAGAGAAATCTTTAAGGCAATTTTTAACTTACCCAATTATGGTGGGCTCTTTTCTTACAATGAATAACCTGAAAAACAGAATGCTTGAAAATTAGTTTTCTTAAACAAAAAGAATATCTGTCTTTAACATAGGAAGTAACTCACAAGTTAAGAAATAACCCAAGCACATTTTGTGTCTGTAAACACAATTTTCTCCAAAATTTCATGAACACATCATCTATCGTGTGTAAGTACACTAAAGGCAGCTAAAATTTGTAATTCATAAAGCTTTTGGTTTATGTTCCCTTGTCAGTATTCAGCCACAAAAGGAACTTTCAGTTAACAGATAAATAGCCTGGTTGAATATGAGACCCAACTGGTGATTTAAAATCTATTTTTATTTCTGCAATGTAATTCCTTTTGTCAAAGACAGGAGACACGGTGACTTGAGATTTTTTTATTACACATTCTTTGAATCACTAAAAAATGGAAATGACTGAATACCACATTTAGCACTTAAAGAAAGATATAAAACCAGTAAAGGAATCACTTTTCCCTTTCCATTCTACATAAAGGCACAGGATCTGATAAATACATACACACACTCCTAAACATGCACAACACACACATTCAACAAACACAAACACACACTTACCCTTCCTTGGTAATAAATAGTGGTTCTTTGCACTCTTTCTTCAGTATCTTTGGCTTTTTTACTATTTAGAAGATATAAATTTTCAATTATTCATATGTAATCACCATAATAAAATAATATACTCTACCTAAAAAATATACATCAAGGACAATCTATTTACTGGAACAAATAACAAAAACTGCACATGCTGAGAAATACCAAATAGAATTCTCATTTTTTCTTGATCTAATATAAATTCTACTCATTAAACTTTGCTAAAACAACAGTACATACAGTATTGTAAGTATATGATGAAGATTCATCCAGATATTTATAATCTTTAAATGACTAAAGGAAATGAATTATTTCCCTCACAAAATTATAGACCTTATCAGACTGCACATGAGGGCCTGGTGTTGTGGCACAGAGGGCAACCTACATCACCTGATGCCCATATGGATACCTGTTAAATCCTAGCTACTACTACACATACAATCCAGCACTGTGATAATGTGCCTGAAAAGTAAAGGATGCTGACCGTTATGCTTATGCCCTTGTATCAACAGGTGAGTTCCAAAGGAAGCTCTTGGCTCCTGGTTTCAGACTGACCTAGCCTTGGGTGTTGTGACAATTTGGAGAGTTAACCAGCAGATGGAAGGGTCAGTCTCTCCCATTCTGTGTGACTGTGTATCTCTTTGTGTGTATCTCTTTGTGTGTGTGTGTGTGTGTGTGTGTGTGTGTGTGTGTGTGTGTAATTCTCTCCCCCTACCTCCAGGTTCTATCTTTGTTCTGTCTTTCAAGTGAATAAATCAAAAAAGAAGACAAATCAGCTACTTCCTTCATTAAAATAAGACCGACCCAACACTACTCTTCCTGACATATAATGAAGTATCCCAAGTATGCAAATACAGCTGAATCTTAACCCTTTGTGTTTAGGTTTTCCAGTGTCCCCTTTGTGAAGTAAGGAAAGCTTCAAGGTAAAAACTAAACTTACTCTCTTATAAACCTATACAAATATTAATTATGGCTCATACATTCCTTTATATGTATGAGCCATATGCCAAATCCCTTCATATCCTACACATTCTTCTCCATTGGAACTAAAGAGTAAAAACCTTGAATTAAATGTCTACCCATAAATTCCCTGATGTAATAGGTAAGACTGGTCCATACTCAAACATAAGATTAAAAAAATCACACATGCTGAAAGGATATTGCTTTTCCTTTTAAGGTTTTCTATGAAATTTCATAACAGCAAGGATTTGAAATTAAAAAGTAGCAAAATATGCTACTTATATTTGGCTGCTTAAATATTTTTCTGGCTATTCTCCAGGTCACAAAAGAAAAACATTAATACCAATATAAGTCAACTTCTTTTGTAGATTTGAAATTTGCATCAACAATCGAGATAGCTTTCTTCTCCGGCTGGGAGTTTTCCTCGATCATCAGGTGCCTCAAAGGAAAAGTGGAAATTTATAATATATTCAAAGCATGTCATAAAGATTTATATTGTTTTAACTGTATCAAAACTGGAGTCCCCCATAAAAATATCCATAATTATCACTGCAAACACAACATGAAAAACTAATATGCAAGCATTTCTGATGTAGAAATAACATTACACACTCAAATTTCAAAACAACAACTCTCAAAATAATCTTGCTATCACAACAGTCTCCAGAGTTTTGTGTATGAATCTGGCACAGAAACAAGATTTAAAAGGCAAAATAAAATGAATATAACAGATAACTTATAGATAACATACTCGAATCAGCATTAGACATTAGCAAAACCATAAAGGCATATAGGAGGAATCAAGAGTGATCCTGACAACCTCTTAACAGGAGGTCACATGCACAGAGCAGGGGGGGACCCCAGAGTGGAGCAGGTGGACAGGAGGATGCTTGTATCCCAACCCTGGAGACTCCTGGATCCTCACCAAGGACTATCAGTACAGGCACCAAGGGCTATATCCCAACTGCCAAGGAGACCACGGGGAATTGGACTGCCCTTGTAGTCAAAGAACTCTGAAGTCATCCACTCCCTTTCAGATCTCCCACATGGGATGGAAGAAGCCCAAATCCTTCCTCACAGGATCTAATGTCATCAGAACAATAGCTGGGAGCCCTGAGCAGTCTGCAGAAACAGAACAGTAAATTCCCTTCAAAACTCAAGAGGGGAGCTTTCTCTGGTCCTTACTTATTTCCAGCTTTGGATCCCCACCCTCTCTTGCAATGACCATCGGGATCACTATGGAGCCATTCCCCCACAAAATTAGGATAGGCATAGAACAACAAGGAAAACTTAGAACCAGACAGGAAATGGTCAGCTTGGACTCACATATATCTTACTAGGTAGGACACAAAGATTAGTTACTCCTCACTAAGGTATTGAAGATTCCTCTGCACACACTTCCTAAAACGGTTCTGTGCCTCAACTGTTGACATATGCCTTGTTAGAGTTATAAGCAAGTCTCAACTATCCTAAAATCCACCAAGTTCAGTAAAATTTATGCTTCAACACTATAAACTACTAAATACTAAAATGAAAATAGACACGAGACAGCTGAATAGTACCCTATAGCCATTTAAAGGTGCATAGCAGCCGGTTGTGAATAAACTAAAATAGAAATGTCAATGAAGAAGTCACAGGATGTGGTTAAGAACCTGCATTTTCTAACATATTGGTTACTCAATACTATGTCAATTAATTCCATAATGTAGTAATTGTTGCTGATGTCATGCTGTGGCTTTTAATTGGTCAGGATGATATTTTGTCAGCTCTGCTTTCAGACCAGAGATGGTCTCCCCAAGAAACTGTTGAATTTTTATATTTTTTTATTTTTTGCATTTTATTACTATTGCTATCATTTTGATACAGCTCCACATTCCCTTACTCCTCCTAATTCCCTCCTCCCCCACCTAGTTCCTCTATATCATTACTAACATATAGTTCTTCATGCTCAGTCATATGTCCATCATTGTGAGCATGGACAATGGCAGAGTCCAGAATCCTATTGTCAACATATAGTAAACAGTTTCATTGTAAGTCCACCTTTGTCTGGAAGCAAAAATGCATACCACACTGCATCCTCACATCTGGATATGTTAGTCTCCATTTCACAGCTACTGTACATCCCCTTAAATGAAAAGTCATAATACAAAATCAACAATAGAAAGAAAAATAGAAATTTACAATGCCATGAAGTTAAATCACATGTTACCAGATATGACAGTCTCCATTACACAGCTACTATACATCCCCTTAAAAGACACAAAACAAAATCAACATCAGGGAGAAAAAAGAAATTAACACCACCAAGAAGTTAAATAACAAGCTATTAAATGACTAATGTGTAGCTGAAGAATGAAAATCAAGAACCTTCTTGAAGAAAATGATGCCACTGCATGATCTACGAGTCATTGAATGATTTCATCATAACAAAGTGTTTTGAAGAGATGAAACCAACAGAAAACAACAAAACCCATGTGATATAGTTTCCGCTGATCTTTGTTGAAGTGTGTCTCCTCCAGACAAGAAACAGATGGGTTTTCTTTTTTCATCCAGTCTACTAATCTATAATGTTTGATTGAACTTAAGCCATTTACATTCAGAGTTTAATATACATGGGTGGTACTTTGGTCCTGTCATTTTAGGAATGGGTTGTTCATTGGTTTAGTCTTCTGTTGTCATTTTACAGGATGGTCTTCTTATTTGCCTCTGGTTTTGGTGGGTGCTATTCCTCTTCTCTGTCAAGACAACATTTTGAAGTATCATTTGTAGGGCAGGTTTGGAAGAGGAAAAATTCTTTTAACTTTTCTTTACTGTGGAAGAATTTTATTTCATTTTCACAGGCAAAAGAAAGTTTTGCTGGATATATTATCATAGGCTGACAGTTTTTTTCTTTTAGAATCTGGAATATGTCACTCCATTCTCTTCTTGCCTATAGTTTCCTGTGAGAGATCTCCTGTGAGCTTAATTGGCATTCCTTCATATGTCAATTGATTTTTTCACGTGCACATTTAAGGATCTTTTTCTTATGTTCGATTGAAGAGAGCTTGATTATCATATGTTGTGGTGAAGATCGCTTTTAATCAAGCCTGTTGTGAGTTCTGTGCCCTTCCTGGAACTTGTTTCCCAATTCTTTCTCCAGATTAGGGAAATTTTCCTTTAGTATTTCATTAAATACATTTGCAAACTCAGCTTCTCTTTCTGCACCTTCTGGGACTCCCATAACTCTTACATTTGGCCTCTTCATAGTATCTTTCAATTCTTGAATACTTTTTTGGCCTGATCCAGCTCTGCTTCCAGCTTTTTGTTTGCTTCCCCCTGGTGACAGGAAATACCTTCCAATTCTGAGATTCTTTCTTCTGCTTGCTTCATTCTATTCTGGAGACTCTCCACTGTACTTTTAATTTGCTCTACTGTGTTCTTAATTTCTGATATACCAGCCTCGATTTATTTTGTTGCTTCCTTAAATTCTTTGAACTCTTGCATGAGCTTCTTATTTTTGATCAAAATCTTTAAAATGAGTCTTATGGATTTTGTGTCCCCCATTTTCTCGATGTCTTCCTCAGTGAACTCTGAGGTTGGCATAGCGTTTTGCTCCTTTGCAGGGAGTTTTCGGTAACATTCATTCTGCCTTTGTCTCTTCTTTTGCTCTTGATCATTGCACTTCTGGTTAGCAAAGTCTTCTCCTTTGGACAGGTTTCTAAGCTGTGTCACGCACAGGTCTACAATGTGATTTTACTTATTGCAGTTGATACACAACTTTTTGCTTGCAGCCAATTGTGCCACAACCTCCAGCGAGTTCCAGTTCTGGGTTCTTATGTTAGATTTCCACCGTGGTCTCCATAGCTCCGGCTCCTGGCTCACCACTTTCCTCCTCTTGTGATAGAGTGCTGAGGCTGCACCGTTGTTTCTGAAACCTTTATCCAACTTTCGGTTGGAGCAGGTACCAGGATTAGCAAGACACCAGGCGTCCTATAGAGTTAGGTTGTTGGTGGCACTGATCTTGTCGGAACCTGTTGGACATTAGGTCTGGGTGCCACATGGACCTATTTTGGCCGATACCATGCCACAGTCGGTATTATTTTCCTGCGGGACCAGTGCAATCCACTGAACTCAGTGAGTTCTCACAAGCTCAGCACACGCGCAGTTCACTGTTGTCCCCTGCAGTCCCAAAGCTATTGCCACAGTGTGCAAAATGGCGCCTGATGTATCACTACTAAAGTTCTTCATCTGCTGGCTGTCAGATCCAAGGGCTACCCACACCTGCCCTGGGTGGAACCCATAGAATGGCACATCATTGCAGTTCACCGAGTCAGAAATGAGTTCACTCCCAGCTCAGCGCATGCTCCATCCTGTCCCCTGCCCTTTCCCCCTTATGCAAAATGGTGCCCAATTCGGCCCTAGGGATCTGACCAGGCTGTGAAATCCACCCTGTTATCACACTGTCTGTCTGGGATCTGCTGCTCTGTCTCTGCTCCTGGTCAAACAGACCAGCAGGACGGACAGGTCTTTGTCTGGGTTCACCTCCCGAGCTCCCAGTGAAAGTCCCTTCCCACCTGGTTGCTGGTGGAGTTCTGACTGCTGGTGGAGTTCAGATTGCCGTGCTGGAGTATCAGTCACTGCAACACCACACTGCTGTACCCAGTGCTTTCCTGTGTCTGTCAGTTTCCAGGTACCCCTCTGCTGCTCTGTCCTTTCCTATTTCCTGAAATATGTCCTCTCTGCTTCATCTGATTAATGTTTTTCCGTCCGTTTAAATGTGTCCATACCCTATTCCGCCATCTTGATTCTCAAAACTGTTGAATTTATATGGCCAATAAGATGCTGGACTCTACGCATGGTACATGCTTGCAATGAAGGAATCATGACTGGATTTTTCTATAATACTGCAACAAGGTGGACGAAGCCACCATGGGGAAGGGTACGGGGAGGGGTTGGGGGAACCCCAAAGTCTTTGAAATTGTGTCATAAAAGAAATGCAATTTAAAAAGATAAAAGAAATGAAATAACATATACAAATAATATTTTTCCACTCCTATATAAAGCAGCATTATATTTGATACGCAGGAGTAAGCCACAATAAACTGGGTTCCAGTTGTTTTAGATTGGTGGTAAATGATGTGGGAATCCCACATGTAGCTCCTCAGCCAGGCACAGTGCTGGCTGCTGCAGGTATGTGAAGTATCAACCAGCAGATGCAAGGTTTCTCTCTCTCTTGCTCTCTCTCTCATGCTGATTTTCAAATAAGTAAATGAATAAATGATTTTATATCAGTTTTAAATCTTGAGTTGGCTTCTGGTTCAAATCAGAAAGAAGCAAAATTGTACAACACCCAAAGTAAATTCTGCTAGTAGTATAATCAGTGCTGCCTATTTTTATTAGTGTACATACTATTTGCAATAATAAGTACTTATAGAGCCCTTAGATTTTAACATAAGCTGCCCATACGCCTTGCAGATACTCATCTTAATGACTAAAGCAGCTCCTGTAGAAGGGTAGCTGATATCTGAGATGCCTAGTACCCAAATGGGAGACCAGGTTGAAGCCTGTGTGCTCTGCCCCAGCCCTGACTAATTCAGCTATCCTAGGAGGAGAAACAGTAGATAGATCTCTGTTCCGGGAGTTCTGTTGCCTTGCAGACTTTTGCGGAATGAACCAGCAGCAAGTTCATCTTCCTTGCTCTCTTTCGATAAATTTCTTTCTCTTTCTCTCAGTAATTCTGTGTTCCCTGGTATCTAACTTTAGACCATAAAAGGAATCAAGAAAATACTTTATCAGTGATAAAATCCTGAAGTGTTAAATGGTGTATCAGTACTTCTAAGGATAACACAAGGCAACATTCACGCTAGATTATAACAAAACACTTTCATCAGTCAAGCAATACTTACTATGTTACAGGTTTGCTTTAGCTGTGATTCATTTAATATAGTATTATTGACTTATTAACATTGGGCTCAGAGTCAATAGCCCTGTAATTAATGCCAAAACAAAATTTATCTGACACAAATACATCCTCTTCAAAAAACATAGTATCATTCTTACACTTAGGAACAGTGGAAGACATTTCTGTACTATGCTTGGGGATCACAGTAAGTAGCTAATTAACTAACAACCACCGAAACGTGGCACAATACATACTGTGTATTAGACACTTGTTTATACAATGAGAACTGAAACTTATTTTGCCTTGCTCAATCTCAGCTGGAAATATATGCTTAATAAATTACTAGTTAGCACTGATGTTATATTACAAATGTTAGCAAGCAGGAAATTTTTTAAAACAGAAACTAAAAATTAGCCTGGAATGCCCTTCATTAATTTACTAATTAATTTACTAATGAAGTATCAAATTGTTGTATTTTATTTCCCTTTATGATGAAAACCATGAGCTACAGAAATATTTCATAATTGAAATCTCTGAGGCTGGCACGGTGGTATAGTATGTTAAGCCTCTGCCTGTGACACCAGCATTCCATATGGGTGCTTGTTTGAGACCTGGCTATTTCCAGGTCTCCAATAAAGCTCCCTGCTAATACAGCCTGGAAAACAGCACAAGAGTGTTTAGGTAGCTGGGTCCCTGTACCCAACTGGAGCTCTGAAAGAAGCTCTCAGTTTCTGGCTTCAGTCTCACATGTATTCAGGCTTGCATAGCTTTAGACACAGACAAAACAGGAGAACACCATTCTCTCATAAAGTTTACCTTAAAAGTGAAAACGCTTTTAACAAACATTCACAGGACAGTAAGGACAACAAACAAAAATAATAAGGGCTATGAAAAATATAAAGGATAGAACAGGGAAAGGGGTTTCACATAATGTTTTAATTATGTAGCCAGGGAATGATTCTTTGAAGACAACAATGAAAACAGGAAGATCTCATGAAGCTATTGGAATGACTCAGGTATAAGTGGTAATGGATTACACCAGAATAATAGTAGGCAGTTTGGAGAAAAACAGTCTGTAAATCAACCAAATGGAAAAAAAAAATCTTTGCACAATATACAACAGATAGTGGAATAACATCCAAGATTTACAGAGAGCATCAGATACTCAAACAACAGCCAAACAAACAACTCCATTAAGAAATGGATGAAGAACATGAGCAGGAATTTGTCAAAAGGAAAAATTCAAATGGCTGGCAGACATATGAAAAAGCGCTCAGGCTCCATAGCCATTAGAGAAATGCAAATACAAACCGTACTGAGGTCCCACCTCACTCCAGTGAGAAAGACCTACACACAGAAATCTACTAATACCACCACTCATAAGAATGAGGGAGAAGGGCACACCTGCTCCATTTTGGTGGAGAGAGTACCTTGTAAAGCTACTATGGAAATCAGTATGGAGAGTGCTTTGGCAAGTGGAAACTGATCTGCTATATGATTGAGGTATCCCACTTCTGAGAATATATCCACATGAATTGAAATCGGAATACGAGAAAGTGACCTGCATACCTATATTTACAGCAGCACAATCCATGATAGCAAAGAAATGGAAACAATCCAGATATCCTTTGAAAGTGGAATTGGTTATACAAAACAAAAACAATGTGGTGCATCTACTTTTTGGATGTAGTTTCCCCCAAAATAAATAATATATTTTCTCTGATGAGAAAAACTCACACAAAATACAAAAAGAATAGAAGTATGGGTAAAAAGTATAGACATATATTCCAATAGATGAATTTGAAAATGGAGGATGGCACACCAGTAATGTAAGATATGTTTTGGTTTGCATCTCTACTCCCAACTGAAAGGAGGACTCCAAGCAAGGCTGTCAAGTACACCGTGACAGTCTGATACTAGATTCTATATCATTAGTTATACCTACAACCCCATTATACACTTCAACAACAAATGACGCACTCACGGCTGTTGCTAAAGAGTAATACTATTGTAATAATATAGGAGAAAATGGTATGGGGGAGAATGAGGAGAGAGGAAGGAGAGCGGCACTGGGAATCTCCAAATAAACACATAAAAAGAGGGCAGAGACCATAAAAATGGTCAAAATACATTTATAAAATGAGTAAAAATGTTATTATTTGCCTCCCTGAATTCAATCTTTTATTTTCAAAGTAGAAAGGCTAATGATTAATGATAGCTCATTGATGGTGGAGGCAGGATCAAATCATATCATCTAGAAGCTAGTTGCACCTAAAGAGAGATTGTAGGTCCCTGAACGGTTGCCAAGAGAAGGCAGATCTCTAGAGAGAGAAAGTTATAGAAGCAGAGTATGTTTCCAGTCTCTCTCTGATTCCTGACCCACTCCATGATAAATGGTCTCTACACTGTTCTCCACCCTCACCAAGCCAGAACCCATGAGGCCACTCAATTTTGAATAGTGTACTTCCAGCCCATTAGGCAAAAGAAATCTTCCTTAATAAGAAGTTCCTCTCTAGCATTTAAAATGTCATAAAGAGCTTATTAATATAGGATAGAAAAACTGAAGTCTAGTATAGCTTGAGGAGTCACCCTGACAAACTAGACAAATGAATATTTAACTAAGACATAGAATATCTGAGCAGGAGCAATTAGCACAAAGGAGAGGTGTCAGCTTTATACATATTAGAGATGGATGCGTGCAAAATTAAATGGAACTGAATTCCCCTGACCCAGTCAGATAGCATCAATTGTGATCTAATTTAAGGTGATCAGACAGTAAGTATTCACATGAAAATGATTACACAAGCCTTTGTGTAATAGATTAGAATGTCAAACATTACTTTCAATACTTTCTTGAGGAAAGTGTTTAAGATCAAATAATATTTTATAAATGAATCATGAATTGTGAATGTCTAGTAATCACAGAAACAGAATATGAAATATACACTTAGGCTTTGGAGTCTAGTTTTCTTGCCATCCAGTGCAGCTTGTCCTATACTCTTTGTCACTGATGACATTTTGTTTCACTTTCTTTATACATTTATTACTTAAGTTTTTCCTGAAGCTTCTGAATTTTTGCCTTTTTCACTGCAAAGATACTTGTTCAGTCTGGAGATTTAAGCATGTTTCTCAATTAGTAATCCTAGAATAAATGACTAGCTTAGTCCATATTAAATACTGAAAAACATAAAAGTATACATAAAAATCAATGAAGTTTCTTTCAACTTTTATGTCAGGTAATCTAAGCATTTAAAAAATGTAAATACTTTACAATGAAAAAATGCTGGAATCACTGAAATTTCATTATTTAGCCTATAATATTATCTAATTAAGTAACAATAAAAGAGCTAAAAGTTGTTAAGTGTTACCATTAAGAAACTTACCTTTTCCTTTTACAAACATACTCTTTATTTAAGTCATCGAGTTTTTTCTCGGCAAACTGAGCTGCCCACTGAAAAATAACAAAAGATGGAGAAACATGCAGACAAATGTTAGATGAAAATGAGCATGAACATCCTACAGCATACAAACATCGCTGTCAATGCATGCATCCCCTGAAATGAAATGCAGATAAAACATTTTGAGTTGAAGGATCTTTTGGAAAAGGAAATATTTCAGGTAAGCAGATGACATGGGCCTAAAACTGGAGATGACTTGTGCACTTGCCAATGAATGCTGCTCTCTGATGTGAGATGGAGGACTGTTTGATTAGTCAAGTAATATGCTAAGGGCAATGTGGGAGGATGCAAGCTTCAGGCAATGGCAACAGAGACTCAGAATCATTACACATGGCAGCTTTGTATATTTGCCTCAAGGCGATCATCGCTACAGAAAATTCACTATGATTCTGTGAAACCATAAAGGTCTAAAACAGTTTTGCAGCATGTGGCTAAATGCTATTTTAAAAAATAGATGAAATTATCAATGCATGTTGTACTTCCAGTAAGTTCATGGCGCTGCATAAATCATATCCCATTTTATTCAGTACGAGGTAAAGATAAAATCAAATGTTACAGAGAACAAAGCTTGCACAACCAAGTGAATATCAACAGCATGCAATAATCACAACCATTCAAGTGGAAGGTTAACCCCATTCTGAGAGATCTCCAGATCATTTGCACAATCATTTTGTGAAACTTTGGACTGGGAAAACCATATGATTCACTAGGCTTATCACATAAGTATAGTTAAAGTCACTTAATTTATAATTTATTATAAATAAAAAGAAGTTAGTCTGCATTTTTAAAAAATAAAAGTAATTACTCTGGTATTTATTAAAAAGTGAACTGCATAGTAGAAACAGCTTGGACAAATAAACCACATAAATATTTACAAAATGAATCACTTATTTGTAAACCTCGCCATCATATAAAAATACATGTGTAAATATTATTCCTACATGTAATGATATAACAAATTTTTACTAAGAAATTATGCCAAAGATAATTACTAAAATAAACTACTGAACTATTGATATGTGGAACCAAAATTATTTGAAATTACAAGGGAAAGAATGAAAAACAAACAGATTAATTGAACATGACTTTTTAAAACAAATTATGAAATATTTGTTTAAAAAATACCTGTAACACATTAAGAAATAAGGCTACAAAGTTGGGCTCCTTGCTATGGTCCATGCCTACAATGATGGACATATGGCTGTTTATTTATTACGTGTTATAGTAATAATATAGGGGAACTCAGTAGGGGAAGGGAACTTGGGAAAGGGGTAAGGGAAATCTCAGGGCCCATGGAATTGTAGCATAAAATGTATAAAAATGGTTTTAGAAAGGCAAAAACACACCTGTAACACATTAAGAAATAAGGCTACAAAGGTAGCATATAATGTACTCCACTTTTTGTGAAATGCTCCTATGAGCTTTTAGTAATCCTCATGGCACCACAGGACTAGAGACAACATCCATATCAGAGAACTTGGTTCAAGTCACAGCTACTCTAAGTTTCATTCAGAGCTTCCTGCCAATGTGATCTAGAGGCAAGGAATGATGGCTCATTGCAACCACATAGGAGATTGCATGGGGAGTTCCTAGATCCTGGATACAATCAGATCTAGACACATTTTGTGGCCATTTTGGACAGTTAACCAGCCGAGTCGATGGAAGAATGCTCAATGTCTTTCTCTGCATCCCCCTCTATCATTCAAATAAGTAAACAAACCTTAGAAATATTTTCAAAATGTGTGTAAATGCATGCTTTGTACATCATCTGAATTTGGGTTGCCATATTTATTTATGTGAGGAGGCAGATCGATGGAATAAACTCCTTATACTCTGCTTCACTTCCCAAATCCGACATGAGCTGGAACTGGGCCAGGGCAAAGATGGAAGTAAGGAAATTGAAGGAGCAGTTCAAGAGAAATACCCTGTATGTGATGCAGGCATTCTAACTGGCATCCAAAATGCTAGGTCAAATAACTGCCCTGATCTGAACTTTCAGTAAGTATATGCTATTTGTAGTGGATGTGACAAATACTGCTTCATTGAAATCTAGATGCACACTTTCTGTATCTTTTAACTTAAAGTCAAACTTACTAAATAATAAATTCAATGCAAAGTGACAGAAAATGCACAAGACTTAGGCTCTGAAAGATCAGGATTGCAATCTCTACTTTTCACTTCCTAGTCATGTGTCCTTGGGCTGTTGTCTCATCTATAAAATCTGTAATAATAAAATCTAATGGACGTTATTTCACACTATTTTCAAGTACAGTGCCTAGAACATCAAAAGGCGCAAAAGTAGCCTCCTCCACCTCTCTGTGTCAGGGACTCCCCGAAAGACACCTCATAACCTCATGCAGTTCCTCTGCAGCACATACCAGTGTTCACAATCATCCACTTCTTAATATGTAGTGAGTAACTCAATACATATTTAAAGAACTCTGAATTTTAGAACTAGAAGGGGCTTAGTTAACTTAGCGCTTTATCCGCCCCATTGTTTACAAACGATTAAAATGATTCAGAGAACTTTGTTTCTTCATAAATAACAAGGGGTAATCCAATGCCCCAAAAATGTGAATCTGTGACCGTGATCTTTGTATATGCACACCACATCCTTCTGACCCTTGCGGACAGTATAGGTTCCTTTCGAAATAGCAACGTGCTAAAACTAGACTGTATGGATTGGTCAATGTGTTCATTCTCACAAGAAGGGCAATTCCACTTTTGGTGCAATTAGAATACAGTGATTCTTTTACACAGTAATTTATTTTCTTCAATTTAGTTGCTCAGTATTATCTTCTAGAAGTAAAATCATAACTTGATTTATAAAAGGTAAAAAGTTTTATGGGAATTTGATACTTACCCAATTGTCATTTGCATTTTTCTTCAAATAAATAATCTGAAAAACAGAATATTTTAAATGTATACTTTTCTTGTATAAAAACATACCTAGCATTTGCTTAGGAAATAACTCAAGTCAAAACTATTCCAAATATCACTAACATCAGTAACAACAATATTGATGCAAATTTTCATGTACACATCACGTATTATAGGTATATGTGAAGACAATTAAAATAGAATTAGTACACTTCCACTTTAGGTTCTTTGGTCAATAATTTTCATTTGTGAAATTGAATGTACTTTTACAACAAAGCAGGAGACATGATACCTAAGAATTCTTGTGTCAAGCTCTTTGAAATCCTGAAACTGTTGAAATGTCTTAGCCACATGTGACATTCTAAACAAAAGTGTACAACTGATGGAGCAGTTCATTTTCTCTTTTGATTCAACACTCAGGTGTTAGGACCTACATATATGCATGTGCTTGCACACACGTACACAATACCTAAACATGATTATAATGAATGACACATGCATGCATGTATGTGCACACACATACCTGTACTTGGTAATAAAGAATGGTGCATGCATGCACATGTGCACACACACACACACATACTCCTGTACCTGATAGTAAAGAGTGGTACATGCATGTATGCACACACATATGTATACCTGGTAATGAATGGTACACATAAACACACACACACACACACACCTGCAGCTGGTAATGAAGAATGATACACACATGCACGTGTGCACACACACACTGTACCTGTTTATAATGAATGGTACACACGTGCATGTGTGCACACAACACACTGTACCTGGTAATAAAGGATGGTACACACATGCATGTACGCACACACAGAGACACACACACCTGTACCTGGTAATAATGAATGGTACACACATGAACACACACACACCTGTACCTGGTAATAATGAATGGTACACACATGTGCATGCACACATACCTGAAATTGAAAATAATCAATTGTTCTTTCCAGTTCTTGTTCAAGGTCTTTGACTCTCCATCTATGAAAAAAAATTATTTTTACATTAATGTATAAGCACAATACCCTGGGCACTCATAAAACATTATTTACATCAAGAGTTTTCTATTCTTACCAAAAAACTCCCAAAACTATATATATTGAGAAATAAACATGAGGAATTATCACGTTCTCCAAAAAAACATGATCTGATGTTAATATTCTAGTATTTAGGCACTCCTGAAACAAAGGTCATCCCAAGATTTAGACTGTGTGTATATCTGCTTCAAGTCTGATCAAGGGACACTTATTTGGACATCTGAAATCTTCATGTGATCATAGAAAATTAATGTCCTCTATTTGACAAATGTTATTCATTACCTTTGCAAGATTGAAATGATGGGGACAGCACTGTGACAAGGTGGTCAAAGGCTGCTATGCTACTGCATCACCCACATCTCGCATGGGCACTCATTTAAGTTCCACCTGCCCCACATCATCAAGCTCCCTGCCAACGTGCCTGGGAGCGTAGAGAAAGATGGTTTACATGTTTGGGCCCATGTAGGAGACCCTCAGGAAGCTTCTGGCTCCTTGTTTCAGACTGTCCCACCCACAGCTGTGGTCATTGAGAATGAGTCAGCAGGTAAAAGACTCATTCATTCATCCTTTCTCTAATTGTTCCTTGCTCCATGTTTCTCCTCATTTCTGTTCACTGCCTTTCAAATACATGAATCAATTAAAAAAGACTATCAAGCTAAATCTTTCAGATAAAATCCAACTTTGCTTTTTGCTGATGCACAACTAATCACATACAGCTGAATCTTGCCTTTTGTCTATAGCTTTTACATTAGTTCCTTGGGTCAACTGAAGAAGGATCCAACGTTAAAGCTGGACTTAAAATCTTGTAAACAAAGCTGACTCCGTGGCATAATGGGATAAGTCTCCCTCTGAGGCACCATAATCTCATAATCTCATATAGGCCACTCATTCAGATTACAGGAGCTCTATTTCTGGTCATGCGGCCAAGCCAATCTAACTTTTATCTGTCTTTCTGTACCTCTAACTTTCAAATAAAATAAATAAATGAAAAGAGACTTTTAAACAGCCTAGTGTGAAGGCTAAATCTTCACCTTGCAAATCATAGGGATCCTATATGGGCAGCAGTTCCTATCTCAGCTGCTCCACTTCCCACCCAGCTCTCTACCTGTGGCCTGGAAAAGAAGGGAGGCTCAAAGTCTTGGGCCCCTACAACCATGTGGAAGACTCAGAAAGCTCCTGGTTTTGGATCAGCTCAGCTCCGGCTATTGCAGCTACTTGAGTGAACCAGCCGATGAAAGATCTTTACTCCTTGTATCTCCTCTCTGTAAATCTGCCTTTCCAAGAAAATTGAATAAATTTTTTAAAATTTCATATACCTATCCAAATAATGTTAACTGTGCATTTTCTCTGATTTTTCTGGTAGTGAGCTTTTAGCTACTCTCCAACTCACAAAAGAAAAAGCATTTAATACCGGTAACTGTTGACTGCTGCTGTCTCACAGTTAAGATTATCAGCCACTTTGAAAATATGATCTTCTTTCTTTAGTTGGCAATTTTCTTCTACCAGCAATTTCCTTAAGCAAAATATTACACATGTCCCTTAATACATATCATAAAACAATTTTATTGAATTTTATTGCTTAACTACATCAAAGTTGGTGATTCCCAAAAGTATTTCCATTCTTATCATTACAAACACGGCATAAAACTGCTATATAAACATAGCATTTAACATTATAAACTCAAATTTTAATGCAAACCATCTAAAATACCACTGCTATCACAACAGATGCCAAAGTTTTGTGTAGGAATTTCACACAGAAATTAATTTAAAAGGTACAAAAATGAAATTATGAGAATACATAGCATTTATCCAGACTTCCCATATGATAAGTGGCTTTTGAAGCCCTGAGATTGTATCAGAATCTATCCTTAGGCCTTACATGTAATGATCTTGCTTAAAGACTGAAACAGCACTACAAAAATACTACAACCCATTACACAATATATATATATATATATATATATATATATATATATATATATATATATATATGAATGCAAGAAACTAAGTCAGGTCTTGTATCATGATAAATGCAGATAAATTTTTTTCTTTATATACATTTTATTTTTTATTTTGTTTACACAGTCGATTAGGGTGGGAAGCGTCCTGGATTAGGGGAAAGTAGATGAGACCATCGTTTCAAATTTTTTCTACTTTCTGTGTCTTGGAAAACAGGGAATGGGAGGGGAGCAACACCCAGACTCAACTGCTTCAGCACCTGGGGATAGGGAATGGCCCTCCAATGCCATCCTAGGGTCCCCAGTGTGGCACAGGCTCCAAGGGTTCTGCTCCCTATTTATTCAGGAAATGCCAATAAAAACCACATTACCATTCCAGCAAATACCAGTGAGAATGGTCTGTATTTGTCAATCTATTCACAACAGGTGCTGGCATGGATGTGGGAAGAATGGTACCCTGTTTCACCGTTGGTGGGAATGCAACCTGGTGCCACCACTTTGTCAGTCAGTATGCAGAGTATTAGGACAACTGAAAGTGAATCTACCATATTGTCCAGCAAGTCCAATACTGAAAAAAATCCAAATAATGTGAAATCTGCATATGAAAAAGTGACCTGCAACCCTATATTTATAGCAGCATGATCCATACAAGTGAAGGCATGGAAACAACCCAGATGCCTTTCAAAAGATGGATAAAGAAACTGTGGCAGATCTACTACATGGAATAATAGACACCGAAATGAAATCAAATTCTACCATTTGCTGCAAAATGGTCCCAGCTAGAGACCATTATTCTCAGTGAAATAAGTCAATCCCCAAAGGACAAACATCACATATTCACTCTGATATGTCAACCTTCACGCAAAATACCAGATCAATATCTAAGCTAACATATACATACATATATTTATCATTGAAGATACTTTCCAATATGCACCTCTTCTCCCTAAAAGAACTCACAATGAAACTGTTAAACATACTTTGACAATAGCATATGAGATTTTCTAGCATTGTCTATACCTACCCTACAAAGCCAAGATAAACTTAAATGGAAGAATCATAGACTTGTGATTGTTGCTATAGGATACTATTGTTATAATACAGTAGTTCAGAATGAGGTATGAAGCGGGAATCTCTGTGCCTACAGAACAGTGAAAATACACTAAATTGGACATAGGTATCATGTCACCAGGTAATTTAAACTTTAGGGACCACCCACATATATACTGTCTGACCCAAACAACAGTGTGCAATGCATGACTGTGATTTGATCCACAGGCAGGGCTCACAGGTAGTGATTCTTTGATACTACACTATCCATCTGGATTGAATTTTAGTGACTTAACTATGGAAGAAATCCTGTGGGAGATTCATAAATGTATTACATCCTACACACTATAGCAAATACTGGTTAGAAAGAGATACTTTATATGAGGCATCATGCGAGTATAAAAAAATGAAATCACCTCATTAGGAAACAACTCATAATGAATATGGATATGGGAGAAAAGAGTGTTTTTGAAGACTCCATAGTCTGCAGATGGTCATTAATTGACACCTGTTCCAATGAGACAACAGATCTATGTACCCTCTTCTTGATTTTGAAAGGGCCTATTAGAGTATCAATGCAAAAGAAACCCTGATGATATGACCAATACATGGTCGTATCTTACTTCAAATATTTAAAGCAGCACACTTATCTATCAGGTTCTAGCCTTTCAGTCTCTCCAACAATAAATTTGGAAAAGTGCTAGTAATTTACCAGTAATATTTACAATACAGTAGTAAGAAATATCAATCCACTTAATTTGGATGCTATACCTACAGCATATTAGCCAAAAATAATTCTTCCTTCCTAAGAAGTTCCTTTCCAGTATTTTAAATAAAGCCATAAAATACCTATCAATACAGGATATAACAAAACAGAAGCCACCAATGGCTTAGGAAGTCACCCTGATCAATTAGGCAAATTAACTCCTCTTAATTAATAAGATAAGGAATACAATTCGCACAGGGTACAGGAATCAGTTTACCATATATCGGAGTTGTGTATAAGGGATTTAACTGACACTTAAAATTTTCTAAATGAGATACTCCATACATTGGAGATGTGTATAAAGAATACTGAAACCAGACATGCTCAGATTCCCTGACCGTAGTCTCAAATATTATTTAATTTAAGGCAATCACATACTGAATAGCCAATTCCTGGAAATTACACAAGATTTTATGAACTATTTCAAAACTTCCAATAGTACTTTCAACACTTTCTTTCTGTTATCTGCCCCAGTTTCTCTCTTAAAGAAACTATCTTAAGATCAAATAATATTTTTAAAATTTATTATATATATATGTGCATGTGTGTGTGTATACACACACAAACATATGTGTGTTTTATTTTTATGGTTCCATAGGCACATGCTTTCCACCCTCCCACTACCCAGTCCCCCTCCCCACCATTTTCCCCCATGTTATTACAACAGGCCCTTCAGCAACAATCACACATCCAACATTCTGCAATTTAAATGTATCACACATTGTACGTATAGACAATGGTAGAAAGTCCAGCATTCCTATTATCACGGTATATTTAACTACTTTCATTGAGAGTTCTTTTATTCAGGGGTAGAGACACATTGTGCAGTGGATCTTCACTTCCCACTATGCTACTCTCCATTCCACAGTTCATCAGAGGGAATGCATGTATATACATGTTTACCTATATATCTATTTAACTTCTATGTTGCATGAAAGTTTCTTTATATCAGAGAAAACACATGTTCCCTTTGGTACTGGCTTTTTTTCAGTGAGCATAATGGTAGATGGTTTGGGACCACTTTGTTGCAGATGGTAGAATATCAGACTTTCCAAAGGGTGAACAGTATTCCACCCTAAAAAATGAATGAGCAAATCTAATCATAAATTAAGAATATTCAGTAATCACAGAAATTTGAACATACAATATATGACTCTGCTTTCAAAGGCTATTTTACTTGTCATCCAATGGAGTTGGCAATGACTTTTATTACCTGCATGGCATCATGTCATTTCCTTGATATGCTTCAGTCATTATTGGGACTTCCCGCGGATGTGTCCCAATTTCACTTCCAAATTGTGTCCCTTCTGACTTCAAAGGTATTTGTTCAGTCAGATGATTTTCAATATGTTCTAAAGAAAATTTGGGGTCATAACAGAAGTAATATTTTAAGTTACACACTAACATCTGAGGGCAAAAGTTACCAAATTAATAAGTTAATGACAAAATTAACAAAATTAAAATGGCTCCAACAATAGAACATCTAATGCTTTTCAATAGTTTAAAGATCTAGATCTACTATTTTAAATATTGTTTCATATTTTTTTAATTATTTATTATTTAACTTCAGTAATTACATTGTATTATGTGACACAGTTACATAGATACTTGGGTTCTCCCCACCCCTCCCCAAACCCTCTCACCATGGTGGATTCCTCCACTTTGTTGCATAACCACAGCTCAAGTTCAGTTGAGATTCCCCCATTGCAAGCGTATACCAAACATAGAGTCCAGCATCTTATTCTCCAGTCAAGTTCAACGGCTTCTTAGGTATACCCTCTCTGGTCTGATGACAGAGCCAGCAGAGTATCATCCCAGTCAATTGAAAGCTCCAACATACCATCAGCAACAATTTACATCATTATGGAATTAATTGACATAGTAATGAGTAACCAGTATGTTAAAAGTAAATGCGAGTTCCCAGCCACCTTCTGTGACCACCTCACCTATACTTCAATTTTAGTTTATACACAACATATAACATTCATAACATAACTTGTTATACATAACATCATATCATCTTAAATTAAGGCAAACATGTGGTATTTAACCTTTTGGGATTGGCTCATTTCCCTTAGCATTATGGTTTCCAGTTTGGCCCATTTGGCCACAAAGAACTGCATTTTGTTTTTTTTAATAGCTGAGTAGTATTCCATGGAGTAGATGAACCATAGCTTTCTTATCCAATCCTCTGTTGATGGGCATTTTGGTTGTTTCCATGTTTTTGCAATTACTGATTGTGCTGCTATGAACATAGGAGTGCATGTTGGTTTCTCATAGAACAAGTGTTCTGGATATATTCCTAGGAGTGCTATTGCTGGATCATACGGTATGTTGAATTTGAGTTGTTTGAGTATTCTCCATACTGATTTCCATAGAGGCTGTACCAGCTTGCAGCCCCACCAGCAGTGGAGTAGGTTTCCCTTTTCCCCACAACCTCGCCAACAAGTGTTGTTGGTGCTTTTATTCATGTGGGCCAGTCTTACTGGCGTTAGGTGGTACCTCATTGATGTTTTAATTTGGATTTCCCTTATTGCCAGGGTGTTTCATATTTTCGTATAAAATCCTCAAAAACCCCCATTGAATTTAGCATCTATTTTTCAACCTAGAAGCTAAAATGCATAAAAAAGGCTTTTAAAAGCATTTTTTCAATAGTTCCTTAAACTATTTCCATAACAATCAGTAATATCCATTTTATCTAGTAAAGAATTTGCCTCTCAATAGTATTATATTTCTATTCAGCAATAACTTTTAGGCTTAAACATAATATGTGTTATAAATCATACAAGGAATTTAGACCTTTTGGCTAATAAATACTCAGATGTCCTCTAGACTTAAACCAAACTATGCCTGAGAGAAATGTATAAACTTTAACCTACCTTCAACTGCTAATTCACCTACAGTAATCTATAAAAATGAAAACTAACAATTCTAAATAATCTGAGTGCTTCAAAATCAGTGTATTTATTATTTGATGATAGAATGAAGGAAAGATATATTTTCCAAAATGTGGCATGAATCACTACCACAAACTAAATCACTACCACAAACTTAATGAAAAGAAAAAATACAAAATCGTATTAATAAGTCAAAAATTTTAGTAATTACATGTATTGAGTATATAACTATCCTAAAATACTCACTACTTATTTAAATGAAAATGCAAGGAATTTTTAAGTAAATATCTTAAAAATAAATGATTGAATACACACAAAACTATGTATATCTGTACTTTTAAAAAACTTTTGCAACCCATTTTAAAAGTTAAGCTACTTATTCTGCTGCTAAAAACAATTATTTATTAAATTGATGTTGAGTATTTTTTTTAAAAGATTTATTTATTTTTATTGCAAAGCCAGATATACAGAGAGGAGGAGAGACAGAGAGGAAGATCTTCTGTCCAATGATTTACTCCCCAAGTGACCACAATGGCCAGAGCTGAGCCAATATGAACCCAGAAGCCAGGAACTTCCTCCAGGTCTCCCACGCGGGTGCAGGATCCCAAGGCTTTAGACCAACCTCGGCTGTTTTCCCAGGCCACAAGTTGGGAGCTGGATGGGAAGTGGAGCTGCCAAGATTAGAACCAGAGCCCATATGGGATGCAGGTGCGTTCAAGGTGAGGACTAGGCCACCGCACCAGGCCCGAGAATTATTTATAAAACAGTGTTTCATTATTAGAGATAATGCTCATTTAGTGTAGAGTTTTGAAAATACAGATTAGATTATAAACTGCCCATGCTTCTCTATTCAAAAATGATCATTATTGACATTCAAATATTTCCTTCAATACTTTACTAATATAAATTCTGTGATTTAAAAATTTTTAAATGAGATACTTTTTAAAACCCAACTTCAAACTTCAAACTGACTATAAAAGAAATGTTATAAATATCGCTTTATATTTAGTTTTTTTGTTAACCTCTTAATTTGTCTGACCCATAAATTCAGTTTTTTTGTAAGCTGCATACTTACAGGAAAAAAAGGACATAATAAATGTGAGATTCAGAACAAGTCAGTTTCAAGCCTAAAATCATGCAATATTCCCCTTACTAAATAAGCCTACTATGAGAAGCAATTTTCTCTTGCCATAATATCGCTGTATCTCACACACACACACACACACACACACACACACCATTTTAAGTACACCTTCCACTTCCAGTCCAGTTTCCTATTAATGTACCAGGGAGTCAACAGATCAAAGTTCAAATTCTTGGGTTCTGGCCAACCACATAGGAGACCTGGATCAATTCCTGGTCTTCCGTCTGGTCCAACCCCAGCTGATATGGGCATTTGGGGACTGAATCAGCAATAAAAGATCTCTCAACACCCATCTCTTGTCTGTCATTGTTCATTTTCAGTAAATGAATAAATACAGAAATCCTTCACAATTTAAAAATCACATCTTTCTTCATGAATGTATTTATTACTTGTGCTGTAGTTCAGGGGGGAAAAAGCATAACATTTGGAAGAACCATCAAGGAAGGAAACTTGTTGTAAGGAACATGAGATCTGTCTATATTACTTTTAAATTTCCTGTAAATCTCTAACAATTTCAAAATAAAATATTTTCTAAGATGTATTTCTTTGAATGGCCGAGTTATAGAGAGTGAGGGAGAGTAAAGGAGAACCAGAGACAGAGACCAAACTTTCTTCTGCTGCTTCACATCCCTAACACATCAACAGCCAGGGCTGGGACAAACAGCATCCAGGAACGCAGAGCTCTCTCCAGGTCTCCCTTGTGGGCAGCAGGGACACAGGTGCTTTCATCTTCCATTTCCCACTGTCTTTCTTTTTTTTTTTAAAGATTTATTCCATTTTTATTACAAAGTCAGATATACTGAGAGGAGGAGAGACAGAGAGGAAGTGGAGCTGCCGGGATTAGAACCAGCGGCCATATGGGATCAAGGCGAGGACCTTAGCCACTAGGCCACGCTGCCAAGCCCTCCCACTGTCTTTCTAGCTACTTTAGCGGGAAGCTGGAAAGGAAGTATGGCAGGCTGGACTCAAACAAGTATTCATATTGATGCCAGCATTGCAGGTGGCACCTTAAAACACTGTGCCACCAGCCCCTAGATGTCACTTAAAGAAAAAACCAAAGTCATCAGAACTGGTTTGAGAACACAGTGAATGGCTTCAGCTAACCCAATATTTGGCAGGTCGACTGCAATGGGTAATGGTAAAAATTACTGTGATGATCCAAAGTAGTGTAACGATTTAACTTAATAAAAACCTTGAGCTATGAATCAGTGCTTTATGTAGCACTCATATTTTGAGCATGTCACCTACCCATTTGTTTAGCCTACAATAGGGAGAAAAACAAGCACTGAAATGACTATGGTATTAATTTTTTAAAACTGCTGTAAGGAAGACATGTATCAGCTGTGAGGAGAACAGTAGGGAAGGAGACTACAAGTCTCTCTAAGGAGTTGAAGGGATTGGTTGAAGGTGTTCCAGCTGAAGGTAAATGTAAAGGGAGACAATGACACTGTGTTGCAGACATGCCAAAGCACAGTGTATCAAAAACAAGGACTGCAGGTGAACAACCAAAAGAAGTAGCCATCATTTTATCGAAAGATGAATCCTGACTTAATACCTAAGGGAGTACCGTTTTCTGAGTCACTCTTCATGTCTTGTTCCACACTGCCCTCATCGGTAATCTCTTCTCCAAGGATGGCAGAGCAATTTTCCGTCTTTAGAAAGTGTTCAGAGATTTAAAAAAAAAAAAAGACAGAAGGTAATAACTTACACTAGTGCATTTATTATTTCTTTTCTCTTAAGATTGATTTACTTCTTTATCTCAAAGTCAACAGAGAGGAGAAGACAAACACTCTTCCATTTATGGGTTTGCTACTCAAATTATCACAACATTCTGAAGCCAGGAGCCAGGACCTCCATCTGGGTCTCCCACATGGGTGGCAGAGGTCCAAGTAATTGGGCCATCTTTCTGTTGCCTTTCCAAGTACACTGCACCAAGGAGCTATGAGATGCTCATGTATGTGGTAGCTTCACCTACAGTACCACAATACCAGCCCAAATGTATTTCTTGTGGATGTACAATTGCACTTTTTAAATAAATCTACCTAGAGTAGGTATTTGGCACAATAGTTAAGAAGCCCACTGAGATGCCCATATTCTCATCTGAATGCCTGGGTTCCCATCCTCACTACATCTCCTGATTCCAACTTCTTCTTAGTTCTCCTCCATGACCATATTCACCCCTAAACGCCGCACCAACAGGTGGTGCAAGTAGAAGCATCCCTGCCACCTTGATTGGACATTCAGATGGAGTTCCTGGCTGCTGGCTACAACAAAGTCCAGGCAAGGCTGTTGTGGCTATTAAGTTCTATAAGATAAAACCAATACTAGTGATTCTTAATGAAACATCTTATAATAGTTCATTCTTGCTAAATCCATATTTTAAAATGGCAAAATGTTGTATAAGATGATTATCTGCTACAAATAAAAGTGATCATTAACATAAAGTATATATTTTATATAATGACCAATCTGTGATATAAAGATTACAAATTTTAATGTATTAAAAAGAAAACATAAGTGAGGAGTTCAACTGAGATAAAATACATTCTTAAGAAGTATTCAAATTAGAACATGAGACGTTTCCCAGCATTGGGTTGTTATTTCTTGGATTGCAGAAAAATTTTCTAGCACTGTAACAAAAATATCAAATGACTGTGTCGTATATTTCTCTGGAAAGCCCCACTTAAATCTATTCTGCTCTACAATTTCCATCCTTCAGTTGCCTCACACTTTTAAGAGTTTGAGGCACCAAACGAAAAGGTCTACAGCTTTGCACACAGTGCTAGGATTGTTCTGTTTAACATGTATTTCAAGGTCTGTCAATTTTTGAGCTTAGAGAAAAAGTTAAACAATACATTTCTCACATGGCATCCACAAAAGGAAGGGTTCAAGGACAAGCCTTCTAACTCACAAATGCAAAAATCCACATATGTTCAAGTCTCTTATGCACAATAGTGCATTATTCACAAACAGTCCATAAATACCTGCATTTTAACTCAGTTCTATTCTGCTAATGATACTTAGTAACTCTGTTATTGAAACAGTGATAGCATTATATATTTAGAGAATAAGCACAAGAAGAAGAATCTGTCAGACACAATACATTTTTTTTTCAAATAGATCTGATGCACAGTTTGTTGAATCTATAGCTGTGGAAATTGTGGGTGCAGAGGGCAAGCTATATGATAGTAAGAATATTGTCAAGATTCCAGCCTAGCAATTTAATTCATAATTTGCCATTGCAATGATTTGCTTCAGTTTATTTTGTTTGGAAAACAAAGTTTTTAAGTTTCTAAGTTAAGACACAATTCTACCCAACTCAGTCACGCACATCAGTAGAGTCATTTACCTCAATTTGATTTTCATTGTTATTGATCGGTTGGTCTGTCAGTATTGTAGTGCATATAAATGTCATTTTCTCTCTAAGTCCATTTAGCTCTTGTTTCGGTATTTTAGCTTCTCCAATAAGCTGAAATCGCAACAAAAAAATGCAATTCATCATACATGTTTGTAAACAGATGCATTTACAAGTCTGGTATGTCAATAACAGACATCAAAAAGACAGGAAAGATTACTCCTATTGCAAAGAATTTTCAAATTGGGGTAGTATAAAATAATAGGCTTAAGTATTCTTTAATTCATTTACATATGTATATAAAATCAAAAGTTTTCTGAGACAAAAACACAGATACTTTATAAAGTTCATGTAAAATGACTAGGGATAAGTTTGTCACTAAAAATTCTTTAAAATCCATGCACATTTTTAATAGTATGAATTTTTTTCTATAAAATGGTTGGAAACACATCTCTCTCCATTTCCCTCTATCCCTCTGCCATTCTGTTACTTTGCCTGTCCTAGAAAGAAAATCCTTTATTTAAAAGTAACAAACTTAGGCTGAAAAAAGAGACTATGTAGATAAGTAAAAAAAGGTATAAATTCATGAAAGAAATTTTCCATACACATATGAAAGAAACATCTACTTATACTTCATAACTTTACCATCAAACAATAAATTTCTCTGTCAAACTGGCCCTTCATTGGAGAATATCCTACACAATCACACCCCCAAAAATCCTTTTCTGTAAAATTACAAAAGAATCAGATGATGGCTAACAGGAATTCATGATGGGGGAAGGGTTTGGGGTGAAGGGGGGGGAATCCCAGTCATGTAATGCAATGTAATTAATGAATAAATGAATATTAAAGAAAAAAAAAATGAATACTGGGGCCCGTGCTGTGGCACAGCCAGTCAGGCCTCCGCTTGAAAGACCTGCATCCCCTGGGGGTATCCAATCAAGTACTGGTGGCTCCACTTCTGATCCAGCTCCCTGCTTATATCCTGGGAAAGCAGTCTGGGATGGCTTAAATTCTTGGCCCCTTGAATCCACACAGGAGACCCAGAAGAAGCTCCAGCTATTGCAGCCATTTGGGGAGTCAACCAGAGAGGGGAAGATCTCTCTTTCTCTATAACACTACATGTCTCTCTTGTAAACATGCCATTCAAATAAAAGTAAGTCCTAAAAAACTGAAATTAAATGGCCTGGTGTGATATCCTAGTAGTTAAAGTCCTTGTTTTGAATGCGCCTGGAACTCATATGGGTGCTGGTTCTAATCCCGGGAGGCTTGCCTTCCATCCAGCTCCCTGCTTGTGGCCTGGAAAAGCAGTCAAGGATGGCCCAAAGCCTTGGGACCCTGCACCTGTGTGGGAGACCTAGAAGAGGCTCCTGGCTCCTGGCTTCAGATCAGCTCAGCTCCAGATATTGCAGCCACTTGGGGAGTGAATCAATGGATGGAGGATCTTCCTGTCTCCCTTCCTCTCAAAGTATCTGACTTTGCAATAAAAATAATAAAAAATTGAAACCAAGGAAAAATCATCAAATTTAGTGACTAGATGCTATCTAATACACTGCTAAAAAGTGATGTAAACATGCAGTAATAAAAGGTTAGTGAATGATCATTATTACAATAATTTGTTTCAGGAACACTGATAATTAAAACTACATAAAAGTAGTTGTAGCAAGTAATGCCATCTAAGTCATTTTTTAATATAAAAGTGTATTTTTGATTCTATCAGAAGCTTAACACTAGGTTGACCATCACTTGCTCTTGACATTAAGATGACAAAAGATTGCTGCTTTTTGTTATTTTAGAGGCATAGTGTTTAATAGGTAAAATAGGAAATGCATCAAAGATGACTGTAAAAATAAAACGTGGAAAGTGACAGAAAAATACTAATAAACTCAGCAGACCTCAGAAGCTAAGACATAAAAATGGGAATGCCTAAAGGCAGATTAATTTGGTAACACTCCGCAAAAATTAAATAGTCTGAAGGCAAAAAAAAAAAGCCAGCAACAGCATCACAGAAAAAAAAAAAGGAGGAAGAAGGAGGAGGGAGGAGGGAGGGGGAGGGAGAGGAAGGAGGAGGGAGGAGGAAGGGGTGGGGGGAGGGGGGAGGAGGGAGGAGCAGGGGGTGGGGGGAGGGGGGAGGAGGGAGGAGCAGGGGGAGGTGGGAGGAGGGAGGAAGGGTTAGAAGGGAGGAGGGAGGAGGAGGAGGGGGTTGGGGGAGGAGGGAGGAGAGGGAGGAGGAGGAGGGAGGAGGAGGGGTGGGGGAGGGGGAGGAGGGAGGAGGGGGGAGGAGGAGGAGAAAGGAGAAGAAGAAGAAGAAGAAGAAGATGAAGAAGAAGAAGAAGAAGAAGAAGAAGAATTGGATTGAGCCTCTCATGTAACAAGGCACCACTCGACATCCACATCCAGTATCTCTGATAATGAAGCGGCTCAAGTCTCAGTCCACCCAGTTTCCTCTTTCCAATAAATACGACCCTGAAGAGTCAGTAGGTGATGGTTTGTGAAGGTGGATCCCTGCTGCCTACCCGGCAGACCAAGAGTGAGCTCCCAGTTCTGAGTGTTGGCCTGGCTCAGCCCTAAAATTACAACTATCTGGGGAGTAACCCAGACGATAAGAACTTTCTCTATCTCCACCTCTCAAATAAACACATTTTATAAGATTTACATCTCTTGAAAACAGTGTATTGATGAATTATGAATAGGTATATAGGAATCAAAATAATTATGATAAAGAAAATGTTGGGTGAGACAGAAAATGTAATCCTATTACAAGACCCAGATACAGCACTTACAGAATTATGATAATGCAATTATTGATCATATGTAAAGTTTCCCACTGAAAAACTATCAAGTTACTGGGAAAAGAAATACATGTGAATGAGTGTATCTTACCTATATAAATGGGAAAGAAAAGGATAAATATAAAGTCCTCATTTTATCTACCTCCAGAATCACGTGTGCCATTAAACCTCAGATAAGGTTTTGGTGTAACTGCTGTGATTGCCAAGGTATAAAATATGCTGGTTTACTTTCACTCCCAGGAAAGAATAGCAGAAGAATATACACTTGTGTACACCTCCCTAAAATATACACTTGCAAGTGGGCAAAGAAAGTGTCCTACTCTGATAATAACAAGAAAAAAATATCTACTCTAGGTCTTAATATGTTGTTGGTCACAAGTATGCCCAAAGTGCTTCTAATGACATAGCTGAAAGCTAGAGTCTCTATAGAGTACAAACCTGTTTCAAGCTTTCGTGAAGCTGCAAATTTTCATTCAGTACTTTAAGTAAATCCAAATGTGTTTGAAAGCTCTTGGTTGTTCTTTTAGCCTAAGTATAAAACATACTAAGTCAGTAACAATTAACATAACACAATAGATCATCTTCATGGACTCCCTAGAATATCCACGTGGACAATAGCTAAAGTATCCTAAAGCATGGAAACAACATGCCAACAGAGGCAGCAACATGCCAACAGAGGCAGCCCAGCATAGCAGGAAGAAAGAACCTAGAATCAGAGTATAGTTGTGCCACCAATTTGCCATGCAACCTTGGACAAATGACATAACCTGTTATCAATCTCCATGTATTGCATAGCAAATTTTGTGAACAATGTATTCTGTATCTCATCCACTAAAAGCTAACTTTATGAGAGTTTTTCTGCCTTAATATGTTAAACACCAAGCATCTTCAACAGGACTCAGTATATAGCAACAGCTTTTCAAATATGTGTACAGTGTTACAATAAACTTTCATCAAGTGCCTTGTGTGTGTGTGTGTGTGTGTGTGTAAACTGAAGATCATCTACCTCTGAAACCATAACATCAAATAGTATTCCTGAATGATACAAGCAACAACCAAATTTAACTTATTTGCAAAAGCAACAGACCTACAAGTGTTAAGACAAATTCAACTTACTGCAGCAATTTGTGATTGGAGGAATTTTCTTTCATCATCCAGGGTCTGGATGCTTTGTTTTGCCTGGAAAGAAAGTATCAGTTAGTAGAGAAGTATTTACTAAACCCCTCCAATTTTCAAGATGCCACATCTCAACTTTGATACTTCACAACACTTAAGGTACATAATGTACATTACACCTTACACACATCATGATTTTAACTGCTCATATTTACAATGTCCTAACCAAAATTTTTAATGAATAAAAACTATACAGTGTGTATGTGATCATTCAACATAAATGATTTATATGGCCTACATCAGTAGTGAATGTAGAAAGTTCTGTAAGAAAATATGCAAAAAAAAAAAAAAAACCCTACTTCACATATGGCATCTAAGGAAGGGAAAACAGAGGATCTGGAAAATGGTGCTCTCCATTTTTTGACCTCTATATTCCTTACCTTTTTGTATAGTACATGTTATACTTTGGCCAATAACATTACATTCTGAAACCCCATTAGCATTTTATAATATTTTCATTAAATACAAAAAGTCTTACCAATGCGTTTTGTTCAAAATGTTCAGATTTCTCTTTTTCTAATTGTTTTTCTAAAAAGAAAACGTCATCCTGTATGTTGAATTTGCAACTCTCCAGCTTTTCATGCGTTTCCTAAAAGAAAAATCAACTTTGTAAGACATATGTGGGAATTTGTAGTTAGGGAAATCAGGTGACTACATCCAAACATATGGAGTATAAGTTAAGTCTAGTTCATAGATCCTAACGATTGTCAGAACAAAGTGCCAACAAGCAGGTGCCAACAAGCTTCTTCACAGAGAATAAACAGTTCAGGCTTGCAGGCCACACAATCTCTATCACAGTTATTCACACATACTATGTTAATAAGAAACAAAGATAATTCTAACTGAATGAGCAGCATTGTGCCGTAGAACCTTTTTTTTTTTAACAAAAACAGGTGGGGTGAGAGGGGAAATCCTTGAGCCTACGGAACTATATCATGAAAAATCAAACAGAAAAAAGAAACTGGTGGAGAATCCACTGTGTAGAGTTTGCCAACCTTTGCTTTAAAGCATTCTAAAACAAAAAAGGTGAAATAACCTAATTCATTATAATGTAATAACATCAAAATTAAATAAAATCAAGATTTCTTCATGATATTTGATATTGAATTAAAATAATTGTACAATTAAAAATTTTAAATAATTATTCCTACTGAATTTTTTAAAAATGTAATAAATATGCCTCTGCCATTTGTGAGCCTTCAACAAAAGTTGAAAAAACAAAATCAAAAGTTGAAAAAACAAAATCAAAAGTTTCAAATGTAAGGCAAGCAAAAATAAATTTTTTTAAAAAATGCTCTATTGTGCTGCTGAAAAAAAAAAGTTATTTTTCCTATCTCTCTAAATTTGACTATTTTTATAGCAATTCTCTGACCTGAATCAGAAATACTCTACCTGCTCTACTGGTTTAATTTTTTTTCTAGATTCAACTAATAAATTCGTGAAAATTCTCACACAGCTTGTATTCAATTATGACTACTACCGCTGAAAATAAATGCTGTGTCTTCTTAATTAGTAATACAAGAAAAAAACATCCCAAAATATCCAATTAGCTAATTTTTCTGGTATGTTACATAACTGAAATGCCTTCACAACAGGCTGGCATATTCCATTATTTCAGTTTGTCTACACATATACTCCAGGTTGAGTAAATGTGTTTGCTATTGAGTTTTTCCTGTTCTGTTAGCAAGCCAAATGCCTTCTAAAATTCTTCTGTCAAACTACTAGTCAATTACTACTAGGATGGTGTTTTAAAGGGTCAGCAAGTATAAGAGGTTATCAATATGCTTTTGATATTATTAGGTAACACAGGAAGAAAGCATTAATAGATATATCATATTTGCAACACAATTTATGCCATCCTTTGCACTGCACAAGGAAATTAATGACAAACAGATGTTCTGATGATGAAAGACATCAGTGATTGAAACTGCCATGTGGAATTGAACTCCTACACCAAATTAAAATGACTACCACCTTCTAACTTCACATCGGTGGAAGCAGACCTCTTCTGTACTGCGTTATTACTCCCTGCTTTTCACATCCCGATCTTTAAGTGGTCGTGGCATATTCTAATCACTTAACTTAATCCATCTTAATTAAACTAAAGTGTAGTATATTTTCCTTACAAGGAGTTGAATCACACCAGGCTCAGGAAAGCTGAATCATGAGAATACTCCTCATTCAGTAAGCTCAGGTTGGTAACTTGAGACCAGCCATGGGGGAACATTTTTTTTTTTCCTCAGAACTCAGCAAATGATTTTTGGACAGGCAGTTCTGAAACACTTAGCAGCGTATCAATATTTACAATGCAAATCCCTGATCTGATTCTGAATAATTCCCAGTGTTCTGAGGATTACAGAAAGGTAAATACCATTACACAGTGTAGGTAATTTATTGCTGACAACTATTCCTGAAATTGTTTGAATGAATCCTTCATCTCCTCGTGGAGTAAACTGGGGCCAAAAAAGGAAAGGTCACTTCAGGAATTTTCCGGGAAGGAAGAACAAACAGCTTCTAGTGAGCTCTACCGTGAACTGAATATGCCTCAGTCAAAACATGCTACCTAGCAATGACCTATTTCTAATATTTAACCATTTTTAAGTTATAAAAGCTAAATTATTCTTTCACACCTCTTTGTAACTTACTTTACTGACAATATATTATCTATAAAGTCTATGTTAGTCATCAGCAACAATATTTGCCCCAGCTTTCAAAAGGAGGTCATTTGGTTTCTTTACCTTCAAAGCTTGCGCTTTATTGGACTCCTCAACGCTGGAATGTTTCAAAGATGGCTCTAAATTCTCATTCTGAAACAAACCAACACCGTGAGCACAAACTATAAATTATTCTAGTAAACATTTACTTATTTGTTTGGAAGGCAGGGCTTCACACAGAGAGAACTTATGAAAACACCTGTTTGCAAGAGCCAGATTAGAAAACCATAATTGAAATACACATAATGAAAAAAGGACTCCCTTATAAAATGTATGAAAATTATTAAAAGGAAAATATGAATATGCTTTTTTAAATGTGAAAAAGCAAGTCCATAAAAAGGAAATTCAAGTGGTTCAAAGACATATAAACAAACTCATTAGGACAACACAGGGTAAAACCAGAATGAGACAATGTCACTCCTAACACAATGGCTAAAATTAGTAAGAACTGTTAAATGTTGACGTGAAGAACAGCATAATGCTGTATTACACTCCAAATAAACTATTTACACAAAACTATGAACATAATAATTAGTTTTCTGGCTCTTATTTTTTATTTTCAAAACTGTCTTACCTCTTTATCTGCAAAGCTATGTTTGTCAAGTAGTTCACGTTTTTCTTGTATTATTCCAGAAACTTCTACAGCAAGCTTTTTGTTTTTCACTAAAAACATATAGAAAACTGTAAGTTTTCAGATTATACACAAAAATTACGAGATCTAAAATAGAACAATAAAAAAAAGCTTACCTGTAAAACCACAATTCTTAACCTGAAACAAATTTTGAACAAAAGATTAACATCTTTTAAGCAAATATACATTTAGGTAAATCCAAGTTAACTTCTGCCGATGTAAATGTTCCAAATAATTTCTGCATGACAAATGCTCTATTTCCAATGAGAAAATCTACATGTGAAAGTCTTCCTTTCAAATTCTTAAATTAAGTAGTAAATAAACAGCTCTGAAATAGCTTTTTGTAAAGATTCCTGTTTCATTTCACTGATTTACTTTCCCTAAACAAATCTGGCACTAAAAGAAATATTTTCAGAAAACTATTATCACATTCCCTAATGCTAACATTCAAAATAAATATGATAAATATCATCAATTGGACACATCTGAACTGATTGTAAAGAAAACAGTAAAGCAAACCTTACTTTTCTTTGATCTTTACCAAATAATAAAGTTAAAAAAATCCATTTTCAACAGCCCCATTAGGGATGAGGAAGAAAAGAAAACTTAATTCAGCTATAAAACATGCATACAAATAAAATTAAACAAGGAAAAATAGGGTATAATAGAATCCTACAATGGTAAATTAGTGAATCAAAACATTATTTTGAGAAACTCTCTCAAGCTTAAAGGAAAAAAATCAGCCCAACTGCTTAATCCTCTGCCTGCCAGCACTCAGTATCCCATATGGGTGCCAGATCTCATCCTGGATGCTCAACTTCCCATCCAGCTCTATGCTTGTGGCCTGGGAAAGAACTGAAGGATGGTCCAAAGGCTTGGCACCTGTACCCATGTGGGAAACCTAGAAGAAGAGCTTGGATTCTGGCTTCTGATCAACTCCATTCCCACCATGGGTACACACTGAGGAGTGAACTAGCAGATGGAAGATCGCCCTCTTCTATCCTTGTCTCTGTAAATCTGCCTTTCCAATAAAAATAAATAAATCCTCAAAATTAAAAAAAATAAAAAAGAAAAACAATACCTGAAAAACATTAGTTCAAAAAGAGAAAATAATTTTTAAAATGAAGAAAAAATTTCTCCATGTTTACAAAGACAATTCTAACTTTGAGTCTGCAGAAGTCTAAAAGAGAAAAAGAATTTTATGGCTAGACGCATTATATTCAAAGCAGAATAACAAGTTAAAAGACCCTTAAAGAGTCCTTATGCCGCCATAGTATGTTATGTTATCATCTGTGACAGCAGCATCTCATATGGACACTGGTTGCTCTATTTCAAATCCAGCTTTTGTGAATGCACCCAGGAAAGCAGTAAGAGGTGGCCCATGTTATTGGGCCCATGCACCCACTTAGGACACTGGAAAAAGCTCCTGGCTCCTGTCATCTTTTGGCCTGGCTCAGCCTCACTGGTTGTAGCCAAAATTTTGGGAGTGAACCAGAAGATGAAAAAATAACTCCCCTCCCTCAGTCTTCATCTCCCCCTCCAACTATGCCTTTCAAATAAATCTTTCTTTCACCATACCTTTTAAAACTATTTTCTGTAATGTTTATGTAAATGATGAAGAAATCACAGGCACATTTGGGGATAGATGTGTAGCATGAGGAAAGTGAGAGAAAGAGAAGCTTGTGTTTTTATCTATGTTCATCAGGAGAGAGTACACTCCTTCCTGCTGCACGGCTCTCTTGACCCAGGAAAGGGAGTGGCTGCATGATGTCACCCTCGAGTTCCACAGGAAAGGAGCATATCTTGGAAACGGGATCAGTTTCTCCAAGAGATCAGCAGCTCCATTTACAGTCCAATTCCATTACTGACTTGGGAAGCAGCAAATGGTTGCTCAAGAATTTGAATTCCTGGCACATATGGGGGAAGACACAGATGCAATTTCTGGGCTGCATTCTAACCCAGGCTTTAGTTATTACAGCCACTTGAAGAATGAACCAGTCATTACAAGATTAATTGCTTGTTCCCTCTATTTCTCTTGCTACATTTCAAATAAATGTGTCTTTTTGTTTGTTTGTTTTTGGTAAGTGGAAGAAGTTAATAAACTAAGCTTGAAGAAACTAAGTACATCAATTATCAGTAACCATAATAAACTTCTGAACTTGACCTACTGATGGAAAGCAGTATGGTAAGATGGTCACAATCCAAAGGAGAGGGCTTGGGTTCAATCTCCAGCTCTACCTCCTGCCTCCATGGTCCTGCAAATACAAACCAACCACAGGAGGCACCAGCAATAGCTCACGTATTCGGGCCATGCTACTCATGCAGGAGGCTTTGACTGGGTTCTCAACTCACAAACACAGCTGGCCCATCCCCAGCTGTTGGAGGCATCTGAGCAGTGAAATAGCAGATTGGACATTTCTTTTGGTCTGTATGTCTCTCTGTGTTTCTTTCTCTATCTCGCTACCTAATAAAGTTTTAAAAATAGAGAAAAAAAGAAATGAAAGAATTTTGGTATTTTAATACTACAGAAAACTTCTACAGGAAATTCTTTCAAAATTTTGTACTTACAAAATTGTTCTGAATGCCTTTGGTTTTTATATTAGACATAGAACATAAGTGATTGTCTTTCCTAAAAGCAATACACATTTCTTATATTAGCTGTTCAGCTAAGAGGATGAACTTTTTTTAGTATAGCATTTACTTACACTTTGAAAAATTCTCCACAAAAACATGAAAATTAGAAACCATGCAACAACAGTTACATAGATCTTCCAGTCCCAAGGAAAACCACGAGAATCTTGGCTTTGTGCAATAGTATCAGGTAGCGTAATCAAAACCTTAAAGACAAAGGAAATTAAGTTCTTAAAATGCAATTTAGGTAATAAGTACTGATTACAAACACAGTTACAACTCTATATAGTCAGCTCCCTCATTTTCTTTTGAGGAAACAAAATCACCACACAGAAGGCACCACAGGATATTTTTCTGCAAACTTCTACCTACAATCACTCTACAACAAAGAAGTGCAATAGAGGGAAAGGCAATGATTTCTTAAACTGGAAGCATACAGATGTGTTCCCATAGCTTCGAAAGGAAAGAACAGAAACAAAGAAGGCCAAAAAAGAAGCTGAGTGACCTAAGTTCTGTTACTTTTTAACACCAATGGGGTTTTATATATAAATTATACTGTATTTTACGCAAAACATATTCCTACTGGAAAGAAAACATTTATCTGAAGCTTGCAAATAGACGTTGGGGAGTGGATATTTTTGTTTAATGATTAAGATACTCACATCCCACAGAATTACCTTGTTCAATTCCCAGTTCCAGGTACTGACTCCAGCTTGCTGCTAATGCAGACTACGGGAGGCAGCAGTGATGGCTCAAGTAACTGAGTTCCTGACCCCACATGGGAAACCTAAGTTGTATACATGACTCCCAGCTTCAGCCCCAGACACAGCAGACACTCAGGCAGCAGACAAGCAAGTGAAAGCACTCTCATTCTGAACTCGATCTCCACAACTCTCAAACAAATATCTCAATTAAAAAGTTTAAAAACCAATGACAAGTTGGGCCTGGCGGCGTGGCCTAGCAGCTAAAGTACACGCCTTGAAAGCCCCGGGATCCCATATGGCCCCCGGTTCTAATCCCAGCAGCCCCACTTCCCATCCAGCTCCCTGCTTGTGGCCTGGGAAAGCAGATGAGGATGGCCCAAAGCATTGGAACACTGCACCCGTGTGGGAGACCCGGAAGAGTTTCCAGGTTCCCGGCTTCTGATCGATGCGCATCGGCCCGTTGCGGCTCACTTGGGGAGTGAAACATCGGACGGAGGATCTTCCTCTCTGTCTCTCCTCCTCTCTGTATATCTGACTTTGTAATAAAATAAATAAATCTTTAAAAAAAAACAATGACAAGCTTGGGTTTAAAGTTCTGTTTTAAAGAACTCATTTTATTTGCTTCAGAAGTAGAGTGAAACAGACATAGATAACTCTTCTATCCACTTCCTCCAATCACAAAAGCAGAAGAAGCTAGGAATGACCAAATCAAATGTCTACAACATCTGGGTCTCCCACATGGGCTGCAGCAGTCCAAACACATGGGCCAGCTTCTGCTTCTTTCCCATGTACATCAGAGTAAGTAGATCAGAAGTGGAGCAGCCAGTATTTCAGCATAGAATGGCAATGTCATGATTCTGGTCCCTGTGTTTAGATTCTGAACCCCTGCATCCAAACTCTATAGGTTTCTCTGATTATCTACGATGGGAACGAAACATTTGGAACACTCAGGTAATTCAGAGGGTGAACGTTCCCCACCCCCCATTCATGGTAGTCATGCCATAACTGTGACCTTGTAAATCATTTTCCCCCCACCCCCACCATAGGTCTTGAGCACAACACAGCTCAAGACTTCCAACATTGTTTCTGTGCTTCAACTTTCTCTGGGTCAGCTTATCACTCATCATCACTCAATAAGATTTTTCTGTTGTTTCTTTGCCAAGCCCCAGATTTTTCTGTTGTTTCTTTGCCAAGCCCAAGGAGGCAGGTAGGAGAAAGAAGGAGAATAAAAATACATTTTAAAGAGTCTTCTGAAGTACAAGGTTAGTTCTTTCCAGGTTTCAATCCAAAACCTCTAAAGCAACTGTTCACTTGCTAGGAACTTTCTGCCTAAAAAAATACCATTTAATAAGTACTCTCCCCTCCAAAATCATTTTTCTAACTCCAATCCCCACACCCAGGTTGCTGTCTATAGTTCATTAATCTATACCAAATAAATAAACCTGATTATAGCTTTTTTGTGGGGGGAGACAGAGAAAGAACACCAACAAAAAAAAGAAAGAAAAACCAAACTAGTTCTCACCTAGTTTTTCACTCTCCAAATGCCTGCACTTGGATGCCTAGAGTGCCACAGCCAGAAAGCTGGCAGTCATTCCAGATCCTTTTTCTCCCTCATCCCTAATTAAAGCAATATCCATTTTAATTTCCAATGCTTAAATATGTCCTCATTCATTGTCCCCTATCACTGCAGCTCTATCTTCAGTTTTGCTTCTCTGACATCTAACCTACATCCTTACCTAGGCTCAGGAAGGCCCAGGTCTAACTCCTGAAAAGGCTTCAAACAGCTCCCCAACGCCAGCAAGCATGCCAACATATCAGTTCCTGAGCCCACTCGCCACTAACACAGCTGTTTTTTACCTTAAAGCACTGTTGTGCTTCATGCCTGCACTGCTTAAAACATTTCCTCAGCCTACAGACTTCCATATTCAGGAGAATGTCAGCTGCCCAGCCTATAAGTTTCCCTAGCAGGTGTGTATGCTTCAGTAAGCATTTGATTTTTTAATACTATTGATCTGTTCTAACTGTTGTCTTCTTCTCCACCTTGATACTGGTGGCCAAAACTTTGTTACTTCACTCAGAATACACACACACACACACACACACACACACACACACCCCTCCCTCACGCTACAGTGCAATAAATGAAAGAACAGCATAATTAGATCTGCCTCAATGTTTAGTCTTTTAAAAATATTAGTGTTTTTTTTAAACTTGGAAATATGCAACAAAGACAACTATACACGCTGAAAGGGAGGAGGTCTCTGTTACCTAATAATGAATTGAACCAAAAAAAAAAAAAAAAAGTAACTCTGGGAATTGACAATCACTAAGCTTTAACAATCTCCTTTCTGTTAAGACAAAGATGAAACAGGGTGAAGAATCTCACTGAAAAGCACCTTAGGGGCACTCTTCATTGAAGATAATGAGATATAATCCCAAACTTTCAACTGAGTTCAAGTGTCCTTTCAATACAAGAGGTTTCATCACTAAATTGATTTGGGGAGATTTGTCCTCAAAATTGTCACAGTTGGAAAAATCATGTGTCATGGATCCCTGCCCAATATTTAAAACAAACATAACAAAAAGGCCACTTCATTTGGCACTCTGAAACCATTCCCTTACTTTGTGACATCCAATAAACCAATAAACCAATGAAGCTCCCTCTTCATGTTCCTGATACCCAGGTCCTGCTCTACCATAGGAATAAACCACCCAATACACCTGGCCATAGGTGAGGGCTGGCCTCAGACCCTGTGGCAACAGTGGCTCAGATCACAAAACCCTCATGGCGCCCAGACTCACGTCGTGTAGCTCATCCAGGAACCACCCCACATATGAATGAGGGGTGGCCCCTGGCGGCTCCATGAAGCAAGGCAGCTTCAGTGGTCACCACCACATCCACGGCCTCACAGCAAAGAACACTGGTTTTTTTTCTGAAATCTAAACCTGGCAACCGGAGCGTACCACTGCAGAGCCAGCGATGGGGGACCAGGGAGAGCCAGGGAAAATGGATCCCACAGGCCTGTGGTGTCACACCACACAACTGCTAGGGTGTCATGGCCCCTCTATTAAACTTTCTATTTCAGGATAATGCAGGTCTGAATCCATCCCACTAGAGCCTGTGGCATACCCCCTTCCCACCATCCCACCCACTCCCCTCTATGTAAATGGAATCATCCAACTGCCACTGTGAGGTCAGAGGCACATGCTGGCCCCTCCATCTTGGAGGGAGGCTCTCTTAAATGGGCAGATGCTATTCCTGGGTATCCCCCCCAAATCCAGGAAGATAAAATATTTGGGCCTGGAGAATCTAATTGGGCCTCAGGTCCTGAGCTGTAGTGTATGCTACACAGCCAGAAAGATTGGGGCTGTGGCTCAGAAACTCAGGCCTTGGGAAGCTGTGGTGGTGGCTGTCAAGCTACTTCCAAGGGTCTCACGGTGCAGCTCCATGGGGTGATTACAGTGTACCCGCCTTGACCCAGCAGCCCAAGCCAGCCCAGGCCTGAGCCTCAGCAGCTGGTCAACAGTAACAGAGGCACAACACAGGGACAGCCTGTAAATGTCCAAGTGCTATCAGGAAGCTCGTCAATCATGGCACTCAGGGGGTTGGAGGAATCTGTGAGCTCCATTCTACATGTGGCCATTCTGGGAAAGGGGCTGGCAGGGACCCATTAAGAGGCATCTTCTTACCATCTGAGGATGTGTTGCCACTGTACTTCCAGCTCTGAGCCCTGAGCCAGATCTAGGACCATGCCAGAGCACAGAAATGGGAAGCCTGATTTCTGTTGAAAGTCTCCGGCTCTCTAGTCCTGAGTCCTCAAACACTCGCCTGCCCACTTGCCTGACCATGCGCACAGATCAGGACACAGGAGTCTCCCTGCTGATCAAGTGGCTGAGGGGGTGTGGCATGCGACACCTGCTTGCTGGGCTCCCTGCAGAAAAAATGTGGTGAGTTAGAGATGCTTTTGTCCATGGGTGCCCCCCTCTTCTAGATGTTCCCTGAGCCACTTCTTCCATCCAAGCTGGACATTCCACTTGGCATCAGCATGATCACCTGCTCTGGGCATTGCCTGGAGGGGCTTTCTGGCACCAGGGGAGGAAGCAATGCAGGAGAGATGAGGGTATCCAGTGCCCTACAGAACCACAGGGAAGACCCAGGACCCAACCAATGATCACAGATATGGTCCAGCATACCAACAAACACTTGTGTTGAGAACTTTCAATGGATCTCAGGAAAGGATTTGAGATCCACAGCAAGGTCATCACCAGTTCAGTATCAGGTCCCCACAAAGATGGGCAAGAGGACACCCCCTCTCCAAGCTCTCCCCATTTCCTAGGATGAAGAGCTCTCAGCATGAGAACTAGGTGCTCACAAAGTCTTTTTATTTATCAAATCAATTTCCTTTTCCAAAAAAAGGTTTTTTAAATGCTTGAGATAGGTATATCAATTTCACCATTCAAAAATAACGGGCTGGTTGTAGGCCACAGAGTGAAGAGAATATAAATGCAAAAACGGAAAGCCTTGGAACTGGTATTGTGACACAGCAGGTAGGGCTGCAGCCTGTGGTGCCTGCATCCCATGCAGATGCTGGTTCAAACCTTGGATGCTCCACTTTCAATCTAGCTGGCATGGTGTTTGGGTCCCTGCTCCCAATAAGAAAGGCACAGATGCAGCGCTTAGCTCCAGCTTTCGCCTGGCCCAGCCCTGGTCATTACAACAAACTGGGGCATGAATCGGAGCAGACAGAATAATCTCTCTCTGCATCTGTCTTTCTCTAATTTGGACTTTGTAGATAAATTAAACAATAAAGATCAGAAGCCTTTGTTGTGCTGCAGTGTGTTAGGTTGCTGTGTGGGACGCCCTCATCCCATGTTGGAATACATGTGATCTGATCTAGTTCTGTCTCCTCTGCAATGTCGCTCTAACTTAGCTTCCTGCTAATGCACAGGAATAAGAGGAGCATGTGACGGGCCAAACACTGGCTCCTGGAGTCAGCAACGTCCAGCTGCAGCTGTTGTCATCCATTGGGGAGAGAAGTAGCAGATGGATGGTGTGTGTGTGTGTGTGTGTGTGTGTGTGTGTGTGCGTGTGCATGCGTGCAGGTTCACATGCAGCTTTTCCTCTAATTTTTAAGGAAGCAAATAAAAATGCAGCTTTTCAGAAATGGGGAGAGTTTAAGCTAGTTAAAATACTTGCTGTTTTAAGTGAGCAATACAGAGTGGACAGGGAGCAGATGTGCATGGCCAGTGTAACTCCATTTAACCAGGTCTGTGAGTGGTCGTTTCTATGAGATCTTTTTCCCTCCAGATGGCTCACAGCAGTTAGTTCAGGACACTCCATTTCTAATCACCTTCCAAACTGGATCTCTTGACTCCTTCTGCAATGTCAGGGCTGATTACAGCCACTGGCTGGATTCTGGGAAGCATTAGGGCTTCAGAACGGACTTGCCATTCCATCAGTGTAGTAAGTGCTCATCTCTCTTCCTGCCTCTGACACTGATTGATACACTATTAGGGCCAAATGTAAGACAGGTTGAACCTTTGAATGAACTTGCATCCTCACCAGAGGGAGGCACCTTGCTTTTTCCCTTCCATGAAGAGGATGACGATTTCTAGATCCTGTTACTAATTGGCCCTGGTATCCAACTTGGGAAACAGGATCCTTGGTAGTGTAAGTACAATCACCTACTTCATCCTCCAAAAGGGGAACAACCTTACGAATGTAATGAGTGTGGAAAAGCTTTTTGTCATATGTCATCCTTTATAAGACATTGGCAAACACCCACCAGGGAGAGACCTTATGAATTCCACCACTGGAAAAGCCTTTATCTAGAAATCACAACTTAGAATACATCACGGAACAAACATAGGGGAGAGAACTCATGAATACATGGCTCTGGAAAAGATTTCTGTCTAAACCATGTCTTACGGATGTCAGTGAAGTCAGACAAGGGGGACAGACATGAGAGTAGTGACTTCAAAATGCCTTTTTATGAAAATCTGTTCTCATGAAATAGGAAATTCACCAAGGATAGAAACTTTATGAATGTTCAGAATGGGACAGTCCTTTGCCAAAATCAAATATCAGGATAGAGTATTCACCAAGGACAAAATCTTATGATTGTAACGCACAGGGAATAGTCTTTTTTTCCAGCTGTAGTACCTCAGTAAATCAGGGAATTAAACAGAGCTGCTGCAAAGGCGAAGGCTGCTGGGAGTGCACACTGCTTCTCTCCTGCACCGACAAGTGCCACTGTACCTTTTGGACAAGGTCTGTGCCAATAGCCAACTCACAGCATGTGCCAGGGGACAGAGCCCTGCAGGTTGCTGCTTTTCACAAGGAAGACAAAGGGAGAGGGTTTCAAAGAGAATGTGGAGGAACAACTCACTAAAATAAGGTGGGAAATTGATCTTGCCACCGAGACTATCTCATCTTTAGAGTTGGTGACATCTTCATTTGTGGAGAAAGGGCTTCTGCTGGAATTACATCTCAGATGGGAGACTGAAGCTTCCTGGAACTTCCAACAGGCTTCTGGGTGAAATGAGCCTTTAGTGTGGATAGGAGAACTCATGGCTGCTTGCAAGCTCCATGCGTGAGGCCATCACTCTGGGTGGGGGAAGCACAGCCTGGACTTCTGGCTCAGGATACAGTTTCGCTCCCAGACAGCAGCTGCCTCTATCTCAACAAGGATGGGGGAGGAGATTATCCTGCACACATGGATCCCTCTCCCATGAGACATTCCCTGAATACAAAAGCCCTTCTCATAAAGCCAACCCTGCACTCACAGGCTCCTTTGCATGAGGTCATTCCTACAAAACCACTATCACACAAGACCATACCTGTACCCATGGGCTTCTGTTGCATGAGGAAATCTCTGCAACCAAAGGCCAAGGTTGAGTCAAGCCTTCCTGCAAACACAGTTCTCCACTGCATGAGGCCATCCCTGTACCCAATGGTCCCTGATATTAGAGTCTTTTCTGTACCCGCAGGGCCCTCACGCATGAGGCCATTTCAGCATACAAACAACCCTTTCACACAAGGCCACATCTGCCTTCAATGACAAATGTCACATGAGGATACCCCTGTGCCAACAGCCAGTTGCACAAGTTCATCCTGTACACAAGGCATCTGTCACACAGGCCATCCCTGCACCCAATGCACCTGTCACATGAGGCTTCCTGTATACTCAAGTCTGTTATATGACTATCCTCATCCATTTGGTGAGGACTTTCCTGTATCCAAAGACCAATGTCGTATGAAAACATCCCTGCACACAAAGGACAATGTCACACAAGGCCATTCCTCCACACAAAGTTCCTTTCCACGAGGCCATCCTACACTGAGGGACCCTGAAGCATAATAGTATCTCACTTCAGGCCATCCTACACATGCAGAACCATCTAGCATGAGGTCATCCCTGCACCTAAGGCCACAGTGACATAGGCCATGACTGACTCTAAGTGCCCTTTTGCACAAGAACTTTCCTGGACCCTCACCATCCTGTTTTCTAGGCAGATCTGGCAAACACAATGAGAGAGGGGTTTTGCAAATCCGTCCTTAATCACAAGCCCAATTTGCACAAGGACATTTTGCAAAAACAGGCCTCTGTTGCATGAAACCATCCCTGCTACAATGACCAATGTGGTGCGAGGTTGTCCTGCATCCAATGGTCCCTATCACATGGGGTGATCCCAGGACAGAAAGGCCTCTGGGTCATGAGGCCACCATGCATCCACAGGCCTAAGACTCACGGGGTAGTACTTTTTCCACAAATCCTGGTAGCATAAGGCCATTTCTATACGCAAAGTCAAATGTCACATGAAGCTAACCTATGCCTACAGTTCTGCTACATGATGCCATTGCTGTATCCAAAGGCCCCTGTCACTCATGGAAATTCTGCACCCATGGATTCCTCATGTATGAGGCAATCTCTGCAATATATACAGGCCCTCCCACACAAGGTCACCCTGATCCCAAAGCCCAATGTCACACAAGGCTGTCCATCCACACAAGCCTCTGCTGAATGAAGTCTTCCCATTGCTAATGGCCAAAGTAACACAAGGTCGTCTGGAACACACATGTCCTGTTGCACAAGTACATCCCTGCACTTAAAGAATCCCACCCATGAGGTCATGTCTGCACTCAAGGGTCCTGTCATGAGACTGTCCATAAACCCACAGACTCTTTTCTTCTTAACAGTTCAGCAAACAGCCCTCTAAGACCAACCACTCTCACAGGTTGGTGCTGCATGAAGCCATCCCTGTAGCAACAGCCAATGTGACACAAGGCTGTCCTACATGCAAACATTCTTGACACATTAAGTCCATCCCTGCACACATAGGCCTCTGTCATATGAGGTCATCCCTGCACATAAGGAACCCTTTTTGGTTGAGGTCATTCCTGCAAACAAAAATCAATGTCACATGAAATCATTCTGCACTACAGGCCACTATCACCAGAGGCCTTCCCTGTATCTAAATCTCAGGGGTTTCTGACTAGCAGCCCCCCATGACCACCAAGGAGATGAGGTGACAGTGTTCCTCAGCAAGAATCACCAGATACAGTCTGGTTGAGCATGTCTATTTATCATAAAGCAAGTACAACTTACATAGAAAAAGAAAAAGGGAAGGCAGAAGGGCATCCCCCGACAATCCTTTCACCCACCAATGGCATGTAATTGGCGAGAAGGCAGCTCTACCTCGCTAGATCCTCCAATCCTGATGCAGGTCACATAAACCACACGTGCCTGGCAGGTGGGACCACACCAACTTGTCAGTTGCTTATCAAGGAAGACCCAGCACAGCTCATCCAAGGACAGAGAAGGAAGGCTGGGGTGCAGCCCACTGTTCTTGCCTGTATGGCCAGTGATCAGGTCAAGCTGAAGTCTCAGGCTGCCAATATCATTGACAGGGGCTCCCTTGGGGACTCGGTATGCCATGTCCGTATGAACTCCCATATAGGTCAAACAGGAAGATATCCAGGGGCAATCTCCCATACCCAAAGACCACTGGTGCTGGAGGCCATGCCGTACCCATAGATACCTGCCAGATGAGGGCATCCTGCACACAGGTCTCTCTCACATAAGGCTATCCCTGCACCCCAAGTTCCCTGTCAGGAGAGACTTTTCCTGCACACAAAGATAAATGTCACATGAGGCCATTCTGCAGCACACACATGCTTCTGTCTCACAAGGCCAACCCTGCAAGAAGAGCCTATGTCACAGGAGTCTGTCCTGCACCAACAAGTCTCTGTCACACAAAGCCATCCTAGCACCTACAGGCTCTTATCTCACTAGCCTATCCTGCAGCCACAGATATGTCTCACATGACGCCATCTCAGAGCAGAAAGGCTACTATCTTGTGAGCCATCCGTGCATCCAGAGGACTTGGACACATGAGGTCATCCTGTACCAACAGATCCCTGTAACATGAGGCGATCTCAGTGCCCACAAGCTCCGGTTACACAAGGTCATCTCCAGAAGCAAAGGCCAGTGTTACGTGAAGTCATCTTAGACCCACAGTTCTGTCACAAGCTCATCAGTGCACTCACAGACCTCACCTGCATCTACAGATCCCACACTCATGAGGTCATCTCTGCATGCAAAGGACCTGTCACATAAGGCAATCACTGTATCCAATGGCCACTCTCATTGTGCGGCCATCCCTGCACACAAAGGCCACCATCACGTGAGGCCACATCTGCACATGAGGCAAATGTCACATGATACCCTCCCTGCACACACAGGCACTGTCACATAAGTTTGTCCTAATCCAACGACCTCTGTCAACTGAGATCATAACTGTACACAAAGGCCCCTGTCACATAAACCCATCCCTGCATTTCATGTAGGACCAAGCCTATACCCAAGGCAACTGTCACTCCAAACTGTACCTGAACGCACATACACTGATAAAACACAAGGGTCAGTTCTTGATGCCATGCAGGATCACAGGACCAAGTCACAGGAGCCCACCAGGCACACATACGCAACCTCTGTCAAAGAAGGCCATTACTACAACCAATGGCCAATGTAGTAAAAGGCCATGATGCAACAGGTCTTTGTCACATGACGCCATCATGACATACAAAAGCAACTGTCACAAGAGGCCATCACTACCTCAAACCCCTCTCCATACAAGGCCATCCATGCATCTATAGACCATGGATGTACAAGCCCGTCCCAGCATGAACAGGCCCCAGACATGTGAAGCACCCACAGGCCCACTATGCCAGGGTATCCCTAAACCAACAGGACCCTTTTGAGAGAGACCAGCCCTATATCTCCTATAATCCCTGTTATATAAGCCCATCCATGACCTCAGGGACCCTGGGCCTATGAGGCCATCCTTTCACCCACAGGACCTCTCATGCCTTAACATTCCTGCAACCACAGGCCACAGATGTGCAAAAATATCATTACATCCACAGTCCCTTGATGTGTAAGGCCAACCCCACTACAGACATGTGTCGTAACTTCTATACCCAAAGGTCACTGTTACACGAGGCATTCTGGCCACCCAGACACCCTGGATACACATGGTCATCCCTCCCCCCATACAAACACAAGCACCATTTGCTAGAGGCCATCCCTGATCATAAAAATGATGGGTGAGGCCATCCCTTCTCCTATTTGTCCTGGAGCCATGAGGCCATTCCCATACACAGACCCTGTTCATGTGAGTCCATCCCTGCACCCACGGGCCCCTGTCATGCTTTGCCATCACTGCAACCAGTCACAGGTGTGTGTGAGGTCTTTGTTGCACCCAGAGGCTCTGGACATGAAAGACCATCCCAGAACCAAAGGCCCCAGTCACCTGAGGCCTTCCCTGTCCCCACAGGGCCCAGATGCACGAGGCCATCTATGCACCCACAGACCTTTGTCATTGAGGCAGACCCTGCACCTACACACCCTTGCCATTGAGGCAGACCCTATATCCACTGACCCTTGTCATTGAGGCAGATCCTGCACGCACAGATCCATATTGTGAGAGGCTCTCCTGCACCTAAAGGACCAAGATAGCTTAGGCTGTCATGAACACAGTGGCCCTGGGCATGTAAGCTGTGAACACATGCACAAGCCAAGGTCTCCCCAGACCCACAAGCCTTTGGAAGGCAAGGCTGTCCCTACACCCAAAAGCCCTTTACCATGCAGTTCACAGGCCTCCATCACACAAGAGTGGCCTGCACAAACAGGTCACAGACACTGAGGCTGTACTCACATCTAAGAGCCCAACACATGAGGCCTTCCTTGTAGCTACAAGCCTCTGTGGCATGAGATGTCATCCTGCACCCATTGATGCCTTTTGTACAATGCTGCTCCTCCCAGGCCCTTAACACATCAGGCCAGCCTGAACCCAAAGATCCCTGTTGTGTAAGGCCATCTCTACACCCACAGGCCTCTGTCATCCAAGGCCATCTCTGAACCCACAGGAATCAGATGGTGGGGCAGTCCACAACACAGGCCACAATCACACCTGCCCTGCCCCTCATCCACGGGCCCTGGCTTGCAAAGCCAAATCACATTCAAAGGAAATTGACAACAAACTCCACAACTTCCCACATGATGGGATGCCATCCTACACCCATAGTCCCCTGTCACACAAGACCACCCCTGAATGCACTGATCTCTGTTCTGCAATACCTTATCTGCACCTACAGGCTCCAGATGGGTGAGGTCATTACTTTACCCATGGAATCCTGTCGCATGAGGCCATCTCTGCCCCCACTGACCCTTGTCCAGCAAAGCTATCCCTGAGGTTGTCCCTAAACCCACAGGCCCGAGGAGCCAAGGTTGTCACTGCAGAGATCGGCCCCTGTATCATAAGGCTGTCCTCGCACAGCAACCACCAGCATTCTGCCTCTGGCTTTGTGCTGACGGGGTCATTCATCTGCTCAGCCCACAAAATCACACCCTTGACCTCTGACATCTCCTTGCCCATGTAGTTGTCATGCCATGATGGCAACCTGTCCAACAGGGCCTGGTAAATCAGTCTCAACCACAAAAGAACACCTTCATCCTACTTTGCTCTCAGAGATGCCAGTGCCAAGTCTTCCTCAGGGTAATCTCCAATGTCAGCAGGATCCTGGATGGCTATTTCTCACAGCTACTCCACTGTGACTTAAAATCTGCACTGGACATGGCTCAGCCAGTAACTCCATGCCAGACGAGAACACGGCAAAGTCCTTCATGTACACAAGTAAAATACCTAATTTTTTCCAGTTTTCAGATGTCTAAACATCATCTGCTGGGCAGCAGAGCCAGCACAAAGGAGAAAGGGAGAGGTCATGTCAGGTGCTTCAGAAAGTAGCCCACTTCTGCCTGACACCCATCCTCACAAGCGTAACTCTGGTCACTCATAGTCTCTCTGGTCACTCACAGTTACTTTGCTGCTGTTCATCTAGGGTGAACCTGTGCAGAATGAACTAAACACCTCCCAACTCCGATGCCTGCTGAGAATGCAAGGAGACTCACTTCTGTTGACAATCCTCAACTTCTGGGAGCTCTCCAGGACTTCCTGATTGAGGATCCTAGGCAGAAAGTTCCAGATTTGCATCAATTCCACCATCAAGTGCTTGAAGTTCTTCTTTCTGACTGCGAAAACTCTTCCTTCATACTCACGGGCTACAAGGAAAAGCACATCTTCTGATCACTGCCATTGCTCCCACGGGGGGTGATCCCTTCACTGCCCACCCAAACTCCTGACTCACCATCCAACAAGGATAATTCAGCAGGTGGAAGGAGGCGCAGCTGGCCTGCTTGAGACAGTAGCCCAGGAATCTCAGCGTCCTGAAGAGCAGCCTCACGAGATGAGGTAACTCAACTTGTGCACAGCTCTGGGCCCAGGACCAGGTGCATGGCCCCCACACAGAGGCGTAGACTGTCACAGCTGAGCCCTCACCATGGACCCAAGTTCTGCGCCTCTGTCCACTCCATAGCGGCTTCCTACTGCAGGTCTCCCAGATGCACACAGCACAACTGCCTGTCTCCATTGTTCCAACCCCAAGGGCCATGGATATTGCTGTTCCTGGAGATCCACGCTGGTGCCTCTCAGAACAGGAGCTTGTCTACCCCACCAACACCTCAGCTCTGGGCTTCATCCCCGCATTAGAGACCTGTGCTTTGCCTTGCTGTTAACCCACACATCTCTGCCAACAATGACCCTGCTGATGGAGGCACTCACACTTCATGCTGCCTCCCTGCCCAGCTCTACAAGCACCCAGACAGACCCTGCCTCTGCCCTGCTGAGCTAGAATACACCCGCACTTCTCCCCAAACTTGGCCTCTATCTCAGAAGCTTCACTGCTGCCTCGTAGGAACCCTCCACCTAAGGAGCAGATCTGGGCTTCCTGCAGCAGCATCCTGGGTGACCCGAGTTCACCAGCCTGGACACAGGACCAGCCACCACCACCACCCCTGCTCAGGGGTCTCCACCAACCCCAACAGTCCCGCTTCACCTCAGCCTTGCGGGCTCTACTGTGGGCAGACCCCATCTCACACCCCAGCTTCCTGCGTGGCTCCATGCAGAACCCCCCCCACACCCCAGCTTCCCGCCTGGCTCCATGCAGACCACCCCTCACACCCTAGCTTCCCGCCTGGCTCCACGCAGATCACCCTTCACACCCCAGCTTCCCGCCCCGCTCCATGCAGATCACTCCTCACACCCCAGCTTCCTGCGTGGCTCCATGCAGATCACCCCTCACACCCCAGCTTCCCGCCTGCCTCCATGCAGACCACCCCTCACACCCCAGCTTCCTGCATGGCTCCATGCAGACCACCCCTCACACCCCAGCTTCCCGCCCCGCTCCAGACTCCCCTTAGACCCCAGCTTCCTTCCCCCTGCTCCACACTGACCCCTCTTAGACCCCAGCTTCCCCCGCTGCACACAGACCCTCCCCCTCACCCCAGCTTCCAGTCCTGCTCCAGGCAGCCCTGCACTGCCCTGCTGACCCGATACAGATCATGCTTCGCTCACAGCCCCCAGCAAGGCCTGGACGTCCGTGCCCACAGTGCCCACAGTGCCCACTGACCCGCTGCTGTCTCCCACGCAGACCCGCGATTCCTCACCGCCCTCCAGCTGACCTGTGCTTCACCAGCACCAAGCACCAAACACGAGCTCCACCACCAGGCAGACCTGTCCCTGTCAGACTCCACTTCCCGCCAACCACACTCCCACATATCCCAGCCAGTATTCAAGGCCCACACACCCTCCTCCACTTCCCGCTTCCCCTTGGCGGCCCTCAAAGAGCTCAGCGCCTCAGCTCGGCTTCCTGGGGAGTCTCCACAGGCCGCCTGCAGGCAGGCGGGGGCTCAGCACCAACCCGATCACCCCGGCTCCTGCACGGACCTCGCTGCTCCGTCCCGGCACCGCCTGAGGAAGTTTCCTCCTGGTGAAGAACATTTCTTCAGGCCTCAACCCGGCTCTCCCTCCGTGGCTGCAGAAAACTGCTTTCCGATACATCACGCGGCCCAGCGCTACAGGCACCCACCGCCACGCGCCCCACGCTGACCCCACGCAGACACACGCACCCTGCACTGACCCCACGCAGACGCACGCAGTCCCGCCCTCACGCAGACACACGCAGTCCCGCCCTGCACCGACCCCACGCTGCCCCGCCCTCACGCAGACACACGCAGCCCCACCCTCACGCAGACACACGCGGCCCCGCCCTCACGCAGACCCACACGGCCCCGCCCTCCTTCACGCGGCCCCGCCCTCACGCAGACCCACACGGCCCCGCCCTCACGCAGACACACGCGGCCCCGCCCTCACGCAGACCCACGCGCCATGCCCCGCCCTCACGCAGACACACGCCATGCCCCACCCTCACACAAACCCACGCTGCCCCGCCCTCACGCAGCCCCACGCAGCCCCGCCCTCACGCAAACCCACGCTGCCCCGCCCTCACGCAGACACACGCGGCCCCGCCCTCCTTCACGAGGCCCTGCCCTCACGCAGACCCACGTGGTCCCATCCCACCCTCACACACACACAAGGCCCCGCCCACACGCAGACTTCCACGCGGCCCCACCCTCGTTCCGAGGCCCCGCCCACTCACACCTGCACCACCCAGCCAACTTCACCTCTGTTGCTGCTGCACACCGGCCTCCAGTGCAGCTGCGGGCGGTGTGGCAGTTGGCAGTCCGTGCAGTGGTGACTGCCCTCATCTGCAAAGTCCCCAGCAAAACCCGGGAGATGCCTTGGGCCCCTGCAGCTGTAGTGGGTGTGGAAAGTTCAACCTGACTCCCCGCTCATGCTCTCCCTAGACCTGCTGCCCTTTTGGGGTCTCTTGCAGGCAAAGCCCTGGGAGTGGGTCTCCCAGGAAGAGGTGCTTTCGACCTAGTCCTAGAAGTAGTCATGTAGATCAGCGTCCTCCAGACTCCCCAGCCACTGGTCAGGGACGCTGGGGGTGCTGGGCCTGTGGTCACGGCTTGGCGGCCTCCTCCACTGAGGCTGTTGATGGGCACATGGGGGTGCTGGGCCTGGGCGGCAGCCTCCAGAGAGACTGCGGGGACAGGCACACTGGGGTGCTGGACCTGTGGTCACTGCTGGGCGGTCGCCTCTTACCAAGACTGCGTGGACATGCATGAGGTGGGTGTTGGGTTTGGGCAGCCTCTTTCAGTGAGGTTGTGGGGACAGGCGTGAGGAGGGTGCTGGGCCTGTGGCCATGGCTGGGCACTTGCCTCCAGTGAGACTGCAGGGGCATGGGTTGCAGTTCCCACTAGGAACTATCTTCCTTGCACCCAACTCCCTCCCTTCCATGCCTGCATTTTCGTTGGACAACCCAGGAGCTCTGTGCCACAGCATGCAGCTGTGGAGTTCCTCATGGGGTCATGGTGGGCTTCCCTGGAACAGAGGGACCTGCAGGCCACCCCTACCCAGGGAAGAGGGACGCAGATCCTCAGGGGAGCTCTGTTCTGCACACAGGGGGCATAGCCTTCACCTTTCCTAGGTGTGGATCTGGAGCCCACTGGGATGGGAAGGGCGGCAAACAGCCAGGCACCCATGTGGGAGACCCGGAAGTGCTTGGCTCTGGATCAGCTGGCGCTGACCTTTGCAGCCACTTGGGGAATGAACCAGCTGACAGAAGATCTTTCTCTCCGTGTCTCCTTCTTCCTGTAAATCTACCTATGCAATAAAGAATAAATATCTTTTAAGATATCCTGAGAATGTATCTAGTCTCCTTATTTATATTAAAAGAGAAACTGAAAGAAATACACTTAGAATGAATACTATCATCCATTGTTTCTTAAATCATAGAAATCTCATTAACATTTTAAGACAGATCTTTTCTTTTCCATCTTCTCACCCTGATAGTTTACCAAATCATTTTCAGTCTACCACGATTTTGCTACTTTATTACAGATCTATTTTATTTTAAACTGAAAACTAATAGCTGAATATGGTCCCTGGTCCTACAGGGAGCACAGCCCCCAGTGACTACTGTGTGCCTGTCCCCAGCCCTGAAGTGAACACAATCTCCAGAAATTCCTCTTTGCCCCTGTCCGCGGCCCTGCAGGGAGCATGGTCCCCAGTCCTATAGGGAGCACATCCCCCAGTAATTACTGCGTGCCCCTGCAGGGAGCATGGTCCCCAGTCCTACAAGGAGCATATCCCCGAGTAATTACTGCGTGGCCCTGTCCCTGTCCCTGCAGGGAGCATGGTCCCCAGTCCTACAGGGAGCATAGACCCCAGTGACTACTACTTGTCCTGGTCTCAGGCCCTGCAAGAAGGGTGCCTGCATCAGGCCACTGACTTTGCAGAGCTCCCATAGCCCTCCTCCTTCCACCTCATGCCTGTGCCCACCCATAGTCCTGAGGGCTCTAGGGCAGGGATGTTTTCACACCCCTTGAGGATCCAGCTCCCCTTATCTGTTACTCCCCCAGATTCAAGGCCCTCCATTGACCTTCCCAGCCAGCAGCAAGCTGATCTCAGGCTGGGATTCTGCTGGGTTTTCATTGGCATCCAACACATCAGGCCTCCAAAGCTGGGCTGACCTTTTCCTGTGTTCTCCTTTGTTAATGGAGAATAATACCAGAAGCTGTGGCTGTGGTGTGGGAGAATTGGGGAGGGGTGCTGGCATGTGCATAAGGCTGTGTGTGCACCAAGCGGTGTGTGTTTCTTTAGACATTCCAACAACTATGCATCCAGCTGCCTCTGAAGACCCCATCTCTCTCAGAGGGTACCTAGGCAGCACAGAGGTACCTTCAGGGTCTCTGAAACCCCTAGGCAACAAAACTGAGAGGAGCTCAGACTCACCCAGTGCTCCCATGTGACCCCCTTGCCCTCTCTGGAGTACTGGTACTCCTGTAATAACCTCAACATGGGTGAGGTTGCACCGTTACCCTGACTGCATCCCATTCACAGTCCCAGGCCCACCCTATCAGGGTCCATCCTGGGTTCTGGCGCATTGAAGGCTCAGGCTGTTTTCAAGGGCTTTCAAGGGCTGGGAGGCCCCTGCCTCTCTGGCTTACCCCTCATTCCCAACACACAAAGAGCTACAGGTCCTCCCTAACCCTGCCTGAGTCCTGTTTACAAGCTCTACAGCTGCCCCAGGGCTTGGCACTTCTCTTTCCTGGGAGCATGGGGCCCTCCACATGCTAGGTAAGCAGAAAATCCCTTTTCCTGTCAAGAACCATGTCTCAAAGGAGGCCCCTTCTCATTACAGCTGAAGCCTCTCCCAACTGTGACTTCTCCCTTTGCCTTAGGCCTCTCTATATCCTGCTATTTCCTGTAATAACAAGGAAGTGTGATTCCAACAGTCCATATGTAGCAGCGCCCACCCTCCCCCACACACACACCTGGTTAAGATCCTGTTCTGGAGTTGGTTCCTTGGTGGTGGTGTCCAGGATGTTAGTGTCAGGAAGGAACCACAGTTTTGCACCCCAGCCCCCTTGGTTCAGATCCCCCAGACTGGCCTCTAAGCAGTACTAGAACCAGATCAGGGCTCTGCTACAACCACTGCCGCTGTTGGCTGCGTTGGGATCCTCTGCCAGCTCTAGCAAGTGGGCTGTTCACAGATGTTTATCTCCTTCAATGTCACTGTTGAAGAAAGAAAAAATAACAGCAAACATGAATAATACCATAAGCATGGAGATGTAGAAAACTACAAGCAAAAGAGCAGAGTAAGAAAGAAAAAAAGCATTTTTTCCATGCAGTTCTGTGAAGGGACTGTGTGTGTGTGTTTCACTTTGGGCAGGCTGGGTCATCACTGACCCACCCCCAACCCCCATCAGTGCTTCCCAGCAACTCCTCTGAGTCGGCCTGGGGGGCCCGGGAAGTCCCCTGGGCAGGAGGTGGGACAAGAAAGCTACAGGATTTCCGACCAGGCCTGTGGAGCAGATTCCCCCAAAGCAGCCAGATACAACCTGAGTCCACGCTGTGGTCAGACAGTCCTGGCTGCTGGCTTCAGCATGCCAGTCTGACTGTGGGCCGGGTCAGGGTCTGGGTGTTAGCCCAGATCCATAGTCCCAGATTCTCACATAGCCTCCCTCACCCTCGGTTTTTGTAAATATTCTGACATCCTTTGTCATCCTTTGTCTTTAAAATGACTTATTTACCTTTATATGGCTGTGTGTGAACCTAGGAAACTGCAAGCTTGGCCTTAACAGTCTTCACTTATACTGCTTTTGCTGTTGTGATTTAATCCTTTCCTTTTTGTGAAAGACATATTTAGGTATCTGTTTCAGAAAGTATTAAAACAATGGCAATCAATTTGTATTGTTTTGTTTTTAATATAAAATATAAACATATATGCCATGGGTATGTCCAAACACATGTAGGATTAGCCACACATATAATTTTATATTCCATATTTTATTGTGACCCAGAGATGTGAAACAATTCAAGGACCTACTGACAGATGATTAGGTAACTACACAAGCATGTATCGTCACAGTGGAATATTCTCCAGCAGTAAACAGAACAGAGGAGGATGAGGAGGAAAGGAGGAAAGGAGGAAGGGAAGAGGAGGAAAGAAAGAGAAAGAAGAAAACAGGAGGAAAACGCAATGAGAACAATTTCTGCATACTTCTTTGGAGATATTACCAGTGTGTGTGTGTGTGTATAATTGTGGTGCCAGTGTGTGTGTGTGTGTGGCACTGTGGTGCCAGGTTGTGTGTGGGGATGGGCAGGCATTGTGTGTGCCACGGTGTTTGTGAGGGTCTCTGTGTAGCAGGCATTGTTGAAGCAGGATGTGTATGTGTGTGTGTGTTCAAGGCATTCTGGTGCCATGGTGTGTGTGTGTGTGTGTGTGTGTGTGTGTTCAAGGCATTGTGATGCCTGTGTGTGTGTGTGTGTGTGTGTGTGTGTGTGTGTGTGAGGTTTTATGTTGCCAGTGTGGGGGGGCATCATTGTGGTGTTGGGATGTGTGTGCTTGGGCAGAGGTAGGCAGAGTGATGCCAATGTGTGTGGAGGTGCAGTCAGTGTGTGTGTGTGTGTGTGAGGCAGTGTGGTACCAGGATGTATGTGAGGGACAGACATTGTGGTGCCTTGGTGTGTGAGTCTGTAGCAAGAATTTTGGTGTCACAGTGTGTATGTTTGTGGCATTGTGGTGCCTGGATGTAAAGGGAGAGGCATTGCATTGCCAGGGTGTGTGTTGGGGACAATCATTGTGGTGCGAGGATGTGTGTTTCTAAGTGTTTATGTGGCACTGTGCTGCCTGGGTATGTGTATGTGTGAAGCACTGTGGTGCCAGGGTGTGTGTACGTGTCTGTGTATGTGTGTGTATGTTGGGAACACTGCACGAGTGCCCTGCCCTAACATGGCGCCGAGACCGTTCCTCCTCTCGGAGCTTGACAGTAAACAGGTTTCAGGAAGTTGCAGAGGATTGGTTCAAGGTCTCATGAAGTCTGCGTGGTGCGTGCATGATCAGTTATGATTGGTGTGCTTACTGCGTGCCTTGGTGACCTTTAAGTGGATTGGCTGGAAAAGAGACTATTCTGTGAGGATTTGGGGGAGGGTGGTTGCTTTCTGCCTTTGGCTTTTGCTTTGCTTAGCCTTGCTTTGCTGCTCAAGGACAATGTGCTGTGGCTACTCCCTTCTTGCTTTGCACTTGGATTTTCTGTTCTTTTACTTTATCCATGCTGCTTAATTAACAAAGCTTTGAGAAGAGATCACGTCGTATCGGGGTCTTGCTCGCGGGACGAGAGACCCCAATATGTATATGTGCAACTGGCATTGTTATGCCAGTGTGTGTTTGTGTATGTCCATGTTTGCATATGCATGTGTATGTGTGTAGAACGCATTGTGGTGCCAGTGAGTGTGTTTCAGGCATTGTGGTGCCAGTGTGTGTGTTTCAGGCATTGTGGTACACGTGGTGTGCGAGTGTGTGTGTGTGTATGTGTGTAACAGGCATTGTGGTACCAGGGTGTGTGTGTGCATCTGTGTAGGTGTGTGCAAGTGTGTGGCATTGTGGTGCCAAGGTGTGTGTGGGGAGGGCCAGCACTGCAATGCCAGGGTGTTTGTGTGTGTCTTTGTGTAGCAGGCATTTTTGAACCAGGGTGTGTATGTGTGTTCAAGGCACTATGGCACCATTGTATGTGTGTGTGTTTGTGTTCAAGGCATTGTGGTGCCAGTGTGCTTAGGGGTAAGGCATTGTGGTGCCAGGATGTGTGTCTATGCTTGAGTGTACGTGTGTGTGTAGAACTCATTGTGGTGCCAGGTTGTGTGTGTTTGTGTGGCAGGCATGGCGAATGTATGTGTGTGTCTGCATGCGTGCAACACGCACTGTGGTGCCAGAATGTGTGTGTGCATCTGTGTGTGTGAGGCATTGTGGTGCCACAGTGTGTATGTGTGTGTGGTATTGTGCTGCCAGGGTGTGTGGGGGGAGGGCCAGCATTGCGATGCCAGGGTGTTTGTGTCTTTGTGTAGCAGGCATTTTTGAACCAGGGTGTGTATGTGTGTTCAAGGCATTGTGGCGCCATTGTGTGTGTGTGTTTGTGTATGTGTGGTTGAGGCATTGTGGTGCCAGTATGTGTCTGTGTGCAGCAGGCATTGTCAAACCATGGTGTGTGTATATGTGTGTGGCACTGTGGTTCCAAGTTGTGTGTGTGAGTGTTCGAGGCATTGTGGTGCCAGTGTGTTGGGAGGCAGGCATTGTGGTCCTAGGATGCTTGTTGTGAGGAGCAAGCATTTTTGTGCCAGGGTGTGTATGTGTGTAGCAGGCATGTCAAACCAGGGTGTGTATGTGAGTATCCATCTGGGGGGAGCATTGTGGCACCAGGGTGTGTGTGTGTGTGAGAGAGAGAGAGTTTGGGGCACTGTTGTGCCAGGGTGTGTGTGTGTGTGATATTGTGGTGCCAGGGTGTGTGTGTGTTTGTGTCTGTGTGTAACAGGCATTGTCAAACCAGGGTGTGTATGTGTGTATGCATGTGTGGTGGGGGCATTGTGGTGCCAGAGTGTGTGTGTGTGTTGTGTGTGCTCAAGGCATTGTGGAGCCAGGCTGTGTGTGTGAGGCTTTGTGGTTCCAGGGTGTGTGAGGGGTGCAGGCACTGTGGTGCCAGGGTTTGTGTGTGTCTCTTTGTTTCTGTATGTGTGTTCAAGGCATTGTGGTGCCAGAGTGTGTGTTGTGTGTGTAGCAGACTGTGGTGACGGGGTGTGAGTGTGTTTATAGTCATTGTGGTGGGATGGTGTGTGTGTGAGTGTGTGTTCCTGTGGTGCCAGTGTGTGTGTGTTCTAGACACTGTGGTCCTAGGGTGTGTGTTAGGATGAGCAGGCATTTTTGTGCCAGGGTGTGTATGTGTGTCTGTGTGTAGCAGGCAGTGACAAACCAAGGTGTGTATGTGTGTGTGGGACGTTGTGGTACCAGGGTGTGTGTGTGTGTGTATATGTGTGTGAGAGAGTCGGGCATTGTTGTGCCCGGGTATGTGTGTGTTTCACTGTGTGTTTGTGTATGTGTGTTCGAGGCATTCTGGTGCCAGGGTATGTGTGTGTTTGTAGCAGGCACTGTGAGGCCAGGTTTTGTGTGTGTGTGTGTGTGTGTGTGTGTGTGTGTGAAACAGAGAGAGATTGTGAGTTGGGGACACTGTTATGGTGCCAGGGCATGTGTATGTCTCTCTGTGTATTTGTGTTTGTTCAACGCATTGTGATGCCAGGGAGTGTGTTCACGTCTGTGTGTCATACTGTGTGTGTGTGTGAGGCATTGTGGTGCCACAGTGTGTATGTGTGTGTGTGGCATTGTGGTTCCAGGGTGTTTGTGAGTCTGTGTGTAGTAGGCGTTGTCGAACCAGGGTTTGTATGTGTGTATGTATGCGTGGTGGGGGCATTGTGGTTCCAGGGTATGTTTGTGTGTGTGTGTGTGTGTGTGTGTGTGTGTGTGTGTGTGTGTGTTCAAGGCATTGTGGTGCCAGGAAGTGTATTTGTGAGGCTTTGTGATGCCAGGGTGTATGTGTGTGTGTGGCTGGCATTGCGGGGCCAGTGTGTGTGTGTGTGTGTGTGTGTCATTGTGTTGCCATTGTGTGGGGGGGGCACAGGTATCTTCGTGCCAGGGTGTGTGGGTGGCAGGCATTATGTTGCCAGGATGTGTGTGTTTGCAGCAGTCTTGTAGTGCCAGGGTTTGTGTATGGCATTGTGTTGCCGGTGTGTGTGGCATTGTGGTGCCAGGGTTTTCTTGTGTGTCGGAGTGTGAATGTGACAGACATTGTGGTGCCTGTGTGAGTGTGTGTGTGAGTGGGAGTTTGCCAGGAATTGTGGTGCCAGGACTAAGCCACTGACTGTGATACCCATATCCCATGCTGGCATGCCTGGGATGCAGTCCCAGCTCTACCTCTGAACCTGCATTTTGCTATTGCACACAGTGGGAGGTAGCAGGTGATGGCTAGGTCCTGTGGTCCCTGCCACCCACATGGGGCACCAGAACGGTGTTCCAGGCTCCTGGCTCTGGCCTGGTCCAAACCTGGCTTTTTATTTGAGGAATGAAAAGGCTGTATATGCTTTTCTTGCTTTGTCTTTCAAATAAATAAACAAAAATAAATTTTAAAAAGGCAAGTATCCAAAGAAAAACATATAGTACATCTTAGACTTTGAATGTTTGTGTGCCTTCTGAAACTGATGTTGAAACTTAATAGTTAATGTGATAGAGCATAAGGATTTTTACCCACCTGGTGAGAGTAATACTCTGTCTAATAAAAGAGGGTTCATGTGGTTGGCATCATGGCTCAACCGGCGAATCTTCCACCTTCAATTGCTTACACCCCATTTGGGCATTTATTGGTGTTCTGGCTGTTCACTTCTTATACATCTCCTTGTTCAAGGCCTGAGAAAGCAACAGAGGAATGCGTAAGTCCTTGGGACCCTGAGCCCATGTGAGAAACCTGGAAGAAACTCCTAGCTCCTAGCTTCAGATCAGCCTGTCTCCACTTTTGAGCCATTGGGGAGTAAACCAGAGGTTTAAAGATCTGTCTCTCTATATCTCTTGAAAATCCAGCTAATAAAAACAAGTAAATTTTTACCAAAAGAGGGTACATTTATTGAACATTTGCACCTTTTGGACTTTGCCCTCTCCCCATCACGGGAGCATGGTGGATGGGCTCTCACCAGCTCAAACCTTCATCCGGGACTTCTAGCCTTATGAACTGAGGACAAAACAATTTGTTGTTTACACACTCCCAGTACCAGGTATTGTGTTACAGAAGCTTGAACGACTGCAGCAGAATGTTACCTTTTGTTATATGAAAGGAAAGAAGCAAGAATATTAACTTGTATTGCTTGTACTTATATAAATAAGCAATGGAGGAAACATAAAAAATGATAAAAATGTTTTTAGAAACGGGATCCGCTAATTAGGAAGATAGAAAAAAGTTAAAGCTACACTTGACAAAGCATGATTTATTAGATGTTGAAAAGCACAGCACAAAAAAATGTATTTACTAAAACAAAATAATTAATAAAACATGTATAGTATGAACAGTTTTGAAAGAATCCAGAGGTTCAAGTCTGGAAGAAGATAGATCAACAGATTAATGGTACTCATTTCTGATTTTTGTCTATCTTTACTTCTTCATAATTTTCATTCTCATTGCTTACCTGCATGTATTTTCTCTGCTTCGTACAATAAATTTACATTATCTGTGCAGCTGTCGATATTTGAAACAACCTGTCATGACACTTCCCCAAATTACTGGGAAATAGTTTATGCAACTGCATAAGCATTTCAGCCACTTCAGGAGTGCTGTGAGTCCCTGAACTCCCGGGGAAATTTTCTTTTCCTGTAACCTACTGCGGCATACCATCAGAACCAAACTCTCAGTATTTATAGTTAAAAGGCAAAGTGCCCAAACTACAAAAGGCATTGCTTAAGTCAACGACAATCTATGTTTTTTTTTAAGTCAGATTTCCTACTAATATCTAGTGAATGAACAAAACGATACACTAAACGCCACTCACATTATTTTTTGTGTCAAGAGATCCCCCCCTAAGTAACCTAGTTTTCACTGACTGACTTCCCCAAAATGACTTTTATGGGTAATCTCATCTTTTCTGTTTCAACACATTTGGATTCTCTTGTAATGCATGCCCACACATAAACAAGTGTGAAACTATTTTATCAGAAATATTGATTCAAAATTTTAAAAAGTTGAGAATAAAGCGATTGTATAAGAAAAGTCAGAAGGCAAACAGTGAAGCAGGGGGGTCTGTGTAAAGAACCACTATTAAATCATGCCAGTCCCTTAACAATCTCATGAGAAGATACTGTAATGATCAAGTATAATTCATGTCTCTGAACCTCAGCTGAGGAGAAGAAAGAACTGCATGGCACAGGACTGCCATATTTGATGTCGTCAACAACTTTAATTCATGGCACACACATAATACCTTCTTCTTCCTCGTCAACTTAACATACTGACAAATAAGCATTTGACCAGAATAAAATTAAAAAAAAATACTCTGCAATATCATCCACAGAAGACAAAAGGCCCTTTTGATCAAGTCCAATAAGTAAGGATCCAACCAGTCAACAGCCGTCAGCAAACACTGCTCTTGCCCCAAAAGCCCTGTTAGTCTGTAGGCAGAAAACAGTCTCCCATGGAGGATTCAAAGGAATCCTGATTAGGAAGGGATCTAAGCTCTCTCACTCCCACAATCTTCAGTAAAGAAATAAGCTCTGTAGCCAAAAGACTGCCCCAGAGTTCATGCAGCAGCACAAGCTCACTGCCAGGAAACACAGCTCACACTGCACAGGTTGTTTCAGAGGAATTTCAGATTTTTTTAGTTTCATGTTGCTTATTAATAGAGAAGGAATGTATCCTTAAAAGAACACTTGAAAGATCAACACAATCTCTTGTTAAGAAAGAAAACTTTTAAGGAAGAGACAAAGAATCAGGATGTTTAATATTTGAAAAATAGAGAATATAAACATGTGAAAATTCAAGGTATTAATAACTCAATTAGATTAAAATTGATTTCTAGGCAGTTATGACACCATTTCATAGAGATAAAATAATTTCCAAGCAGATTTTCTGAAAGTCAATAGGAAAAAACTATGATGTTATATTTTACATTCTAAATTTTGTCTTCATTTCTGAGTGCTGATCCTTGTTTTAATTTCTTAAACAGGAGACAGGAAGATGGCAGAGAGCAGAAGGTTGGTGTAGCTACGTGTGTGGAGAGATAGAGGCAGAATTTGGTAGCACAGAGAACAGGAGGAGCATAATTGCGGGGAAATGTGTCCAAGGCTCATTGGAGTCGGCAGTACTGAAGTGGGTGCCATGCAGACAACAGAGGACCACGGAAACTCTCACCATGGCAATCTGCAGCCTGAGGGGGGGGAAGGCAGATACCATCTGGGGCAAACAGGGACTCAGATAAAACCTGGTGACTTGGGTATTGATGCAGGAAAGATGCTGGTGGAAGTCTTAGCCTCCCCATAAGAGAGATAGGGAGGCAAAAGAACACCTAGATCAGAACATTTGTGGTAGAAAAACAGCCCAAGGAGGAAATCACAGGCACAGACCCAGGCACCCTCTGCTAGAGGACGGAATGCCATTGGGGAAGTGAAGCATGTGTGTCAGAGACACACAGGGCAAGATCTCAGCCCATCCCCACCCAAGGGCTCTCAGACCTGAGCCACCCAGAGGGACACCAGAATCACATGAAATGGAGATGCAGGGTCCCTCAGGGTCAGAGGTTTTTCTCAGTGACCCGGCAATGTAAGGGCTAATTCTGAAGGTGCATGGGAGAATGATAGCACCGAAAGACTGCCAGGCAGAGTGCAAGGGAATTCAGCAGTGGAGGTTCGAATTCCAGGACAAAACAAATTCATATAACTCCCCACCGTCGCTTGTCTGTTAGAGGTGAGGGAAGGCATGGTGTCCCTGGAGCGTGTTGAGTTTAGATACTGAATGCACACTGGACAGCAGTGACTAGGTCATTCCTGCTCTAGGCAACTGCCCAGTGGGCAGAAGCCATGAAGGTGCTGGGCGGCAGGGGGCTTGCATACAGAACTGGAATGTGCAGGCCTTGAGATGCAATGCTGTGGTCAGAGGTCACAGAAATCCCCCAGCTGTATACCTACCTGAGGCTGGGAAATGCGAGGGCCAAAGACAGTGAAGATACCAGTCATCCACAAGGTGGCAGCAGCTGACAAACACCCTGATTGTCTCGCCATCCTAAGGATCTCACAACCCCCAGATCTGCGAACAGACACAGCTGTTCCAGAAACCCAAAAGGTACATCAGAGATTAAAATCTCAAAATGAAAAGAAAGCACACAGACATGGGAAGAGGCACCAGGAATAAAAAAATTATTCAGATTAAGCAGCCAGCACTCTCCCTCAAAAATGATCAAAAAAGATCCTCAAGCTCAGAGCTGCAAGATGAAGACATCGGGGAACTAGCAGATAAGGAATAAAAAAAAATCATCATGAATCTCTTCAGAGACAATGAGAAACACTGGGAAAAAATTAAGGAATTCAAGAAGAGCATTATCACAGAAAATAAGTTGGTCCAAAATGAAATATTATGACTGAAAAACAATGCAGAAAGCCTGACCAACAGAATGATTGCTGTATAACAAAGAATATCAGACATAGAAGATAACCAAAATGAATACACACAATTAATAAAATATCTGGAAGAAAATATGAACAAACCCAAGAAATCTATACAAGAAAGGAACAATACCATGAAACAGTCAAATATCAGAATTATAAGCATTCCAGAAGACACATGAAAGGAAACAAAATTAAACATAGATAACCAACACACACACACACACACACACACACACACACACACACACACAACACGGCTATATCATAACCTCTCAATACTAACTCTGAACACTAATGGCCTGAACTCATCAGTCAAAAGACATAGATTAACAGAACGGATTAAAAAACAGGACCCAACCATCCGCTGCCTACAAGAGACACACCTAATCAACAAAGATGCAAAGAAGCTGAAAGTGAGAGGATGGAAAAGAACATTTCACACCACTGGAAAGGAAACAGAGCAAACGCAGCTTTTCTTAATTTCAGACGCTATAGACTTCACCATGGAAGACACTGAAACAGATAAGAATGGACACTACATAATGATAAAGGGAGCCATCAACCAAAAGGAAATAACAATAATAAACATTTTCATGCCAATCACAAGAGCACCTAGCTACATGAATCAATTGTTGACTGAGTTAACCAGAGACCTTGATGTCAATACAATAAATGAGGGAGACATTAACAGCAATAGATAGATCAAGGAAACAAAAACTAAGCAAAGAAGCAATAAAACCCACATGGCCACAGAATAATGCATTCTTTTCAGCAGCACATGGTACCACCTCCAGGACTGACCACATGATAGGGCACAAATCAAAACTTACCAACTTCAAAATAATAGAAATCACACCATGTATCTTCTCACACTATCAGAGTGAAGCTGGAAATCAATAAATTCAAACACCCTAGGAAATTGGTAAACTCTTGGAGGAAGAACAACACGATTTAAATGAACAATGCATCAGAGAAGAAATTAAGAAGAAATTAAAAATTGCTTGAAACCAATGAAGACTCACACACAACATATTAAAACATCTTGGATATCACCAAGGCAGTATTAGAGGTAAATTCTTCAAAACAATAGAAGGGAAAGCAACTCTTCCAAACTCGTTCTTAATAACAAACATCATCCTAATACCAAAGCCAGATAGAGATTCACCAGAAAAAGAAAACTACAGACTGATATTCCTGAAGAATACTGAAGCTAAGATCATCAACAAAATACTAGCTGACAGAATGCAAAAACACATTAGATGGATTATTTATCCGGACCAAGTGGAATTCATCCTGGGCATGCAGAGATGGTTCAATGTCCGCAAATCTATAAATGTGATACATCACATCAAAAACTGAAGAGCAAAAATCATGCAATAGTTTCAATAGATGCAGAAAAACCTTTTTACAAAATCCAACACCATTTCATGCAAAAAACTGCAAATTAAGACAGACATGGAAGGAACAATCCACAACATAATCAAGGCAATATATGAAAAACGCAAGGCAGCATCATATTGAATGGGGAAAGATTAGAAGATCTACACCAGACAAGGATGTCCACCATCACCACTGCTATTAACATAGTACTCAAAGTACTCACAAATGCCATCAGACAAGAAAAGGAAATCAAAGAAATTCAAGTTAGAAATGTGGAAGCTGTCTCTGTTTGCATATGATAATGATACATGGGAGAACCAAGAGACTCAATGAAGACCCTGTTAGAACTTATACAAGCGTTTGGCAAACTTCTAGGGTACGAAATAATGACAAGAAATTAAAAGCTATAGTGTATGCAAAAAAAACCCCAACCCTGAAGAAGAACTAGCTAGCATGGTACTATGAAGCAGCTCTGGGCTCCTGGCTTTGGATTGGCTCAGCTTCAACCACTGAAGCCACTTGGGGTGTGAATCACTAGGGAGGATTGAGGATTTTCTTCTGTCTCTCCTCCTCTCTGTGTATCTGACTCTGGAATAAAAATAGTATTTTATAAGTGTAGAAAAGTCCTCTCTGGGCCAAGTTCATTGCTCATAGACAGCTTAAACCTTTACAACTGAAACCAAAGGACAGAGTTCAGCAGCACAGCCCTTGGAGAGGACCAGGGGAAGACAGAGATGCCACAGAGGCAAATATCATGGCTGCGACATGTACACAGCTGCTGTGTCCAGCCTCCCAATCCACTGAAACTGTAAAGTTTCAACCCACTAAATTAGTTTCACTTGCACAACTAGAAAATTCCATAAAACACAATTTTATACACAAAAAAATCATAATTGTTTTCCTGAATTTATGTTACCTAGACTTTAATCACTCAGGCAAATATACCATTTAACTGCATCATTCATGGAAATACTTTCAACAAAAGAAACAAGTATTTTAGAGTTACTTATATATCTCTTTCATCACATACCATACCATAAAAAAGAGCGACTTTGTAGTTTACTATTTCTTAAGAACTTTGACTTGTTTCTTCTATGATTCTATACATAGGAGAACCAAGATACTCAATAATGACACTGTTAGAACTTAAACAAGCGTTTGGCAAACTTGCAGGGTACAAAATGATGAAAAGAAATTAAAAGTTATAGTGTATGCAAAAAACCCCAATCCTGAAGAAGAACTAGCATGGTACCCTTCAAAATAACAGAGAAGAGAATGAAATACCTGGGAAGGGCCCAGCAGCGTGGCCTAGCAGCTAAAGTCCTCACCTTGAACACGCCGGGAGCCCATATGGGCGCCGGTTCTGATCCCGGCAGCTCTGCTTCCCATCCAGCTCCCTGCTTGTGGCCTGGGAAAGCAGTCGAGGATGGCCCAATGCATTGGGACCCTGCACGCGTGTGGGAGACCCGGAGGAGGTTCCTGGTTCCCAGCTTCGGATTGGTGCGCACCAGCCCGTTGCGGCTCACTTGGGGAGTGAAACATCAGACGGAAGATCTTCCTCTCTGTCTCTCCTCCTCTCTGTATATCTGACTTTGTAATAAAACAAATAAAATCTTTCAAAAAAAAAAAAAAGAAATACCTGGGAATAAACTTAACAAGTGATGTGGGAAGTCTCTATGATGAAAATTGCAAAACATTACGACAAAAAATAGAAGACTTCAAACAGTGGAGAAACATACCATGTTCCTGGATGGGGAGAGTCAACATCTTCAGAATGTCCATATCAATAAAAGCAATATATACATTCAATGTGATTTCAATCAACATAACAAGAGCATTCTTTACAGAGCTGGAGAAATGATCCACAGGTTCATCTGGAAACAAACAGAAAAAAACACATGAATAGCCAGAACTATCCTGAAGAATAAGAACTTAGCAGGAGGGTTCACAATTCCAGCTCTTCGGACATATTATAGGATGGCAGTTATCAAAACAACCTGGTACTGACACAGAAACAGAGAGGAAGACCAATGGAATAGAATAGAAATACCAGAAGGGAACCCACACATGCACAACCATCTAATCTTTGACAAGAAAGCAGAAACCAATCCAGGAAAAATGAAGGTCTCTTCAACACATGTTGTTGGGACAACTGGCTAATGCCCTGCAAAAATAAGAAGAATGACTCACACATTTCACCATACACAAAGATCAAATCTAAATGGATGAAAGATCTAAACCTACACCCAGAAACCATCAAAGTTTTGGAAGAAAATGTTGGAAACATTCTGCAAAATATAGATGTAGGCTCTTACGTCCTAGAAAAATCATCAAAAGCAAAAGGCCAATCAATTCTTATTTCAACTCACATTTCTTTGACATAAATGATGTTCAAATAGTAACAGCTAACTTCAATTCCATTTGGGCATCTTACACGTTTTAAAGTACTTAACTCTCACATTAACACATTGAATAGATACCATTGCCCAATCTTTTAAGGATGAGAAAACTGAGTGCAAGGGCTGTTTCAGAAAGCTGTCCACCATCACACAGATACAGAGCCTGGCACCAGGAAACAAGCCCAGTCTGACCCCAGAATCCGGATTCCTGACCCCCCTTTCCTCTCCATAAAAGTTCAAGAACTCTCTCCGGAACACCACATCTCCATTCACAAATGCCTACCATAACCAGAGAGGGTCTCCCTAATAAGCAGTTGGACTTGACTGGACTATAAGATGCTGGACTCTATGCTTGGCATATGCTTGCAAAGAGGGAATCTCAACTGAACTTGAACTATGATTAAGCAACAAGGTGGAGGAACCCACCATGTGGGGAGGGTGTAGGGAGGGGTGGGGAGAATCCCAGTTCCTACGAAATTACAACACAATGTAATTAATGAATAAACTTAATAGAAAAAAAACAAATGCCTACCATACAACTCTAATTTAAAATTCCATGTACACCACAAACTTAACATGTCCCTCAGACACCACTCTTTCAATTTTTCTCATCTCAACAAACAGTAATAGCATCTAGGTATATCACCAAGTCAGAATATCAAGTCACTCTTACAATTTTCTAGACACAATGCTCTCTTCATTATAAAGTATTGAATATAATTTCTATTTTCCATGTTGAAATGGAATTCATAGTCAGTAAAAGTTCCTACACATCCATAAATATGTTAATTTCAAACAAAAGGGGACTTAGCAAAAAACTTTAAAAATGCGCTTTAAAATGTAAATGTTTAGGCATAATTTCTCTATAAGACAATAACTCCAAAATGAATAAAATTGAAGGTTCAAATACAGTATTGCATAAGCAATGTGATAAGTTATGAAGATGATATAATATTTTTAATTTTTTTTTAAAAAGCCCAACTCTAAGCCATTAAAAAGAATGAGATTCTACCATTCGCAGCTGGATGGTCCCAACTAGAGACCATTGTGCTCAGTGAAACAAGTCAATCCCAAAAGGACAACCACCATATGTTCTCTCTCATATACGGCAGCCTTCATGCAAAGTTAAGATCAATAACCCTTTCCATACTGCTACTCGTATCCTCTCTGTTTGGATGAAATGAAAATTAAAAAACATCAAAACAGGGCCCGGCGGCGTGGCCTAGCAGCTAAAGTCCTCACCTTGAACACGCCGGGATCCCATATGGGCGCTGGTTCTAATCCCGGCAGCTCCACTTCCCATCCAGCTCCCTGCTTGTGGCCTGGGAAGGCAGTCGAAGACGGCCCAATGCTTTGGGACCCTGCACCAGCATGGGAGACCTGGAAGAGGTTCCAGGTTCCCGGCATTGGATCTGCGCGCACCGGCCCGTTGCGGCTCACTTGGGGAGTGAATCATCGGATGGAAGATCTTCCTCTCTGTCTCTCCTCCTCTCTGTATATCTGACTTTGTAATAAAATAAATAAATCTTTAAAAAAAAACACATCAAAACAGTTTTTTCCTCTTGTCAAATTCATTGCTGGCTCATGGATCACATAGTGGCATCATTTTACCCAAGAGGCTTTTGTGTTTTCTTTTTTCATTTCTTCACCCATGTGCTGGTTATTCAGTGGCACATTTGTTTTGACTCCATGGTGCTGTACATTTTTTGTTTTAACTTCATATCTGTTCTTGACTTTGTTCCATGTCTTCTCATTCAATGGAATGTGTAGTGACAGCGGGAACAGAGCCTATCATATTCAGATGTGAAGATATAATGAGTATGCATCTCTATGTCCAAATCAAAGATGGACTCCCAATCAAACTGCTGGACATATCCAGACAATGGGATGCTGAACTGTCTGACACTGTCTGTACTGGCGATGTTGGGACACACTTAACTAACAGACTGATAGACTTATGACTGCTAATGATGGGCTACACTACTGTAATAATATGGGGAAAATCAATCAGTGAGTAGGAATTTGAGGAGGGGGAAGGGAAATCCCAGAACCTGTGGAATTGTACCATGAAACTCAAAATTTAAAAAAAAATGTTCATTTCTTACTATGCCAAACAATTTTATCAATATTAAATGTGTACTTCCTAGGTTAAACTGATAACCGTATTTCTAAAAATTTCACTTTGTTAAAAGATTGCAAAAATTATTTTGTTTATATGTAAATATGCATAAAACTGAATTTGAATTTAAATTAAAATAGGAATCTCCTTGACCAACCTGAAAGTTCTTGGGATGAACACAATCCTTCACTCTCGGGACTGTCCTGAGTACTAACCATCCAGCATGCGGGCCGTCGCGCAATGAATGGCAACACCTTTCAATCTGAACAAAAATGCCCTCACAAAACCCCAAAGAGAATGACACTGACCTGTGAATGATACCACCGCATTAAACCACCGACTCTCACAAGCCACTGTCACGTATATCCAGTAAACTCTCCCCTAGATCCATAGCCTTGGTCTCATACACTTTCTGTACTTCATGCTTTTTTTCAAGATTTATTTATTTTTATTTCAAAGCCAGATTTACAGAAAGGAGAGACAGAGAGAAAAATCTTTCATCCACTGGTTCACTCCCAGAATGACCTCAATGGTGGGAGCTGAGCCGATCTGAACCCAGAAGCCAAGAGCCTCTTCTGGGTCTCCTGTTCAGGTGCAGGGTCCCAAGGCCTTGAGCCATCCTGGTCTGTTTTCCCAGGCCACAAGCAGGGAGTTGCAAGGGAGGTGGAGCAGCCAGGATGCAAATTGGTGCCCATATGGGATCCTGATATGTGCAAAGCAAGGATTTGAGCCACTAGGCTACCGTGGCCAGACCAATGTTCTTTATGTCTTGTTATCTCTTACCTGGCCTTACATTTCTGTCTTTGTGATTCCCATCTGCTCATTCTACACCAAAAGCAAAATGAACTTTCTATTCTGCAGAGATTATTTTTCCATTCAATCAATACTTACAGCAAACAGTATACCAGGCCTGCTCTAAAACTAGATCACACCCTTCCCCCTCAATTAAGCATGAACAATTTAATTGCCCACAGCAATTTTGAGTGCTTCATTTTCCATTTGATATACTAAGTTTCTGCACAAGATATTGCTTTTAAAAAATGCTTATTTATTTTCATTGGAAAGTCAGATACAGAGAGGAGGAGAGGCAGAGAAGATCTTCTGTCTGTTAATTAACTCCCCCAGTGGCTGCAATGGCCAGAGCTGCACCAATCCGAAGCCAGGAGCTTCTTCTGGGTCTCCCACCCGTGTGCAGGGTCCCAAGGCTTTGGGCTGCCTTCTACTGCTTTCTCAGGCCACAGCAGGGAGCTGGATGGGAAGCAGGGCTGCCTGGATCAGAACCGGTGCCCATAAGGGATCCTGGTGTGTGCAAGGTGAGGATTTTAGTCACAGGCTACCACCCTGGGCCCAAGATATTCTTTAAACAAAATTATATACAACATTTTTAAAAGTCTGCAAATCCATTTGCAGGATTAAATCTAAATTAATAAAATGATCTTTATATCTAACTGTAACCAGTATCATGCCATTAACAGCCTAATGTTGGGCTGGAGTCATAGCCTAGCGGCTAAAATCCTCATCTTATACACACTGGGATCCCATACAGGCGCTGGTTCTAATCCCAGCAGCCCTGCTTTCCATCCAGCTCCCTGCTTGTGAACTGGGAAAGCAGTCGAGGATGGCCTAAAATCTTGGGATACTGTACCCATGTGGGAGACCCAGAAGAAGCTCCTGCCTCCTGGCTTCGGATGAGTGCAGCTCCAGCTGTTGTGGCTGCTTGGGGAGTGAATCAGTGGATGGAAGAGTTTCCTGTCTCTCTTCCTCTTTGTATATCTGACTTTACAATAAAAATAAAATAAATCTTAAAAAACAAAAACAGTCTAATGTCATTATCCATCTTCTTCCACCCATCTTCCAAGTAAACTCCAGAACTAGCTGACACTCCCTCTTACCTCTGGCAAGTTGCCACTCAAGCTCCTAGCTCCTCCTGAGAAACCCCCTTAGCAACAACTCCCCTTCCCAAGTCCATCCACCTGTCAGTTGGCATCCAGCGCTCTTAGCTCTGCTGAACCCAGAGACCTTCTCGGACTCCAACCCCTCTGAGAGGATTAACTGTTTCTGTCACTGTAGACATTAACGGGAGATGTGCTTATTTCAAAGAGTTATACAGAGAGTTAGAAGCAGAGTTGGCTCACTCCCCATTACTTCACCTAGGTCTCCCACGGGGTAGAAAGGGCCAGGTCCTTAGGCTATCTCAGCCAGTAGCAAGGAACTGGATCAGAAGTAGCCTTATGGGAGTTGAATGGGCACCCATGTGGACTTCCAGCATCACAACCACATCTGTACCTGCTAGGTCACAATGCCAGGCCCTTCCCCCCAATTGTAGTTCCATAAAATAAAACACTCACAATAAAAAAGGATACTTGGCGTGCAAATTTTCACAAAGTGGAATACTTATACTTGGAAAAAATACAAGAAGTATTCATAGAAATAAATGTTTTAACACGTGAGATCCAGGAAGGGAGGGGCAGAGCTGGCGGGGGGGTTAAGGGGCTGGTCCCCTCGCTGGACAACCACTCCCACTGGAGAGTGTTGGCTGGGATAGAGACAGACATGACTAAGCAAGGCTACAACACCTGTGCGCTGCATGTGGACAAGATCAGGGCCACAGCATCAGCTGGCAGAAGCTGGCACTGGGGACTAATTCTGTCGAGTCAAATCACAGGACCACCTAAAGAGTGCATAAACCGGGACAGAGAGGCCTGGGAGGGAAAAAGTGGGTTCCCCCTTCTTGGGTCACTATTCCCGTGGGAGGGCATGAAAACTAGGACGGGGGCTGGGATGGCTAGACAGAGGCACTCAACAACATCTGTGAGGGCTGGATGGTTGAGTCGATTAGATAGAACTAAGCTTTAATACCCATTGACAAGTACCAGAGCCAAATGGGATGGGGGACAGACTGGTCTTCTGCTACACAAATTGGCAAACCAGGGTAGGGGGCAGGCTTGGTGGGGGTTATTGTGGGTCGCCCCGACTAGGCTGCAGCTCCCACTGGTTGATGTAAGGGCCGAACCAGACTGGACTGCAACACCCATTGGTTCCAGTGCAACTCGGGACTGAAAACAGAACCAACACAGCAATTGCAACCACCAGCTGATCAGGGTGATGGACTGTGCCGGGCCCTGTGCTTGCTAGAACATACAAGAATCTGGTCTGGGAATACCTCAAAGTATCTTTGGAGATCTCCCCACTTGAACTGCTGGACTCAGAATTCTAACCAAGAAAAGACAGAAGACAGAATAGGACAATCATTCATCTCAGCTACATGTTGGCAGCGAAATATGGGACAAATGGAGACTTCATGATGGACCATATCAATCAGTGGACCACCTCATCGAGCGAAACTGGCAGTGACTCATAACTGGAGAACTATTAACTCCACTTGAGCACATATCTCAGAGTATGCCCCACATGCGGGACTTGGGGTGGGTGGGAAACCGGGTGGGGCTTCTCCCTCAATATCCCCTTTTACCTCAGATACATGATGGAAACAATATGGACATAATAGCATTGCCCACCTCCCTATCCCCCTGAACCTTTTTTTTTTTTTCTTCTCTTTCTTGATTTTCCTTCAACTATAGTTAACTATGTAAAGATTGTCAACAACAATACAATAAAATGGATTAAAAAAAAAAAAAAGAAATAAATGTTTTAGGGACTGGTTTTGTGACGTAGCAGGTATAACTGCAGTCCACAGATATTGGCTTGAATTCCAGTTTTTTTATTCAACTCCCTGCCAATGCACCTGGAAAAACAGAAAGATGTGCCCAAGTCCTTGGGTCCCAGCATCCGAGTAGAAGACTGGAAGTTCCTGGCTCCTGGCTTCAGCCTTGTCACTGCAGCCACTTGGGGCATGAACCAGCAGATGGAAGACCTCTCTAGCTCTGCCTTTCAAATAAATAAAGTAAATCTTAGGGAAAAAAGGAAATTAAAAAGCTCTAAATAAATAAAACATCCCACAGATAGGCAGACTTAAGATGGCACTATGCCCTAAGCTAATGTACAAATTCAAAAAACAATTCCTATAAAAGTCTCCAGTTTGTAGAGATTAACGGTCTGATCTTAAAGGTACCCATGATATGGTCTAGGAAGACAGCCTGTTTAGGGTCAGTTGAAGCCACACATCCCCCACCTGTATGATACCATTTGCCCCCTTGAGCGTCAAACAATCTGTACCATCATTAAGTAGGACCTGGAGGGTGGTTTCCTGCTGTCACCACCCCCTCTCAAGCCCCATCCAAGCCACACTGGGAAGGGCTCACTCCCTTGGTGGTGTGCTTCTTGACTGACACTTTGGCTCTCTTCACCTCTAACACTCTCAGCCTCTCAGATACCCACTGCTCTCTCACTTCACATGGATGAACCCCGAGAAGCAATCTCTCCCTGACCCTTTCACGTTCTGGCTCACTCACCCTGAACATGACATTCATTTGTCTGTGTTCCTCGCCATCTGAATAAACGCTATCACTTGTCCAAGCCATGCTGGTACCTGTGCTTAAAATGCTCTTAAAGTAAGGGGAAAGACCTTAGAAAATAAATAGTTGGCAGAAACCTAGACCACAATATCCAGAATAGCCTCCTCCCACATCCTGAAAAATAGCAACATAGGAGGAGGACTCACAATTCTCCATTTCAAAACTCACTGCAGAGCAATGTGACTCACACTGTGCAGTACTGGCACAAGGACAGACAAGAACATGAGCAGAGCAGGACTCAGATTCTAGACATGATGCCACACATTTAAAGTCAAATGATTTTTGATCGGGCTGGCATGGTGGCACAATGGGTTAGGCATGCGAGCATTCCCATATAGTGCCAGTTTGAGTTTGAGTCTCTACTGCTCAACTTCCCATCCAACTCCCAGCTAACGTGCCTGGGAAACCAACAGAAGATGGCCCATGTTCTTGGAGCACTGCACCCACATGGGAAACCTGGCTCCTGGCTTCAGCCAGGCCCAGAACCGGCGGCTGTGGCCATTTGAGGCGTGAATCAGAGCATGGTAGATCTCTCTCAGTCTCTCCCCATCTTTCCTGATATTCATTAAAATAAATCCTTTTTAAAAGAATGATTTCTGACAAGGTGTTACTAGATTATTCAGGGGAACAAAAATTCTCCAACATTGTTTCTGTGACAATTACATGGCCATCTGTGGTAAAAATAATGTTGGCTCTTTACGTCAAACTAAAAGTAAAAAATAATGCAAAATGAACAAAGACCCAAACATACACTAGGTATTATAAAATTGTTAGAAGTATAGCAGCACACCTTCATAACCCTGGAACAGTAAAGTACTCTTTTTTTAAGATTTACTTATTTTTATTGGAAAATCAAATTTATAGAGAGAAGAGACAGAGAGAAAGATCTTCCACCTGTTGGTTCACTCCCCAAAGAGCTGCAATGGCCAGAACCTGGCCAAGCCAGGGGCTTCTTCCCAGTCTCCACGAGGGTCCAAGGGCCCAAGGCTTTAAGACAGTCCTCTACTGCTAGAGCTGGATGGGAAGTGGAGCAGCCAGGATAAGAACCAACGCCCATATGGGATCCTGGTGCATGCAAGGTGAGTACTTCAGCCATGAGGTTACTGCACCAGGCCCTAGTTAAGTACACTTATAAAAGGTCTAATTTAAAACTGGTATACGACTTGAACAGTTTTCTAAGAAAAATATACAAATGGCCAATAAGCACAAGAAAAGATGCTCAGTATTAATAGTCATCAGGGAAGTGTAAACCAAGATCACATTCAGATACCACTAACTCCTTAGGACAGCTTCAATCAGAAAGACGGACAGCAAGTGTTGGCAGGGAAGGAGACAAACTGGAACCCTCATTTACTGCTCGAAGGAACGAATGTAAAAACGCTGTGGTCACTTTTAGAAATGGGCATTTCCCACAATGAAGGAATCATGACTGGATATGAACTGTGCTACAGTAACAATATGGAGGAATTCAATATGGGGGGAGGACTTGGGGAGGGGTTGGGGGAATCTCAGAGCCTATGAAACTGTGTCATAAAATGAAATAATAATAATATAAAAAGAAAAAAAGAAATGGGCATTTCCTTAAATAATCAGATACAATGACTATATGCTACAATAATTCCACTCTGATAACAGGTTCACAAAAACACAGGGCTGGGGCCACAGCATGTTAGGCTAAGCTTCCACCTGCAACGCTGGCATCTCGTTGGGGTGCCAGTTCCAGTCCTGGCTGTTCCACATTTACTAAGCCAGCTCCCCGCTTGTGATCTGGGAAAGCAGCAGAGGATGGTCCAAAGCCTGGGCCCCTGCACCCACATGAGAGACCTGCAAGAAGCTTCTGGCGACTAGCTTCAGATCAGCTCAGCTCCAGCCAGTAACAGCCTCTTGTGAACAGGTGACCCAGCAGATAGAAAATTCTCACTTTTTCTCTCTGCTTTTCGAATCAAAACATTTTTTAAAAACTACACAAATGGAAGCAGTATTCATAAACTGCAAACACCTAATGATTTTATCAATAAATAAAATATAATATTCAACATTATTGGCTATAAGAAGGAATAACTTCCTGTATTTACACAACATAGATGAACTTTATAATATGCTGCTGAGCATATTTCTCCATTCTTGAGAAAAGTCCAGAGTAGAGAAATTTTAAAAAGAAGAAAAAAAGAAGGGCTTGGGTTGTAAAAGAACAACTGGTCCTGGCACAGTGGCTCAATTGGTTAATCCTTCCCTGACAAGCACTACGATACCATACGTGCTGTGACTGTGCCCTGGCTGCTTCACTTCCCATCCAGCTCCCTGCTTGCAACCTGGGAAAGCAGCAGAGGGTGGTCCAAAGGCTTGGGACCCTGCACCCACCTGGGAGATGGGGCTCCTGACAGGCTCTGCTCTGGCAGTTGTGGTCATCTGGGAAGTGAATCAGTGGATGGAAGATCTTGCCTCTCTGTAAATCTGATCTGCCATTTAAAAAAAGGAGAAGCGGCGGCAAATGTGTTACCTTTGCTAAATGTACGCATACTACCATGGTCATACTGCAGGGGTCATTTACTTTTGGTGCATGTCAAAGTACTAAGGGATAAAGTGTTACGTCACCAACTTACTTTCAAATGTGTCAACAAAAAAAAGAAAACTAAGCTAATGTGACAGACACTAATTAATAATTAGTGAATTAAAAGGATACTAGGTCAGCTTTGTGGCTTAGCAGGTGAAGCCTGCCTATTAGGCCTGTATCCCATGTGGGTGCCAGCTGATGTCCCAACTGCTCTACTTCCCATCCAATTCCCCATAAGTGGCTTGAGGAAAACAGCAGAGGATGCCTCAGGCGTTTCAGTCCCCCCCACCATGTGGGCAACCTGGAAGAGGCTCCTGACCTGAGACCAGCCCACATCTGGATGCTGTGGCCGCATGGGGAGCAAACCAAGAGATGGAAGATTTCTCTCCCTACCCACCTCGTTTTCAAATAAACAAGTAAATAAATAACTAAACTTTAAAAATAGGCTTTCTGAATATAGTTATACCACATTCATATGTTTCAAATGAGTTTTCCAAAAATGTTTATAAATGCATACACTTAGGGGATAGAAAAACAGCTTTTAATCAAACACTAAAAATCTCTGAATGAAAAATGAATGCAAACTAATAAAAGGAATTATAGGATTTGAAAACACCTACCTAGGGGCCAGCGTTGCGGTGCACTGGGTTAAGCTGTCATCTGCAGGGCTGGCATCTTACAGGCTCCGGTTCAAATCCCACTTGCCTCGCTTATAATCTAGCTCCCTTGCCATTACGAAGGCAGCTCACTGCCCAGGAAAGCACCCATGGGGAGCACCCAGCTAGAGGTCCTGGCCTGGGGTCCAACTGTCCAGGCCATTTGGGGAGTAAACCATCAAACCAAAGACTTCTTTCTCTTCATTTTCTGTGAGTCTTTACAAAATAAAACATCACTTGTCATTTCCTATGTATTTAGCCAAAGTATATACTTACAAATACGTGAATTCAAATGAAAAATAGAATTTTTACACAGTAACCCCAAGCATAATTTCTTTTAAGTGAAAAACAGTAAACTTAAAATGGAAGACTTGTGGTAGACAGCACCTTAACCAAGAAATTGAAGTTACTAACAACCAGCAATAAGCGGTCCAATCAGTACCAGATAATTTCTGACATGATGCACCAAAATGTTTTTGTAGAACCAATAAGATGAGACAAACTAGGTAGTGATGACTCAACTGACTAATCTTCCCCTTGCAAGCGCTAGTATCTCCATATTGCACAGGTCTGTGTCCTGGCTGCTCTACTTCCCATCCAGCTCCCTGCTTGTGGCCTGGGAAAGCAGTAGGATGGCCCAAAGCCTTAGAACCCTGCACCCATATGTGGGAGACATGGAAGAAGCTCTGCTCTGGCCATTGCAGCCACTTCTGGAGTGACCCAGTGGATGGAAGATCTTTCTCTCTGTCTCTCCTCTCTATAAATCTGCCTTTCCAATAAAAATAAATCTTAACAGCAACAAAAAGGTGGAAGAGGCGGAGGAAGACAACAAGGAGGAGGAAGAAGCAGGAGGCAGGAGAGCCAGATATTAAATTTAAATAACCTCATCTGTGGCATGACACCTAAATTAGCCAACAGTTGGAGCTACTTTGTCCAGTTTGCCCGGCCCACAGCCCTGGACCATGTGACCATCAGTGAGAGTTACGACCCACTAGGAGAGTTTCCCAGGTTCTCCCACTCAGCCCACTTCAGAATTCATACAGCCTTCTAAATCAGATTAGAAGGATTTTCACAATTTCTTCTCCAACTCATCTCAAAGAAAAGATATTATCGCTTAAAGTTTCAAACACTACACGAATGGCCTCCCCTAACTAGTCAACTCTTCTCCAAGAGTTAATGAAATCAAAACTCACAGGAAAAATGGCTTATGGGCATTGATACCTGAGATTTTAGGCATCTTGTTCTCTTCGACCAATGATTCATCCTGGCGCCAGCATCTGGGGAAGTTTGGGTATCAATGAGAAGAACGTCAGGCTCCACTTTTTGCTTAAGATATAAATTAGGCATCGGCACACCCTGAAAGACCAGAGCAAAGAAAGTTTCCTGAGAAAAATCAGGTTTGACAAACAGTGGAGAAAAACACATTCCCAATAAAGCTCCTAAAATTTCATGAAACCAGATGACAATTCCACTACAAATTCATCTACAGACAAAAGGCAATCCCTATCAAAATTTCAGAATTTTTCATTTGGTAGACATTCAAGCATCATTCTAAACTTCATGTGGAAACATAAATGGCTGGGAAATTTGGAAGAAAAAAAAGAGGAGAATTTCCACTACCAGATACCGTAGTTACTTTAAAGCTACAGAACTCAAAGTAGTGTGCTCCTGAGATTTGCAGACACATACAGTAGAACCACAACACACACAGAGTAAGTATTCCAAGACCGCCAATGGATGTTTGAAACAGAAGATACAGCTTTTTTCTACAAAAGTTTGATTTATACATTAGGCAGAGTATGAGATCACAAATAATGAAATAGAATACTCACAATAACATACTATGATAAGAGTTAGGTGAATATAGCCATTGATCTAAAAAATCTTATTTTAATTTCACTTTTCCTATGAGAGAAAATACTTTATGACTTCTCTTGAGCATATCCAAATTGCCAACACCAGTATTGTTGTATTTTGGGGTCTGATGCGATGGTTCAGTGGCTAAATCCTCGCTCTGCATGTGTCGGGAGCCCATGTGGGCACCGGTTTGTGTCCCATTTGCTTCACTTCCCATCCACCTCCATGTTTGCAACCTGACAAAGCCTTGGGACCTGCACCCATGTGGGAGACCCAGAAGAGGCTCCTGCCTCTGGGCTTTGGATCAGTTCAGCTGCAGCCATTGTGGCCACTTAGGAAGTAAACCGCAAGCAACAGACATCTCTCTGTGTCTCTACTACTCTGCCTTTCCTATAAAAATAAAAATCTTAAAAAAAAAAAAGAAAAGCATATCTGGTCACCAGCATTGGAATGCCGTGAGAGCCAGTCCGATAATTAAGATGGGTATTAAACAGGGGCAAAAGAATAAATCCCATTCCACACAGGACGGAGGGCCACACAAGTAAGATTTCATCACACTAATCAAAATATCACAAAACTAAAAACTTACAAACCGCTTAATATTGGAATTTTACATGCAATATTTTAATGCAATTGGCTGTAGGCAATCAAAACCACAGGAAAATCTATGAACCCATGGACTGACTTAGGATTGGCGTTAGGGGAAGACTACTGCAATCCAATTCAATAAAACAGTTCAGAAATAACACTGTAAATTTATGCTCAACTGATTCTCAATACAGGTAGCCTAGCTAAATCAACTGAACAATACTGTTTTAAACAAACAGTGCTCATCACAATTGAATATTCATAAGCCCTCCGCCCCAAATAACCTGCCTATGTACCTCATATGTTATACACTCACAAAAATAAACAGTTCAAGATGCACCATGAACCTCAATGTAAAAGCCAATAGTAGCAACCCCACTTGTGAGACCCACATTCCACACAGGAGTGCCTGAGTTCAAGTCCCAGCACCATTCCTAACTCAGCTTCCTGCCTGGCACACAACAGATGACTATGTAAGTACTTGAATCCCTGCCACCCACAAGAGAAATCTGGATTGAGTTCCTGGCTTTACCCCGGCTGGGAGTGAACCTGCAGATGGAACCTTTCCTCACTTTCAAATAAAATGAAAATAAGGGAATAAGGGAACTCAAAAGGAAATGCTCTGTAACAAAAGCTAAAACCACAGAACTTCTACATGGAGAAAAAAATGACTACAGCCACGGGTAAGGGAAATACTTCCTCAATGATGCGAAAACTAAAATCCATCAAAGGGAAACAGGAATCTGCAAACCATTCTTTAAGCAGATACCATCAGAAAAATGAAAACATAAATTACAGACAAGAATAAAGTTTTTGTAAATCATCTGTCTGATTAAGGACTTGCATGTAGTATAACAAACTCTTACAAGTATACAGAGCCAACCCAACACACACTTCATTGAGGAAGATACACAAACGGCTAACATGAACATAAAACAATGCAAATCATCAGTAGCTTTTCGGAAAATGCAGATGAAAACTACAAGGAAATATCAGTACATACCTAATAAAATGGCCATAACCAAAACAAGAGACAACACGTGTTTGCCGGGACATGGAAAAACCGGAAGCCTCCACATCACTGGGGGGAATGCAAAATGGTTCAACCACTTCGAAAAGCATTCTGACATTTTTTTTTTTAAGTAAATATAAATGTAATACAACACCTAGCAATTCTACTCTATTAGGAGAAATGAACACATATGTCCACACGAAGTGTTATACCTAAACAGGCATATTATTATTCTTAACAGCCAAAAACTGCAACAATCCACTGTTCAACTAGTAAACAAGTAAAAAGGTACATAAATACACTGGAGTATTTTCAATAATAAAACAAATGAAATGGGGCCCAGCACAGCAGTCTAGTGGTTAAATCCTCAACTGGCATGCTCCAGGATCCCATATGGGCACCATTCAGGCCCTAGCTGCTCCAGCTTCCCATCCAGCTCCCTTCTTGTGGCCTGGGAAAGCAGTCAAGGATGGCCCAAAGCCTTGGGACCCCACACTCAGGTGCGAGTCCCAGAAGCTGCTCCTGGCTTCTGGCTTCAGACTGCCTCAGCTCTGGACATTGCAGCCACTTGAGGAGTGAACCAGTAGACGTAAGATCTTTTTCTCTCTAAACTTGCCTTTCCAATTAAAAAAACAATTTTTTTAAATATTCTCCCCCAAAAGTTTTATTTTTACTCGAAAGGCAGATTTACAGAGAGAAAGATTTTTTCATCCACTACTTCACCCCTCAACTGGCCACAACAGCTGCAGCTGAACTGCCAGGAAGCAGGAGTTACTTCCTGGTCTCCCGTGGTTACAGGATCCCAAGGCTTTGAGCCGTCCTTGACTGCTTTCCCAGGCCACAAGCAGGGAGCTGCAAAGGAAGTGGAGCAGCCGGGATACAAACCAGACCCCAAATGGGATTCTGGCACATGCAAAGTGGGGATTTTGGCTAATAGGCTACCACACCAGGCCCTATTTATCCACTTCTAAGAAAGAGGTTGCAACTCACCATAATACTGACACCAGACTGGAACAGCTCACATGGGTAGAGAATTCTTTCATAGTGAGACTTTGAAGAGAGACCCAGTTTCTTTTCCTGGCAGATATCCCGGTGGCTATCCGCTTTAGACCACTTCTTTTCTTTTATGAACATTTCAAAACCTCCTTTGCTGGCAACAATCTGAATTTTAAAAAAGTAAAAATTATTAGTTAAGTAGAGGCAAGTATTCTCTGCTAAACACATAAATTACTCTGGGCTGGTATTTAGATTTCAACAAATAAATGGCAACAGTGACATCTGTAATATTTACAGGCAAACAAAAAAATCAAAAATTAAAAAAAAATCAGAAATTTAAAGCTTCTTTGTTGTTGTTCTTAAGATTTATTTATCAGACTAGGCAGGGCTGCAACACCTGTGGACCTCAAGAGGACTAGATCAGGGAAAACCCAGGCTGGGCTGATTGATCCTACTGGTGCAATCTACAATTAGAGTGGGTGAGGGCTGTGTGGGCTTAGCCACAGCATCAGCTGGCAGAAGCTGGCACTGGGGGCTAGTTCTGTCAAGTTCAACCACAGAACCACCTGGAGAGTGCATAATGTGGGAGTGGCCTGGGAGGGCAATGGTGGGCTCCTCCCTCTTGGGTTACCACCCCCAGGGAAGGGCACAAAAACTAGGACAGGGGCTGGGGTGGCTAGACAGACATCCAGCAACATCCGTGAAGGCTGTATGGTTGAGCCGGTTAGACTGAACAAGGTTGTAATATCCATTGACAAGTATGAGAGCAGAAGGGGATGTGGGACAGACTGGACTAGTCTGCTACACATTCTGGCAAACCCTCCGACTAGCCTGCAGCCCACACTGGTTTGTTTGAGGGCCGAGAATGCGCTGGGCTGAACCAGGCTGGATTGCAGCACCCATTGGTTCCAGTGGAAGACAGGGCTGGAAACAGAACCAACCCAGCAATTGCAACCACCAGCTGATTTGGGTGATGAACTGCGCCAGACCCTGTACTTGCTAGTGCATACAGGAATCTGGTCTGGGAACACCTCAGACAAAGTCCCTTTGGGGATCTCCCCAATGGAACTGCCGGACTCGGAACCCTAACCATAAAAAGACAGAGGACAGAACAAGTCAATCAACCACCTCAGCTATATTTTGGCAGTGAAACACTGGGCAAATGGAGACTCTATGATGGACTATGTCAATCAGTGGATTCTTCAACGACCTCATCGTGCTTGGAGCGGCGAGACTGGCAGCGATTCAGAACTGTTGAACTATCAAGACCACTTGAGTAAGACCCTCGGAGCATGCCCCACATCTGGGACCTGGGGTGGGTGGGAGAATGCATAGGGTTTCTCCCTTAAAATCCCCTTTTACATCAGATATATGAAGGAAACAATAAAAAAAATTGTTTAAAAAAAAAAGATTTATTTATTGGGCCCAGCACAGTGGCCTAGTGGCTAAAGAGCTCACCTTGAACCAGCTGTAATGCCACAGGGGTGCATTTTCATATCCCAGCAGCCCCAGCTCCCTGATTGTGGCCTGGGAAAGCAACTGGGGATGGCCCAAAGCCTTGGGATCTTGCACCCACGTGGGAGACCTGGAAGAGGCTCAAGGCTCCTGGCTCCTGGCTTCAGATCGCGCAGTACCATGCTTTGCAAGTGACTTGGGGAGTGAATCATCAGACAGAAGATATTCTCTCTGTCTCTTCTCCTCTGTGTGTATCTGACTTTACAATAACAATAAAGAAATCTTTAAAAAGAGATTACTTTATTTTTGGGCCCTGCTCAATAGCCTAGTCGCTAAAGTGCTAGACTTGCATATGTCAGGATTCTATATGAGCACTGGGTTCACGTCCTGGCTGCTCCACATCCCATCCAGCTCCCTGCTTGTGGCCTGGGAAAGCAGTCAAAGATGGCCCGCACCCTTGGGACCCTGCACCCATGTGGGAGATCTTTAAGAAGCTCCCTCCTGGCTTCAGAATGGCTCAGTTTTGGCCGTTTTAGCCACTTAGGGAGTGAACCAGCAGACAGAAGATCTTCCTCTCTGTCTCTCCTTCCCTCTGTATATCTGACTTTCCAAAAGAATAAATTAATTAAAAAAATATTTTTTTGTTGGAAAGGCAGATCAAATTTACAGAGAAAAAGAGAGGCATAAAAAAGATGTTCATCCACTGCTTCATTATCCAAATGGCCATAATGGCCACAGCTGAGATGATCCAGAAGTTTCTTTTGACTCTTCCACAGGGGGATAAGGTCCCAAAGTTTTGAGCCACCTCTTCCTCTTTCTCAGACCACAAGCGGGGAGCTGTGTGGGAAGTGGAGCCACCAGGACACACACTCAACCACAGGGGATCCCGGCACTTTTAGGTGGGTATTTAGTCACTGAGCCACCATGCTGGTCCCTCTCAAGGGGGTTTTTGTTGTTGTTTGTTTGTTTGTTTAAGGTTTATATATTTTTATCGCAAAGTCAGACATTCAGAGAGAAGTGACAGGGAAGATCTTCTGCCAATTGATTCACTGCCTGTCACTGTGCTGCAGCGATGGACTTTGTACACAGAGATGATAATAACACGCGTGGACTGCTGACTAATGGTCAACAGCCAAAGCTTATTAACAGGACCAGACTTTTCAAGGAAGGTTGTCACACAGGCATCCAGGGAGCAGGGGCTTGAGCCATTTACATCTTAACAGCTAAGTGCCCTTCCCCAAATCTAGCAGGTTCTTTATCTAAACCTGTGAGCCAGGATGTGTCCTGCTCATTCATCTCCATATCAATTGTTCCTGGTGCCTTCAGGGGAGACTGACCTGGCTATTGTCTCCCACAACACCAAAGATTCTGAATGTCCTAGAACTCCCCAAGTGACCCCCAGTGGCCAGTGCTGCACAGATCCAAAGCCAGGAGCCAGGAACTTCCTCCAGGTATCCCACATGGGGCAGGGTCCCAAGGCTTTGGGCCTTCTTTGATTGCTTTCCCAGGTCACAAGCAGGGAGCTGGATGGGAAGAGGGTCTTCCAGGATTGGAACTAGTGCCCATATGGGATCGCGGTGCATGCAAGGCGAGGACTTTAGCCACTATGGTATGGTACTGCGACCTCTCCAGTAGTTTTTATACCACACTGGGGAACCATCTCCAAATGTGGCAGATTGGGGGAAAAACAGCAACACTTAAATAGACTTTAGTTGGGCCTGGCAGGATGGCTCAGTGGCTAAATCCTCACCTCACAAGCATTGGGAAAACATACTGGCATCAGTTAATATCCCTGCTGCTCCACTTCTCATCCAGCTCCCTGCTTGTGGCCTGGGAAAGCAACCCTGGGACCGTGCACCTGTGTGGGACACCTGGAAGAAGCTCCTGGTTCCTGACTTGGGTTTGGCTCAGCTCCTGCAGTTGTGACCATTTGGAGAGAGAACCAGCAGATGAAAGATCTTTCGCTTTCTGTAAATTTGCCTTTTGGTAAAAATAAACAAATCTTTAAAAATCAATAAACACTGACAAGGTGAAATTTAATTCTCTGTTACTGAATCTTTCAACCATGAAAAAAAGAGCTATACAGTTGTTATAACATGCTAAGTGGAAACACCATAGTAACCACTTTAACTTGCAAAAACTCAGATACTTCCTCTGAACCTTGAGCAACGATTCCTACAATCTCAATTCACACAAATTCTGGGACCTGCGATATGAGCTGCTCCAGGTTGTCAGCCTACAGTCCTAACACCCAGAATAAATTTAGGCAAGAAGGAGGAAGTAACACTCACCTCTAGTTCATTTAGGTGTTGGACTCCTGGAGTGAAGTGAAAGCTTATAACTTCATATGCAAATGGAGGCTGCCAATCCTAAATAAAAAGAAATAGTTTAAAACATAGTGGTGTTGTCATTCCCTTCGAATGAGTTCCCACAAGTCAGGGTGCCAACAAATTAACTTAGAAATGTTTATTTTGGCAAGACAAATAGTAGTATTTCAGAATTCTTTTACTTAAAAATATTAGAAACAATTCTGCATAAACCTCTGCAGTCCCACTATTCGCACCCCACAATTATGCTTTTCCAAGTTCCTCAAGTGGGATGCTACGAGTCCATGTACCACAGAACAATCTCTAGTCACATGCTAAGTATATCAAATGTAAAAGGGAAAACGGGTGAGGAGTGGGAACAGACAAAAGGGTAAAATTAAAGATCAAAAATTTAGGGAATTATAAGCAATGTGTTCATTTGTGTGTTGTATAGGGTACTTCATGGTCTATGTTAACCAATGTTCAAATTCCAGCTTCTAAGCATCCAAATCTTAAAACAAAAAAATCCACAAAACAATTTCCAGATTGTGGTATAAAAATGAAGTATATTTCAAATAGAACAGGGTGCAAGCGAGATCACACCAGACATGTCTAAGGTTTTATTAAGGAGTCTTTATTAACCAATCTTGGTGATAACAGAGCATATTAAAACAGCAGATCACAAGTCCAATCAAAGCAATATACAGGGACCCATGCTAACAGAACAAACTAAAATAACAGATCACAGGCCTAATCAAAGAAGTATACAAGGACCATGCTCAGGTGATTACCTGTCCTGAGTCAGCCGAGTTGAGGTGCCAGAGTAACGGAAGCACCTGACCAGAAAGGGAGTGAGCCCCTGCTTCACGGGCCTTTTAAAGGGGCTTGTGAGGGGAGTGGTTATAGAACCATGCAATACTGTCCCCTCTCAGTTGATACATGAGTCACAGGTGGGCAGGAGCGAATATCTACGTGTGGTGGGTTAAGGAGTTAATTGGCACTCTTTGGGATGGAACAGAACCTGGGCTTGTAGCTAAAAAAGACTAATTGGACTCATCTGTGTCCAACCTCCTGGCTGAATTCGGACGTGGGGGGAAGAGTATACAAGGAGAGGTGAAGGAGCAATCACTGGCTGCACTCCACAACAGTTTGATGTGGCCTACATTTAATGGCAGATGTAGCAGCCAAAAACTGCATCCCACCTTGTATATTGAAGAAACACCCAGTATTAAAGTTCACTTATTTTCAGTAATGTAACAAAGAGCGCACCACTTGTCTTTTCAAAACAATAAAGACATAATTACCAAAGGACACTGAAGTGAATCTCTAACTGGATAAATGCAATACAGAAGATGAAACTACAGTTTAGGAAAAACCTCAACGCTTCACACCTGGTCACAGCAGCTGATCTGGGGAGGAAGAGTCAGGGATGGCTCCTAAGAGCATGCTAACCAGGTCCTCACAGACCTGCTCATCCTTTCCAACTCAAACTCAGAAAACAGGAAACGAAATCCTACAGAGGTGCTACCAAGTTCCTCCTTGTCTTCTCTGCCTGTCTTGGAATCTGCATTAAGGCTCCTGGCTAGAAAAGAGATTCCCAAATTCCCACAGCCAGAAGCTGATTCCACTCCATTACAGAGGCCTAGGGGGTCTGAACTTGAATGAGCCTTCCCTGGCACAGCAGCAGCATTTGAAAGCACTGGTACAGGGGGCAAGAAAAACACTATGGACCTTGAGCAAGTCACTCAACCTTGTTGACCTTTAACCTCCACCCAGACCTTCCTCCACAACAAGGAGTAAAAGAATCTAATTCCCTTACCTGAAGATTTAGGGACATGTGTGTGTAAAAAGATTACAACTACAATTAACTTTGAAAAACCCAGTTACTCTGCAATCATCCCGATTCTGAAACCTGCCTTCCTCTGTTTTTTATACAAGGAATTCAGTGGTGTGTTTTTTCACCTCCAATACTGAATAACACCTCCTAAACTATAATAAACACATACAGAGATAGGTAAAATTTTAAAACTGGGGCTCCTTTTCTCCTCCCCAGGGAAGAATCCTTCAGGTTGGCAGCGGTTAGTACAGACACCATCCTGAGGGGAAAAGCTGCAGCTCAACCTTCCACCGAAGCCTGGACTTGGGGGAGAGGCCAGCACATCCACCAGCTCGCGCTGCATACAAACATCACCCTGTACCCCACCAACATGTACCAGCATTACAAGAGGAACGAAGGATGGAAGGAAGGAAGGAAGACCACCAGCCCCCAGGACAGGAGTGGAGCAGGCCTTGCAGGACAGTGTGAACCCGAGGCACCTCTGTCTACTATACCCAGAGACCACACTGAGTGCCAAGCCCCAGCCTTCCCTCTCGTCCCTGCACCAAAGGACTCCAGCCCTCCCAGACAACAACACACTAAGGGCCAAGACACTGCCTGCCCTCATGGCCCCCACATCAAGGGCAAAGCCACTACATGCGCTTCCCCACCCCGAAGAGAGGACCAAGCCGCCACTTGTGCTCCTGGAACCTGCGCCTAGGGCCAAGCCACCTCATGCCTTTCATGGACCCCACAACAATGACCAAGATGCCACCAGTCCTCCCAGACAACACCACACAAAGGACCAAGACATGGCCTGCCCTCCAGGAAGACTCACCAAGTACCAAGGACCACCTACCCCCTGGACCCTGGACCCTGCACCTAGGGACAAGCCACATGCTGCCCTCCTAGACCCCACACAGATGGCCAGCTGCAACCTCGCCTCCTGGAACCCTCACTGAGTGCTAAGCCACGGCCCACCCTAGTAAACAAACCCCACATGAAGGCAAGTGGCCACCTCCCCTCCTGCACCCGTGAGATGGCCAAGCTACGGATTGCCCTTGGGGACCTCAAGAAGATGGCCAAGCTGCCAGCTGCCCTTAATGACCCCAATGGACGCCCAAGGCAAGGCCTGTGCTCACAGACATCGCCAATGACCAAGACACAGCCTGTTCTCAAGGACCCCACGCTCATGACCAAATCATTGGGTGCCTTCCTGGACCCAAACGCCAAGGGCCAAGCCGAGGCCAGTCCTCCTGGACCACGCACTGAAAGCAAGCCACCACCTCTCCTGCACCCCTGCTGATGGCCAAGCTGTGGCCACCCCAGCGGGACCCCACACCCAAGGACAAGCCATCTGCACTCCCGGACACCCACTAGGGCCAAGCTGCTGGCTCCCCTTCCTGGACCCCTGTACCTTGGGGGGTCTTACCTTGCAAATGTCCTTTTGGGTCTGTGGACTCCTCCAGCGAGGCTTAAAGACCAGGCACTCTGGGGGCGGCACAAACTCCACCTCATGCACCACGGGCCCCCACGTCCACCATGGTGGCCACTGCCAGGCCCTCCCCCGGCAGGGTGCAGATGGACAGCACATGGGACGAGGGCTGGCTGGAGTTCATGAGCCCTGTTACGTTCACTCATGGGCCTGCAGCATGTCTTCCAGGAGGAGAACCATCCACTCAGGAGAGTCCAGGGACGCGTCCTCTTCCTCTGCTTCTTCTTTGCTGACTGAGGGTGCGGGGCCACAGCTTCTCATAGGAAGTGACAGTGAAGCCAATCCTTCCGCGTCAGCACCACGCAGGATTCCTCCGCCCTTGGGGACTCTTTTATTCCTCCTACCAGACCCCACAGCACCCAGCTGTGCTTCCTCTCTTCTCCCTGGGAAGTTCTGTGTGGCCAGAAGGGGCCTGAGGCTCCTCGCTGCACTGGGCCCTGGAGAACAAGGGGAGAAATGTACACGCTATTCTGTCAAGGAATGAAAGTACCTACACTAGCACAGGCTTCATCAGACACTAGGAGCCAGGAGCTCAATTCACTTCTCCCATGTGGCTGGCATGGAATAAACTATTTGAGCTATCACCTTTAGGCTTCCATGTTGAGCATGATCAGAAAGCCAGGTTTGGGAACAGAGCCAGGCACTCCACCATGGTATGAAGGTGTGAAAGGCAGTATCTCCACCATTTGACTAATGTCTACCTCCCTGAAAGAATTAATATCATGCGAAGAAATGGTAGGTCCCACCCAAAACCAAAAGAAATTCCTTGAGAATTTAGAGTGAGAGGAAGAAGTATTAATAGTGAATGAATTTTGACAAAAGAACTAGTGTAGACTTGAAAGTGGTTTTGGGAAGATGGGAGAAATTAAGGTTGATGACAACAGCTGTCCAAACTAGCATCATTGCAGAAATAATTAAGGGGAAATAGTTGGAAATATTTAATATGTAGAAATGCATGGATGTATGCATTGGTGCATCAAGGCAAGGAAAAAAATTAAAACCATTTTCATTTCATATCAGGTTACACACTCCAGTGCAGAATTTCATTATACTTCATAGAAAAAAAAATGAGAAAATGTGTTGATTAGGGTGTGTGTGTGGGGGGTGTTAGCAATGGTGAAGTTTGACGTTCTGTGGCATAAGAGTGCAGATTATGATAGGATTAAATGGGGCCAAGAGAGATGTCTAGATTACAGACCTGAATTGTGGAGTCATCAATTGCTATAAATCCTTATCAAACTAATGATCAGTCTGGCAATCAGGACGATATCTGGAGGAAAAAAATGTTCTTTCAAATAGGTGAGATTTCAGTACACAGCGAAAAAAACTGTTTTGAATAGAAAATTATGGAGCATACCACAACAATATAGCATTAAGCAGAACAAACTAAAAATACTCAATGATTTCAAGTGCTATGTAAAATCAAATAACACAGTTGGGCAAACATTTGCCTGTCAATATGGAATGAGAGAGGAAAGTAACTTTGACTCCTGGAGTAGCTTCTGTGGAGTCATGGACATAGTCGAAGGCAATTTGTAATAGATAGAACTGAGCCTGGATGATAGCGTAATGGTTAAGTTCCTCACCTTGAACCAACTGGGGTCCCACATGGGTGCCGGTTCTAATCCTGGCAGCTCCACTTCCCATCCAGCTCCCTGCTTGTGGCCTGGGAAAGCAGTCAAGGATGGCCCAAAGCCTTGGGACCCTGCAACCCATGTGGGACACCCAGAAACAGGTTCCTGGCTCCTGGCTTCGGATCAGCGCGGCATCGGCCTTTGCAGCCAGGCCACTTAGGGAGTGACTCATCAGACGGAAGATCTTCCTCTCTGTCTCTCCTCCTCTCTGTATATCTGCCTTTTCAATAAAAACAAATCAAATCTTTAAAAAATGAATATGGGCAACCAGTGAGATTGGCACACCCCTCTGTCAATCAAGGCTGTCCCTGGGCTCTGCCCTGATCCATTGCTTCTGATGAGCTCCACTGGAAGCCTGTTGAAAAGGCTGCAGAATGAGTGTAGAAACTCCTTGCAACAGGGTTTGCAGTGACACAAGAATACACACATTTAGACTTTTAAGAATTAAGGCAGCCAGCTACCTTGTGTTTAGGGGTGGGGGGAATTGGTGGGACTCAAGTCAACTTTCCTTGGTATTTTGTTTTTTTTTAAAGATTTATTTATTTTATTACAAAGTCAGACATACAGAGAGGAGGAGACAGAGAGGAAGATCTTCCGTCCGATGATTCACTCCCCAAGTGACCTCAACGGCCAGTGCTCGCCGATCCGGAGCCAGGAACCTGGAACTTCTTCCGGGTCTCCCACACGGGTGCAGGGTCCCAATGCATTGGGCCGTCCTCGACTGCTTTCCCAGGCCACAGGCAGGGAGCTGGATGGGAAGCAGAGCTGCCGGGATTAGAACCAGTGCCAACATGAGATCCCAGTGCATTTAAGGCGAGACCTTTAGCCGCTAGGCCATGCCGCCAGGCCCTCCTTGGTCTTTTGACTGGCATGAAGGCATGCAAGCCAGCTAGTCCTAGGGGCAGGGGCTCCTTGTGGGACTCAAGTCAAGTCAAGAGCCTGGGTGCCTGCTGAAGCCCTTGGGCCACATCCATGCGGTGTGCTATGGGGAGTTGGGGTGTGGGCTTACAGGGGGTCTGGAGGATGGCACAGGTGGGGATAAGCAGGGGACTGAAGGTTCATGTCCTGGTGAAGAATGACTACTGAGGGACTTCATACAGGAGGTCATTTGTTGGGAGCACTGCACGAGTGCCCTGCTCTAAAATAATGACTGGTTCAAGGCAAGGAGGCAGCAGGAAGACAGGAGGTCACAGGTGAGGCGGCTCTGCCTCCTTTCCAGGGCCTGGCCAGTCAGGTAGCACCCAGTGGACCCACGGGAATGCAAGTGATGGGAGTGAGAGCTGAAATTGCTATGGCAATAAGTATAGTTATTGTTATTTTATAGGCTAGCCTGTTTTTGCAATTTTTTGGAGCACAGAAAATGTAGCTGTTTTAGCCGCTTTTATAATTTTTAGCTAGAGGAATTAAGGATGCTTTTATTAAAGAAAAATGTTTTTGATTATTGTTTTATTTATGGGGTTGCAGGGTCTATAGTTGTAGGGGGATTTAATATTTGTAATTTTTGTTTTTAGATTTATATTTTTTCCCTTGTAAACTATTTTCTCATTGAATAATGGGCAAGTTGTAGAAATAGAAATGTGGTAGGAATGTACTACTGATTAGCAGGTAATCGCATGTGCCTTGGCCTTGGAGTCCTGGCTGCCGCTCCATGGCTACTGTTGAAGAATGAATAATGGCTTGCTTTGAAGAATATGAATACAGTGTTTTAAAGAATTATCTCTGGGGACACCTGCCTAGCCCTGAAGTGCAGACACAATGACCGAATGTCTGTATATGCTCCCTTAGTCTTGAAGTAAAAAAATAGAACAGTTAGTTGCTTGTGCAGAAGCTTGTGAGGTGTCTGAGTAAATAAAAAGGACAGCTTTTTCTTGGGTTGTTGTGAGAACGCACCAAGTGTCAGTGTCTGTGTCTTTCTTTATCGCCGACTCCACGCACCCTTCCCGAGCTCCGAACTCTCGGCTGGAGCTGGACTCCAGCAGTCATTGTACCTGTAGGTGAGGGAGTGGGCTGAGACCAAGAAGTTTGGAGGGAGGAAAGGGAGGACCTTTAATGATCAAATTTCCCACTAGCCCTAAAATCAAAAACAGGAAGGAGAAGATGCGGTATAATGAGATCATAAATTAAAAAGGAAATATAAACAAATCAAAAGACCTTGAAGAAATGGATAGATTCTTGGACACATACAATCTACCAAAATTGAATCATGAGGTATTTAATTATCTAAATACTCCTGTAAAAATGGCTGAGAGTGCCTCAGTAATTAAATCCCTGCCAACCAAGAAAAGCTCTGGATCAGATGGCATCACTGTAGAACTCTACCAAATGTTTCAAGAATTTGCCCCAATTCTCAACAAGCTTTTCCAAACAACAGAAAGGGAGGCAATCCTTCCATACTGGTTTTTTAAGTCAAAATCACCTTAATACCAAAGCCAGAGAGAAACAAAATGGAAAAAGAGAACAATAGACTAATATCCCTGATGAACATAGACACAAAGGTCCTCAACAAAATACTAGCCAATAGGATCCAATGATACATCAGGAGCCCATACACCCAGACCAGGTGGGATTTATCCATGGCACACAGGGTTGGTTTAACTTTTGCAAATCAACAGATGTGATTCACTACATCAAATAATTGAAAAACAATACACGTGATCATCTCAATAGATACAGTAACACATTTATAAAATCCAATGCCACTTTATACTAAAAGCCTTATGCATGATAGGCAGAGAATTTGATTGCACAATCAAAGCAATACACGAAAAAGCCAAGGCCAGCATCATACTAAGTTCCATTAAGTTCCATTAAGATCTGGAACCACACAAGCATGTCCACTTTCACCACTGCTGTTAAACATAATATTAAAGTCCTTGCCAGAGCTATTAGATAAGAAAATAAATTAAGGGAAATCAAATAGGACACTAGGGATTGAAACTATCCTGTTTGCAGATGACATGATCCTTTATCTGTGAGAATCAAAAGACTAAATCCAAAGACCATGGGAACTCATAATGGAATTTGGCAGGATTGCAGGATGCAGAAGTAATGAATACAAATTGATGGTGCTAGTATACACAAATAACTCCATGGCTGAGAAAGAAATTTTAACAAGGATTCCCTTTAAAATAGTGGAACTGAATCTTAAATACCTCGGAATTATTTTGTAAGGATTTGATTAATTTTATTGGAAAGTCAGATTGACAAAGAGAAGGAGACACAGAAACAAAGATCTTCCCTCTGCTGATTCATCCCCAAGCAGCTGCACACACACTCCTGGACCCAAAGGCAGCCTTCTGGCTCCCTGCCACTGGTCTCGGGGTGAATGGAGACACACATTGGCCTTGGAAAACACACTTGGTCTTTCTGTGCCTGCATGACCCTGTGGGATCTCCCTCGACTGGCTTGTCAGCCTCCTTCCCTGTTCTGCCCTCACTCACTTTAATGCCGCCATGGTGCTGCCTCAGGACTTTCAAACTTGACGGCCCCTGTACCCGGAACACTTGCTCCACATCTTTGCATGGCTCACTCATTCACTGCTTAAGTTTCCTCTTCACGTCACTAGCAAGGTTTTCCTGAGGCATCCAGTTTAACAAGAAACCTCTCTGCCACACCCTAATGCCCTTCCCTGTTTCATTTATCTTCCAAGCACATTTTACCCTCTGTCATGCCCATAATTCACTGCTTTAAAACTGCACTGCACATCTCCTCTCACTTGAATATGAGCACCGATGGGCATGGAATTTGATCTCCACCACATTGTGAGTGTTTGTACCTTGCCTAGCACACCATGGATGCTTACTCAACAGGAATGAATGAATCTTCTCCCATCTGAAGTCATCTTCCCGACTCTTCCTGTTGACATTGTACCAGAATAGTGGGAAATGAGCTACATGGCTGGTCATGGTGTTTTCCTGAGCCATGTGTTCATTTACTTGCTGTTCTCCCATCCTCTTCCTGGGTGGCTTAGCTGGTGGTTCCTGGCATTCCTCAGGCCAACCAAATGGATTTACCTATGTAAACATGATGCAGTCTCATGCCTTTCTGAACCTGGAATTTCGCTTCTAGGTGAGCATTTAGTCACTGAGCCATTACAGCAGTCCCTTTCAGGAGTTTTTTTGTTTGCTTGCTTTTTTTTTTTAATTTGTTGATTTTTACTGCAAAGTCAGATACACAGAGAGGAGAAGAGACAAAGATCTTCTGTCCATTGATTCACTTCCCAAGAGGCTGCCACAGCTGGAACTGAGCCAATATTCCAAAGCTAGGAGCCAGAAGCCTCATCCAGGTCTCCCACGTGGGTGCAGTTCACCAAAACTTTGGGCCGTCCTTGACTGCTTTCCCAGGCCAGAAGCAGGGAGATGGGAAGCAGGGCTAACAGGATTAGAACCGCTGCCCATACGGAATCCTGGCACATTCAAGGCAAAGACTTCAGCCACTAGGCTAACATGCTGGACTCCCCCCCACAAAGGTTCTAAACTCTAAAATTTTATTCATATTACAATGCCTACACTGAAACAGATTTACCCAACGTGTACCTCTTGCCTGGTTTAACGACCTAACTTCTGTCTATAATTAAATTCTTCATAATATATAACATAAAAGGCAGCAGATGAGGCTCCGCTGCTGGGTTCCACTCACATGGAAACCCAGACCGAGTTCCTGACTCCTGGATGTGGCTGTGCCCTGTGCTAGCAACTGCAGACGTGTGCACAGTGATCAGCAGAAGGGAGGTCTCCCTGTTTCTGATTCTCTGCCGCTCAAATAAATTACAAAAAAATCACAATCGGTTAAGAATAAACACAGCAACACTCTCAGTAGCAATCATGGAAATGAAGAAACAAACTTTCACATCATTTTACTGAAATAAAATCATTCATAATTTAATTTTTAAAATCTATGTTCTTATTTCAAAGTGAAATGAGAAGAGCTCTTCCATCCACAGGAGTTTCATCCAGGTCCCCTATATAGGCGACAAGGGCTCAAGAACCTGGGCCATCTTCTGCTGATTGTCCCAGGTAATAAGCAGGGATTGAATGAAGTAGAACAGCCGGGACCTGAGCAACGGGCTGGCAGCTGTGTAGGCAGCAGCTCTACTCATCACGAAACCAACTCAGTCTCACAGCATTTCAATTTCTAACCTCGCCAAACTAAGAACAAAAGCTCTCCACAAAAGCAAGCTTCTTTGTACTAAAAATATGCATATATGTGCATATTTTAAAACTAAAAACAACAAACATGGAAGAGACACACACATTTCTTCCATTCACTGGTTCACACCCCAGATGGCCACAATGGCCAGGCTATCGCCAGAAGCTGGAACTCCGTCTGGGCCTCCCCATAGGTGCAAGGATCTAAGGACCTGAGCCATCTTCAACTTTTCCCTCAGGTCATTATCAGGGAGCTGGATGAAGGCAGAGCAGTCAGGACTCACACTGGCAACACAGGCAGCAATTTCATCCACGATACCACACAGGCCTCAAGAAGCAAGTTTCTACTTCAGTTCCCACTAACCTTCTTTCTCATTGTACTAGAAGAAATGATCCATCAAAAGCATAAGGAAAACAAAGACTTGTAACAAAAGAAGAAGCAAAAGGAAAGCACAGAGGTTCTAGCCTCATAGCTAACCTTAAAAACAGCTAGTCTGGAGTGAACAGCAAAGATAACTTCAGGAAACAGCAACATGGCCATGTGGGATGTCGGCACTACAAATGTTAGATTAGCGCACTGTGCCACAACACCAGCCCTCGCATACACTTTAACCAGTATAGTAGCAGAAACTCTGACTTTTTGCTACTTATATCTAGAAAACCACTCGTCCAGAGAACAAGAGAGAGAATGAAATTTTCAGTGAAAACAAATCACTCGAATAACTGACTTAATCAAAAACTCAACTGAAATGTAATGATTTGGGACCAGCACCATGGCACAGTAGGCTAAGCTTCTGCCTGTGCCACTGGCATCTCACACAGGTACCCGCTGGTGTCCTGGCTGCTCCACTCCCCACGCAGCTCCCGGCTTGTGTCTGCGAAGGCCATAAAGGATGGATCAAGTCCTTGGTCCCCTGCATTCATGCTGGAGACCCAGAAGGACTGGTTTAGTCCCAGCTGTTACGGTCATTTGGCAAATGTGATGAAGGATGGAGGATCTCTGTCTCTCATTCTCTCTGTGTTACTCTTTCCAATAAAAATAAGTGAATCTTAAAAAGAGAGAGAGGAGAGATCCAGGGCCTGGTACAATGGCTCAATGGCTAAATCCTCACCTTGCAAGCACCAGGATCCCATAGGACTGACAGTTCCAGGTTCTGGCTGCTACACTTGGCATCCAATTTCCTGCTTCTCTTTCCCTCCCTTCCTCTCCTTACAAGTGATTGATAAGTTGTCTTACAAGGAATCCAAAATAACAAGCATGAGCTTACTCAAAAGCAGAGAAACAAACTCATGGAAGCAAAAGAATGGGGGCTGGGCCTCCTCCTCAGGTGCTGAGGCCTGTGCAATGTTTGGACAGTGTACCCCAATGCACATGGAGGACATGGCAGCCAGCTCATCTGGGCCAGATGAGGACATCAAGTGCCACCTCAGGAAATGGAAAGCAGAACAGAACAGACCATTCTCCTGACCAAGCTTGCAGCAAGTGCCTGGGTCTGTGGATGCACTAAGGTGGACTTGGCCAGCCAGTAGATCTGGAAAAGATCTTCTCAACCCTGCTGCAATAAAGCTAACCATGTGTCAGAACTGCCCAAACCACTCAAACACACACCCTGGATGGCAGATGGCCAAACTGCAACCTCCTCTCCAGGAACCCCAATTGAGTGCTAAGTCACGGCCAGAATGCATAAAACCCGCACGAAGGCTAGCGGCCACCTCCCCTCCTGCAACCCTGCTGATGACCAAGCTACCGCTTGCCCTCATGGAACTCAAGAAGATGTCCAAGCCGCCAGCTGCCCTTAATGACTCCAATTGAGGCCCAAGGCGAGCCCTGTGCTCACAGACACCACCAATGATCATGACACTGCCTGTCCTCAAGGACCCCACAAAGATGAATAAGCCACTGCATGCTTTCCTGAACCCCATACCCAAGGCCAAGCCTAGGCCAGCCCACTTGGACCACACACAAAAAGCAAGCCTCTGCCTCCCCACCCAGACCACGTACTGATGGCTAAGCTGCTGCTTACCCTTCCCACCCCGAACTGAGAACCAAGACAATGCCTGGCCTCCAGGAACCCACACTCAGAGCTAAACCATGACCCACCATCATTAACCCCTCAAGAGTGCCAGTGGCCACCTCCCCTTCTACACCTCTACTGATGGCCAAGCTGCTACCTCCCCAGCTGGACCCGCACCCAAGGACAAGCTGCCAGCTGTGCTGCTGGACACTCGCTAGGGCCAAGCCGCCGCTTCCCCACCCAGACCCCGTGCTGATGGCTAAGCCACTGCCTACACTTCCGACCCCGTGCTGAGGACCAAGCTGCAACCTGCCCTCCTGGACCCACACTCAGGGCTAAGCCACGGCCCACCCTCCTAAATCCCAAAAGAAGGCAAGTGGCCACCTCCCCTCCTGCACCCCTGTTGATGCCAAGCCACACCCTCGCCAGCTGGACCTGCACCCAAGGACAAACCGCCACCTGTGCTCCCACACACGTGCTAGAGCCAAGCCGATGCCTCCCCTTCCCAAACCCCTGTACCTTGGGGGGTCTTACCTTACAGACGTCTGTGTTCTCCTCACAGTTCAGATGGTGCTGGTGAAGCCCAGTGGGTCTGTGAACTCATCCAGCGAGGCTTAAAGACCAGGCACTCTGGGGACGGTACAAACTCCACCTCGTGCAACATGGGCCCCACGCCCACCATGGTGGCCACTGCAAGGCCCTCCTCCGGTGGGGTGCAAGTGGACAAGGGTCAGCTGGAGTCCACGAGCTCTTCACGTCCTCTTCCGGGGCCTGCAGCATGTCTTCCAGGAGGAGAATGGCTCCTCTTGGAGAGCCCAGCGTCGCGTCCTCTTCCTCTGCTTCTTCTTCTCTGACTGAGGGTGCGGGGCTGCAGCACCTCGCAGGAAGTGACCTTGTGGCCAATCCCTCTGCGGCAGCACCACGCAGGATTCCTCCGCCCTTGGGGACTCTTTTATTCCTCCTACCAGACCCCACAGCACCCAGCTGTGCTTCCTCTCTTCTCCCTGGGAAGTTCTGTGTGGCCAGAAGGGGCCTGAGGCTCCTCCTGCACTGGGCTCTAGAGAACAAGGGGAGAGATGCAGGTGCTTTTCTGTCAAGGAATTAAAGTACCTACACTACCACAGGCTACACCAATTATACACTAGGAGCCAGGAGCTCAATTCACTTCTCCCATGTGGCTGGCATGGAATAAACTATTTGAGCTATCACCTTTAGGCTTCCATGTTGAGCATGATCAGAAAGCCAGGTCTGGGAACAGAGCCAGGCACTCCACCATGGTATGAAGGTGTGAAAGGCATTATTATCACCATTTGACTAATGTCTACCTCCCTGAAAGAATTAATATCATGCGAAGAAATGGTAGGTCCCACCCAAAACCAAAAGAAATTCCTTGAGAATTTAGAGTGAGAGGAAGAAGTATTAATAGTGAATGAATTTTGACAAAAGAACTAGTGTAGACTTGAAAGTGGTTTTGGGAAGATGGGAGAAATTAAGGTTGATGACAACAGCTGTCCAAACTAGCATCATTGCAGAAATAATTAAGGGGAAATAGTTGGAAATATTTAATATGTAGAAATGCATGGATATATGCATTGGTGCATCAAGGCAAGGAAAAATTAAAACCATTTTCATTTCATATCAGATTACACACTCCAGTGCAGAATTTCATTATACTTCATAGAAAAAAAATGAGAAAATGTGTTGATTATGGTGTTGCGTGGGGGGGTGTTAACAATGGTGAAGTGTGACATTCTTGAGGCATAATAGTGGAGATTATGAAAGGACTCAATGGGGGAACAAGAGAGCTGTCTAGATTACAGACCTGAATTGTGGAGTCATCAATTGCTATCACAACTAAATTTGATAAATAATAGAGGGAGCTGGGCCCGGCGGCGTGGCCTAGTGGCTAAAGTCCTCGCCTTGAATGCCCCGGGATCCCATATGGGCACTTGTTCTAATCCCATCCAGCTCCACTTCCCATCCAGCTCCCTGCTTGTGGCCTGGGAAAGCAGTCGAGGATGGCCCAATGTTTTGGAACCCTGCACCCGCATGGGAGACCTGGAAGAGGTTCCTGGTTCCCGGCATCGGATCTGCGCACACTGGCCCGTTGTGGCTTACTTGGGGAGTGACTCATCGGACGGAAGATCTTCCTCTCTATCTCTCCTCCTCTCTGTATATCTGACTTTGTAATAAAATAAATAAAATCTAAAAAAAAAAGAATAGGTGATATTTCAGTAGACAGTGAAAAAATATGCCTTGAATAGAAAATTATGGAAGATACCACAACAATATAGCATTATGAAGAACAAACTAAAAATACTCAATGCTTTCAAGTGTTGTGTAAAATCAAATAAAACAGTGGTCAAACATTTGCTGTCAGTATGGAATGAGAGAGGAAAGTAACTGGATTAGATTGAATGAAGTCACGCACATGGTCAAAGGCAATTTGTAACAGACAGAACTGGGCCTGGATGATAGCATAATGGTTAAGGTCCTCGCCTTGAACATACTGGGATCCCATTTGGGCGCCAGTTCTAATCCTGGCAGCTCCACTTCCCATCCTGCTCCGTGCTTGTGGCCTGGGAAAGCAGTCGAGCACGGTCCAAAGCCTTGGAACCCTGCAGCCGCGTGGAAGACCTGGAAAGAGGTTCCTGGCTCCTGCTTCGGATCAGTGCAGCACCAGAAACTGCAGCCACTTGGGGAGTGAATCATCGGAAGGAAATTTTCCTCTCTGTACATATGCCTTTCCAATAAAATAAATCAATCTTTAAAAAACAGATAGAACTTATGGGAAAATTAAAAACGGAAACCATGAATATAAGTATGTGCTTTAAAAATATATTGAGAAAAGGAGAGACAGAAAACAAGAGATGACTTCTCTTCACTCCTGGCTCATTCACTGTCCAAATGAGCTTGAGCTTTTTCTGGGTTACCCACACATGTGCCAGGGATCCAGGCTCCCCAGCTGGGAGCCTGAAAGGAAGTGAGGCAGCTGGGACTCAAAGTGGTGTGAGCCATGGTCTCACGCACTGCACCACAGCAGCATTCCCATGCTGCATGAATTCCAACCACCACACAAACAAAAGGAAATGTTTAGGTACAACCACGCACATCTAAACCAATCTTCATAGCAGTGCAGTTCATTGTAACAAATATCTCAAAACTATCCCACTTTAATAAATAAATGACATTTCTGTGATGAATCATGCTGCTTTCAAACATTTGTGGAATGTGCAATAATGTGGGAAAACTCTGCTTGGTTTATTAATTCACATTTCCATGGACTTACCACAGACTTCTCATACACACTGACTTTAGTTTTCTTGGACAAAATTGTAGTTATTTTTCAATTCATTTTGTTCATGAACTTTTAAAAAAGATTTATTTATTTATTGGAAAGGCAGATGTGTAGAGAGGAAGAGAGACAGAGAGGAAGATATTTCATGTGACAATCCACTCCCCAAGCAGCTGCAATGGCCAGAGCTGCATCAACCCAAAGCCAGGGGCCTGGGGCCTCTTCTGGGTCACCCATGCAGATGCACGATTTGAAGGCTTTGGGCCATCTGTGACTGCTTTCCCAGGCCACAGGCAGGGAGTTGGATGGGAAGCGGGGGCCACCGGGATAGAACCGGTGCCCATATGGGATCCAGGTGGGTTTAAAATGAGAACCTTAACCGCTACACCTCAAAATAAATCAATCTTAACAAAAACCTTCTGCCCTTTCCTTCAAAGACATGTAAATAGAAGGAATAAACTCAATCACCAATTCATTGCCCATTGGTCATACATACCTAAGAGATGTGTCCAGATATTGCTTGTCTCTGTGTGTATTCTGAAGTGCTCTTTAAACAGGCCTGGAGGCAAGCCAAGACAAGGAATTTAGCCACTAGACTAGCATGGTGGGCCCATGGTTTACTTTTCAAAATACTTTTCAGAAAGGTGGAGGGGCTTATCTTCGCCATTTGAGGGTTCATCCTGCAAATGTCCCTAAAAACTCCCAGGTCACAAGCAGGGAGCTATATATGTGTACAGAACATGCGGATTCTGAGCACACATTTGGCCTAACAACTGAGATGCTCTTCACCTGCATCCCAGCCTGGAGAGCCTGGTTGAGGTCGTGGCTCCTCACCATCCTGCTGATGCAGACCCTGGGAGCCAGCAGGTGATGGTGTAAGGGGTGCCATTAGTGTCACCCACGTGGGACATTGGGATTGAGTTCTTGGCTCCTGGCTTTAGCCTGACCCAGCCTTGGCCACTGCAGGCATTTGGGCTAACTGAAGGGAGCTCTTGAGCTCTCTCACTAGGGGGCATGTGATTAAGAGGCTCCTGTGCAGACAGCAATGGGAATAGTTACACATAAACCAAGTTAGCTTCTCAAGAGCTACTGGAGTCAGGCAGGGGAAACAATGCCTCACCTCGTTATAACCCTGTCATGATGAGTCACATAGAAGAAAGCAAAGACAAGAGTTGTCCAGGCATGCCACCCTTCCCCTACTCCAAGGATGGATGCAGAGAGAGTTGCCTCCTGCGTGGGCAAGGGAGGACCAGGGCCATTATGAAAAATTCAGATGGCAGCCCTTGTCCTGGCCCCAGGCCCAAACCAGAACAGTGAGCATTGGGAACTTCTACTGCCAGGTGGCCTCTGACAGCCTGCCCCAACCACCAGCAGGAAACAAAACTACAGCTGTGCAGGACACACTTCAGAGCTCAAAGCCAGCCTGTTATGCTGAGACCGGCATCTAATGAAGCCTACAGGACTCCAGTTTCTCACCAGTGCTCCTAGACTGGCATCATGCAGAGCCCTGAGCTCTGGAGGTTTGGACTCATTTTGGCCTGTGTCACTGCTGGCCTCTGGTAGGTTAGATCAACAACCCTGGGACTTTGCAGGGACCTCTGACTATGGGACCCAGCCTGTGACCAGCTCAGGCGGTCAGAGCCCTGCTTTGTCACTCTCTTCCAACCTTAGGTGAACAGCAACAGGTCACAGCACTGTGCCTTTAGGTTCATGTTGGATTAATAAAGCAGAACCTAATGGCTACCATCTCAAGGTAAGTGTCAGGAACATAACAGACACTTCTTATCTGGTGAGACAGACTTGTGCAAGTACGAATGATCATTTGCCTCTTACAGGCCTTTGTGCCCTCAAGACCACAAATGACCTGGCGACTAAGAGACTCAGAATAAACACCTAGGACTGCCAGAGTATCTGGGGGCTTTCTCATCATACCGAATATAACACTGGAGAGCCAGCAAGGAGTCACAGGTCTATTCTGGGTAGTACCAGGTCAATAAAATGCAGCAATGAACAGACCCTAACAGTCCCTGGCCCCAGAGCACGGCAGAGCAGATGAGCAGATGAGCAGTCTTCTACCTAAGCCAGCATCAGCAGTGGCTGACAGCTGTAGCCCAGGCAGTGAGCCCTGCAGCAACAGACAGGTCTAGTTCTATCTCCAGGTTTCACTGGTCTTGGTGGCCAGAAGGCCCCAGACATTATCTAGCACTGTAGCATTCATGGTCAAAAGACAAGGACAGGCTCAGGAAGAGGCTTGTAGGAATGCATGACCGTTTTTAAGGAATACTCCCAGTTCATACTGAACAACACATTAACAGCAGATTTACCTAAATTGGAGTCTGAGAAGTACAACCCATCAATAGCAGACCTGGGGCAAATCATGGCTCAGGTATTTCCTGTCTAGTGCTGAAAAAGCAGAAGAGTCCAGAGGCTCGGAGGACACACACTGCTCAGAATTCCTAGGACACCAGAAATGTAGCCAGAGCAGCGTAGTTAACCCTTCAGTATACAACACTAGGTATCAACAAGCATCGAGGACTTTCTGGGAACCTTTCCTAAATAGCAAAACGCATGCCAGAAAAATCAATCATCCTGAAATTCCCAAATTCTTGGATGATGATTTCAAAATAGCTGTCTTAATGACGTTCAACAAAAACCAAAAGAACACAAAGAAATAATCCAATAGCCAAACAGAGATTTGATAGGTATGAATTACATAAAATCAAGCAGAAGTCCTTCAACTGAAAAGCACACTTTAGTGATTTTTAAACATGACACAAGGCACCATACCAGAACAGACCAAACAGAACAATCACTGTACCCAAAGACAGGATATCTGAAAATATAGAACTGGAGAAGAAAAAATTTAAAAGGGATGAAAAAGCTTATGGATAAAATGGGATAGCATGAAAAGAGCAAATACTTGGATTATTAGGATTCAAGAGGGATTTAAGAATGTCTCAAAGGAAAAGAAAGCATATTCAAAGAAGTGATGACAGAAAACTTTCCAAACCTAAAGATACAACCACATCAAGTATAAAGGTCACCAGTTGGATTCAACCCAGCCAAGCCTACCCCAAAACATTACAATCCAGTTCTCCAAGACGATTCTTATAGCTACAAGAGAGAACAAATCACTCCCATCTGAACCTCCCACATCGGATCCTCGCAGGGTCCAATGACATTGGAACAATTTTAAAAACTTTGTGGGAAATGCACACTATGAAAAAATGAAGCAGAAATTTCAAAATTGCTTTGTACTAGAACAGACTTATTTCTAATTCCACCTTTTCCTCAAACTTTCTGAAGTAGTGTTCTATGTCCACAGACCTTACTCATGTGTCATAAACTGAGGACAATGATTAACTCAGCTGTCACATCAGCTGGTTTGGCAAGGAGGATAACCATGAGTGACATAAAAAGTGACAGCACATGTAGAATGGGCTGGTTTATCAAAATAAGCACAACGATTAGGAGAATTGTGTGTGTGTGTGTGTGTGTGTACATTTCCACCATTCATGCACACACACATACATACATAAGGAAATAATATTTTGGAGTCAGCCCCATGGCATGGCAGGCAAAGCTGCCACCTGTAGAGCCACACTAATATATGGTTGTTACTTAAACTTCTGGCTTCTCTACCTCTGATCCAACCATTTATAACTTTACTATAAGGACTAAAACATTGTAGTCATGGGCTGGCATAGTGGTGTGCCATCCCATTTGAGCACCAAATCACATTCCAGCTGCTCCACTTCTGAGCCTGTCCCTGAGGAATGGTCTGGGCAAGCAGCAGAGGATGACTCAAGTCCTTGAGCTCCTGCACACATGTGGGAGGCCAGGAAAAAGCTTTGGCTCCCAACCGTGATCAGGCCCAGCTCTGACCGTGGTGGCCATTTGGAAAGTGAACCAGTGGAAGGAAGATCCTCTATCTGTCTCTCCTGCTCTCTGTAAATTAGTCAAATAAAATATATAAATTGTGCAATAATAATAACAAAAACAACATTAAAGCATCCCAACATGGAGCCTGTTACTACGACATAGCATTAACTTAAGCTGCCACCTACAGTGCCAGCATTCCCTATCAGGTCCTGGTTCAAGCCCAACTGTTCCACTTATGATTCCACCTTCTGCTAACACATCCTGGGGAGCTGGAGAAGACAGTCTAGGCGCATGAGTTCCTGCCACCAATGTGGAAGACTAGAATGGAGTTCCTGGCTCCTGACCTCAGCCTGGCCCAGCCCTGTATGTTAGAAGCCATTTGGGGAGTAAAACAGTCAATGCAAGATAGCATCCTTTCTGTCTCACTTTGTTGTTCTCCCTTATAAATAAAAACAAAATATTTCTCAAAAATGTTTTTTTTTTCAAAATATGGGCAGGGAACAGAATATAGAAAGTATTAAGACTTTCGCCTCTTTGTGTTTTCTGTTTGTTTCCTTCTCTATGGTAAGTTGTTACCACCTCAAGAGTTTATCACAGTCAGTAAAGTTTTCTGTAAGCCTGAAAGTAACTACAACACAAAACTTACTAATAGACTTAGCAAGGAAATCAAAGTACACCACTAGAGAAAATCACTAAACCACAAATGAAGACTGAGGGGAACGGGCGGACAATAAAAACACACAGGTCTCAAAATGGCAGCAGTAAGACATAACCAATCAATAAGGATCTTAAATGTCAACAGACTAAATCCTCCAATTAAAGGCACAGACAGGGGTGCCAGTGTTGTGGTGGCAGCAAGTGAAGCCACCACCTGGCATGGGGTACCAGTTGATGTCCTGGCTGCTCCACTTCCGACCCAGCTCTCTGTGCATGTACCTGGGAAAGCAGTGGAAAGGGCCGCAGGCTTTGGGTCTGTGCACTCAAGTAGGAGACCCAGACAGGGTTCCAGGTTCCTTGCTTCAGCCTGGAAACAAGATGTTGTAGACATTGAGGGAGTGAGCCATGCTCACGTGCACTCTTTCATTGCTTTCTCTCTCGCTGTCTCTCTGTAATTCTGCCTTTCAATAAATCTCTAAGACAAAAACTACTGAGAGAAAACACAGGGGAAATTAGGACACTGAAATGAGCAGTGATTTTTCTAGATCAGACTGAAAACATATAGTCAGTGATCCTTTTCCACAGAAGAAGGAAAACAACCTAGCAAACAAACGACCGACAGGATGCGAGAAAATACGCACACTACGCACCTGACAGGGGACTGGTACACAGAAACAGAAACAGCTAAAAAGCAAAAACACCATCAATAACCCAATTAAAGCAGATAGGAGATCTACAGTTAAGCCACCATCAATATCGTATACCATTTGAGTTCACTTTTGGTCCAACTTCCTGCTAATACATCTGGGAGGGTAGTGGAAAATGACCCCACGTATGTGGGCCCCTGCTATACACGTGGGGATGAGGATGCAGTGCTTGACCCCTGACTTCTGTGCAGACATGGATGCTGCAGCTATTTGAAGCATGAACCAGCAGGTGGAAGAGATACTCACTCCCTGGAACCCCTTCCCCTCCTTTTTAACAAAGATTTATCTAGCTAGCTGGCTGAAAGAGCTACAGGAGTGGGGGAGGGAGACACAGAGTTCAATCTTCAACTGCTGGTTCATTCCCCAAATGGCCCCAATGGCCACGTCTGGACCAGGCCTAAGCCAAAAGAGTCTGGGTCTCCCATGTGAGTATAAGAGCCCAAAGAACAGGGCCATCCTCTCCTACTCCCCCAGGCTATCACCACAGAGCTGGATCCAAAGTGGAACTGCCAGGATACAAACCACACCCATATGGGATGCAAGCTGTTCCAGGCAACAGCATCACTTACCGCCAGTCCCCTACTCTGTCTTACAAAAAATGATGGAGAAGATACAAAGAAAAGGGGATCCTTGCACACTGTTTATGGTATTATACAGAGGCTCCTCAAAAACTGGAACCTAGAATTACCATATGATCTAGCAATTCCACTACTGGGAAAATTCCAAAGGGAGATGAAATTCATCCGCCGAGCTATCTGCACTCCACAAGAGCCAAGAAATGGAAACAACCTAAGAATCCCTGCACTGATGAATGTCTAAAGAAAATGGGGATGTCAACACGGAAATGTAACTCAGTCAGAAAAGGATGAGATTTTGTCATTTACAACACCTTGACTGAACCATAGGTGATAACACCAAGCAAAGCATGGTAAGATAAATATCATATGATCTCACTCACATGTTGCCTTAAAAAAAATAGCAATCTCATAAAAGCTAAAAATATAATTGCGCTTACCAAAAGCAGGGTGCCAAGTCGGGAGGGAAGGATGGGCAAAGGTTGGTTCATAGACACTGGATCATTGCTAGGTGGCAGGAGGTTTGGGGTTCTACCGCACAGTAAGGTGACTGCAAAATCCTTTTCTCTCACTTGCTCTGTCTCCCTGTAACTCTCCCTTCTAAATAAAAATTTTTCTTTACTAATTATTTGTAAAACCTTACTAAGACCATTCAGAAGACCTCCCCTGCCCTCATTTTACCACAGATTTTTCCCACAGGAAGCTGAATGCTAAAGTACTCACTCTGTTTAGGGTTTCTGGTTGGCAATAACTAAACAAACAGCATGGAAATGAGAGGACACCACCATCTTACCTTACAAACAAACTCTTCCATTCTTTCCATAGCATGATGGGCTGGCAGGAGAGGGGACATGCCCAGAAACCCCTCATCTTCATGGGAAACTTCTTCACTGCACTCATGTTCCTCAGAGCTCTGTAAGGAAACCAGAGAAACGGTGACAGAATGTGAATCAAATGATACAATAAACACTTTTTTTTCCCTTTCTGCAGATGGTACTTACACTCTTTCTTTTTAAGATTTGTTTTTATTGGAAAATCAGATAAACCAAGGGGAGGAGAGACAAGAGGAAGATCTTTCATTGGCTGGTTCACTCCCAAATCAGCTGCAACAGCGGGTGCTGTGCCAATCCAAAGCCAGGAGCCCAGAGCCTCTTCCAGGTCTCCCACACAGGTGCAGGGTCCCAAGGCTTTGAGCCATCCTCAACTGCTTTCCCAGGCCATAGGCAGGGAGCCAAAGGGGAAGTGGGACTGCTGGGATATGAACATGCATCCATATGAGATCCTGGTGCATGCAAGGGGAGGACTTTAGTCACTAGGCTACCGCATCGGGCCTATAATCAAACCCTCTTTCTGTCAAGTATAAGACCTGAGTGAAATACCCACACCCTAATGAACAGAGTCAGCTTACTACCCAGCTAACGCTAACATGCATGAGTAGTTACTATGTTCTCCTGCTGACACACATGGGGCAGGGAGCGAAGGACTGCCAACCATCCCACCACCCTCCATGCCAATTTAACAGGCCCACAGACTTACTCCTCACTGTCTTGTCTCACTTTCCACGATGCGCGAGTCCCCACCAAAACCTACCCGAGATTACTGGACCCACTGCAGCACCACCCTCAATCCTACCTACCTCCTTTGAATTTTCAGTCTGGTTCTTCCCAGAACCCCACCTCTTATCCTACAAAAGCGGCAAGCCCAGCCCAGATGTGGGCAACCCTTCCTCTCAAAGTTGCCAGCACTCACTCAGGATCGCATAGTACTATCTTTCCCCCTTTCCATAAATCCTGCTTTTCTACTCACATTAGCTGTGTTTCCAACTATACTCTTTTTTTTAAAAATTTTATTTTAAATTCATTAATTACTTTGCATTATGTGACACAGTTTCATAGATACTTGGATTCTCCCCACCCCTCCCCAAACCCTCTCACCATGGTGGATTCCTCCACCTTGTTGCATAACCACAGTTCAAGTTCAGTTGAGATTCTCCCATTGCAAGCATATACTAAACATAGAGTCCAGCATCTTATTGTTTAGTCAAGTTCAACGGCTTCTTAGGTATACCCTCTCTGGTCTGACGACAGAGCCAGCAGAGTATCATCCCGATCAATTAAAAGCTCCAACATACCATCAGCAAAAATGGGAAGGTCTGTTCAATAAATGCTGTTGGGACAACTGGCTGATAGCCTGTAGAAACAAAAAGATAGACCCACATCTCTCACCATATACTAAGATCAAATCCAAATGGATAAAAGATTTAAACCTACATCCAGAAACCTTCAAACTTTTGGAAGAAAATGCTGGAAACACACTGCAACACTTAGGGGTAGGCCCTCACTTCCTAAAAAAGACTCCAAAAGCAGTAGAAATCAACAAAGTAAAAAGGCAACCCACAGAATGGGAGAAGATCTTCGCACATGACATAGGTGATAGAGGGCTAATCTCCAGAATATAAAAAGAGCTACAAAACAGCCAAAATGTCAAAACAAACAAGCCACTCAAGAAATGGGCATGGGAAATGGGCAAACACTTCACAAAGGAACAAACCCAAATGCCAAATAAACATATGAAAAAATGCTCAATTCCCTGGCAATAAGGGAAATCCAAATTAAAACATCAATGAGGTACCACCTAACACCACTAAGACTGGCCCACATGAATAAAAGCACCAACAACACTTGTTGGCGAGGTTGCAGGGAAAAGGGATCCCTACTCCACTGCTGGTGGGGCTGCAGGCTGGTACAGCCTCTATGGAAATCAGTATGGAGAATATTCAAACAACTCAAATTCAACATACCGTATGATCCAGCAATAGCACTCCTAGGAATATATCCAGAACACTTGTTTTATGAGAAACCAACATGCACTCCTATGTTCATAGCAGCACAATCAGTAATTGCAAAAACATGGAAGCAGCCAAAATGCCCATCAACAGAGGATTGGATAAGAAAGCTATGGTTCATCTACTCCATAGAATACTACTCAGCTATTAAAAAAAACAAAATGCAGTTCTTTGTGGCCAGATGGGCCAAACTGGAAACCGTAATGCTAAGGGAAATGAGCCAATCCCAAAAGGTTAAATACCACATGTTTGCCTTAATTTAAGATGACACGATGCTATGTATAACAAGTTATGTTATGAATGTTATATGTTGTGTATAAACTAAAATGGAAATGCCAACTATACTCTTAAATGCTAGAACACAAGAACATAGCTAAAATTTAGCTACGGGTCTCAAAGGCTCTTGCCCTCCACAGCCCTCTGAGCAGCCCACCCCTTAATAACATTCTGACAGACAAAAGGATTCTTCACTAAAATAGCTTCCCTCTGATTCAGCTGTAAATTCCTGGAGTAGCATCACTTGTTTTTTTTTTTAAAGATTTATTCCTTTTATTACAGCCAGATATACACAGAGGAGGAGAGACAGAGAGGAAGATCTTCCGTCCGATGATTCACTCCCCAAGTGAACTACAACGGGCTGGTGCGCGCCGATCTGAAGCCGGGAACCTGGAACCTGGAACCTCCTCCGGGTCTCCCAGGCAGGTGCAGGTCCCAATGCATTGGGCCGTCCTCGACTGCTTTCCCAGGCCACAAGCAGGGAGCTGGATGGGAAGTGGAGCTGCCGGGATTAGAACTGGCACCCATATGGGATCCCGGGGCTCTCAAGGCGAGGACTTTAGCCGCTAGGCCATGCCGCCGGGCCCTTTTTTTTTTTTTAAGAATTATCTTCATGGAACACAGTATATAAAGTTCAGAAAGTGGACCACCTTTCTCACATACAAAAGTCAATCATTTTCTCTGAGGCAAAAGAAGAAAAGAAAAACTAACCTTTACTAATCTTTTAAAAAGAATTTTATAAAATACACAAAACAATATTATGTATTGTATTCACTCTATGTAAGTCAAATCAAATGCATTCAGAACCATGATAACTCACAGCAAAATCAAGCATGAAAAGTTGATTAACTAAAATGTCAATATTGAACTCTTAACTATTTATTTTTATGGATTTCTGAAGGAAGACCTATACCTACCTTTCTAAGTCACCTTCACCTGGTCCTTAGTATCACAGGTTTTCACCAACTGCTGTAGGTAACTGCAGACACAATGCTTCATTACGGACATCACCATCCAAATGATGGGAAAAAATCCAGAACCACATTTTAGCCTAAGACCACATTTCTGAGAGTTTTTTAATGAAGATTCTGACCTTACACTCATTTTAAATTGTGTTATGCAGTAGGCATTTGATATAGTGCTTATCAGAGAGGACATCCATTTTGTGGTGCTGTACACGGCTAAAGCCCTGGCTCCCTCTCCCAACTCTGGCTTCCTGCTAGTGGGAGGCAGCAGCAATGGCTTCCCAAGTAGGCTCCTGGCACCTACTTGGGAGACCTGGACTGAATTCTGGGCTCCCAGCTTGTGGGTACTTGGTGAGTGAACCAATAGATGAGAGGTCCCTCTCTTCAACCATACAGAATAGTCTCTCAAATTTAAAAATCTGCCATTAGGGCCCAGCACAATGGCCTAATGGCTAAAGCCATTGCCTTGAACCTGCCTGGATCCCATATGGGCAATGGTTCTAATCCCATCAGACCTGTTTCCCATCCAGCTCCCTGCTTGTGGCCTGGGAAAGCAGTCTAGGATGGCCCAAGGCCTTGGGACCCTGCACCCATATCAGAGACTGAGGAAAATTCCTGGCTCCTGACTCCTGGCTTCAGATTTGGCTCAGTTCCAGCTGTTGTGATCACCTGAAGAGTGAGTTTTCAGACAGAAGATCTATCGCTCCTCCTCTGTATACCTGACTTTGCAATAAAAATAAATACATAATTTTTTTAAAAAAGCATGTATCATTAGGGGCCAGGATTGTGGCATAGCCTATTAAGCTGCTACCTCCAAGACCAGATTCCCATGTTGGCATCAGGTCAAGTAATGGTTGGTCTACTTTCAACTCAACTCTGTTAGTTCACCTGGGAAAACATAAGAAAATAACACAAGTACTCGAGTCCCTGCCACGCACATCAGAGACCAAGATAAATCTCCTGCCTTTGGCAGGGCCCAGTCCTGGCCCTTGAAGCCACATATAGAGTGAATCAGGGAAATGGGGGGGGTCTCTTTCTGCCTCACCCTAACTCTACTTGTTGAATAAAGTCAATCAATCTGTCGGGGGCCAGTGCTGTGGCAAAGAGCAGATAAAGTTGCCATTTACAATGCTGGTATCCCATGAGTCCCAGCTTTTCCATGTCCCATCTAGCACCCTGATAATGTTCCAGGAAAAGCCGTGGAGGAAGCCCCCCTGCATGGGAAACCCCAATGAAGCTCTTGGCTCCTTGCTTTGTGCTGGACCACTCTTACCACTGCAACCATTTGGGGAGTGAACCAGCACAAGGAATATCTGTCTCAATCTCTGAAAACACTGCCTTTCAAATAAACACACAAATAAATAGCTAAATAAATTCACAAATCATAAAAGTATAATTAAAAATGATTTCAGGTCCCAGAGAGGTAGCCTAGAAGCTAAAATCCTCACCTTGCAAATGTCAGTATCACATACACACACAAGTTCTACTCCTGGCCTCCCTGCATCACATTCAGTTCCCTCCTCGTGGCCTGAGAAAGCAGTCGAGCACATCCCAAAGCTATGGGACCATACCTGCGTGGGAGACTGGGAAGAATCTCCAGGCTTTGGATCAGCATTGCTTCGGTTTTGCAGGTGTTTGGGGAGTGAACCAGTGGATGGAAGATCTTTCTTTCTGTCTCTCCTCCCCTCTGTATATCTGACATTCCAATGAAAATAAAATAAATGTTAAAAAAACTATCACTCTAAGGTTAACACAAATTTTGGCAAATACCAGTCTAAATTCTCCTCCCTTAGTTACTGAGCTATTGCTCACCCTAAGAGATAATGCTTGCCACAACCACTAAGCTGAGTTACAAGCACAATAAAACTCATATAAGCCACATAAGACTGCAGAGTAACAGGACTCCTCAAATACATTCCGACTTGAGAAACAGAATAAAAATCACAAGCTCAACACAGAACACTACCCAAATGTACATTAGAAGATCCATGGGAAATGGAATCAAATCAATTTTTAAATTCATGCACTCCTAAAAGACTTACTTATTTTTATTGGAAAGACAGATCTACAGTGGAAAGGCAGAAAATATTCCACTGAGTGGCTCACTCCCCAAATGCCCACAACAACTGGAGCTGACAACCTGAAGCCAAGAGCCAGGAGTTTCTTGCTGGTCTCCAAAGTAGGTACAGAGTCCCAAGCCTTTGGGCTATCCTCCACTGCTTTCCCAGGACACAAGCAGGGAGCTGGACTGGAAGTGGAGCAGCCAGAACATGAACCAGTGCCTAAATGGGAGGATTACCCTGTTGAGCCATTGCTCCAGGCCCTGAAGTTATTGTTGGGAGACAGACACTGAGCCACAGCAGGCCAAGCAGACTGGCATCCACAGGGTACTGCCATGGCAGCTGTTTCCAATCCAGCTCAGTGCTAATATCCCTGGGAAGGCAACAGATAACAGCCCAATTTCTTGGACCCTCTACTACCCATGTGGGAGCCTGAACCTAGGGTTTCATCACGCTGGCTTAAAGATGGTCTTGCTTTAGCAATTTGTAGCCATTTAGGGAGTGAATCAGCAGAGAGGATCTCTCCACCTCTCTGCCTTTCACATAAATAAGTCATTCTAATAGAATTTTATTTTGATATGAGAAAATAGGAATGTCCATGCAGGTTTTAACATTTGCATTCTTGTCAACTTTATTGACACCTCATGTATAAATTCAAAATTGTACCAAAATAAATGTACCAAAATACAAACTTGTTGAGGTATCCTCACATATTCCTCAAAATATGGCATTTGCAGGATGGTGTTTCTTTTGCACATTGTCTATCACATGATCTAAGGAGCACTAATCACATTAATCTCACAGCAGAGCATAAACTAACCTCTAACGAGAACTGGAATCCATCCATTCTATCTCTTCATGCATGCATGCATGTCACTGTCAGACCCTCCTTCAGAAGCAATGCTGCCCTCCAACTAGTGAAGTGCCTAGTTTCATAAATGTACAGCGCTCTGATCCAATTTCTAAGCCAAGTACAAGTTTTACCTTGCTTAAAGCACACAGATCCAGAATGTTCTACCACGGCAATTTTCAAAGTAGATCCTGGAAGTTCCCAAAATTTTGCTAGTTGATCCAAGAAGTCCAGTTCCACTCTAGTCAATGCCTAAGATCATTAAAACACAGAAATCAGAACTGAGTGATGGGTGAAAGCAAATAAATCTTACATAATAAAAGTACTTTTTATCTCTAAAAGCATGCAGACTTATCATTTGTTTTAGCTCAGCTCATAAAACAAGCAAATAACTAAACAGACAAAATACTTCTAATAAGCATTTCTTATTAAGGCAAAAAAATTTCTCTAATGTGCAAAAAGCATTTATATTAGTAACAAAAAATCTCAAATTGGTTTAATTTTATGATTCAAAAGGAAGTTAAGTACATCTGATTACCCTCAGTTATTTTGCAATATATCATTTCCTCAACAGATGAAAATATATTTTAGGTATGTCAACCCTCTATCTCACCGATATTAAGATATTTTTCATCAGCTATCTAATTACTACAGACTAAAGAAGGCTCAGCATTATGACTCAATGGCCAAATCCTCACATTACACCTACAGGATCCCATTTGGGATTTGTGCCCTGGCTGCTCCATTTCCCATCCAGCTCTCTGCTTGCAGTCTGAGAAATCAATAGAGGACCGCCCAAAGCCTTGAGATCCTGCACCAACAGGGGACAGCCAGAAGCTCCAAGCTCCTGACTTCAGATTGGCTAGCCAGGAGGTGGAAGATCTTTCTCCCCTCCTCTGTGTAAATCTGCCTTTTCAATAAAAATAAATAAATAAATAAATCTTAAAAAGAGAGAAAGAGACACAGAAACAGATAATAAAAAAAAGAAAGGAAGTAATATCCATTAACCTCCTAGAAAATATTTTAGGAAGATGTGGAAGTCAAAACCCCTCATCAAATAATAAATCTCACCTATCAAAAATGTCCATTTTGGACCTAGCATGACAGTGCAACAAGTTCATCCTCGGCCGTATGGTGGCAATAACAGGTGCTCCCCTCTTCTGATCCTGCTCTCTGCATATGGACAGGGAGGCAAATGAAGATGCCTTGGGCCCCTGGACACACAGCAGATTCCAAAGAAGCTTGTGCGTCCCACCTTCAGACCAGCGATTTGGTGCATGATCCTGCCAATGCAAGACCTTCCCTATCTCTCCTTGGCTCTCTGTAAAGTCAGCCTTTCATGTGAAAACAAAATCTTTTTTAAAAAATGCATTTTGTATTCTTCAGTAGTTTTTTTTTAAAACAGCAATATTTTTTATTGTAAACTCAGATACAGAGAGAGGAGGAGAGACAGAGAGGAAGATCTTTCATCCGATGATTCACTCCACAAGAGGCCACAGTAACCAGAGCTGAGTTGGTCCAAAGCCAGGAGCCAGGAGCCTCTTCCAGGTCTCTCACACGGGTGCAGCATCCCAAGGCTTTGGGCCATCCTTGACTGCTTCCCCAGGCCACAAGCAGGGAGCTGGATGGGAAGCACGTCTGCCAGGATTAGAAACAACACCCAAATGGAATCCAGGCACATTCCAGGGGAGGACTTTAGCCACCAGGGTAAGGTGCCAGTCCCTAATGATACATTTTTGTACCACACTGAAGAACCATCTGACAATGTGGCAACTGGGGTTGGGGGGAACAGCAACACATATATAGGCTTCAGGTGGGCCTGGCAGGATGGCTCAGTGGCTCACGCCTCACACGCAAGGGGAACCCATATGGGCATCAGTTTATCTCCTGGATGCTCCACTTCTCATCTAGCTCACTGCTTGTGGCCTGGGAAAGCAACCCTGGGACCCTGCACCTGTGTGGGACACCTGGAAGAGGCTGCTAGTTCTTTTTTTTTTTTTTAATTTATTTATTTTTATTACAAAGTCAGATATACAGAGAGAAGGAGAGACAGAGAGGAAGATCTTCCGTCTGATGATTCACTCCCCAAGTGAGCCACAACGGGCCAGTGCGCGCAGATCCGATGCCGGGAACCAAGAACCTCTTGCGTGTCTCCCACGCGGGTGCAGGGTCCCAATGCATTGGGCCATCCTCGACTGCTTTCCCAGGCCACAAGCAGGGAGCTGGATGGGAAGTGGAGCTGCCGGGATTAGAACCGGTGCCCACATGGGATCCCGGAGCGTTCAAGGCGAGGACTTCAGCAGCTAGGCCACGCCGCCGGGCCCAAGGCTGCTGGTTCTTAACTTAGATTTGGCTCAGCTCCAGCAGCTGCAGCCATTTGGAAAGTGAACCAGCAGATGGAAGATCTTTCTCTCTATATAAATCTGCCTTTCAAGTAAAAACAAACAAATCTTTTGAAAAAATTAAACCTGACAAGTTGGAACTTCATAATATTCTATCCTGGGAACCTGGCAACATAAAGAAATAAAAAGTATTCACGTTGGGCCCGGTGGCGTGGCCTAGCGGCTAAAGTCCTCACCTTGAACGCCCCGGGATCCCATATGGGCGCCAGTTCTAATCCCGGCAGCTCCACTTCCCATCCAGCTCCCTGCTTGTGGCCTGGGAAAGCAGTCGAGGACAGCCCAATGCATTGGGACACTGCACTCGCGTGGGAGACACGGAAGAAGTTCCTGGTTCCCGGCATCGGATCGGAGCAGCACCGGCCCGTTGCGGCTCACTCGGGGAGTGAATCATCGGATGGAAGATCTTCCTCTCTGTCTCTCCTTCTCTCTGTATATCTGATTTTGTAATAAAAATAAAAAATAAATCTTAAAAAAGAAAGAAAGAAAAAAGTATTTGTGTTTCAAAGACAGAAGAAATGATTCAAATTTATAGATTTTATTTACAGAAAAATATAAGAACAGCGTGTACAGAGATTAAAAAGAGAAATAAAAAGAAGGAAGGATGGGATGAGAAGATGAGTGTTTGCAGGAGAGGGAGGAAGGGCATTATCAAGATATTCTTTTTTTGTTTTTATTGGAAAGGCAGAGTTGGAGGAAGAAGGAGAGACAGAAAGAACTTCCATCTGCTGGTTCACTCTCCAAATGGTTTTAATGAGAGGAACCTGGCAATCCAAAGCCAGGAGCCAGGAATTTCTTTTGGATCTCCTAAGTAGGTACAGGAGCTCAAGGATTTGAACATTCCTAGGTCATAGGCAGGGACCTGGATGGGAAGTGGAGGAGTTGGGACACAAACCAGAACCCTCAGGAGATATCAGCACTCTAGCTGGAGGCTTATTCTACTGTGCCACAGACCCAGCCCCAGGATCACCATATTCTCAAATCTGTGTCCATGAATCATGTGAATCTGATCTTTTCGTATTAAATCTCATTAACATGAGAGTTGGAAACGTACAGGAATCCTATTGCATAAACTTTAGTAACTTTCTGATTACAAGATCAATATTCAAAATTCAACTGTATCTCTAGACATTAGCCATGAATATTCAGAAAATGAAATTAAGAAAAATTTGAAAACTGTGGTTATGCAACAAGGAGGAGGAATCCACCATGGTGGGAGGGTTTGGGGAGGGGTGGGGAGAATCCAAGTACCTATGAAACTGTGTCACATAATACAATGTAATTAATGAATTAAAAATAATAAATAAAAAAAGAAAAATTTGAAATAGTGTTGAAATGAATAAAATACTCAAGAACCAATTCAACAAAGTTGTCAGTTCTATATACATTAACTAGCATTATCATAGGAAGTTTCTAAGAAGATAAAATAATTGTATGGGTCCAGCGGCAACGTGGCCTAGCGGCCAAAGTCCTCACCTTGAACACCCCGGGATCCCATATGGGCGCAGGTTCTGAAACCGGGAGCTCCAGCTTCCCATCCAGCTCCCTGATTGTGGCCTGGGAAAGCAGTCGAGGACGGCCCAAACCCTTGGGACCCTGCATCCATGTGGGAGACCTGGAGGAACTTTCTGGCTCCTGGCTCCGGATCGGCACAGTGTCAGCCGTTGCACTCACTTGGGGAGTGAATCATCGGATGGAAGATCTTCCTCTCTGTCTCTCCTCCTCTCTGTGTATCCGACTTTGTAATAAAAATAAATAAATCTTTTTAAAAATTCAAAAAAATGAAACACAGTGAAGAGTAATGGAAGAAATGAGAGAAAAGTGCCTCTAAACATAAAAGAACAAATACTTAGAAAGTATGCACATAAGCCTTCCTTTAATGGTAACTGTTCCAAATAGAAACAAAATACAAAAACGGGAAGAATATGTACACGTACACACATAATCCAATTATATTCTGGGTACAAGAGACTCACTTTAGGTATAAAGATATTAAAAAAAGTTCAACACTTGCAAAGTAGCATCGGAAGGCCCAATTACTTGGGTCCCTGCATACACATAGGAGACTCAGAAATTACTCCTGGCAGCCAGATTCAGATCAGCTCAGCTCTGGCCACTGTGAACATTGGGGAAGTGAACCAGCAGATGGAAGAGGTCTCTCTCTCTTTAACTCCTTCTCTCTGGTAAATCTGCCTTTCAAATAAAAGTAAATCAATCTTTTTAAAAACTAGTAGGTCCGGGTGGGGAAAAAAAAGAGGTTGGCAAGAAAACATAGTACCCCAGGGTATAGCACAGTAGTCTAGTATCTAAAGTCCTCGTCTTTAATGCATCAGGACCCCATATGGGCACTGGTTCTAATCTCCCCATTTCCATCCAGCTCCCTACTTGTGCCCTGGTAAAGCAGTGGAGGATGGCCAAAGGTCTTGGGACCATGCACCTCTGTGGGAGACCCAGAAGGAGCTCCTAGATCCTGCATCTGACCAGCACACCTCTATCCACTGCAGTTTCTGGGGAGTAAATCCTCTCTGTATACCTGACTTTCCAACAAAAAATAAATCTGAAATACACAACAAAACCAAGAAAAGATCTGAGCTGGCTTTACTAATGTCAAACAAAATACACCTTACAGAAAAATGCAAGAGATAAGATTTGCTAACAAAGAATACAGTTAGTCTCAACTAAACAGTCATGTGTAACAAAAAAAAAACAAACAACAGATGCAACAAATTCTGGAAGGAACCACTGATATAAGGGAAGATTAAAATAGATACCAGTACAACACTTAGAAACTTAAATATCCTTCTTAACATAATAAGTACTACAAACAGAAGAGCAGTAAGTAAACATAAGACTTGAGCTACACTACAGATCAACCAAACCTAATGGAGATAGATAGATATAGATAGATAGATAGATAGATAGATAGATAGATAGACTTTTCATCCAACCACTGCAAAATATAACTTTTCTTAATTCATTTAGAGCACTGAGACACACAATGCACTGGGACATATACTACTTCTTTATATATATATATATATATATATATATATACTACTTCTTAATGAACTGTATGAGGTTTAAGTGAATGAAACTTATAGTGGAATAAAATTAAAAGTCAATATAAGAAAAATTCAAATAGCAACAGTACATTATTTTCACTGGCAAACAAGAAATAATAAGGGAAACTGGAGAATACCTTGAGACAAAAATTGAAAAATAGAATATAACATACCTAAAACAAAAATTAAATCCATAAATAGTAAAAAAAAAAGTGCCAAAAATCTTAACATTATTACTTAAGCAACCAGAAAAAATAAACACAGATCAAAACAGAAACTCAACATGCAAATGTTACAAAATTGAAACTGTAAGATACAGTTAAACAGAAGTATGATGCACTTGTGACTGTATAGCAGGCTGAGCCTCTGCTTGTGGCACCAGCATCCTGACTATGTAGGAAGACACGGCTGGTGTTCCAGCCCTAGCCACTGCAGGCAATTTGGACCAAATGGTTAGATGGAGTCTCTTTATCTCTCCAGTCTATCTCTCTCTCTCCCTCTTCTGCTGTCTTTCATCTCAAACTATTCTATCAAGTACGCACAAAGAAATGAGTAAAGAACAAAACATAGTTCAAATTAAAAAAAATGGGGCCCGGCAACGTGGCCTAGAGGCTTTTGTCCTCGCCTTGAACGCCCCGGGATCCCATATGGGCGCCGGTTCTGAAACCGGGAGCTCCAGCTTCCCATCCAGCTCCCTGATTGTGGCCTGGGAAAGCAGTCGAGGATGGCCCAAACCCTTGGGACCCTGCATCCGTGTGGGAGACCTGGAGGAACTTTCTGGCTCCTGGCTCCGGATCGGCACAACGCCAGCCGTTGCACTCACTTGGGGAGTGAATCATCGGATGGAAGATCTTCCTCTCTGTCTCTCCTCCTCTCTGTGTATCAGACTTTGTAATAAAAATAAATAAATCTTATTAAAATTCAAAAAAAATGAAACACAGTGAAGAGTAATGGAAGAAATGAGAGAAAAGTGCCTCTAAACATAAAAGAACAAATACTTAGAAAGTATGCACATAAGCCTTCCTTTAATGGTAACTGTTCCAAATAGAAACAAAATACAAAAACGGGAAGAATATGTACACGTACACACATAATCCAATTATATTCTGGGTACAAGAGACTCACTTTAGGTATAAAGATATTAAAAAAAGTTCAACACTTGCAAAGTAGCATCGGATGGCCCAGAATCTGGAAAATTTAGATTTAAATAGCACATTTCAAAATAAAATTTTTCACATACTTAGTTCAGGGTTTTTTGGGGTTTTTTTTGACATTTCAATCACAAATATGCACTAACTGCTAAAGTAAAATTTTAGAAACGTGCAGGTTATAATTTTAGTTTCACACTGAATGTTTGTAAAACACACCTTCTAGACAACTTCTTCCAGAATAAAAAATTATTTCAGGATCCCGGCACAGTGGCCTATCCGCTAAAGTCCTCGCAGGAACGCGCCAGGATCCCATATGGGCACTGGGTCTAATCCCAACAGCCCAGCTTCCCCTTTGGCTCCCTGTCTTTGGCCTGGGAAAGCAGCTGAGGATGGCCCAAGGCCTTGGGACCCTGCACCTACGTGGGAGACCCTAAAGAGGATCTGGGCTCCTGGCTTCAGATTGGAGCAGCCCCAGCCATTGTGGTCACTTGGGGTATGAATCATTGGATGGAAGATCTTCCTCTCTGTCTCTTCCTCTCTGTATATACCTCACTTTGCAATAAAAATAAATCTTTAAAATGAAGTTATTTCAGGTCCTGCAACAATTTACAGAAATTATTTTGTCTTTTTTCTTAACACAAATAGGGAATATATTTTAAATTCCTCCCCTAAGTGCCTATTTGACAAGCACTAAGTCTATGGAATCAGAAACCCCGGCAGTGGAGCAAGCAATTATCTAATTCTCTAGGTGATTGCTTTCATGCTCAAAGTTCCAGGATCGCTAGGTAAAATTATCAAAAAAGAACAGATCTAAGCAAATGGGTTTGAGACCCTGCACAAAATAAGCCTAAACAAATCAGAATCCATGAATGAAGCGAAATGCTTTCAGTTATCCACAGGTTTGTAAAGCAATGTCCACTGGGTTAACATCATTCATTATACCATGAAGTGAGACTCCAAAGTTATCCAAACCTCCTCCTTACTGTCTTTGAACTTGATGGAAAAAGTATAAATCAATTCACATACTTTTTGTACCTAGAGGGCAGCAGCTTTTTCCATGACTTTATCTCTTACATTCTATAGTATGAAAATGTTGTGCTCAGGAGAATGGTCCTGATTTACCATTTATGATGCTTGGGCGTCTAGGCTTCCAGAAAGCGCATTTTGTTGTCATTAACTCAGGGACGTTCTCGGTTCTTATCGTGTCAAATATTTCTTCTATTCCTTATGCTCTTTATTCTCCATTATGCTTTCCTTTTTACTATGCATATATTACAATATTTGTAACTTCCCAGAGATTTGGGATGTTCTCTAATTTTGGTGTATTTTAAAATACTTTCTGTGTTGGAGATTTTGATTAAGCTGTCCTCAACTCAGGATTTTTTTTCCTTATTGGTGTCCAGCCCATCAGTAGGCTCATTAAAGGCTTTTTCATTTCGAAGTACTCTTCCTTTTTTTAACCTCCAGGATGTTTTAGACCTGTTTCTTAGAATTTCAACTCTTGCATTTAGCACACTGATTCAAAACTTTGCACAATGATCACATTGTTAGCCTGATAACTCCAATAACCCTATCACACGTGAGTTTAATTCAGATGCTTGATATTCTTTCATATTACATTATCACATGTTAGTCTTACTCTTAATTTATCCTGATAGATATGTGTTTCTTTTAAACTACCCTGCTTTGAAGTTTAATTTATTAAATTTAACCAATCCTGAGTGGCTCCATTTGGGTCCATTCTATTTGTACAGCAAACATTGAATATGTAGCTAATGTTGCTGACAGGATATGATAGTCAAGTTTGAAAACTATATACATGACAGATTAACAGAATACATACGTTTTGTTCCTGTTTAACGGCTGATTCCAGCTGCGCTGCCAAATGTAATCAACACATCAAGAATGATTTCATATTCTCTCCAACCTTAAAAAAAGAACAGAAAAACATCAATTTACATTCATTTCAGAAGACAAAGCCATACCGGTTTATTTTTAACATATTTACCTTTAAAAACTATTCATTATTGGTACAATTTAGGTCCTTTCAATTAAAAAGTACGTAAAAGTTGTGATTCAACTTCCATGGTAGGAAATTCTCCCAAAGAAAACAGCAGGAAGTCAGTATATTCCGGAGCGTGGTCTACTAATGGCCTATACCCAGTGACAGTTCTGCTTGCCTACCCTCTTATGTAGCTGGAGCTGATCAAGCATTACAACCCTAACATCCTGCAATCCCTGAGTGTCACACAGTTGTATATACATTCCAAATATCTCTACTAGAATCTGTGAACTTTGGTTCAAAGTATACTTGCCAAGAGCTGGATAGCCATTCAAACTTGTCTAACAGGAAATACAGAATGTCATGGGAAAAAAAACAGATTAAAACTTTCATGATTTTCTTCTACTAGAACAGTGATTTATAAACAAGCAACTGGATGTTGAAGATGGCTGAAAAACTTACTGATTTAGAGCAGGGACAGATGACAGAAGAAAGGCAAAGAAAGTAAATAACCAGGGACAGTGAAGGAGAAGTTTGCAGGGGAAATCTGACAGAAGAAAGAGAGGGAATGCCAAGCAGCATGGAAACTACAACCACACAGCAACAAACAGGCACACAACTCCTGAAGCCAAGCTGGAAGTGACTCCAATTCCGGATACCCAGTGAAGCAGCCAGCGCCCCACTAAGGCATAGAAGCATGGCTTAAAGTTTAAAACCATGTTCCCACTCTTCGGAATTTACCCAGATGAAATGAAATCAGCATACAACAGAGTTATTTGTACACTCATGTTCACGCAGCTCAATTCACAACAGCTAAAATACAGAATTACCCAACTAGCCATCAATGGAAGACCAGATTAAAAAATGTGCTGTCGAGCCCAGCGGCATGGCCTAGTGGCTTTTATCCTCACCTTGAACGCCCCGGGATCCCATATGGGCACCGGTTCTAATCCCGGCAGCTCCACTTCCCATCCAGCTCCCTGCTTGTGGCCTGGGAAAGCAGTCGAGGACGGCCCAATGCATTGGGACCCTGTACCCACGCTGGAGACCTGGAAGAGGTTCCTGGTTCCAGGCTTCAGATCGGCGCAGCACTGGCCATTGAGCTCACTTGGGGAGTGAATCATTGGACGGAAGATCTTCCTCTCTGTCTCTCCTCCTCTTTGTATATCTAACTTTGTAATAAAAATAAATAAATCTTTAAAAAAAAATGTGCTGTCTATACATGATTGAATTTTACTCAGCCAAAAGAGTGAAATCCTGTCTTTCAAAACAAAATGATGCAATTGGGGACCACTAGGCTTAATGAAATAAGCCAGTTCCAAAAAGACAAATTCTCCATGATATGTGGAACTAACACAGAGTACAAAAATGTAAAAGGGAGTTGCCCAGAACAGCGACTCAATTGCTTAATCATCTGCCTTGCAAGAAGCAGGATCCCATATAAGCGCTGGTTTGTGTCCCAGCTCCTCCTTTTCCATCCAGCTCCCTGTTTGTCACCCAGGAAAGCAGCGAAGGATGGCCCAAGGCCTTAGGGCCCTGCACCCACATGCGAGGTCAGGAGGAAGTTCCTGGATTGTGGCTTTGGAACGGCTCTGCTTCAATCACTGAGGCTACTTGCAGAGTGAATCCGTTGGGTCTGGAATTTATCCCACCGCCTTGAACAGAAGAGTGCCACACAAGATAATTCAAAAGCAAAGGAACTTTATTGCTAGTGCCCTTGGGTCCAAGTCTCATTGAATACAGTGGAGTATTGACAAGGTCCCCGACCATATATTTTCATGTAGTTCATACAGGGTTTTGGCTGCAATTCCAGGAATGGGCCACTGAGTCTACGAACAGGCCTTGGCAAGATAGTAATTGGTCATTTTCTATGACCCGTGACCACTGTAATGGTCAGTCTCTCTTATCCATGCTCACCCCAGTGGTCAGCCTCTATCATCACCATGACCACCTGATGACTAGGGACCTTTCAAGTTTCCTCTGATTTGTCGGCTCTGTCTAGCGTGGGTGGTGGCCCACTTTGGGGAAGCAGGTGCCTCAATTCTAGGGAATGAAACTTAGGCCTAGCCTGTCCAAGGCCTGTCTGAGGCCTATCATGGCTTTACCTTGGTTCCCCTTGTAGCAAGCAAAGCTCTCATTACAGAAGCCAAACTTAACAATCAGCTTAACAATTGCTCAATCAGCATCATTCTAAAATAATTTATCCTATGTTCTAATTACCATTACTTATCCAACCATCCACTAATTGCTATCTCTTAACACCCACATGTTTGCTTTAATTACCTTATTACTATTTATTTAATGCTATCCCTTGACCTTAATCTCTATAAACACCTAATGTTATCTTTTAACTCCTACATATTATTACCATTAACTTAACTTTATTTTCTTTTTTCCACAGCCTCACAAATCAGCAGATAGAAGATCTTTCTGTCTCTCCTTCTCTCTGTAAATCTACTTTTCCAACAAAAGCAATAAATCTTTTTAAAAAATGGAGAAGTGAGATGGACATTGAAAAGTCAGCCTTTATCTATACTCCTAAAGAACATTAGGTTCTTATTTTGGTTTTGTTTTTTATTTTCTAGTTATTGAGAGTAGTATAGCTGACTGAGAAGTGAACTCAAAGTATGCCATTCTAAAAATCTGTGAAAGAAAACAGTTGGGAGGGAGGAAGGAGAACACAGCAGGAGGGTCATGGGGAAAGTATCGTGACGCTTCTGAAACTGTGCTGTGACATCTGCAGCATTTGTTCTGTTGATATGAATGAAATCATTTTTAAAATCCAGAAATGGAGAAAAACTACTCTTTCCACAAATGCCTACAAATGTAGAAATACAAGAAAGACACAACGTAATTCCTCAAAAGGAACATGTCAATATTAGAATGTGAACATTTAGAGACTGATGAAATGCCTCAAAATAACTTAAAAAAAAACTGAAAACAATCCAGGGAAAAATCCAGGTCCATTCAACAAATGCTCTTAGTACAACTGGATAGCAGCTTGCAGAATTAAGAAGCAAGACCCGCACTGTCACACTGTACAAAAATCAGCTCTAAATGGATCACAAACTGAAATCTGCACTCAGAAACCAGCAAACGGTTAAAGGAAAATATAGGAAGCACTCTCCTAGAAATAAGAATGGGGAAAGACTTCTTAGAAAAGACAGCAAGGGCCTGGCATGATAGCTTAGTGGCTGAAGTCCTTGCCTTGCACACACCTGAATCCCATATGGGCACTGGATCCAATCTGACAGCTCTGCTTCCCATCCAGCTCCCTGCTTGTGGCTTGGGAAAGCAGTGGAGGACAGACCAAGGTCTTAGGACCCTGTATCCACGGGAGAGACCAAGAAGAGTCTTCTGACTCCTGGACTTTTGATTGGCTTAGCTCCGGTCTTTGGCCACTTGGGGAGTGAATCAATGCATGGAAGATCTTTTCTATCGCTTCTCTTCTCTGTATATCTTTCAAATACAATAAAATAAAATAAACCTTAAAGAAACAGAAAAGATGCCAAAAGCACAGACAGTCAAGGCCAAAATGAAAAAATCAGACTACATCAAACTAAAAAGCATCTGTAAAGCAAAGGAAACAATTTAAAAAGTGAAGAAGCAACCAACAGAATAGGAGAAATTTTTTGCACACTACACAAGTGATAGTGGAATAATATCGAGAATTTATAAAGAGCTTCAGAAAACCAGGGAGGAAAAGAACTGTCAAAAATTGGGCAAAAGGGGCCCGGCGGTGTGGCCTAGTGGCTAAAGTCCTCGCCTTGAACGCCCCGGGATCCCATATGGGTGCTCGTTCTTGTCTCAGCGGCTCCACTTCCCATCCAGCTCCCTGCTTGTGGCCTGGGAAAGCAGTTGAGGACGGCCCAATGCTTTGGGATCCTGCACCCACATGGGAGACCTAGAGGAAGTTCCTGGCTCCTGGCTTCGGATCAGCACAGCACCGGCCGTTGCGCTCACTTAGGGAGTGAATCATCAGATGGAAGATCTTCCTCTCCATCTCTCCTCCTCTCTGTACATCTGACTTTGTAATAAAAATAAATAAATTTTAAAAAGTGCATTTTAAAAATGGGCAAAGGAAATGAACAGCCAGTCTTCAAAAGAATATATTCAAATGGCTCACAGACATGTGAAAGTTGTTGACCTTATTTTGTGGCTTCTCATTTAAGGCAATGAATAGTGATGGAGTAACATAGGCTACCATATCCAGATGTGGAGACACAATGCAATATGCATCCTTGTTTCCCAATCAAAGATGGACTCCCAATGAAATTGCTGGAAATGTGTAAACAATAGGATGTTAGACTGTCTGACATTGTCTGTACCAGCAGTGTCAGAGAACACTTGAATAACAGACTGATGAAATGATGACTCCTTGTGAAGAACTATACTATGGAGACAACAAGAGGAAAATAAGTTGGGGAGTGGGATTTGGGGGGAAGGGGACTCCCAGTCTCTATGAAATTGTATCATAAAATTCAAAAGTTTAAAACAAAAATTCAGCAAAAAGTCTTTAAAAAATGTATGCTGACAATAGGATGCTGGACCATCTGGCATTATCTATTACTATAATATCCAGATAAATATAAATAGCAGAATGTTGGAGTTATGACTTTTTGAACAACTACACTAAAACAGTATAGGAAAATTCAATGAGGGGAGGGAATTTGAGAGTGGAAACTAAAGGCCACAGCTTATGGAACTGTATTAGCAAATAGATTAAAAAAGAGTTCTACTAAAAAGAAGTTAAATGGAGGGTATCCTCCTAGATAAGCATTCAAAACCAAATCAAAAAAGTCAGAGATAGAAAGAGAGAGAGAAAAGAAAGGGAAGTACACAACAATATGTCTTCTGAACACAGATGTAAAGTACAAAGATCCTCAACAATCTACTAGCTAATAAAATCCACCATCGTGAGCTGGCACAGTAGCCTAGCGGCTAAAGTCCTTGCCTTGCACACATCAGGATCCCATATGGGCGCCAGTTCTAATCCTGGCAGCTCCACTTCCCATCCAGCTCCCTTCTTGTGGCCTGGGAAAACAGTGGAGAATGGTCCAAAGGCTTGAGACTCTGCACCCCCATGAGGGACTGGGAAGAGGTTCCAGACTCTTGGCTTCAGATTGGCTTAGCTTAGGCATCGGGGCTGCATGGGAGGTGAATCAACGGATGGAAGATCTTTCTTTCTATTTCTCTTCCTCTTTGAATATCTGACTTTCTAATAAAATGATACAAACCTTTAAACAATAAATAATAAATAAAATCTAACATCATATCAGAAAGATCATTCCCCTGGACCAAGGGATGGTTCAACATAGCAAATTAATAAATGTTATACACAGCATTGACAAATGGAAGAATAAACACCATATGATTATCTCATCAGATGCAGAGATAGCACAATTTAAAACACAATGTACTTTCATTATAAAAACTTCATGTAAACTAGGTATGAAAAGAACACTCCTCCACACAAGACAATATACAAAACTCCAAAGCCATTACCATACTGAATGGGAAACTACTGGAAGCAACTCTGCTTAGATCTGGCACCAACCAAGGATGCCTACTTTCACACCATTGCTATGCACAAGTTCTGGAGGTTGTGGAGAGAGCCATAAGGCAAGAAAAATACACAAGAATGTTCATGCTTTTCCTTGCCATCTGAAAGAACACAAGAAAGACATGTAGATTGAACTCCACGGAACAATCACGTCACAGATGAACTGAGAGTGCCATTTCCACACCTTAAATGGGAACGCTGGAAGGTGGGAGGGCTTCCAGTGCCATAAAACGATAAAGGATGACGAAAACCAAGTGAGCCTCTAACAGCCAGTTAGCCCTGCATATGGACTGAAATGTGGACAGTTTCAAAAGCAAAAGTCATAACTCAATCCACACATTTTTGTCTCCAACCACATCCTTCCCCATCGTAATGTTGCCAAGAATGGTGTATAAAAATAGGTGTAGGGCCCGGCAGCGTGGCCTGGCGGCTAAAGTCCTCACCTTGAAAGCCCCAGGATCCCATATGGGCGCCGGTTCTAATCCCGGTAGCTCCACTTCCCATCCAGCTCCCTGCTTGTGGCCTGGGAAAGCAGTCGAGGACGGCCCAATGCATTGGGACCCTGCACCCGCGTGGGAGACCCGAAGGAGGTTCCAGGTTCCCGGCTTCAGATCGGCGCAGCACCGGCCCGTTGCAGCTCACTTGGGGAGTGAATCATCAGATGGAAGATCTTCCTCTCTGTCTCTCCTCCTCTGTGTATATCTGATTTTGTAATAAAATGAATAAATCTTTAAAAAAATTGGTGTAGTTGCTAGATTGACACAAATTTAAAAGACTGTGAAACAGCAATCTCTGATAATAATGAAAAGCCACTGGAATTCTCATTCACACTCTGTGGGGATATAAAACTGTAAGGCTATGTGGTGAAATAGTTTGGCAGTTAAACATATTTAAAATGCATGCCACTACCTCTGCTCTATTATCCAAGATGAATGAACAAACATGTCCTCACACAGACTTGGACACTCTGCTAGAAAGCTGAGTCACCGCATTCTGTATGTTTGTGTGGTGAACTGAATCAAAATGTCAACATGATTTGAAAATAAATAGTTATATCTGCAAGATTAAAGGCATAGAACCTAGTGCTTAAGTAAGTGGTTAGAATTCTGCATCCCAGTAGGAACGTCTAGGTTTGCACTCTGCTTTGGCTCCTGACTTCGGCTTCCTATTGATGATAACCTTAGAGGAAATAAACAAGGACTCATATAATCAAATCTCTACCAAACACATGGATGACCTGGATTGAGATCTCAGTTCCCCAGTTTGGCATGGCCCAGACCTGGACATTTTGGGCACTTGTGGTGTGAATCAATAGTAGGGAGTGCTTACTCTCTCTTGCTTTCTCCTACTATTTTTTAAGCAATGCAAGATCACAGATCCAGACACTGATGCTGGAATTCTCTTTTTAATGCTAGATCACAAAAACCATGCGAGAAGTCAACCTAATGAAAGGTTTATATTGAACATGCTCCAGCTTAATTCAATTCTAAGAGATGAGACATTCACCAGATAAAGAACAGGCTTATTATTATTTTTTTGAAAATAAAACAGCACAACACCTTAATAGCTTCCATATTCAATGTTTGCAATGTACTAAAAATACACCCTTGGAGACAGCAAGCAATGGCTCAATACTTGGGAGCCTGACAATCACGTGGTAGACCTATTTGGGTTGTACACTACTCGACCAACACTGAGTATTCCTAGAACTAAAGGCAGTAAATCACAGAAGAGGGTCTCTCTTCCTCTCTCTCACATGCGCTCTCGAAATCGATCTCATTCCCTTTCATTTCCCTCCCCCTACACACACAGACACACACACACACGTCCCAAACACACTAAAAAAGGAAATAAAAATTTCAAAAATTTAGAAACTATATGAAGACCTATGAATCATGCTCAAAAGACAGAAGGGTAGAAGTGGATATTTGGTACAGCAGCAAAGGTATTAGCTCTGATGTTCACATCCCATATCAGACTGCCTGAATTCAAACTCCTGTATTGCTTTCAGTGCTAACATCCTAGTAACATGCACTTGGGGAAGAAGCAGGCAATGTCTTAAGGGGGCCCGGTGGCGTGGCCTAGCGGCTAAATCCTCGCCTTGAAAGCCCCAGGATCCCATATGGGCACCGGTTCTAATCCCGGTAGCTCCACTTCCCATCCAGCTCCCTGCTTGTGGCCTAGGAAAGCAGTTGAGGACGGCCCAATGCATTGGGACCCTGCACCTGCGTGGGAGACCTGGAAGAGGTTCCTGGTCCCGGCTTCGGATCGGCGCGCACCAGCCCGTTGCAGCTCACTTGGGGAGTGAATCATCAGATGGAAGATCTTCCTCTCTGTCTCTCCTCCTCTGTATATATCTGGCTGTAATAAAATGAATAAATCTTTAAAAAAAAAAAAGAACTTGTGTACTGACACTCACATGGGAGAGCTGCACTAAGTTCCTGGCTCCCAGACTGTGCCTGACCCTGCCTTAAAAGATACAGAACAGATGAACAGAATAATAGTAATAATAATAATAATAAAAGACCCAGCTCTTTCTATGCACAAATAATACACCTTACCAACAAACATGCCACAGATGGAAAGTGAAACGAGGGGAAATAAGATATTTCACGCTTAACTGATAGTGAAAACAAAACAGTGTAGCCATAAAATAAAGTGCAACACTCACTGTGCTCAGGGCAGGTACCTCCCTTATAAGCTGGTCCGGATCTTCTTCGTCCTGCGCAGCTCCAAGATCCTCCTGGCTGTTGCCTCCCAGCTCCGCGGCCGGCTGCACCGGCAAGCACTTCAGAGCTGAAGGCGCCAGGCAGACAGCATGTGCTGGTCCAGAGAGTCTCTGTCTTCCTCCCACGCTGGTCCGTGGCCGTCTGCACCAGCCAGCACTTCAGAGCTGAAGGCGCCAGGCAGACAGCCTGCGCTGGTCCAGAGAGTCTTTGTCTTCTTCCCGCACAGCTCCCGCACCAGCCAGCCCCTCAGAGCTGAACGGCCAGGCAGACGGCCACGGGGCTGGTCCAGAGAGTCTTCCTCCTGCGCAGCTCCGAGGCCGTCTGCACAGGCCAGCAACTCAGAACTGAAGGCGCCAAGCAGGAAGCAGCTTGGGCGAGGAGCTTCCGTTCTGCAGCCTATTGGTTTAAACTAACTGACCAATCAGGACCACGGAGAAGGCGGGACTAACCTTTCTACCTACGGGTCTTCCCGGTGCCCATTCCCAGCCTCTGGCCTAGCCTCGCCTGGCCAGCTTTAGTGTGTGTTCCTGTGATAGGTGGACCACTGTGAGCGGGAAAGGTTAGTCCCGCCTCCTCTGTGGCCCTGATTGGTCAGGCAGTTTCAACCAGTTGGCTGCTGACCGGAAGCTCCTCACTTAGGCTGCTTCCTGCCTGGCGCCTTCAGTCCCGAGGTGCTGATGGCCGGTGCGGACGGCCATGGAGCTGGGGAAGAAGATCCAGACTCTCCGGACCAGCTCACGCTGCCGTCTGCCTGGCGCCTTCAGTCCTGAGGTGCTGGCCAGTGCAGACGGCCACGGAGCTGGGAGGCAACGGCCCTGAGGATTCTGGAGCTGTGCGGGAGAAGAAGATTCAGACCAGCGTACGCTGCCATCTGCCTGACACCTTCAGTCCTGAGGTGCTGGCCTGTGCAGACGACCATGGAGCTGGGGAGGCAACGGCCCTGAGGATCATGCTGGAGCCCCACAGGAGGAGGTGATCCGGACCAGCCTGCAAGGGAAGTCCCTGCCCTAAGCACAGTAAGTGCCCTGCTTGTGGTTTTTCTGCGCCGTTCCAAGCTGAGTCCCTGGGGGTCCTTCCCTCTGATGTACTTTTTGGGGTCCCTGACCAGTCCTCCTCACTCCTTGCCACAGAACAGGGTCTACCCTCGTGTGCTTGGTGTGTGAGCGTCCTGACCCCGCGTGGAGTCTGGCCCACACGTGGTCATGGTATTTGGAGTCAGAGTCACTAGCTGAGGGACATGGTGTACTGTTAAGCATTGCTTTGGCTGGAGCTTGTTGGCTTGCAGTGGGTTTGGCGTCACTGGTAGAATAAAGCAGCCAGAGGGCCTCAGGGCAACTGTAGCTGTTTTGTGGAGCTTGGAAAGGCCTCCCCCTGGGGCCCTTTGGTCCACCAGTGGGGGTGCACCTGAGGGGTGTATGTGTGACTTGTATCTGGTACTTTTCTCCTTCGGATCCATCTTCAGAGGCAGATGCATAGCTGTTTGGTTTCGATGTTTTGCCTGTTGCACTGTCTAGCAGGTTCCCCTATGCAGAAAGTTAGCTAGTTGATCCATTTTGGGTTAGTTTCAAAGGTGTAAAGTAGAGGGTCATGTTTAGCTTCAGTGTTTCTAGCACCAGCTGTTAAAGAGTTAGTCATTTCTCCCAGTATTGATTTTGACTCCCTTGTAAAAGACTAGCTTAATGTAGATAGGTGGATTCATTTGTGGACTACCTAATCCATTGATCTACATGTTTTTGTGCCATTACAGTTATGTTTTTTATACCTTTTTTCTGTATGTTTAACACTCTATTATGTGATAGTATACACAGATGCCAATTAGAAAGAATAAATTGTATCAAATGATGGAGAAAAAATAAGCAGACCAAAATTTGTAAAAAAAAAAAAAATTCTTGTTTTCATTAGGTGTGTAAGTAAAGGCTGTACACATTATTCAGATCGCTGAGTTCCTCTCTCATATCTATAGATTGCATTTTATGTTAACTGTGAATTAATTCCCACAGATTATGGCAGATATATAGTGTCGTTTGGAGACTATCTTTTCTCACAATGCATAATGGTTCCCAATTACTTCCACTGAGTTGTAAGAGACCAGATTTCATCCCTTGATTAATTTATTTTTAATGCTGAGTAGTCTTCCACAGTGTTAATGCACAACATTTTCTTTCACCAGTCATCTCTTGGTGGATCTCTGTGTTGATCCCATGGCTTAGCTGTTTTACCAGTCATCTGTTGGTGGATATCTGTTTTGGTTCCATGGCTTAGCTGTTGTGGGTTGAGCTGCTTTAAACTTGGTGTCACAGATATGCTGATTTCATTTAGTTTGGTTAAATGCCCTGGAGTGGGATGTCTGGATCATAGGCTAGATCTGTTTTCAGCTCTGGCCATTGCTGCCACTCGGGAAGTGAACCAGCAGATGGAAGACATTTCTTTCTGTCACTTTTTTTCTCTGCATCTCTTTTTGTCCGTCTCTTTATATAACTCTGCCATTCAGCTAAAAATTAAATCTTTTTTAAAGTTTTTGCTTTAATTAGCCAGGTGCCCTGGTATTATGTGTATGTATACACCTGCTATATTCATATGTGCTGTTTGATTCCTTACTCATCACAAAGTCCTTCTTTGTTTCTTTTAAAAGTTTTTATGTTAGGGCCCGGCAGCGTGGCCTAGCGGCTAAAGTCCTCACCTTGAAAGCCCCAGGATCCCATATGGGCGCCGGTTCTAATCCCGGCAACTCCACTTCCCATCCAGCTCCCTGCTTGTGGCCTGGGAAAGCAGTCGAGGACGGCCCAAAGCATTGGGGCACTGCGCCCGCGTGGGAGACCTGGAAGAGGTTCCAGGTTCCCGGCTTCAAATCAGCGTGTACGGGCCGGTTGTGGCTCACTTGGGGAGTGAATCATCAGACGGAAGATCTTCCTCTCTATCTCTCCTCCTCTTTGTATATCTGGCTGTAATAAAATGAATAAGTCTTTAAAAAAGAAGTTTTTATGTTACACTTTATTTTATTTGATATTAGGTTGGGCACCCTATTTTGTTTTCACTTTCTGTTAGCATGAAATATCTTATTTCCCCTCGTTTCACTTTCTATCTGTGGTATGTTTGTTGGTAAGGTGTATTATTTGTGCATAGAAAGAGCTTGGTTTTTTATTATTATTATTGTTATTATTATTATTACTATTGTTCTGTTCATCAGTTCTGTATCTTTTAAATCAAGAATTTAATCCACTTATATTCAAGGTTATTATTGATAGGTAACAACTTGGTCTAACCATTTCTTGGAAAGTATTCTGTTGTTTACTTTGGATTATCTTTGGACTTTTCCTAGCACATTGCATGCATTCACGGTCCTTGATCTGTTTCTGTGTGTAGCACATCCTTAAGAATAATTTGCAGTCCTGGACATGTGGTGACTTTCTTTCCATTTCTGCTTGTTTTGTAAGGTTTTTCTTTCACCTTGCTTTATAGATGAGAACTTTGCAGGACACAATATTCTGAGTTGACTGTTTCTCTTTTCTTTTTCAAATAAGCATTTATTGATTTATTTGGTGTTGAGCTGGTCCAAAGTACAGAGCTAGGAGTTTCCATACTAAGCTACTGCATGGCCTGCTGGTTCACCATCATGACTCTTGTTATCCTAGGATCCTACATAGGCCTGCCTGGTAACAAGAAAACTTCTAACCATCCTAGGCTCCTCCTTAGGCCTAAAAGCTGACCAGCAGGCCTTTAACCTCCCTAGGCACCTGCATAGAACTACAAGGTGACCAGCAGGCCTTTTGTCATCCTAAGCTCCTCCAAAGGTCTTCTTGTTCAGTAACAAGCCTCCTACCACCCTAAGCCTCTTACCATCCCAGTCTCCTCCCTAGGCCTAAAGGGTGACCAGCAAGCCACTTACCATTCTAGTCTACTCCACAGGCCTGCCTGGTAACCTGCAGGCCTCTTAACACCCAGGGTCCTGCATAGGCTTCTAAGATGACCAGCAGGCCTTTTACCACCCTAGGCACCTTCATAGACCTACAAGGTGACCAGCAGGCCTCTTACTATCCTAGGCTCCTCCACAGGCCTGTCTGGTAAACAGCAGGCCTCTTACCACCCTAGACTCCTGCATAGGCCTACACGGTGACCAGCAGGCCTCTTACCATCCTAGGCTCCACCATAGTCCTGCTGGTTCACTAACTAGCCTACTACCGTGCTAAGCTTCTGCATAGGCCTCAGGGTCACCAGCTCGCCTCTTACCTTCCTAGTCTCCTCTCTAGGCCTAAAAGGTGAACAGCAGGCCTCTTACCATGCTAGGCTCCTCCCTAGGCCTAAAAGTTGAACAGAAGGCCACTTACCATCCTAGGCTAATCCAGAGGCCTGGTAACCTGCAGGCCTCTTACCACCCTAGACTCCTGCATAGGCTTCTAAGGCGACCAGCAGGACTTTTACCACCCTAGGCACCTGCATAGAACTGCAAGGTGACCAGTAGGCCTTTTGCCATCCTAGGCTCCTACACAGCCTGCTGGTTCACTAACAAGCCTCCTACCACCCTAGAATCCTGCATAAGCCTGCCTGGTAACCAGCAGGCGTCTTACCATGCCAGACTCCTCCCTAGTCCTAAGAGGTGCCCAGCAGGCCACATTCCATCTTAGGCTGCTCCAGAGACCTGCCTCGTAACCAGCAGGCTTCTTGACAACCTAGGCTGCTGCATAGGCTTGTAAGGTGACCAGTAGGCCTTTTACCACCTTAGGCACCTGCATAGAACTAGGAAGTTAACAGCAGGCCTGTTACCATCCTAGGTTCATCTACAGGGCTGACTGGTAACCAGCAGGCCTCTTACACCTTAGATTCCTGCATAGGCCTACATGGTGACCAGCAGGCCACTTACCATCCTAGGCTACTCCACAGGCCTGCCTGGTAAACAGCAGGCCTTTTACAACCCTAGGCTCCCGCTTAGGATTGTTAGGTGACCAGCAGGCCTTTTACCACTCTAGGCACCTGCATAGACCTACAAGGTGACCAGCAGGTCTCTTACCACCCTAAACTCCTGAATAGGCCTACAAGGTGACCAGCAGTCCTCTTTACATCCTAGGCCCCTCCACAGGTCTGCTGGTTCACTAACAAGCCTACTACCACCCTAAGCTTCTGCATTGGCCTGCCTGGTCACCAAAAGACCTCTATCTTCCTAGGCACCTCCACAGGCCTACCTGGTAAGCAGCAGGCCTCTTAAGACCCTAGGCTCCTTCAGAGGACTGTTCGGTAACCAGCAGGCCTCTTACCATTCAAGGCTACTGCATAGGATGCTGGTTCACTATCACACCTCTTGTAATCCTAGGCTCCTACATAGGCCTGCCTGGTAAGAAGCAGACCTCTAACCATCCTAGGCTCCTTCTTAGACCTAAAAGGTGACCAGCAAGCCCTTAAACCACCCTAGGCACCTGCATAGACCTACAAGGTGAACACAGGCCTCTTAAAATCCTAGGCTCCTCCAAAGGACTGTCTGGTGACCAGCAGGCATCTTACCACCCTAGGATCCTGCATAGGTCTACAAGTGACCCGCAAGCCTCTTACTATCCTAGGTAACTGCATAACCTACAATTTGAGCAACAGAACCCTTACCATCCTAAGCTTCTACACAGACCTGCAACGTGACCAACAGGCCTCTTACCATCCTAGGCTCCTACATAGGTCTGCCTGGTAACCAGTAGGCCTCTTACCACCCTAGGCTCCTTCTGCATAGGCCTACAAAGTGACCAGCAGGCCTTGTTCCTTTCTGGGTTCCTGCATAGGCCTGCTGGTTCACCAAAAGCCTCCAACAAACCAAGGTTTCTGCATAGGCCTGCAAAGTGATCAGCAGGCTCCTCCACAGGCCTGCCTGGTAACCAGCAGGTCTCTTACCACCCTAGACTCCTGCATAGGCCTAAAAGTTGCCGAGCAGGCCTCACCATCCTAAGCTCCTCCACAGGCCTGCTTGTTCACTAAAAGCTGCTACCACTCTAACCTTCTTCATAGGCCTGCAAGGTAACCAGCAGGCCTCTTGAAAGCCTGGAATCCTGCATAAGCCTACAAGGTGACCACCAGGCCTCGTTCCTTTCTGGGCTCCTATAGGCCTGCTGGTTCACCAAAAGCCTCCAACCAATCAAGGTTTCTGCATAGGCCTGCAAATGACCAGCAGGCCTCTTACCAGCCTAGACTCCTGCATAGGCATAAAAGCTGACCCGCAAGCCTCACCATCCTAGGCTCCTCCACAGGCCTGCTGGTTCACTAACAAGCTCCTACCATCCTTAACTTCTGCATAGGCCTGCAAGGTGACCAGCAGGCCTCTTATCATCCTAGTCTCCTCCCTAGGCCTAAAACGTGACCAGGAAGCCACTTAGCCTCCTAGGCTACTCCACAGGCGTGCCTGGTAATCAGCAGGCCTCTTACCACCCAGGGTTCTGCATAAGTTTGTAAGGTGACCAGCAGGCCTTTTACCACCCTAGAATCCTGCATAGGCCTACATGGTGACTAGCAGGCCTCTTATCATCCTAGGCACCTCCACAGGCCTGCTGGTTCACTAACAAGTCTCCTAACACACTAAGCTTCTGCACAGGCCTGCAAGGTCATCAGCAGGCCTCTTACAATCCTAGTCTCCTCAATAGGCCTAAAAGGTGAGCAGCAGGCCACTTACCATTTTAGGCTACTCCACAGGCCGGGCTGGTACCCAGCATGCCTCTTACGACCCTATGCTCCTGCATAGGTCTGCTGGTTCACTATCATGCCTCCTGTTATCCTCGGTTACTACATAGGCTTGCCTGGTACCAAGCAGGCCTCTAACCATCATAGGCTACCGCATGGGCTTGTAAAGTGACCAGCAGTCCTTTTACCACCCTAGGCACCTGCATAGAACACAAGGTGACCAGCAGGCCTCTTACCATCCTAGGCTCCTCCCTTGGCCTGCCGGGGCTAGCAGGCCTCTTACTATCCTAGTCTCCTCCCTAGGCCTAAGAGGTGAACAGCAGGCCACTTACCATTCTAGGCTCCACAGGCCTCTTACCATTTAAGGCTTCTGCATAGGCGGGGGGACTGATACCGTATCACAGCTGATTAAGCCCCTGCCTGTGGTACCAGCATCTCAAACTGCTTCACATGTTTGGGTTCCAGCTACTCTGCTTGTACCAAGCTCCCTGCTAATGTGCCTGGGAAGGCAGTGGGTGATGATTCCGATATCCCATCTGGGTTCAAGATCGTGACTTCACTGCTGTGCTACCTTGCACCTACCTTTTTACAAAGTTTTATTTATTTGCTTATTTTTTAAAATAATTTCTTATTTTGTAAAACAAGGCTGAGAATCTGGGAGGAACAAAACTTCGCATGAGTTCATACAAATCATTTAGGATCTTTGAAGTTGTGTGTCTTGTTTGGGAAGGTGATTCTAAGCATAGACTTAAACTTTAATAAAACTAACCTTTTTTTTTTTCTCTCTTTTTTTTAAAATAACAGGCTACTGAATCCAACCAATGGAAGAATGCTCTACTTATCATGCAGTTTCTTTTGTCTTGCTTTTTGGGGTAAGCAACCACAGGTAAGTAGACGCAACTATGACATCTCTTGACAAAGGAAAATGTAGATTCATTAGGAAAAGCCCTTGTGTCCAGCTGACTTTCTGGCCATTGCAGTCTGCTCTGTGTGCCTCTGTGTCCATGGATGCAGCCACTCGTGGATCAGAAATGTTTTCTTTAACAACTGTGTCCTGAATCGGACTTTTCTCACGACGCTCTGCTTCAAGAGGGCAGGGCCTTTTTCCTGCTAGGCAGCGGGGCGATCCATAGCATGATCCATGCACCATATGGAATGCTCAACTTAGAGACTTGCTGTTTATTGAATTTCAAGTCCCACCTGCAGCTGCCTTGGCAGGGCCAGGCCAAATGATTTCACAGGCCTTCTAGGGCCAAGGCCACCACTCATACCCTAAGTGATGACCACAACAATGAATGACATGGTATTTATGTTGTTGGGATTGCAAAGTCATCTTACGATTGTGTGTGTGTGTGTAAACGCCACAGTCTTTGATATAAGATCCTGGGACCTGCAGATTTTTGTATCCACGGGGGATCCTGGAACCCACCCCTCTCCATTGGATACTATGCACCAATGGTGTTCCTGTAGCAGGTGAAGGGACTGTTACCTAGGTCACCGGGAGCCTGGCCTGAAAAGACCAGAAATGAGTATGTGACTCTGCTGAGTTTTGCAAAGTTTAGCTAAATGCCATTTCTACTCTCTGTCACCAGCCTGTTGGATTTTTAGATCTCTTGGTCCTGTGAAATCTATGTGGCCATGACCCTCTTCACCTGTGGTGCTGTGCCCATATAATCAGGGAAAGTGCCCCAGTGAGATGTGCAGGCATTGTATCATCCAACCATTTTAGGCTTTTGTCCTACTTTCCTGGAGCAGAGACCATGTACGGGTCCCACATTTCCTGGGGTGGAGGCCTGGCCTCTGGTGCCAACCAGAAGTGTCTGGGTTTGCGTCCTGGGCTACTTCTGCACTCTGGATGGCAGCAGGTAATGGCCCCTTGTCATTGGCCTCCTGCACCTGCAGGAGGGAGACCTGCATTCAGTTCTGGGCTCCTGGCTTCAGCCTGGCTCAGTTCTGGCTACTGCAGGCATTTCTGGGATGAACCAGCAAGTGGGAGACCAATCTCTGTCTCTCTGCCTTTCCAACAGAAAAGGAAAACTGTTTTTCTGGGGACAGGCATGTAGTTTAGTAACTAGGATGCTACAGGAAACACCCACTTTCCACCCCCTTCTCGTTCAGGCTCCACTTCCAGTTCCGACTTTCTCAGAATGCGAACCCTGGGAGAGAACGGATGCGATGGCTCCTGCCATGACATGAGGTCAGCGTCCAGTGCCTGCGTCAGTGTGCCTCAGGTAGAGAGAGGTGCTGGTGCATTTCCAGCGGAACAGTCGCTGCACATGTTCAAGCAATACTCAGTGCTGTCAAGCGTCCTTGCATTTTATCAGTCCACAGATGTTCTGAAACCGCTGTCCCATGGAGATTGGCTTTTTAATGTTGGGATTGACACGATTTCCCTGTCCCCCTTGGTTCAGGTTCTTTTTGGACACTACTCATTTGCTTGTAGAAACATTGCATTTCCTGCTAGGTTTGCATTTCTTCTCTGAGGCCACCTAGTGGCTATACGCGGAAACGCAGCCTTTCTGTCCTGACAGTGGCGGTTACCAAGGTTGGAATTCACTTAAGTGTGCTGGAGGGTTCTTCTGTCCTGCTGGTGAATGAATGCCCACATTCATGGCAGGTGGACACTGGCATCTTGCATCTGTCCTGTCTAGTGCATGGTTTCATTAAGATGTCACTGGGGCTGGCGTTTGAGTCTCAGCTCCACTTCCAGGTCCAGCTTCTTCCTTGGCACCTTGCGGTGCAGCCAGTGATGGACCAGGTGCTTGGGTTCCCACCATCTGTGCTGGAGACTTGGCTGGACTCCCCAGCCCTTGGCTCTGATTGGGCAATTGAGGGCATTTGGGGAGTAAAACGGTGAATGGGACATCTTTCTTTCTGCCTCTCAAATAAAAATTAAAACTTGCAGTAAGTGGTTCTGATGCACAGAAAGGGTGGGAAACCATTGCTGTAAATGCTGCTACCAACAAAAAGACCCCGGGTCCCTGGAAACCGTCGCCTCTGCACCCCCAGTGCATGGAGATGCTGATGGGAGTATGGGAGAAGTGAGCTAGGCAGCCATCGTGGGGCTATCGCATAACCAGACAGCGTTCCTGTCACAGGTGCAGCATATGCAGAGTGTTGAGGTGTGGGGTATCAAACCTTTATGACGTGTGTGAAATACAGGGTGACAGAGAGATCTTCCATCCACCCTCTGGTCTACTCCCCCAAAAATGCCTGCACCAGCCAGGGCTAAACCAGATCAAAGTCCTTAGAGGAACTCCTTCTGGGTCACCCACGTGAGGGGTCAGGAACCCAAGGACTTGGACCATCCTCTGTGCTGCGTCCAAGTTGCATCAGCGAACAGCTTGATGCAGATGAAAGCATCCATGGCCCTGTGGAGATGGCATGCAGATGTCCCAGGCACGGCCGCACATGCCCTGTTGTTTGTTTGTTTGTTTGTTTGCTTTTTCTCTGTTCCTGGTGCTTGTGTGTGCACGTCACTGTGTCATGACCCAGCCTGGCCAGGCACGCGCCCAGGTGTCTGCTTCCCTGTCTTAGGTTCCTGCTGATGTACTCCACGGTTCTGTGCAGCTATTACAACTCCACCCTGACGACGGCTGTGCTGGGAGTCATGAAGGTGAGCGGGCGGAGCCTCAGACTGAGCCTCGCAGTGGGACTTGGCCCGCCAGGGAGGGAGGGAAGCTGGGCTTGATTCTGCTGTCGAGGGAGGCTCAGTGGGAATTACAGCTTGTGGGCATCAGAGAACCTGCCCTGCTTCTCCTCTCCTGGTGCAGCGTGAAGCTGCAGGAGGGCCCGCTAAGTTATAAGGAGAGGCCAGGAAGGGGTTGCGGAGGAGAGGACAGGGGTCCCTAGAGGCAGGTGCTCAGCTCAGCTGTAGGGCAAGCAGGCCTTGGTGTGCACAGTGCTGCACAGATGCACTGCTGAGCCAGGAGAGGGTGCTGGTGCTCTGGCTCCACTCCCCTGCACCTCCCAGTCCCTTGTAGTTGCATATTCCTCCACTCCTGTGAATTAGCGTGAGCCACTCCGCGGTGTCCGCTGCTGCCCAGCAGCCTCCTGGGGAGGCTGGGACACAACACTGCGCGGGTTTTGTGAACGATGCTTCTCCGGCCACTCATCCGTGGAAGCGATCACTGTCCAGGTGGTGGTCGGAGATGGGATCCTGCCACCTGGTTGCAACCCAACTCCTGCTTTTGTGCCTGGGCCGTCACAGAGCAGGGAAGGGCAGTGTGCTTAGCACAACACTCGCTCCGTTGTTCCCTAAAGCCGCAAGCTGTGACCTGTATTCACGTGGTCACAGTTGCGTGAACGCCTACTCTGTGCCGGTCCGTGCAGCAACAACTCAGGGGTCTGGTTTCCGGTTTGGCGGTATCCAGGTCCTTTGTCTTCGCAGTGACCCACTCTTCCTTTCCCTGCAGAACGTGTCCATTGCCTACATCGGAATGCTGCTTGGTGGAAACTACATCTTCTCCATGTTAAACTTCATCGGGTTAAGTATTTGGTGAGTGGGATTTCCCTATGAACTCATTGTTGCCAAAGAAGAACTTTGAAACTGCCTGAGTGCCACATGATAAACCAAAGGGCAAAGCCGGACGTTGCCGTTGAAGCCAGAGGCTGTCCTGACTCCTGCAGTTTTTGACTTGCTGTGCCACAGTGCCTGCTTCTGTGACACTGTAACTTCTAAAAGCAAGTCACTTCCATCTCCTTTTGTTTGTTTTTCTTTTGTCCATCCTCTGATCTACTCTTCAGATGGCCACAGTGGACAGGGCTGGACTACACTGAAGCCAGGAGCCTGGAGCTTCCTCTGGGCCTCCCATGCACTTGGGTCATCCTCTACTCCTTTCCCAGAGGCATTAGCAGGGAGCCGGATGGGAAGTGGAGCAGCTGGGACTGGAACCCGTAGGCAATGCTGGCACCGCAGGTGGCTTGCCAGCTTCTCTGACCCAGCTCCTCCTGTGGCTCTAAGGGATGTGCAACAAATGTTCATGGGGTTGGGGTCTGAATTCCATTCCTTTGTCTTCCTCGGAAGTCCCCTAAGCCACCTGACTTCCACCCGGGCTGCAGGTAGATGTTCTTAAACTTGCACTGTGGCTGGGGGGGCTCCTGTATTCAGGGTGCTACGAAGGCTGATGGAAACCCTTAGGAAAGACATGGAATCAGGTCTGTTTAGTCAAAGTCAAGGACTTGTTTCCTCTTCCAGATCCTGTCTGATGGGATCATGCTTTTTTTTTTTTAGTCCAACAGTTTGTATACTTTAGGTAAAAAGTTCTCAGCCAGGAGCCCCCAGACTCGAGGAAGGAGCCAGAGATCTGACGGATGGGCCAGGTGTGTGTTGGGGAGGATGGGGGCAGCCCCTATGGCCTCCCTGCTTACTCACAGCCCCTTGCTTCTTCTCCCTTCAGCATGGCAGGGGGCCTGAAATATTCCTTCCTCACACTGTGGAGCCAGTTCAACACCCCACTCCCGTGGTTGAGGAGAGCAGCCCTCCAGAAGGGAAGAGCTAGCTGCTGCGGGCTTGCTGCAGAAGTAGGATACCAGAGCTGAGACAAGAATTGGTGCCAAATGCCAAGAGAGCTACCTCACAGCCCACTGACCCCATGAGCCGCCCTGGGTCCCCAGCTGTGTGTTCAGGCCCAGCCTCAGCATTGGGGGGTGCCTCTCTTCCCAATCCACAACTGGAATTAGCATAAACGTGAAGGTCTTCAACTGTTTTAATGATGAAACTGCGTGGTTTCATTTTTGATACCCAAATGCAAGGATTCTTTAAAAGGGTTTTAGCCAAATAGAATCGAAAGATAGACTTGTTTTGGTATAAAAATCTGTTTTTGAGAGCTAGGCATGACTTTTATAACAGGAGTTTTTTTGTGAATCTGTTGAAGACTCTAAAGGCACTTCTTCCAGTTTGTTGCTGGGAGCTTTTCGAAGTCCTGTGGTGGAGCACTGGGTGCTGTGGATGGTCTTCAGCTGTCCTGTTGTTCTGTGCCAGGGAGGGGTCCCTGCTGTGGTGGTCTTAGAACCATGACCTTCATTCCAAAGGCTGGAACCCAAGCAAAATGCTAACGGGAACCTTGTTTTTTCTTTCAGTGTCAGCAGACATTTCTTGATTTCAATAAAATGACCCAGTCCATAAACAGGCAGCCAAGAAAGGTCTTTGTTAACTTTTGATGAAACCTACACTGGTATTTTTTCCCCCTAATCATCAAAATAAAGAAAGATTTCTGTGTGACCTTGTATCATGTTGTTCTTATAGACAGGTGTGAGATGGTGAGCCCCCTGGATGAGCACTTGAGTGTCCCCTTTGGGGAGAATTGCAGAGAATGAGCTAAGAGCATCAGGAACTGGGGTTGCCATGTAGGAGCTGGGGAGAGAGTGTCGTTTCTCGTTTTCCTCTGAGATGCCCTGGGATTGGGCAAATCAGCAAGAGAGAGGACTGGAGCGCCCCTTCCGGAAGTGTCCGCCTGTGCCTGCATAGTGCATAGCTGGAACTGGGAGTGCAGCCAGGTTGTTGAACCTTGAGCCTCTCTTTACAGGGGTGAGGAAGAGAGAATGAGCCTGAAGAACAGACCAGGGGTCGGGACCAAGTTCAGTGGGCGCCCTGGGTGGAGCTGGGTTTCCAGTCTTCCTCTGGGTCTTTGCGGGTTATTCCGGAATCTCTCCCAGTACTTCCTGAAAGGGGTCAGAAGCACCTGCTCTTTCATGGGGCTGACCCGGATGTAAGATGAGAAGTGTCCTCCAGCAGTGGCTGGCGTCTGGATGGCCTTCATGTGAAATAATGAGTGTATCAACGTACTGTGCCTGGGGTCATGTTTTTCCTGGGCCTCATCCCGGGGTACATCTCAGGCCTGGGTGCCAGGGGCCTCCCTTCCAGACCCACCTGTGCCAACCTATGGGGACCTTCGCAAATCACGTGGTGCAGCCGGGACTTGACCACGTCAACCTCAATGACAGCTCTGGCCAGCAGCCACCAGGTCGGGCACAGGAGCTGAGCCAGGCATGGAGCCGGGCTGAGCAGGAAGAGGGGAGGAGGGTGTTGTCACTCCCCCTTGTCTCCATGGACTAGAATGTTCTGCACAGCATGTGTAGGTGGGGCACATCACCTGTGTCTCTCTGTGAGTGGCTCATCTTGCTGAGCTTGATACCCACAAGGCTCGTCTGTGTTTTAGCAGGTGTCAGTATCCACGTGTACCATTTCACACTCCTGACTCTGTGTTCTCCGGAATGAATTATTTTGCGTTTCCCTTTTTTTTTTTCTTCCAAGTACTAGCTAGCTATCCAGATGGGTGTTACAGTTTTGACTTGCATTTCCTGAATTAATCAGTTGGTGAGATTATTTTTTCATGTTCTTGCTGGTTGGTTGTTTTTTTTTTTTCAGAGAAGTATCTATTTAAATCATTTATTCTTTTCTTATATTGATTTGGAGAGTGTGTGTGTGTGAGAGAGAGAGAGAGAAAGGGACCCCTATGTGTTGGTTTGCTGTCTAGATCCCCACACAGGTCAAGGTTAGGATGTGCTAAAGCCATGAACTTGGAACTCAGCCTCAGTCGGCCATGTGAGTGGCAGGAACTCCATGAGTGCCTTCTGGGCTCTGCATCCGCAGGAGCAAGGGTGCTGGCCTAAATACCCAACACTTTGAGTTGTTGAGCTGCACAAGTTCTTTATTGTTCCTTTACTTTTAAAAAAAAAATGAATGTATCTGACAGGCAAAGATTGAGTGATGGGGCCGTTGAGGGAAAGGTCATTCCTCAGTTGGTTCACTCAGGCCAAAGCCAGTAAGCCTGGAATGCAATCCAAGTGCACCAGATGGGCGGTGGGGGCTCAAGTCATTAGCAGGTGTATTGGCAGGAAGCTGTAAGCAGGGGCTGACCCAGGACTCAAACCTTGCCATTGCGAGATGAGATGTGTGCATCACAGGCTGGATGCTAACTGCACTCCAAACGCCTACCACTCCACTTATAATTTTTTAAAGATTGCTTATTTATTTGAAACGTGGAGCGGCAGATAGCTTGCACTCACTGGCTCACTCACTCTCCAAATGACTGCAGCATCCAGTTCTGAGCCAGACTGCATCTAGGAGCCAGGAGCTCTCTTGCTGATCATTCCAGGAGGATGGGGGAGGCCAAGGTATTTGAGTCCTCATCCGTTGCCTTCCTGGGTGCATTGGTGGGAAGCTGCATGGGAAAAGAAGCAGACAGGGCCTGAACTGGCACTCCTGATGTCGGATGTCGTTGGGGTAATTTGTGACCTCCAACTTCAACTGTTAAGCTATCTGCCTTTGGCTGCACTACCAAAATCCTTTCTGAAACCCAGAGGCCAAAAATGCTAAGGCAAACAGAGCTAGCTTTTGCTTTCTTTTCTCTGCTTCTTATTCTTGGAGCTAAGGAAGATATTTTTTGTTGTTGTTGTTCTGAAACTTTTCCCTCTGGTTCTGCGTGCGCCAGCAGAGGGTGCGTTCAGAGTAGTCCAGGTGGAAGTTGCACTAGGAGCCTTACTACCTGAGTCACCGGGCTGCCCAAGGCTGGGGTTGAAGGGAGCTCCAGGGTAGGCTTCGTGGAGAGCAGGGAGTTCCCAGAGGTGGCTGGAAGGGCGCTGAGGGCTCCATGGAGATGGAGAAAGGAGTGACGTTCATGGGGCCAGGTCTTTGCATTTTTCTCATAGATTAGTAGACCTGGCTCAGTAGACTGGCTCAACAGGAGACACATCTCACCAGCAAAGATCAGAGGAAACTATATTGCATGGATTTTGATGTTTTTACTTTTAATTTGTTCACGACAGGTTTTTTTTTTTCTCATCAAAGTCTTCACTCACAGCTTAGCACCATTTTCTTTAAAGGTTCTTGATTTTTTTTTTTTTTTTTTGCTTCATTTCTTCGGTGATACATTAGTCATTCAGTAGCATGTTATTTAGCTTCCGGCACTGTAATTCTCTCTTTTTTTTTCTTCTTCTTCTTCCTGTTGTTGATTTTGTTTTGTGGCTTTTCATTTAAGGGAATGTACAGTAACTGTGCAATGGAGACTATCACATCCAGATGTGCAGATACAATGTAGTGTGCATCTCTACTTCCAGACTAAAGATGGACTCCCAATGAAACTGTTTACTATATCTTGACAATAGGATGCTGGACTCTGCCATTGTCCATGCCCGCAATGATGGACTTATGACTACTTATGAAGAACTATCCTATTGTAATAATATAGGGGAAATCAGTGTGTGTACAGGGGAAAGGGAGACTCGGGGAGGGGGAAGGGAAATCCCACAGCCTATGGACCTGTATCATAAAATAATAATACTAAAAAAATTAAAAGGGGAAGACAGCTAGTGGTTAAGGTGCTTGCTCCCTGCGTTACCCGTGTTCAACTCCGTGTACCGTTCCCAACTCCAGCTTCCTGCATGCCCTGGGACACAGCAGTGACAGCTCAAGTAATGAGGCACTTGCCACCCAGCTTTAGGTTCTGACTTTGGCCTGTGCTAGCCCTGACCATTGCAAGTTTTTGAAGAATGAACAGCAGGTGAGAGGGGACTGTTTTCTCTCTCCCTCTCAAATAAATGAAATATTTTTTTAAAAAAATCAGTACCAGACAGGACAAGGACAATCTAATTTCCTTGATATTTTATGTTGCTGTGCTGCAAATAACAGTTATCTCATTTGCTAACTGAGGATTTTTCCTGCTGGTTTAATGCTTTCCCCCTACTTTAAATAGATCCCAATTACAGCGGAATTTCCTGAGGGAATAGGTCTCAGTTTAGTCTAATTATTTTAAATGTATTTTCTTTACCTTCAGAAAAAAAAAATGGTCACGGTATTTTATCTATTTTGAAGGGCAGAGTAACAGAAAAGAAGTGTCAGAGATATGGACAGATAAGTACAGAGATGGAGCTGGAGATGGAGAGGGAGATAGAGAATCTTCCATTTGCTCATTCACCCCTCAAATAGTCTCAATGGCTATGGCTAGGCAAGGCAGCAGCCAGCAGCCAGGAGCCAGGAGCTCCTTCACCTTCTGCTTCTTCCCAGGCACATCACAGGAATGTGGAGCAACTGGGGCTCCAATTGGCACCCATACGGGATGATGGCATAACAGGTGGCAACACAGTACTACCCCCTGCCACTTCCATTTTTAAGCCTTTCAGACTTAAATGAGTCTTAGCCTTGCGGACTGAGAGTCACAGTTACTCTTGAGTGGCGTGGGCATCTGTGAGGGCTGGGTCAGTAGCTGCTGCCCCAGGCTGGCACCTGGAGGCTCGGAGTCTCCGGGAAGACTAGAGGAGCCAGAGAACTGCAAATGATTCCCATGACCTTCGAGCCGGAGAACCCCAAATGATTCGGTCCTTCGAGGCCTGGAAGACGGTGTACTCTCTGCCTGTCATGTGCCTGCCCAGCTGGGCAAAGTTATCCCCACAAAAAGCTGCAGGGTCTTTCTTGGGCAGGGCCTGGCCTCTACCTTGGCGGCAGCGGCTCTCCTGGGCAGGGCAGGAAATGCAGAATGTTGCCGGCAGCTGTGCGGTGCCCCCGGGAAGTCTCCACTTAGCCTGCTGCATCCCTTGTCAGGATGTCGTTGCAGCTGTCTGCTCTCCTTCCTGGTCAGCCACTGCGTTTACAGGAAAGCAGTGGGTGGTGCCTCAAATCCCCAGGTCCCTGCTGTCCACGTGGGAGACCCGGATGGTGCTAGCATTCATCCTCGCTGATGTGGGTGTTTTGGGAGTGGACTAGTAAATGAAGATCTCTCTCTACTTTCTCTTTCTCCCTCTCTGCCTCTCCCTGCCTTCTTCTCTGTCATTTCGCCTTTCAAATAAAGAGCTCTTTGCCTGAATTCTTATGAGTGGTTTACGTGAGCGGAGTCCATCCTGGGGAAAGGATCATTTAATTGACACACAGTATTATATAGGTGGGGAATATGCCTTCTAATTCATGACTCTGAGCAAGTTGTTGCTTCCCTGTGCCGTGACATTCACCCCTCAAAGGTTATTCTCACGTTACGGAAGGATGTGGATGTATCACATCTTTTGTAGCTGCTTCCTGCTGAGGAGGGGTGGAGACCTTTCATGTCCCTTGGACATCTGTCCCTATTTCATCTAATGGATCCATCTCAGAGTTCCAGCTGGTGTCAGTGTCTCTGTGCCCCACATTGTCATCACCACTCTGAGAAGCCATTGCTTTCTACAGTGCTCGAGCCCTTGGATCAAAATGCATAAAATTGGAAAGAAACCAAGTGCAGGTAAAGTGAGCTCCAGAGAAGGAAGATTGTACTCCATTGTTTCCCAAATGTGGGCAAGGATAGACTGCCCCTGTGCAGATTGAAAAGCCATCCAGCACAGCACAAAGGCTATTATTGTCTCCTACAGTGAGTACACCACTGTCAGGGTAGAGATGAGTCGCCGTCAGTCACCATGCAGGCTCCTCTCTGCTCCCCAAGCCAACACTCAGGCTTCTAGATTGAGGTGCAGGTGCCATACCCATATCTACTGTGATGTTTGAAGAACTCACCAAGCAGTTTCCAGAGAAGATCAAAACTAGGGAAGGACATGTTTGCTTTCAAGAGCAGTATCCTTGCTATGGCAAAAGCAAAATCCCCATGTATTATTTTCTCTTTTGCAGTGGCATCCACGGCCTTAACTGTTTAAGAGGAACAGACCTTCGTGTCTCCCTAGGCTTGTCCCTTGGTGTCTCCCTAGGCTTGTCCCTTGGTGTCTCCCTAGGCTTGTCTCCCTTGGTGTCTCCCTAGGCTTGTCCCTTGGTGTCTCCTAGGCTTGTCCTTTGGTGTCTCCCTAGGCTTGTCTCCCTTGGTGTCTCCCTAGGCTTGTCTCCCTTGGTGTCTCCCTAGGCTTGTCTCCCTTGGTGTCTCCTAGGCTTGTCCCTTGGCGTCTCCCTAGGCTTGTCCCTTGGTGTCTCCCTAGGCTTGTCTCCCTTGTTGTCTCCCTAGGCTTGTCTCCCTTGGTGTCTCCTAGGCTTGTCCCTTGGTGTCTCCCTAGGCTTGTCTCCCTTGGTGTCTCCCTAGGCTTGTCCCTTGGTGTCTCCCTAGGCTTGTCTCCCTTGTTGTCTCCCTGGGCTTGTCCCTTGGTGTCTCCCTAGGCTTGTCTCCCTTGGTGTCTCCCTGGGCTTGTCTCCCTTGGTGTCTCCCTAGGCTTGTCCCTTGGTGTCTCCTAGGCTTGTCCCTTGGTGTCTCCCTAGGCTTGTCCCTTGGTGTCTCCCTAGGCTTGTCCCTTGGTGTCTCCCTAGGCTTGTCTCCCTTGATGTCTCCCTAGGCTTGTCCCTTGGTGTCTCCCTAGGCTTGTCTCCCTTGGTGTCTCCTAGGCTTGTCTCCCTTGGTGTCTCCCTAGGCTTGTCCCTTGGTGTCTCCCTAGGCTTGTCTCCCTTGATGTCTCCCTAGGCTTGCCTCCCTTGGTGTCTCCCTAGGCTTGTCTCCCTTGGTGTCTCCTAGGCTTGTCTCCCTTGGTGTCTCCTAGGCTTGTCTCCCTTGGTGTCTCCCTAGGCTTGTCCCTTGGTGTCTCCTAGGCTTGTCCCTTGGTGTCTCCTAGGCTTGTCCCTTGGTGTCTCCTAGGCTTGTCCCTTGGTGTCTCCTAGGCTTGTCTCCCTTGGTGTCTCCCTAGGCTTGTCCCTTGGTGTCTCCCTAGGCTTGCCTCCCTTGATGTCTACTTAGGCTTGATCCTTTCCTCTGCCCAGGAGGCAGCACCACAGGCACTGTGTGTTCCAATGCCTGAACACATACTCCAGCCTCTGGGTCCTGAGACCCTGTCACCCCTGAATCCAAGAGGACAGGTAAGCCTGGGTTTCTTGGTGACCCCAAAAGTGGCCTCTTCCTCTAGGAACCCTATCTCAGGCCCTTGCCCTAGCATGGTTGTATACAGAGGGTACAATAGACTAAAACTTCTCAGGCCCCTGGCATGCTACTCTAAAGAATGACATGGTGGGACCCAGCACAATAGCTAGCAGCTGAAGTCCTCACCTTGAACATGCTAGGATCCCATACGGATGTCAGTTCTTATCCCGGCGGCCCTGTTTCCCATCTAGCTCCCTGCTTGTATCCTGGGAAAACAGTTGAGGATGGTCCAAAGCCTTGGGACCCTGTACCCACGTTGGAGACCTAGAAGAGGCTCCTGGATCTTGGCTTCAGATTACTTGTTCTGGTCATTGTGGTCACTTGGGCAGTGAATCAGCGGGTGGATCTTCCTCTGTGTCTCTCCTCCTCTCTGTATGTATGTCTTTCCAATAAAGATAAAAATAAAATCTTTTTAAAAATGACATGGTGATGCTGTCCTGCAGGTGATCCTGCTTAGGAGCCTTCAGGCTGCCATCCTGCTGAAGGTTATCGGCACCGCCAGGATGCTGGTCTAGCGTGGTGGCACACCACAGGAGTGGCCTGGCATTAGGCCTGTGTCCTGCCTGCTTCCCACTTGGTACAGAGCTGATGGCATGCCCCTTACTCTCCTTAAGAAAACTAAACCCACAGGTTCTGGACACTGACCTGACAAGATGTGGTTCTTATCCTCCGAGCCCCTACAGGCTCCCAGCTCTGGCATGAGAGTATGTGGAGATTGGCAGTGCAGAGCTTGGCTTGGCCCTAGGCTATTTCCTGGCAGAGCCACTAGCCAGGGCAGTGACCCTGGCATTGGCAAGCTGCAAGAAGGCCAGCCTGGCCCTGCTGAGTCATCGGATGGGAGCCACCACAGGGAGCCACCCAGAAGGCCCTTGGGGAGTGGCTACTGGATCCTTCGTGGAGACCAGGCTCTGCTGATGCTCAAAGTCATGTGTAAAAGGACATGGTCGCTTTTAACCCAGACACACACACACACACACACACACACACACACACCCTAAATCGTCTCTTGATGACTTATAACACCAAGCAAATGCTGTTACACAGTTGTTTTAGAGAATAGAGACAAGGAAAAGTCTGTATGTATTTGGGACAGATAAAATTTGTTCCACACCTTTTGGTGTGTGTGGAGTCCATGCTGCATTTTCCCCACAGTCATACTCTTCTCACAGCCCCAGAACTTACACCCTCAGCATCGGCATGAGCCAAGGAGTGGTCAGGCTCATGTGCCTGGCGACCACTTCGGGGCTTGGGTGGGAGTAGCTACTGTTTTATTGGCCGCGATCTCTTTTCCCCTTCCTTTATTTTTCAAGTTAAATAAATGGATATGAATTAAATCATTGAACCCCTGCCTTTGAAAACATTTGGTGCCTACTTCCCTGCCCCTGTTTTCAGCCATGGCTCCTGCCTTAGGCTTGCGTGTCATTTAGCAGCTCCAGAGGAAGAGTAGCTGAAGAGAGCATGCCTGTCCAACTTGACTTCTCCCTTGAACTTCTCTCTGTCTCTCCTTCCCTAAGAGCTCACCTAGGAGCATGGTGCCATATCAGAAGCAGTACAGTGACCATGTCTCCATGGCTATGGAGTATTTTCTTGCCTGTCACAGTCATCTGTAGCCTTGCGAATGCATTAGAAGGATGGCTGGTCCTCTAGGCGACATACGTTGGAGACCCAGACAGAGTTCCTGCCTCCTGCTTTCAGCTTGGACCATCCCTGGTTGTTGGGGCCATTTGTGGAGTAAAAAAGTGGATGGATGATCTGTCTTGCTTTCTCTGCCTTCTCTGTCACCCTGCACTTCAAATAAGTAGAAAAGTAAGTGAATAAATGAATAAATACATTATATAAAAGTGATTTATTTATTCTTATTGGAAAGATCAGATCCGCCGAGTGAAGGGCTGAGATAAAGATCCTCCATCTGTTGGTTCACTTCCCAATGGAGCTGAGCTGATCTAAAGCCAGGATCGAGGAACATCCTTTGGATCTCCCACATGGGTGCAGGGTCCCAAGGCTCTGGGCCATCCTCTGCTGCTTTCCCAGGCCATTAGCAGGGAGCTGGATGGGAAGTGGGGTGGCCAGAACATGAACCAGGGCCTACATGGGATCCTGGCATTTGCAAGGTGAGGATTTAGCCATTGACCACTCTGACCCATATAAACACCTGGTTGGTAGAGGGGATTTGAGTGAAAATTTTGGGGAAAACAGAATGAAGAGATGAGTTTGGGGCCAGGCACAGTAGCCTAGCAGCTGAAGTCGTCACCTTGAATGTGCTTGGGATCCCATATGGACGCTGGTTCTAATACCAACAGCCCATCTTCCCATTCAGCTCCCAGTTTGTGGCCTGGGAAAGCACTAGAGGATGACCCAAAGTCTTGGGACCCTGCACCTGCATGGGAAACCCAGAAGAGGCTCCAGGCTTTTGGCTTTGGATTGGCTCAACTCCGGCCATTGTGGTCACTTGGGGAGTGAATCATTGGAAGGAAGATCTTCCTCTCTGTCTCTCATCCTCTCTGCATATCTGACTTTCCAATAAAAATAAATAAATCTTACCAAAAAAAAGAGTTGATTTTGCTGCAAAAAGTAGGTTTTTTTTTTTCGTAGATGCTGTCTCTGCCTTTGCACGACACCCCATGGGCAGAGCGTTTTTCATTCAGAGGGATATGCCAGCTCACTTGGCCCCCACTGCTGCCCGGTGAGGCCTGCACGGCTGCTGGGAGTGCCACGTCCCAGTTGATGTTGTTCAGCATTTTTTCTTCATTGAATGTGCAGTTTTTTTCTTTAGCAATGCATATTTACAAAGAGAAGGAGAGCAGAGACACTCCCCAAATAGCCACATCAGCCTGAGATGAGTCAGTTCAAACCCAGGAGCCAGGAACTTCTTTCAGGTCTCACTCAGGTGCAGGCTCCCAAGGCATTGGGCCATCCTTCGCTACTTTCCCAGGCCACAAACAGGGAGCTGGATTGGGAGTGAAGCAGCTGGGACATGAACAGGCACCCATAAGGGTTGTTAGCACTTGGCAGTAGAGAATTAATCAGATGAGCCAACTTGCCAGCCCCTGCACACACAGTTCTGATGATGTTTGAAGTTTAAGGCTCTGCATATTCCCACCCTCCTCAGATTTTCTCTTTGCATGATTTTCTGCTCAAGTCTTTCTGATCAGTGCATTGTATCCTAAATCCAGGGCCTGCTTTGGGCATGTCTGGCCTGGGTTGGCTGGACTTGCTATATCCTTTTTTAGAAGTGCCCGCTCCTCTGGATGTGGTTCTCCAGCTGTTTCCATCCTCTCCTACGTCGAGGGCAGGAAGAGGTGCTGACTGAGTTGCTATCCACTTCCCATTCTTCTCCCTCCTCCATCTCCACCAGACACCTGTGCACCACCACCGTCAGCTGACTCAGTTCACCTTTCTAAGGTGAACTGGAGCCTCCCAGGAGGCTTGTCCGTGAGCCAAGGAGATTATGCACATGTGATTTATCTTGTCTAGGCAAAGTCAAACTGGTTTTGGTATTGGTCTCTTTATAGTCCCTCTCTGCCTTTTTTAAAAAAGATTTATTTTATTTTATTGGGAAGTTAGATATACAGAGAGGAAGATCTTCTGTCCATTGATTCACTCCCCAAGTGGATGCAATGGCTGGAGTTGAGCTGATCCAAAGCCAAGAGCCAAGAGCCTCCTCCAGGTCTCCCATACGGATACAGGTTCCCAAGGACTTGAGCCATTGTTCACTGCTTTCCCAGGCCACAAGCAAGGAGCTGGACGGGAAGTGGAGCAGCTGGGACACAAATACTCATATGGGGTGTTGGTGCTAGCCGGTGGTGGCTTTACCCTTTTCCTATGCCAGGATGCCAGCCCCCTGTCTCTTTCTAGAAGGACATTATGTCAGCACAAGAACTCCTCCCTACCTCCAAACACCATCACACTGGGTGGCTGATTGGGCTTCAATGTGTGCTTCTGGGTTGGTGTGGATACAACTCAGAATGTAAGCAGCTTGTTGCAGACAAATGCACATTCATGTAAAAGTTTGCTGCACTCATTGTCAGATAATGCCATGAAATTTTCAGGATTATATGGACTTGAAATTCTATTATTTGTTCATTCACTTAAGCCTACTTGAGAGAAGAAAGAGCGGGAGAGAGAGAATCTTTCATTTGCTAGCGCCGAGATGGGGCTGATGTGAGCAGCTGAGAATTCAACTCAAATCTACAATATAGGTGGCAGGAACCCAATGAATTGAACCATCATTGAGGCCTCCTGGTGAGCACTGGTGAGCAGGAACTGCAGTCAGGCAGGCTGATGTGGGTTGTGAGCATCTAAACAGCTGTCCTCACAGGGCAGATGTCTGCTTCAGGATACGTTTTCGGATGTTGAAAACTGAAGACAGGAAGACAGGGGCCTAATGAAATGGCTCAATTGGTTAATCCTCCTCTTGCAAGCAACAGAATGCCATATGGGTGCCAGTTCATGTCCTGGATACTCTACTTCCCATCTGGTTCCCTGCTTGTGGCTCTGGAAAGCAGCAGAGGAAGGCCCAAAGCTTTGGGACCCTGTACCCTTAAGTGGCTATATATTCATTTATGTAAAAGTCAGAGTTACAGAGAAAGAGAGGGGCGGGGTAGAGGAAGAAAGAGAGAGGGAGGGAGATCCATCTTCTATCCATTCACTCCTGACAAGGCCACAATAGATTTGAGCCAGGCTGGAGCCAGGAATTCCATCTTACTCTCCCCTAAGGATGGCAGGAGCCCAGATACTTGGGCCATCCTCCACTGCCTTTCAAAGTGCATTGTCAGGAAGCTGGATTAGAAGCAGCATAGCTGGGACTTGAACCGGCACTTCCATATGAGGCTGCCAGCATCACGAGTGGGAGTTTAATGTGCTATACCTCAAGTTGACCCCTAAATATAGGTATGTTTTCCTATACACCTGAAAGTGGTTTTGTGCAATATTTTATGCAACATTTTAAATAATCTTGTGCATGAAGTTTCTTGACAGAATTTTCCACATTTGGTATTAGTATGTCCTGGGTTTGTAGCATTTTAGATCTTGAATGTTCAGATGGGGGATGTTTAGCCTGCATTTGGAAACTCTGGTAGTCTCTCTAGGCTTGTCCATATTCACTGATGATATATTTCAGTGGCTGCCGCTGTTGCAAAATCAACCCATGAGAGGTTTTATTGAAGACTCCATTTCTGAAAGTTTGCTCATAATTAGGTCTTTTTTTTTCTTCTAGCTTGCTGTCCCATGCAGAGACTTTCAATTTGGAGTTTCCTTTTGTTAGCATAATTACATTGTAATCTGGGTTTGACTACTCTAACACCCAAAGCCTTTCTGTTGTCACCGATGCATCTGGTCTAATTTCTGGTGCCTTATTTCCTTGTGTGCATGGTCTTTTCCACCTGTGCACACCTCACTTTGCTTGGGCATTGCTGTGTGGGATTTCCGGACAAAGCCATCTTCCAGCACCCTGGATCTGGGCTCATTTCCTCCCGGAGCTCAGAGGAACGAGCAGATGGGACCTGTGTTGAACTCACAGCTTGGATTCCTTTAACCCCTCAGGTGAGGTGACTGTGGTTGGCCAGCGGACGACATGCCAGCCTGTACTGACAGAGCCACAGTCTGTTTCTCGTGCTGTCACCTTGCCATCATTTTCTTGGCCAGTGCCAAGCTGCTTTCCTGGCAGCTCAGGAGCCTGTCTCTTCTGGGCCAGGCTTACCCTACATTGTAAAAGCCTGTGGGGCACCAGCCTTCAGGCAAGATGGTCCCCAATGATTCCCTCCCTGAACTTCAGTTTCTATGCCCAGGCTTGACATTGAAGCTGACCTTCACCCTGGTCAGCAAAGGCCAGCTCATGCACCTTCCTTGCTTAATTTATCTCCCTGTGTTGGTGTTTCCACTTGTACTTGACTTTTTGGTCTTGCTAGGCTTTGATGCTTTTAATAAGATGTTTTTAAGAATCCTTCTTTTACCCATGGAAATGTGCGAAATGTTCATATTCTGTTGAAATTGAAATTTCATATTGTTAGGTTGTCAGGGACAAATATCAAAAGAAACTGCATCAATGATGTAATTTATGCAACAATTTAAATCAATGATTGGGCTTTAAATGACATGGCTTAAAACCTCACGATTTCTGTGGGGTCAGAAACTTGGGCTTAAATTAGCTGAGTTCCTTGGGTCAAGGCCCCCCGCAGGGGACAGCAAAGAAGGCATGGACAGGGCTGCAGTAATCTCAGGCCTCAGGAGGATCGGAGCTCTCTGAACTCACTTGTTTGTTTGTTGGGGACATAAGCTCCCACCCAGCTGTTTTGGCTTCCTCACAGAGCATCCTGCACATGCTTCATCAGGTGGGGGCCAGTGAGAGGAGTCAGCGAACAGAAGCCACATTCTTTAGCCACCTGATCTTTGCAAGGTTGCCCCTTCGCTTGTGCTGTGCCTTCTGCCTTAAAACCCAGCTTCTGGGTGCAGCCCTCACTCCAGCACAGGAGACAACACAGGCAGTACCCACCAGGTCCTAGCTCCTCCCTGCCCTGGCTTTCCTTCCGTCTTGGGTTCTCTGCAGACCCAACCTGTCTATCCACTGCCCGGCCCCCTTGCATCCTCACACAGGCACTTCTTCCTCACTTCAGGGACTGGGCTCAGGAGCCCGCAAGGGACCCTCACACTTGCAGGCTGGCTGCTTCTTTGCTTTCAAGTCCCACCCACATCACAGACTTCTGTGAAAAAAATCTCTTAAAGTATTTGCTGATGAGTTGTGCTAGGAGCTCTCTCAGTACGACTTTTCCACAGCCCTTGCACCTGATGCTGTCTTTATTTGTCTAATGACTCTCCTCCTGGAAGGTACACCTGAGCTGAGACCTGTTTTGTTTAGTTTTCTATTGTCAGTGCTTTGACCTGAGACTGCCCTCTGGTGGGCGGTCAGTTGATATTTGATGAATACAGGGATGAATGGTTCCATTCTGGCATTCTTTTTTTGTTTGTTTGTTTCCAGTTCAGTCAAATTTTCATGGCTGTAACAAAGCATCTGAGGTAGGCCAACCTTACCAAGGAGAGAGATCTGCCTCACTCACAGTTATGGAGGTGGAAAGTCCAGAGAACACAGAGCAGACTCCTGGCCAGGTCCCTTTGGCTGCACACCTCACTGACAGATTGCACTAGTGGGGGCCCTTGTGTCAGTCTGGGTCACCTCTCAAAACAGAAAGTCAGAGAATGTTGCAGAGGGTCAGACTGGTTTCTAAAAACATCACTGGGCCTGGCATGGTAGCCTAGTGGCTAAAACCTCACCATGTACCATCGGGGTCCCATATGGGTGCTGGTTTGTGTTCCAGCTGCTCTGCTTCCCATCCAGCTCCCTGCTTGTGACCTGGAAAAGCGCTAAAAGACAGCCCAAAGCCTTGGGACCCTGCACCCATGTGGGAGACCTGGAGGAAGCTCCTGGCTTTTGGCTTGGGATTGGCTCAGCTCCGGCCATTGCGGCTACTTGGGGAGTGAATCACAGATGGAAGATCTTTCTCTCTGTATATCTGCCTTTCCAACAAAAACAATTAAATCTTAAACAAACAAACAAACAAACAAAAATTCCTGGTGTGCTTGTTTATTTATGTTTCCGTTTCTAAGGAGAGGCAAGCGAGAGAGCCCATCTGTTGGTCCACTCTGGCAAATGCTGGGCCAGGCAGAAGCTAGGTGTTCAGAATTCAATCAGGCCTCCTACATAGGTGACAGGGACTCAAGATCTGGCACTTGCTGCCTCCCAGGGTGCCCATTAGCAGAAAGCTGGGATTGGGAGTGCAGCTGAGACTCAAACTTGGGGGCTCTGATAGGGGTGACCCGAGACAAGAAGTGACTTAAGCACTGAGCTAAACACCTGTTCCTGCTTCCAGCATTTTATCACAACTGAGACGTAGGGGAAAAACTGTACTCCAGGACCTCTGGGTGCCCTGTGGAGGGCAGTCCCCCCAGGGACCCAAGGACCTCCTAGGTTCTGTTTTGTCATAGGACTGTACCAACTCCCCCAGCTCCACACTGCTGACTTGGCTCCCTACACAAGAACCTCCGGGAAACTTCTTGACAGCCTACCCAAATCCATAGACAGGACCTCAAGCTTCTGTTTTCCCCCAGCTGGCCTTGTGACCTCCAACGTTCTCATCTCCAGTCACTGCCCTGCGGCAGGGTCCCTGCGGGCTGGGCAGGGTTGAGATAGAACAGTGTAGTCGGAGGCCCGTAAATCAGAGGGTTGTGCAAGATTTCTCTAACCTCAGTTCCGCAGTGCCAATGGACAGCGCCTGGGCACTCCAGCCAGGAGGAGCAATAGGCATTGAATGCTGCTGATGCTGCCGAGCAGTGAGGGTCTCCTGGCTGGCACAGCCATGGCTGAAGTTCTGGAGCAGTTCTTGGTGTGTGGGTGGCTCCTGGTGTGCCTGCTGTGCCTGGGCAAGTGCCTGGGAACTCTGTAGACGCATGCTCCCGAGCTGCTGGCCGGCTTTGCCTGGTGGTTTCTTGCGGTCCATGGGACAATGGGCAGGTAGGGACCCCTTCCCTTCTCTTGTTCTGTGGTTAAGGTGGTTGTTTCTCGTGATTACTATGGCTTGGAAGATAGCTTGCAATTTTTCTCTGGGAGAGAAAAGGGATGTTGTTTTGGGTGCCTTCATTGTGGGACAGGGAAGTGGGAGTAAAATTAGAGTTGTCTTAGAATGCCTGAAGCTATGGGGAAATTGGGAGGGACGAGGCGGGGGTGGTAGGAGCAGGAATCAGCCCCACTGGCTCGGTTTGCTGCCTTGTGGAGTTTCTAGACGCTCTAGATAGTCAACAGAGCCTCATTCTCAGATGGACAAAAATCCAGGTGCTTTCATTTTGTTCAAGAGTATTTCAAAGCTGGGACATTCACATCATTTTAATTCATTAGACAATAATGAAATGATGGTGTCATAACATTTAGAGCACAGAGATCTCTGTGAGAGTTAGAGGAGAGAGAGGTAGACAGAGCATGTGTGTGTACAGGAGAGTAGGAGTGAGAACTGATGCCTATCAGTTACTTGTTCCCCAAATGCTTGCACTGCTTCCCCCACCTTCCTCCTGCATCACAGTCCTTTGAGCCACCATCACCTGCTGCCTGCCAGGTTGTGCATTAACTGGAAGCTGGAGACAGGAGCTGCAGCCAGAAATCAAATCCGGATTTTATGATGTGGCACGCAGACGTCTTAGCTGGCAACTCAACCACCAAGCCAAGTGGTCACCCTGGAGCTACATTTTCAAGATGATTAGATATGGACTCTGGGGATGGCTTGTGCCAACTAGATGCCACTTCCCAGCGGCCTGTCCCCTGGGAGCAAGCTGGAGGTCATGAGGTCATGCTGCCAGTATCACCTTGAAGGAATGACGGAGGTCTTTGCACAGGTTTGTGTGTCAAAGCAGGCACCAAGCAAGGTACAATGTTGTGAATAAAATTTACTAAAAATGTAAATTCCTTCCTTACAGATTATCAGGTGAACTATGGAATAGCTAGATAAATGTGAAGTTGAGCTACACAGGGGTAACTTTTGTTATTTGCCTGCAGTTCGAATTCAATTGAGCATTTTATGGTTCCTCTTGCCAAACTGGCAACTTCATGAATTTAGTAATGAAAATGACAGCAATTCACAAAAGAGAAATTGTTTGGAATGACAGGTGAATTTGAATTGTTTGTTTTATTTGCAGTGTGTATGTGTTTGCGTGAGAGAGAGAGAGAGAGAGAGAGAGAGAGAGAGAGAGAGAGAGAGATGGACAGAGTTGTTAGCTGTTGACTCATTCTCCAGATGCAGGAGCTGGATGTCACATCTGGGACACCAAGCCCTCTTACACAGGACATGAACAACTCCACTAGCATTTGGCTGCTGGCCACACATCCTAGCTCAACCCCATTGAGCTGTATTGGACTGGCCTTGAGCTTATCCCCTCTAGGGAGAGTGTGTGGTCTCCATTGAACTGGCTAGTTAGCTTGTGTGTTCTGGATCCAGGTACCCTGCTCCATACAGATTCAAACACCCATGAGCTGAGGGCACTTAGAACTCTATTTACCTGCTGCACCAGGGTGGAGGCAAAGCCATTCACAGACACACAATCCAGAAGTTCAAATGGGGGCAGGGACTCAGAGCACCTGGGGACTCAAGGGGAAAAACTGCATTTTAACCTGTTTTATAGGTCAAGGTTAAATGAAATAATCATTAACAAGAGTGAAATGGCTTTGGGCATAATCAGACAGGGGAGAGATAATACACTGAATTTCAATAAGTTCATGGAAAAACATGGAATGAAAAGACAAATTTATGTTGGTGCAAAAATTTTAGCGAATTATTATTCATTTGAAAGGTAGAGTGACAGAACAAGGGAAAGCCAGAGAAAGAGATCTTCCATTTCTTGCTTCATTTTCCCCAAAAGCATGCAACAGCTAGGGTTGGGTCAGCATGAGGTTAGAAACCAGGAATTTCAAGAGTTTGCATATGGCTGGCAGGAGCCTAGTTACTCAGATCACTGTGTACTGCCCTCCTAGGCAGATGAAAAGCATCAGATTAGCTGGACCAGACAACAAGGATCCGGGACCAGCACTGCTAGGGAAAACAGGTATGGCTAGTCAGGGTTTAACTCACAGCATGACTTTTTCAAAGGCACAGATTGTTTTTGCACCTTTTGGAAATAGGTTCTTTATATGGAGAGGGAGAAGGAGAGGGAGAAGAAGAGACAGAGGGAGAAGGAGAGTAGGGGGAGAAAGATAAAGAGGGAGAGGGAGAAGTCATCTGTTGGTTCACTCCCCAAGTGCCAAGTGAGAGTTGGGACTGAGACAGGCTAATACTGGGCTTCTGGAACTCCATCCATGTCTCCCAGGTGGGTGGCTGTCACTAGCTGCCTTCCAGGTTCATTTCCAGGGTGCCCCTTGGCAGGGAACTTGAATGGAGGGGGGAGCTAGGAATTGAACCAAGCCGCTCCGATATGGGATGTGGGCATCCCCAAATATGGCTCAGTCTTTGTGCCCCAATAATTGTCCCCCCCCCATAAGCACTTTTTTGAAGAATTTAAAAAAAATCATTTGGTGAAATTTTTTGCACTCAAACTTATCTTTCATTTACTTTTCTGTGTCTTTTTGAAGTACCTCTGTATATTTTGAGTGGGGGACAAAAGGAAACCTGGTTAATGGAGGCTAAAGTTTTTAACTTGGACAGCATACGCCCAGGTTTGAATTGAAGTCCTAATTATTTTATTGGTGCATATTCACAAACTTGGGACCCCCAAAGTCACACAGCTTGGATGTAAATATTTTGTCATTATATTTAACAATATCATCTTGACTGAAATAAGTGAACATCTGTGTGTTCACTGCCCAGATGGCCTCAATGGCCAGAGCTGGGCCAGGATGAAGCCTTCATCCGGGTCTCCCACTTGGGTGCAAGTTCCTGAAGAACCTAGGTGTTTTCTGCCTTTTTGATTCTGCCTTAAGGCAGACCACTCCTCAGGAAGGAGGTGCCTAGTATTTGATAAGATTCACTTCCCTGTAGCTCATCAATTTGTACTTTTTGAAAGTTGCTTGCTTCAAACCTACCAATAGAAGCCTGCTAAACCATGACTGTATAAGTAATAGCCTACCATGTATAAGAACGCTGGGCTGTTCAACCAGGGGGCTCTTGCTCAGGCTGGTTCTTCCTTCTCTTCCTCCCTGCTGATCCTGCTGCTGCCTCGGCTGCCCCTCCCCCGCCCAGCCCTGGGCTGGGGGAGGTGGCTGGGAGACCTAGGTTAACCTGAATAAACCACTTTTATGCCTTTGCACAGACTTCAGACTTGATGATTTTCTGGAGATATGAAAATCCAGCATAACATGCCCAAGCACTTGGGTCATCCTGTGCTGCTGTGTCAGGCCATTAGCAGGGAGCTGGGTTGGAAGTAGAGCAACTGGTGCTCTTATGAGATGCCAGCTTCACAGATGCTGCTCTACCTACTATGCCACGACCCTGACCAAGGGCTTTCTCTTCTGTTTGTCTAAGGAACACTCCCTAGTCGGCTGGCACAGAAGTGAAGTGAATGAGGTTCATCCTAGATTGCAACCACTAAATCTGAGCGCAGTGTTGGCTGGGAACACCTTGATCGCTGGACTCTACCAGATGGTTCTACTGGGTACAGTTTCTTGGGGTTCTTTTCTTTCGCTGTATTCCCCACCCCGTTCTGTTTCTTTTTGGTGCTTTCCTCTTTGGATGAAGGCCTCCTGTCTTCCGCAGGCATTGTCTGCTTGTGTCCTGTGGGAGTACAAAGCAGGGAAGAGTTAGGAAAAACCAGGAAATCTCCCTTAGATGGCTGGGAGGTGAATGGACAGGGAGCTAACAGGGCACGGCACACTGCTTTCCTTGTGAAATCCTGATGGAGTTTGGCTAAAATGCTTCCTGGTTGATTTTTTTGTTTGTTTCCTTCTGGAGGTGTTTGCCACAGTGTTGCCTGTCTTTGCAAATAATCACACTTTAAAAATGGCTTCACCTTAAATGTTTATTATGGGAGCATCAGGACCAGCATGGTAGCGCAACAGGTTAATATTTCACCTTCCAGCACCAGCATCCCATATGGGTGTTAGTTTGTGTCCCAGCAGCTTCATGTCTGATCCAGCTCCTGCTTGTGGCCTGGAAGAGCATTTGAGTCTCAAGTGCCTTTCCCCTGCACCCATATGGGGGACCTGAAAGAAGCTCCTAGTTCCAGGCTTCAGACTGACTTTGCTCCAGCTGTTGTGGCCATTTGGAGAGTGATGGAAGATCTCTCTCTCTCTCTCTCTCTCTCTCTCTCTCTCTCTCTCTCTCTCTCTGTAAATCTGCCTTTCAAATAAAAATAAACTAAATCTTTTTTAAAAATGAAGATTTACATGCTGTGATACTTTGGGATCGCCAGTGTCCTAAGAGACAGGACTTGGACGGGCAGCACTCAGGTGGGAGTGCAGGATGTAGTCTGTCGCTCAAAGTCTTTCTGCTTTTCTCAGTGGTCACTGAGCGGGAGACGGGATTGGAAAGGCGTATTCTTTGCTGGTAAGTTGTCCTCTCTGCTGTGTTAAGCATGTCCTACAACTGCCCACTCCAAAGAAGTGATTTTCCAAACACAAAACAAGAGACATAAGCTGAAGCAGAGTATATGTCTTAGGGAAGCAAATGAAGCAATCAGAATCTTATCCCAAGACACCGTTTATTGTAAAACATAAGCCTGCTGTGCCCCAGTGGAGTAACTGGGTTTGCGTCCTTGCTCCAGCTGCCATCTCTTAATATCCTGCTAATATAGACCCTGAAAGGCGGCAAATGGTGATGACTCCTGTAACTGGGCTTCCACTGCACATGTGGGGGACCTAGAGGAAATGACTGCTTCCTGACTTCAGCCCGGCCCTGCCTAGCCTGGTCACTGCAGACTTATGGAGAAGGAACTAAATGGGAGTTCTCGCTGTCTCTCAAATAACCTTTGAACGCTTAGTAACAGTAGGGCTGTTGCAGCATCTGGGGAATGGACCAGCAGTTCAAGCATACCGCTCTCTTTCTCAGTCACTCTGCCCTTCAAAGAAATACATTTTTAAAGGATTTATTTGTTTTTATTGGAAAGGCAGATCTTACAGAAAGAAGAAGAGACACAGAAAGATAGAGATCTTCCATTCACTGGTTCACTCCTCAAATGACCACAATGGCCAGAACTGAGCAGGTCTGAAGCCAGGAACTAGAGCTTCTTGGAGGTCCCCCACATGGGTGCAGGGTCTCAAGGCTTTGGGCCATCTTCCACTGCTTTTCCAGGCCACAAGCAGGGAGCTGGATGGGAAGGGGAGCTTTTGGGGCAGGAACCGGCACCCATACGGAATGCCAATGCTTGCAGGTAGAGGATTAGCTAAACCATTGCACCAGCCTTAATACATTATTTTTTTCTTTAAAAAAAATGTGTATGTGTCTGCCACAGGCATATTTTTTCCCCCAGAAGTTTTCATTTCAATTCACAGTTGATTGAACCTATGGAGGGCCAAATAGCTAAAATTCTCATGCATTTTGGAGTAGTGGCTGTCAGATTGTGGGCCTGCACGAGACAGGCACTCAGAGTTGTTGCTGGTCTGCAAAAAAACACGCTAATACCATGTGAAGACAGGACCTTACCCTACAGCCAACGGCGTCGCCCTGAGACCAAGTCCACCTTTCAAACAAGATTTTCCTATTTCCTTTCCAGTTAGCAAAGCAAGGACTCAATGTTGTGCTGATTAGCCGGACCCTGGAAAAGCTGCAGGCCGTTGTCACGGAGATCGGTGAGTATTTACCTGGTCAGAGGCGCTGTTGCTAGGATGACTCCCTTCCTGTCTGGGGATGCACACCCAAGCCCCCACATGTGCCCATTTCCCACGGTGACTGGCAGGCTCGAAGGCGTGTGAGGCAGGAACTCAGGCACAAAGTAGGGCCCCTTTCTCCTAGGGTTCCGTACCTTCACCAGCCTGGCCCAGGCAGAGGCTACAGCTAGCTGCTTGTCGTGCCACATCTTGGAAGAGCCACCCCTGCATTTGGGATCCCAGTTGCCTGAAGCAGGAGGGTAAGGGGCAACACTTAGTGCTGTCAGATTTTAAGAATCAATCCAGGGCTGCCCTGTGTGGTTGCAGGGGTTGTACGAACATCCTACCACTCTAAGAGGCTGGTTTTTTCCTGAAAACAATTTTTCTCTGGAAATCTCTGTTTAATTAACATGAGGAAAGATACTGAAAGTCGAGAATGTACTCCTGAATGTATTCCTGGGTATAGGTGCCTGCCTACTTCCTGGGCCTCCATTTCCTTGTCACCAGGTTGTGCTGGGCACATGGCCGTGTTGCCTCAGCTGCATCACACTGAGGCTGGGCCCTGGAATCGTCAGTGAACATGCGTCTAGCAGTGCAAGCTGGTAGCAGGCTTCCCAGCTGAGAGCCTGACTCTGGGGCAGCATCTATCCTGCTCTCCCTGAGGCTATACAAGAATCCTTTCAAATAGCTGCATCCTTCAGGAAAATTGAGTTTCTAACACAGCAAAATCAGCAGAGTTTTTCTGTAAAGAGCTGGACAGTAGATATTTTAGGCTGAATTGCAAAAGCACTCCCCAAGCGGCTGCAAAGACTGCCACTGAGCCGATCCAAAGCCTGGAGTCAGGAGCGTCTTCCCCATCTCCCACTTGGGTACAGGAGCCCAAGACTTTGAGCCATCCTCCACTGCTTTTCCAGGGCATAAACAGGAAACTGGATTGGAGCTGGAGCAATTGGGACACAAACCAGAACCATGACACTTGGAGGTGAACAGTTAGCCTGTTGAGTCACGGCACCAGCCCCACTCTTCAGTCTGTTTGGAAAGAAAGCATTGACTAGGTCATCCCAGAAATGCTGATTCGCTAGGGATGAGGTGGAGGCCCGTTTCTTTTTCTCAGTTCTCCAGCTTGAAATGAATGACCGTGGCATTTGGCATCACACTTCTTTATGAAATACTGACAGATGTGTGGCAAAGATTGTTCTCTGAGGTAAACATGGAGCTTTTGGCAGAAGTAGTGGAGGTAATGATGGGGATTAATGTTAGGTTGTGTTTTGAAAAATTTACTCATTTCCATTTTATTTGAAAGGTGTATGCACACACACACACACACACACACACACACGAGCCAGGGCTAGAACAAGTTGGAGCATCTAAGTGGGATGTGTGGGTGACAAGGACTCAAGTGTCTGAGTTGAGATTCCCCCCACACACACACACACAAGCAGGAAGCTGGACTGCAAGAGTAGGGCTAGGCCCAAACTCCACTGTGGGAGGACTTGAAGAACTGGGCCTCAGGTCTGCCCCTGGGGCTTATTCTGTGGCATTACCCTGGAATGTAGAATCTGAGTTGCAAAATAAGGGTGATTCTGAATTCTTTGACATCTGAAAGTTCTGTAGTAGGTGTAGTAGTATGGAGATAACTTTTAAACAAAAACTCCATGGATTGGTACAGTAATATTTTCTGCTACTTACTGTCAAGAATAATGTGTGACACACCTCATTCTCAGAGGAGTTTTTCTTAGGCCAGTTCATTCTTCAAGGCTCCGAAGTTTCCTGATGTTCTGTTGCATGCCAAGCACTGTGGTGGACTTGACATTCTAAAAGAAACCAATGCAAACCCCCTTGCCTCTGAGGCATTCTGAGCTTACCAGTGCACTGCAGGTGGGCTGTAACTCCTCAGCGGTAGAAAGGAGGGCGTGGTCAACTTCACATCCTCTGGGTGTTTGCTGTTTGGTTATGTTCAGCACAGCCCCCGGGGTCTACAGCAACACTTTTGTATGTCTGACTTTGAAAAAAAGTGGTGGAACTAATTTTTACTGTAGATGCTCTTTAACTTATATCTGAAACATTTTCATTTCATTATTTTTAGAGATTACTGTTTATCCTACTGAATCCTACGAAATTGGTATTTATTTGACCATCTCAGCATGTGTCAGTCCCCAGCTCCCGTGTCTAATGGCTGCCATCAGGGCAAGTGTGGACACAGGGCAGCAGCTGCACCCCGAGGGTTGCTCCTGCGTCCTGCCGCTTCCGCTCTAACACACCGGCTCTTCAGTATTCTCTTAGTGAATGAATGGCATTTTGGTATTTTTGGTTTTCTATTGAGATTTATTTCTCTGAAACAGTGGCAGAGAAAGAAAGAGAGAAAATCTGTCTCCTGGGTCATTTCCCGAATGTCTCCACAGCCAGGGCCGGACCTACGCCAGGAGCTCTCAGAACTCGGTCCATGTCCCTGTGATGGGGGCAGGGGTCCAGGTGCTTCTCCAGGTACCATAGCAGGGAAATGGATCAAAGGTAGGAGCAGAATTCCTGAAAGACTGATGCTTCCCTCAATGAAGCCAGCCCTGCAAGACAGGATGGCAGCATCAAAGCAGTTGCCTTAACCTGCTGGCCTTCAAAAGTGCATGTAGCTTTACTTTTAACTTTTTTTGAAAAGGTTTGTTTTATTTGGTAAGTCAGAGTAAGAGAGAGGGAGAGACAGAGAGATCTTCCATCCGCTAGTTCACTCCCCAAGTGGCTGCAGTGGCCAGACCTGGGCAGCGCAGAGCTGGGTGCCGGAGCACCTTCCATGCCACCGGCCTCGGAGGAAGAGTAAGCCAGTCAGGGAGAGCTGTCTTTGTCTGCCTCTCTCTCCTCTCTGTTCTCAGAAAATAAATGGTTTTTTAAATTGTGAAGAAAGCTCTAATTATGACAGTTTTTGCACTATTCTGTGACTTTATTTTGGTCTGCCTCTTCAGGGACTCGCGCTAATCATGTTTGCAGTTTTCTTGGGTCTTGTTTTTTAAATTTCTTTCATTCTTTTTTACTTTAAAATGTTTTCTCCTTTACATTTATGTTTCTCATAAGGCAATTTTTATTTGGGCATGTATTTCTCCAGTCTAATGCCACTTTAAATTTTCTGATATTAATTTCATCAACTCATTTTGAATTTTACTAATTCTTAGATTTTCCTGTGTCATATTTTTAATATCCTTTAGCTTATTGTGTATGTGTCATTTGGCCTATAATAACTGGTTTCTCTCTCCCCTCCTATTTTTTTTAAGATTTATTTATTTATTTATTTATTTGTTTGTTTGTTTGTTTGTTTATATCGGAAAGTCAGAGAGAGAGAGAGGACAGAGAGGAAGATCTGCTGTCCAATGATTCACTCCCCAAGTGGCCGCATCAGCTGGAGCTGAGCTGATCCAAAGCCAGGAGCTTCTTCTGGCTCTCCCATGTGGGTGCAGGGTCCCAAGGCTTTGGGCCGTCCTCGGCTGCTTTCCCAGGCGGCAAGCAGGGAGCTGGATGGGAAGTGGAGCTGCCAGGATTAGAACCGGCGCCCATATGGATCCTGGCATGTGCAACGCTAGGACTTTAGCTGTTAGGCAACTGCGCCGGACCTTCCCCTTCTATTTTGAAAGACTCATTTTATCTATTTGATCCTGATAATTTTCTCTTCCTGTTTTTTTTCCCTTAAGTTTTATATTTTATTAAAAAGGCAGATTTACAGAGAGAAGGAGGGACAGAGCGAAAGGTCTTAGAACTGTTGGTTCATTTCCCAAATGGTCACAGTGGCTTGCAGCTGAGCCAGTCCAAAGCCAGGAGCCAGGAGCTTCTTTCTTTCAGCTGTTCTGTGTGGGTGCAGGGACCCAAGGCCTCAAGCTGTCCTCTGCTGCTTTCTCAGGCCGTAAGCAGAGAGCTGGATGGGAAATGGATCAGTGGACACACGAACTGGTGTCCCTATAAGATGCTGACACTTGCAGGTGAAGGATTAGTCTATTGAATCACTGTCACACCCCCTGTTCTTCCTGTATATGTGATACTTGTTTTGGGTTTTTAGAAATTGGCTTTATTTGCTCAAATATGTTCATATGAGTGTCTGCAGGAAGCCTCCTAGCTTAGGGTTCATTCCCATATGCTTGCATTTTGCACTTGCGGGGGGCTGTTGGTCTGCTGGCTGTTGTAAATACTGTGCATGAATTTTCAGTTTTGTATATAGTTGCTCTTCCTGTTTTTATTTGGACATTCAGGAAGATTCACTTGACCTGTGCCTGCTACAATTGCTGCTACTTTTTTTCAGAATTTTTATTTTTATCTCTTCTTGGCACTTAGTGCTAGTTAAAAATGAATTAATCTGTAAAGGAAAATAGAATTAAGTTGAATAATCAAAAACTGGTTTCGGAGTGAATCATCGGATGGAAGATCTTCCTCTCTGTCTCTCCTGTCTTTATGTCTACCTTTTCAATAAAAATAAATAAATCTTAAAAAAAAACCTCAGAAAGCTGGGCCTAGCAGCTTAAATACTGGTCTTGCATGCTCTGCAATCCCATAAGGGTGTTAGTTCATGTCCCAGCTGCTCCACTTACTGTCCAGCTCCCTGCCTGTGGCCTTGGAAAGCAGTTGAGCATGGGCCAGAGCCTTGGGACTTTCCACCCACGTTGGAGACCTAGAAGATGTTACTGGCTCCTGGCTTTGGATCAGCTCAGTTTACACCTGGGGAGTAAACCAACAGATGGAAGATCTTTCTGTCTCTCTCTGTAAATCTGACTTTACAATAAAAACAAATCTTTTTTTTTAAAAGTAGGAAAGCTGAAATTCAGACAGTATTTCAAATTGACCAAATCTATCCCAAAAAAATGAGTCTGAGTTCAGGAGTCCCGGCACCAACCAGTGGAATGTCCCATTCCACAACGTGTGGAAGAGGGGAGCAGCTAGCTGTGTTTAGTAACAATCATCCAATCAAGTAAGAGTATATGGTATACGGTAGGAATCATTCAATCCATTACGGTGGTGCAGAACACGATGACCCAGTCAGTTTAAACATCATGCACCCTAAACTATCCAGTCAGTAAGAACTGTATCCCACTTAGCAGCTTGGCTCAACCAAGCAAGAGCCATACCCCCCCTAGTAGGAATAGTGGAATCAAGCGAGCAGATCCTTCGAATTTGTTTAAAGAAAACCATTTGGGTCAATCAGCTCACTGCTTATTGCTGGAGCTGTAAAAGGAAAGATCTCATTCTAGAATGACAGAAGCCCTCTCTCTCCTCTTTTGGAACTTTCCAAGAATCCAAGGTCATGGCAAAGGTCATGTTATAGACATGTTCCAGAGTTTTTCAGAGGACCTGGCCTTACTGTGGCCATTTCCCATTGCGTGGGTTGTCACAGAAAGATTGCAGAGCCTGCAGATGATCACACACATGGGGTGAGAGAAATGGAATCTGAGCCTCTGGTCCACTGGACCCGGATAGAAGATCTGCATCTCCGCGCTTTCTCTGATTTTGCGGATATTTGCATTTCCCTAAGTAAGACAACATTTGTGATGCTTCATGTTGCTACCAAGCTTTCAAAGCTTTCCCTTTGAAGATTTATTCATTTGGCTGAAAGTCAGAGTGAGAGAGAAATAACATTATTCATTCCCGAAAAGGCCAGAGCTGATGCAGGCTGAAGCCTGGTGCCTGGAACTCCGTCTGGATCTCCCACTTGGACGGCAAAGACCTAAGTACTGTGTCTGCTGCCACTTTCCTAGATGCATTAGCAGGGAGATGGATGAGAAGCAATGCAGCTGGAACTTGAACTGCCATGCTAGTGTTGCAAGTAGCATCTTAAGCTCCTGTGCTGACATGCTGGCCACGTGGCCTAGCAGCTAAGGTCCTCGCCTTGAACGCGCTGGTGTCCCATGTGGGTGCTGGTTCTGATCCCGGCAGCTCCGCTTCCCATCCAGCTCCCTGCTTGTGGCCTGGGAGGGCAGTTGAGGACGGCCCAAAGCTTTGGGACCCTGCACCTGCGTGGGAGACCTGGAAGAGCTTCCAGGTTCCCGGCTTTGGATCGGCGCAGCACCGGCCACTGCAGCTCACTTGGGGAGTGAACCATCAGGTGGAAGATCTTCCTCTCTGTCTCTCTCCTCTGTATATCTGACTTTGTAATAGAAATACATAAATCTTTAAAAAAAAAAGTCCCTGTGCTGACATGCTGGCCACCAAAGCCTACCTTTTAGATGTCCACACATATTATGCCTTTTTTTTTTGTACTTACATTCCTTTTAGTCTATTAAAAGGAGTTTGGAAATAACATCATTTTTTTAGAAAATTTATTTTTATTGCAGTCAGATATAGAGGGGGGAGGAGAAACAGAGACAAAGATCTTCCGTCTGCTGATTCACTCTGCAAGGGTCACAACAGCCAGAGCTGAGCCAATCCAAAGCCAGGAGCCAGGAACCTCTTCTGGGTCTCCCATGCAGGTGCAGGGTCCCAAGACTTTGGACCATCCTCGACTGCTTTCCCAGGCCACATGCAGGGAGCTGGATGGGAAGCTGGGCTGCTGGGAAACAAATTGGCGCCCATATGGGATCCTGGCATGTGCTAGGCAAGTACTTTAGCCACTAGGCATCCGGCTCCAATCCCAAATCACACCATTTTCATATACAGCAGGACTTCCGATGGGCATGAGCTATTCCTGGGTTTTCTTTGGTATGATCAGGGATCTCATCTATACCATTCCTGCCCACTCACCTGTTCCTCCTCTCCTTATAGGCCATGATGAACCTGGTTACCAAGACTCCTAAGTTGGAGAGCTGGCCTACTCCCTTAGGGCAAAGCAATGCTACAGAAAAACAGTTTCTTTGGAATTCACAGGTCATACAAGCTAGGTGGGTTAATCACATTTAATAGCTTAGTGTAGATCCTATCAAGTTTAAATAACTTGGGATAATTTAAAATTGTCTCAGTATTTTGAAAATATTGCAAAGCCTATCTCAGAGGCCTGAGTTTTGTAATCCTGCTAAGAATTTTGTCCTGAGGGCAGCTGATGGATGGATTTAAACACGGGAGTGATGGTCTCATCAGATTGTTCAGAGGGCAGTTGTCTGACTCAGTGATTGAACGGGAGAGTTGGTGGGGAAATGGATTCTTATCATGGGAGGAAGCTGAGGGAGTGATGCCCGAGTAGTTCCCTTTGGGGCCAGGAAATGCCCACGGGTAGGGTGTGGGTCAGCCTGTGATTGGGGCAGACAGCAGGTTGACTTGCACCTGCTCACCCCCGCAACCCTTCTTCCTAAGGCTCACTTAGGGAATATGTCACAGGCCAAGACTACCAGGGCACAGCAGCAGTGAAGACCCTGAGGCCACGACTGCTCAGTCCACCAGTTCCCTGATCTTCCTTCCTCCTACAAAGTTTGGGAGGGCCCTTCCTCCCGGATCTGTGTGAGCTGGAGCTTATCAAGCAATCCTACTGATTTCATATTTAGAGGAAAATACTGTCCCAGGTGCAACCCCAGGAAAAAAATTATTTGGTTTCTGCTCCCCCCCTAACACACAAAGATCTGCAGCCAGCAGAAGATAGGGACTGGGCCTGGCATGGTGGCTTAGTGGCTGAAGTTCTCGCCTTGCATGTGCCAGGATCCCATATGGGTGCCGATTCTATTCCTGGCTGCCCCACTTCTCATCCAGCTCCCTGCTTGTGGCCTGGGAAAGCAGTCGAGGACAGCCTAAGACCTTGGGACCCTGCGCCTGCATGGGAAACTCAGAAGAGGCCTCAAGCTCCTGGCTTTGGATTGGCACAGCTCCGGCCATTGCGGCTGCTTAGGAAGCGAATCAGCGGACAGATCTTCCTCTGTCTCTCCTCTTTGTGTATCTGACTTTCCAATAATTAAGAAATTTTTTTTTCTTTAAAAAATTACAATATTGAGTTTTGAATCTTCTAAAAATACTTATTTATTTGGGGCTCGGCACAGGAGCCTAGCGGCTAAAGTCCTTGCCTTTATGTTCACTGGTTCTAAGCCCCGTGGTCTTGTTCCCATCCAGCTCCCTGCTTGTAACCTGGGAAAGCAGTGGAGGATGGCGGGAAGCCTTGGAACTTTGCACTCATATGGGAGACCCGGAAGAAGCTCCTGGCTTCAGGTCAGGTCAGCTCACCTCCAGCTGTTGTGACCACTGACAGAGTAAACCATCCGATGAAAGATCTTCCTCTCTCTCTCCTCCTCTCTGTATGTACATCTGCCTATCTAATAAAAATAAATAAATACTTTTTTAAAAAAAATTATTTATTTGGGCCTGGCCCAATGGCTCAGTTGGCTAACTCTCACCTTCCAGACACTGGGAACCCATATGGGTGCTGGTTCATGTCCTGGCTCCTCCACCTCCCTCCCAGCTACCTGTTTGTGGCCTGGGAAAGCAGAGGAGGATGGCTCAAAGCCTTGGCACCCCATGCCCATCTGGAAGACCCACAGGAAGCTCCTGGCTTTTGAATTAGCTCAGCCACTTTGGGAAGTGAATCAGCAGATGGAAGATCTTTCTTTTTGTCTCTCCTCTCTCTTTTTTTTTATTTGCCTTTCCAATAAAACTAAACAATTTTTTAAATTTTATTATTTATTTATTTAAAGGAAAGAGTGGCAGAGATATCTTCCATCTACTAGTTCATTCCTCAAATGCCCACGATGGGCAGGGCTGGTCCAAGTTAAAGCCAGGAGGAGCTCAGAGCTACATCCAGGTATCGTACAAGGGTGGCAAGGACTTGGGGCTATTTTCTGCTGCTTCTCCAGACTTAACAGCAGGGAGCTAACTGGAAAGCAGAGCAGCTGGGACTCTAATGGCTCTCTGCTAGGTGATCCTGGCATTGCAAATAGTAGCTTAACTTGGTGTATCATAATAGAGGCCCAACCAACAAAGACTAGGAATAGTTGATAGACATTTCCCCAGAAGACGACATCTCAGGGTTGAATGGGTGGAAGGATAAGGGAGAGTGACCAAATCTGCCTTTGACATTACAAACCAGGAAATGCACCCTATCACCATCATCCCTAACACTGCAATTAGAATTGGGTTTCCCGGCTCTGGACACTGATCTGAGTGCTGCTAAATTCCTTCCCTCATTTAATCCTCATAAATCCAGACACAAAAATGCCTGCCTCTCGTCTCTCTTTTTCTTTTCTTTCTTCCTTTTTCTTTTCTTTTTTTTTTTTTTAATTTACCTATTTTTATTGGGAAGGTAGATTTACAGAGAGAAGGAGAGGCAGAGAAAGGTCTTCCATCTGTTAGTTCCTCCTCAAGCAGCCGCAATGGTCGAGTCCATCTGAATCCAGGAGCCAGGACCCTCCTCTGGGTCTCCCACATGGGTGTGAGGTCCCAAGGCTTTGTGTTATCTTCTACTATTTTCCCAGGCCACGAACAGAGAGCTGTAAGGGAAGCAGAGCCACCAGGACACTAACCGGCATCCAAATAGGATCTTAGTGCACGCAAAGGCAAGGATTTAGCCACTGCTCATGGTACAGTGCCCTCTCATCTCCACTTGCCAGAAAAAAAAGTCCCGAGCCACAGCAAAGCCAAACAACCTACTTGGGGAGTCAGAACTGCAACCACCACCCACGTTCGACTTCAGAAAGCCTGCACTTGATGGGTGCAGACAAAGCAGACACAGGAGAGAGCTCCTCTCACTCCCTGCCAGCTCCCAACTTCTCTGCCCTCCTCAGCCCAGGAGGAGGACAGTCCTGTTGACCTAGTGACCTGGTAACCAGGAATGGGAAGCCTCTAAATCAGAAGATGCTAGACAAGTTCGCATCTACTAACTGGGTCATGAAGTACGTTCAGGAATGGAGCTGGGCCAGGAGCAGGATGCCCTACCTTACCCACACAATTATACCTCTCGCACTCTGTGATTCAAATGATTCCTGTCACAAGGGCCAGCTTTGCGCCACCCACTTGATGGGCTCCCTAAGATGCCACCAGGGGAAGCATTTCTCTGGTGAATCTGTCTGAGAGCTAAGCCCGGTTCAGAGCCAAGTCTGTGTCTCAGGGTGCTTTTCTAAACGGAAAAGTTCTTAAGTCCAGCTGTTCAACTCATGGTAGGCCAAAGGACCACATACCAAGGTGGTCATTAGTAGCTGATGTCAGTCTAGTAACTGGACTATTGAATCTTCCCCAACTAAGACTCCCTTTTCCTAATATCTGTAAGCCTGGTGAGTCAAATTAGTCATTGTGGGCTGGCTGGTGACTTTATTTTGGGAGCCAAGGGTGGCAGACATGGAGAGCTCTTCCTGCCAAGTCAGAGTGGGGCCCAATGAATCACACCCATCTCACAGCAGGGTATATCTGAGTGAGGATCACATTCTTTTTTGTAGATTTTCACTCCCTAAATTGCTACAATCACTGCAGCTAAGCCAATCTGGAGCGAGAACCAGGAGATTCTTTTTTTTTTTTTAAGATTTATTTCTATTTATTGGGCCCGGCAGCGTGGCCTAGCAGCTTAAGTCCTTGCTTTGAATGCACCGGGATCCCATATGGGTGCTGATTCTAATACTGGCAGCTCCACTTCCCATCCAGCTCCCTGCTTGTGGCCTGGGAAAGCAGTCGAGGATGGCCCAAAGCTTTGGGACCCTGCACCTGCGTGGGAGACCCGGAAGAGGTTCCTGGTTCCTGGCTTCGGATTGGCACAACACCGGCCATTGCAGTCACTTGGGGAGTGAACTATCGGATGGAAGATATTCCTCTCTTTCCAATTGGAAAGGCAGATATACAGAGGAGGAGAGACAGAGAGCAAGATCTTCCACCTGATGGTTCACTCTCCAAGTAGCCACAATCGCTGGAGTTGAACCAATCAGAAGTCAGAAACCAGGAATCAGGAACTTCTTCTGGGTCTCCCATGCGGGTGCAGGGTCCCAAGGCTTTGGGCCGTCCTCGACTGCTTTCCCAGGCCACAGGCAGGAGCTGGATGGGAAGCAGGACCGGGATTAGAACTGGTGCCCATATGGGATCCTGGCACTTTCACGCGAGGACTTTAGCCATTATGCTTTCGCGCCGGGCCCATGAACCAGATTCTTCCAGGTCTCCCATGTGGATACAGGGTCCCAAGGCTTTGGGCTGTCCTTGACTGCTTTCCAAGGCCATAGGCAGGGAGCTAGATGGGAAGTGGAGCTGCTGGGACATGAATCAGCATCTATATGGGATCCAGACACTGGCGGGCAGAGGACGGACAGTTGCGCCATCATGCCAGACACACCTATTGTCCTTTCCTGGGCCCCAGTGGGTTATCCATCGCCCAGGAATAGCAGCAAAGCATCAAATATCACACTGAATGAAAGAAAAGTCTCTGGGCTTCTGAACCTAAGTCAGAGAGAGTCCTCTCAGTGGCAAACCAAGCAGCTGCTCTCCAGGGGGGAGCGTGGGTGGCTCCTGCAGTGACCCAGTGGGTGTCTTAGTGTTTGAGAGGAAGCCACAATGAAAAGAGGGATTTTAACCACTGTACCCTGATGATCTCTTTTGGCACTGCTCTGAGCTGAGCAAGAGGGCAATGTCCAACCTAGGCAGCAGAACAGAACTTGGAACAAATAGCTCAGCAGAAAGAAACCGAGGGACAATGGGATTGGGGCCCAACCGCTTCTGCAGCCTCTGGACCTCACAGAATGCTGGACCAGCTCAGCAGGTCTCATTGAGGGAGAGAAGTGCTATCCTTCAGACCGTCGCCTCAGAGGATCCAGAGAGAAATGCCCACGTTCAGCCAGTGTTGAGAGTCTTTGAAGACATGCCGAAACGGCCTGGGAATGGTCTGAGTCCTCCTCACCATTCCATTTTACATCCAGCAAGAAGGGAAGGTGTGGGGTCTGGTGCCATGGCCTAGTGGCTAAAGTCCTTGCCTTCCACACCTTGAGATTCCATATGGGCACCAGTTCTATCCCTGTGGCCCAACTTCCCATCCAGCTCCCTGCTTGTAGCCTGGGAAAGCAATCAAGGATGGGCCAAAGTCTTAGGATCCTGCACCCGTGTGGGAGACCTAGAAGGGGTTCCAGGCTCCTGGCTTCGAATCGGCACAGCACTGGCCATTGTGGGCACTTGGGGAGTAGATCAACCCACAGAAGATCTTCCTCTCTCTCTCTTCTTCTCTGCATATCTGCCTTTCCAATGAAAAATAAAACAAATCTTTCTTTAAAAAGTGAAGGTTTGCTTCGCTTTAAAGGTAGGGGTGAACTAAGCACATTAACGGGTCAGTGGTCTGCAGGGGTGTGGATGGATGACAGTGACAGGCTGATAGCAAGACCCAGGACAAGGGTGGCAGGGTAGCCCAGACAAGGGAAGCTGGTGAGAAGGGCAGCTATAGATTTCAGAGCAGAGGCGTCCAGCAGGAAGACAGCAGCGTCACACAAGAGAAAACAATGACATGGACACAACCACAAAGACAGTGGTGTCTCTGCTGGCCTGATGTTCATTTCTTACCTGCAGTCAAGTTCTGAGAGCATTTCGTCTGGAAAAGGTAGTGGAAAATTCTGCTGTTGTCAGCCCTGAGTTACTGCATTTTCTTGTCATGAATTCCTTCAAGATCATGGTGTATTGAGGGCATCCTGTGAGGATATGGTATTCAACTGACTTGTTATCTATACAGCTCCTCTTCTAGATTAGAAAGGTGAATTCAGGAATCACAAATTACCCAACTTGGGGCCCAGTGGCAGCGTGGCCTAGTGGCTAAGGTCCTCGCCTTGAAAGCCCCGGGATCCCATAAGGGTGCCAGTTCTAATCCCGGCAGCTCCACTTCCCATCCAGCTCCCTGCTTGCGGCCTGGGAAGGCAGTCGAGGACGGCCTAAAGATTTGGGACCCTGCACCCGCATGGGAGACCCGGGGGAGGTTCCTGGTTTCTGGCTTCGGATTGGTGCAGCACCGGCTGTTGCAGCTCACTTGGGGAGTGAACCATCGGACGGAAGATCTTCCTCTCTGTCTCTCCTCCTCTCTGTATATCTGACTTTGTAATAAAAATAAATAAATCTTAAAAAAAAAACAATTACCCAACTTTGAATAAAGTGAATTGTCTTGAATAAAGCTAAAAAGTGCATCATAGATGAGAGCTAGGGGGAAGAGTGAGGTGCGAGCAGGAGGCCACTTGCGACACCCACAACCCACATTACAGCATCGGGCTTTGACTTCCAGTTGCATTCCCAGTCCAGCTTCTTCCAGATACACAGCCTGGAAAGTTACGCAACAAAGGATGGCAGGGGCCACCCACAGGAGAATTAGACTGAGTTATAGTTCCTGACTTTGGTCTGGCAGGGTTCTAGCCTTTACCAGCCCCTGAGGCATGGCCAAGAGGTCTCTAGTTCTCTGCCCTTGAAATCAGTAAAAGACAATTTTAAATATAAAAGGAGCGAGGGAAGAAAGTGAGGAAGGACTTACCGGAAAAAAGAAAAGAGGGAGGTGGGACAGAAGAGAGCCGGGTAAGGAGATTAATTGAGTAGAGATGTTAAGGGAGGTGGTGGTGACAGGCATATGTGGTGTCACAGAAAGAACTTATCCATCCCAGATGGCTGGGGACAGTTTTTTTTTTTAAGATTTATTCATTTTATTACAGCCAGATATACAAAGAGGAGGAGAGACAGAGAGGAAGATCTTCCGTCCGATGGTTCACTCCCCAAGTGAGCCGCAACGGGCCGGTGCGCGCAGATCCGATGCCGGGAACCAGGAACCTCTTCCGGGTCTCCCACGCGGGTGCAGTGTCCCAATGCATTGGGCCGTCCTCGACTGCTTTCCCAGGCCACAAACAGGGAGCTGGATGGGAAGTGGAGCTGCCGGGATTAGAACCGGCGCCCATATGGGATCCCGGCACGTTCAAGGCGAGGACTTTCCGCTAGGCCACGCCGCTGGGCCCGGCTGGGGACAGTTTTACCTTTGGGCACTACGGAAGTTTGTTGTTCATCAAGGCTGCGGCCTGCCTTCAGTGACAGCCAGCTGCACAGTATCCGTGGTGATGCGGGACAAACACAGGGAGATTCTAAAGGAAAAGTATGGGGAGTAGGTTTCCAGCTGCCCTACCAACATGTTTGATTCATTTCTTACATGTTTGTGACAGCTCTCTCTTTGGCCCGTGAAACTGGTGTGGGGCAAGTTCCTTCTACCGCATGAAGATCTTTTAGGAAATGGGCCTAAACTTCAAGCCCACTCACAGAGAGCTCTCTGCAATGATGAGAAAGAAGGGCTGCCAGATCGAGCCCCAGGAAGCTAGGAATAAGCCCATGTGTGTGTGGGAGCAGGGCACACAGCCCTGCCCGTACCCCGGGAACTTGACGACTCGGGTCTGACCCCCTCGGAGGAACTTTCATCGGTTCACTTCCAGTAAGGCCACACAGGACAAGAGGGTGGCAGGGAGGAAGGGCAGCGGGAAGACTCGGACCCAGTCACTCCACGCTGGGTCCGAGGGCGACATTTCGCAGACGCCTGCGGGGCCTGTCACGTGTGCCCTCTCCATGATAATACTCATTCCTTCTGGAGCGGTGCCCTGGCCGCCCCGCTTACCACTACTGCCTTTCGCTTCCTGTTCCTCCATGTCGCTTCACTCACCTCCGCCGGGCAGGGAGGAGAAGCCATGTTGAAACCCTTCCGGGTTTCGCCTAAGTTGAACCCACCGCAAGGCCGCGGGTCCCGAGAGGCCAGCCAACACCCACGTGCACTCCACGCATGCGCCCCGCGTTGCCAGGCAGCCCGCCCTCAGGGCAGAGCCCTCGGCCTGGGCCGCACTCAGGACACGTCAGGTATTTCTGATCCTGACTTTGGATAGGCGCAGTTCGGGTCTCTGTGACCACTTTGGGAGTGAATCATCGGACAGAAGATTTTCTTCTCTGTCTTTCATCCTCTCTGTATATCTGACTTTGCAATAATAAATAAGTAAATACATAAATTTTTAAAGAATTATTTTATCATCATTAGCAACTGAACATGCTAGTTATTTACATACCTCTCAACTCTAATTCGATTTTAAATGTCATTACCATATTGAAACTCATTGTAATAAGGCATCCACTCATATCCATTACAGGAAAAATGACTTGATCCCTTTAACTCTACATATTATGTTATTTCTTCTCTTGAAGAATGTCGATAATCTGCAAAATGTATTTCTGCAAACACCAAATCACACAATTTAATCATCCCATAGCATCAAGCCCTCACCTTGAACAAGCCAGGATCCCATATGGGCGCTGGTTCTAATCCCAGCAGCCCCACTTTCCATCCAGCTCCCTGCTTGTGGCCTTGGGACCCTGCACCCACGTGGGAGACCTGGAGGAAGTTCCTGGCTCCTGGCTTCAGATCTGCACAGCCCGGCCATTGTGCTCACTTGGGGGATGAACCATTGGATGGAAGATCTTCCTCTCTGTCTCTCCTCTTCTCTGTATATTGATTTTGTAAGAAAAATAAATCAAACTTAACAGAAAAAAGTGTCATTTAGGCAATGTGTGGGCCTGACATTTCAAATAAAAATGATTTTAAAACTCCAAAACACAAAAAAAAGAGTAATTTAAGAAATGTGAATATGCATGATGTCATGTTAACAGACATGATAATTGTCAGCTCCATAACTAAGAATGCTGTTTTTTGCTCCAGCATAGCTAATATTTCATAAAAACTTCTGAGACTCTGCAGCTTACCAACACTGTCTTTAATGCAACATTTTTCTTTGAAGGGCTGAAGCCAAGTGTTTTCTCCAAGACACCATCAATCCCAGTTTTTGTTTAGCATATGCAAACCAGAAAGAACACAAAACAATATTTAAGCGTCAGAGAAGACCAATGTCCTACAAAACGGAATTGTTATGACAGTAAAGGATCAAAAAGTTGAGAGTAGGAACACTCCAATACACAGTCTGTTAGAAAACAAAGGAGGAGTAGGAGCCCCAGGGGTTGTACACGCTAGAGCAGTGGCCACAGAACTGGAAGGGTCCACGTGCAGGATTCATTTCTAGTCATCTCTACCAAAGGCTTTAGACTATCAAGATTTAAATGACAGTGCTAGAGACACATGCTGAAATGATTTTAATTATACATGTTGAGACTCTGTATGAATTAAATCATCACTTTAGATACAGACGCAGTAAAGTTGTGATCTGACAAAACTTTCAGGTAAAACAAATGCATGGAATTAAGACATAAAACTTATCATTCCCTAATTATAGACAGCTTCTTTCAACTTTTGAAGCCATTAAAGTATAGCAAGATTTCAATGGGATATCTCATTTTGTGTGCAACTATTCTATATTCCATTTCTTTGGAGTTCTCATGAGTGAAAATCTAGATAGGAAACTTTTATATTATTATCCCTCAAAGAAGTTGCTGTTCTATTTCCACATACATGTAGAATTGTTAAAAATAAAAATTTGCTTTTGGGCCCGGCATGGTAGCCTAATGGCTAACATCCTTGCCTTGCATGCGCTAGCATCCCATATGGGCGCTGGTTCATGTCCTGGCTGCTCTGCTTCCCTTCCAGCATTCTGCTGTTGGCCTAGGAAAGCAGTAGAGGAGAATTACCCAAAGCCATGGGACCCTGCATCCACGTGGGAGACCAGTAGGAAGCTCCTGGCTTCTGGTTTTGGATTGGCTCAGCTCAAGCCATTAAGGCTACTTGCGGAGTGAAACAGTGGGTGCCTTTCTCCCCTTCTCTCTGTAAATCTGCCTTTCCCCAATAAAAGAAATGAATCTTTTTTTCAAAACTGTTTTTATAAACATCAGCTTTCTCCATTTATGATTTGACAAAGAAACATTTACTGCAAACTTTTATCATGTTGTGAAGAGAAACTATATTAACATATTTCACTATCTTATTGAATATAAAGAAAATATATTGAGCCATATTGACTTTATCATCAAGGAGCAAAAGATAATCAGAATTAACGTTGAGTAAGCACACATATGATGAAGGAAGCAAAACCACTTAATCTCAGTATAATTCTAAGTATCAATTTGATTGCAAGATATTTCTGAGTCTCTTAAGCAGAGCAGGGATGGCCGTCCCTGAGCACACTGAACAACAGGAGCCCGGCCCCAGGGGGTCTAACGCCAAAGCCTGTGCCCACAGTCAATGTTATTTACACTGGAAGAGCATATATAATCAGGTCAAGCTTTCAATGTGATGCTATTGAAGGATTTACAGAAACATCTCTCTTCTTATTGATATTTCTGTTTTGAAGATTTGTTTACTTTTACTCAAAAGTTCGATTTTCACAGCAAAGGAGAAACAGGGGGATCTTGCATCTGCTGATCCATTCCTTCAAAGGCCACAACAGCCAGAGCTGAAGTGATCAAAGCCAGGAGCCGGGATGGTCAGAGCTGAGCATATCTGAACCTGGGAGTCAGGAGCTTCTCCTGGGTACCCCCAGTCTGCATGGGCCTGAGGACCTGGATCAACCTTGGCTGCATTCCTAAGCCATAAGGAGAATGCTGGACCTGAACTAGAGCAGCTGGGACAGGAAACAGCACCCACATGGTGCCAGCACCACAGGGTGGATGTTTAGTTTACTATGACACCACACTGGTCCCACTGATGTCCTTTTAAATTCATTAACATATTACTGATGCTCTTTGCTTGAAACATTTTGAAAAAAAAAAAAGCTTAGATGCTCTCTCTGCTATGATTTTTCACCTGTACTGGTATACGCAGAGCCCAAATTGTGATCAACATCCTATCCTAATTATTGAAATACATCTCAATAAAATCTTGTTTCTCCTGGGGATAGGTAAGAAACAGGTGTTACGTTTTCAGGTAGTATAGGAGCAAATGCACAGCCAAATTGACAACCAAGCTTGGGTGAATTAGTAACGTGTCTTCTCCTTCAAGTAAGAGTAAGACGGGAAGATACTGGGGCCCTGAAGCTGTTGCGTTCTGCTGCTGAGGATGGGAGACAGTATCAACAAGACACACCGGAAATGATGTGAGTCCTGACACTCGCCACTGGAAGATTTCATTAGGACGACTGGAAATCAGAACTTTCCCTCAGAGTTTAGTCTTTATGAAATATTTCAAAAAATGATCAACTACTTCAAGAACTCTAACATGCTAAGACTATAATTTTAGATTATTTTAATAATCAAAAATGAAAGTGTACTAAATATTTGAATATTAATATTAAATTGCACTAAAATACACGTTAGCAAATCATATTGTTTTACAGAATCATTGAGTCTATTCAGTTTGCTGAAATTTTAGCTTTTGGCATATACAATTTCCTAGTATAAATTATCTCTGAAAGGGAATTTGCTTTATCTTTTTAAGAATTTCTAAGCAAAACCATTGCTGATTCTTTGTTAAAACATAAAAGAGTGGGGAAAAAAGTAAACTATCCATCTTTGCAAAAGTATAAATTTGGGCTTGAGTTAAGTGATACGTTATCAGTATGAATTCATGAGTTAATAAAATGTATGTATTAATTAATCCAAAACTAGATGATAAATCTTCTATGATCCAGCTACATATCATCGTGAAAATGATATTTGCCAGCCTGATTTGGGTTGAGTCTCCTTCATGGTATTTACAACTGTAGGAAGAAACTTTTACCAGAGTCTGGCTGTACATATATGGCCACTTTCAGTCCCTGAAGGGTGTGTCTTGTTGGTATACAAATACAATTCTCTTAAAAAAGAGTTACACATTGATATAAATTTATTTCAAGGAACTTGAGTTGCAGAAAGAACGTGACTTCTTGATTATCAATGTTTTAGATACCAATAACATTTACATTTTTTCTTTTAGATTTTAAAAGCATGCCAATATATTTTAATATAGTTTCACCATTGACTATTTATTCTCTATACCTAGAAATGGTAAACATCTTTCATTCTATGCTCAAAATCCTTAGTCGGAGACAGTAGTCATTTCCATTTCTGTCTGTCTATGCTATTTCTACATTTATTTATCACATAATTACATCTCTATCGTCTATATACCTTTTTCGTGGACACATACACCTGCCGCAGCAGATGCGGTTTCCAGAAATGTCTCCATTAACCTAAGATGTGACACCACCTCAGGACTTAATGGCAGCAGGCTCAGCATCGTGGAGCCAGGACAGAAGCTGCACTCGAGAGTCCATATCCAGGCTGTGAACTCAGGCTCCAGACCCACTCAAATACTGATGCGGATGCCAAACCAGACTCCAGCAGAAAGCCTGTTTGGGGATCTTCCCACGTGCCTCATTCACAATCTATGATGACAAAATTAAAGTACAGCTTGCTATGTCAAGGTCAATCTATGAAGACCAGATACAGGGATACAAGGATCATACGCAATCAGAGAAGCATGACGTCATGAAAGCAACAGAATAAAGTACAAACAAGTGACCATAAAGAAATGAGATTTATAAAGCTTGGCCATTTAAAATAATCATCTTAAGAAAGTGCAGCGAACTGGAGAACCCAGACAGGTTATCCAAATCAAGAATATTATCTATGAACAATAATTCATTTTTTAAAAGATGTATTTGATTTATTTAAAAAGTTGTGCTTTAAAAAAGGGAGAGGAAGAGACAGAGAAGGGGAGACAGAAAATGAGCTTCTACACACATGGCAGTGCAAGTAACACTTTCACCCATTATGCTTAATGAAATCAGCCAGTGTCCACATAAAACACCTGATGTTTTCTCTGACAGGCACACTTAACATAGAATCCAAAGACACACAGAGGAAACAGGCATAGCCTGGTGTCTCTGTTGTCCTTAGACTTTATCTGTACTCCTTCGGAACTGTGGTCTTCTTGCTTTCTGCTTGTTTCATATTATGGCTATTTTGAGTTAAGCCTGTAGGTTTGTAGGTTAAAATTATGTTTTCGTAAACTTAAAGACAAACGATAAGGAAGGCAGCAGGGCGTGGAAGAGAGGAGGGGCAAAGGGAAATATTATTATCTTTTAGAACTGTACCTATGAAATACATGAAATATGTTCTATTTGGGCCCGGCGCCATGGCCTAGCGGCTAAAAGTGCTTGCCTTGAAAGCCCCGGGATCCCATATGGGCGCCGGTTCTAATCCCGGCAGCTCCACTTCCCATTCAGCTCCCTGCTCGTGGCCTGGGAAAGCAGTTGAGGACGGCCCAAAGATTTGGGACCCTGCACCCATGTGGGAGACCCGGAAGTGGTTCCTGGTTCCCGGCTTTGGATCGGCGCGCACCGGCCCGTTGCGGCTCACTTGGGGAGTGAATCATCGGACGGAAGATCTTCCTCTCTGTCTCTCCTTCTCTCAGTCTATCTGGCTGTAATAAAATGAATAAATCTTAAAAAAAAAAAAGAAATATGTTCTATTTATATTAATATAATTTCTAAATCAACGAAAAATTACTGCCAGAAAGAATATCCTGCCAAGCAAAAGTATTCTGCAGAAATGAAGGGATGATGAATAAGGGCTTGTTTCCAGACAACAAACCTGAGGGAGTTTCACTTCTACACCTGCACTGCATAAGTGCTACAGGGAGTCATCCAAGTGGAAGTGAAAGAACGTTCATCATTATTTTGAAAGAAAATAAAGAGCTCAGTATGGTGCTATGAGTATTTGTAAAATCAGGAATCTTACTTGAAATGATGGAATATACATCTATTTTAATTTTTGCATAAATGAACAAACTACTAAAACTAGAGCTATACTAATTTGCTAGTGATCATATGAAGTACAGAAATTGGGAAGTCAATATTAAATGGGAGTGAAAAGGAGAATAAATGAAAATTGTTTTCTGCAGTCAAATTCAGCTTTCAACAGTTGAAGGTCATCTATTATTACTATATGCTGTAATATGATAGCCTTTCAAAGAATGAAACAGGTGCTGAAACAATTGCCATCAGGGAGAATTAGAACAATATATAGTTTACTATAGCATTTCTAGCTCCCAACATGAGAATGAAACATGAACAAGTTGGACGAAAAAGTTTGTAATTCTACCAACAAACAGGCAAACAGAACAAGTGTATTGGCATTTGCTGAATGAGAAGCTCTGAAGGTTAAACATGTATTTCAGGATCTATTGAGTGTTGTGGGCTAAGGAGTTAATTAGCGCTCGTTAAGCTGGGCAGCAACAGGAACTGGCCTTGTGGCTAAAAACACCTGGACTAATTGGACTCATTTGTATCCAATCTCCTGCTAAATGAGGATGTGGGGGTGGGGTGAGGGGAGAGTAAATAAGGAGAGGGGAAGGAGCAGTGAAGGGAGACTTCACAGAGACTTCTACCATCACTGGTCTCCCGTGGGGGCTTCATCCCCAGACCCTCTCCCTGTCCACAGTACTGGCTCTGCTCTCTGGAGCAATTGAGCACCAAAATATGCAATTCTCTATGGAAATAAATACACAAAACATTTTTTGACAAATTATCAGGGAGTTTTGCAAGCCAACTATTCTCATGACAGTCTAAGCTATAGCAATCATCTTGACATGAATGGCTTTGTTCCAGACACATAACATTTCATACTGTCAGATACACTATTCCTAATGCAGCAGGAAAACTGACTACAGTTGATTTTATGACCATAAAGACCTAGTATCAGCCTGTTATCATATTTGCATCATAAGAATATAGATCATGGGAGAAACCCCAAATGTTTGGACTCTATTTTCAATAAAAGTGACTCCCACATGAATGCTACTAAAATCGGGAAACACACCATGTCTGAAATTCTACTTCAGAATCAATACTGTACATGGATTAATTTCCTGTTGCTTGCCAAACATAAATTTGAAATTCATGGAAGAACTAGGGCTAGTCCTAGAATGTTGAACTGTCAGTGTAACCGTTTAAAAATGCAACCTCTAAAACTCACAAGCCTACTAACAAATTGCATGTAGTTATTGAAGTCAAAATCCGAACCAGTTAAATAAATACATTTCCTCAAGTTAATGTAACAATAGCTCTCATTTCATTGATTTTGTTACCCCTCTAACAGAATTGTTAGCTCATGTTGGAAAAACATGGCTTTATTGGATATTACAAACTATTTATAGTAAGAATAATGCTGGGTCCAGTGCGGTGGCCTAGCTGCTAAAGTCCTTGCCTTGAACGCGCCGGGATTCGATATGGGCACTGGTTCTAAACCTGGCATCTCCACTTCCCACCCAGCTCCCTGCTTCTGACCTGGGAAAGCAGTCAAGGACGCTCCCAAGCCCTGGGACCCTGCGCCCACGTGGGACACCTGGAAGAATCCTGGTTTCAGATCCACGCAGTACTGGATGTTGCGGCCACTTGGGGAATGAATCATCAGATGGAAGATCTTCCTCTCTGTCTCTCCTCTCTCAGTATCTCTGACTTTGCAGTAAAAATAAAATAAATCTTAAAAAAACAGTGCTGGGCCCGGTGCCGTGGCCTAGTGGCTAAAGTCCTCGCCTTGAAAGCCCCGGGATCCTATATGGGCGCCGGTTCTAATCCTGGCAGCTCCACTTCCCATCCAGCTCCCTGCTTGTGGCCTGGGAAAGCAGTTGAGGACGGCCCAAAGCTTTGGGACCCTGCACCCGCGTGGGAGGCCCGGAAGAGGTTCCTGGTTCCCGGCTTCGGATCGGCGCATACCGGACCGTTGCGGCTCACTTGGGGAGTGAAACATCGGATGGAAGATCTTCCTCTCTGTCTCTCCTCCTCTCTGTATATCCAGCTTTCCAATAATAAAAAAAAATCTTTAAAAAAAAAAAAATACAGTGCTGAAGGTTTGAGTTAGTGTGTCCATGCATTAACTATTGTTAAATTCGCCGCTCACCAAATGTTAGATTCCCCAACCACCAGAGAAAGAATAACTCAGCCAAATATATGAAAAGCATTTAGATGGCCTTTATTTCAGGGAACCACAGTCATGGGCTTCCCTTCCCCATGCAGCAGAAAGGACATTCGGGAGGGCGTGGGCTGCAGAGGAAGAGCATGGAAGAGACGGGGAAGGGGCCCTTTTAAAATGTCCATGACGTGAAAGCTGAAATGGGGGTCGCCTCGGCCCTTCTTGGTGGGGGGACATGAGTCTGTGCCCCTCATTGGTGCAACGGTGGTCTCACTGCCTGAGGGGGCGGCCAGATTTCCGCCATCTGTTCCAGGTTTGGTTGGAGGCAAACTCCACCCATCTCCGGCCACCATGGTAGCCATCATTCCAGCCTCTTGGTAATAGGAAAGAGGGCGACGAAGTCCATCTGGCTGCTTCCTGCTGAAGGGGGTCGTAGTCTCTAAGTGAGGTCCGGAAGAGGCTCCACGGGCACCAGAGTGTAGGGCTGGAGCAGCATCTAGTTGAAGGCAGTCCATGGGGCTTTATGAAGTTTCTTCTGAATGAACCTTGGAAAACAAGGGGCAATAGTTCATTAGAGACCTATAATTACTAGTGGAACAAGTATTGGAATAAGCCATGACATGAGTGTGGATCCCCCAATATTGAGACTGAAGTTGCTGCTTGAATTGTGCGAATTATTTCGTCTGTTTGGTTAACATGAGGTAGAGAATTATTCGTAGTAGGGTCAGAGGCAGGGGAGGCCTTTTGGCATGGAAAGGTTAGTGTGGTAGGCCCTGTCTGTTGCACCTTCCACTGAGATGAGGTAGAGGTTTGGAAAGGATTTAGATGGGAACAATGGCACCAGGAGGTGTGGCCGAGAACTTGGAGAAATCTGTTCATCAAAGAGGCATTAACAATAAGACTAGCCTTGGTGGGGAGGAATCCTCTCTCCTGCCAGATGGCTGAATGTGGGTGAGCTATGATAAAAGCATGCTTGGAGTCAGTGTAGATATTGACTCATTTCTCTGAGCTAATGTTAATGCCCAAATCAGTGCATACAGTTCAGCCTTTTGGGGAGGAGTTCCAGGGGAGGCACTGTGCCTCAAGCACGGAGTCCAAGGTCACTGTCGCAAAGGCCGCACGGGGATGTCCGTCAGGCCTGCACACTGAACTGCCATCCATGAAGAGTGTGAGATCAGGTGATGGGAGAGGTTCATCCTGTAGGCTGTCCCTAGGAGACAAATCAAAATCAGTAATTTGAGGACAGGAGTGTGTAGTGAGTGGCTCCTTAAGGGTTGGGAGAAAGGAGTCTGGATTCAGTGGTGGTGATTGGGTCAGAGTGATGTCTGGGTTTTCAATGAAAAGTAGCCTCAACTGTCAGGGCCCCGCATTGAGCTGCCACCCAAAGTCCGCAGAGAGTGAGGTCAGGTGACCGTGGAGGCCAGTAGGAGTCGAGGACATTTCTCCCGTTTGATTCTTCAAGCCGAGTTTGGGCACGGTGTTCTCTTGGTGGTGGTGGTTTCAGTTTGGTGGGGGAGGAATGGGAGGTTGCTAGCCCTGCAAAACAAACTGGTTAATGGTTTGGCTACACATTGAGTGGTGACACAAGAGGGAAGGGAGGGGCTACTTATCAAAAGTCCCTTTGAAAGGATGGCTGGAGTTCCTCCTGAAGCTCACTGGGATATGCAGTCTCTGAGGGTGGGTCTTGAGGAGCTTCTCGGGGTGCCTCTGTGCTGGCAGATGGATCACTGTGGCAAGTGTTGACCTTCTGAGCAGACTCTACATTCCCACCGTGTTCGGATGGAGTGTCCATTTGGCTTTGGCAGGGAACTAGGGTCACTTGTACTCAGCCCCAATAGCCCAGCCTTTTGTTGTATGATCTTAGTGGGGAGACTTGGGCTGCAACATGTGTGAATGTCTAGTAAGGCTTGAAGAAAGAAACAAGATACAAAAAGAAGCAACAAAATAGCATAGTTGGTTGTGGGAAAGAGAAATGTTTCTGTCCGTGTTCTAGTGGAGATAAACTAGCCTGCTGTTGGTCCTATGCTCTTTTTCTCCCCCTGCTCATTGGGACTCTGGCTGCCAGCAAGAGCTAGGGTGATTGCTTTGGTCTTTCTGAGCTCAGCAGGAACAAAGGAAGGGCCTACAGTAAGGCCAGGGCTCCAGTTGACAGTGACCTTCAAGGCTCAGTGCCAGCTAGCAAAAACTGTTTCTGATGTTTTATATACATGTGCACTTGAGTTTTAAATCTAGCTGCACCCAGGAAAATTCTGAAGTTGGTTAGGTGCATGTGAGGCCCAGGACCATCTATCTCTTCATGTGGGGTGCTGGAAGAGACGACATAAAGGAAGTTTGGACCTCCATGGGGTGACCTCCCGTTGACCTCCCGTTGACCTCCCATAGACCTCCTGTTGACCTCCCATTGCCCGGCTGGACAGAGAGGAGAGCTGGCCTTGAAAGGGAGGCTGATACAGAACAGATGGTGACTCTGGATGGAATATACAGCTTTACCTGTGATGCTGTTGACTGTAGGCCGTCCCTCCATGGCAATGAACACTTCGGCAGCTGGGCAGAGTGAAGGGCTTTCTAGCTGGTGGCCCACCATGGTCCTGACCCAGGGATTCTTTGACCCCCAGGACAATCCCATTCCTAGTGGCCTGGCTCTTAGCAGAGTTAACAAGATGCTTTGATTGGCAGCTGGTTGCCCAGTCTTCTGGCATCCCAAGTTGCAAGCAGGTGCGACCAGAGGGTGGACTGGCCTTGCTGGGTCTCCCTGAGAACAGGTTACTGCAAAAAGCCACATTACCAGGCCTCCTGTTGTCTAGCTCACTACTCTTCCTCTGGGCCCTGGTTGAAGTGGGCCACAGAGGCAGCCTTGGATGTCAGCCAAGGGGATGTTCAATTCTATCCCTAAATGCCTTAATGCACTGAGCTAGAAATTTGTAGTCATGGACACATCCTGACAGTTTTAAGGTGATGTCCATGAGGAGATAATTAGGTTAATAAGTTAGCCACACCGTTAAGGTCTGGAGATCAAACTGTGCACTTTGAGTCCTCAGTGTCAGAGAGAGAGACAAGAGGAGAGGTGAAGAAAGGGGTTGGAAACACCAAATTCATTACATCACATTGTCAAGTGAAAACTGTCAAATAAAAGCTGTAAAAATATTTACCAAAGGTCTGAAGTCGGCTGTACATTTGAAATAAGAAAAACAACGTGGGCCCGTTGTTGTGGCCTAGCAGCTAAGGTCCTCGCCTTTAACGCGCCGGGATCCCATATGGGTGCCAGATCTAATCCCAGCAATTCCACTTCCCATCAAGCTCTCTGCTTGAGGCCTCGGAAGGCAGTGGAGGACAGCCCAAAGATTTAGGATCTTGCACCCGTGTGGGAGACCTGGAGGAGGTTCCTGGCTCCCAGCTTCGGATCAGTGCAGCACCGGCCGTTGCCACTGCAGTCACTTGGGGAGTGAATCATTAGATGGAATACCGTCCTCTCTGTCTCTCCTCCTCTCTGTATATCTGACTTTCCAATAAAAATAAATAAATCATTTAAAAAAATGCTTATTACTGTGAACTCAAGCTACAAGTTAGGTTTTTTTCAGGCTTTTTGCTCTTTTTTTTTTTCCTCCTTTAAAGACATGATCATGAGTAATATTATGAATATTATTAGACTCAGCAGCATGGTAGGGTGTAATGAATATTGTTAAAATGTTAGTTTTCTAAAACTGAAAACTAAGTTCACCAAGTGCTGTTATTTCCTTTAGGTTTACTGAAGCAAACATAGTGCTTCCACAAATATCTAATTCAGTATTTTTTTTTTTAATTAGATTTCGGTCCAGAGCTGCCTCTTTCTAAGATAAAAGTCCTTTATAACTATTTCAGATTCTTGACGTCACATTTAGCAAGCTCTGAGGAGATCTAAATATTAGATCTCACATGCACAGATCTCTGGAGTGTGGAAGAGGCTGCTTGGTGGTATGTTAACGTATTTAAAGGAAGGGATCATTTGCATAACTTTTAATCAATCTCTCAATAAAATGTTTCCAACCTGAGATTTTCATACTTTTCCAGAAAGTTTTAAAAAAGGTGAGACCTTCTGAAAACAACTGTTTGAACACTCCTACAAAGCACTCACTTAGCTAATACTGAGCTGCAGAAGAACTATGACCTTACCCTGACAGTCAATGAGCCTACACGTGAAAGGATCTGAACTGAGAAACACCCAACCTATCTACCAAAAACACCATGGGAGGAGCCTAAGCAGCACGGCCACAACCAACCTGAAATCATGGGTGGAAATTTACCTTGCATGATACCCCCACATCTGGATATGGTAGAGCCCAGTCCTCCATCACTATACATTTCCATAATTGAGAAGTCATGAAGCAAGTCAACAATTGGAATGAGTTAGAACAACAGCAACAACAACAACAACAAATTACAGCACCATGAAAAAATGTGCCACTGCAAGAAATGTATCCATGCATCCCTGCTTCCAGACGAGAGATGGATTCCCAACAAAACTGTTGGATATGTGTAGACAATGAGATGCCAGACTGTCTGACATTGCCTGTACCAACAATGTCGGGGTGCACTTCAATAAGAGACTGATAGAATGATGATTCCTTCTGAATGACTACACCATTGTAGTAAAACCGGGGAAATCTGTCAGGAGGTGGGAGTTTGGGAGAGGAAAATCACAGTCTATATGGAACTGTACCGCATCACTCAAAATTCAAAGACCAACATAATTTAAAAAAGAAATATGCTTTGCTGCATGATTGATGTGAGACTTGAGTTCAAAAAGCTCTCAAAAAAAAGTAATTTTCTTTGATGGTTTAATCATATTATGTCCTGTTAATAGGAGTATTTTCTTTTTTAAAAATGATGTGTTCAAATTGTATGAAAGACCCTTTCTTTGATGATGATGGTCATGGTTTCTATTTGCCAATTTGCTGTGATAATATTTTTGTTGATTAGATAGGTATTGGAAGATGAACTAACCTTCCATTTAAGGGATATAAAATATATTGTCTTGATGTATTATCATTTTAAATTTTGCCAGGCAATACTTAACAACATTTTGTCAAGAATCTATCTTTATTTATGTGTTAAGCTGCTTTATAATTTTGCTTTGTATGTTGCTTCTATCATTTTTGGTATTTGAGGTATAATAATAAAATATGTTAAATTTAAAAAAAAACAGCTCTTTTGCATGTGGCATGGATGAGTTGGTTTTTACTAGAGCAATTTTGAGACAAGGTATGAAGGGATGTTTGCCTAGAACAGCACTCCACATTGAGGACCTCAGGTTCACATATGGTGGCTGCTACCCATCCCTGGGTACTGGGGCACTCGGGAGGCTGGGTGTGACTTCTCCCATTCTCTGCTCCCTACTGCCAGATGCAGGAAGAAGAAAAAGAGAATTAGGAAGAGAATTTGGATATCACCCACTTTCCCCTAACAGTTGATCCTTCCCACCCTGATCAACTCTGTCAATATTATCAAAAAATAAAAATTTTAAAAGACAATCTTTTATGCATTCTCTAGGCCCTTTTTTGTTGGATAGCCAAAACCTGCTAATTTGCTATGAATAAAGATTTAAAGAAGTATGATATTTCAAATAAAAGTACCAGAAATGTGGGACATTTTTTTAAACCTTGAGTTTTTAAAAAAAAAGTGAAATCGCCAAAACAATCAATACCGTGTATTAAATGGACATGATGGTTTAAACACATACTAGAGAACAACTCAGAAGAAAGCATGATAAATGTAAATATTTTCCACAAGTCCAAATAAAGACTGCATTTACAAAACAAATTCAAAAGCTGACAGCTCACCTTTAAAGAAATACAATGCCCAAACTGGCAAGAGCCACACGCATTCATTGCATGGAGAAGACACGACCAATAGCAGGACAAACATGTATGCATTTGGCTGATGTGACGGTAGGAGCAATGGTAGGCATTTGACACAGAAGTTAAGGTGCCGTTGGATATGTGCACCCAAATCAGAAGAACTGGGCTGTGCTCCTGGTGCAGGCCTAATTCCAGCTGCCTGCTAATGTGCCCTCTGGGAGGCAGCCAGTCAGGCTCCAATCCATGGGTCCCTACCATCCCTGTTCCCAGCTCGGGGCAGCTCTGACTGTAGCAGGCATCTGAGGAGTGAACCAGCTGACGGGAGAAATCTCTCTCTTTCAAATAACTGCATATTTTCAAAATAATTCTATTCAGTTGAAGACAACTCAAAATATTATACAAGCTAGTCAGAAAAAAAATCACAAAGTTTGCAATCAAACTTCAACAAAAGTTGTAAGACAAGCCCACATACAGTCCAAGGCTATATTTCTCAGCCTATCGAGAAAGTTCATGATGAGGCAGTTGGGATTATATCAAAGGTACTGCCCAGATGCCAGGTGGGGGTGCATTTTAACTTATACTAATATGAAACATTCTCATACAAATGTCTAAATATCATAAAGTCTGACAATCATGCATTGTTATCAGTTTTCATTACTGTCTTAATAAAAAAAAGTAAGGGCCCTGAGGTCAGAAAACTGCAAGTGACTTTAAAAGCCTACAGCTGCATTCCAAACACTCCATGGAGTCAACGCTTCCCTCCTGGTGTTGGTTCAGGAGTTTATGCTTCAGTCATGGCTGCTTAAAACTTTTGTGAATTACAGTTTCATACTCTTCTTTAAAAAACACAACCATGGAAATAGGGTTAATTCACACTAATAAAAGCAGTGTCAATTGGTGGTCATTTTAAAACATCACCTAAAGAACTAAAATCTTAACAATATGTATACTACAAGAACTACTTGTTCTGTCATATCCTGTGTGTTGTATGTGTGCTTACTGTGTTTTTACATGATAAAATTTATTGAAGAAACACGTTCTAATTGGCTAAAAAAGAACAATCATAAATTAAAACTGCTATATAGCTTAATATGTTTGTAATTCATGTGACATATAGGCTGTTTGGGACATATGGTAGAAAGAAATCAAAATGTTTTTAGGTCATTGACACATTTGTGCTCTAATTTACTGGGGAAACAATAGACTCTTGTGTTACACATTCAATATCAAATCCAATTTAGCTTCTACATTTGTTTGATAAATTTCATACCTGAAAATATAACCATGCTGATTTATCATTTTCTACTCTTAAATAGTGTATATATCATTCAAGTACATAAATGTAAGAGATACATGTCTCCCATACATGTACTCAAGTCTTAACATCTGTAGAACACATTAGACACTTTGGTCAACGTCTTCCTAGGTTGTTCGTATGCAACAGATAAATTCTTAAGTTCTCAGTTAATTACTCAGAAAACAAATTTGCAAGCCATGCCTTATTCCATCGTTTCTCCTTGGTTCTGAGATGAAAAACTCCTTGTACTCTGAAGGAATTTCAAGATGGATACTTAGATCGCCAGACCTTAGAGAGGGATGGGTATCTTTCTCTGTAATCGTGCCAACATATACACCACGTGTTTCTGTAGTTTGGGGTTGAGAGGTCTTTCAGCATGAGCTCCTCTGCACTGCTGGCAATCAGGACTTCCAAATCGGAATCAGAGTGGAGCGCTCCTCTGTACAGCATGCAGAGGAAGAACAAGACCATCTAGGATAGAACCTCCAGTTTCAAAGTGGGTTTAGCATCACAAACTCCATCAGTCTAACATATCCAATCCATAAAAGACAAAAACTGCAAGACGCTAGCTGGCTGCGTGGGCACTGGTAGTCACTGGCTAGGGAGATGACCCTGGGTGCTCAAGGAGCATACGGGCCAGGGAGATGAGGATGCCGGTTACCAGCACCTCTTCTGCGAGCCACCCCGTGACAGTAGCAAGTGGAAGGGCAGCTGTGAGTGTGAGGGCGACCACTGAAATGGTCTCTGTTGCAGGCCAGACTGGGACTGGGGTTGTGGGTGTGTGTGGCTCTCTCAGGAAGCAATCCGTGAGAGGGATGACTCTGAGCGTCGAGTTGGGGCATGGCAGAGTCTCCAAGGACTCTGGGGTAAGAAGGAGTGGATGTGGCAAAGCAAGTGAAAGAGGCCTCCAGGGGTGCAGGTATTGGCCCTGTCAGGTGGGCAGTCTCCCCTGAGAAATGAGGAGAGGAGAGTGCAGCCTGAGCCTGGAGGTTGGAAGCCGTGCTCCACATGGGGTCACTTGGGTAGTTGGTAAGCAACATGGAAGCATCTATGAGAGCTGGAGACGTGAGGGCAGACAGTGGGGAGGAGCTCCCCCAAATCTCTGTGGGACTGAGTCTGCTCGAGTTCAGTAGGGATGACTCACCCAGAATTGTGGGGCCAGTGGGAGAGTTGCAAGAAGAGATGGAAGAAAGACTGAGAGATAGGTGTGATGGGATGACAGTCGGGGGAGAGGAACATTGTGAAGTTCTGGAAACACCACAAGTTCCCTGAGTCTGGAGGGCTGACTTCCCCTCAGCTGTCATGTTGGTGTGCAATGAAGAGGGTGAGATAGAAGAGACACTGAGGGACCCAGGACAGGGAGACCTTAAAGGCCCCGACTCACAAGCAGTCCCCTGAAACATGTGGTCTGACTCAGGTGGAAACCCGTGCACAGTTGGGGAGTAGCTAGTTGAAACAGGAAAGGGATAAAGGTTGAGAGTGCTGGGACACTGGTGATGGTGGAAGAAGCATCTGAAAGGCCTGAGAGAACGGCAGGTCCCTGAGACAGGACAGCAAACTTCTCCTCAACCATACAGTCACGTGGGGAGGAGCAGTGTGAGATGGGAGAGAGAAGGAGGGATGGCAGTGATGTGCCAGGGGCAATAGGAGAGGAACATCGGGGTCCCAATGCAGACAGGGCACTAGAACACGAGGGAACATAGTGAGAAGCTACCGAGGTAAATCCTGGGGAGTGGGGCTCTGGTGTGCCCTCAGAAGAACATTCAGATGGAACCCCAGTCTCCTCCATGGTAGACATGAGGGCCCAGTCTACTGCTCCCAATGAGCCTGGCCTCTCCTCCAGGCCGAACTCCCTCTGGTTGGTATCCTCACCAAGAAATCTCGGGACGGTAGGGGAGTAGCTGGGAGACAGAGGAGACAGTGGTGGGAGAGGGTTCATGGGGGAGGAATATGTTGAATTTCTGGTAGGACTAGGTTCTTCCTCATTCACGGGGACTGACTCCTCCACAATGAAACAACTGCTACTCAAGGAGCAGGATGATGTGGAAGACACACTGATGCACACGGGGCTGGGAGACCTTAAGTTCCCAGAGTTGGCAGGAATCCCATGGCATAGGTTGTCTGACTCAGGCTGAAGTGTGGGCATAGTTGGGGAGTAGCTAGGTGCCACAGGATGTGCATTGGATAGCACTGCAGAATTGGGTGTAGAAGGGTAGGAGGTGCCAGCAGGGGGAGAGTGATGTATGGATGGGCATGGTTGTGTTGGTGACAATGAGAGGTGGCGTGAAGCCAATGGGGAAATGGCACCATATGTGGGACTCCCTGTGGAGGATGCTTGCACAGTGAAGGGGTCACTGGGACCCAAGGGAGGATTGTGAGTGGACTCAGGCAGGGTGAAGACTGTGGAATCAGGCTCTGGTGTGCCCTCAGAAGAACATTCAGATGGAACCCCAATCTCCTCCATGGTAGACATGAGGGCCCAGTCTACTGCTCCCAATGAGCCTGGCCTCTCCTCCAGGCCGAACTCCCTCTGGTTGGTGTCCTCACCGAGAAATCTCGGGACGGTAGGGGAGTAGCTGGGAGACAGAGGAGACAGTGGTGGGAGAGGGTTCATGGGGGAGTAACAGGGTGAAATTCCTGCCACACTAGGAGCTCCCACATTCACGGGGGCTGACTCCTCCACAATGAAACAACTGCTACTCAAGGAGCAGGATGATGTGGAAGACAGACTGATGCACACAGGGCTGGGAGACCTTAAGTTCCCAGAGTTGGCAGGAATCCCATGGCATAGGTTGTCTGACTCAGGCTGAAGTGTGGGCATAGTTGGGAAGTAGCTAGGTGCCATGGGAGAGAGCCTCTGTGTTTGTGCTGAGGGTACGGGAGACTGGATGCGGAGCTCTTGGTACATCTGGGCATCCCCAGGTGGGTCATGTGTAATGCTGCTCAGCCCTTTCAAGTCATTGAAGAGGTGTTCTTGGGAGCCGGGGTAATCCCCTCGGGTAGGGGTTGAGCTGCATGAGGAGGGAAGGGTGAACATGTGGTAGATCGTGGACACCCCTGAGGACTCAGAGTATGGCCCTGGGGATGACACTGCAGAATCGGGTGTCCTAGGGGAGGAGGTGCCAGAAGGGGGAGAGTGATGCATGGATGGGCATGGTCGTGTTGGTGACAATGACAGGTGGCGTGAAGCCGTTGGGGAAATGTCGCCACATGTGGGGCTCCCTGTGGGGGATGTTTGCACAGTGTAGGGGTCGCTGGGATAGCCGTGAGATCCACTGGGCGATGCTGGTCTGATGTCTGGGGAGTCAGGTCTGGAGGAGCCTGCAGAAGGACTGGATTGGTCCCTAGTCTTCACTGAGAAAGACATTATTACAGGAAGTAAGCTGCTATTCCCTGGCCTGTGTTCAAATCTACAAGTTAGAGGCCCTGAAAAGGATTTTGAGCCTGAGGATGCCAGGTTGGGGCTGTGGTGCGTTAAGAGTGAGGCTGTGTGTGTGTGTGTGTACTTGTGTGTGTATTGTTTGTGTGTGTGTGTGCGTGTGAGTTGTGTGTGTGTTGGGTGTGTGTATGTGTGTATGTGTGTGTGTGTGTGTGTGTCTGGCTTAGGCCACAGGAAAGCCTGTGTGAAAAACGAGGGAATAACCAGAACACAGATAACAGGCCCACTCACACAAGTGTTCTATCACTCCGTGTCACGATTCAAAGTCGCAGGATGCTCGCAAGATGCTCACTGGAAGCTCGCAGGATGCTCGCAGGATGCTCTGGGAAGCTGTGCAGCGCAGAAACCTGCTCTGGCATTCACTTTCCTCAGAGAGAATCCAAGCTCATTGCCTTGGCAACAGCCTTAAATACCCGAGATGGGCGGGGCTTAGCGGAAGGGGCGGGGCTTCCTGTCAACTGACAGCCTAACTGCCACCTAGACTCCGCCCACACGCAGTCGCTCTTCTGATTGGACCAATTGCCTGTCACTCTGAGGCACCATCCAAAGCAGACCCGGGGGTGTCTCACTCCTTGCATCTGTTTATGCCTTTCATCCCTGTGGTGTGAATAGCTTCACCCCCATCCCTGGTATTTTCCACCTTGAGGTAGTTTGTGTAGAAACAGACACTGCCCTGGGAGTTCATTTGAGAAACCCCCAGGGCCTGTCAACAGTGAACTCATTGGATTGGGATGTGTTCCCTGATGCCTATTAACATAATCAGATCACCTGGGCAGGGCTTGCAGGGAGTTATTTTGATAATCCCATGATTTAGACTGAAGTTCAAGGACTCTGGTCCACCTGTCATCTAGGGTCAGTTCCCTCTTCAGCCCTGAGGTGAAGTTTGGATCCCACCCAGCACATTCCAATCTTTCTTTAAGGTGACACAAGGAAACACTCCCAGCGTCCATCACCCCGTGAAGGGACCATCAACGCACTGAAGGAGAGCAGGCTCATCTGAAGACCTTCCAGAACAACAGGCTCACACGTTGGTCACCTGGAGGACAGCCTGCACAGCGGACCTGGGCAGATGCGCTTCCTCCCAGGCAGCAGGGACAAGGCCGTTCTACTGAACACAGAAAGAAAATGTGGACTAAACAGACAGCAAGTGCCAAGGGTCTGTGATGATCTTTTGTGCCCACGATATTGAATTTTTCTCTTTCTTAAGATTTACTTATTCTTCTTGAAAGGCAGATTTACAGAGAGGAGGAGAGACAGGAAGATCTTCTGTCTGGTCATTCCCTCCCAAAGCAGCCGCAGCCACCAGAGCTGATCCCATCTGAAGCCAGGAGGCAGGAGCACCTCTCATGTCTGCCACACAGGTGCAGGGTCCCAAGGCTCTGGACTGGCCTTGACTGCTTTCCCAGGCCACAAGCAGGGAGCTGGATGGCAGGTGGGGCTGCAGAGACACAAAACCACGCCCATATGGGATCCTGGTGCTTGCAAGGCAAGGACTTTTAGCCCCTGGGCTACCGCACCGGGCCCTTGGTGTGATGTTTTCACAGGTGAAGACAAACAGCTGAATCCTTGCTGCTCTGGCTCCCCACTTGCTTGCTCCTGGTGCAGAAACCAGTGCTTGTACCTGATCAAAGCTTGTGACAGGGGTCACTCAGGGCCCAGCCCAGTGTTGCATTATCCAGTACTCTCTGTTGTCCAGGGTCCCTTAGGAACCCGGCTGGGTGAGCACTCAAGGCAGGGCACTCCACCCTCCACACCTCACTCAGGGACGTCAGTCACACCGAGACACACACAGGCTGGGTCCTTGCATCCAAGACGTCATGTGGGGTCCTATTAGCTTCTGAGATAACCTGGTAAATATGCTTTCTTCGGAGAAAATTGTTTAGTAATAAATTGTTTCATTCATAAAAACATAAAATGTATAACCACAGGTACTGACTATTAGCAATTAGATAAAAATATCCATACTAGCTATTGTGAATACAGTTGGAGGAATATTCCATCAGGGCCTGCCTCCTGGCCTTGCCCTGTCCAGCCCTGAGAATTTCAATCTTTTGGGTGCGGGAACCACCAAAAAGAAGCATTCTCTCTGTTTCTGTCCTTTCCTGTCTCTGCCTAACTCTTTCCAAATAAATGAATACATTTTAAAAGCACCTAAGGATAAATGACCTTGCGTTGACACAAATACTAATTGAATTGTGGCCTTGGGAATTTAAAGCGTATTGTCATAAAAAAAACCAATGGGTTTGGGCCCAGGGCGATATCCTAGTGCCTAATGTCCTCCCCTGGAACACACTGGGATTGTATATGGGCGCCGGTTCTAATGCCGGCAGCTCCACATCCCATCCAGCTCCCTGCTTTGGCCTGGAAAAACAGCAGAGGACTGTCCAAGCCCTTGGGACCCTGCACCCGTGTGAGAGACCTGAAGAAGTTCCTGGCTCCTGGCCTCGGATCAGCACAGCACTGACTATTGGGTTCACTTGGGGAGTGAATCAACAGGATGGAAGATCTTCCTCTCTGTCTCCCCTCCTCTCTGTATATCTAACTTTCCAATAAAAATAAAATAAATCTTTTTTTGAACAATGCAACCGAAATAGAAAAGAATCAGATTACAACAATGTATATCTATTCCTTCGCTCCCTGAGCTCCCACTGTGTCAGGCAGGAAACAAGGGGTAGATGCAGCTCCATCAGCAAAGCTCTGTTGTGTGAGAAACTTATCCACACAGCAAGTACTGTGGGGTTTGGCTGTGCGCCCCCCACCCAGAGTTCACGTTGGAAACTTTGTTCCAAACTCACATGCTGATTGCACCTGGAGGTGATTAGGTGCAGCTGAGGCCATCAGGTAGGGCTGCCAAGAGGCATGAGTGGCTTTAGAAAAAGGACAGGGCCCGGCGCCGTAGCCTAGTGGCTAAAGTCCTCCTCACTTTGCACGTGCCGGGATCCCATATGGGCGCTGGTTCTATTTTTTCTTTTTTTTTTAAGATTTATTTATTTCTTATTACAAAGTCAGATATACAGAGAGGAGGAGAGACAGAGAGGAAGATCTTCCATTGGATGATTTATTCCCCAAGTGAGCGCAACATCCGGTGAACCAGGAGCCTCTTCCAGGTCTCCCACGCTGGTGCAGGGTCCCAATGCATTATGTCGTCCTGGACTGCTTTCCTAGGCCACAAGCAGGGAGCTGGATGGGAAGTGGAACTACTGGGATTAGAACTGCTGTCCATATGGGATCCGGAGGCGTTGAAGCTGAGGACTTTAGCCGCTAGGCCACGATGCCAGGCCCGGCGCTGGTTCTAAACCCAGCAGCTTCATGGGAACATGTGGTCACAGCAGAGTCCCTAGGGCATTCCAAGTCAGACTGTCACTTTGCAACAAGAAGTTTGTGACCACAACGTGCGGACGGACAAATCTCTTCTAGCTGTAGTGGAATTTCCATGGCTTTTGACGTGAGCTGGAGTCAGGAAGGAATGTCGCAGCAGAAGGGGGCTCGCCAACACAGAACCTCTGTGCAGAGATGGAGCCAGGGCTGTTGCTCCTGGGCACTTTTGGCCTCCACTGACATTGCTGTTTTAACTATAGTTTCTAGGCCCCCCGGCCTGCTGGAGATCATGCCGCCTGAGCCCCGGCGGCCCTGGGGTGCCTAGCACACAGCAGCTCGGGCCAGTCGTGCTCGGGGACACTGGGGACACTGGGGACACCGCTTCTCCCCGCCCCGCCAGACCCTCGGGTGCAGCGGGTGGGGGAGGAAGCGGGTGGGGGAGGAAGTCCCCTGCCTGCAGTGGGTGGGGGAGGAAGCGGGCCACAAACTCGTGGCCATCTGGGAGGGAGGCGGGGGCGGCCAGTTGCAAGTTCCGCCCCTGGGGAGGGCAACCAGGCCACAGCCATGGTTGATTAGGGAAGATTCCCACAAGAGCAAAGCTTCAGAGGCAGCACCTCAGGCTGGTTCAGCACTTCAGGGAGCTCACATTTCTCGACAGATTAGTTTCCTAGTATCGCTAATATTTCTGAGAAGAATGTTGTCGGAGTTTTGACAGGGATTGCATTGACTCTGGAGAATAGTTTGGGTCATGTGGATATTTTGATGCTATAGAGTCTTCCGATCCTGCAGCATGGTATCATTTTTATGTGACACTGAGCAGTCCCAGGACCCGTGGGACAGCATAGGCTCCTCCCAGAAAGCCCACGGGATCCTGGCTAGGAGGCCGTCTTACAGAAACATACTAATAGACCTGCCTTGGGAAGATACACGGGGCAGAAAAGGAGACGGAGAAAACCCCGGCGTGTCTGCTGTCACGTCTCTGTCTGACCTGATCAGAGGAGCAGCAGACAGTCCACGGCCATTGCCCCACAGGGAGCCTTACACTCGGCCAGTCCGGGCTCGGATGGCACACAGGGCCTGCAGACGTTGACCATGGCAAGCTCAGGCAGTGCCCAGCAAGGGACGATTCTCCAGGATGCGCAGCCCTCTGATGGACAGCAGATTCTTGTGCGCAGCAAGCAGGTGGTGGACAGACTGCATGGGGAGATGTGCAGACCTACCAGATGCGGACCACACCCTCAGCGACTTCACTGCCACCAACCGTGGGGATGACGTCACCGCTGACCCTGACGTACAGGCACCTAAAACAGATGGTCCCCAGTTGGAAAGAGAAACACGGCTGATGGGAAACAGGGAAACTGCCAGAGAATGGCGCAGAAAGAACAAAGAATATGTGAAATGCCTGGAAAATGGAGCTGCACTCCTGGAAAATCAAAATCGAACTCTAGTAGAAGAGTTTGATTCTTGAGAAAGCAATTATTTTTGTGGACGAAAAGTTAGCTGGATTTCTTTTTCATGGAGATGCATAAATTAAAAGGTCAAAAGTGAAGCTTTTTATTTAGGTTTTTTGCAATGCAAATATCGTCCGCAGGAAATTGGTTGAAAGAAGATTCAATGGAAAACGACTTCAAGCAGGCCACAGGCACCACTGGAAGCCATGGAGCATCACACACACTCAACCAGCAAGAAGCAGACACTTCCTAAAAGCGCAGGACAAGATGAAGGCCAGTAAATTGAGTTTTTCAAAATAAAACAGTTTATCCTGTAGGCTTGCATAATTTCCTGTTTCCTGAAATCGACCTTTTTTGGTTGTTAGGCGTGTGTGTTGAGTGTTTTATTTCTGCTAATAAATTCTAAATTACGGGCCTGACGCCGTGGCCTAGCAGCTAAAGTCCTTGCCTTGAACGCCCCAGGATCCCATATGGGCGCCAGTTCTAATCCTGGCAGCTTCACTTCCCATCCACCTCCCTGCTTGTGGCCTGGGAAAGCAGTTGAGGATGGCCCAATGCTTTGGGACCCTGCACCCACGTGGGAGACCCAGAAGAGGTTCCAGGTTCCCGGCTTCGGATCAGCGCAGCACCGGCTGTTGCTGCTCACTTGGGGAGTGAATCATCAGTTGGAAAATCTTCCTCTCTGTCTCTCCTCCTCTCTGTATATCTGACTTTGTAATAAAAATAAACAAATCTTTTTAAAAAAATTCTAAATTACACTTGTAGAAAAGAACCTTAGTATGTTACTAAAGGATAAATTGTGTTTTGTGATGATGTGTGCTTGTCCACCGTCGGGTTTTTTCAATGAGCTTCTACCCTGTGTGATGTTGACCTGGGATGGGCCAAGTTGGGCTCACCATTTGGAGAGCCTTTTGCAAAGGGAGCGAAATGCTCGGAGGGAGGGTGGTGATTTTATAACTTCTTTTTTTTATGAAAATGGAAAGAAAAACTGTTTAGTAGTTTGATATTTTTCAGTTGTTTCTTGCTCATTCTGGCTTTGGTGATTTCCTACAAATATATATATATATATATATATTTTCAATTCTGTATTCTGTATGCAGTTGAATATCCATTACTCACTCTATTGTGTTTAATAGAATGGAATGTTTACAGGCCTTGAAAATAAATTTTAAAAAACCCTGAAGATGCATGCCAGAGTTTTTCCAATAGAATACTATAGTCAATTTACTGGAAGGTTTCTTAGATCCTAAAATAGTATGGTGATTTTATGTTAGAGACTATTTTGTATGTTAGTGAATGGTACCTTTATAAAAAAAGTGACTGCCAATATATTTTGATAGCTGATCTTTATAAATTCTAATATTGAGTTTTTAATGATTACTTTAAATGTCTATATATATAGTTTGTATAGTACAAAATTTACATCTCAAAGTATCATTTTTATATTATGAGAAGTTTTCAGATTGGTTAATATTTGAATTGTAAGTTTTATATGCAACTTATCTAAAGTTACAAATACCGTATACTGGGCCCAGCAGCGTGGCCTAGCGGCTAAAGTCCTCACCTTAAAAGCCCCAGGATCCCATATGGGCGCCGGTTCTAATCCCAGCAGCTCCACTTCCCATCCAGCTCCCTGCTGGTGGCCTGGGAAAGCAGTTGAGGATGGCCCAAAGCATTGGGACCCTGCACCCATGTGGGAGAGACCCGGAAGAGGTTCCTGGTTCCCAGCATCGGATTGGTGTGCACCGGCCCGTTGCAGTTCATTTGGGGAGTGAAACATCAGATGGAAGATCTTCCTCTCTGTCTCTCCTCCTTTCTGTATATCTGGCTTTCCAATAACAATAAAATCTTAAAAAAAAAAAAAAAGCCTTGGTAGTAGTTTGGCTAAAGAGACACGGCAAATCAGATTTCAGAGGATTTTAAGTTTTAAAAAGATTAAATATCTTTATTTTGAGAATTAGAATTAATGATTTGGTAGACCAAACAGTGATTATCTGGAGGGCCGCAGGGGCATATAGAGTACTATTCAAGCAGGATACTTAACGGTGTGAATGGTATATACTCTGAAGAAATTCAATGATGCTTATAGACATGATGACAGCTGACCGGACAGTCAGGGGAAAGCAACAGAAAGTGAGAAGAAAGGCAATGGAGGGAAAGGAGAAGCTAGGAAGAAGAGAGGCTGATCTGAAGGTGAGGTCTGATCCTACCGTGTGGTGTCAGTGTGGCAGCCAAGCAGCCAGCATTTAACTGTGCAGCTGAAAAACAGTCTGTATAATGAAATGTAAAGTAGGGATGCTCTTTCTCAGACCACCAAGCAGCTTTCTCTCTTGCCCTGGACAGAAAGGAGAGAGGCAGGTGCAAACAGCTGAGGGGTTCTCACAGCTGTAAGACAATAATTCTAGGTTTACTGAGGTAGCATCCAACCACACATTTTCATTTAAATATAGCACATGTGCTGACATTGGCAGATGATATTTAAAATAATTTGTATTAAATCCTGGTGAAATAATCTATTGCCTGCTATTATATTGCTATCACAATGAAATGTTTCTGTAAATTCCTTTAGACAAAAGCATGAGCAGTAACAATGAACTTTAAAATGCACTTTCCATGAATATGCAATGTCAAGTAAAATAGGCTCAAGTTTTGCTCTTCAGAAAGACTGTTCTCCAAACTAAAAACAGACTGATAAAATAAATATCAACTTATTGTATTTTCTTGAGGAAATATTAGCAATGGAAAGGAATCCCATGTTTGCTGACTTCGGATTGCATTGAACAGAATTCTCTTAGGGATACTAAACATTGGTTACAATGTGCAAGAAAGAGTAGAGGCAATAATGCGGTGATAGAAATAGAAATACATGGGTTCCTTTTCAGTGGTTGGTGGTAAATGTTACATAACATCCATTAAAAACTACTTTGACATTTTCAAATTCTGTCCAGCTCTGTGCATTTGGAGGAAGAAACAGGAATGGAGAGAGGAAGATACAGAAATGGAGAGGTTCCATCAACAATTGAAATCCCAATGCGTACAACACCCAGCACATCCAGCCCAGGTCTTCCACCTCAGCGGCAGGGACTCAGCTAGCTGCTTCAGCCAGCACCTTCTGCCTCCCAGAATGCACATTCGCCACAAGCTGGAAGTGGAAGTTGAGGCAGGACTCAAACCCAGCACACTCTCTGGGATGTGGGATGTTCAAAGCAGCAGTTGTAAATGCAGAGTTAGATACCCTCCCCTTCTCTCTCTCATATTGTCTAGTCCTTCTCCCTAGACCATTACATTCTTTTAAAGATTTATTTATTTTATTGAAAAGGCAGATGTACAGAGAGGAGGAGAGACAGAGAGGAAGATCTGTTTGATGATTCACTCCCCAAGTGACCGCAATGGCTGGTGCTGCACCGATCCGAAGCTGGGAGCCAGAAACTTCTTTCTGGGTCTCCCACACGGGTGCAGGATCCCAAGGCTTTGGGCCATCCTCAACTGCTTTCCCAGGCCACAAGCAGGGAGCTGGGTGGGAAGTGGAGCTGCCGGGATTCGAACTTGCGCCCATATGGGATCCCGGCACATTCAAGGTGAGGACCTTAACCATTACACTATCGCACCGGGCCCAGACCATTACTTTCTAAACATATTTGGTTCTTGCCTCTGGATGCTGTAGAAAGCTCAAGACCTAAGGTGAAGAAATGAGTGGACTTTCTAGTAGTCATTATTGCCTAGCTCCTGCTGTTATCTCTGTAGGAGAAGAGTATGTCTATGGCTGTCGGTGAGTTCACAAGAAAGCAGTGTGGAACGCACCAAGGGTTATAAATGTCAGCACTACATCATTCTTTGTTAGAATCAGGAAATCAAATTATAAGTAGGATAGGCAACTTATCATAGGCCTTGTGGTTGGATTCTATTCAGCAGCAGGCAACCACCCCAATCTCTTTTGATGCTGCTGTTCTGTCTGGCTTCTCCAGACACACACACACCATAAGGTTTTTATATAGTCATAGCTCAATACTGTATCAAATCAAAGAATCATGGAAAGCTGGAAACCAAAGATATGTTTGCATGCAAACACTTATGATATGCCTGCATATCAGTTGTCTTTGTAAAGTTCATGGCAGTTTGGGTTATTTAACCATGCAGAGGGATTGCATTTAGCCTAGTAGTTGGAACACCTGCCTTCCACGTGTGAGTCCCTGGGTGCTGTCTCTGACTCTACTTTGTTTCTAAAGTAGAGCCTGGGAATCAGTGATGATAACTCCAGCAGGTGGAATTCTGCTATCCACATGAGAGACCAAGACTGAATCCCTGCCTCACGGTGTATACACTCTGTACAAATCAAATCCAACTATTTAGCATACACAATACCTCCTGTATTCCTACTAAAATGGAAGAGGCAATTCACAAATGAGCAATGGAATTGCAATTCTGGAGATTGTTCCATGGCCTTAGGAATACATCCTGGCCTCTGGCTTCGGCTTACTGATGGTGGTGTCCACAACTCGCAATGGAGTGCCAGGATCCTGTTTATTGTTGCACGTGCTGATTCTAGCTTCCTGCCAGTTGCACGCTGGGAAGTCGCAGTGAAGAATCACGTGATCAGGCTGCTGCCGTCCACATGGGGACCCAGGCTTCAGAACCCGGCTTGTGACCAGTGCGGGTATGTAGGTTATAGGAACTGACCAGTGGGTGACAGCGTTTTTCTTTCTCTGTGTCTTGCAAGTAAATATTTTATTTTAAGCAACAAAGTCAAATAAGGAAGCTTTAATTCAAATGGAATAAATCGAAGAGTAAATAATATGGAAAAATCTGCCTTCCTGTGTTAATCCATGTATTCATCAAATACATTTTACATATTTATTTAAGACAGAGAGAGAGATGCAATAAGCAGGGCTGGGCTGGGCCAAGTTAGGAGGCAGTGACGTGGGGGAGGGGCACAGGCCCTTGAGCCATTTTCTGCTGCTCCCCCAGGTACGGTACAGGAGCTGGACCGGAAGAAGAGCAAGCACGGCTCAAACAAGTTTCCAGGTGGGATGTTTCAGGTGGAGGTTTCACACAGTGCACCATAACGCAGGCCCCAATTTATGATTTTTGGCCTCATATTCATATATCATGATATGGAATGATGGGCCCGGCGCGATAGCCTAGCGGCTAAAGTCCTTGACTTGAACGCCCCGGGATCCAATATGGGCACCAGTTCTAATCCCGGAGACCCGACTTCCCATCTAGCTCTCTGCCTGTGGCCTGGGAAAGCAGTTGAGGATGGCCCAAAGCTTTGGGACCCTGCACCTCCATGGGAGACCTGGAAGAAGCCCCTGGCTCCTGGCTTCAGATTGGCTCAGCTCCAGCTGTTGCGGCCACTTGGAGAGTGAACCATCGGACGGAAGAGCTTCCTCTCTGTCTCTCCTCCTCTCTGTATATCTGCCTTCCCAATAAAAATAAATAAGTCTTTAAAATATAATAATATGGAATGACATTACATGCCATATACTTTTATGAAATTGGCTTTTATAAAATTCATACTTTATGTGTTCCTGATATACAAGGTGATTTTTGGCTCAATTTGAAATAGGAAATAAAGTAAGATTCGCTAACCAGATTTCATTTTTATGCTCATATGAACAAAAGATGCCAACTCAGCCAAGCATGTCTCATTTCCACCTCTTCTCGCTTGACCTTTACTTTTCAAGATATGGTACATACCTCAAGTTAGATGATCATGCATCCCTAACACCTGTTAGGCACATCACTGATCATTTATTTCATAGATTGTCTATAGTTCTTGTACCATCATAAAGCATTCTCTCATGTAAAAACAGTGGATTATTGTACTTGAAATTAATATTTACATCATTCATAAATACAACAGTGTTGAATTTATTGCCCGAATTTATGACACCACATTATAATTATTAAGATTTAATTATTTTTATTGGGAAGTCAGATTTACAGAGAAAAGAAGAGAAAAAGAGAAAGATTTCTCCACTGTTTTGCTCCTCAGGTAGCCAGAAATGAGCAATCCAAAGCCAGGAGCCAGGAGCTTCTTCCAGGTCTCCCACGTGGTTGCAGGGTCCCAAGGCCACAAGCAGGGAGCTGGATGGGAAGTGGAGTAGCTGGGATTCTAACTAGCACCCATATGGGATGCTGGTACATGCAAGGCAAGGACTTTGGACATCAGGCCACAGTGCCAGGCCCCACACACTATTCTAATGTTAGAATAGCTCGTCTCAAATTACATTTTTAAATTACTAATTGGGTATAAAAATATACACATAGACAATTCAATGTTTCATAATTACCTAGTTTTAATATATGTATCTCTTAAAATATTGCACAGGACCCAGCGCAGTGGCCTAGGGGCTAAAGTCATCGCCTTGAATGCGCCCCGGGATCCCATATGGGCGCCGGTTCTAATCCCAGAAGCTCCACTTCCCATCCAGCTCCCTGCTGGTGGCCTGGGAAAGCAGTTGAGGACGGCCCAATGCTTTGGGACCCTGCACCTGCTTGGGAGAACCGGAAGTGGTTCCTGGTTCCCAGCATCGGATTGGCGTGCACCAGCCGGTTGCGGCTCACTTGGGGAGAGAAACATCGGATGGAAGATCTTCCTCTCTGTCTCTCCTTTCTGTATATCTGGCTTTCCAATAATAATAAAATCTTTTAAAAAAAAGATTTATTTATTTTTATTAGAAAGGCAGATATACAGAGAGGAGGAGAGACAGAGAGGAAGATCTTCCGTTCGATAATTCACTCCCCAAGTGAGCACAAGGGCCGGTACTGAGCTGATCCAAAGCCAGGATCCAGGAACTTCCTCCAGGTCTTGCACACGGGTGCAGGATCCCAAGACATTGGGCTTGGGATCCCAAGAAGTGGCGCTGCCGGGATTAGAATCGGCGTCCATATGGGATCCCAGTGCGTTCAAGGCGAGGACTTTTAGCTGCTAGGCCAAAAATAGAATATTGTACAGGAACTTTTGCCCGTAGTCCATAAATAGTTTCTTTTTCAATTATTATACACGCAAATGATTCAGTAACAAATGAGTAAGGAAGAGTGGGCGGCGGCACCAGCTCCGCGGGGGAACTCTGGTCCATGGCGCGCAGGACGGCGGCCGCCCGCGCTGCTATAGTCTCACCTGCCACCAGCGCGCTGCACTTTTAGGGCGAGTGCGGAGGTCCAGGGCGGAAGAGAAGTCAGCCTGCAGCTGCAGCCCCCGCCGGCCCCCGCCCTGCGCCCTCCCCCATGTTCCTGGGATCTCACTCATCTTCAGCCCCTTAACATTTGAACCATTTGAGGGTAATAGCATAAAAACCTGCGGGATGCAGCCAAAGTTTAGCAAAAAATAGGTAGCAAGTGCATATTAGCCAAATATTGTGTTACGGACAAGCAAGTGTAGAAACCTAAGAAAATCCCCAAATGCACTGTGCTGGCCCCAAGGGAGGAGAGTCAGATCTAAGTAAAGTAAGGAAGGAATCTGCCTGGAGTTCTAGTTGTTGACTGGCTTATAGTGACAGAAATCCATTCCTGACTTGGAAAGGGGCTTTCCAAGATCAGGGCATCTAAACTGCTCAAATGCTGGATGCCTGAGGATTTCTGTCATTTATCCAATGACTGCTTGTTGTCAGATATGATTACTTGAGTGTGAGCTACATAATCATCTCAATACAATTTCACATCAAGAAAATGATTACTTATCTAACTAGTCAGACACACTATTATAAAATGATTGACCTATTCGATTCTTCAAATGAAACACATCTGTTTCTTACATTCAAAACATTTCAGTGACCTTCTTGTGCCCACTGATGTGAGGCTGCCCAGGCCGCCAGTCGCTGAGCTGCCACCCATGGCGTCAGGATTGCTCTCCATGACATGGTGGGTGGGGTGGAACTGGCTGCGGGATCTCGGACTTGCTGCTCATGTGGGTGGGCAGAGCCAGCTAGGGCAGCTGGGATTATCCCCTAGGTTTGGAGGGACCTAGGTTGGCAGTGGCTGCCTGGGTTTCACAGAGCTCCTGGAGGGTCCGCTACTGAAGGAAGTTCCACAAACATTTTAAAATTGCTAACTGTGCATGTTCGTGTGTTTAAGCATATAGGGATTGTCAAAAATTTCATGTCCCTCTCTTTGCTAAAAGATTGATTTACTTTCATTGCATTTTGATAGTCTTATGGCAGGATTTTAAAAATCAAACTTGTATCTGGATATGGTATTGTTGTTTCTCTCTCTTTTTTAAGATTTACTTATTTTTATGGTCTTCCAAAAAGTTCATGTAAGTGAAGAGATTTTCAGTTTTTGCATCAAGACGGACTTACCGTTCAATTCTCTTTCCCTCCAAAATTCTCTCATGTACAGGGAGCTGTATGGGTACAGACCCGGATGAACAGAGAGAGAGCTGCTGATGCCAGAGGAAGTCTCCCAGAGGAGGGGAGCCACACAGTCCTGCAGACACTGGTGACCACGGTCCTTGCTCGAGAAGCCTGAGCAGCAACCGGAATGAGTGTCAGGAATTGAACCCTGTGGAATGCCAAGTGTGGGTGGAGTTGTCCAAAAGAAAGCTGGGTGGGAGACCTGACTTTAAAATGATAAATTTCATGTATCTTAAACTGAATCACGGATATAAATTGAAACACAAAAAAGCAACACATCTGGATGATGATTTAAGTCCTTGGGCTTAATGATGCTTTTTGAAGATGTAATACCTAAGGCACACGCCATGGAAGTAAGAGTCAATAAGCTAGAACTCTGCTTTGTGGAAGACATCTCGAAAGAATGAAAAGGCAAAGCCCAGGTTGGCAGAAAACATTTGCTGCAGACTGGTCTGACAAAGGGCCATCATCCACAATGTTTAAGAAATTCTTACAACTTAACAAAAGAAGCCAATAACCCAATTTTTAAAACTGTGTCAAAAACCTTGACAGATGGCAGGAAAGCACATAAAATAATGCTTCTTGGTGAGTCATCAGGCAAACCCACGTTCAATTCTATGACCGCACTCCACAGCTACCAGCTGGCTGGCAGTGAAAACACTGGGTACTGCCAAGCGTGTGGGCAACAGGAATTATTTGCTTGGTGTTCAGGATCCAAATGCCACATATGGCCTCTGGGGAAGCCAGTTGGTGGTTCATTGCAACCCTAAACACACCTTAGCTGTGTTCTTTGATATTTTACTCAAAGGAGGAGAAAGCTTACATCCACACAACACCCTGCACATTGATGAGGATAATTGTTACTAATGGTCCGAACTTGAAAGTAACCAGATGTCATTCAGTGGGTGAATGGGTAAATCTACTGTGATACATCCAGATAATGGCATACTATTCAACACTAAGAAGAAACAAGCTCTCATGCCATGGGACCATAGATAGAACCTAAGAGTGTATTATTAAGTGAAAGAAGACAATCTAAAAAGTACCTGTATTATGTGATTCCAACACGATACCATTCTGCGAAAAGTGAAACTATGGAAATAGTAAAAAGCTCAGTGTTTGCTAGAGGTCAGGGACATAAAGATGAATAAGCCAGGCAGAGAGATTCAGAGATAACAGCAGCCTCCATATATGTGCTTTTCCAAACCCACAGAATATACAACACAAGAGCAACTCATTGATTGGGACAAATGCACCACTCTGGTTGAAGACATCGAAGCTTCTTTTATTAGAGGATACCTGTGTAGGGGTAGAAAAAACAAGAGATCCATTTTCTTTTTGCTCCATTTTGTTGTGACCTAACAGTTCCATTGGCCCCAACAAATCCGTTGGAGAAATTCCTGACAGCCCAGTTAAACATTCATATGCACTTGCCCAGCACCACGCAACAAGCCCTTTGTAGCCTTAAGTCAAGAGGATGGTTTTCACAGCAGTTGCTTTTAAAGAGCTTAATATTAAATGCAGGTGTGTCTTTTCATTGTTTTTTTTCTAATTACTAATATTTTTCAAAGGCGTGTGTGTTTGAAAGGCAGAGTTGTAGAGAGAGGCCTTCCATCTCCTGGTTGGCTCCCTAAATGGCCACAATGATCAGGGCTGGGCTGGACCAAAGCCAGGAACCTAGAGCTTCCTCCCTGTCTCTCCCATGGGTGCAAGGACCCAAGCACTTGGGCTGGCTCCTGTTGCTTTCCAAAGCACATGATCGGGAGACTGTATTGAAAGTGGAGCATTTGGGATTCAAATTGGTGCCAACATGAGATGTGAGCATTGCAGGTGGCAACTTACCCTACCACATCACCACAGTGAACCTTTGTTTTTCACCCTCTTTGAGATTTATTTATCCATCTGTTTATTTATTTCTGAGTCAGGGTCACAGAGAGAAAGAGACAAAAACAAATGTAGATCTTTCATATACTGGTTGATGGTTATTGTGGTTACAGGAATTGAATACAGGAAGTTACACAGTGACCTCAGCCAGTGATCTGGCACACCCCGAAGGCAGCCAAGGCCACACAGGGGTCAATGATGGACAAAGGCCAACATTCCTTGCCCTATCAGGGCCCAAGCAGGGCTGATGTCGCACTCATGACAGAAGAGATATAAAACCTTTGCCAGCAACCCAGCTTGACTCTCCCACTTGCTGTTCCCTCTCTCCTGCTTGTCCTTTCCCTGCATGGGGGAAAGGCCCAGGAAGAGACTTCTCTTTGCTTACTAAAGACCTGTTTGTACTCAGCTGGTATTTTTTTTTCCTTCAGTGTTCAGCAAAGCTAACACTGGTTTACTCCCAATTAGCCACACTGGCATTAGGCCAGAACAACAGCAGGATGTGGAAGTTTCACCTGGGTCTTCCAAGTGAGCTCAGGGGCTTCAGGCATTTGGCCTATCTTCTGTTGCTTTTCCTGGAAGATCAGCAGGGAGCTGGAGCAGAGGTGGAGCAGCCAGGACTCAAAACTGTTCCCATATGGGATGCACACTTAAGGGGGCTTAATCCACTAGGACACAGCCCTGGCTCTTGGTGTTTTCATTGTTTTCAGAATATTTTACTAGTTTCTTATCCATGTATATTAGGCCTTGTATGCTCAAATGCTTCTGCAAAAGGAAGGAAGGTAGTTCTTTTTTATAATTTTTTTCTTTTTGATGTTTACATAGTTGACAAAGATGCACATCCAGAGGGTCACTGATTAGGGTGCAAAAAAGTCGAGGCATGAGGGAAGGTGTGTAGGACAAATGCTTCCAATTTTTCTTTTCTTTCATTTTTTCTTATCTGTGAGGGTAACTGTGTGTGTGTGTGTGTGTGTGTGTGCGCGCCAGATGGAACTGCTCCCTTCTACCCAACTTCACCAGCACACAGGGATGGGGCACATTCACTTGATGTCATCTTAGAAAGCCTGATATGGAGAAGAATGTTCCAAGGGTATTGCTTGAGTAAGCTTGACAGTTCTGAAACGGTGTTGGTTTTGTTGCTTCAAGGTTGAGAAAATCCTTCCTAAGTCTATTAACTCACCTAGACACTTGTTGCCACAGCTCAACCAGAAGAGTTGTCCAACCTGCTCTGTTCTCCATCTCCTTAAACGGTACTTGCCACCCTCTTCAGGCCAGAATGAACTGTCCCCTATTTGCACCTGGGCATGGCTGTCCACTGCATAGTCACCAACAGTTGAGGAGGCCCAGTTAGAACACATGTTTTCTAGGATCAGATCACAAATTCTGATTCCCCCTATGGCCAGAGTTTTGAGTCACGTGGCCTAGAGAGGCCAAGAAAGGCTTCAAAAGACACAACACCAAACAGCCCACAGATCCCTTCCACTGTGAGCTAAAAGCTGATAAGAACTTGAAAAACAAATCTTGGGTATTGGTTATTCATGGGCTGTTTAGCAGTCAGAGATGTGAAGTTCTCACCTGGGGAGTAAGTATAGAGTCAGAGGAGACTGGATGAAGCAGAGACTTAGGAGAGATGATTGACTTGCAGCATGATGTTTTGATGTCTCTTCCATAAACCTGGAAAGGAAAGAGCTAGAGCTAAAGCAGCTGAGAATGGACTGTGAGCACTTTAAAACCTGGCTAGAGAGCATGCAGGCTGACAATGTGTGGGAGAGGAAGGTGCAGCCTGCACACAGCTGTCTTACTGGAGTCTAAAGCTAGCCTCAGCTCCCCAGGGCCTGGGACACCTGCTATAAGATCCCAATCCAAAACCCAGACATTGTGATCTGGGTCCAATATGTAGGACACCAAGTCTGACCCACTAAGGGTTCCAGTGGCTTCTGTCCTGCATGACATAGGCCAGCACCACATTTGTCCCCAGTATACAGATCACACTGCACACCTTAAATGGAGCAGTGTCCTCCCCACACCCATAGACACAGAGCCAATACTCAAGCCCAAGGAGAACCCAGCTAGCACACCCTACACCATGCCACATACACCCCCAGCATGTGGGGTGTGCCCTGGAGGATGCAGTTCAACTCCATCAAGAACAGCTTCTGGGCCCGGTGCAGTGGCCTAGCAGCTAACGTCCTTGCCTTGAACGCCCCGGGATCCCATATGGGCGCCAGTTCTAATCCCGGCAGTTCCACTTCCCATCCAGCTCCCTGCTTGTGGCCTGGGAAGGCAGTCGAGGACAGCCCAAAGCCTTGGGACACTGCACCTGTGTGGGAAACCAGGAAGAAGTTCCTGGATGTTGCCTTCGGATCGACGCCCACCGGCCGTTGCGGCTCACTTGGGGAGTGAATCATCAGACGGAAGATCTTCCTCTCTGTCTCTCCTCCTCTCTGTATATCTGACTGTAATAAAATAAATAAATCTTAGAAAAAAAAACAGCTTCCTGGGCTCACCCTGCTTTCAAAACTGGAACCTGCAGGATGAACCCTCCAGGGACCTATGCAGGATGCAGCAAAGCCTGGGCCAACTTCCCAGTCTGAATTCAGCACTGGGAGTCAGATAGCTCCTGCCATCTCATGCTGGGGGCCATGTGGTAGGCAGCTCAGCCCTGGGCAGGGAAGTCACTGAGCTCCTATCCTGCCTACCTCCATATCTGAAGTTACCACACCAGAGATGTCCAACCTGGTATCCCTGTTTCAGATTGTACTCTGCCTGTCAAAGTTAGTTCAAGCCTGGCAGAGTACTTAGAGTGCCTGCTAATGTGGGATCCCAACCAGCAGTTTACAGCAGTACGGCCCAGGGAGCAATACTGGCTTGAGCCATGCTCAGATGAAGATGAAGATTAAGATAAAGATGAGGTTTCTGAGACTACCTTCGTGCAGCTCCTCAAGGTTCCAGATGACCCTAAGGTGCAAGTACCTGGAGGGCCTGGGGCTGTGTTGAGCCTCTAGGGAGACCACACAATCTCTGGGACTGGACTATTGGGACCAGGAGAAAGTTCTGCCTTTGGAGAATTCTGACCAGGCCCAACCTCCAGCCTGATCATGCTATGTATTGCACCGGCACACTGGACTGTGTGGCTGCCCAGATCAAAGCCTATCTTGCCCATCTGTGAGCCTGTATCACCTCAGGGCCACCAGGAGCCTAAGCCTGTATCCTTGGAGACTGTTCTTGCCTGTGTGCTTGGCTCTCCCTTGCCTGACCCAGAGCAGGCAGGAGTGCCCAGGGCCTGCCCAATCCCTTCCCAATCCCAGACAACACCCCTGTGGACTTTCCATCTTTACCCAGTACCAGGAGCAGTGAGGTCCAGGACCCAACACCTGAGACCATGGAAGCCAAGACCCCAGCTGCTGTAGTCTCTGTTGTCATCCCTCCATCCCCATCACTGAGGGCAGTGAGGACCATGTAGAGGAAGAGGACCCAGCAGCTGAGCCTGCAGATGCTTAAACTTCAGCCACTGGCTCTCTTCAGAACCAAGATCAATGGCAGGGGTTGAGCAGGAGAAATGGCAGCAGGCTCACCAGGTTCCTACTGAGAGCCTGCTGTCTCACTCCAGCCAGACACATCAGCCCTGAGATGCACAGGTGAAAGATGGCCCCCTTCTAGGCTTGGGGCAACCCAAGAGGCAAATAGAACTGCCTGTGGATTTTCTTTTCCTTGAGCCTTGTGAGGGTGTTTCATAACTGCTTGCATAGAAATTGGTCCCATGTGATGATGAGTCTCTCTGCATGTACATTGGCAATGAGCACCAAGTTCATTGTAATAGGGATCACACGGAAGGCCAACACTGTCCCAATATCATTACTATGGAGAGTCCACAAAAGCTGCCCTTACAGAACTAGAGAGTACAGGAAGGTTCCCAAAGGCAAGAGGGTTTGTCAGTGAGGAGGGAGGGGGAGGGAGGGAAGGATGGGGAGGGAAAGGAGTCGGGATAGGAAGGAGACCTAGTATTTCCTGGAGTGTGGCTCCTGTTAAGGGGCCATGCCAGTGGGTATAGCGGCTGAGTGGCCCCAGGCCTGGGTCTATAGGAGGCTTGGCCTATAACATGTGCCAAGGGGTGAGTGGACTGCTGGTCCCCCAGAGGACCAATTGCCTCTGTCTTGCAGATGGGCCCCTGGTCCCTGTTTTACTCCTTGAAGGCCACCCTGGGGCAGAAGCAGCTGATGCTGCAGGGAGTGCAGGCTTTGCTCCATCAGAAGAACTCTTTCCCTTCAGCAGTAGTGGGGCCATGTGCATGCTGCATATGGGGGTAGAGCCCTGTGTGGGTGGGGCAGGGCTCTGTGAGGCCTTGTGGAGGCAGTGACCTGTACATGATGAAAAGGTGTGGTGTCCTGTGAGTGTTACTGGCAGGGGGCTGCAGCTTGTCAGTGTTGCACACAGGGAAGGGGCACCAGTGGCGGTGGGACCATGAGAATGTCATGTACAAGGGGCAGGGTATCCTGTGCTCACACCCTCTGGACAGCCCCACAGTCAGATGTATTCTTCCTGGGTGAGGGCCAGCTGCAAGCTGCTGCTTCCACCTGCAGACTATGAAGACTGCCTGTTCCCACTAGAGCTCTTGCCCCTTTCGGTGAGGTGTTCTCTTCCTCGTCTAACTTTTGGTGTTGACTGTGTGTGTGTGTGTGTGTGTGTGTGTGTATATACAGCTTTTTATTTTTTAATTTTTAAAGGCTTATTTTTATTACAAAGTCAGAAATACAGAGAGGAGGAGAGACAGAGAGGAAGATCTTCCGTCCAATGATTCACTCCCCAAGTGACTGCAATGGCTGGAGCCAAGCCAATCTGAAGCCAGGAGTCCAGAGCCTCTTCTGGATCTCCCACATGGGTGCAGGACTCCAAGGCCCACAAGCAGGGAGCTGAATGAGAAGTGGGGCTGCCAGGATTAGAACCAGTGTTTATATGGGATCCCTGCACTTGTGAGGCAAGCGCTAGGCTACCCTGCCAAGCCTGATGTTTAGTTCTGAAGCAAATACATTTTCTTTCTTTCTTTTTTAATGATTTATTCATTTTATTACAGTCAGATATACAGAGAGGAGGAGAGACAGAGAAGAAGATTTTCCGTCTGATGATTCACTCCCCAAGTGAGCCGCAACGGTCGGTGGGCGCCAATCCGATGCTGGGAACCTGGAACCTCTTCTGGGTCTCCCACACGGGTGCAGTTTCCCAAGGCATTGGGCCGTCCTCGAGTGCTTTCCTAGGCCACAAGCAGGGAGCTAGATGGGAAGTGGAGCTGCTGGGATTAGAACCGGCGCCCATATGGGATCCCGGGGCGTTCAAGGCAAGGACTTTAGCCTCTAGGCCATGCCGCCAGGCCCAAGCAAATACATTTTCAATGAAGTTGGTGCAGTCCTTCTGCAACAGTGTTTCCTAGCTAAGGTGGACTGTTAGATTGACTGGGGGCATCCATGTTCTGTTATCACAGGAGACCGAGTCTGCGCACTGAAAGGTCTGATGTTTGCTGACTCCAGATGTGTGTCATTCCAGGGATAATGGTGCTTTCAGGGTCCAGCTTGGGTCCTCCTCTGAGGGCCAGCACCTCAGGCTCCTGTGCACACATGGCCACAGAGCTGTACTGCTAGCTTCACTGTACATCTCTCAGAACCCTCATGGTAAGGGGGGCACAGTGTGTCTGCTGCAAGCACCACACTCCACTCTGAGGTCTGGTGTGGTTACCACCTGCCTAACTGAGAATGTGTTTGGCGCTTCCTAAAACATGAGAATGAGTAACTGCTTAGGGCAACTTTGCTCTAAGGAGTACACACACCAAGAGGGGCAGGCGAGGAGGAAGTATGCATCCTCGAGTGCTCTTCCTCACAGAGCAGAGTAGTCTGCCCTTCCTGGTCTCAGATCAGAGAAGTACTAAGGAGTCACAAGCAAGGAGATCACCCCTGTGAGCCTGCATAGCCTGGCCCCTGCAGGGCAGCCAGCCCACTGGCACTCACAGGCCTAAGTCATCCTTTTTCCCCATGTGCTGGTAATACTGGACAATCGTAAGCTCCTGCTTTACTGACAAGGAACTCTCTAGGGATATAGAACATGTGAGAAGTCTTCTGATCAGGAAACCTTGGGCTGCTCAGGAGCTCTTTAAGCTCTTTGTACCTGAATCTGTTTGTATACACACTCGTTCTGTGTGTTTTCCAAGTCTCAGCAGTGGCAAGCATTGAGACATCCTTGGCTCCAGGGAGGCTCTTTCTAGCCCAGATTGGGATAACCAGCCCCATGGCCATTGTAGGTATGGCCAGGGGAAATGAGTCTTCTCGTCCAAATACAAGCCCAAGAGAGTGGCATCAAAGAATCTATTTCTTACGTTACTCAAAAGATTCAGGTTGTGCTCTGTAAAGCTTTTGGAATCCCTGGAGCATGGACACTCAGCAGAGATCCCAATGGGATAGCCTGAGACACTGGTGGGCACTTCCAAAGGAGGAGTGATGACATCAGATGGGGGAGGCACCTGTACACAGTCCTGTGAGTGTGTGACCCTGTGCTGGTTATTTTGAGAGACTGCCATAGTGGGTGCATGAGCCTGTTATGGTGGGCATGCGGGACAGTCAAGGTGGGCATGAGAGCGTGTGAAGCTGTCATAGTGGTTGTGTGAGACTGTCCTGGTAGGCATTGGAGACTGTCATAGTGATGTGTGATACTGTTCTACTGGGCATGTGAGACACCATGGAGGGTGTGAGAATGTCATGGTGGGTGTGTATGATTGTCTTGGTAGATGTGAGACTGTCCTGGTGGTTGTGTTAAACCCTCGAGGTGGGCATGTGACACTGTCCTGTTGGCATATTCGCACATCTTGGGTGTGTGAAATGGTCAGGGAGAGAGTGTGTGTGTGAGAGAGAGGGGAAAGCAGTGACACTGCCCTGGTGAGTGTGAGAAACAGATATGATGAGTACATGAGAGAGTCAAGGCGAGTGTCTGACTAATATGATGGTGATATTGTCACAGTGGGAAAGTGGCACTGTTATCTGAGACCTGTGAGAGTGGGATGTGTGTCAGCAGACAGGAGAAGTGGGTAAATAATATCGCTGTGCTCATAAACTTTACTGGAATTGCTGTAAAATTGCAGGTGCTTGCCATATAAGGGTCCACACAACAGGTAAAGGCTAGGCCAGGCAGGCCATAACACCACAGGGAAAGTCACAAATGTATGAGCCCCAGCAGATTTCAACAACCAAGCACACATCTCAGTACTGATGGCAATAAGCATACTCAGAGGAAAAACCTGCTGTCAGGACTCCCTGAGCTGGCTATGGCTGTCATGAGGCCTGCTGATGGGTCCCCAGCCCAGAAGCACCTGAGATCAGTATCTTGGTTTATACATGGGAAATTCACAATGAATTACTCTGACATCTTCATGCGAGACCAGCACCTACAAGGGATTCAGCTCCACCAAGTGGTGGACCAGCCTGCCACCAGCCAGGTGACAGACAGAAGCCCATGTCCCCATGGAATGGCCCAGCCTGCCTGTTGACACATACGACGGTGATGCTGTGGTGCATGCCTGTGGGAGGGAGTGTGTTCTTGCTGACCCCTGGGGAGCTTTCACCTGGGCCTCCATAGGAGGGAGGGAGAAAAGAGGGAAGGGAAGAAGGGAGTCGCAGGATCCATCCTGCTACCCTGGGATGTGGGGTGGGGATGGCTGAGGTCCCTCCCTCCGCCTGTGCCTCTCTCGTGCTGACTTGTCCTCCTTCCTGTGCAAGCACCCAACAGGGCAGTGGACCCGGAAATTCACCCAGGAAAAGGACCAAGAGTGTGCTTGCTGCACGAGCTGGAACTTTGTCAAAACAGGGCCAGTCTGGGAGCAGAAGTTCAAAGCGGATGAAGAGCGCACCTGTACTCCTGTGAGTATTGTGGAGCCTCAAGTTCTCCCAGTACAAACCCTCCCTCCGTGACCACCCCAGCTGGCCAATGATGGGCAGGGACCTAGAACGCAACCATTGATTGGCCTGTGCTGTCTCAGAGACCCCATACATTGCATCTCTCAGAGGTTCTGGACCCACCTGTGGGCAACCAAGAGCCAAAGCCACTGCCATGTTGACCCTTCTCATAGCAGTTAATGTAGTTAGGCACAGCCATGCTTCTGTAACCTAACAGGTGCATGCACTTGACATTGCGCCTGTTGGTCTTGTTCTTCATTGCCTTGCAATCGGGCCTGTTTGGAGGGAGGTAGTCCTGCTGTAAATCCTGTTGTTCTTGGCTGTTGAAGGTCTGTGATCCTTCCCTTTGCCTGGGTTTTTCTTGTGCTGGTTTCCTCTGCTTCCATGCCAACATCTTAAAGTGCATTTGCATTCCAACTGTTTGCTGAAGCCCCTGCTGTTCGCCTTCTCATGTGGGAGTGAATGCTGGATCAGGGACATCCCTGCAGCTGGGGCAGTCTTCATCTTTATCCCTGGATCAGGCCCTTCCCTGGAGTGGAGGCAGTCTTCACCTCCCTCACTGGAGAAGCTGTATGTCTACTCTTGCTAGCACTTTGGGGTCTTGAATTACCCCAGGCCTGTTATCCCGTATGTTCATGGTCTTTATGTTCACCACACCTCAATGCCAGCATTCCAAACATTTATCCCTTACTATAAGCGTTACCAAAGGTAGGTATGCTTCCACTGTGACTTGTTCCCATTACTAAGCATGAGAAATTTGAGAATCTTGTCCCTGCCAATAAGGTCACATCTACTCATCAGTAGACTGCCTAGTCTACAATCAGGCCTCCATACAACCTGTGCTTAATGAAGCCAGTGCTGAAGGTCAAAACCTCACAGCAGTGTCTGCTGTGAAATCAGAGGCTGGACCTCGGAACACTTCCCTGACACAGGGTGTGCTCTGTTCCCTGGCATATGCATGGCCTATCAGGGAATCAACACAAACAGTGCCTCTCAGCAGGAAACTAGGCCAGCCCACCAGTCCAGGTTCAGGGCTGAGGCCACGAATGTCTGCAGAAAGTGCAAACTGCCTCTGACTTCTTAGCTATGGGGTCAGAGAAGAAAGTTACCCTCCCACAGTTGTGTGCCAGGGCCAGAGACTAAGCAGATCCATCCTTGTGAAGACACCAACTCTGACATGGCAAGGAGCCCTGAACCTAGTTTATTTCGGTCTTGTCCATCACCTATCAGCATCTGTTGCTTTGTGAGCAGCAGTGTGAATGGAGTGGGAGAGAGACAGTGTTCCGCATCCCTGGGTCTGTGACACCTGTGAGATGGCACTCATCTCTACACCATACATGGGATAGTCTCATGACTGACCACTTGGGCTGGAGCATCAGTGTGTGGGACTCACCCCTGGCACAGGCTTGGCCCACAATGCTTCTGTCAAGAAGCAGGGCTTGCCCCTGAAGATTGATCTGGGACTTGGGCAGGTAAATACCAGCTGTATGGGTGGCACATTGGATCCCCGAGAGGCAGGCCTGGCCTCTGTGCCCGTGCTCTGCCCTGGAGCTGCACCACTTCATCATCTCAGTGCTGCTGTTGGCTTGGACCCCATACCCAGCAGTGTTTAAGAGAACCAGGGTTCTTCTCTTTAGAAGATGAACTTTGTCTTCGAGGGGAGGGAAGGAAATGACTTATCTGAGGCTGCAGGACCCTTTCTCAGGTGAGATCCTGCCACACAAAAGTGTGTTGTGGAAAACAGTAAAAACATTTTGAAAACTGAAAAAGTTCTATAGTGTAGCAGGGAATCACAGAACACTGTGAACAGTATGGTTGCACATGCTCCGTTCCCATGTCTGAGTCCTAGGAGTGGGAGTTTCCTCTCTGCCAGTCATTGCCTCCCCCACCATGTGACAGCAAACGTGAGTACCAACAGAAATTGTTTGACCTTCTCTCTGAGAGCTGCATGGGAGAGCGTCCAGACAGAGAAGGACCCTCTTCCTGGCCAATCCTGTCAGCTGTGGGGCCTGCCTACTGATCATGTCCAGGACACCAAGTTGCGAAGCTCTGGTGAACTGCCAGACTCCTGGTGGGCATCAGCCTCATGGGGGTCCCTGGCCCAACAGAAGTGAGGCAGCAGTATGCAGGTGGGTGGGAGACCCTGGCACTTGTGCATAGGGTCCCTTGGGTGGTCGTGGCATGGGCCACAGTTGTGGAGCACCCTGGGTAGCAGGTGGGAGCTGGTGAGTGGAGTGCACAGGGCTGACCAGGCAGGAGGGTACAGGGTGGTGTGGTGAGACCCAGCAAAGAGGGGAGCTGAGGGGACAGCATGCCAAAGAACCAGATTCCAGGGTACTTGGCCTCTAGGTTGCCTGAACCCTCTCCAAGCACCAGCAGCAGAAACTGCTAGCCACAGTGCTGGTGGGCTGGCTGGGGATGTAGCTGCTGGTAAGGACTGAGACTGGGGAAGTGTGGGGCCCAGCCCAGGGCAGGGAGCCAGCCTGAGAGTAAGGGCCTTTGGTGAGGTGGAGATGTGGCTATGCGGGTTGCACAGGCTGCCTCCAGCTTCCAGACCCAGTCCACTACTTTGCTGACCTTGACCCCAAGCCTCCATGGTATTTTAACCTCATGGCCCTTGCAAGCTATGAAATCCTGTCTTGTGAGTCAGAAAGGCTGCCACTGTGTTGGCCAGTCCACAATGTTTTCAAGTGAATCTAATGTTAGATTCCATGTCCTGTCAAGCAGGCCAGACATTGCCACAGCCTGCCTGCAGGGGCACCAAGGAGTCTCCTCTTGGGGTGAATGTGTCTTAACTCACACCATGGTTGCCAGTTTGTCCTCACCCTAGCAAGTCAGGGCATCACTGAACAGGCTTAGGTATGCACGGGGCTAACGATTTTCACATGGAGCTTGTGGGTCTTCATCCTGCTTGTTGGCTCTTATCTTCACCTGGACTCCCCAGCCCTGGCACTTGCTGCCAGTGTTTGTGGCATGTGCAGCAGTCGCCTTGATGCTCACCCTTCCAGTGGGCATCCCATGCATCTTGTCATAGCGATGACAGGAAGTCTCAAAGCCTCAATGTCCACATGGCACCTGGAAGTCATTGCTACAGCCCAGGAAGTCTCAAAGCCTCAATGTCCACAGGTGTGTGTGAAGGTGGATTTCTGATGGTACACTTGGGGACTGTTGAGAAGTGTTTAATGCTTGTGCATGGGTCTCAGTTTCTTGATCTCTCCAAAAGAGATGAGGTGCAGTCTAACAGAAGGGATTTGGGATTTAATCCCAGGGAGCCAGTGTCCATGGTCAGGTACTCTATCACTTACCTGTGTTGGCTGGGCTCTGGGCTCCATCTCCTTATCCATTGGGGAAGTGGGAAGGAGATTCCTCCACCCAAATCCCAGCATGGATTCTGAGAACAACCTTGCTTCTGCCTGGGACTTGCCAGTCAGTCCCTCTCTGTTCCCCTTGGTTGCTCTGGGCCTGGGATTGCAGGAGGTAGAAATGTAGGGGGTAGGGGCAGAGTAGGTAGTGGTCAACCTCTCCTCCCTCACTGGAGACTGCTGGCATTGGCTCATGGAGATGGGGTATATTTGCACCAGAGCAGGGAATCCAGATTTGCATTTAAATGTGGCAAGAGTCCCAAGACTCACACACTGTCAATAGGGTCATTACTGATATTTCCTTGGAAACGCTTGCTGAGTCTGACATGGAGACAAGGGCCCCCGGTAGAAGGTGTATAAGTAGAGAATGCTGGGAAGTCTGCACATCCTCCCAGAGCCTCAGGTGTGACGTGGGCCTGCTTGGAAGGGATGCAAAGGGAATATTCCGAAGGAGCCAGACAGGGACTTCCAGGGTGCACCTGGGACACTTCCACAATCCTCGGACAGGCGAGTCTTGCAGTGCTATGGGGAGTGTGCCATGTGGCTCGGGTCTTCAGTTGTTCCAGAAAATTCCAGTATGGTTGATGCTTCTCAGCTGAACTCTTAGACATGAATGTTTGTAGGGTGAGTGTGTCTGCATGTGTGTAACTGTGAATATGTTTGTGTGAGTGTGTGTCTATAAGAGTGCATGTCAGTGTGTTTGTGTGTATATGAGCGTATCTGAACTGTGAAGATGTGTGAATGTATATGTGTGTATACTGTGTGTGTGTGTGTGTATGTACTTGTCTGTGTTAATGTGAATGTACGCGTATTTGAATGAGCAGTGAGGATGTGTGTGTGAGAAAGAGAAACAGATCTTCCTGTCTGTCTCTCCTCCTCTCTGTATTTCTAACTTTCCAATAAAAAGAATTAAATATTTTTTAAAAATTCATTTATTTTAAAAAGATTTAAGTTTCTTTTACGTAAGAATCTTGTAAATTTATTTTGTATGTTTTTATTTTACTTCTTGTTATTATTATCATTTTATGGCACAGTTCCATAGGCCCTGAAATTTCCCTTATCCCCTCAACTCCCTCCTTCCTCACTGAGTTCCCCTAAATCATTACCATACTATAGCTCTTCATATGCAGTCCTATGTCCATCACCACAGGCATGGACAATGGCAGAGTCCAGCATCTTATTGTGAAGATCTAGTAAGCAGTTTCATTGGGAGTCCATCTTTGTCTGAAAGTAGAGATGCATACTACATTGTATCCTCACATCTGGATATGATAGTCTCCATTACACAGCTACTGTACATCCCCTTAAATGAAAAGCCACAATACAAATCAACAACAGGAAGAAAAATAGAAATTTATAATGCCATGAAGTTACATGCTGCTGGATATAATAGTCTCTATCACACAGTTATTTTTTTTAAAAAAGATATATTTATTTTATTACAAAGTCAGATATACAGAGAGGAGGAAAGACAGAGAGGAAGATCTTCCTTCCGATGATTCACTCCCCACATGAGCCGCAAAGGGCCAGTGCTGATACCGATCCGAAGCCGGGAACCAGAAACCTGTTCCGGGTCTCCCACACAGGTGCAGGGTCCCAGTGCATTGGGCCGTCCTCAACTGCCTTCCCAGGCCACAAGCAGGGAGCTAGCTGGATGGGAAGTGCAGCTTCCGGTATTAGAACCAGCGCCCATATGGGATCCCGGGCGTTCAAGGAGAGGACTTTAGGTGCTAGGCCACGCCACCGGGCACATCACACAGTTATTATACATCCCCTTAAATGAAAAACCTCACAGGTGGCCTTGCCTGACACTTCTCCCCCCATGTTCTGGATCCTGCCCAGAAACCACTCAGCACGCAACCACTTCTGCTCCCACATTGGAAAGAGAAAGCTGGGTGAGGCCCCCTCCTGGGTCTGAGAGAGAGAGAGAGACAGAGACAGAGAGACCCAACCCCAGCCTGGCTGCTCCCTTTGGACCACACCTGCAAATGGGGAGCAGAGAAGACTGAATGATTGTCTTACTCTCACTCAATTTCACTAACTCAATTTCAATCTCTCTCTGCCCTCTCTCTCTTTTCCCCTCTCTTTGTTCACATCTCTAACCTGTTTCCATGCCACATCTTTTCTGTCCCTGAGGAACTTCTTGGGTCTTGCAAGATCTTACAAGGAGTTCAGACAGACACAAGGGTGCTGCAGAATAGCTCAACTGGCTAATCCTCCACTTTCAAGTCATTGCTGCTCCGCTTCTGTTCTAGCTCCCTGTTTGTGGCCTGGGAAAATAGTGGAGGGTGGCCCAAGTGTATGGGACCCTGTACCTGTGTGGGAGGCCTGGGATAAGCTTCCAGCTCTGGGATTTGGATTGGATCAGGTTTGATTGGATCAGATCAGGTCAGCTCTGGCCGTGTTGTGGCCATTTAGGCAGTGTAGCGATGGATGGAAATCTTTTCTTCTCTGTCTCTCCTTCTCTCTGTAAATCTGTCTTCCCAATGAAAATAAGTCAACCTCCAGGAAAAAAAAAATAAAGTGAAAGCAAGACAGTGGGGGCTACTGGCATTGTGGCACCGCACACGTGCTAAACAGCCTGTCAGGAGACACACTGGCCTTGCCGTATGGGAGCACCGATTTGATCTTGTTCCTGGCTGCTGGTTTTGGCCTAGCCTGGCCTCAGCGGCTGTGTCACAGGAGGGAGAGAGTCCTTCTATACTTAGTGACAATACCGCCTAGGGAGGACCATCCAGGAGAGACAGGGATGCAGAAAGGTCTCCCTCCCTCTTGGCATTTACTGTGGGAACCAACTTGGGTGACGTGGTGGCTGGGTTTTACCTGTGTGTATAGGGAAGTCTTTGCTGTGCCTGTGCGGTTGGGAACATTGGGATAGACTGAACCAGGTTCCTGATTTTTATCAGGCAGTCTCTCTCTCTCTCTCTCTCTCTCTCACTTTGCTTGCTGGTTCCCGCTTTCCTCTCTTTCTCTCTCTTTCTCCTTTTCACTTTCCCTTTAGTCAGCGTCTCACTGTTGCTCCTGCTCTCTTCTCCTTTTCCCTCTCCCCTACCTCTCTTATATAATTGCACTTCTTTTTTTCAGATTTGTTTTATTTTTATTACAAAGTTAGATATACAGAGAGTCAGATATACAGAGGAGGAGAGATAGAGAAGAAGATCTTCTGTCCGATGATTCACTCCCCAAGTCAGTGCAACGGCTGGTGCTGTGCCAGTCTGGAGCCAGGAGCCAGGAAATTCCTCCAGGTCTCCCACACGGGTGCAGGATCCCAAAGCATTGGGCCGTCCTGAACTTTTTTCCCAGGCCACAAGCAGGGAGCTGGCTGGGAAGTGGAGCTGCCGGGATTAGAACCGGCGCCCATATGGGATCCCGGTGTGTTCAAAGCAAGGACTTTAGCCTCTAGGCCACGCCGCTGGTCCCTAATCTCACTTCTGACTCCATATTCTTTATCCTTACTTTCTCTCCCTTTCGCTTGCTTTTCCGTGGTCCTCTTTAGTTGCTCCTCTCTTCCCTTTCATTCTCTATATGCTTTTCTCTCGCATCCTCATTCTGGATTTATTTTCTTCCCTCATGTCTTTTACTCATGTCTGTCTGGTTTTTTTTTTTTTTTTTGTAATGTTTCCCTTGCCTCCCTTTACATTGTCTTTCTCTTTCCTTAGTTTTTACCTTCCTGGTTTTCTTTTTTTTTTAAATTTCTTGCTTTTGCCTTCCTTTCAGTTCTCATTCTCTCTCTCTCTCCTCCTGCTTTGGTTTCTCTCCCTGTTCACTCTTTGTCAGTGCCTGTGTTTTCTTTTTATTTTCTGTCTGCCTTCTTCCTTTACAGTCGGGTGACCCACTCTCTGCTCCCTCTTCCCCCCAAGAATGCACTGATAGGTCAGATGTATCTGGGTCACAGCAGATGCATGGCGCTATGACAACACGATTCTTCCCGATCAGAACCATAAGCAGAGAGTTTGCTCAGAAGTGGAGCATCCAGGACATGCGCCTTCTCTCCCCCAGTCACAAAACATAAAATCACACTGTTCTTGCCCAGGGCCGACCTGGAGGGTGGGTACGGGGAGAGGGCCTTTGGCCTGACTCCAGGAAGCTGGCACTGGAGGCTGAGACACGCGATCTGGTGTTGCATCCACTAAAAGAGAATGTTAACATTTCACCAGTGACACTCACAATGCAGTTTGATTATAAATGAGAGGCAAGGCAAGGCAACCGACCTGCCAGCCTGGTCCAACACCCCTAGACAGAGTGTGGCAATCAAAGGGAGGGAGGAAATGACAGATATTTTCCTGTCTATCTCAGATTCATCGCCTCACTGCATCCAGCAGGCTGTGTGTGTTTGTTCCTTGGTGCTGGCTGTCAGACTCACCTGGTGGCAGCCTTGCTATAGCTGTCAAGTGCTCCAGAGCCGGCAAGGGGAAGCAGGGAGGTGGAGAGGCTGGGGCAGAGTGTTACAAAGACCCAAGCTGCAGGCGGGAGAGTCTCTTTGATTCTGGGACCTTGGTGCCTAGTGTGCTGGTCGGAGATTGGGCCTGGAGGCTTGCAAGTAAGCAGGCAGGCACCTGCAGGGGTGGGTGGGTGTCAGCTTGCTCCTGAATGTAGCTGGGGTGGAGTACCACTAGAGTGCAAAGGGGTCAACCGGCAGACCCTTTATCACTGCCACCACACTAGGAGACTTGATTCAGGACTTTGACAGGGCTGTGAGTCCGCAACCGCAAGCCCTACCCTTGTTGCCAACACTAGGGGACCCGATTGGGGACATTGACCATAGTGTAAGGCTGCTTACTGAACCTGTGGAAATCATTTGTTCTTATGGCCCTCGACCCTTGTTCCCCTTTGGGGAACCATCAAACCTATGCTTGTTTTTTAAACTCCTGGGATTGACCAGGTGGCCACAGGAGCATGCCCTGTAGGAGATGGGTGTGTTTCTGGGGACTTGTGACCCAGGCCCCCATCTGAGGGGTGGCTGTGTCCCATGCATGCATTGTCCCTGTTGTCCCCTGGGAGGACATGTCTATACCTGCAGCTGTCATTTTGGACCTGCAGGTAGATGCTGACACACTGTCTCCTGGGGACTGTCGCCAGAAGAGCTGGGCCCCTGGGCGTGCATCTGGGGGGTAGAGAGGGTCATTTAATAGCATGTTATTGAACTTCATGGTGTTGTTAATTTTTTTTTTCTTCCTGATGTTGATTCTGCTTTGTGGCTTTTCATTTAAGAGGATGTATAGCACCTGTGTAATGGAGACTAGTACCATGGCGTTTAACTTCATGGCATTGTCAATTTCTATTTTTCTATTCGTAAAAAAAAAAAAAAAAAATCAGAAAGTTCCTTGAGCATAAGCCAAAAAAAAAAAAAAAAAAAAAAAAAGAAGGGTACCTGCAGGCAGAACCTGGGATGGGTGTGGCTAACGCAGGACCAATACGAGCGCTCCGGGGCGGGCAAGCCTGCCCAGGGCCAGTAAGAGCGGCGGGAGGGCGGGCCTGGTTGACACGGACCATTAGGAGAGGCGCGAGGGTGCGAGTTCTGGCCAAGGGCCAATAGAAGCGAGCAAAGGGCGGGCCTGGATGGCCCAGGACCAATAGGAGCAGCGCGAGGGCGGGGCGTGCCCGGCGGGGTGTGGCCCCGCGCTCAGTCAGGTGTGGGGCGGCCAGCTGGCTGGACATGCTGGCCTGTGTGCTGCTGCAGCCGGCGGACGGGCGGGCAGACGTGGAGCCCGCGCTCGTGGTCCCGGCCTCAGAAGCCCCGGGAGCGCTGGAGGAGCGGCCTCGGTGAGTTTTTATGGCGGTGGAGCCGTGGCGCGGGAGTCCCGGGCTGGTGCTCGTGGAGCGCCCTGGGCGCCCGCGGTGGAGGGAGGTGGGCTTCTGGAAGCGGCTGTGAGGACGGTGGTCCTGCAGGGTCGTGGCTCCGGGACATTGCGGACCGGGGTTGTGAGGTTGTGGGTGGGCGGGCTGCGGCAACGAGGGAGGAAGGTGTGGGAAGTGGCGGAGCGTGGGTATTTGTGCGCTTTCGTGGCTGGTCGGTGCTGGGGTCAGTGGCGCGCTGGGCTGTGGACACCTGCCTGGTCTTCAGCTGAAGGTTCTCAGGACTTTTCGGGCGCCGTTAATAACTTCAGTTAGTGGTGAGATGAGGACTGGCTCACAGTGGGAGCCATGGGTTGTTCCTGGGACTGGTTGTTTTCACTCTGCCTAGTGGGCTTGGCGCTCAAGTGTAAAAAAACAAATAGCAAAGGGCATTCAGAAGGTTTCTAAGGGTCCTCAGCTAAGTTAGGGAGTCACTTCCCTGGGTTATCCTCAGACAGTATTCGTTTGTTAAGAGTTGTTATTGGGCAGATTGCAAGGTCGAACCTGGGACTGCTAGATATTGCAAGTGCGGTGAGCAAGCTTTTATAATAGTTGAACTCAACTTTAGGATCGTTGGTGCGTCTTGCAGTAAATCTTTAGGGATTTCTTTTTGAGGTCTGACTGGTCCTGTCCTGATAATGATGTATATTCTCTGTCCTCCCCAGACAAGAATGATGTATGTCATGAAAGTGAAGTGGTTGTAAAACCCACATTCCTTTCATCCAGGAATTCTTTTTTTTTTTTTTAATTAATTACATTGCATTATGTGACAGAGTTTCATAGGCTCTGGGATTTCCCCCAAGCCCTCCCCGTGCCCTCCCCCCATGGTGGGTTCCTCCACCTTGTTGCTGTATTACAGTTCAAAATCAGTCAAGATTCTGTCATTGCAAGTGTATACGAAGTATAGAGTCCAGCATCTTATTGTCCAGATAAGTTCAGCGGTTTCTTGGGGAGACCATGTCTGGTCTGAAGGCAGAGCTGGCAGAGTATCATCCCGATCAATTGAAAGCCCCAACACAACATCAACGACTCCCTTCCCCTCTCCCAATCTTTCTCCCTCTTCTTCCCCACTCCAATCTCTAGTCCCCTCTTCTCTTACTGCCTCTCTTTTTTTTTTTTCCCGTCTCTGACCTTCCCTTCTGAAAGAGACATTGGACACAGCCATGTTAGAATGTTGTGCGTCAATCAAATAGGAAAAAACAATTAGGGAAACTTGTGTGCTGAAGAGACTACTGTGACTCCAGTGGGAAGAGGGCATGTCTGTGGACCTCTGCTTGAGGCTGCTTCTTTCCTCCCGTTCTACTCTGCTGAACCTGAAATTGGGTTTGTTGATGTTGGCAGTAAACTGTCACACCAAATATATATACCTAATACCGACACGCGCGTGTGCACGCACACACACACACATAATATAGGTTTTACTGCCAGAGAGATGCACTCAGTTTGTTGTGAGATTTCAAAACCTCAAATATTGCCTGCCTTTCTTTCTCTTTCTTTCTTTCTTTCTTTCTTTCTTTCTTTCTTTCTTTCTTTCTTTCTTTCTTTCTTTCTTTCCTCTTCCTTCTTTTCTTCCTCACTCCCTCCCTCTCTCCCTTCCTTCCTTTTTAGAATGATTTCTTTATTTTTATTACAAAGACAGGTCCTGTCTACAGAGAGGAGAGACAGGAAAAAAAATTTCATCCACTGATTCATACCCCAGTTGGCAAGAGCAATTTGAACTGAGCTAATCTGAAGCCAGGAGCCAGGAACCTCTTCCTGGTCTCCCACAAGGGTGCAGGATCCTAAGGCTTTGGGCCTTCCTCTACTGCTTTCCCAGATCATAGCAGGGAGCAGAGTGGGTAGCGCAACATCCAGGACCAAAACCAATGGCCATATGGGATCCTGGCACTAGCAAGGTGAGCATTTAGCCATTGAGCCATTGTCCTGGGCCTGCCACACTTTATTATTAAGTTTTTTCAGTGAACGTTGATGTCCTAATTTTTGTCCACAGCAAATTTTTGTAAGCTGCCGTTTGCTGTATTACTACTCAATACCTCGTGATATATTAATTAGGGTGTGGGACTGATCTCTTAAATCTTATTAGCATTGTGTTGGATCAAACTAGGGCTGAGTTGGAACTTTGTATTCAATTCTGCTTTTAAATTTTTCTCTGTGTCTTTTTTCACAACAGAAGTTATTTTCTCACAGCTCTAGAGGCTGGAAATCCACAGTCAAGGGTGCTGGAGAAATTTTTGTGATCTGTAAAGCTTGGAGTTACTGACACAGGAAGGGGAGAAGACATATTATTGCTTACTAGTAGAAATTATTCAGGCTTGGTGCATTAGCCTAGTGGCTAAATTCCTCGCCTTGCACACACCAGGATCCCATATGGGTGCCGATTTGTGTTCCAGTAGCCTTGCTTCCCCTGCAGCTCCCTACTTGTGGCCTGTGAAAACAGTGGAGGATGGCCCAGAGTTTGGGACCTGCACCTATGCAGGTGACCCAGAAGAAGCTCCTGGCTGCTGTTTTTGGATCAGCTCAGCTCCGGCCATTGCAGCCACTTGGGGAGGGATCCAGTGGCGGGAAGATCTTCCTCTCTGTCTCTCCTCTGTGTATATCTGTTTTTCCACTAAAAATAAACCTTAAAAAAAGAAATCAAAGTTATTCCTCGAAACTTTCTGCTTTTCGGTAGCTGGATGGATGAATTCAGGAATCTAGGGTTTTAGAAAATACCCCTTGCTAGCAGAGGGATGTATGTGTGACATGTTAGAGCAAAGGTGAGAGGTGTCAGTTACCTTGGATATGATGGTGTGTGTAAGGTGCCCGTGCAGGTACCAGTACCTTCTACCTCTGCCTCGATTTCAAGGGGCCAATAGACATCATCCCCTCTACACTCAGGCGAGTCCTGTGATTATTAATACAATGTTAACTACAGCTGAGGAGAACTGTCTTGAGTATGATATTTGCTAGACATGTGCCTCCTTGGTTTTTTAATCTTTATTTTGTATGCTTTCAATTGATTTTAAAGATTTACTGATCTTATTGAAAGGCAGCTTTCTGGAGAGAAGGAGAGAGAGAAAGATCTTGTGTGCACTGATTCACTCCCCAAGTGTCCGCAACGGCTGCATCTGAGCCAGTTGGTGCCAGGAGCCAAGCATTTCGTTTGGGTTTCCCACAGGAGTACCGAGTCCCAAGGCTTTGGGCCATCCACTGCTGCTTTCTCAAGCCACAAGCAGGGAGCTGACAGGGAAGCAGAGCTGCCAGAATACAAACCGGAGTCCATTTGGGATCCCGGTGGAGGGCAGGCAAGGATTAAGTCACTAGGCTTTTTTGCTAGGCCCTTGAATTTTTTTTTTTTTTTTTTGTTTTAGCTTAGGGATACTTTCTTATGTGGCTGTGTTTTCTCAGCATAGGACATTGATCCTAGGTAAATAGTGGAGGGAGGTAGAATGGAAGTTCCATGGAGTAAAACAAACCACTCCATTGGTTTGCCGAAGGTCATATATGTGATACAAACCAAGAATAAGGAAGTAGTCTGTGGGCTTTTATACTCTGTACTACCTTATTTCACTGTTAAAAGGTAGGGTTTTTTGGTTTTTTGTTTTGAAATTCAGATGTGCATGTTTACAGGGAGAAGGAAAGACAAAGAGGAAGATCTGCTGGTTCACACCCCGGGTGACCACGATGTCCAGAGCTGACCTGATGCCAAGCCAGGAGCCTGGAGCTTCTTCTGAGACTCCCATGTGGGTACAGGGTCCCAAGGCTTTGGGCCGTTCTCTACTGCTTTGCCAGGTAGCAAGTAGGGAGCTAGACTGTAAGTTGAACAGCCTGGACACAAACCGGTTGCTCTGTGGGATCCTGGCAGAGGCAAGGCAAGGAGTTAATTGCTAGGCTGTCATACGACGCCAATACGACCTTTGCTGGTGTTCTGTCTCCAGTGTGGTGGTTTGAGCCTTTGAAGAAGCCATTCTGTGTATTTCTTCCTGGAGGAGCCTGACTGTGGCTTCTTTGGCTACCAGTGGTGTTTGTAGCTTTTGTCTCACTTCTTGGAGGCATTTTGAAGGTTGGCTTAAGGTAACATGTTCTGTCAGCTGTGGAGACTCTTACAGGCATGCTTTCCTACTGGAGGCCTCTAGGAACACTTGGAGGTGTCTTAGCAGATCTTTGTTTGAAGAAAATTGGCCAAGAGTCCCCAGGACCTGAGTGAATTCCTCTTCAAAATTTGTGGTTGTCAGGTTAGCATCTTTGACCTTTTGTGCCGTGTCAGAGTCATCTGACACTAACATCCCGTATGGGCAGCAATTCCAAGTCCTGGTTGCTGTGTTTCCCATGCAGCTCTCTGCTAAATGTGCCTGGAAAAACAGCAGAAGATGGTCCAAGTGCTCAGGCTCCTGCACCCACATGGGTGACCCACAGGAAGCTCCTGGCATCAGTTTGTCCCAGCTCTGACTTTTGTGGCCATTTGGGAAGGGAACCAGCACAAGGTGACTAAAGTACCTGGGTCCCTAGCACCCAAGTGGAAGACCTGGCTGGAGCTCCTGGTGCCTGACCTGGCCTGGCTCAGTTGTGGCAGTTGAGGGCCCTGGGAGAGTGAACCAGCAGTTGGAAAATCTCTATCTCTGCTCTTCAGAAATAGTATCAGTAGTAGTAATAGCAATTAAAGTTTGCATTTGTTCAGGAGACATGTAATAAAACATGTGTCATTTAGCTAGATTTTGTTCCTGTTTGTGTTAGCTGCATAAGAAAGTCTTAGACAACCTTGTTTTGATGATTTCTTGTTTCCTATGTCAATTAATTCCATAGTGATGTAAATTTTTGCTGATGGTATGTTGGAGCTTTCAATTGACTGGGATGATACTCTGCTGGCTCTGTCTTCAGACCAGAGAGGGTATACCTAAGAAGCCGTTGAACTTGACTGGACAATAAGATGCTGGACTCTATGTTTGGTATACGCTTGCAATGGGGGACTCTCAACTGAACTTGAGCTGTGGTTATGCAACAAGGTGGAGGAATCCACCATGGTGGGAGGGTTTGGGGAGGGGTGGGGAGAACCCAAGTACCTATGAAACTGTGTCACATAATACAATGTAATTAATGAAGAAAAAAAAAAAATAAAACACACAAATCAGAAAAAAAAAAAAAAAAGAAAGTCTTAGACAGAGGATCATCAGACAGAAAAGCCTGGCTGAAGCTCCTGAGAAGGGTGCTGGAGTTTTTGGGCCCGCTGTTCAAGCAGACAATGTTAGGTGGAAAATCGAGGTCGCTTCTTGGAACTAAACGTTGAGCTGGAAATGCTGTCCAGTCAGCCTCTGTCTTCTGGGAATTATGAATCTCTGCGTCTTTCTCAACTTTGACTGTTTGAAAGAACAATGAGAGAATAGGAAAAGGGCCCAGTGGCGGCTTAGTGGCTCAATCCTCACATGTACCAGGATCCCATATGGGCACTGGTTTGTGTCCTGGTTGTTGCACTTCCTATCCAGCTCCCTGCTTGTGGCCTGGGAGAACAGAAGAGGATGGCCCAAAGTTTGGGACCCTGCACATTCGTGGGAGATGGGGAAGAAGTTCCTGGCTGCTGGTGGGTCCTGCTGTTGTTGCGACTTGGGGAGTAAACCCGTGAATGAAAGATCTTTCTGTCTTTTCTCTCTGTAAATCTCCCTTTCCAATAAAAATAAATCATGGAAAAAAAAAACCCGCACTGGCTTACAAAATGAGACAGAATGAAGGAGGGACGCATTATTCATTGGTTCTAGAGGTCCTATCATCAGTAAGTATTTCTCAAAATAGCACCTGACATGGCTGAGGACTAGACAGTGTTGACTTTGTTATTGTAGGACTACAATGGCTGATATAGTAACTGCTCACGCTAAGTGGCCCAGCAGGGGCGTGCCTGGTGCTTGTACCCTGCCCTGGGTGTTTGGGTCACTTGCCTGGGTGGCACTGTGCTGTGGCCACCTGCCTGGTCCTCAGCTGCTGGCTATCAGTTCTTTGTGTGCTGCTTTCGTAACTTTTCAGTTGGTGGTGAGGTGAGGACTGCAGTACAGTGGGAGTAACGGGTTGCTCATGAGACCGTCTGTTTTCACTGTGCCTGATGTGGTAGGCTGTACAAGGATGAAAGAATAGCGGAGGGGATTCAGGAGGTGTGTAAGGGCCAGCTGCTCTGTGGTCACCTTAGTGAAACCCTTATCCTGTGTGCTGACACATGGTTGTCCTGATTGTTAGTATTCATTTGTTCAGAGACAGTTGAAAAGTCAAACCTGTGGGTACTAGATATTGCAAGTGCAGCAAGTTTTAGTAAATAGTTGCAAGTCAGCTTTAGAATTGGCAGTGTGTTTTCTCTGAAATCCTTAGGGATTTTGTTTTGAAATGCCAAATAGAAGATGCATTGTGACTGCTGAATTTGGAACATCTTGTGTTTATTGAACATGGTGCAAAGTACCTCATTGCTTTGTTTTGAGGGCTACCTCTTCCTGGCTTGATAATGAGGTAAATTTGATATCCCCCAGACAAGATGATCTCTGTCACAATAACAGAGAGTCTGCAAAACCCACGTTGCCTTCATCTACTAATTCTTTAAATTTTTTTATGAGATACATTTTTGGTAGCTATAGGGGTTCATTCTTTCTCCTTCACCTTACACCATTCCCATTTCCCCCTCCTGCCATTTCCCCCGGTATTATTGCAAGAATATAGGATTATGGTTTGGTTGAGATTCAGGGTTTCTAACTACAGTCTATAGGGACTCTATCACTTTCTATAGGAGGGAAAGCAGGAGGAAGTTTGGCAACCTTTTCTAGACTGTTTAACTTAATTTCTGCTGGCCCAGCTATTGTTGCACAACATTGAGCAGCTCATGATCAAAATCTGGACTTGATGCCACACAGCGAGTGGGTTCACCTGCAGCTGCTGTAGCTCCCAGCAGGGTTTTGTGCGGGTGCTTTGTGGGAGAAGGCTTGCTGGAAGTCTCTTGTGCATCAGCAGAAATTGGTGATGGTGGTTCAGCTTTGTGGAGGCTGCTCCTCTTGGGGGGTGCAATGCAAAGGACTTCAGACCTGTGATTTAGCGCAGCCAGGGCTATTTCTAGGAAAAGGATCCTTCTGTAGCAAACAGAAAAAGGGAAATGATTCTCTGTAAGAACCGACTACGAAGCACAAGAACATAGCTGTTTGTCCTGAGTGATACCACAGTGCAGTCTAGGATTAGTATTTTTGTGGGAGGCCATGGATCTGTGCTGGACACCTGCACAGGGCCCAACAGGCAAACAGTGTAGAATGTCATGACAATGAATTGGTTTCAGAAGGCCACAGGTCGTGTTACCAGGTCCAGTTGCCAGCAGCTTGTCAGGCAGTGACAAATGGACTAGGCTGTAAGCAGTTCAGTTGTTCTCAACGATCAGCTCCTGTTGTCATCAATGGAGTATAATCAAATTTGTTAGTATTCTCAGCTGTCTGAGTTCCAGGTCACTTTGCTTGACTTTGCACTGTCAAACCCCAGTAAGTGTTATTGGTGTAAGGACTGTTCTCTTTCACAAGCTGAGCTTTCTGCATGCCAAGTATTCACGGAGGCAAGTTGTGGGAACCAGCTTAGCTAATACCATAAGGGAGAGGACAAGGTGGAAAGTGTGAGCATTGTGAAACTTCTAGGCATCCTGAGAGCTCTTTGAGTAGGGCTCTGAGGTCTTTGCAGTTCCTAGAAAGGGGACAGGTTTTAGCGGCAGTGTAAGCATGGGCATTTATCAGCAGTTTGTTGGTGAAGTTTCAGAAAAGAATGTTAAGCATCCTGTACGGTGTGTAGTTATGATCATGATATTTGGAGTCGTTTGTATTCTCTTGATCTCTGGAAATGTTGTGTTTCCTGGGTGGGTGCTGTCAGTGCCGGAGGGCTGTGTGAGGTGAGCAAGTGTATGAAGGCGTCCCATGGTCCTAGGAAGAGGATGCACGTGTTTACTCTCTGCTTTTTTTGTTTATATTATTATTACTAATCTGCAAGTAGACAATTCCATAGAGTGAATTGACTGTGTTGTTCATTTTCCTGTCATGTGACCATGGAAAAGAGCCGCATGGTTTTATTTTGCAGCTAAGTTTCCCTTTGAAAAGAAAGTTCTCTGATTAGTAACCGATCAGGATTTTAATTCAATTTGAACAGTGATTTTCATGGGAAATAACCCACAGGGAAATTTAAAATGCATTTTGTCTACAATTTGAGAAATTTTATCATTCAAATGTAACAACTTTTGTTTTCGTATTTTGTTAACTGAAGTTTGATTATCAGGTTGTGGACTTGTCCATTCTTCTTTCTGCCTACCGTGTTTTGAAACAGTTGAGTTTTTAGAATTGATGCAGTGGAATTTCAAATCGTGTTTGTGTAGTGCCTCCTTCTTGAGTATTGATTCAGGTAACATGACAGCAGTTACTTCTCTCAAGCAGAGCCATGTAGCAGTTTTGATGACTATTGGAAAGCGAAGGGATGTATTCTCAGTGAGTAGGCCCTGTTAGGTGTGTGTGGCATCCCAGTCAGAGTGAGCAGGTAGTGATGGTGAGTGGCAGGAGACAGTGAGCCATAGTGATTCAACAGTTTACAGCAGCTTCACTGGTGGACAGACTGTGTAAAATGTGATGATTTTAGTCACATTCTCAGTTTCATTCAGAGGCGAGCAGGGCTCTTTACCCTGGGTCCAAGACGTATGGGGAAGTTAGCAGAAAGTTTCACTCGATTCAAAAGAAAGCAATTGTAAATGCGCTCTAGAACGGAAAATGACACTGCTGAGTGTTTTCTAAAGGAGATTTGGTAAGTAGCTGTGTTGTGTTCTCAAGACTTATGTTACCGTTTTGAAAGATAGACAGGGGCCTGGCGGCGTGGCCTAGCGGCTAAAGTCCTCGCCTTGAATGCCCCGGGATCCCATATGGATACCGGTTCTAATCCTGGCAGCTCCACTTCCCATCCAGCTCCCTGCTTGTGGCCTGGGAAAGCAGTCGAGGACAGCCCAAGGCCTTGGGACCCTGCACCCGGGTGGGAGACCTGGAAGAGGTTCCTGGTTCCCAGCATCGGATTGGCGCGCACCGGCCCGTTGCGGCTCACTTGGGGAGTGAATCATCAGATGGAAGATCTTCCTCTCTGTCTCTCCTCCTCTGTATATCCGGCTTTCCAATAATAACAATAAAATCTTTTTTAAAAAAAAAAAGGAAGATAGACAGTATGTGAGGAGTGACTGGAATGTTGGCCCCGAAGATGGACAAGACCCTGCCATTTTGGACCCGGTGCCATTTGGAATACCTGCTTGCCTTGGGTCTCTTCCTTCCTCCCATGGTTCATGTGTGCACACTTCACACTTTGTAGGTTGAAATTTGGTTGTCTGCGGATCATTCTGATCGTTGTGCTGTGAGCTCTTAACCCTCTTCCCACCCATCCTCTGTAACGTCCTGGCAGTGTACCTGATGGCCCTATGCACCAATCCCTTGTGTCCCCTCCCCATAGTCTTCACGTACTGCAGCATCTCCCATTCCCTGTGGCCCCGATAGTCCTATCCACCAATCCCTTGTGTCCCGCCCTTGCGCTGTGTGCCGATCCCTCATGGCCCCGTGCTCCTAATACCCACCCTCTAGTCCTAAAAATAGGTTTCTGTCTGTGCTCTTGTTTCTGCCTCTGCTTGTGTCCTTGTGGCCCTGTTGCCTGCTGGAATAAAACCTCCCACACAGCTTACTGTGTCTGGTGTTTTAACTTGTGGTGGCAAACTAAAAAGGGCTCATGCCAGAAACAGCTAAGGACGAAAAGAACTAACAGGTTTTACTCTGCACCTGACCACAATATCTGTGGCTGGGTTGGGTCAAAGCCAGGAACCAGGAGCTGTTCTCCCTGAGGTGTGATCAGGGCGCTGGAGGGGAATTGGAGGAGCCAGGACTGGGATGGCAGCACTGAGGTCTTAGCCTAGCATGCTGCTTGCTGCAGGTGCGAGAGAGTTCACACTGACCCAAGTGTAGGATGTGAGGAGACAACTTTATTTCCCAAGCTTGGTGACAGCAGCTCCGGCTGCACTCAGGGAGCCTCTGTGCCGAGCCCCACAATGTCAGGGGTTTTTAAGCTCTCATCCTCCCCTCAGATTGAGAGTCATGCAGTAGAAACAGTGCTTCAGGCAGGTAGGTCGGCAGGGAGTTCCCAGAGCCCAAAGTCACCTAACCTAAGGTAGCAGAGCAGGAGGCAGGAGGGGCCAGGTGCATGGAGCCTAGGGAGTCATTTCCTCACTGTCAGTTGTTGTGAGTGGTATGGAAGGCAGGAGTGGGGTGCACTTTTTGCACCTTCAAGTAACGTGACTGGCAGGAGGGGATGCAGGAAGGGTAGGGTGCAGAAACTCCACTGATGCTTCCTAGCAAGTGTCAGTTAAGCTGAGAAGCAGGAGCCGGCAGAACCTGGGAGGGGGTGTGCTGGCCCAGGACCAAAAGGAGTGGCGCAGGGCTGGGCGTGCCCGGCAGGGTGTGGCCCCGTGCAGAGTCAGGTGTGGGGCGGGCCAGCTGGCTGGACATGCTGGCCTGTGTGCTCCTGCAACCAGCAGACAGGCAGAAAGATGTGGAGCCCGCGCTCGTGGTCCCAGCCTCAGGAGCCCGGGAGCGCTGGAGGGGTGGCCTTGGTGAGCTTTTGTGGTGGTGGAGCCCTGTCGTGGGAGTCCCAGTGGTGCTTGGGGAGCCCCAGTGGGCTGGTGCGGTGGAGGGAGGTGGGCCCCTGGAAGCGGCTGTGAAGGGTCCTAGTTTCTGGGCATTGCGGGCTGGAGTATGGGCTTGTGGGTGGGTGGTCAAATGGGACCTTTGTGGGCTTGCATGCCCTGTGGAGTGCTGGAATCTGTGGGGGTGTGCTGCGCTGTGGTCACCTGCCTGGTTGTCAGTGGAGACAGCTGCCTGGTCTTCAGCTGAAGGTTCTCAGAACTTTTCAGTTAGTGGTGAGATGAGGACTGCCCTCACAGTGGGAGCCATGGGTTGTTTCTGGGACTGGTTGTTTTCACTCTGCAAGTGGGCTTGGCTCCACAAGGGAGGAAAAAAAATAACCAAGTGGATTTAGAAGGTCTGTAAGTGCCAGCAGTCAGGTTAGGGAGACACTTCCCTTGGTTATCCTCCAAGAGTATTCATTTGTTAAGAGTTGTTGATTAGTTAGTATTCACTTGTTAAGAGTTGTTATTGGGCAGATTGCAAGGTTGAATCTGTGGCTGCTGGATGCTGCAAGTGTGGCAAGCAAGCTTTTCTAAACAGTTGAAATCAGCTTTAGGATTGGTGGTGAAATCTTTAGGGATTTCTTTTTGAGGTCTAACTGTCCCTGTCCTGATGATGATGTGAATTCGCTATCCTCCCCAACAAGAATGATGTATGTCGTGAAAGCAAAGTGGTTGTAAAACCCACATTCCTTTCATCTAGGAATTCTTTTAGAAATTTTTTTTTCCTGAGATGCGTTATTGTAACTATAACGGTTCATTTCTCTCCTTTCTCCCCCTCTTGTTCCTCCCTTCCCATTTGCCCCTCCTGCCATTTCTGCCTGCATTATCACCATAGTATAGTTCCTACTTCTAAACTGCTTGGTGGACTCTGTATAAACTGTAGGGGGGAAAACAGGAGGAAGTTCAGCAACGTTTTTAAAAATGGTTCATGTCATTTTCTCTGGCCTACCTGTTTCTAGATTTCCCCCTGGCCAGGGCTATTTCTAGGAAACGGCTCCTTCCCCAGCATGTGAAGAAAGGGAATGATTCTCTGTAGGAACACAGCCCATGTGTGCTGAGTGATACCACGGTGCTGTCTACGATTAGCATGTTTGTGGGAGGCCATGGATCTGTGCTGGACACCTGCACAGGGCCCAACAGACAAACAGTGTAGAATGTCATGACAATGAATTGGTAACGGGTCTTGTTCCCAGGTCCAGCTGTCAACAACTTGTCAGGCAGTGACAACTGGACTAGGCTGTAGGCAGTTCAGGTGTTCTTGATGCCCAGCTCCTGTTTACATAAATGGTGTCTGATTGAGTTGGTTAGTATTCTCAGCTGCTCTTGTTCTGGGAGCTGCCTGAGTTTCAAGGAACTCTGATTGCTTTTCACTGCTTGTATGATGTTGGCCCCTAGCAATGTTGTGTTTCCTGGGTGAGCAGTGTCAGTGCTGGAGGGCTGTGTGAGGTGAGCAAGGATAGGAAACCTCCCAGTGGTCCTCAGTGGAGGATGCATTCATCTGCTTTTATCATTGTTATTAGTCTGCAGGTAGAAAATCCCATATAGTGACTGAACTGTGTTGTTCAGGTTCCTGTTATGTGACCATGGAAAAGAGCTGTATGGTTTTATTTTTTTTGGTTAAGTTTGCTTTTTTTATAGTATGAATTTCAACATTTTTAGAAATAACATATATCTTACAGTGTTATTAAACATACAGCAGTACATCAGCCTATTGTAGTACACTGTATAGTAGCAAATTGTTTAGAAAAATCATTGTAGACTAGCCAGAATGTTGCTGGTTTGATTAAAGAAAAAACACACTTTCTTCTCAGTGAGCTGAATAAGGACTTGTTCCTGAGGGTTAACTTTGTGGAACGCTCTGTTTGTTACATGTAAATATTTTGAACACTGGTATTGAAAAGAAAACCCTTTTCTTAACATTTTTATTTTTTGCCTCTTTATTCTGAATTGTCATGTAGCCACTAAAAAGCCTGTGTTGGAGGGCTAAATAAATCATCTTTGTTGAATTTGCCCAGAAAGAGGTTGAATTTTAAGCTAATACATTCTATATCTGTTAATTAGATGATATATTATTACTGTGGATATCTGTGAATGGTATGATATGGTTGTATTTTGGTTTATAACAGTAATGTTTTTTTTAATATTTATTTTTTTATTGGAAATGCGGATATACAGAGAAGAGGAGAGACACAGAGGAAGATCTTCTGTCCGATGACTCACTCCCCAAGTGACCACAAAGCTGGAGTTGAGCCAATCCAAAGAAGGAGCCAGGAGCTCTTCCGGGTCTCCCACGTGGGTGCAGGATCCCAAGACTTTGGGGCATCCTTGACTGCTTTCCCAGGCCACAGTCAGGGAGCTGGATGGGAAGCAGAGCCGCTGGAATTAGAACCGGCGTCCATATGGGATCCCGGCACGTGCAAGGCGAGGACTTTAAGCACTACGCTATCGCGCAGAGCCCTCTAGTGGTAATGTTTTAAAATCTTTATTTATTTGAAAGGCAGAACGAGCGAGACAGGGCCAGGCAGAGACAGAGGCTTGATGTGTGTTGGTCACTGCCCCATCCCTGCAGGACTGGGTCAAGCCACAGGCAGGAATCTGGAACCCCATTGGAGTCTGTCCCATGGTTATAGCCACGCAAATACCTCAAGTGTCACCTGCTGTAATCAGGTGCATTGGTAGGAAGCTAAACTGGAGGTGTCTGGTAGGTGGGTCTCAACAGCAGGCACTCTGCTGTAGGATGCAGGCAAAGAGCTGCAAGTTTAATCTGCACATTTAGGCTGAGCATGTGGTAACAATGTTTCTGTCTCTCTCTGTCTCTCTCTCTCTCTCTCTCTTTATTCTTAAATGAAAGTGTTGTTTTGGGTCCTAGGCACTAGCCTAGTGGCTAGAGTCCTTGCTTTGCATGGACCAGGATCCCCATGTGGGTGCCGGTTCATATCAGCTGTTCCATTTTCTATCTGGCTCCTGCTTGTGACCTGGGAAAGTGGTGGACCCTGCACTCCTGTGGGAGACCTGGAGGAGCTCCTGGTTTCTGGCTTTGGATCAGCTCAGCTCCTGCTGTTGTGGCCACCTGGGGAGTGAACCAGCCAACAAGGAATATCCATCCTATCCAACCAGCCCTGACCCCAAGTTCCTCTGACAGCATGTTCTACAGGACATGCAGAGCCTTTTTCAAAGCTTGGGGACTCCCAGTCACCTGTCTCTACTCCTCTGAGGTGCTGGGGTGAGGAAGTCCAGGGTGCTAGGACCAACGCCATGGACCATGGGACAGCACGATCTGGTTGGATGCCACATGTCTGCTGCAGGGACACTGGGGACACTTACTGCCAGATCCTGCTGACTGCGTCACAGCTTGGATCTGAGCTCAGCCTACCTGGGACATGGAGGTGCAAGGTTCTGGAAACTGGATGAACGCCCCATGTAGCTGCAGGTAGACCACACGTGGCTTATTGAGCCAGTGGCAGCAACAACAACCTTGGCAGCCACAGCAACCACCAACAGCACAGGAGTTGGCCTTCTTAACATCCAGGACTGACACAACAGTGGCAGATAGCCAAAGAGTGACATAGCACAAAATGTATCAGTCAACCCAACTGAGCCACCAAGGCCTCCCTGGCTGTCATAGAAACACACATATCACAACACAGTGCAGGTCATTTACCTGGTTAACTTGCTTTTTATTATTTAAATATTTATTTATTTTGGGCCTGGCGGCGTGGCCTAGCGGCTAAAGTCCTCGCCTTGAACGCCCCGGGATCCCATATGGACGCCGGTTCTAATTCCAGCGGCAGCTCCACTTCCCATCCAGCTCCCTGCTTGTGGCCTGGGAAAGCAGTTGAGGACGGCCCAATGCATTGGGACCCTGCACCCGCGTGGGAGACCCGGAAGAGGTTCCTGGTTCCCGGCTTCGGATCGGCGCGCACCGGCCCGTTGCGGCTCACTTGGGGAGTGAAACATCGGATGGAGGATCTTCCTCTCTGTCTCTCCTCCTCTCTGTATATCCGGCTTTCCAATAATAATAATAAAATCTTTAAAAAAATATATTTATTTATTTGAAAGGCAGAACTGCAGAAAGAGTTTTTTTAACCTTCTCATTCATTCCCCATGTGGCCACAATGCCAGGGCTAAGCCAGGTTGAAGGCAGGAACTCCGCCCAGTCTCACAAGGGTGGCAGGGGCCCAAGTTCTTGGGCCATCTTCTGCTGCTTTCTCAGGCCATTAGCAGGGAGCTGGATTGGGAGCAGCGCGGCCGGCTCTCGAACTGACTCCTGCATGGCATGAGTCACAGACAGCAGCTTTTACCTGCAACGCCACAGTACCCGCCCGTACCCAGATTGTCTTTTGTCCCAACAGAGTGACTCAGTAGATCAAATATCTCACTCTTGTGTCTCTTTCTGCCTTTTAAATAAACTGAAAATAAGTCACACCTGTAAATTATAGTGTAACTAAATTAAATACATTTTTTTGTTAGATTTATTTTTATTACAAAGTCAGATATACAGAGAGGAGGAGAGACAGAGAGGAAGATCATCCATCTGATGATTCACTCCCCAAGTGAGCCGCAACGGGCCGGTGCGCACCGATTCGATGCTGGGAACCCGGAACCTCTTCCAGGTCTCCCACGCGGGTGCAGGGTCCCAATGCATTGGGCCATCCTCGACTGCTTTCCCAGGCCACAAGCAGGGAGCTGGATGGGAAGTGGAGCTGCCAGGATTAGAACCGGCGCCCATATGGGACCCCGGCGCGTTCAAGGCGAGGACTTCAGCTGCTAGGCCACGGCGTCGGGCCCTAAATTAAATACATTCTTAAAAGTTACCAGCTTCTATGTTTCAGGAAGGTCTTGAAGATTTTTTTTTTTTTTTTGAGCTTCTCTGCAGGTCGTGAAGGAACATTCTAGTATTTGAGGCCAAGCAGCAGCTTCCTATTCACCATCACTGATGTTTGGCTTTTCTTCTTCTTTTTTAAAGATTTATTTTTATTTTTATTGTAAAGGCAGATATACAGAGAAGGAGAGACAGAGAAAGGTCTTCCATCTGCTGGTTCACTCAGATTTTCCATTTGAAGATACAATAATTGCTGAGCTTTCAGGTGCTGCAGCCATGTTTTGCTTCTAAACTATCCCAGAAGCCCCAGAGGCAGGAAGCCAGATGGTCATGAAGGGCTCTCCCTCATAACCCTCTCCTGGGAACAAAGCAGAGCCCTGTGAGAACTACATCAGCTCCGTTGGATGGCAGCACCCACAGTGGCCCAGTGACTTCCTCCAGGCCCTGCTTCTTAAATGTCCACATCACCTCCCAGCACCAGTGCCTTGAGTGTTTTGGGCTGCTGGGCCAGTAACATGGACACGGCGAAGGATCTGGGGATGAGGCGCCGACATGGAGACCAGAGATGGTGAAAGTCTCTCTCCAGCCTCTTTTCGAGGCCTGCTTTTATTGTATCCTCTCTTGATCTTTCACCTAGTTCTTGTTTACTCTTTCCCCCCCCCTCACATCCTAATTAGCACAATATTGGATCCAGCTGAGTTCCTTTAGACCAGGTGCTTTCAGCCCCAAGCCCATTCCCTGTAGTGCTCAGCTTAGCGAATGCTAACCAACTCCTTAGCCCACAACACTTGAGCTTCTAACACATGAACCCTGGGAAGGCACACTGAAGCCACAAGCAAACCACAGCAGTCCACACATTGTCATTTGCTATTTATTTATATCACATGCTGTCTCCTACCTCTCTTGGTATCTTAAGGCCTATACCTGTGCTGGACACTGAAGGAATCTGTGTTGAATGAGTGGGCCTACACCTGTGGCTTGACACTCCCACTTCCATGTTTTTTTTTTTTTTTTTTTTTTTTTTTTAAGATTTTTATTTTATCTTTATTGGAAAGTCGGAGGAGAGACAGAAAGACCCTCCGTCCAATGATTCGCTCCCCAAGCGGCCGCAACGGCCGGTGGTGCTATGCCAATCCAAAGCCACGATCCAGGAACTTCTTTCTGGGTGTCCCCTATGGCTGCAGGGTCCCAAGACTTTGGGCTGTCCCTGACTGCCTTTCCAGGCCACAAGCAGGGAGCTGGAAGGGGAAGTGGAACTGCCGGGATTAGAACTGGCGTCCATATGGGATCCCGGGGTGCATTCAAGGCAAGGAGTTTAGCCACCAGGCCACGCTGCTGGGCCCGTCCCACTTCCATGTTAACCACAAAACAGTGTAGAAGCTCTGGGCAAAACTCCAGCTCTCTGTTTCTGCTTCCTTGTGTCCCATGGGAAATTTGGATCCTGTGGCCCCTTAAGGTCCCTTTCAATTCTCCCAGGCAGTGGCTCTCTGTGAAATGATTGTGCTGATGGGTGGGAGGTCAGCAGAGACCTACAATGTCCCCATCTGTCTGTGCAAACCTAACCCCGCCCCCTTGCAGGCCTTATTGCCATTTGTGCTGTAATTGGAATCTTATCAAAGCCCCTCCTTCTAGTCCCTGTTGAGTTGTAGCTGCTGCTACTACTGGAAGCCAATCACCCTACTTTTCCAAAGATGACATCATTGCATCAGGAGCTTGACTTCACATGTTTCCCAAACAAAGTTTTGAGAGGAGCTCATCAGGCTGCAATCCTGCACCTGGAGCTTGGTTCACACACAATGATTATTCCTCACTCTGGGGACAAAGGTGAAAGCAGGCGAGTAAGGCAGCTGTCTCCATTGCGCTGTCTCTAGCTTATGTCTGTTGCCTTGCCTTATTCATTTTTTTCCCATGTGGGCTTGGCTTTTAAAAATATTAACTTGCCAGGAGCCAAGGAATTGACCTTTAGACAATTGGCAAGTCCAGTGTAAAGAACTAGTTAATGTGAGCCCCATCACTCTGGCGGGTCATAAAGGCCAGAGGCGTCCGTGTTGGCCTCACTTTGTCATGGGCGGTACCTCCTACTCCAGGCAAGAGGAGCACTCCCTGGCCTTCCTCCTATTTCCCTGACTGCTTCTTCCCAGGTTTCGCATTCAAGATGTCTCCAAGGCTCTGTGTTCTCTCTTTCTGTATTCTCTGCTTTGGGAACCTCACCCATTTCCTTAGCTACCTTTAAATCAACCCAAACCTCTCCTCTGCGAGGCAACCCCGCTTCTGTCAGCCTCATCACCATGCCCATTTGCACGCCTAATGAACAACTTAAACATGTCCACCCATGCCTCCTTGTTCCCCCTTTTCCAGTTCACTAAATGTCACCACCAGGAGTCCAAGCCAGGACACTAGGAGTCATCCTCCATCCATCTTCTCTCTCTGTGCTCCCTTCCACCTCTAGTTAATCACCAAGGCGTGTTCCACTCCCAAACATCACGCCAGCCACTGCAGCCCTCAGCAGCCTGCCTGGTCTCCCTGCTCCAGCTTCTGCATTGACCTGTTCCCACACAGTGGTCAGTCAGCCTTGTACGTTGAGCTCTCCATGTGCTCCCTGAGTGATCACCCCTGTCGCACTGCACCACACTTAGGATCCTTCCCAGGGCTTCCAAAGCCGCAGGATCTGGCCTTTCCTGCCTGTGGAACTGCATGCCCTGTTTCTCAACTCAAGAGTTCACACTTACTGTGGCCTCTGCCTGGAACTCTTTCCCGATCCCAGCTTCCATGGCGTCCCCACAGAAATACTGTTCACATTGCCCTTCCTGTCCCTGTTGTGCTCTCCCCCAGCAAGTAGCTCATCTACTTTGTAACTATAGATTGAGCTGTCTCTCTGTCTAGCTCCCTTCTGTTAAAACAGACACACATACACACACACACACACACACACACACACACTGAAGCATAAGCGCCAAAGGTAGCATCTTCTTCTTTTTTTTTTTAAAGATTTATTCATTTTATTACAGCCAGATATACAGAGGAGGAGAGACAGAGAGGAAGATCTTCCGTCCGATGTTTCACTCCCCAAGTGAGCCGCAAAGGACCGATGCGCGCCGATCCGATGCTGGGAACCTGGAACCTCCTCCAGGTCTCCGACGCGGGTGCAGGGTCCCAATGCATTGGGCCGTCCTCAACTGCTTTCCCAGTCCACAAGCAGGGAGCTGGATGGGAAGTGGAGCTGCCAGGATTAGAACCGGCGCCCATATGGGATCCTGGGGCTTTCAAGGCGAGGAAGCATCTTCTTCAAGCCGGGTAGCATCTTCTTAATCGTCATCCTCACCATCACTGTCACCGGGGCAATAGCTGCATTTTTTGGAAACCTTAGTTGTACCAAACCCTAAACATTGTCTTCTGTAATTGTGAAAACAATCATGTCAAGTAGATACAGTTATCTCCCCGTTTTATTAATGAGGACACTGCAGCACAGAGATGTTAGGTTATTTGTCCAGAATGATGTGCCTAGCAATGGCAAAGGGCTGCCGAGGGGTAAAGGAGGAGGTAAGAAAGCAGAGAGAGTGACTAGTTAACGGGGACTGAATTTCCATGGGCAGGGGGTAATGAAAGTGTGGAATGTTACAGTGGTATTAGTGTTACTTGCTTGCCATGTGACATTGCTAGTGCCACTGAACTGTTTGCCTTAAAATGTCCATTTTAATACACACTACACGCAGTACTTCTGCCAGGCACCTGCAGGGCCCTCTGGTGTACAGTGCTGGGGTTCTGCCATTGGGATTGTGGGGGCCCTTGATGGTCTGTGCTGTGAGGTCATCTGGCCATCATCAGTCACCACAGCCCGTCGCTCCACCTGAGGTCTCCTCCCTCTGCCTTCACACCAGCATAAGCCTTGAGGCCTCTCTCCCAGAGCCTCCAGCTCCAGGGATTTCTGTTTGCCTGTTGCCTCAGGGTACCCATTAAGCACTTAACAATGGTCTTCTCGTTTTTACTCAGTACTTTCCCTCCTCACTGCTGCCGCCATCTTGGCAAGCACAGACAACACCACAAGGTGTGTGGATCCTTCTAGGGCAATCCCTGCACACGGTGAAAATGATGCACGCATGACATGATTTTCCCCTGAAGAGGAAATAAAAGGTAAATACACTAATAGTGAATGGTCAGAACAAATGCTCGATGGGGTTCAGAAGATGACAGAGCTCCCGTTAAAGCCTGTGCATTTCATTAATCTGTTCAGCGATCATGGAGTGAGCAGATATTACATGTCAGACATCAGGCTGGTGCATGCAAGATGATATCTGAGCAGGGTCAACTAGGGAATAGCATTTACATATCTTGCAGCTGAAGAAGCCACAGTATCTGGCTGGAGGTCCAGGCTCCTGATCCTCCTGGTCCAGCCCTGTGCTTGCAGCACTTTCAAGTGAAGCAGAGGAGGAAAGATCATATTCTCTCTCTCTTTCTTTCTCTCTCCTCACCTCACTCCCTTCTGTCCCAACCTGCAGGACATGAGGCTCAAACCCTGAGGGTAGACTGGGAATGCTGGGCTGCTAGCCCTGGGCTGCTGGCCCAAGAAACACACGGACACTCGTACTTGGTGGAAGAGTGCCTCTCTCTTTATTTTTACTCCTCATATATATACCTTCTTCTCTAGGGCAGGGGGAGGGAGGGAGGGGTTTCCTGGGAGTAATTATCTTCACTGAAGCAGGGAAGGAACTAATCAGCTATATTGAAGCAGGGGAGGAACTAATTATTTGAACAGGAACAGGGGTGGAGGTTCTATTCTGCTTGCTCTACAGAGGATGTTTTGGCCTAATATCCTGCTTGCTGTAGCCCTGCGTGCAGGCTTTTGCAATGCAACAGGCTGTCAGGTAGGCCAAGTCTAAGGCCCATGAGTCTTTGGCTCCTAACACCCCTCTCTGTCAGTGTCATTCTGCCTTTCAAATTAATAGGGCATGAAGTTTGGACCTGCTTGGGCAGGTGACCCCTGCCATGTATTTAGTGAAACGTTAGCAGTTTGAAGAACATGTACAAATATCCCAATATCCCTGGACAACCCATTGCGAAAATGATTCTTTTGAAAGAGCATTTTCTTTTCACAAGTCGGGGCCTGTCTGTTTCCTTCCCTGGAGTAAGCTGGGAACCTGCCACCTCCAGTCCCCTGAACAATCTTCTTCCAGAGGTAATTACAATGGGGGTTTCAAATTCAAAAGAAATTGAGGAGGCTGGGGATTGCTGATCTGAGGTGGCCTAAGGAAAGGAGGCAGGTGATGGAGCAGAGGCTCCCTGGGTGGCCCTGCCTGGTTCTGCTGGGTCAAGAGACTGACCAGAGGCGCAGGGTCTTTGACCCTGGAGGGTGTAGCTCCGGGGTTGGTGGTGGCTTTGAATCCTGGTCTCCAGGAGAAATCGAGAGCCGAGTCTCCCTGTAGACAGGAGTTGCACAATTGAGAAGACATTTGCTGATGCTAAAGCCTTGTTTTTTTTTTTTTTTTTAAAGATTTATTCATTTTTATTACAGTCAGATATACAGAGAGAAGGAGAGACAGAGAGGAAGATCTTCCATCCGATGATTCACTCCCCAAGTGAGCCGCAATGGGCCGGTGCTGTGCCGATCCAAATCCAGGAACCAGGAAACTCTTCCGGGTTTCCCACGTGGGTGCAGGGTCCCAATGCATTGGGCCGTCCTCGACTGCTTTCCCAGGCTACAAGCAGGGAGCTGGATGGGAAGTGGAGCTGCCGGGATTAGAACCGGCACCCATATGGGATCCCGGGGCATTCAAGGCGAGGACGTTAGCCTCTAGGCCACGCCGCTGGGCCCAAGCCTTGTTGAAAGGTTGAGAGATCACGATGATGCAGCAGAGTGACTCACTGAGCAAACCAGGGCCCTCGATGAAACAGTATCAGGAAGAAATTCAAGAACTGAATGACCTTGCAAGACATCGGCCAGCTCCACATTAGCGATGGGAATCCAGCCGGAAACAGACACATCAGAGAACTGCAACAAAAGAACAAAGATTTGTGTGCATCTCTGGAAGAACATCAGTGTGCCTTGGAACTTATCGTGAATGAGAATCGAGAACAAATGTTTAGGTTGCTAATGGCTAGCCAAAAAGATGATGCAGGAATAACAGGGCAGTTAAAAGAACAACACTCCAAGATTGACCTGCTACATCATAACAGCTCCAAAGGAGTCTTCCTTTGTGCATCTCCACACATCCTTGAAGATCCTCAGCATGGACTGCAGGGGAGGCGCTGGGAAGCCAATCAGAATGAGGTGCAAGCACATGTGGACCAGACAGCTGAAGCAGCTGCAGTGAAGAGGAAAGCTATTGAGACTGACGAGTAGCAGGGCTGCAAAGAACAGGAACAGATACTTCAACTTGAACGAGAAAACAAAGGCCTGAGGGAGATCCTTCAAGTAATTCGAGAATCATTTTTGAACCTGAGGAAAGATGACGCGTCAGTACATCAGTGTCAGCGTTGGTGACCAACAGTGACCGGAGTCTGAGGAAGAGCTGAAGTGCCCCCGGATTGCCAGGACCTAACTATGCACCTGTGGAGAGGAGGAGGATAGAACATGAGCCACATGGTTAGAGAACTACTGGTTCATTCAAGTCTTTTATACTATTTGAGACGTTGAAAGAGAAAGTAAGGCAGAAATGATACAGGGTACTGCCAAAACTGTGTGGAACATGGAATTTAAAAAGGTTTTGGTACAAAGACATTTTAAAGTGAATGTGTAAGTTTTTCATAAGGTGCGTTTTGTTTTTAAAGATTATCTTCATTGGAAAGTCAGATGTACAGAGAGATGGGGAGAGAGAAAGGTCTTCTGTCGCTGGTTTCCTCCTCAGGTGGCTGCCAGAGCCAGTGTGAAGTCAGGAGCCAGTGGCTTGGTCCAGGTCTGCCATGCAGGTAGGTGCAGGGCCCCAAGACTTTGGGCCATTCTCTCTTGCTTTCCAAGGCCACAAGATCCATTGAGAGGAGAGTTCCATGCAAGGGATAGGCAAGCATGGAGCCTGTGTTGTACAGGAAGTGAGGAGAGAAGATGTGATGGGCCTGTAGCCCTCCAGAATCCTTGGAGGAAGATTCTAGCAGTGGATGGTGCCAGTTGGTGTGCCTCTTGTAGTCTAGCTCCGTGTTGATAGCCTGGGAAATAGCAGAGGACGGCTTAACGCCTTGAGCTCCTCCAGCCACGAGGATGTATGTGTGTGCGTGTGAGAGTGTGTATGTTCCATATTAGTCAACTGAGTTACAGAATCAGTGTGTTTGGGAGCAGACCTGTGGTGTCTTGAGTCAAGCTGGCACCAGTGACGCAGGCGTTCCGTCTGGCTGTTGTCCTATTGATACAGATCCCTACTGATGCAGTTGGGAAAGCACTGGTTGATGGGCCAAGTCCTTGGATCTCTGCTGTCCATCTGAGAGAGCAGAGGAAGCTCCTGGCTCCTGGCTCCTGATTTGGATCATCCCCAGCCCGTGTGGCCATCTGCGGAGTCTTCCCATCTGGGGACAAACTCATTGTCTCTTCCTCTCTCTCCAACTCTGCCTTTCTAAGAAATCCAAACAGAACTCCGAAGTAAAAGAAGAATGAGCCTGGTTGGTTGAGGGGCCAACGAATCCTTTTGATCAGGTCAGCTCTGGCCTTTGCAGATGTTTGAGGATTCAGGCATTAAACAAGCTTCTCTTTCAATAATGTTTTTCCCCTAATTTTTTTTTTGGTTGTGTTTAGTTCACTGCACTCCCATAGTGTTGTAATTATTCATGCTCTTCAAGTTAATTTGTGAATGTTGGATTGTTTTAGCATACTTTCGTCTTCTTTTTCCAAGCTTGAGGCTTGTAAGTGTCAGTGGCAAAAAAAAAAGATGGAACACTTAGAGTGTTAGGTGTGATGCAATTGGTGTCATAGTGATTCCATCTTGTCTAGGCTGTTTTTGTAGCATAGCACCGAAAGAGCATTCATGGTGTAAATGTTAGGAGAGATTCTAGGCATGTGGGTGAGAATTGAGTTTTATGTGTATTGAGTCAGTGTTTGAAATGGCCACTTGTGCTGCAGCCTATTTCTGATGGCCCAGCAAGGCTGCAGAGCTGGGAGGGCTCACGCTTAGGGGCTGGAGGGAGTTCCAGAGTGCTGCCTTCGGTCTGGCCCAGCTCTGGCCATTGCAGCCATTGGAGGAGTGAAGCAGCAGATGGAAGATGTTTCTCTCTGTCTCTTCTTCTTTCTCTGTGACTCTGCTTTTCAAATCAAAGGAGATACATCTTTTTTTTTGCTTTTGAGAGCGTGAGCTTCTCTGTTTTGTGATCAAGGAAATTTAAATTTAGGTTTGTAAGTGATCAGTGTCCCCTTGGGATAGAACAGAGTGAGTTTTTCTCATGTGAATTCTATTGGGTTATATATCTTTTTAAAATGTTTCAGTAAGCTGAATAATTAATTTATCATCTGTATTCAAAGCATTGAAATGGTTCAGTATATCCCGACAACAGGATGCTGGCCTCTCTGCCATTGTCCATACCTACAATGTCAGGAAACACATAAATAGCAGAATGATGAACTAAAGACTGCTTTTGAAGAGCACCACACTTGTTATAGGGGAAATCAGTGTGAAGACAGGATTTGGAGAGAGGATGAAGGGATTTGCAGAGAGGAGGGGAATTCACAGAGACTGTGGAACTCTATGGTAAAGTAAAAAGAAATTCCAAAAACGTTTTGAATAGAAAAGAAACATGATTGGCAGCCTTGTGTATTTCGTTAAGAGAAGAGGATCTGGTCTCTCGGCACTCAGCATATAAACACACAACCTGTTTTTGTTTTTATGCTCCTAGCGTTAACCATATGTGGTTTGTGTAGCTTGCTTTTCTTTTGTTGGTCTTCTTTCTCTCTCCTTTCCTTTCTTCCTTCCCTCCTTTCCTCCACCCTCCCTCCCTCCCTCCATCTTTCTTTCCTTCGATCCTTTTCATTTTTAAAACTGATTTAATTTTATTGGAAGGGCATATTTATAGTGAGAAAAAGAGATGGAGGGGAAAATCTTCCATCTCCTCAGATGGTCACAGTGGCTGGAGCTGAGCTGTTGTGAAGTGAGGAGCCAGGAGCATCCTCTGGGTTTCCCACATGGGTACAGGTCTGCGAGATTTTGGGCCCTCCTGCACTGCTTTTCCAAGTCCCAAGGAGGGAGCTGAATGGGATGGGAAGCAGCTGAAATACAAAATGGTACCCATATGGGATCCTAGCACTGTGAGTTGCAGGATGAGCCAGTTAGCTCTTTTTTTTTTTTAATTAAATTTATTCATTAATTACATTGTGTTGTAATTACATAGAATCTGGGATTCTCCCCCCACCCTCCCCCCGTGGTGGGTTCCTCCACCTTGTTGCATAACCACAGTTCAAGTTCAGTTGAAATTCCCTCTTTGCAAGTATATGCCAAGCATAGAGTCCAACATCTTATAGTCCAGTCAAGTCCAACTACTTATTGGGTAGACCCTCTCTGGTCTGAGGGCAGAGACAGCAGAGTATCATCCCGGTCAAATAAAAGCACTAACATACCATCTGCAACAATTAACATCGTTATGGAATTAATTAACATGGTATTGAGCAGTCAACATGTTAAAAATAAATGTGATTTCTTAACCACTTTCTGTGACCCCCCATTCACAGTTCAATTTTAGTTTATATGACATATGACATAACATCCATAACATGTTATGCTTAACATCATATCATCTTTTCAAATTAAGGCAAACATGTGGTACCTAACCTTTTGGGATTGGCTCATTTCCCTTAGCATTATGTTTTCCAGTGTGGCCCATTTGGCCACAAAGAACTGCGTTTTTTTTTTTTTTTTTTTTTAATAGCTGAGTAGAATTCCATGCAGTAGATGAACCATAGCTTTCTTATCCAGTCCTCTGCTGATGGGCATTTTGGTTGTTTCCATGTTTTTGCAATTACTGATTGTGCTGCTATGAACATAGGAGTGCATGTTGGTTTCTCATAAAACAAGTTTTTTGGATATATTCCCAGGAGTGCTATAGCTGGGTCATACGGTATGTCGATTTTGAGTTGTTTGAATATTCTCCATACTGATTTCCATAGAGGCTGTACCAATCTGCAGCCCCGCCAGTTAGCTCTTGCACCGGCCCCTCTATAGCTTTCTAGAGAATAAATGTTAAGGTTCCTGGTACTAAGGCTGGGGCCCTAGCTCAGCCTGTTGTATAGGGGAACCCAAGAATTTCAGTGCTTTTTATTTGTACTTGAAAATGAATGAATGAGTTTGCAACACTTGCAGAGAAGGCAGGGGAGACAGGACTTTCATAACCTGATTGACTCCCTAGTGGGCCTCAAGGAGGAGGGCTGGTTCAGCAACTGGAAACTTTGACCCCTCCGGTCAAAGTTGTGAAAGTCAATGAGGACAAAAGGTATTCCACTCAAAGATTTGCTTTTCATTTACTTGAAAGATGGAGTGATAGATATCATCCATCCTCTTGTCAAGTCACAGTGGCTGAGGCTGGGCCAGAACAAAGCCAAGAGACATGAACTCCACCCATGATTCCCACATGACTGTCCGGGACCCAAGTACTTGAGTCTTTTGTCTATGGCCTTCCCCAAACCCGTAGCAGGAAAACAGACTGGAAGGGGAGTAGCTAGGACTCCACCTGACCCTCTGATATTGGACTCGTGTTTTTCATAGTTCTCTGACCTCATAATTTTCATTACAGCCTGATTCTAAATGTCCCTGATTTACTAAGATTGCTGGATGTATAAATGGTCTTTATATGAGTGCCTTACACACAGTGTATATCCACCCAGCTGTGGATATTACTTAGTTTTTAGACCGAACCAACCTAATTTTAGTATCTGTCACCTACAATGTGTGGAAAGTTAAGCTAGATTATGTTTTTGATTTTACATTTGATTGAACTCAACGGTATTTAAATACACATTAATCCATCTTATTTTTGATGTATTCTGTATTTAACTACACTTCCTATATATTTCACATTTTCTTGAAAGCGTTTTATGGGGTTGGTTTTGTTACGGTAGTTTAAGCTGCTGCTTTTCATGTTGGCATCTCATCAGTAAGTGCCAATTCAAAATCCAAGTGCCTCCTTTTTGTTCCAACTTCTTCCCAGTGCACCTGGGATGGCAGCAGAAGAAAACCTAAGTGCTTGGGCCCTGCCACCACGTGGGAGATCTGGCTGGAGTTTCAGGCTCTGGGCTTGACCTGGTCTGTCCTTGGCTGTTGCGGGTGTTTAGGCCATGAACCAGAGCATGGACGATTTCTGTCTCCTTCTCCATCTCTCCTTGTCACTCCATCTCTCGAATTCATACATCCTTTAGAAAAATTGTTCCTGTGCATGTGGTTCTCCTGGAAGGAGGAGGGTATTGTAGAGTTGAGATCCTCTTGTACAATATAACGACAATGGTGTTTTGGTAGATTGAAGAAGCTTGAAAACTCAAGGACAAAATCAAATGACGTGTGTATCTTAAAGATATGAACATGTGCATTGGTTCACGATTGCAAGGGTATCTTTAGTACAAGACCTTCTCTAGGAGTGTAGGGATGGATTTTTGTTACAAGCTTCATTTTGTTTCTCATTGATTGAACCACAACCTCATCCCTTTCCAGTTTCCAGTTTTGATTTCTTCAGAGTGAGAATCTAAAGACAGTTGTCATGTAGTCTTATTCTTGTCTAGTTTTCTGTCTCAAAACAAATACATCTTTTTAGTGTTTTTCCTCTGCATTTTGAAAACCTTATTTTATGATTTTGTGATACAGTTTCCTAGGGTCTGGGATTTCCCTTATCCTCTCCCCAGTTTCCCTCTCGCCCACTGATTTCCCCCATAACGTTACAATAGTATAGTTTTCCATAAGCACTCATATGCAGATCAGTCTGCCATTTAAGTGTGCCTTGACACTGTAGGTTCAGACTGTGTCAGAGTCCAGCATCCTATTGTCAAGATACATTTCACAGTCATTGGGATATAGTTTCATCTTTGATTTGGAAGTAGAGCTGCGTACTGCATTGTATCCTCACATCTGGATATGATAGTCTCTGTTTCACAGTGACTATACAGCCCCTTACATGAAAAGCCATAAAGCAAGTCAACAACAAGAAGATAAAGAGAAAATTTACAACAACATGGAGTTGAAAGAACAGTGTGATGCTGAAGACATGAAAAAGAAAATGAAAAGCTTTTTTGGAGAAAATGATGCTACCATATGATCTATGAGTCAGTGAAGAAATTAGTGAAAGAAAGCTTTCTGAAGAAATGAAAATAGAAACAAAGATATGACCATGAGATGCAGACAAAGCGGTAGTGAAAGGGCTATTGACCTTGTATTTTGCATGAAGGTTGCCTTATATGAGTTGGAACATATGGTTCTTGTCCTTTTGGTATTAACTTATTTCACTGAGCATAATGGTCTCTGAGTTGGGGCCATTTAGTGCAAATGGTAGATTTTTTTATTCTTTTTCATGTGTGAGTAGTAGTCCATGGAGTAGGTGTACCAGAGTTTCTTTATCCACTTCCCTTTTGACTGGTCTCTGAGTTGTTTCTATGTCTTTGCTATTGTGGACTGTGCTACTGCAAACATAGGATTATAGATCCCTTTTTCATATGCAGATTTAATTTCGTTTAGATAGATTTCCTGAAATGGATAGGCTGGGTCACATGGCAGATCGATTATGTGTTTTTTTTCTTTTTTTCTACTACAGGGCAAAGCTATACTTTTTCCCCTTTGAAGATGTATTTATTTGAAAGGCAGAGTTACAGAAAGAGTGACAGGGCAAAAGAGCTTCCAGTGCTTTTGCTGGTCACTCCTCATGTGGGTGAATGGCTGAGGTTGGCTGATATCACAGCTTCCTGGGCTAATCTATTGGGATCTTGGACACGGTTGGCCAGAGGCACAGGCATTTGGGCTGCGGGAACTACATGCTGACTTCCATGCTGTGCATTCACATTCGGCTGAAGTTGGAAATGGAACCAAGGCCCCCCGTGTAGGGTACAGATGTCCCAAGTGGCTTCACTGTTCCCAGACACCTACCCCCTCTTATCCTTTAACCACATTTTGATTCCTTCAGAATAGGGTAAAATGCAGTGCCAGTTCAAGTTAGATGAGAAAACATGTTTAATAGAATGTCCTAAAATCCTTGGGACTGTCCGCTGTTGGTTTATTCGAACCTTTTACCTGAGCTCGTTCCCTTTAGACATGTGTTCCTCTCGACTTGGATACTGTCTGTGGGATTGTACTTATCTGTAGGATGTTTACATTTTCATTTTTTGTAAAAGCAGAATTCCAGAGCAAGATTTTCCAGTTGCTGATTCAATCCTCAAATGGCCTCAGTGGAATCTGCTCATGGGAAGAACCTGGCATTTGATCCAGATGTCCCTGTGGGTGGCTGGGGCCCAACCTCCTGGGCCTTGTTGTGCTCTCCCAGGCCTGTTAGGAGGCAGCTGGCTTGGGAATTAAGCAGTTGGGACTCAAACTGACACTCCTATAGAATGCTCGGGTCCCAGGCAGCTGCTTCTCGGGGCCACAGCATAACCTTGTTAGTCCAGATTTATTTTTATTTAGTCCTGGTCCCCAGTCTTCTGCCTGGAAACAAGTGTTAGAAGTTAGTTTTGAAAAAAAGTTAGCAATCGTGTGTGAAGTGTGAATTCAACCCATGCTGGTTCATGGCAGTGCTTGGCAATGAAACGCGTGATTATATCTTGAGTGATTGATCTGAAATTTCTAGTAACTGGAAAAGATGATTGAAAGTCTTAATTGAATCAAATCTGCCCTTGCCTGACTTGGCTGTGGTGGAGGGGTGGGCCTCCATCTCCTGGACACAGGCAGGTCCTGGTGATCCTGCACTGAGCACTTTGGCACCTGTGAGTTCTCCAGTGCGCTGCAGGTAGTTGCAGGCAGAAGGTGGGAGGGAGCCTGGATGGCCCAGGACCAATAGGAGAGCGCGAGGGCGGGGCGTGCCCGGCGGGCTGTGGCCCCGCGCTCAGTCAGGTGTGGGGCGGCCAGCTGGCTGGACATGCTGGCCTGTGTGCTGCTGCAGCCGGCGGACGGGCGGGCAGACCTGGAGCCCGCGCTCGTGGTCCTGGTCTCAGGAGTCCCGGGAGCGCTGGAGGAGCGGCCTCGGTGAGTTTTTGTGGTGCTGGAGCCGTGGCGCGGGAGTCCCGGGCTGGTGCTCGGGGAGCCCCCTGGGCGCCCGCGGTGGAGGGAGGTGGGCTTCTGGGAGCGGCTGTGAGGACAGTGGTCCTGCAGGGTCGTGGCTCCTGGGCGTTGCGAGCAGGGCGTGTGGGCTTGTGGGTGGGCGGGCCGCGGCAACGAGGGAGGAAGGTGTGGGAAGTGGCGGAGTGGGGCCATTTGTGCGCTTTCGTGGCTGGTCGGGTGCTGGGGTCTGTGGCGCGCTGTGCTGTGGACACCTGCCTGGTCTTCAGCTGAAGGTTCTCAGGACTTTTGGGGCGCCTAACTTTTCAGTTAGTGGTGAGATGAGGACTGACTCACAGTGGGAGTCATGGGTCGTTCAGGACCAGTTGTTTTCCCTTTACAGGTGGGCTTGGCTGCACAAGCAGGAAAAAAAAAAAAAAAAAACCGCCAGGGGGATTTAGAAGGTCTTTATGGGCCGGCAACCAAGTTAGGGAGTCACTTCCCTGGGTTATCCTCAAACAGTATTCAGTTGTTAAGAGCTGATGATTAGTTAGTATTCATTTGTTGAGAGTTGTTACGGGCACAGTTGCAAGTGGAACCCGTGACTGCTACTTATTGCAAGTGTTGAAATAGTTGAAATCAGCTTTTGGATGGGTGTTGTGTCTTGCAGGAAATCTTTAGGGATTTCATTTTGAGGTCTATGTGTTTCTGTTCTGATAATGATGTAAATTCGCTATCCCCCCGGACAAGAATGATATATATCATAAAAGTGAAGTGTCTCTAAGCCCACATTCCTTTCATCCAGGAATTCTTTAAAAATTTTTTTTTCGTGATATGCATTTAATTAGCTGTAAGCATTCATTTCTCACATGTATCCTCCTCCTGGGAAGTCTTTCCCAAAACTTTCCCCTCTTGCCATTCACCCTGTGTTATCCCAATAGTATAGGTCCTAATGTATGTCTGTCTGTCTGTCTGTCTGTCTTTCTTTCTTTCTTTCTTTCTTTCTTTCTTTCTTTCTTTCTTTCAATCTGTACATGGTTGATTAGGTCACAAAGTTTCAAGGGCTACAGGAAAGTGGGCAAGATTGTGATTTCCACATTCTATTTTTGTTTGTTTTTCTGTATCTGGGATAAATGGGGAGATAAAGGGAGAGGCCTCACCCAGCATCCACCCGTCCCAGGTCCCTGATGTGGGGCATGCTCCGAGGGTCTTGCTCAAGTGGTTTCGATAATTCAGTAGTTATGAATTGCTGCTAATCTCGCCATTCCATGCACGATGAAGTCATTGCAGAATCCACTGATTGACATAGTCCATTAGAGTCTCTGTTTGCCCAGTTTTTCACTGCCAACATCCGGCTAGGGTAGTTGATTGATTAGTTCTGTCCTCTATTGTGGTGCCGGGCATCCTCTGCATGTTCTGATAGACTGCCATATCCCGTATGTGCACCTGATCATGCTTTCCACTGCTCCGTCTGAGCCTCAAAAGGCTTGGCTCTGGCATTTGCACCTCATGGCAGACCATGGAACGTGCACTTCTCATGTTTGGGGTTCTGAGTCTGGCAGTTGGATTGTGGAGATCCCCCAAGAATTTTTTTCTGAGGTGATCCCAGTCCATATTCTTGTGTGTACTTGCCAGTACAGGGCCCAGCACAGTCCATCGCCCCAATCAGATGCTGCTTGAATCAGGCTGGATTGCAAAACCCATTAGTTCTTAATTCTGCACTGCTTGGTGGAGTCTATGTACAATCTACAAGGAGAAAAAGACGAGGAAGTTCAACAGCGTCTTTAAAAATGTTTCACTTCGGGCCCGGCGGCGTGGCCTAACGGCTAAAGTCCTCACCTTGAAAGCCCCAGGATCCCATATGGGCGCCCGTTCTAATCCCGGCAGCTCCATTTCCCATCCAGCTCCCTGCTTGTGGCCTGGGAAAGCAGTTGAGGACGGCCCAATGCATTGGGACACTGCACCCACGTGGGAGACCCGGAAGAGGTTCCAGGTTCCCGGCATCGGATTGGCGCGCATCGGCCCGTTGCGGCTCACTTGGGGAGTGAATCATCGGACGGAAGATCTTCCTCTCTGTCTCTCCTCCTCTGTGTATATCTGGCTGTAATAAAATGAATAAATCTTTAAAAAAAAATGTTTCACTTCATTTCTCGCTGGCCCACCCACCTCCTGTTGCACAACATTGTGAAACTGATGTTCAAAATCTGGACTTGATGCCACACAGCAAGTCGGTTCACCTGCAGCTGCTGTAGCTCCCAGCAGGGTTTTGTGCGGGTGCTTTGTGGGAGGAGGCTTGCTGGATGTCTCTTGTGCATCAGCAGAAATTGGTGGTGGTGGTGGCTCAGCTTTGTGGAGGCTGCTCCTCTTGGGGGGTGCAATGCAAAGGACTTCAGACCTGTGATTTAGCGCAGCCAGGGCTATTTCTAGGAAAAGGCTCCTTCTGTAGCATGCAGAAAATGGGAAATGATTCTCTGTAAGATCCAACTTCTGAGGACGAGCATTCAGCCAATATGTCCTAAGTGATACCACGGTGCAGTCTAGGATTAGTATTTTTGTGGGAGGCCATGGATTTGTGCTGGACACCTGCACGGGGCCCAACAGGCAAACAGTGTAGAATGTCATGACAATGAATTGGTTTCAGAAGCTCACGGGTCTTGATACCTGGTACATCTGCCAACAACTTGTCAGGTAGTGACAAACGGACTAGGCTGTAGCCAGTTCAGTTGTTCTCAATGATCAGCTCCTGTTTCCTTCCTTTCTTATTACAGTGCATTATGTGACACAGTTTTATACGTACTGGGATTACCCCCACCCCTCCCCAAACCCTCCTCCCATGGTGGATTCCTCCACCTTGCTGCATTGCCACTGTTCAAGTTCAGTTGAGATTCTTTCATTGCAAGCATATACCAAGCATAGAGTCCAGCATCTTATTGTCCAAATAAGTTCAACGGTTACTTGGGGAGACCATCTCTGGTCTGAAGGTAGAACCGGTAGAGTGTCATCCTGATCAATTAAAAGCCCCAACATAATATCAGCAACAATTTATAATGTTATGGAATTAGTGGACAGAGTATTGAGTAACCAATATGTTAAAACAAAAATACAAGTTCTTAACCACATGAGGTTGAGATAATATTACATTTTACAGGTACTATTTTTCATATTGATATCATTTCATCTTAAATTAAGGCAAACGTGGTATCTAACCTTTTGGGTTTGGCTCATTTCCCTTAGCATTATGGTTTCCAGTTGAGCCCATTTGGCCACAAAGAACTGCATTTTTTTTTAATTATTTATTATTTAACTTCATTAATTACATTGTATTATGTGACACAGTTACATAGATACTTGGGTTCTCCCTACCCCTCCCCAAACCCTCCCACCATGGTGGATTCCTCCACCTTGTTGCATAACCACAGCTCAAGTTCAGTTGAGAGTCCCCCATTGCAAGCGTATACCAAACATAGAGTCCAGCATCTTATTGTCCAGTCAAGTTCAATGGCTTCTTAGGTATACCCTCTCTGGTTTGAAGACAGAGCCAGCAGAGTATCATCCCAGTCAATTGAACTCCAACATACCATCAGCAAAAATTTACATCATTATGGAATTAATTGACATAGTAATGAGTAACCAATATGTTAAAAGTAAATGCGAGTTCCCAGCCACCTTCTGTGACCACCTCACCTATACTTCAATTTAGTTTATACACAACATATAACATTCAAAACATAACATGTTATGCATAACATCTTATCATCTTAAATTAAGGCAAACATGTGGTATTTAACCTTTTGGGATTGGCTCATTTCCCTTAGCATTATGGTTTCCAGTTTGGCCCATTTGGCCACAAAGAACTGCATTTTGTTTTTTTTAATAGCTGAGTAGTATTCCATGGAGTACGTGAACCATAGCTTTCTTATCCAATCCTCTGTTGATGGGCATTTTGGCTGCTTCCATGTTTTTGCAATTACTGATTGTGCTGCTATGAGCATAGGAGTGCATGTTGGTTTCTCATAAAACAAGTGTTCTGGATATATTCCTAGGAGTGCTATAGCTGGATCATACGGTATGTTGAATTTGAGTTGTTTGAATATTCTCCATACTGATTTCCATAGAGGCTGTACCAGCCTGCAGCCCCACCAGCAGTGGAGTAGGGTTCCCTTTTCCCCACAACCTCGCCAACAAGTGTTGTTGGTGCTTTTATTCATGTGGGCCAGTCTTACTGGCGTTAGGTGGTACCTCATTGATGTTTTAATTTGGATTTCCCTTATTGCCAGGGAACTTGAGCATTTTTTCATATGTTTATTTGCCATTTGGGTTTGTTCCTTTGTGAAGTGTTTGCCCATTTCCCGTGCCCATTTCTTGAGTGGCTTGTTTGTTTTGACATTTTGGTTGTTTTGTAGCTCTTTGTATATTCTGGAGATTAGCCCTCTATCACCTATGTCGTGCACGAAGATCTCCCATTCTGTGGGTTGCCTTTTTACTTTGTTGATTGTTTCTCTAGCTGTACAGAAGCTTCTTAGTTTGATGAGGTCCCAATTGTTTATTTTGATCTTGATTTCTACTGCATTTGGAGTCTTTTTTAGGAAGTGAGGGCCTACCCCTAAGTGTTCCAGTGTGTTTCCAACATTTTCTTCCAAAAGTTTGAAGGTTTCTGGATGTAGGTTTAGATCTGTTATCCATTTAGATCTGATCTTAGTGTATGGTGAGAGATGTGGATCTATTTTTTTGTTTCTGCAGGCTATCAACCAGTTGTCCCAACAGCATTTATTGAACAGACCTTCCCATTTGCCTGGATTGTCGTTTGTCTTTTTGTCAAAGATTATTTGGCTGTATCTGTGTGGGTTTCCTTCTGGTGTTTCTATTCTGCTCCATTGATCTTCCTCTCTATCTTTGTGCCAGTACCACGCTGTTTTGATAACCACTGCCCTATAGTATGTCCAGAGGTCCGGAACTGTGATTCCCCCTGCTAACTTCCTGTTCTTCAGGATGGTTCTAGCTATCCGTGGTTTTTTGTGCTTCCAGATGAACCTTTGGATCATTGTTTCCAGTTCCATGAAGAATGTTTTGGGCAATTTGATTGGAATTGCGTTGAATGTATATATTGCTTTTGGCAGTATAGACATTTTAATGATATTGATTTTACCTATCCAGGAGCATGGGATGTTATTCCATCTTTCTAGATCTTGTTCAATTTCTTTTTTAAGTAGTTTGTAGTTTTCTTCAAATAAGTCTCCTGCATTTTTGGTTAGATTTATTCCCAGATATTTCATACTTTTCTCTGTTATTTTGAATGGTATCTTGCTGGTTAAGTCTTTTTCCATCTTGGGGCTGTTCGCATACACTATGGCTGTTGATTTTTGTTCATTAATTTTGTACCCTGCCACTCTACCAAACTCTCGTACAAGTTCTAGCAGTCTCTGTATTGAGTCTCTTGGCTCTTCTACATAAAGAATCATATCATCTGCATATAGTGAGAGTTTGACTTCTTCGTTTCCCATTTGGATTCCTCTGATTTCTTTTTCTTGTCTTATGGCCTCAGCGAGTACCTCTAGGACTATGTTGAATAGTAGTGGAGAAAGTGGACATCCCTGTCTTGTTCCAGATCTCAGTGGGAAGGGTTCCAGCTTTTCTCCATTCAGTATGATGCTGGCGTTGGGTTTTTCATATATGGCTTTAATTATGTTGTGGATTTTTCCATCTATGCCTACCTTGGTTAGGGTTTTTAGTAGGAAGTGGTGTTGGATTTTTGTCGAAAGCTTTTTCTGCATCTATTGATACTATCATGTGATTCTTGTTTTTCAGTTTTTGGATGTAGTGTATCACATTTATGGATTTGCGAATGTTGAACCATCCCTGCATTCCAGGGATGAATCCTACTTGATCTGGATGAACGATCTGTCTGATGTGTTTTTGAATTCTGTTGGCTAGGATTTTGTTGAGAATCTTAGCATCAATGTTCATCAAAGAGATAGGTCTGTAGTTTTCCTTCTCTGTTAGTTCTCTGTCTGGTTTTGGGATTAAGGTAATGTTGGCTTCATAGAATGAGTTTGGAAGGGTTGCCTCTTTTTCTATTGTTTTGAAGAGTTTGTAGAGGATTGGGGTTAGTTCTGTTCGGAATGTTTTGTAGAATTCTGTAGTGAAGCCGTCTGGGCCTGGGCTTTTCTTTGTTGGGAGGTCTTTAATCACTGATTCAATCTCTACTTCAGTTATGGGTTTGTTCAGGTCGTTTGTTGCCTCTGGGCTAAGTTTTGGCAGGTGGTAGAAGTCTAAGAACTTTTCCATTTCTTGGTGATCTTCTGATTTGTTGGAGTACAGTGCTTTGTAGTAATTTCTAATTATGGCCTTAATGGATGCGGTGTCTGTTGTTATGTTGCCTTTTTCATCTTTGATGCCGTTAATTCTTGCCTTCTCTTGTTTTTTCTTTGTCAGTCGGGCCAGTGGGGTGTCTATCTTGTTTATCTTCTCAAAAAACCAGCTTTTTGATTCATTGATTTTGTGTATGGTTTTTTTTCTTTCTATCTGGTTGATTTCCTCCCTTGTTTTGATGATTTCTTGTTTCCTATTGTGTGTGGGGCTCTTCTGCTGTTGTTTTTCCAATTCCTGGAGGTGTGTGTTTAGTTCCTGTATTTGGCGCCTCTCTTGGGCCTTGACATGAGCTCCAATTGCGATGAGTTTACCCCGTAGCACTGCTTTGGCAGTGTCCCACAAATTTTGGAATGTTGTGTCAGAGTTTTCATTGGTTTCCATAAATTTTTTGATCTCATCTTTAATTTCTTCTCTGACCCATTGTTCGTTTAATAGCATATTGTTCAACCTCCAAGAGTTTCTGTATTTCCTGGTGCATTTTGAATTGCTAATTTCCAGCTTCATTCCATGGTGGTCTGAGAGGGTACATGGTATGATTCCTATCTTTTTGAAGTTATTTAGGTTTGCTTTGTGTCCTATCATGTGGTCGATCCTGGAGAAGGTGCCATGCACTGCTGAAAAAAATGTATAATCTGTGGCCTTAGGGTAAAAAATTCTGTAAATGTCAACCAAGTCCAGTTCTATTATTTGTATGAGCTCTGTTGTTTCTTTGTTGAGTTTTTGTTTTGTTGATCTGTCTATTGTTGTTAGTGGGGTGTTAAGATCACCCACTATTATTGTGTGCATATCTATGTCTCCCCTTAAGTCTGTGAGTAATTGCTTCATGTAGCTTGGTGCGTTTGAATTTGGTGCATATATGTTCACAATGGTAATTACTTCCTGATGGATCAGTCCCTTCACCAATATATAATGTCCTTCCCTGTCCTTTTTGATGTGTGTCAGATTGAAGTCCACATCATCTGAAATTAAGACAGCTACCCCGGCCTTTTTTTCTCGTCCATTGGCATGAAATATCTGTTTCCAACCTTTCACTTTCAGCTTCTTTGAATCTCTTCTGGTTAGATGTGTCTCTTGTAGGCAACAGATAGTTGGGTGCTGTTTGATAATCCATTCTGTTAATCTGTGCCTTTTGATTGGTGAGTTCAGGCCATTTGTGTTAAGAGTTAAAATTGAGAGGTTGTGATTTTGCCCTGCCATACTTGTTTTTGTGGGTGTTGATATCTGTGTAATTGCCCTTCCTTGTGTGGACTTTAGTGGGGAGATCTTCCTGTTTGCCATCTTTGTTTATGATTCACCTCCTTTTTTTCTGGATTTAGTGCATTTCTAAGGAGATTTTGTAGAGCTGGTTTTGTGCTGGCATATTCTTCTAATTTCTCTTTGCTGTGAAAGTATTTGATTTCGTTCTCAAATACGAATGAGATCTTTGCTGGGTACAATATTCTTGGTTGACAGTTGTTCTGATTCAGGATTTGGAAGATCTTTGTCCATTCTCTTCTTGCTTGTAAAGTCTCTTCAGAGAAGTCAGCAGTGATCCTGATTGGTTTTCCCCGGTATGTGATCTTTTCTCTGTTTCGTACTTGTCTTAGGATTCTTTTTTTGTCTTCATTGGAGTGGAACTTGAGCACCATATGTCTGGGTGAAGATCGCTTTGGGTCATATCTGCTGGGAGTCCTCTGACCGTCCTGGATTTGGGCTGGGTTCATGTTCCAAGTGTTTTGGAAGTTTTCCTGTATAATTTCGTCGAGCACCATTTGCATTCCAGACTCTTTTTCCGCTCCTTCAGGAAGGCCATTAATCCTAATATTGGATTTTCTGAGGTTGTCTTTCATTTCTTGTATGGTCTTATTGGCTTTGTTCAGACTCGTCTCCAGCTGTTTCATGAACTGGGTATGTTCGTTTTGTGTGTCTTCCATTTCAGAGATCCTCTCTTCTGCTGTATTTGTTCTGTTGGTTAGGCTCTCGATTTTGTGCTCTAAGTCAAGGATTTTACTTTTCATTTGTTGTATTTCTGTGACTATGTGGTTCTTGAATTCCTTGAAGTCCTCCCAATTCTTCTCATTGTCTCTGACATATTGTAACATTATTTTTTTGAATTCCTTGTCTGGTAGATCTTCTATGTCTTCATCTCGCATCTCCGAAATAGACATTGGCTTTTGATCCTTTATTGGTAGGGTGTTGGCTCTCTCATCTGGATCATTACCTTTTCTGGTATTTCTTCCCATTGTGTTAGTGCTTCTTTTTTGAGAGACCTAGGCACCAGTGTGCTGAGGGGTCTCCAAGCACTATCCTATAGAGATCGGAGTCTGCAGGCATGGAGTAGCAGGGTGTGGGAATTTTCAAGGCACTTTTGGTGCTTCTCCAGAACACTGGACCTCAGGGCGCCACTTCCAGGGCCCAGCGGATTCAAAGCGCACTCTCAGCTCGTCCCCTACAGGTATGCTACCACAGGGCGTGGGGGAGTGAAGGCACTCTCTGTGCGTGTCCCCTGTGCGCGGGATCACAGGGCTCGGAGGATTCTAGGTGCTTTCTCGGTGTGTCCCCAGTGCCAGGGACTGCAGGGCGTGGAGGTTCCAGGTGCTCTCTGGGAACGCCTCCTGCACGCGGGTCCGCAGTGCTCTCCTGGTTCGTCTCCCAAGCATGGGACTATAGGACGTGGGGTGTTCCAGGTGCTCTCTGGAAACGCCTCCTGCGCAGGCCCGCCCACCCCAGCGCTTGCAGGGGACCGACTGCCCCAGCGCTAGCACGGGACTGCCCAGCCCAGAGGCGTGCTTGGGTTCCTGTGGGATAGCACCGCCCAGCTGAGTGCCAGACCGCAAAGGCACAGGGGAGTATTCAGTGTGCCTTTTGCCTTTCTCCCAGACACAGTTTTGGCAGTTTCAAGGCACTCTCCCGGTGTCTCTAGACGCTGAAGTCTCGGGGGCGGGGAGGGACGGGGAGACGAGCACCAATTGTGTTCAGGCTCTGTGCATGCCCCTGGGGGGCCAACTCCCGAAGTCTCCAACCCACCACTGTCCCCACCCAACTCACTCAAACCTCAGGTTCTTGCAGTCTGCCTTTTCCTCTGGTGGGAACCCTCGCCGCGGGTGCGTCTCCCGGCTACTGCGTCCGTTGCTGGTCCCGGCGGGTGTAGGCGGGTGGAACCTGGAGGCTGAGGCGGTCCCGGCGGGGCTTGGCGACCAGGGTGGGCGGATGCTGGCGGGTCCCGGTGACTCAGGGTCCTGGTGTCCGCAGCGGGTGCAGGTCCTGGCGGGTCCTGGTGACCAGGGTGAGCAGATGCCAGCAGGTCCCGATCACCGCCGGTCCTCACGGCCACAGCGTCTGCGGGTCGGTCTGCGGCTTTCAGCGTCTGCACTCAAAGGTGACTCAGCAGGTCAGGAGCAGAAAGTCGTCTTCCCTGCCCTTTGTTTTGTTTTTCCCTGGTTGCTCTTCCGAGTTGTGTGGATTTTTGGTTCCACACTGTCCAGGGAACTTCACGTTCTTCTCCCTGTAGTTCTATGCTGCTCCACTTACGCTTTTGTCGCGTTCTAGCCCTCTCTGTCTGTGAGCTCTCTCACAGTCTTCCTCCTATGTCGGCCATCTTGCGAGTCTCCTGCATTTTGTTTTGTTTTGTTTTGTTTTTTGATAGCTGAGTAGTATTCCATGGAGTAGATGAACCATAGCTTTCTTATCCAGTCTTCTGCTGATGGGCATTTCGGTTCCTTCCATGTTTTTGCAATTACTGATTGTACTGCTATGAACGTAGGGGTGCATGTTGGTTTCTCGTGAAACAAATGTTTTGGATATATTCCTAGAAGTGCTATTGCTGGATCATAGGGTATGCAGATTTTGAGTTGTTTGAGTGTTCTGCATACTGATTTCCATAGTCTGTACCAACCTGCAACTAGGCTGTAGACAGTTCAGGTGTTCTTGATGACCAGGTCCTGTTTACATAAATGGTGTCTAATTGAGTTGGTTAGTGTTCTCAGCTGCTCTTGTTCTGGGAGCTGCCTGAGTTTCAAGGAACTCTGATTGCTTTTCACTGCTTGTATGATGTTGGCCCCTAGCAATGTTGTGTTTCCTGGGTGGGCAGTGTCAGTGCAGGAGGGCTGTGTGAGGTGAGCAAGGATAGGAAACCTCCCAGTGGTCCTCGGTAGAGGATGAATTCATCTGCTTTTATTATCGTTATTAGTCTGCAGGTGGAAAATTCCATATAGTGACTGATCTGTGTTGTTCAGGTTCCTGTTATGTGACCATGGAAAAGAGCTGCATGGTTTTATTTTGTGTTTAAGTCTTCTTTTGAAGAGAAAGTTTTTTTTTTAAAAAAAGATTATTTTATTGTAAAGTCAAATATCCAGAGAGGAGGAGAGACAGAGAGGGAGATCTTCCATCCAATGGTTCACTCCCCAAGTGAGCGCAACGGCCGATGCTATACTGATCCGAAGTCAGGAGCCAGGAACCTATTTCAGGGCTCCCACACGGGTGCAGAGTCCCAAATCTTTGGGGTATCCTCGACTGCTTTCCCAGGCCACAAGCAGGAAGCTGGATGGGAAGTGGAGTTGCCAGGATTAGAACCGGCGCCCATATGGGATCCCAGAGCACATTCAAGGCGAGGACTTTAGCTGCTAGGCCATGCCACCGGGCCCTTGAAGAGAAAGTTCTGTGGTTATTAATTGATCAGGATAATACATCATTTGAATTCGATTTGAAGAATAAATGTTTTGTGTATTAAGCCCAAGAGGAACATTACAAACGCAAGTTGTCCAAAGTGTGAAGATTTAACCATGAAAAGGTGACAGCTTGCATTTTTAGAAGTTTGATTATTGAACCTTTCTATCAAGTTGTTCTTGTCCATTTTTCCTTCTATCAACTGTGTTTTGAAGCAGAGTTGAATTTTTAGAATTTAGTGGAATTTCAAATTGAGCATGTGGAGTGCCTCCTTTTTGAGTATTGAGTCAGGTAACATTGTAGGAACTAATTATTAAGGCAAAACTACAAATTTCTGCGGAATTCTAATTCTTTGGATATTGGAACGTTTTTTCCTGTTTTGGGGGGGTTATTTATTTTATTACAAAGTCAAATATACAGAGAGGAGGAGAGATAGAGAGGAAGATCTGTTCGATGATTCACTCCCCAAGTGAGCCGCAACGGCCGATGCTGCACCAATCCAAATCCAGGAACCAGGAACCTCTAACCTCTTCTGGGTCTCCCACGCGGGTGCAGGGTCCCAATGCATTGAGCCATCCTTGACTGCTTTCCCAGGCCACAAGCAGGGAGCTGGATGGGAAGTGGAGCTGCTGGGATTAGAACTGGCGCCCATATGGGATCCTGGGACATTCAAGGTGAGAACTTTAGCCACTAGGCCAGGGTGCCGGGCTCACTTTTTTTTTTGCTTTTCAAAATAAGGGTGCCTTTGTTCTGTAAATCAAAGGAGTATAATACATTGAAAACCTAATCTTTGCAATTAGAAAACTGTATCATGAATTATGAAATCATTCTGATTGGATCATGGTGTGCTGAACTCATAACTGTTGTACATGGATGTTGATTCTCAGGGAGTTGTGACAGTTGCTCATCCTTTCTTTTTGATCCAGCTACTGGACAGTTTGCTGACCCTACAGCTATGAAGGTACTACTCACCATGAACGTGTTGATATATGGAAGTTGCGTTTGAAGCAAAATGTGGATGTAGAGGCAGAGGTAATTAAACTGAGCTTGGAAACTATTTTAGGTAAACTCTCGTGACCTGAAAAACTTAGATGTCAGATGAACTTTCATTCTTGATGTTTCTCTAGTGCTCTTGTGATTGAACACAGACTTTGACAGATGACAACTTGTTTGTGTGTGACCCCTGGGTAGTGTAGGCTTAGGCCTTGTAGAAGATACCAGTTGAGTTTCCTGCTCCTGTGGTAGAGGCACCTTGCTATTGGAAACCCTGTGGGGTTCACTCAATAATGTCCCGAGGGCAGTTGAGCACTGGGGAGTGTGGAGGTCCTGGCTAGGTGTTTCATGATAACTGTGCTTCTCTTCATTTTTCTTTTTGATTTAGCATTCATGTCATTTAATCTTTTCACTTAATGTGAGTCTTTGAAGAATTACAGTGCGTTTATGATTGTATTGTTTGTATATAGTATGAATTTCAACATTTTCAGAAGTGAAATGTATCCTACAGTGTTATTAAGCATACAGCAGTATCTCATCTCATTCTAGTACAATATATGGTAGCAAATTATTTAGAAAAATAATGGTAGACTAGCCAGAACGTTGCTGGTTGGATTAAAGAAAAAACTCGCTTTCTTCTCAGTGAGCTGAATAAGGACTTGTTCCTGAGGGTTAACTTTGTGGAACACTGGTTTTTTTACATGTCAATATTTTGAACATTGGTATTGAAAAGAAAACCCTTTTGTTTTTTTAAAGATTTATTTATTTCATTGGAAAGGCCGATATACAGAGATGAGGAAAGACAGAGAGGAATATCTTCCATCCGATGGTTCACTCCCAAAGTGATCACAAAGGCTGAAGCTGAGCCGATCCGAAGCTAGGAGCCAGGAGCTCTTCTGGGTCTCCCACACGGGTGCAGGGTCCAAAGGCTTTGGGCCGTCCTCGATTGCTTTCCCAGGCCACAAGCAGGGAGCTGGATGGGAAGCAGGGCTGCCGGGATCAGAACCGGCGCCCATATGGGATCCCGGCATGTTCACAGTGAGGACTGTAACCAGTATGCTATCACGCTGGGCCCAGAAAAGCCTTTTCTTAATATTTTTATTTTTTAACTAATTGTTCTGAATTGTCGTGCAGCCACTAAAAAGCCTGCGTTGGAGGGAGAAATAAGTCACTTTTGTTGAATTCGTTTGCCCAGAAACAAATTGAATTTTAAGCTAATACATGTGTTAATTACATGTTATTACTGTGGATATCTGTGAATGGTATGATACGGTTGTAATTTGGTTGATAGTGGTAATGTTTTAAAATCTTTCTTTATTTGAAAGGCCGAGTGAGCGAGACAGGGCCAGGCAGAGATAGAGGCTTGACGTGTGTCGGTCACTACTCCTATCCCTGCAGGACTGGGTCAAGCCACAGACAGGAACCTGGAAGTCCATCGGAGTCTGTCCCATGGGTTATAGCCACACAAGTACCTCAAGTGTCACCTGCTGAATCCAGGTGCATTGGTAGGAAGCTGAACTGGAGGTGTCTGGTAGGTGGGACTTTGCTGTAGGATGCAGGCATAGATCTGCAAGTTTAATTTTTTTTTAAGATTTATTTATTTTATTAGAAAGTCAAATATATAGAGAGGAGGAGAGACAGAGAGGAAGATCTTCCATCAAATGCTTCACTCCCCAAGTGAGCACAACGGCCAGTGCTGTGCCGATCCAAAGCAGGGAACCAGGAACCTCTTCCGGTTCTCCCACGCGGGTGCAGGGTCCCAAAGCTTTGGGCCATCCTCGACTGCTTTCCCAGGCCACAAGCAGGGAGCTGGATGGGAAGTGGAGCTGCTGGGATTAGAACCAGTGCCCATATGGGATGCCGGGGCGTTCAAGGTGAGGACTTCAGCCCCTAGGCCACTGCGCTGGGCCCCACATTTGCAAGTTTAATCTGCACAATTAGGCTTAGCATGTGGTAACAGTGTTTGTTTCTTTCTCTCTCTTTTTTAAATGAAAGAGTTATTTTGTGTCCTAGGCAGTAGCCTAGTTGCTGGAGTCCTTGCTTTGTCAGGATCATGTTCCCCATCTGGGTGTCATTTCACATCTCAGCTGTTCCACTTCCTGTCCGACTCCCTGCTTGTGACCTGGGAAAGTGGTGGACCCTGCACTCCTGTGGGAGACCTGGAGGAGCTCCTGGTTTCTGGCTTTGGATCAGCTCAGCTCCTGCCGTTGTGGCCACCTGGGTAGTGAACCAGCCAACAAAGGATCTTTCTCTCTCTCTCCTCTGTAAAACCTGACTTTCTCATGATGCTGGACTCTCTGATATTGTCCATGTCTACAGTGTCGGGAAACCCCTCAGTACCAGCATGATGGACTTATGACTGTTCACAATGGACCACCGATTGTAAAACTAGAGGGGAAATCAATGTTGGGGGGACGAGGAAGGGAACTTGGGGAGAGAGACAGGAATGTGCAGAGCCTGTGAAACTATAGCATCCAACAATAATGCAAAATGAAAAGAAAAGCTTTATTTTAGAAGGTATTATCTGTTTGCAAGGCAGAGTTGTAGCGGAAAAGATCGAGGGAAGAGGAAAAAGAGATGGATCTTCTGTCCACTGGTTCAGTCTCTCAGTGGCTGCCCCTGCTGGGGCTGGGTCAGGCTGTAGCCAGGAGCAGAGTCTCCCACATGAATACAGGGGTCCAAGTACTTGAGCCACCGTCTGCGTTTTCCCAGGCACACTATTGGACAGACTGATCCGAAGTGGGGCAGCTGTGACATGAACCTTCTGGGATGCTTTTGTCATAGGTTGTTGGCTTAACCTGCTCGACCAAGATGCCAGCCCTGTGTAGTCATTGTTTCTAAGTTGTATTGTTCTTGGATGTGAATGTAAGATTCCAACGTGTAGTGTAAGGTTTCTTTTCTGATAAAGAGAGGACAACTTTTAGTGTTCTGTAAATGGGAATGAAGCACTTTATTTGGTTAGTATTTGTTTGAGTTGAGGGAATGAAGTGAAATCCTCCGAATAGAATCTCATTTTTTTTAAAGATTTATTTATTTTTATTACAAAGTCAGATATACAGAGAGGAGGAGAGACAGAGAGGAAGATCTTCTGTCCGATGTTTCACTCCCCAAGTGAGCCACAATGGGCCGGTGCTGCGCCGATCCAAAGCCGGGAACCAGGAACCTCTTCCGGGTCTCCCACACGGGTGCAGGGTCCCAATGCATTGGGCCGTCCTCAACTGCTTTCCCAGGCCACAAGCAGGGAGCTGGATGGGAAGTGGAGCTGCCGGGATTAGAACCGGCACCCATATGGGATCCCGGGGCATTCAAGGCGAGGACTTTAGCCACTAGGCCACGCCGCCGGGCCTGAATCGCATTTTTTTTTGTTAGTTAATCCAGAAACTGCATAATGTACTGAAAAATTCAAATTCTTTTAGTTAATAAGGAAGCTGACTGCTTTTAAAGCCTCACATAGCCCACAGAATGAGAGAAGATCTTTGCGCACTACGTAAGTGATAGAGGGCTAATCTCCAGAATATACAAAGAACTACGAAACAGCCAAAACACCAAAACAAACAAGCCACTCAAGAAATGGGCACGGGAAATGGGCAAACACTTCACAAAGGAACAAACCCAAATGGCAAATAAACATGAAAAAATGCTCAAGTTCCCTGGCAATAAGGGAAATCCAAATTAAAACATCAGTGAGGTACCACCTAACGCCAGTAAGACTGGCCCACATGAATGAAAGCACCAACAACACTTGTTGGCGAGGTTGTGGGGAAAAGGGAACCCTACTCCACTGCTGGTGGGGCTGCAGGTTGGTACAGCCTCTATAAAATCAGTATGGAGAATATTCAAACAACTCAAATTCAACATACCGTATGATCCAGCTATAGCACTGCTAGGAATATATCCAGAACAATTGTTTTATGAGAAACCAACATGCACTCCTATGTTGATAGCAGCACAATCAGTAATTGCAAAAACATGGAAGCAGCCAAAATGCCCATCAACAGAGGATTGGTTCATCTACTCCATGGAATACTACTCAGCTATTAAACAAAACAAAATGCAGTTCTTTGTGGCCAAATGGGCCAAACTGGAAACCATAATGCTAAGGGAAATGAGCCAATCCCAAAAGGTTAAATACCACATGTTTGCCTTAATTTAATGTGATATGATGTTATGTAAAACATGTTATGTTTTGAATGTTATATGTTGTGTATAAACTAAATTGAAGTATAGGTGAGGTGGTCACAGAAGGTGGCTGGGAACTCGCATTTACTTTTAACATATTGGTTACTCATTACTATGTCAATTAATTCCATAATGATGTAAATTTTTGCTGATGGTATGTTGGAGCTTTTAATTGATCGGGATGATACTCTGCTGGCTCTGTCTTCAGACCAGAGAGGGTATACCTAAGAAGCCGTTGAACTTGACTGGACAATAAGAAGCTGGACTCTGTGTTTGGTATATGCTTGCAATGGGGGAATCTCAACTGAACTTGAGCTGTGGTTATGCAACAAGGTGGAGGAATCCACCATGGTGGAAGGGTTTGGGGAGGGGTGGGAGAATCCAAGTACCTATGAAACTGTGTCACATAATACAATGTAATTAATGAATTAAAAATTAAAAATGTCAAAAAAAATCCTCACATAAAAGTAATATGAAAAAGACACTGAGAAGTTATGTATTTTCTACCACATTTATTTAAAAATGTAAGCTCTAAAGTTTAATTATGAATTTAGTGACTCAGGCTGGTCCTATGAGATTAAGAGTGTGTGTGTGTGTGTGTGTTTAGAGATTGTGATCAGTGTGAGAGGCTCTGCAGGAGGGTGGTACAACTATCGATTTGGGATCAAACTGGATGCTGCTTTGCAAAAATGGATTTTGTTTTTTTTTGTCTTTGCGTTGAGCTCAAAGATAATTTATTAGCTACGTCTAGGTGGAGTGAAGCTGAATAGGCCAGGTGTTGTGTAAACTATCCCTGTTACCTAGAGAGCTGTGAAGTCTGTCAATAGCTAGATGAAACACTTTATGGAGAAGTTAATCTAAAGGTAAGTTTCTTATGCTCCAAACATTGAAATCCATACATAGATTTTGTTCCTAATATTCATTTCCTGTAAGCCTTTGACAAATACTTGGAAAGTTTTCCCACTAACCTCATTTAGAATTGCATTCTGTATTTTGTTTCTTTGTGTGGTTTTTACATTTTCTTTATTTTTTCTTGATTGAAATACAGAGCACCGGAGAGAGAAAGAGAAAGGTGAAGAGATCAAGAGGTGTCTTCCGTGTGCTTGTTCACTCCCCAAATTCCTGGAAGAGCCATCACTGCCTGAGGATAGAGCCTGGAGCTTGAAAGGCCTGTGGGTGTTGTGTGTGGGTGACAGGGACTCCAATCCCTGCAGCATCATGTGTTGCTTGTCAAGTATGAAAGGTTGAAGCTGGACTGGAAGTAGAAGCAGATCACAACCATATGGAGTTTTACGGGGTAAGTAAGTCCCACGCTTAGCTGAAGCTGCGATACTACCATGCTAGCCTCTGTTTTCTGATTGAAACCATAATGGGCAGATGGGATTTTTTTCAGCTATTGATTTCTTTTTATTGCAATGTCAGATATACTGAGAGGAGGCGAGACAGAGAGGAATATCTTCCGCCCAATGATTCACTCCCCAAGTGACTGCAATGGCTGGTGCTATGCCAGTCCAAAGCCTGGTCTTCCTGGTCTACCATGTGGGTGCAGGGTCCCAAGGATTTGTGCTGTCCTCGACTGCTTTCCCAGGCCACAAGCAGGGAGCTAGATGGGAAGTGGAGCTGCTAGGATTAGAACCAGTGCCAGTATGGGATCGTGGCGCGTTCAAGGTGAGGACTTTAGCCGCTAGTGCACTGCGCCAAGCCCGCTGATGGAATTTGTAAAAAAAAATAAAATGGAATAGGAAAAAAGAGATTTGTACATCAGGTAAAATTTGTAAGGACCATGGCTAAGGAGACCCACCCGCATGCAGCAGCCAAGGCTTCTTTTGGGTGCTGCATGAGGGTGAGGGTTCCAAAGGCGTTAGGCCTTCCACTACTGCTGTCCTGGTCAAGAAGCAGGAAGCTGGGTGGGAAATGGCAGATGGAGTAGCTAGGACTCGAAGTGGTGCCTGTATGGGATCCTGGCACACATAAGGGGAGGATTTATCCACTAGGACGTTGTGCCAGGACCAATGCTGAAATGCCTGCCTACCATTCCCCACCTTCCTATCCTTAAGCCATTGCTGTGGATTCATTGCAGTGTGTGGTACACATGGATGTTTTTAGAAGAGATTAATTTGAGGAGGCAGCAGTGTGGCCTGGCAGGCCAAGCCACCCGTGTGGCAAAGGTATTGTGGTGTGAAGTGGTTCTTGAGTGGCAGCAGCTCTAATTCCAAACCAGCTGTGTGGTGCTGTGCTGGAGAAAGCCTCAGAGTGTGGTTCCAGTCCTTGCACACCTGCACATGCGCAGGAGACTCAAAGGAAACTCCAGTTCCCTGGCTTCAGAGTGTCCCAGATCTGGGTGCTCTGGCCATCTGGGGAGTGATGCAACAGGTGAATGAAGATGTTTGTCTCTCCTACTTTCCCTGTGAACCTGCCTTTTGAATATGAAGGAGAAAAGCAAAACCAACACAATGTAGACCTTGGTAATGAGAAAATGATCCTTGTAGGAAAGGCAGAGTGACAGGGAGTGAAAGAGAGAGAGAGATGTGCCATGTGCTCGGTCAGTGTTGAAATGGCAGGCAGGGCAGGGCAGGGCGGGGTCTGTGCTGAGCCAGAGTGAAGTCAGGGCTCAGGAGGTTTGTCCAGGTCTCCCATGTGTTGAGCCAAGCGGCCAGGTACCTAGTTGATTTTTTTCCTACTTGCCCATACGAAGGAGCAGGGAGCTGGATTACAAGAGGAGCAGCTGGGACTAGACTCAGTGGCCATGTACGATGCTGGCCTGCAGGGAGATGTGTGCATGATGTATGGTGACACCGTGCTGGTCCCCAGGAAGTCCTCCTGTCTGTCCTCCCCTCTCCCCATCTCATGCCACACCCACCCTCAAGCAGAAATTGGTTGTGGAAGGTTCTAGGGAAACTCCTCCAAGCAGTTTCAGGATGTAAGAAACTTTATGAAAACCTTGTCAACCTAGTGTTGTGGACACTTTCTCAGTGTCCAATTGGTGTCTGGAAAGTACGTGGTGCTTCCGTTGGAACTCTTCTGGTGCTCGTCCTGCAGTCTGCTCTTGGCAGTTGTTTTCTTGCAATCTTCTTGTGTAGACTTCTGTGGTGAAGGGGTCAGCTTTCCTTCTCACTGCATGAGAGAGAGGTTCCAGTGCGTCTCTTTGTCTTGGGAAGCAGAGAGCTGCAATGGCCATTGTGTCTCTGCTGAGCCTGCCTCTTGAAGTGTTTGTGTATTGACGGCATGAGGCCGCCTGTGTCTGGGTCCTTTGTACTTCTTGTGTGGGTCAAACTAGCCTGTCCCAACCATTCCTCTGCTAGGAGAATGGTATGGGGTGAGCCAGGGCATCATCTTGTCTTTGTCATTGGTTTATTTTCTTGTGCACAATTGGTAAGTTGCAGTTGGCAGATGACATATGGCCAAGTCCAAATCTCTTCAAAATGTCCACTTGGACAGAGAGGAAACAGTTGACTCAGTAAACCTTGCCAGGTGTCCTGAGGAAACAAAGTCCGTGTTGATGATGCAGAAAGACAGCCTCACGTCAACGTCAGCTGCGTGAAGCATGTAAGAATTGTGTGTGTGGTTCAGTGGTCAACGAGTCATCCTCAGTCAGTGCTGAGGGTGGTCTTGCCGTGAGTGGTGGTATTTGAGGCGTGTGATTTGCATGTGCGATTGCTTGCTTGCTGGGTGAGTGAAGGGGATGGGGTTGGTGGAAAAGTGCCCGAGAGTTTGCAGGTGCTGGGCGCCTTCCTTTCCCGGCTTTCCCGCTTCTGTTTTATTATCCGCGTTGTAGTGGGCGCAGTTGGTGCTGAAGAGTTCCGATCCGATTGTGAATTGATCCAGTGTTTGGGGTAAGGTGTGTTGAGTGGCGGTGTGCTGGTTGTTGCGCAGCTCCCATGCCTGATAGCGTGCTTCCACGTCTGTGGAGAGACTTGTCAGCATGTGCTCTTCATATCCTTGCAGGTGCTTCCTCCACACGCCCTTGACAAGTCTCTCTGTGAAAAAGCTGCCAATGTCCTTTGCCTGTCCCAGGTAGTGGCCTAGCCTGGTGCCTAGGCCACGGATCCCCGAGGACATGGCTGTAGGTCGCTGAACTGGTCTGGAGCACTCAGAGAGCGTCCAGCTCAGTCGGACAGTCCCACAAAGTGTCACGAGAGCAGTGCATGCTGGGTCTTATATAGGCAGCTCACAATGGGCGTTGGTTAGCAACAAGCTGTTGCCTGGAGATGCCCGGAACTCGGGCATGGGCCTGGCCCTCCCCCTCAAAGCCCACTAGCTCTTTGGCCCTCTTGTGTAGTGCCAGACATAGTCCTCATCATAGCCCTGAAAGCCCCCGAATGAACCATCCTTCCCCTAGAGTGTGTGAGCATGCCGAGTTATGAACAGTACGGGGGCCTGTCCCTCCAGTGCTCCCCCTACACCTTCTGTGTTGTGATTCTTCCTGGCTTTGGAGCTGATTCCTGCATCCCCATCAGAGTGTAGCTTGTCACTGCTGTGTGCTCTGGGAGGCATTTGGTGATCGCTCAAGTGTCTGAACTCCTGCCACATTGGTAGCAGCACAGGTTAGAGTTCCTGTCTCCTGGCTTCTGCCTGCCGTGTGTGGGCTGTGGCAGGCTTTGGGAGAGTGAGGCCTTAGCCCATGCCAGTTGGTGCTGTCTCTCTCTACTGTGTCATTGAGACAAGTAAAAGTAATGAAAACAACAACCAAAGAGAAATGAAATACAAATGAAGCCTGACTTGTATGCACTCTTGAGAATACTCAGTTTGCATGAGCTTTTTGAATATTGTGTGTGTGTGTGTGTGTGTGTGAGAGAGAGAGAGAGAGCGCGCAAGAGAGAGAGAGAGAGAGAGAGAGAGAGAGAACACGTTACATATTACTGAAATGAGTTGCAGAACCAGTGTGTTTGGGAGGAGACTTGTGTCCTCATGAGTCAGATTGGCACCTGTGATACAGGCATCCCTTCTGGCTGTTGCACTATTGACACAGATCCCTCTTGATGCACTTGGGAAAGCACTGGTTGGTGGCCCATGTCCTTGGATCTCTGCTATGCATGTGAGACAGCAGAGGAAGCTCCTGGCTCCTGGCTCCTGGCTCCTGCACCCTGGCTCCTGGCTCGGATCATCCCCAGCCCCTGTCACCATCTGCGGAGTCTCCCCATCTGGGGAGAAACTCAATTCTCTCTGTCTCTTCCTCTCTCTCCAACTCTGCCTTTTCAAGAAATCCAAAGAAACTCCAAAGAAGAGGAAGAATGAGCCTGGTTGGTTGAGGGGCCAACGAATCCTGTTTGGCTTTCCTGTGCTCCGCATGCAGGTGTCACTTTATTGCCTGCTATTGGGGGAGCAACCAAGGGAGACTGCTGGAGGAACAAAGCAACTCCAGTCCTCTTGAACCTTGTCTCTCTCTGCTGCTCAGCTTGTAGCTCTTCAGAGCGTAGATATCTTGTCAGCGATTTTGAATATTTGGTCAACCATGAAGAAGTTTGTTTTGAGCATTGGACTAAAAGAATATGCCGTTACAAATAGATGTGCATGTACATGTTTGTCATGTCATTTCATTGGTAAGTCTCTTGATTGAAAGCTTTGACCGTGGGTTTAGAGATTACCCTTGAATGATCATCTTGTTGTGTTAGAAGGAACTTGTGTTTGGCAAGTAGGTGTTTGTTTTCGAATGGTGTGTTTCACGGGCACCGGTGAAGATTTCATGTGATCATTCCAAGAATTGACCTCTTTCCTCTGCTTGAAACACCATTCTTTTCTCCACCCATTCTTTTCTCTGGTGACAGAAATGCAGGCGTGGGGTACAGCAGGCCTGCCCCCCAGCACAGCCCATGTTCTCTGGGATAGTGGTGCTAAGAACCTCTCCCCGGAGATGCCATGTTGGCTAGCTGCAGCAAGGGCAATCCTAGCCTTAGTGTGCTCTCTGTGCTTGCGTCATTTCCTTGTGTCAGAACACAGTCCTCTGACTCAGGATGGTGTCATAGGAAGGCGCTTTGTCAAGTGAGAATTTCATTCACCTCCAAGACCTTTGTGGTTTTGGACTCTGTGGGTCTAGCGGCTTTGTAGTGAGTCTGATTTTCAGCTGTGGGTCACGTTGGAGTCCGTTTGTCTACTGATGGTGTAGAGTTGCTGCTCTCTTCATCCACGTCCATCTTGGGCATTTACATACTCAAATGGAGCCGAGTGATGTAGCGCCATTGGGAAGAGCATTCCTTGGAGTAAGCACAGGGCTTGGGGTTTCCACCACAGTGATGCCTGCCTTCCAGATTGGAGTGCTTGTTTTGAGTGCCAGTGACTCTGCTTCGGATCCAGTTTCCTGAGGGTGTCTATGCCATGGGAGGCAGCAGAGGGTGGTTCTGGTGGGTGTGACCTTGCCGCGCATGGTTTCAACCTGGTCCATGCCTGCCTAGTGCAGGCTTTTGGGAGTGATACGGGAGGTAGAAGATCTCTGTGTCTGTCTCTGCTTTTCCAGTGTCAACTGGGGGAACACAAAGCAGAAAGACCACTTGTTGGTGTCGACCTGGAGATGAGTAGCGTGCAGTTGGGTCTCTCTTTCTGTTGTATTTGAATGCTTGTGAAAATTGGAATAGGTATTAGGGTTAGGTTTAAGGAGCTTATCTTTTTTTCTACAGATGTCTTTAATTTTGTTGGGAAGGCAGATGGTCAGAAAGGCGGAGAGTCAGAAAGATCTTCCCTTTGCTGGTTCTCTCCCCAGATGCAACAGCTGGAGCTGAGCCGATGGGGATCCAGGAGCCAGGAACTTCCTCACGGCCTCCCCCGTGGGTAGAGGTTCCCAACACTTTGGGCCATCCTTGACTGCTTTCCCAGGTCATCAGCTGGAAGCTGGATGGGCAGTGGAGCCTCTGGACATGGACTGGCACCCATTTGGAATGCCAGCACTGCAAGACTGAGGATAGCTTCTTGAGTTTTCACACCAGCCCCTAGAGTATTTTTTTCCAATGCAGCATTTTTTGAATGCTAAAGGAAAACAAAAGCCAAATGCGCTTGCCCTAGAACCGTATGATGTATGCTTGGTATGAACATGGATAAAGCAAGAGTGTGCCCTAGACACAGGTCATGAATACAGTGTGATACATATGCATGAGTGTAATTTCCATTAATGGGGAAGGCAAGTGGGAAGAAGGGCATCCTGGGAATGTTGTATCCACTCCAGCCCAGGTTTTGCCAGTTCTAGAGTAGTGGAGGTAGTCAGTTGATCCTTTCCCTCTGCTGAGAAGCTGAAGCAGTAATAGTTCTTGCAGCAGGTGTAGAGTGACCAGGAAGACCCTGTTGCTCAAGATGAGGCTAGTGACATAGTTACCGTGGGCTCTACCCCCAGGGCTTCAGCAATCAGCCTACAGCTTGCACACACAGAATCTCTAGTGCTGGGCACTGGGTTCTTCCTCGTGAGCATCACAAGCATGATCCGTGTGAGGGGAATAGCCGGTATGCTCTGGGAGGCTAGCTGTAGTGCTTTCTGGGGCACAGCCTCACTATGATGCCAAACTTTTCAGGCACAGACAAGTGAAGAGCAGTTGAGCCCAACAGCATTCAGGGCTCTGGTCTTCCCCAATGGGTCCTCCATCAGTGACTAGCGTAGACACATGTGTGTGGCTCCAGATATGGAATTAGCTCCATGTTCAGAGAACTGACCCAGGAACAGAGGTTGGCCCTGGTGAGGGCAAGAGAGCTCCCAGACATGTGGGCCAGGTGTTGCAGGGAAGCATGGTCAGGAGTCGAATGCCCTCAAGGGGATAAAGGGTTCTGAGTCCCTGTTGGGCCCTCACCAGGGTTACTGGTCCTGCTCAGAGTTCTGGGAGGGCTGAGGGGCGCTCAGGTGACAGTCCTTGCAAACGTGTAGCACATGGCCCAGGCCCATGGCCAGGGTCTTAGCCTCATCGAGGCCCTTGAGGTGACATGCAGGGCCCTGCCCTTCTGAGCAGCTGGCCTAGTGGGAAGAGCTTGTGGGTGGGGAAGAGCCACCTTGGTCTTGAGGCCTGCTCAGAATGCTGGGTGCCACTCTGTGTGCCTGAAGGCCTGGCGCTGGGGCTCTGCAGCTATTAGGAGAGTGGCGCTCCTGGCGCAGCCCACAAAGCCCTCGCCCGACCCCGTGCTTGGAGCCCCTGTGGCCCTCAGACCTGTAGGTGGGCCCACGGAAGACATCTGCCACCATAGAGCATTACTCATGACTTTGGAGTAAGGTGGTCCCGGTGTGCTTGCATGAAATTAGGATTCTCATTTCTACTTTTGTGTGTCTCAAATGATTGAGCTTGGAGTGATTATATATGACTCACTGAGCACTGTTTTTTCATGATTTCTTTCTTTTTGTAGGAAAGTCAGATATACAGAGAGGAGGAGAGTCAGAGAGGAAGATCTCTGTCCGCTAATTCACTCACCAAGTGGCTACAGTGGCAGAAACCGAGCCAATCAGGAGCCGGGAGCCTCCTCCAGCCCTGTGCATGCAGGTCTGCAAGGCCCTGGGCCATCTTTGCTTTCGCAAGCCACAAGCAGAGAGCTGGATGGGACTGTTACCAGCGCCCATTTGGGATCCCTGCATGTGCAAGGCGAGGCCTTAAGCCGCTAGGCTACCGTGCCGGGACCATTACCCATAGAACACTTTCTAAAATGCCTGTGATCATATATTAGCCAAAATACAACAAATTATGAATGCTTTGGTTTATGCTGGTGAGATTCTAGATGACTTCTCTTGTCCAATGTCATGCTAGTCCTAAACAAGTAATACAAACCACTCACAGTATATTGGAAAAGGTTTTGGTGTGTGTGAGATTTTTGTCCGTTGGGTGTTTGCGAATTGTGAGTCCTTGCAAGGGAAGAAATGAATGAAGAAGTTGCAGAAGAATGTTGTCTTCCAATGGAGTGAGCTGTGCCTATTTTCCTTTGCTCTTCCAGGTGGCCCTTGAGTCTTGCAGCTCTCTCTACAGCGACCATGTGTGAAGTGGAGATGCTGCTTAGGTGCACAAGGGGGTAGGTACCTCCTGTTTCAAGTGGGTGACCTTGTATAAGTTGGCTATGCTTCAGTGACAATGTAACCTGTACCACAGGACATGGTAAATGGCCTGAAGCAATGCTTCTGGTAGGTTTAGGCAAAGTTGTGTGGAGGCGGGCAGGATGGCAGAGTAAGTGAACCCTCTCCCTGCAATGCCAGCATTCTCTTGGGCACCGACTGGATTTCTGGCTCCTCCTCTTGCAGTCTAGCTCCCAGCTTGTGTAAATGCCACAGCTTGTGAAGCAGTGGAGGATCACGCCCGTCCTTGGGCCACTGTGCCCACATGAGCCACCCAGAAGGTGTCGCTGGCCTCGGCCTGACCCATTCCCGGCCGTTGCCGCCATTTGGGTAGTGAGGCAGCAGGAGCTAGTTCTGCGTTGTTCCTTCTCTCCCTGTTAAACCTGCCTTTCAGATCAAAGGAGACAGATGCTTGAAAGAATAGGAGTTAGGGTAGGAATTTTATTTTTGCTTATGTGGATTTTTCTTGTTAATATTTAACCAATTTGTTGATTGTTCTTTGAAAGGCAGCTCAGGTTGGCAGAGAGCAGGAGAGAGAGTCCTTGCATGTGCCGATTTACTCGCCAAATGGCTGCGACGGCCTGGAGCCAGGGTCTCGTGCGTGGTGAGTCTGGGGAGGTTGAGAAAGGGCTGTACATTCATGGGTTTGGAGAGAGCTCTTAGTGAGGAAGAAGTTCATGTTCTGTGGCAGCAAAGGCTCTCCTGGTGGCTAATCCTGCGGTGAGACCGACTCTGCTTTTGCAGCTTGCAGCCGTGCTAGACAACTGGGACGCTGCTGCTTTGGGGACCCAACTGGCCGTGACCTCAGAATGAGTGAGAGCAGAACAGAGTGGGCCACTTCAGAGAAGTTTTGTTGGCAGTGAGCTGTGGTGCCAGTTTGAATGGAGACAGTTCCGTGGATTCCCTGAGGGCTCCTGAGCAGTTAGCCCGAGCCCTCCTGGCAGGCCCAGTAACCCTCGTTGCTCTGGCCAGCAGAGCCAGTAACGTGGACACGGAGAGGGTCTGGGGATGAAGAACCGACAGGAGACCAGTGATGGTAGAAGTCAGTGGAAGGATCTGCCTCTCTGTCTAGGGCAAAGGTCAGCCAGAGTCTTCACTCTAGGGCTACAAAATGGGATGTGGCCACTGCTTGCATGGGGCAGACCATGCATGGCTCTCAGGAGCAGCTCCCTTCTCATGTGGCCTTTCCATTGACATATTGATACACTCTTCCATCCATCACCTTAACTATGTGGGTGTTCTTCTGTCACTTGGACAAGCAAAACCACTATTTATTTATGTGTGTATTTTGGAAGGCAGCCCTCCTCTGCACTCACATCTGTGGCCCAAAAAAACATGGGTAGAGGCTGGCACAGTGGTCGCTGCAACAGACGGACCCTCTGCCTGCCAGTGCCAGCACACCACATGGGTTAGAGGCTGGCACAGTGGTCGCTGTAACAAACTAACCCTCTGCCTGCCAGTGCCCGCACACCACACAGGATGCTGCTCCAATACCGGACCCAGCACCCTGCTTGTAACCTATGAATGCAGTGTGGGTTGGATCTAGTCCTTGAGCCTCTGTGCACCCACATGGCAGAATTGGGAGCAGTTCCTGGCTGCCAGCTTCAGACTGCAGCCATTTAGGGAGGGAGTGAATTACTGGATGTGTTCTCTCTCTCTCTCTGTTACTCAGACTTTCCAACTACAACAAATAAATTGCTAAATAAACAAATGAAGCAAAAGCATTGTTAGAAAGCCTCACAGTGAGAACTGAGCCTGCAGAGTCTCCATTTGCAGGCAGCTGGAGTTGTCAGCTGCAACCAGGAATCCAACGTGGGGACTCCTTTTGCCACATTGGCACGTGGGTCATCCTTTTTTTTTAAGATTGATTTATTTTTATTACAAAGTCAGATATACAGAGAGGAGGGGAGACGGAGAGGAAGATCTTCTGTCCGATGATTCAATCCCCAACTGAGCACAATGGCCGGTGCTGTGCCGATCCGAAGCCGGAAACCAGGAACCTCTTCCAGGTCTCCCACGTGGGTGCAGGGTCCCAAAGCATTGGGTCGTCCTCGACTGCTTTCCCACACACAAGCAGGGAGCTGGATGGGAAATGGAGCCACTGGGATTAGAACCGGCGCCCATATGGGATCCCAGCGTGTTCAAGGTGAGGACTTTAGCTGCTAGGCCATGCCGGCGGGCCCACGTGAGTCATCTTAATGACTAGTCAAAAAGGAAATCCCACTATCACTCTGTTTCAGTATAGTAGAGGTTTTACATCTCTGTTGGAAAGACAGAGATGCGGACAGGGAGGGGAAGTGTAGGAAGGAGGTAGGGGAGCAAATGCCAGCCAGCCTTGTGGGGCAGGTGGTTAAGCTGGATCTGGATCAGATCAAGAGTAGAAATTTCATTTTATAAATATAAAGTATATCCATATTACACATGATCAAAACAATAGAAGGAAGTTTTAGTGACTGTTGAAAATGATGAAGAAAATATATACTCTATCTTAGGAAGTTGGTAATACATTATAAGCATCTAAGATCAACATATACTGGCCAGACACATAATAATGGACAGTGACAGCAGGCAGAAGCATTGATGGCCGCTATTCAAAATCACTTTCACTTTGTTCAAGACATTATCTTCTGATGCCCAACTTCTATTTGTATGAATTTAATCTATTAACCTTTCAAAATGCAGTTAAAAGCAGATGCACATACACAGGGCTTTAAACATGAGGGAATATTAATTGTCATTAAAAAGTGCCACCCTGATTGTCATTCCTGTTTCTGGCTTCTTTTTTTTTTTTCTTTGAAATGTAATCACATTTTTTAATATTATTATTTTTAATTCATTAATTACATTGTATTATGTGACACAGTTTCATAGGTACTTGGATTCTCCCCACCCCTCCCCAAACCCTCCCACCATGGTGGATTCCTCCACCTTGTTGCATAGCCACAGTTCAAGTTCAGTTGAGATTCCCCCATTGCAAGCATATACCAAACATAGAGTCCAGCATCTTATTGTCCAGTCAAGTTCAACGGCTTCTTAGGTAGACCCTCTCTGGTTTGAAGACAGAGCCAGCAGAGTATCATCCCTGTTTCTGGCTTCTAAATCTTTCACAAACTTTACTTGGAGCAAGAACATCCAAATTTGATCTTGCTGTATGCATTTGTGCTGATACGAACGAGCATATATTTTAAGTAAGAGCAATGACACCTGGGACCTCTCATAGAGATTTTATTATTAAATTAATTAATTTAATTAATATAGTGCTTAATTAAAACTCAGTTCATATTGTTGTGAAACAGGGTCAAACATGACATTTCTTTAATGGCAAAAAAAAAATAAGTTAAAGAGCATAATTTCAAGATGTCAATGATGGAAAACAGCAAAAAGGAATAGGAACAATGATTTGCTGAAAGCCAGAAAGATATCAAACATCACAGGAAAAAAAAATCCACAGCATGAAACTGGACAAGGAGTAAAATACTTCCGAGTAAAAACACAACTTTAGTAAAATGGACTCAAAATAGAAACAGTTTGCACAGAAAAGCTGGGAGTGATGCTTGCGGCTGACTCAAAGAAAAGCCCCCTCTACCACAGGGATTTGTACATTGATTTATGAAAGTGAAGGCACATAAAATAAAAGAGGGTGGTTTTCTTTCATTGGCATTCTGGTATGGTATCCAACCCGCCACAGGTCAGGCCTTTGCTCTGATGCAGGCAGACAGTTGACAGTACGTCCCCCAACCCACCCAAACATACTCCAGCTTCAACAGCAAAAAACCACACGCAGTTGACTGCCTGTTAGGCTGGTCTGTGTGTAAAGAAGCTTTAAATGCTGATTGCTCCTGGTGTTCTTCCCTAAAATGTATTTATTTGAAAGGAAGAGGGACAGACTGGGAGAGTGGAAGGATGAATCTCTGAACACCCACAGCAGTCAGCTCTGGCCGGGCTGAAGCTTGGGGCCAGAGGTACAGGGAGCCAATTCTGCATCTCCAGGAGCACTGGCAAGGGCAGTGGGGTGTGAGATGATGACAACACACAGGGTGACCACGTGTGGTGGCAGCTTCTAGCCAGAGGACCAAGGCGTCTGGGATCTGCACTGCAGGGGCCAAGGTGAAATGCAGGTGCCAAGCAATGTGCTCCCCAAGAACCTCGAATGAGGAAGGTTGCAGGGCTGAGGCTGAAGATTGAGTGCGACTTGGGTGCCAAGGGAATTTGCACAGGCAGGGTCAGCCTCTGTGTGTCAGCAGCTGCCAGGTGGAAGTCAGGAGTAACCACGAGTCAGGTAAAGTGCTCCACTTCCATCACATCTGCCAATCATGAGGCAACTCCTGACCCTCCTCCTGCTAGAGTAGCTCCCAGCAGACAACTGAAAAAAAGACTCAGAAACTCCTGATGCATTACCAAGGGTCACGATGGTACAAATCTCGTTACACAATGCCAAGGCTGATGATACAGTAGCAAAGCTCATAATACAGTAGCAACCAGCTTGGCAGCATCGCAAAGCTCAGGATAATACCAAAGCTCACGACAAAATCCCATAGCTCATAATGCAACATCAAGGCTCATGACAGAATAGCAATACTAAAACTCATGATGCAATCTGAAAGCTCACGCTGCAATATCAAAGTCCATGATGGGATACCACAGTTCATGAGGCAGTAACCTGGGCATCAAAATGTCAGCCAGAAGCCACTCAGTGCATCAAAGGTCAGGGAGAGCTCAGACTGAATGTCTCAACGCAAAGACCACACAGATGTTAGAATGATCTGATACTCTGCTGACTCTGCCCTCAGACCAGAGAGGGTCTACCCAATAAGTAGTTGGACTTGACTGGACTATAAGATGTTGGACTCTATGCTTGGCATATACTTGCAGGGAGGGAATTTCAACTGAACTTGAACTGTGGTTATGCAACAAGGTGGAGGAACCCACTATGGGGGACGGTGGAGGGAGAATCCCAGATTCTATGTAATTACAACACAATGTAATTAATGAATAAATTTAATTTAAAAAAAAGAGAATGATCTGACAAAGGTTTTTAAGGCTTATATCACACAAATGCTACAGAAACAGTTTCTAAATGTAAAAAAAAATCAATGGAAACTCCAGAACTGGAAAAAATACAGCAGCTGAATTAAAAAACTCAGAATTTGGCTTCAGAGGAATAAAGGGGACAGAGGAAAAATGAGGAGTCTGCAAAATTGTCCCAACCTGCAGGACACGAGGCTCAAACCCTGAGGGTGGACTGGGAATACCGGGCTGCTGGCCCAAGAAACACACGGACACTTGTACTTGGTGGAAAAGAGTGCCTCTCTCTTTATTTTTACTCCTCATATATATACCTTCTTCTCTAGGGGAGGGGGAGAAAGGGAGGGGTTTCCTGGGAGTAATTATCTTCACTGAAGCAGGGAAGGAACTAATCAGCTATATTGAAGCAGGGGAGGAACTAATTATTTGAACAGGAACAAGGGTGGAGGTTCTATTCTGCTTGCTCTACAGAGGATGTTTTGGCCTAATATCCTGCTTGCTGCAGCCCTGCCTGCAGGCTTTTGCAATGCAACAGGCTGTCAGGTAGGCCAAGTCTAAGGCCCATAAGTCTGTGGCTCCTAACACAAAATAGCAATAGAAATCACACAGTCTGAACAGCAGAAATACATTAAGCAACTAGAGCGCTTGGGCCTTCGGGGCTATGGCCAAAGAGCTAACATTTATGTTACCAGAGTTCTGTGAAGAAAACAGAATGAAGCAGTGTTTGTTTTTTTTTTTTTTTTTTTAAAGCATTCAGTGACACACTGGATGGAATATTTCCAATTATGATGACAGACACAAATCTTCAGGGTCAAAAAGCCTAACAAAGCCAAACAGAACAGAGATCCACACTAAAACACATTGCAGTCATATTTCTTTCTTTTTTAAGATTTATTTATTTTTATTGGAAAGTCTGATATACAGAGAGAAGAGACAGAAAGGAAGATCTTCCATCTGACGATTTACTCCCCAAGTGGCCACAACAGTCGGAGCCGCGCTGATCTGAAGCCAGGAGCCAGGAGTTTCCTCTGGGTCTCCCACACGGGTGCAGGGTCCCAAGACTTTGGTCTGTCCTCGACTGCTTTCCCAGGCAAGAAGCAGGGAGCTGGATGGGAAGTGGAGCTGCCGGAACTAGAACCGGCGCCCATATGGGATCCCAGCATGTTCAAGGCGAGGACTTCAGGCTCTAGTAGTTGGGCCCAGTCATATTTCTTTTTTTTTTTCCTCCCCTTGGTCATGGGATATAGCTATCCCAAGTATAGTCTTTTCTTAAAAATTATTTTATGATACAGTTCTTTAGGACTTGGGATTTCTCCTACCTCCACCCCAGGTCCCCTCCTCACCTCTGAGTTCCCCTATATTAATTACTATAGTGTAATTCTTCATAAACAGTCATATGTCCATCATTGAGGACATATCATGTGAATATTAACCAGAAGATAGTGCAAACATACTAAGGTTAAGCCAACTCCTGATCACAGAAATTACCAGGTGCAACAAGGACACCATACAGTCAACAAAGGGCAATGGACTCCCAAATCAGACAGCACAAAAAGGAAAATTACAACCCAACATCACTCAGGGATCTAAGGGAGAAACTCTGTAACAACATAGTGTAAATTCAAATGTGCTTCAGCATTAGATGCAGCAGTAATTATAAACAGTGATTGGGGGCAGAGGGCAGTCCTGCGTGCAAGTTAGTCTGGCTTTCCAAAGCCAGTTCATGTAATTCAAACACCCAAGCTGACAGGAGAAAGACCACAGGGTCCATCAACTCACGCAGAAGCTCACTGGACAAGTTCAACACATGCTCACTCAACAATTCCCAGAAAAGAGGTACAAGAAGGCAGTGTGGCCACATAAGAAGGGAACCTCCTCAGCTTGATGAGAACATCTAACTCCCCAAACCCAAAGAAACCAGCAAACTGTAAGGCCAGCCTCACACTAAGACTAAATGCAGCACAGGTGGGCACAGTAAACGTCCTGCCCTGTCCTCACCGCGTTGGCAGGTGCCACCGTGGGGACTGGCGATCTACAAACACTTGCATAACCCATAGAGTCTTTGAAGGTTTGATAAGCATGAGGACACCAAGTGCCAGAATCTACAGGATATAATTAAATCAGCCACTGGGGCAATGTATGACGTCACATAACACAGTAAAATTGAAGGAACAACATAAAATATCCAGAGGGAGGAGCCAGTGTTGCATCTACTCGAAGCTGAAACAGAATGTTAGATTCGCCAGTGACAATCACAACAAAGTTAATACAAATGAGAGGCAAGGCAACGGACCAACGGACTGGCTGGACAGCCAGCTGACCGGGACCAACACCCTTTACTGGAGTGTGGCCCCAAATGGCACATTTACAGGGTTTTTATAGGGGCAGTTTACAACAGCTCCAAAGGCGCTGTTTACAATAGCTTGAAGGCCATGCGTTCGCTGCCTATCTCGGCTGGGCAGCCCCGGCCTGATCCTTCTCTGGTCCAGTAATTAAGGTAACTGGACTCCTGCCTTGAAGCCACCTGTGAGATAACAGGCTCCAGCCTGTGGGTTAATTAGGCTGGGGCCTTGATTTATGGGGATTGAGGGCCATTAGCACTAAAGGTCACATAGGCCTTTAGGCCTTCAAGCTCACACAGTTTCTTAGCCAAGCGAACAGCAGAATTTGCAAAAATCAAAAGCATTGCAGTTAGCAATGAGCCATGTTGACTCCATTTTGATTTCAACCCTACACCAGAAAAGCAACAACAAAGTAAAGCAAAACAAAATACGAGGGAAAAACTAAAGGTAAAATTTCAAAGCAATGGTTTGAAAATAAAACGAGAGGAGGCACAGCACTGGGGTGAAGTAGGCAAAGGGGCCCGCTCTGTGGCACTGGCCCCCCACAGGGGCTGATCTGAGTACTGGCTGCTCCACATCCAACTCAGCTCTGCTAATGGCCTGGGAGTAGCAGGGGGTGGCCGAGGTCCTTGGCCTCTGCATCCACCTGGGACACCTGACGGAGCTCCTGGCTCCTGGCTTTGGTGTGGCCCAGCCCTGAACATTGTGGTCATTTGGAGAGTAAAGCAGTAAATGGAAGAGCTCTCAATGTGTGTTCTGCCTTTCAAATAATAATAATAATAAAAAGACGTCAATAATCTAATTTTTTAATTTGAAAAATAAAGATTGACAGTGATGAGCTGTGTAGTGGTTCACTTCCTACAGGCCACAATGGCTGGCATTGAGTCAGTCTAAAGCCAGCAGCCAGGAGCTTCTTCCAGGTTTTCCATGTGGGTGCAGGGTCCCAAGCATCTGAGCCATTCTCTGCTGCTTTCCAGGCCATGCGGAGAGCTGGATTAGAGGTGGAGCAGCTGAAACATGAACTGGCACTTATACAAGATGCTGGCACTTGCAGGTGGAGGACCTACTGTGACTGCCACAATAAAATGAAAACTTAAAAACTGTGGTACCGCTAAGTATATTAAAATGCTTTTATGAAAAGGAAAAGAAAAAAAACCTCACTAGCTAAATAAATCAAGAAAAGGGGGACTCGGCACGGTAGCCTAGTGGCTGAAGTCCTTGTCTGGCATGAGCCGGGATCCCGTATGGGTGCCGGTTCTAATCCCAGCAGCCCCGCTTCCCATCCAACTCCCTGCTTGTGATCTGGGAAAGCAGTTGAGTATGGCCCAAAGCCTTGGGACCCTGTACCTGCATGGGAGACCCAAAACAATCTCCTGGCTCCTGGTTTTGGATCAGCTTGGTTCCTGCCTTTGTGGTCGCTTGAGGAGTGAATCAACGGACAGAAGATCTTCCTCTCTGTCTCTTCTCCTCTCTGTAAATCCGACTTTCCAATAAAATAAGTCATTTTTTTAAAAGAAAAGCTACCGTTTAAAAGCAGAAAAAGTAAAAAGTAAAATAATATATAACTATGTAAAAAAATATTGTATCAAAGGAAAACAAAAAAACCCACAAACTTAAGCCACTTGTTTTTGTCTGTAAATGAATTAGAAGATCTAGATCAAATAGTTTTATTTATTTTTTTTTAAATTATTTTTATTGCAAAGTCAGCTATACAGAGAGGAGGAGAGACAGGAAGATCTTCCATCCAATGATTCACTCCTCAAGCGACCACAACAGCCGGAGCTGCGCTGATTTGAAGCCTGCACACGGGTGTAGGGTCTCAAGGCTTTGGGCCATCCTCAACTGCTTTCCCAGGCCACAAGCAGGGAGCTGGATGGGAAGTGGAGCTGCCGGGATTAGAACCAGCGCCCATATGGAATCTGAGCATGGTCAAGGCAAGACGAGGACTTTAGTTGCTAGGCCACCATGCCGGGCCCAAATAGATAACTTCTAAAAAAAATTTTATAGACTTTCTACCTCCTGCTGTCCTTTGTGCCTGTCTACTGCCCTCCTCCCTGGCTTTCTCAGCTTGTCTCCTGCTCTGACCTGACAGGTGCCCTGTTTACTCATCATTCAGCGAAGGGCAGCAATTGTCTGAGTTAGGGGGTAGTTAGAGGCCAGTTCTAGGGCGCACTGGGTGATTCTGTATGTGCACAGCAGGATCCGGGGTTCCCTGCCCCATGGGAGGAAGCACACGCGTGGCCCTGAGTCGGCACAGCATGATCTGGCCACAGCCCAGGCCTCCACATCCCTTGCAGGCCATGTGCCAGCTGCTTCTCTTACTCAAGAGCACTGGAGTGTGTGGTGCTGTTCTACACAGGGCAGGCAACCCAGGGGAGCGATGAAGGCTTGGCTATGACCTCACCCGTGCTCACTTGCAGCACCCGAGAAAGAACCCTCCAGTGTTAACAAGGGCCACAAGTACACCTGCAGGTTTCAAATTTGATGAAGATATTCATCTGTGTAAGAGTTGTAGTGTAGGGGCCAGCGCTGTGACATAATGGGTGAAGCCTTCCTCTGAGGTGTCAGCATCCCACATTTGCACCGCTTTGATTCTTGGCTGCTCTGCTGCTGACCCAGCTGCCTGCTTGTGGCCTGGGAAAGCATTAGAGGACCGCCCAAAGCCTTGGGACCCTCCTCCCACGTGGGAGACCCGGAAGAAGCTCTTAGTTCCTGGCTTCAGATTGGCTCACCTCTGGCCATTGCAGCCATTTTGTGAGTGAGACAGGGAAAGGAAAATTATCTTTTTCTGTGTATCTCTGTTTTCAAATAAATAAGAAATACATTTTTAAAAAGAGTAAGAGTTGAACTATAGGAAAAAAAGGGGGGCTCACTATTCTGGTAATCCGGGCTCTCAGCTCACCAGTCTAGGCAAGCAATAGGTTATCTTTATGGTGTTGCTTTATGATATGTTTATGTATTTGGAAGGCAGAGTTTCAGAGAGAGAGAGAGAGAGTTGGACCAACCACTAGTTCATCACTCGAATGGCTACAACAGCCAGGGTCAGGCCAGGCTGAAGGCAGGAGCCTGGAACTCCATCCGGGGCTTGAAAGGACTTGGCCTGTACTTCCACTGTTAGAGCACAAGTGAAGTAGCTGGGATTCAAACAGGTGCCATTATGTAGTGCCAGCACTGTAAGCAGCAGCTTAACCCACCACCCTTCTATTTATAAAAACATTCACTTGTTAATTTGAGAGAGTGATGCTGGGCAGTGGAGCGTGGGTGTGGTGGCATGTATGAAGACAGAGCGAGCGAGAGAGAGAATGAGAAAGAGAGGGGAAATTCCATTCTCTGATTCAGTCCCAGATGAACACAGAAGTCAGGAGATTCATCAGGTCTCCAGGTCGGTTCAGGGACATGAGCTCTTAAGCCATCTTCCACCGCCCTCCCAGGTGCAGTAGCAGGGAATCGGATTGGGATTGGAGCAGCCACATCTTGAAGTGATGCTTCAGTATGGGATGTCAGTAGAAGAGGCAGCAACTGGGCCCGGCGGCGTGGCCTAGCGGCCAAAGTCCTCACCTTGAAAGCCCCGGGATCCCATATGGGCGCCCGTTCTAATCCCGGCAGCTCCACTTCCCATCCAGCTCCCTGCTTGTGGCCTGGGAAAGCAGTTGAGGACGGCCCAAAGCTTTGGGACCCTGCACCCGCATGGGAGACCCGGAAGAGGTTCCAGGTTCCCGGCTTCGGATCGGCGCAGCATCGGCCCATTGCGGCTCACTTGGGGAGTGAATCGTCAGACGGAAGATCTTCCTCTCTGTCTCTCCTCCTCTGTGTATATCTGACTGTAATAAAATGAATAAATCTTTAAAAAAAAAAAAAAAAGAGGCAGCAACTGATCTGCTGCTCCCCAGTACCAAGCCCAACAGGTTTCCTTCTGTGCCTGAACACACACAACATTTCCCCCCTGGCCTACAGTCTGCAAAAGGCAAGATTGAGAAACCAAAACAGTAGCAGAGGGCGATCTACATTCAGAATCATTTCTGCCTTGGCAAGTTCCTTCCTAAAAGTCCACCTGATAGCATCAAAATCTGTCTGGTCTGTGTTGCCCCCAGTGATGCCCTTGGTGAAGGTCCCAGATGGAAGCAGGTGCCAGCTCAGCAAGGCAGGCATTGCATTCTTAGTGCAGGGGTGAGGGCTGCCTCTTCCACCCTCCCGCCTCCCTGTGAGAGCCCAGCTCAGGGCCTGGTTGTGCCACTTCCTGACAAGCTGTGCTGCTGTAAGGGCCCTTGAGCTGCTGACAGCAGGAAGCCCCTCATTGCTGCCATCTCAGAGGGACCCTCAGTCCTGAGCCTAGGGTGCTCGGTGGGTGGATGGATGATCCATTCATTATGACTGGGGATCTGTGTCCTGTGAGAGAGCCTTAGGCCATTGGGAGTGTGCTCACTCATGGGTGACTATTTTCCTTCCTTCCTCCCCTCCCTCTCTTTCTCTTTTTCTCTCTCTTTTGCTCTTTCTTTCTAGTTAATTTTATTTATTTTAAAGGTAGACTTACAGAGAGAAATATCTTTCATCCACTGGTTCACACCCCTGCATGGCCACGATAGTCAGGGCTGGGACAAGACCAGGCTGAAGGCAGGAGGCAGGAGCTTCTTCCAGCTTTCTCTTGCGGGTACAGGGGCCCAAGCATTTGGGTGATTCTCTGTTGCTTTGCCAGGAGCACTTACGGGGAGCTGGATGGAAAGTGGAGCAGCTGGGACTGGAACCAGCAGCCCTATGGGATGGAGGTACCACAATAGCTTCAACTGCTCCACCACAACCCTGTGTCCGGGGGAGCCCAAGCTGGGCCCCACTGTGCTCCCTGCTGGCTCTTCACATGACCCTCCCTCCACACACACCCTCCTGACCAGATCTGTTACCCAGTGGAGTCACCGAGCATGCACTGGGAACCACCACAAACGTGTGACCAAGCAACCCTCTTCACTTCCTCAGCACATCTCCGCTGGCATTTCCTTGTAGTGACAAAGGGCGGGCCACTGCACCCTTGCATGCTTGCACCTCCTGATGCCTCAGCCCTTTTGCACACTGAGACCTCCTTCTGTGGGCCTGGAAATGTCCAAGTGTGAGCCGAGTGTGTCAGCAGATCCCAGGACATGGATGGGCACTTGGTCCTCTCTTTCCCAATGTCCCAGCACCCAACCTCCTTCCCACTTGAGGGGATTTCCCTGGGATTCTTGGGATGCTGGGGGCTCTGTTATCACCTTCTCACCAGGTGGTGAAAGTAACTGCCCACACTCTAAGACATGGCAGGAGAGCAAAGATCAGCCCCAGTGCCCTGCCTTGGAGCTGGATTCTAAAGAGGCCAAGGGGTTAGTGTGGTGGATCAGCAAGTTCATCTTCATCCAGCATCCCACACGGACTCTGGTTCGTGTCCCGGTGTCTCTGCTTCCAGTGCGGCTCCCAGCTTGTGGCCTGGGAAAGCAGCAGAGAAAAGTAGACTACCCAGTATCGGGGTCTCCCGTCCCGCGGAAGAAATCACCCGACACTCCAGGCTCTGTTTCAAGAGCCACTTTTATTCTTCCAACCAGTCGATCTCCCAGCCAGTCGACTTGACTTCTTCCTCTCTAGCCTTCCTCCCGTTTTTCTTCCCTTTTCTCTCTGCTTCATTCCCCAGTCTCCTTGTGGCCCCCCAGTCTTCTGTCCGTCCGTCCCAGTCGTGCCCTGTCCTCTGTCTTCATCCGTCTGTCTTTGTGTCTTTTTCTGGCTGCGTAAATATTGCTCTTCCCCAGTGCCCTTTTTCCCATGGGTCCACTGGGTGCTACCTGATTGGCCAGGCCCTGGAGAGGAGGCAAATCTGCCTCACCTGTGACCTTCTACCTTCCTGCTGCCTCCTGGCCTTGAGCCAGCTGCCATCTAGAGGTCCCTCATATGCGTGGGGTCAGCTCCTGGGTCGCTGCTCCCCACATCCCAGTTCTTGGGCCCATGCACCCACATGAGAGACCCAGAGGAGACTCCTGGCTACTGGCTTCAACAAAGGCTCAGCTACAGTTATCCTGAACATCGGGGAGTGAACCAGAAAATAAAGAGCTTTCTCTGCTTCTCTATCTCCCACCCTGTAAATCTGCCTTTCAAACTAAACTAAACTAAGCTAAACTAAACTAAAATAAAATAAAATTTAATTTAAAAATAAGTGTTTATAGGGACACAGGCAAGGAGAGAGGGTTGCTGCTGGGGACAGTGGGGACTCTCCAGGGGTGACCACAGAGGGGTCTGTGAGCCCTGGTGCTATAACCTCATACTTCCCTCAACCTACCCTCCCAGGGGCTGCCAGGAAACTCTCCCACCCTCAATCAGCCAGGCCAGTCTGAGGGAGCTGACTCAGACACAGGGAGGAGTTTTCAGGGTCACGGGAAATATATCTCATGAAAACACGATGCAGAGCTGGTGCTGTGGTGTAGCAGGTAAGACTGCTACCTGCAACACTTGGTATCCCACTTGGGCACCGGTTTGGGTACCAGCTACTCCACTTCCAGCCCAGCTCCCTGCTTGATGCAACTGGGAAAACAACTGAGGATATCCCGAGGAGTTGGGTCCCAGCACCCACATGGGAGATCCATGTTGGATTTATAGGGATCCCAGCCTTGGCTCGGCCAGGTCCTGGATGCTGCAAGAATTTGAGAAGTGAATCAGCAGATGAAAGATCTCTATCTCTGCTTCTTCAATAAAAGGAAATAAATGCATCTAAGAGCAAAGCCTGCTTGTCATCCTAGACAGGTCAATTGTGAACCACCATCAAGAAGCAGGTGTCTGTGCTGTGCCCCTTGCCATGGCAGCCTCCCACAGAGGGACACAGGCAGTGTTTGGGTCTGGGCTGGGAGGGAGCTGGCACTGGGCGCAGGTATGCCTGGGCCTGAGGGGACTGGCTTCTCAGTGTCAGGTGAGAGTTACCTGAGGTCGAGCCATGAGGGGAGAGGGCAGGGAAGGCTGTCCCCGGACCATGTGGGTCCCGCAAGGACAAGGTGAGGAATCTGGGTTTTTGTTTAAGAGCAACAGGTACCTGATAGTGGGAGGAAGGGAGGAAGCATGAGAGGTCTCAGGCCAGGATGGCAGATGCTGAGCAGGGATGCCAGAGATGGTCCCTCCAGGGTGTAGGTGCGTGAGAACTTAGGGATGGGTGAGAGGAGAGGCAGGTGCCTCTGGTGGCCTAGGGGGAGCTCCAGGCAAGGCAGGGGTTGGGGAGGGAGCAGCTGGCAGGTGCAGGCCACGGATGCACTTCCAGTTTACATGGTGCTGCTCCCAGGCTGGACGTCTCCATACCTGAAGATTCAAATGTCTAAGGCCCCCTGAATGTGATGGCATTAATCTGACCGTCATGTCTACAGCTCACCCTCTCCCTACCCCCACAGTGCGCAGCCTGAGGCTGGCCATGACCTTCATTGCCACTCCTGGGCCTGCAGGCAGCTGCTCAGTGCCGCCTCCCTCTCACCAGTGACCCAGTGGCTTAGCTTCCAGAAGGCAAGCCTTACAGCCTGGTCCTGACATGTTGATGATGCTGCTAGCAGGAAACAGGGACATCAGAGGACCACGGAAGCTGGCCTGCTGCCTGATGGAGCTGTAGGGAGCTGTGGGAATCAGACCACATGTGGCCGTGGCTATCTTGTTTCACTGGTCTAGCTCCGATCCTCATCTGTAAGGTGAAGGCTTAATGGTGCCTGGTACCAAGCAGGCACTTGATCCATGCCGTCCTCCTCTGCTTTCCCAGGCGCATCAGCAAGGGAGCTGAATCAGAAGTGGACCAGAGATGGTCTCCGCAAGAAACCGTTGAATTTATCTGCACAGTAAGATGCTGGACTCTATGTTTGGCATATGCTTACAATGAGAGAACCTTGACCGAATTTGAAATGTAATACAGCAACAAGGTGGAGGAATCCACCATGGGGGGAGAGTACAGGGAGGGGTTTGGGGGATCCCCAGAGCCTGTGAAACTCTGTCACATAATGCAATGTAATTAACAAAAAAGTTTTTTAGATATAAAAAAAGAAGTGGAGTAGCTGGGACTCAAACACACGTGCCTATGAGAGGGGCAGCACCACAACCCCTACCCAGCAAGCTTCACCTGCTAAGAAATCCCTTTCTGTTTTCTTCAGGCTAAAATGCAAGGGCCTTTGACATGGCAGAAAATGTGGTTAAGGGGGCAGCTTTGGGGCTGACACCCTGCACTCAAGAAAGCCTCAAGGGCGGGCCCGGCGGCGTGGCCTAGCGGCTAAAGTCCTCGCCTTGAAAGCCCCGGGATCCCATATGGGCGCCGGTTCTAATCCCGGCAGCTCCACTTCCCATCCAGCTCCCTGCTTGTGGCCTGGGAAAGCAGGAGAGGACGGCCCAATGCATTGGGACACTGCACCCACGTGGGAGACCCGGAAGAGGTTCCAGGTTCCCGGCATTGGATTGGCGCGCACCGGTCCGTTGCGGCTCACTTGGGGAGTGAAACATCGGATGGAAGATCTTCCTCTCTGTCTCTCCTCCTCTCTGTATATCCGGCTTTCCAATAATAATAAAATCTTTTAAAAAAAAAAAAAGAAAGCCTCAAGGGAAGACCCAGGGAGCTTGCCTCACCTGTGCCTTGAGCTAAACCTCCCAGAGCTGTGCGATGGTTGTGTGGAAGACACTGAGATCACCCATGACAAGATAACCTGCTGTTTCTATGACCCACAATAAGGATGCTAACCGATACTGATGTTACTATTCACCAAACTATTTTTGGTCTGGCTTTGCAGTCAGTTAGAGATGCCCTCCTATTTCATATGAAATTATATGGATGATATTTCATCAGCCGCTAAAATTTTACAAGTATTAGACAAAATGTTTAATGAAGTCAAATATTGCCTCACATGAGCTGAACTGTTTGTATCTGAAAAATTCAAAATACCGCTCCATATGAATATTTAAGAACTAAAATTCTAGATAATACTATTGCACAAAAACTAAGGTGAGATTTTGTGTTCTTACAATTCACAAAAAAATGATTCTCAAAACCTTTTAGGGAGTATTAATTGGTCAAGACCTTTATTACAATTAGAACACTAGAGATTCCACATTAAATAGTCAGAGAAAACTACCTCCTTGGAAAAATTAAAAGTAAACTGGCAGGCCCAGCATTATAGCCTAGTGGATAAAGTCTTTGCCTTGAACGTGCCGGGATCCCATATGGTTGCCGGTTCTTTTTTTTTTTTTTTTTTTAAAGATTTATTCATTTTATTACAGCCAGATATACACAGAGGAGGAGAGACAAAGAGGAAGATCTTCCATCCGATGATTCACTCCCCAAGTGAGCCGCAACGGGCCGGTGCTACGCCGATCCGATGCCGGGAACCAGGAACCTCTTCCGGGTCTCCCACGCGGGTGCAGTGTCCCAAAGCTTTGGGCCGTCCTCGACTGCTTTCCCAGGCCACAAGCAGGGAGCTGGATGGGAAGTGGAGCTGCCGGGATTAGAACCGGCGCCCATATGGGATCCCGGGGCTTTCAAGGTGAGGACTTTAGCCGCTAGGCCACGCTGCCGGGCCCTAGTCGCCGGTTCTAATCCTGGTGGCCTAGCTTCCTATCCCTCTCCCTGATTGTTCCCTGGGAAAGCAATCGAGGACGGCCCAAGGCCTTGGGACCCTGAATCTGTATGGGCGACCCGGAGGAGGCGCCAGGCTCCTGGCTTCAGATTGACTCAACTCCAGCCATTGTGGCCACTTTGAGAGTGAACTGAGTGAAAGATCTTCCTCTCTGTCTCTCCTCCTCTTTGTATCCGCCTTTAACATAAAAATAAATAAACCTTTTTAAGAAGTAAATTGGCTTCAAAAATATTTTCAAGAGGTTCAGTTATCCTCAATAAGTCCAGAAAAAGCAATGACTTAATTTTTGCAACTCAACGTTTGCCTTCTGGGTTGTTGTGTCAAAAGGAAAAATAGAATGGATTTTTTTTTTTACCTAATCAGTAACAGAAACATTTAGAAACTTATTTTTAAATTAAAGCACGTCATTTCTAAAGACAAAAGTTTGCAACCATGAGCAGGATGCATTGATGTCATCCCGCTGCTCTGCTTTAGACAAATTAAACCTGCCTTCAGGAGAGCATGATTTGACAAATGTTTTAACGAATTGTTTTGGGATAATTAAACTGTCATTACGCTTCGTCCAAATGATTTAATTTTCTAAAATGTACTTGGATTTTTCCCACTGTTGTGAAGACATACCCTGATCCTCTGCAGCCATTGCCCACTCGTCTGCCCGGTCGCCAACATAAGCTGTGGGCAGACTGGCATCCTCTGTTCAAACTCTAGCTCAAAACAGCTTCGCTAAGAATCTTACCAAAAAGACTCAGTATCAATATCAGGCTCACTGACTGTCAATAGATTACAACTATTTTCCTTCAGGGACAGAGTGATGATATATATACTTGACCGGACAGTGGCCAAGTTCTAAGATTACATGGAGAACTGATCACTCCCCTTACATGCTGCTCTGAAAAAAATACATATCCTAAGTTAGGTATAACAGGCTGAGCAACTGTCTGTAATATGTGCTAATTCCGCTCTGACCTCCCTCTTTTCTCTGTGGACTCCAGCACACATCTGGTTGCCACAGGCAGAGAGAATTTTGAGAGAGTTCAAACTTAGAGCGATAAAGTTAAAAAGTGAAGGACATTTTGGTTTTTATCCTCTCATTGGAGATTAAGAACAGACCATCTACAGTGCGCATTGTGTGTGTGGGGGGGTACACACTTAGACATCAGGATTCTTCTGAAGCCCACAAGTTTTTAAAAAATTCCTGGTTTTTTTCTGCGCCGCTGCATGGCCTGTTTCCAAGCTAAAAGACAGACAGCCTAAATGGGCTTTGAATGGCTGGAGAGGACAGACTCAGCTGCTGTGGCAGTCCGTCCTCGTTCTGACTCACTTTCACCAATGTCTCTTTGCTTCCAGCCACAGAGATGCTGTCAAGACTATGTGACACCCCAGCAGCTGACAACTACCAAGGTTGCCTAGTACCTAGGCAAATGCTGCATTGCTGGGAGAAAAGCATCTAAAAGCTGGTAGGTGCTCTGGGCCTTGTTAAATGACAAATTTGTATTAACTATGCCAGCGTGCCTACATAGTTGCCAATTTTTTTTTTTTTTTTTAAGATACGTGGGGAGCAGATGCCAGCATGCCAGCAGGCAGGCTCTGTGGACCCTTGTATGAGCATGTGTGGGCTGTGGGCACGCAGGCAAGGACCCAGGCCAGTAAAACACGCTACCTGAGGACTGGACTTGGGGGATCTGCACCCTCAAGGGCACAGGGGTTGTGATTGTTCAGGGAAGGGGCTATGAGGATGTGTGGGAGGCAGGACAGCTGAGGGAGAATGTGACAGGTGAGGAATGACTTCTGGGGGACTTCCACCAACCTGTCTACTGCACTTGTAGGTAAACAAGGGAGCTGGGACTGGGTAGTTTGGAGGAGAGAACCCAGAGGACCTTTCAGGGCCAAATGAATGCACCTGCCCACGTGGTATACCTGAGCCAGGCTTGTTGGTATCAGTTACCACCTAATGACACACACAAAAGCTAGGACTAGGGCCATGTTAGGCTGGGCCATGACACTAATCAGCAAGCAAGGGAACTGGGTTTGGGAACAGATTCTGTGGGGGATTTGTGGGATCCCTCCATGTGATTGCTGTATCAGCTGATATGCTTGAAGCCTGGTGGTGGGTGATGGGCTGAGCTAGGCATGACCGTTGAAACACCAATACTTATGGATACTGGGGTTGAAAAGACGCCATCTGGTCCAGGCTGCAGCACTGTCAGGCACACCCAAAAATTGAGTATGGGGTAGACCAGTTGCTACATCCATCAGCACATACAAAGACCAAGACTGGAGATGAGGGTTTAATATACTGGTTAGGCCATGTCAGGCTGGGTTAGAGCAACCACTTGCACGAACAAGATCTGTGACTGGAAACAGGTCTGGTAGGGAAGCTAAGTCGATACCTCTACTAGGCTGCAGTTGCCAATGGTGAGTGTGAGAGCCAGGAATGGGGACAGAGATGGCTGAATATGGCTGTAGTTTCTCTTGGCATGTGTGTGGGTCTAGGAGTGTGTCAGATTGGGTTAGTTGCTAAAATCCTCATCTTGTATGCTTGGGATCCCATATGGGGACTGGTTTACATCCTGATTGCATGACTTCCCTTCCAGCTCATAGCTTGTGGCCTGGGAAGGCAGTCGAGGATGACCCAAAGTCTTGGAACCCTACACCCATGTGGGAGACCTGGAAGAATCTCCTGGCTCCTAGCTTGGATCGGCTCAGCTCTGGCTGTTGAAGCCACTTGGAGAGTGAACCAGTGGGTGAAAGATCTATCTCTCTGTCTCTCTTTCTCCCTGAAATTTTGGCTTTCCAATAAAAAGACTAGTTTATTTACATATATGTTTAGTCTGTAAGTACCTGGGAGGTCCTTTATAGCAGTAAGTAAATCTGGTCTGTATTGTGTCATGATAAGAAATTTTATTTTAAGCAGATATGTTAAATGTTCTTGGTATCCTTGACAGGCATTTAAAACTCACGTTCCAAGTAATTTTTAGTCTTACCAGCTGGGGCTCTCTAAAGGTGTCAAAAGACAAACACCTCATCTTACAGAGACAATGTCTAACTTGGATATTTAGATTATATTACACATACTGTCGTGGTGCAAAGTGGCACTAAATTTTAAGCCATAATATAAGATGATGCTGAAACAAATGCTATGAAAATCTAATAACCATGTTATATTGTTATCTTAATAAAAAAAAAAAAAAGGCCCAGAGGCCTAAAAAATACAGGCATTATAAAAACCTACAGGTGGTTTCTAAAATACCGTTAGGAGTGAACAAATGTCTTTTGTTGGTTAGTAAGTTTTATAATTCTAACTGTGGATGCTACGCCTAGTCCTTCTTTTAGTAAGCATGGGATTGTTCATGTCATAATTGCCATCTTTTCGGTTTCCAGTTCCACATCCGCCTCAGTTGGGGAAACTGTGTGATGTGCTCATTTGTTTTCAGCCTTTGCAGCCCAGGATGCCTTCTGAATAGAAACACCAATGATGGCTCTACTAACGCTAGTTTTACATTTCAGTAAGTTTTTCAACAATGTCATATTTCTCATAGTACACGTATCACTTTATCATCCTCAGGGACAAGCAATTGTAAAACAGACTCATCCCAACTTAAAATGTCAATGACCAAAATAAAAAAGTGAAGAGTATGCAGGCATAAGTCGCATCATATAAAATTATCACAAAACTCGTGCACCGTAAGATTTTTTTTCTTAAAGATTTTATTATTATCGGAAAGCCGGATATACAGAGAGGAGGAGAGACAGAGAGGAAGATCTTCCATCCGATGATTCACTCCCCAAGTGAGCCGCAACGGCCGGTGCTGCGCCGATCCAAAGCCGGGAACCTGGAACCTCTTCCGGGTCTCCCACGCGGGTGCAGGGTCCCAAGGCTTTGGGCCGTCCTCGACTGCTTTCCCAGGCCACAAGCAGGGAGCTGGATGGGAAGTGGAGCTGCCGGGATTAGAACCGGCGCCCATATGGGATCCCGGGGCTTTCAAGGCGAGGACTTTAGCCACTAGGCCATGCCACCTGGGCCCGCACCTTAAGATTTTTAAGTGCGGATGATAAAGGCATGCCAACAGCTGAAAAGCACTGGCTGTCCACTGCCCCAAGTTCCCCCTTCCCAGTCTGCCTGGTGGAATAATAACCTGCAGGAGAGGATATGTACATGATTCCACAGTTACCAGTCACGAGTGGCTACCAGCCCACAATGCCAAGCCTGGATATGAAAGAGAAGGAAACCTCTACAAGGTCTAACAGGAACACTGAGCTTGAAAGGTGCAAGCTGGATGATTGGACCATCTGAAACCTGAGCAACAATTTCAACAAGATGGCCAGAAGAATGAGCGAAAGGCCTCCTCAAAGGACAAACCACGTAAAGTTGGCTTAAACAGCGTAAAATGCCTTACAATGCTTATGCTTTGCATTTAGCAATGTTGACTTCTGCTTGCAATATCTTTTTTGAGTGAAAGAAAGTCGCAAGTAACGTTAAAAAAGATTCAGCGGCAGGGTGAGAAGTTGCCTTCTTTTAGTTTATTTTATGGCTTCCTATAAAGCAAGTCTTACAGCCTTGCAGCTGGAGCAGAGAGGGGCTTCTATGGATGAGGAACAATGGAAGTACTCTGACTCAAGAAATTCACATTTCTCATTTGCTAAGTTGTAAAAGTCTTTCTGTTTATCAGTTTAAGATTTCTCTGTTCTCCATTTCATATGTGTCTTTAAAAACTTATTTATTTATTTAAGGCCTGGCACAGTAGCCTAGTGGTTAAAATGCTCACTTTGCATGTACTAGGATCCCATATGGGCACCAGTTCAGATCCTCATGTCTCCACTTCCTGTCCAGCTCCCTGCTTGTGTCCTGGAAAAGCAGTAGAGGATGGCCCAAAGCCTTGGGACCTCTGCACCTTGGTGGGAGACCTGGAGAAACTCCCAGCTCCTGGCTTCAGATAGGCTCATCTCTGGCCATTGCAGCCACTTAGGGAGTGAGCCAGTGGATGGAAAATTTTTCTTTCCCCTCTCTGTAAATCTACTTTCTGATACAAACAAACAAACAAGCAAATGAACAAACCAACCAAAGGTCTGGACCTTAAATTAACCAGGTACATTTCTCTGTCAGGATGCAGTCCCCGTAAGAACAAGAATCAAGGCTGAGAGCAGCCCAGACCAGTCCAGGTTACAGTATCTGCAGGCATCCCTGTGGCTCAGGTCTGGGGGCAGGCCGGTCTGGGAGCAGGCTGGGCTGGGCCAATTCATAGCACCCACTGACAGATGTGAGAACCAGGGCAGGGTGCAGGAAAGGCTGAGTTGGGTGGCATGCCAGCAAGTTCACACTACGTTCAGCACTGGGAGCTGTCCAGGCTGGGCTAGGCTGTAGCTCATGAGGCTGGAACTGAAGATAGATAAGGCTAACCCAGGCTCTAGCACCTGCCAGTGAGCCCCAGACTGGGCCACAGCATCAATCAAACACGTAAGACTGAAGGGGAGGGCAAACCTGGTAGGGGGGCTGCGGAGGATATCCTTTTGGGCCACTGCTGCTGTTGGTGAGTGAGAGCTGGGACTGTGGGTAGACCAACGTACATGTGAGCTGGCTTGGGAGAGAGGCAGGCTGGGATAAGCAGCCATATTCACTGGTGCATGCAGAAGCCAGAGTAAGTGCAGGCTGATTGGACTTTGCCAAAGTGTTGGGTTTGCATGTGGGTTGTGCCTTGATGTGAGTCAAAGTAAGCTGGGTTCCAACACCCATTGGTGCTAACAAGTGCCAGAATATATGTGGGACAGGCCAGGCTAGTCCACAGTACCCACCAGTGAGTGCCAGGACGAATGGTTAGCCACTTCAGTCTTGGCAGCAGCACCTAGTGGCACACATGGCATCCAGGCTGAGAGTGAGTCTGGTAGGGGAAATTGGGTAACTACCTGTGTAGGCACAACTCCTGCTGGAGCATGCTAGACCAGGCTGGGCTGCAGCACCCATTGGCACATGTGTGAGCCAGTTCTGGATTTAGGCTGGACAGGGTCAGTCCACAGCACACACTGGCATGAGTTTGAGCCAGGACAGGATGTAGATCAGGCCAACTTAGACTACAACACCAGCCAGTTCACATGAGTGGTGGTGGACTGTGCTAGGCTAGGCTGCTATGCCTACTGTCAAGAGCTGAGACCTACTGGGGGTGGGCCAGGGTAAGCCAGGCTGTAGCACCTGCTGGCAAATGTAATGGTTGGAGGCAAGCCAGCTCAGACTAGTTCACAGCCTGATGACACATCCAAGATCTGGGACTGTGAGTGGACCTAACAGGAAAATTTCAGCTGGATTGCAACCCCGGCTGGTGAACATGAGAGCTGGGACTGGGTGTGGGCCAGTCTGGGGGCAGGTCAAGTTGGGCTAGGCAGCTGTACTACTGGCAATGTACAAGAGCCAGAACAGGTGTGGGTCAGCTGAGTTAGGCCACAGCACAAACTGGCGAGTGTTGGTTCACGTGAGCTATGGGGCTGATGCAGAACTGACTGGGCAGCTGCATTCACTTTTACGGCTGTTGGCTGGTGCAGATGACGGACTGGACCTGACCTCCACTGGCAAATCTGAGGTCATCTTAGGTGATGTCTCCTGGAGGACTCCCTGAATGGACCCAGACTGACACCGGCCACAGGGAGATTCGCAGAATATATAGTCCAATTTCGGAGTAAATGTTGCTGTAGCTTGTGACCTGGACAGCATGTCCAGATGCACTCAGAAGACACAACAGCCAGCTGACCATGCTCCACAGCATCACATGAAACCCATATGAACGGTCATCTCTTTGACTCCTTGGACAACACTGAAATTAAGCAATAACTTTGCAGCTCCTTGCTCTGTACTTTTCAATAAGTGCGCTTTTTTTTCACTGCCCCCGTGTCAGCAATGGACATATTGTGTGTTTGACCAAAAAAAAAAAAAAAATCCAGATTTGGGGTTCTGTTACAACACTTCCCCCAGTTTGGGGGATTGTTCTTCCTCAGGAGTGCATGTGGGACTTGGACCCAGGCAAATCTCCCGCAGTGCTTCCATCACTATGCAAATTCCAACACCTTAGTTGGTTGGGTTTTTTTTTTTTTCTGTTTTAATTTGAATGCCCGAATGAGACAACACAGATCCACCATCTTCTGTGTCATCCCTTAAACGACCCACGTCTAGGACTGAGTTAGGTCAGAGCCAGGAGCCAAGAATTCATTGCAGGGCTCCTGTGTGGCTGGCACAGACCCACTGGTGCACATTTGCAAGACATGGAATTAGGAGAAGGGCCAGGACTCCGTCCTAGGCACTCTTGCAGCAATCCCAAATGACAGCTTAACAGCTGGGCCAGATTAATTTTTTTTAAAGATTTATTTTTATTGCCAAGTCAGATATACAGAGAGGAGGAGAGACAGAGAAGATCTTCCGTCTGATGATTCACTCCCCAAGTGAGCGCAAAGGCCAGTGCTGTGCCGATCCAAAGTCAGGATCCAGGAGCTTCTTCCAGGTCTCCCACATGGGTGCAGGGTCCCAAGGCTTTAGGCCGTCCTCGACTGCTTTCCCAGGCCACAAGCAGGGAGCTGGATGGGAAGCAGAGCTGCCGGGATTAGAACCAGCGCCTATATGGGATCCCGGGACATTCAAGGCGAGGACTTTAGCCACTAGGCCACCGTGCCGGGCCCCAGATTACTTTTTGTTTTTCCTCATGAAACTATTTAACAGAGGCCAAACTGACTTCGTTTCGATAGAAAAAAAATTTTTTTAAACCTCACAAAGGATACACCCTTAAATATATTACTTAAAAGCATGCTTTGGGGAGTTGGGGCAGTGGCATAGCAAACTGGTTCTCCATCTGCAGCTCCAGGATCCCATTTAAGAACCAATTTGAGTCGTTGACTGCTACACATCTGATCCAATTCCCTGCTTACGGCCTGGGAAGGCAGGGAGGATGGCCCAAGTCCTTGTGCCGCTGCACCCACATAGGAGACATGTAAGGGGCTACGGGCTCCAGGTCAGCTCAGTTTGGGCCATTACAGTGACTTGGGGGAGTGAACCGGTGGTTGAAGGATTTTCCTGTTTCTCCATCTTTATAAAATCTGCCTTTCAAATAAAAATGAATCTCTTAACTGGCAGTATTAACTGTACATTTTTAAGAAAGAGTGTGCCTTTAACACATACAGGAAGGTAAGCACTTGGCAGATCCTGTAGTTCAGGTGTGAATAATATATCTGAGCTTGACATAATGTGGATTTTAACACCGATGCTTTTGAAGACATCTATAACCACTCTGGAGCTTATAGGGAAGTGAGTGTTACCAATCAAAGCGTAAGCACAGGAGAGCAACTCATGTCCCAATGCAGCACAGCCAGCCATCCGTGTGACGTTCTGGCATGCTGCGCGTCATCTCACATTGGCTTGGTCTGCCACTGTCTGGATGTGTGCTGGGATTCCTTCTCCCAAGCACTTCTGCATCTTTTTATTATTATTATTATTATTTTTTTAAATAATCTTACTTAGTTGATTAGGGAACAAAGGGTCAAGGGCTACAGGTAAAGTGGGTAATACCATTGTTTCCACTTCAATATCATTTTACCCTGTATCTGGGGTCAGGGAAAAAAACAAAGGGAAAAGCCCCACCCAACCTCCCACCCATCCCAGATCCCCAACGGGAGGCACGCTCTGAGGCTCGCTCTGAGGTTCCTGCTCATACAGTTTTGATTGTTCATCAGTTCTGGATTGCTGCCAGTCTCTCAGTTCCAATCGCAATGAACCCTATTCAGAATCCACTGGCTGACAGTCTGTTCATGGTTGGGGTTCTAAGATCAGCAGTTCAGTTGGAGGGATCTCCAAAGAGACTTCATCTGAGATTATCCCAGGCCTGATTCTTGCGCGAGTTTGCTAGTACACCATCCGTCACACCAATCAGCTTATGCTCATGCTGGTCGTTGGGATTGCTGGGTTCGTTCTGTTTCCAGCCCTGTCTTCCTCGTGAACCAACGAGTGTTATAGTCCAGTTCGATTCTGCCCACTTCATACTCGGTCCTCAAGCAAACCGGTTGGAGCTGCAGCCTGGTTGGGGCGACTCCCCATATCCCCCACCAGTTCTGCCCCCTACCCATGCTTGCCAGTAAGCACTTTAAAAGCATCACAGCCTATTGTAGCTCCACCCAATTAAACCACTGAATGCTGGATACTATCATAACGTGACTTTCTCTTAAACATTATGTGAAGAAATAAATAGATTGCTTGGGGCATTTCAGGAAGTAAGGGCTTCCCCACTGTCATTGAAGAGCACTAGCCAGGGCAGAGTGGGTCACACACCCACATTCCACATCAGTGCCTGAGTTCAAGTTTCAGTGACGTTTCTGAGCCAACAACCTGTTCATGCACAGACAAGGGAGGCCGCAAACTTGAGAGATCCAGAATAAATTTCTAATTCCCAATTTGGCCTGGCACAGCTCCCGCAGGTACAATCTGTTTCTCTCTTTGTGTGGTGTGTCTTTGTGTGTGTGTGTCTCTTTGCTTTTCAAATCAACTAAGTTTTGAAGAAGAGAAACGATCTGGAAAAGTAATACAAATTCCCTTCCAAATCATCTGACCAGGCGCCTTGCAAGCTGGTGTTGCAATCAGGTTGCAAACACGGTTTGGTGGTTTTAGGCTGCCCTCTGCTGGCCATCTCGTGGAACCGATATGCTTTTGGTGAGACAAACAAAACTTAGAACACCAGGCACAATGCTTGAAATGATCACCATTTTCCATTTTGGTATTATAAAGCCACAGGGAAGAAATCTCCCTAACCTCTGTTGTAGCTGCATTCACCACTTTTTGTATGTTGCAATTTAATTTTCAATCTTCTCACAATAGTTTCTAATTTCTCTTGTGATTTTTGTCCCTATAGCTTTCTATTGAGGCGTATGAGCCCATTTTCCCACATATGTGTGACCTTCTGAGATGTTTCTCTATTCCTGATGCTCCGATTAAATTCATTACGGTCCGAGAACTTTCTTTATGTTTATCCTCTTTAATTTTCTTTGGGCTCCTGTGTCACCTAGAGAAAGGTCTTCTGCAGAGAATGCTACGTGTGCACACGAATAGAACACGTATTCCCGTCAAGTGCCTCGTCATTTCAGATACACGGCCAGAGCCAGTAGGATTGCTGACGCTCATAATGGCTGTTTTCTAATTTAATTTTTCATTTATTTCAGATTAAGCACGCGCACACACACACGTTTCATGATGCAACTCACATCCTATTATGCATCTCTTCCAATATTTTCCCAATCCGCTCTGTCCGTTAATGAAAGCGACATACTTATGTCTTTGAACCGTGGTCATGATCAGTCTGCTTCTCCCTTTGATTTTATTTAATGGTGCGTGTGTGTGTATGTGAAATACATGTTTATCTGCAGTTGAAAGGTTGTTTTAATTGACTGGCCCTAAAATGTCCTTATTTATCTGTAGCAACATTTTTCTTTTGTCCTAGACTTTATTCTGTTCCTTATCGGAATGGCCACACACTCTATACAGCTCTTTTATAATTATTTCACGTGGCGTATCTATTTGTCGGCCTTTAGTTTTCAGTACTTCTGTATCTTTGGATGTTTTCCTCCTGAAACACACACAGACACCACACACACGCATATAGTTTTAACACAATCCGTATAGCTTGACATTGTTTTTAGTGAGTTAACCCAAGGGTCTCTAGTCTCTTCAATTTTTGTGTCATTTGTAAATGGGATATCAATGTGATGTCTTGATGAATGTGGACTTTGTTGAAGGGTCAAATTGCCCTATATAATTAGCAATCACCTCATACAATTATTACCTCACTGTAAGAACATTGAAAACCAGTGTTAATGATGGTATAATCTCCATGCTATAAATGTAGCGCAAGAACTATTTTTTACCTGAGACTCTGCCCTTGACCGAGGGTAGATACGCACTTCTACCCCCTGCCTTCCTGTACCCACTATTCTATTCTGTAGTTCAACGGTTTTGAGTATTTTAGAATCAACATGTAGCTGAAATCTTGGATTACTTCATTTCCTATCACTTTTTTTGTGGCAGTTCACATAATGTCCTTTATATTGATTGTCATTGCTACCTTGACAGAACCACTTCACTTTTCACAACTGAATTTCTGTGTATATGGCCCAGTTTTGGTCCAGTCATCCACTGGTAGGCACATTGGTAGTATCTATAGCTCAGCTATTTGAATAATGTGTAACAGACATAGGCATTCAGACATGCTTTGACTTTCTGGTTTTCATCGTTTTTCAGATGTACAACCAGAGCCAGTAGGATTGCTGACGCTTCTCATAGCTGTTCTCTAACTTTTAATTTACTTCAGCTTAAGTACACACACACACACACACACATACACACGTACACACAGATACACACACAATAAACTTAAAGCCCAAAATGCCCCAAATGGCCAGAACTAGACTCAGTTGAAGTCAGAGGTCACAAACCCAATCCAGGTATTTCAAGTGGGTGTCAGGAACCCAGCCAGCCAAGTCAATACCGTTATGTCTCAGGAGACAGAGCAACAGCAAGCTGTAGCAGGTTGGCAATGAACTCAGGCTCTCCTGATGTTTCAGAAAGCTGCTACTGCAGTGGAAAAGAAATTGGTTGTTTTCCAAATGCTTTTGTTGAACAGACTACTCATTCTTCATCACGTGTTTCTGTCGCTTTTAATTAAAACCATTTCGCCATGGATTAACAGCTTTATTTCATGGCCCTGTATCCTGTCCCATTGGTCAATGCCATTACTGCCAGCAAAATGTCATTCTGATGACCACACCTTTGCGACACACTTTAAAATCAGTGGCCAGTCCAGCACTGTTTCATGAACTTAAGATTGCTCTATTCCCATATCTTGCAGTTCTGTACAAACTTTGAAATGTTTATATGTTTTGTTAAAAAGCACTGGAATTTTTATTCAAATTGCTGAACAACTACTATGGAATGTAAAAAGTAAACAAAAATTATTTATTTTCACTGGAAAGCCATACAAGATTTATACAGGTGAGGAGAGACAGGAAAACATCTTCCATCTCCTGATCCACTCTCTAAATGGCCACAACAGCCAAAGCCAAGACCATCCAAAGCTAATAGCCAGGAGTTAGGAGCTCCTTCCAGGTCTCTGATGAGGGTGCAGGGTCCCAAGGCTTTGGGCCATCCTCTAATCCTTTCCAGGACACAAGCAGGAAGCTGGATGGGAGGCTGAACAGCTAGGACAGGAATCCCAGTGCCTGAACTATACCATTGTGCAGGCAGTTGGGTCTGGAGCCTCAGGCACAGGCAGGCAGGGCTCCAGGGCAGTATGACAGACCACTGAAGAATTGAAGTTGGGGATCTGTATGCTAGCTGGCATGAGGACTGTGGATTGCTAAGGGAACTGGGTCTGGCATGTGTGGGAGGGAGGACTGCTGACAGAGAATATGACAGGTGAGGAGTGACTTCTGGGGGACTTCCACCAATGAGGCTACTGCACTTGAGGTAGATAAGGAGGGCTGAGACCAGAAGGTTTGGAGGAGGGTCAAACCAGTACATATGCCCATGTGGGAGACCTGAGTCGGGTTTGGTGCTATGAACCACCACCTACCGGCACATATGAAAGTCATGGCTGGGGTCCTGCCATTACAGTGAGTGATGGGGCAGGGATTGGACCCATGTCAGCCTGGGCCATGACACTGGACATCATGTGAGATAACCAGGTCTGGGGACAGATTCTGTGAGGAATATTTTGGCTCATTCCTGTGGGTTTGTCATACCAATTAGTTTGCTTGAGGACTAGGAGCCGTGACGGGCTGAGCTAGGCATGACCGTAACTGAAGCTGCGCTTTTAGCAGTTTCTGGGGCTGGTAACCCAGCATTGGCCACAAGCACCCATAAAGAACTTAGTCCCGTGGCATGTCTGTTATCCACAGCTGCAAATATTACTGCTGTTGCTCTGCATTATTAATTACGAAGTGAGTCAAATTTGAGAAAGAATGTTACAAAATATGAGGTGGTATAAATTACCGTTAGTCATTACATTGGTCAAAGAACATAGTGGGTTCTGGAAACTTCCAGATTTTGTTGCTTTAATCTAACAGATAATTCTAATCCAGAAATTGATAAATTGTGTCAAGAGATTAATAAGATACATATGTCTTCAGAATTAAGGAATAATGAATGGTCATGTTTTTCTTGGCTCTTACCTTTTTGGGGCCTGACATGATTGTAATTTTATGTTGGTTGTATCCCTTATTTTGCCCTATTGAAATCTTTCTGTTCTCGTTATAATAGCAGACATTAAAAACAAAAATAAATAAAACAAAGATCATGCTACTTACCAGAACAATCTTCAACTGTATTAACTTTCACAGTAAAGGCCAATTTAGAGGTCCATAAAAATTTGTAATAGGTACCAAATATAGGTAATCAAACCCACATGGTTGTACATCCCTCAACTGTGTGAACAACGTTAAAAATAAAATACCTGAAGTAGATACTGGACCTTGTGAGTTACACCAGCATAATGTGGCTCTGGAAAACTGCCTGAAAGTTACCAGGAGAGCACTCTGAAGAAGGTGATGACATCACAATGTAAAACTAAAACAGTTAAAATACTGGCCTAACCTAGGATATACATACATATATATATGTATCTATCTATCTATCTATCTATCTATCTATATATACATGTTTGCATATAAATACACATGGCTTACATAGATAAAGCCCATATGCCTATGTATGTATGTGTATAAGTGGCAGGTTTAATATCAAACATAAATTCAAAGGTAATTCAAACATGATGAAGCAAAATATAATATACTGCCATTACTGTAAGAAGAAATGAGTACATGATCAGAAAGAATTCTAACAGGACAGGAGATGAAAGGCAAGTTGCTGAAAATAGCCCATTACAATGTATTACAAATGGTATTTACTGGAATGTACATTGAAGATGTTAACTTTAAAATATTAGGGTTAAGGGTTCAGCATGGTAGCTTTAGTGGCTAAATCCTTGCCTTGCATGCGCAAGGATCTCATGTGGGCGCCGGTTCTAATCCCGGCAGCTCCACTTCCCATCCAGCTCCCTGCTTGTGGCCTGGAAAAGCAGTTGAGGACGGCCCAGTGCCTTGGGACCCTGCATCGATGTTCCTGGCTCCTGGCTTCAGATTGGCTCAGCTCTGGCCTTTGCGGTCACTTGGGGAATGAACCAGCAGATGGAAGATCTTCTTTTCTGTCTCTCCTTTTCTCTGTGTATCTGCCTTTCCAAGAAAAATAAATAAATCTTTAAAAAAAGAATAGAATTAAATTTTTAGACCAATAAAAATTCAGAAATGCTAAGCATGTTGTCTCAAAATTGTTGAGGAACATACTGGCCTAAGATGGCTCTGCAGAGCCATGTACATGAAGCTTTCTGTGACAAATACCTCACAATGAACAAGTCAATCAGAAATGGCAAGGTTCCACAGTGCCCAAACAGGTTTAGATTATATTCACAAATGCACAGGTGGCAACTATATATTCGTAGATAGCAAGAGAAAGCACAGGTTGCAGATGTTCTGAAATAAAATGTGATTGCTGTAAAAAGGAATCATTAATGATTGGAGCAATAATACAATGACCCAAAAGAGCTTTTCAATTTTGTGGCAAGTAATTAAATGTGAAAAAGTCCATTCTGAATAATCATTTTATCTTATTTTACTCGTAATATTTATTTTACAAAATATCAACCCACAGCAGACTGGGGAAAAATGTGATCTTTTTCTACAAATGGTTTGAAGGCACTCTGCTGACAACCTAGAAAGCATCATTAGAAACCTCACGTATTGAGGCCTATGCCATGGCACCAAGGGCTAATCCTCCACCTGCAAGTGCCAGCATCATTTATGAGCACCAGTGTGTGTCCTGGGTGCCCCACTTCCGATTCGGCTTTCTGCTTGTGGCCTGGGAAGGCAGCAGGGAGTGACCCAATCCTTGGAATCCTTCACTCACATGGAAGACCCAGAGGAGGCTGTTTGGGGAGTGAAGCAGCCAATGGAAGATCTTCTGATTCTCCTCTTAGAAAATCTGCCTTTCTGATGAAAACAAATTAGTCTTTAAAGAAAAAAAAATCCTTGGTGCTGGTACAAGTGCTCAACTGGGAAGTCATCCCCTTGCAATGTCAGCATCCTATATCAGCATCCTATATCAGCATCCTGTATCAGCATCCTGTATCAGCATCCTGTATCAGCATCCTGTATCAGCATCCTATATCAGCATCCTATATCAGCATCCTATATCAGCATCCTATATGGGTACCAGTTCAATATGAATACTGAATCCATCACATCACCTTAAACCAACTCTAAGTTCCAAAATAAAGAACAATCCTAGCTCTGTAAAATGATACACCTATTCATCTTGGAATCAAAGGTGCACAAATTCTTTTCCTAGAAAAGAACGCACAGTTCTTGATTGAGCACATTGAGGCCTGCAGAGGACGATGAATACCACATCAGAGGATACAGGACAGGGCAGTGTTTGGGCAGAGATGCGGCATATGGAAGACCTCTCTCGCTGTTTCCATTTTTCTTTCTCTTTTTTAAAGATTTATGTGTTTTTATTGCAAAGGCAGATATATAGAGAGGAGGAGATACTGAGAGGAACATCTTCCATTCGATAGTTCACTCCCCCGAGTGACCGCAACGGCCAGAGCTGTGCTGATCCGAGGCCAGGAGCCAGGAACCAGGAGCTCTTCTGGGTCTTTCACACAGGTGCACAGTCCTAAGGCTTTGGGCCATCCTCAACTGCTTTCTCAGGGCACAAGCAGGGAGCTGGATGGGAAGCAAGGCTACCAGGATTAGAACGGCACCATATGGGATCCCATCGATTCAAGGTGAGGACTTTCGCTGCTAGGCCACACTGCCGGACCTACTGCTTCCATTTTGTGATAACTCTTTCAAGTACAAAAACCAAGAACCAACAAAAGAAAAGCCTGGCAGTCTAGCCATCCCTGGAGCTCATGGATGCAGCACCCACTGTACGGGGGGCCTAAGGACTCAGGCCAGGCAAGCCAGGTCCCACTGGGCATCCCATCTCCAGGACTTATGTACCTGGTACACACCATACATGTGGACCTAGGGAAACCAGTCAAGTGAACTAGGCCCTACTGGACCCCCAACCCTGGACCCGGTACCCCCACATATCTTTAGAGAAAAAAAGTTGAATAGGCTTGATGACTCCTCTGGCACGCTGGTATGGTTAGCACAGATTTGGCATTAACCAAGCCCAGGATGCCCACCATCTGTTAGCTGCCTTTCTGCCAGCGGTGGTACAGCGCAACCTAAGCCATTGCCTGTAGCTGGAGTGTATTCTCATTTTCATAACAGCAACTTTTGAAGAAGAAATATATTAAATTTAAGTAAAACAGGCTAATTTTTTTTTCACTTCTTAGGTAATGCGCTTGTTATTCTGTCTAAACCTCATTCCCAAACTCGTATCGCCTACGGTATTTTATTGTTTGGTCTTCTCTCATTTTTTTTAAACTTTTTTTTAAAAGATTTATTTATTTTTATTACAGTCAGATATACAGAGAGGAGAGAGAGGAGAGACAGAGAGGAAGATCTTCTGTCCAATGATTCACTCCCCAAGTGAGCTCAGTGGCTGGTGCTGCGCCGATCCGAAGCCAGGAACCTGGGACCTCTTCCAGGCCTCCCACGCGGGTGCAGGGTCCCAAGGCTTTGGGCCGTCCTCGACTGCTTTTCCAGGCCACAAGCAGGGAGCTGGATGGGAAGTGGAGCTGCCAGGATTAGAACCGGTGCCCATATGGGATCCTGGCGCATTCAAGGCGAGGACTTTAGCTGCTAGGCCACACCACCAGGTCCAGTGTTTTTATAATTTACATTTTTAATATCAGAATATGGCCAATTTTGGATTGGTTTGGTAAAATGTGAAAGGTTGCTGACCAGATTTATATATTTTGGCCTGGGTTATCCAGTTGCTTTAGCATTGTCTGTTGAGAGGATATGTGGTGTTCTCTGACAGTGCCTTTCTCTCTTTGTCCAACATCTGTTGTGTATGCTTACATGGTTGCATTTCTGTGTTGTCCCTTCTGTCTTAGTTAGCCCCTGCTAACCTTTGCACCCATGTCCCTGTTTTTATTCTTGTGAAATCATCACAGTAACATTTCCAGATGATTCTTCAGCCATGTGTTGGTAACTTCATATTAACTTTTAAATAAATTTAATAAATAAATAAGGGCCCGGCGGCGTGGGCTAGTGGCTAAAGTCCTCACCTTGAATGCCCTGGGATCCCATATGGGTGCCAGTTTTGATCCCGGCAGCTCCACTTCCCATCCAGCTCCCTGCTTGTGGCCTGGGAAAGCAGTCGAGGATGGCCCAATGCCTTGGGACCCTGCACCCGTGTGGGAGACCTGGAAGAGGTTCCTGGTACCCGCCTTCAGATCAGCACAGCACCCACCGTTGCAGCTCACTTGGGGAGTGAATCATCGGATGGAAGATCTTCCTGTCTCTCCTCTCTGTATATCTGACTTTGTAATAAAAATAAACAAATCTTAAAAAAAAAAAGACCCACACCCATCACATTAAAAAATAAATAAATAAATAAATAAATGTAAGAGGGTATATATTAACTGTGTAATGGGGACTATCATATCCGGATGTGAAGATACAATACAGTATGCATCTCCACTTCCAGACAAAGATGGACTCCCAGTGAAACTGTCTATTATATCTTGACAATAGGAAGCTGGGTTCTGCCATTGTCCATGACCACAATGATGGACATATGACTGTGTATGAAAACCTATACTATAGTAATGATATAGGGGGACTCAGGGCGGAGGGAATTGGGGAGGGAGTAAGGGAAATCCCAGGAATTATGGGACTGTATCATAAAAGGATAATAATAATAATGAAAAAAAAGTGAAAACCAGTACAGTCACAAAATAGCTTCTGGGGTTTTCACTGAAATCATGTAAGCAAAGTCTGTATTAAAGTAGAAAAGTAAGTTTAAAAGTTTCCCTGTTCCTAATTGTGGAAAGTAATAGCGTTTTAAAGGATTTATTTTTTCAAAAAATAGAATTACACAGAGAGAGAGAGTAAGAGTTGAAAAGAGAATGGGAAGAGAGGTCGGGGAAGAGAGAGACAGAACCTTCTAGCACTTGGTTCACTTCATAATTGGCCGTAACAGCTGTTGCTAAGGCAGACCATTAGAAGGAACCTGGAACTTCGTTAGGGTACAATGTGTTGGGGCATGTTTAACTACGTTCCCAGGCACAGTAGCAGGGAGCTGGATAAGAGGTAGCTTAGCTTGGACTTGAACTAGCACTCTCACGGGATGTCAGCACAGCAGGTGGCAGCTCATTCCACTATAGCACAGGTCTGGCCTCTGTAACTCCATTCTTAAGGTGTTGTTTCTTTTCATAAAAAAAATTTTGTACTTTTACTCATGTAGATCTCCTATGTGTTTTCTTAGATTTTTACCTGTTCGTATTTTTGTTAATGTAAATGATTGAGTATTAGCCCTATTCTAATTGGTTTTTATTTGTTTATAGCTAAACAATATATTACTCTTATATCTCACAGTTCTGAGAAAACAATTTTATTGGTTCTTAGACATGTTTCATGCATACAATATTGTCATATGTGAGTAAAGCCCACTTTATTTCTTCCTGCCCATAGTACATTTTGTTTTATTTTCTTCTCTACATTGTTAGGACTTCCAATATAACACTAAATAGGGGGAGTAAGTTTGGATACTCTTACTTTGCAGCTGATTTACAGAGAACATAATTTGAAAGGAACATCTGTTAGCAACCAGTGTTGCGAGGCAGCAAGTTAAGCCGCCTGATGCCTCAGCTTCCCATCTGGGCGCTGGTTTGAGTCCTGGCTGCTCCACATCTGATCCAGCCCTGGGATGTGTCTGAGAAAGCTTCCTAGGATGGCCCTACAGCACTGTACCTGCGAAGACTATTGGAGGATATCTATTTTAGAAAATTCGTAATGAACATGAAAAATGAGGAAATTTAATATAACCAAGGTATTGAGAACAGTCGCTGCTTAGCTAGGTAGAGGGAATGGTTGAATAAATTAAGATGCATTCATGTTGTGACTAGTATGCAAATGTAAAAAAACAAAGGGAAAGTCTTAATAATAGGGAAATATTAATTGTTGATAGGGAAAACAACAGCCACACAATCTATATATACTTACCCTCACCAAGATAATGCTTCAAATGTCATGGAAAATTGAATTAAAAATCTATTGTTTCTTCATAAGTTACATTTTCTACAGTCTCTAAATTACCTCATAAATGTTCAAAACAAAAGAAAGATCTGATCACATTGCCTTGAAAACATATCCAAGTTACTGTCACATACTAAGTTTATCCTGGCCCTAAGAAATGAGGAGAATTGTCTGAAAATTTTTGCCAGAAAGCTTCAATTTTCTTTTTCTTTTTTTTTTTTTGGAAGATTGATTTATTTATTTTATTACAAAGATATACAGAGAGGAGGAGAGACAGAGAGGAAGATCTTCCGTCCGATGATTCATTCCCCAAGTGAGCCGCAATGGCTGGTGCTGTGCTGATCCGATGCCGGGAACCTGGAACCTCTTCCAGGCCTCCCACGCGGGTGCAGGGTCCCAAGGCTTTGGGCCATCCTCGACTGCTTTCCCAGGCCACAAGCAGGGAGCTGGATGGGAAGTGGAGCTGCCAGGATTAGAACCAGCGCCCATATGGAATCCCGGTGCATTCAAGGTGAGGACTTTAGCCGCTAGGCCACGCCGCCGAACCCAGAGAGCTTCAATTTCTGTCTAAGTCCTGGAAAGCAACCAAATTCAAAATGTCACACGTTCCACTTAACAACTGTCTTTTACCTTTTAATATTTGACTATCTTAGTTATTATCTGCTCTAGCACAAAAGCAGAATTCTTGATTACAGGAGACGCAGCAGATAAATAAACATGTGGCTCAACTTTAAGCATCTGGGTGACTATAATTACTTCCGGTGGTTCAGCAAAAAGTGCATGAATGAATTTTGTATGCAAATACATATGCATCCAAGCAGAGTTACATGTGTGTGTGACAAGGAGCCACTTTGTTCACTATTGGTGATTGCAACTCTTCTGGCATTTCAAAGTAGAAGAAAATGATTTAAATATATTCATATGGTAAAATTTTAAAAGAATTGGTTTCTCTGAACTTTCAAAAATGTAGCTTTATTTCATTGATTTTTTTTAGTTGCCTTTCTTTCAGTTTTACTTCTTTATTGCCAGTCTTTAATATTTCATTTCTCCCATGATTTTTGTATTTAATTTTTTAACGTTTAAGCTCATTTAAAACATTATTTATTTGAAATTCAGAACTACAGAGAAAAAAGGTCAAACTTTTGGGCCATCCTCCACTGCTTTTCCCAACCTATCAGAAAGCACTCATTTGAAAGGCTGGTACTTCTGGCAGCAGTTTGCCCACTATGCCACAATAGCGGCCCCCTTTTTCAGTCTCTTAAAAGTTAAGGCATAAGGCATTGATTTAATATGATTTCTCAAATAAATGTTCCTTCAATATCTGCTTTGGCTACATGACACATGTTAATGTGTAGGTCTTAAATTGTCATTGAGCTGAAAATATAATTTCTCTTGTATCTTCTTTTTTACAAAGATGTATTTATTTTTATTGGAAAGGCAGACTTACAGAAAGAAGGATCTGTCATCGACTGTTTGCTCTGCAAGTGGGGGCAGTGGGTGGAGCTGAGCAGATCCGAAGCCAGGAGCCAGGAGCTTCCCCCGGGTCTCCCACGTGGGAGCGAAACCACCTGGATATGGGATACCAGGTGGACGTACAGGGATGCAGGCAAGCACACAACCCTACCAGAAGACCTGGCTGGGAAATCCATGTGCTCATAAGGGCAGGAGCTATGGATTGCTCAGGGAAGGGGGTATGGGAAATGTGGGAGGGGGGACCATTGAGGGAATATGTTGCAGGTGAGGAATGACTTCTGGGGGACTCACCGACAAGGCCACTATACTTGGAGGTAAACAAGGGGGCTCAGGCTGAGCAGTCTGGGGGAGAGAAGCTGGAGGACCTTTCTGGGTCAGACTAACGCACTCACCTACAAGAGAGATCTGAACTGGGCTAGTTAGCATCGACCAACACTGACCACCATCCACTGTCGCACACTCAAGTTAGGGTTGGGGGCTTACTGGGCAGGGATAGATCACAGTAATTGCCAGTGAGTGTTGGAACGGGATGAGTAATGTTAGGCTGGGTCATGAAACTAACCAGCACACAAGAAAACCAGATCAGGGGACAGATTTGTGCAGGGTATGTGGGCTCAGTCCTGTGACATTACATTATCTGCTGATTTGCTCAAGAACTGGTGTGGGTGACAGACAGCTAGGCATGACCATGGAACCACCTGACAAGTACTGAGGCAGGGAACAGGCTGGGCTGGGCCTCTGGGAACAGAGGCCAAGGCAGTGGGGGCAGACTACATCTAGTTAGGACTTTGCATGCATTAGCACACGAGAGAGCCGGGTCTGGAGAGCCTGGTGGGGGAAATTTCCTGGTGGACTGTAGCTCCCAATGGAGAGCACGTGAGTTGAGCTTGATGATAGGCTGGATAAGTCGGATTCAGTTGTTAGCGAGTGTGTGGTCTGGTTCTGGGGTAGGGAGGATGACCAGGCCAAACAGTAACACACTGGCATGTGTGGGAGCCAGGATGGAGTACAGGTGTTGCTGGGCTAGGCTATCACACCTACCGGTTTACATGAAAGCCAGGGATAGGGGCAGACTGGGAAAGCCCAGGTGGTAAGTACCCACCAGGGAAAGTTGATACTAGGTATGGGTTGGGCCAGACCACACTGCAGCAACTAATGACAAAGGCCGAAACAAGGATTGGCAATGCCAGGCTGGTTCAGAGCAACCACTGGCAAGTGCAAGATCTGTGGCTGGGAGCAGTTCTGGGCAGGGAGCTAAGGGACACCCCAGCTAGGTATCCTACTGGTGAGATCCAGAAGATGTGAGAGATATCAAACATCAAAAATGTGACCTGAAATATCAGAAAACCATCTAAAATTTCCAACAGAGAGAGAAATTGTTGGAAGTAACTATGGGTTGCAGTTATCTATATAAACAGATAACACTTATAGGTGAGTGATATTCAAAAGTCAGATATGCACTAAGAAAGTAGAAAATATTTTTCAAAATGTTGAATGAAATAAATGGTCTCAATTTAGTATGCTATACCCCCAAAATAACTCTCAAAAATGAAGGAGAAATAAACATTATCTTCAGCAAACAAAATCTTAAATTCTTTGCCAATATGCTATGCAGTAAAGAATGCTAACGGGTTCTTGGAGGAGAATGAATACAGTTTGTATCAGAAATTCGGATGCCTAAAATTTAAATTAAAACTAAAATTTGACAGGTCAGTTACCTAAGGATTTGCGTTAATATTGTCATTTTATTTGTGAAGTGACAGAGATTTACTTATATCGTTTATAATACATAGGACCAATGATATAGACACAGCCCAATTAGAGTTGAAAATTTCTATGTACTTCTCTCAAAAACTGATAAAACAAATTGATAAAATCACTAATTTAGAGACATTCAAATATAACTCTTAGCAAGATAAAGCTGACATGCATAGAACACACTACAAATATTTTAAACTTAAAGAAATAGCTCATATTTTATGCCATGAAGCAACAAATAATCTGCAAAATATTAAATCATGGATTAATTTTCAGTCATCAATATCAGAAAATAGAAATCCATGACAGAAAGATGCCTTAAAAGCCCCCACATATTTAATAAGTAAATCACACCCTCCTAATCTTTATAGGTCAAAGGGAGCATCAAAAGAAATTTAAACAGCAGAGGATGGCCCAAAGCCTTGGGACCCTGCACCCACATGGGAGACCTAGAAGAAGCTCCTGGCTCCTGGCTTTGGTTTGGCTCAGCTCTGGCAGCTCTGGCTGCTTGGGGAGTGAACTGGTGGATGGAAGATCTTTTCTCTGTCTCTCCTTCTCTCTGTAAATCTGACTTTCCAATAAGAAAAGGATATGTCTTTTAAAAAAAAGTTTAGCGTAAACTTAAAGCAGTTATGTAATTAATGATAACATTATCATTATAATGTTTTATTTTTATCTATATTTTAGTCAAACCCTAATTTCCTTCTTTTTAAATATATATGTAATATATACACACACATGAAGATTTAGATTTACTTATTTTTTTTAAAGATTTATTTATTTTTATTACAAATTCAGGTACACAGAGAGGAGGAGAGACAGAGAGGAAGATCTTCCATCCGATGATTCACTCCCCAAGTGAGTGCAACGGCCGGTGCTGCGCCGATCTGAAGCCAGGAGCCAGGAGCTCTTCCGGGTCTCCCACGCGGGTGCAGTGTCCCAAAGCTTTGGGCCGTCCTCGACTGCTTTCCCAGGCCACAAGCAGGGAGCTGGATGGGAAGTGGAGCTGCTGGGATTAGAACCGGCGCCCATATGGGATCCTGGCACGTTCAAGGAGAGGACTCTAGCCGCTAGGCCACGCCACCGGGCCCAGATTTACTTATTTTTATCGGAAAGGCAGATTTACAGAAAGAAGGAGAGACGAAAGGACTTTTGTCTGCTGGTTCACTCCTCAAGTGGTCACAATGGCCAGAGCTGAGCTGGCTCAAAGCGAGGAGCCAGAGCTTCCTCCCGGTCTCCCAGGTGAGTTCAGTGTTCCCAGGCTTTGGGCCATCCTCTACTGTTTTACCAGGCCGCAAGCAGAGAGCTGGATGGGGAAGTGGAGCCACTGCGCAATTAACTTGCGCTCACATGGGATCCCAGTGGATGGCAGGTGAGGATTTAGCTACTAGGCTATTGTGTCAGGCCCCCAATTTCTTTCTTCATATATAGTGTCCTTCACACAAACACTTCAGGGTTCAACCGTGATTATGCAGAGGAAATACAGGAAAGCTTCCTTCATTGGGGGCTCTCTGGACTTATCGCTTCTGATCTCATTCATCTTAATGAGATCCTAGAATTTTTATTTTTTTAAAAATGCTTAGATGGGGCCCGGCGGCGTGGCCTAGCGGCTAAAAGTCCTCACCTTGAAAGCCCCAGGATCCCATATGGGCGCCGGTTCTAATCCCGGCAGCTCCACTTCCCATCCAGCTCCCTGCTTGTGGCCTGGGAAAGCAGTCGAGGACGGCCCAAAGCTTTGGGACCCTGCACCCGTGTGGGAGACCCGGGAGAGGTTCCTGGTTCCCGGCTTTGGATCGGCGCACACCGGCCGTTGCGGCTCACTTGGGGAGTGAATCATCGGATGGAAGATCTTCCTCTCTGTCTCTCCTCCTCTCTGTATATCTGGCTTTCCAATAATAAATCTTAAAAAAATATAAAAAAGCTTAGATGTTTAAAAGACAAAGAGAGGATGAACAAGGATGAAATCTATGTATTCATTCACTCCCCAGATGACTGAAAGGGCCAGAAGCCAGTAACACCATCCGGGTCTCCCATGTGGGTGATGGGGACACAGGTACTCGGACCATCTTCTGCAGCTTTGCCAGGCGCATTAGCAGGGAGCTGGACCGGAAGCAGAGCAGTCAGGACTTGAAGTGGTACCCCTGGGACTTCTGGCACAAGGGAGCAACCCTTGGAATTTGTGTTTGTTCAACCTGGAGAAGAAAATCTGAATTCTAGATGTTTTTCAGCATTGTTACCACACTCTGTTTTGATGATTGACTTGACAAATGAAAGCATAGAGTTAGATTAAAGGCGTTTCTACAGCAACATTTGGAACAATTGCAGAAGGGAGTTGCATTCATTCTGTGGACTGCTTGCCACGAATGGGTCTCTTAAGCAGGAATACTTTGCCCCCTTAAGTATTAATTTCTTAATACATATAATAAATCAATATATAATACATTTCAATATATAATATATACTACATTTTAATATATAGTAGTCTTTTTACTTTTTAAAAGATTATTTTTTATTGGAAAGGCAGATTTACAGAGAGAAGGAGAGAAAGAGAGAAAGATCTTCCGTCCACTGGTTCACTCTGGTTATGGCCAGAGCTCAGCCAATCTGAAGCCAGGAGCCAGGAGTTTCTTCTGGGTCTCCCATGTGGGTGCAGGGTCCCAAGGCTTTGGGCCATCCTTGACTGCTTTCCCAGGCCACAAGTAGGGAGCTGGGTGGGAAGGGGAGCAGCCTGCCAGTCTACGAACAGGAGCTCATATGGGATCCTGGTGCATGCAAGGCAAGGACTTTAGCCACTAGGCTACTGTGCCGGGCTCAAGCATCAGTTTCTTCGCTGACCCAATGTAACTACATTTTCCTTGCTGCCCTAAGTTCCTACTGTTTTAATCTGCCTGTGTTCAGTTTCTTCAGAGAAAAATCCATGTGATGTAGTGATCCTGGTGTGTCCATGGAGCTGCTAGCAACAAGCTTGGCAAATTAAGGTTCCCCCTAACATCCTATGCTACTCCAGTGTGATCACTCCTGCTCTCTGCAGTATTGATTTATTAAAATGTGGTGTTTTAAAGCATTAAATTTCTGGAAATTTGTTATAAGCAGTAAGATGTAACCTAACGGGCCCAGCGGCGTGACCTAGTGCTAAAGTCCTCACCTTGAATGCACCAGGATCCCATATGGGCGCCGGTTCTAATCCTGGCAGCTCCACTTCCCATCCAGCTCCCTGCTTGTGGCCTGGGAAAGCAGTCGAGGACGGCCTACGGCCTTGGGACCCTGCACCCGCGTGGGAGACCCGGAAGAGCTCCTGGCTCCTGGCTTCGGATCGGCGCAGCACTGGCCATTGCACTCACTTGGGGAGTGAATCATCAGGCGGAAGATCTTCCTCTCTGTCTCTCCTCCTCTCTGTGTATCTGATTTTGTAATAAAAATAAATAAATCTTAAAAAAAAAAGATGTAACCTAACAGTATAACAAAGCAATTTAAAACCTAGGGTGTGCTGGTGGGAGTTGTGGCCCAGACTAACATGGCTTGCTTCACCTCAGCATCCACCAGCAGGTGCTGCAGCTGGCTTGCCCCTAGTTCCAGCTCGTGCTGGTAGGTGCTACAGCCTAGCTCAGCCCAGCCAGCCCTCAGTTCCAGCCCTAATATAAACTGACTGTTGTTGTCTCCCAACCTGGCTCAGCCTGTACCCCATCCTGGTTATCACTATAAACTATAAACTGGCTGAGCCTGTCCCACCCTCCAACCTGACCCACAAATATGCAGGTGGGTACTGTAATCTGACCTGGTCTGGGCTCCTCCCAGGTTCTTGCTTGTGCTCAACTTGCAGGGTTGTACCCTGACAGAGTTCCCCAAACTCCTCTATCAGGTCATCTTCCAGGGACAGATCTCATACACTCTGGTGAGTCCTTGTTTTAGCCTGACTTGGCCCACTTCCTGTCCTGGCAGGTACAGCAGCCTTGCTCGCCTGGCCCACACCCGTTCCAACCCACCCTCAGTCCCAACTCTTTCTGGTGGGTGGTGTTGCAGCCTAGCCCTGCCCAGTCTGCCCCTATCCTTGGCTTTCATGCAAACTGGTAGGTGTGATAGCCTAGCCCAGCAATTCCTGAACCCTATTCTGGCTCCTGTGGAAGTCATAGCATTATGGTTTGGCCTGGGCCTGTTTGGTCTGACCCCTCCAGAACCATCCCATACACTTGACCTTGCCCAGCCTGACCAACACCCTGGCCTGAATCACATGTGTGCCAAGTTCCCCAAGTGCCCCCACCAAGCCCACTCCCAGACCCAGATCTCTGAAGTGCCAGTGGGTGATAGGCCCTTACTCGATGTAGTCTATCTCCTCTGTCTTGCCCTTTTTATGTGGTGGTGGATAATGTGATCTGACTTGCTCCGCTCTCTATTCTTGGGTGTGCCTACGGGTGCTACAGCCTGCACCAGCCTGGCCTGTTTCTAATCTCAGTACTCATGAATGAGTGTCGGGGGGTTCCATGGTCATGCCTAGCTCAATCTGTCACCACCCTCAAATCTTGAACTAGCTAGTGGGTATTAAAGTTCCACAGGGGTGAGCCCAAATGTCTCCCACAGAATCTGCCCAAAGACCTGATTCTCTCATGTGCTGGTTAAATGATATGGCCCAGTCTATCATTGCCTGTTACCTAATCTGACATTCACTGGCTAGCCCTGCCAAATAGGCTCCTGACCCTAGCTTTAGTTTGGGCCCGTGGGTGATGGTCAGTGGTTGTCAATAATAACTAGCCCCGCTCAGGTCTCCCATATGGATGGGCACATTGCTGTGACTCAGAAAGGTCCTCCAGCTGTCCTCCTCCAAACCCCTCCATTTCAGCCTCCTTGCTTGCCTGCAAGCACAGTGGCTTTGTCAATAGACGTTCCCCAAAAGCCATTCCTCACCTGCAACAGACTCCCGAAGTGGTTCTCCGTCCCATACATCCCCATATTCCCTTCCTTGAGCCAATCCACAGTCGCTGTGCTGTGGAGCACATGGGTTTCCCAGCCTGGTCTTCCCAAGTCCGGGCTTCCAGGGGAGCAGCATGCAGGCCAGGAGTTCTACCTACCCACCATGTACCTAAGGTCATAGACTGGCCTCCAAATCTGGTCCTCTGGAGTGTGTGCTGGCCTGGGACCTTACCCCTCCACTCACCTAGAATGCAGGTGAATTCATGAGACTTCAGGCCCAGCCCACTTACACACCATGGGACCTTTCCCTCTCCCCACCTGTCCTTGGAAGCAATCTCAGGCCTGCTCAGACAGTTATGCCACATCCTGAAACAAAAGTCTCAATTCATGGTGAAAGTACAAGATAACAGGTCATGGGATAATGGGTAATTGGCTCTCACAAATAACAATCGAAGTAGAAGCAAATGCTGTTTTTCTCTATGTTTTGTGATAGATTAATCTGTATCTTCTGCTTTCCACTCTCATCCATGTCTTCAACAGTGTGCAAGCTCTCCGGAATGTAGCCAGATATGAGTGTGTCCATAGAATTAAGTGAAAAATGTAAGTCTTTTAGGCTCATAAAATGATCGTACAGAAAAATGTCTAGGGCTATTATAACAAATACTTCTAGACATATTGCAAATATTTTGAAAAACTAACTTTGTTGTCTGGGAGAAAGCAGATATTTAGGAGCTCAGCATTCAATACGTTAATGGCTAATCACATTTATTGCTTATATACAGATCTCCATATACCATAATCTCACTCATAGCACTCTGCCATGTCAAGTTCTGAGTATATCAGGATGCATTTCCTTGCTACTAAATACTAGATAAATATGCATTCTCTGCCAAATAGCACTCCCTTTAGAATAGAATTCACACAGTCAAGAAAATTTGCTTTCTGATTTTCAGATGTCAGTTTGAAAAGCTCATTTAAATAGCTTAACTACTTAATTGGTAATAAGTAAATAAATAAACAAGCACTAGTAATGAGTCCAAGCATCTGAAATGTTTGCAAGAGCATGTGGAAAGCAACTTAATTCAACAATTGTTGCAAATAATTATGTGAGACAGAGAGTGTGTGTGTGTGTGTGTGTGTGTTTAGAATATATACATCTTTACTTATTTATGTTTATTGGAAAGTCAGATTTACAGAGAGAAGGAGAGAAAGAGAGAAAGATCTTCCATCTGCTGGCTCATTCTCCAAGTGGCTGCAACAGCTGGAGCTGAGCTGATCCGAAACCAGGAGCCAGGGGCGAAAGAACTAGGTGTTTCCTGCTTTTGTGATTTCTGCCTTGCTGGCTTGGCTGGGAGCTGCGTGAACTCCAGACCTGGCAGTCTATATGTGACACCTGGCAGGTGATATAGGTAGAGCGTGCCTCAGGAGGGAGACCCCTGGTGTGCTTGTTAGATAAGTTGCTCACTGCCCTATAGCCCACCAGCTTGTACTTTTTCAAAGTTTCTTGCTCCAAACCCACCAACAGAAGCCTGCCAGTTTGCTCTCTTTAAAAGTTAACAGGTAAACTGACCTATCCTAACTGTATAATTGTGTGGAATTGACGTGAAATGTACAAAAACCCTGTGCTGTCCAACCTCGCTCTCTCCTTCCTTCGTCCTTTCTGCTGCAGCTCCGGCTTATGCTGCCCCATATGGGAGCCTAGTCTTAATAAACTGCCTTTATGCATTGGCACGAACTTCAAATTCCTGATGATTTTCTGGGGATCTCAAAATCTGGGCACAACGGAGCTTCTTCTGGGTCTCCCACGTGGGTGCAGGGTCCCAATAACATGGGCCGTCCTTGACTGCTTTCCCAGGACACAAGCAGGGGGCTGATGGGAACTGGCTCTCACATGGGATCCTACTTGATGCAAGGCTAGGATTGTAGCTGCTAGGCTACCATGCCCTTTAGGTTTCTTTTTCTGAGGTTACACATCAAAAGGTCAAATAGACCTTCCATTCCCGCCTATCATCACATTCATAGTGTAGATACACCCATGTGGAAGGAAGCCAATGAACCCAGGTCAGTGTAACAGGTGAGCATTCAGAAGAACGCGGCAGACTTAAATGAGCTGCAGGTCTTGAAGATGCATGTACAGAAACTTCCAATGGGAAACCCATCTCCCCAGCCCCCAGTGAAGGAGTTGCCTGACGAAGGTTTCAAGGAGCTGCTACCACACCTCTGGAACACTGGGGCAGGTGTCTGGCTCAGCGGGGAAGCATGCCTTGGGATGCTGAGTGTCTGAGTTCGGGGCCCAGCTCCACCTTCCGTTCCAGCTTTCTTCTCGTGTGCACCCTGGGAGGCAGCAGGTGATGGCTCAGCATCCACAGCCCTGAGGCACACGTCATGCTTCCTCGTCACTCAGTGTGATGAGTGGCCATGTGTGTCCAGCGCCTGACTGTAGCAAACCTTTAAAGAGAACACTGAGGTAGAAGGAGAACCCTACACACCGACCAGAAGACAGAGAGACTTTAAGGATGAAAAAGAGTTTAAGATCAATGAACACATGAGTAGTTTTTTTTTAAAGATTTATTCATTTTTATTGGAAAGGCGGATATACAGAGAGGAGGAGAGACAGAAAGATCTTCCATCCGATGATTCACTCCCCAAGTGAGCGCAACGGCCGGTGCTGCGCCGATCTGAAGCTGGGAACCTGGAACCTCCTCCAGGTCTCCCACGCGGGTGCAGGGTCCCAAGGCCTTGGGCCGTCCTCGACTGCTTTCCCAGGCCACAAGCAGGGAGCTGGATGGGAAGTGGAGCTGCCGGGATTAGAACGGGCGCCCATATGGGATCCTGGGGCTTTCAAGGCGAGGACTTTTAGCCGCTAGGCCACGCCACCGGGCCCTCATGTGAGTAGTTTTTAAGGAGGTGAAGTCACTCTGAGAGTGCAGTTGCAGACGACAGGACACATTTGTCATTACCCATTGAGCTGCGCAGCACGGGGAGGAAAATCTGTAAGAACATCAACAAAGAGCAGCTGAGGGAGCAGAGACTCCAGGGAGCATGCAACACGCAGTTGTCTCTGTGGATATAGTTCTGAAACGAAGACAAAAGAGACAGAGCATGGGAGGAAAAGGCCCACAGATGAGGAAGGATTCCTGCAAGCAAACTTAGAAAAGACCACACGGAGAGAATTAGCATGCTCTGGTAAGAGCTGCGACACAATTATAACTCCTAGATGACAACTGCTCATCTTAACCTCTAAGTTCGGGTTGTCCTAACAGGAGAGAGCTGTGACAGTTCAGGCCGAAAGGGCTGAATGCCAAGGATGGTAAATGCTTTTTTTTTTTTTTTAAAGATTTATTCATTGTATTACAGCCAGATATACAGAGAGGAGGAGAGACAGAGAGGAAGATCTTCCGTCCGATGATTCACTCCCCAAGTGAGCCGCAACGGGCCGGTGCGCGCCGATCCGAAGCCGGGAACCTGGAACCTCTTCCGGGTCTCCCACACGGGTGCAGGGTCCCAATGCATTGGGCCGTCCTCAACTGCTTTCCCAGGCCACAAGCAGGGAGCTGGATGGGAAGTGGAGCTGCTGGGATTAGAACCGGCGTCCATATGGGATCCCGGGGCATTCAAGGCGAGGACTTTAGCTGCTAGGCCACGCCGCCGGGCCCGGATGGTAAATGCTTTTTTAAAAAACATAATTCACCCTTGCACTTATGGGGAAATATTACATGATAAAATAGTGTCCTAAATGCCTCTCAGGGGGAGAGAGTGGGTCAGAGTAATTTCATTATAAAATGTCTCATCAATAACATAGTGAGTTAAATGCACAAAAAAGGAAACTGTTGTAATTGCAAAAACGCATATGAATAACAAATAAAGGCATTATACAGTAATTAGAGCTAATTGCAGGTTTCTATCATCATGACCCCTGAGTTACCAAAGAAGAATAGGCCTGGGAAATAAGCAGACAGAAAAACTTCAGGGCATACATGCTGCCACTGCAAAGAGCCGTGGCATCACTCTTTCCCACCCACTGCCCAGGAAGAACTGTTGGAGAGAATCCTCTGCAGCCTTATATGAAGGGAGAGAGAGCAAGCTAGAGAGAGAGAGAGAGAGAGAGAGAGAGAACTCATTCATCTGCTGGGTCACTCTCTCCAAGTGGCCACAGAGATGAGCTGAATTGAAGCCAGGAGCTTCTTCTGGGCCTTCCATGCTGGTGCAGGGTCTCAAGGTGTTGTTGGGCAGGAAGGTTGATGGGAAATGGAGCAGCTGGGACATGAACCAGTGTCCATATGGGATCCCAGGACATGCAAGGTGAAGACTTCAGTCACTACTAGGCTATCAGCTGGACCCAGGAGTTTCGTCTTGATTTCCCTCCGAAGCGGCAAGGACACAAATATGTGGATCATTTCTGATGCTCCCAGGTGTGTCAGTGGGGAGCTGGATCAGAGGCCCAGCCAATTTGGCCTTTGAGAATGCGATGACAGCATTGTAAGAGGTGACGTGACCTGTGGTGCCGAATGGTGACACCCCAGACGTGGGTTTGGGTAACATGGTTTACAGGCGAAATCTCAGCATGTCTACTTAAATACTGATTGCGTAGAATATTTCATGTCAATTAAAATACAGGCTCAAAAAACTCTATTAAAAAAGATTTAGGGAGGGCCTGGTGCCGTGGCCTAGCAGCTAAAGTCCTCATCTTGAACACGCTGGGATCCCATATGGGCACCGGTTCTAATCCCAGCAGCTCCATTTCCCCATCCAGCTCCTTGCTTGTGGCCTGGGAAAATAGTCGAGGATGGCCCAAAGCCTTGGTTTCCTGCACCCACTTGGGAGACCTGGAGGAAGTTCCTGGCTTCGGATTGGCACAGCACCGGCTGTTGCGCTCACTTGGGGAGTGAATCTTTTTCCTCTTCCTGCCATTATGGCAGGGGTAAGGGTCTTTTCTATCTTGAACCCCCTGCCTGTCATGAGGATGGGAGCCTCCTTTTCTCATCTTTTCTAATAAATCTTGCTTTAAAACTAAACTGTGTCCGCATGAAAATTCTTCTTTCCTGCGAGACAAGAATTGAAGTTGCTGCCGTACGACAGCACTACCACTTGGAGGATTACCTGGATGAGCCACCACATCTGTCACAATCAGTATATTCCACAAAGAGGAAATTATTGTCATAGTATGAACTGACTTCCCAAACCCATACTCCTCATTTTTTCAACAAGGGAAGGCAACTTGGTGTTTCTGAGTGATGAAACAGTGCTTTCCTTTGAGAAGCGTTTTAGAGATGAGAGATTCACAATTCTAGCAGGTAATCTTTTTTTAATTCCTCTTCCTTCTCAGGGACCAGGGTCCTTCGTTCATTCCTCTTAAATGTGGGCTTCTTACAGTTGCTGGTGGGGTCGTCACTTACCTACGAAACCGTATCATGGAAAATAATTTGAAAAGCTGTATCTCAAATAAAAACCAGTAGATCTTTTAAAAACAACAGCCATGAGGGAAGGGTGCCTTGCAGTGGAGTCTTGGGAGGACTTAGCAAGGCCTCCTGGTAGGGTCTAGCATTCTGCTACTTTCTCTCTAGATGTTGTTTTAAAATAATGTAAGTAAGTGGGCCAACAGGGGTGTTCCTGCTATAATTGATCTGATCTGTGCTTTTCTGGATAATCACTGTAAATTAATGCTTAAGAGTTGATTTCCGTCTGCAGTTTTGTGTTTTGTGATTTGCAGTGGTAACACAGGAATTGTTTGCCAGCTGAACTCTCAATTCAAAGCCATGTAGAACAGCAGCCTGGTTTTTTCTCTGACCTGTTTTTTTTCTCAATGCCTTCTGAATTGGGATCCCAGCTGCTGGCTGCTGCTGGTTGAAGCGCTGACCCAGAGCACAGTTGCCCCATCACCTTGCTCCCCTGGCTTGCTTCTGTGTGTGCTTTGGGCTGGATCTTCTTAATGAATGGTAAGTGCTTGACCGCATCTGTTGTTCAATTCAGGACCCTGGTTGGAATTTAAGAAGCCTGCAGAGCTAAAGCTGAGAACGTAAATTGTCCTGGGGTGTTGCAAATGAGACAATTTGAATGGCCTCAATCAGTAACAACAACAACAATAAAACAAAGTCATTTTCCATGGCTGAAAGGTCAGCAGAAAGGCCTGTTCCCCTGGTGGCCAACTGACCCCTCCCACTGGTAGGGGCCCTGGGGCAGCCAAGAGGTCAGAAAGGATCCCAGCTGACAGGAGAATCCAGGGAGAGGGCTGGAAAGTCGGATTACAAACTGGGGGGGTATCCTAGCTGTACTTCCTCTCCTGCAGCCACAGATGGGCAAGATGTTTTAAGGGGTACAGTGCAACAAGAACCTCAGATAGGAGTGGGTGCTTGGCCTAGTGGATAAAACACTGCTTGGGATGGTGGCATCACACTGTGCCTGGGATGAGGTGCCAGCTCTGCTCTTGGTTCCGCATTCTAATAGCAGGTGCAAACCCTGGGAGGCAGCAGGTGATGGGTCCCTGATACCCACGCGGAGAACCTGGGTGGAGTTCCAGGATTCCAGGCACAGCCCAGCCCATCTCAGCTGCTCTAGGCATTTGGAGAATGAAGCATTGGAGAGGAAGGCGCTCTCTCTCTCTCTCTCTCTCTCTCTCTCTCTCTTTCTTCTCTATCTGTCCTTCTCTCTCTTTTCTTTGTTTTCTCTCTCTCTGCCTCTCTTTCTCTGTCTTTCCTTCTCAATTTAAAACTACAGTTGCAAATTTTGTGATTAATAGTACTCCAATGTTATAACCCTCCTATTTTCTCAGTTTTATATCGGTTGAAATAATTAGCAATTCATTAAATTATTAGCAACTTATTACAGACCTCTACATCGACTGGCAAAAGTTATGAAATGATGTACACCTTGCCTGTTAAAATATGTGAAAAGGCTATTTCTCGTCCCATGAGATGGTGAATAACCCCGCCATCTCCCCCCCTGTTAGGTCACCAGCTGCAGAAAGTAACTGAATAGTGCAGACAGCAGCCCAGAGCCTAAACTGGCACCAACCCAAAGTCTAAACCGGCACCGGCATGTTTTGGCTTCACCCTGCCACACTCCCCGTCTTCTTTACAAGACCGCTTAGTTGTTTTCTGGACACGTTGGAAGCCATCTTTGCCGCCAGCGCTCTGTTAAATGCCAAAGTCTGTTCCCGTCAATTAGTTCAGTAACATGGAGCCCCAAGTATATAGTTCAGATTGCAGCTCCCATGCTATATTAGCAGTGAGAGAATGACCTGGCATACCGTCTCCACTGTCAGCCCTTCAGTGCACAGATCCCTTCACGTACGACAGGTGCATGGGGCGGGGGGGAGGAGGTGACTGAGCAATCACATCACCACTTATGAAGTTCATCACAGTTAGTATCTGGGTGTTTATTATTTCTGCTCCTCAGCAGACAAGAAGGTGTGGAACTGCTTTGCTTCCTTGCTTCAGCGATTAATCCATGTGGCATCTTAGAAAAGTAGGCAGTTGAAAGGAAACTTATCAGTACATTTACCAATAACTGTGAAAGAGCAGCCACAGGGGGAAAAAATGCAATAATACTACAAGTGAAATCTGAGTCAAACGTAAGAATCATCCAAAAAGCTGGCCATGGAGATGTCAACACTGCTCCAACGAGAGGAAGTGTAAACGCAGTGAGAGCCAGTGAGCTTACCAATACAAGAGAGAAGAGAGAAACTGATGAAAAGAGATTTCCCACTGAAGGAACTCGGAGTTATTAGTCTACATTAAAGGAACCAAGCACAAGGTGCTGAGAGCTCCATCAGCCTTGGAAAGGATGTGACAATTTCCCCATGTGGTCGGAAAACCAGCCATTCTGTGCCCTGATTGATGGGTGAGACTCCGAGCAGGCAAAGCAGTTTATACATGTTTAAAAGCACAGAACATTTTAACACTCAACGTGTTTGGAGTTTTTGTTAATGCACGCAATAAACACTGGTTTTTACCAGTTTTGCAATTTTCCTAAATGCTTACCCCTGAGTTTCTGCCAAGGCACGGTCACTGCCTTTCCTTCCCACCCACCCGGTCACTGGCTTCTCATAGTTCAAGCTCTCTTCCTCTTCGGGAAGCTCTCTACAACGTGTATACAGAGCTTCTTCCTGTAGCTTCATTTCTGATGTATTTGCCAGGTCCTTATTTCAGAACCTAATTTTATAATTTTATAGATGCTTCTCGGAGCTATCTAGTCTAGAAATGCCCGTCTGTGTAACATTGGCATACAATAACTTGGATAGAGAGTGAGCTGATGGGTAACTACATAAACGAATGAACTTGGCCATTTTCTTTGTATTACACAATGAAGATTAGTTCTTTGCAATTTTTGTATGCATAATTAACGTCAATTACCCACATGTGTTATTCTTTTAAGGTCCACATTTAATTAAACACATAGCAAGCAAGCTGAAAATTTAGGAGCGAACCTAACACATTCCTGTTCTTAAGTCACTGCATTAATTAGCAAGATGCAATTCTTTGGAAACCTTTGACAGTTCAATTTTTGTGGAGGTAAAAGCCAGTTTGGAATGAATAAGAGAGAAAACAAAATAAAGTTCCTTGGTTAGAGATTCCAGATTCAATACATTTAACTGTAATTGTGGTGGTCCATAACACCTCCAACATAAACAGAGACTTAACGAAACAAACGACTTTTCATTCTATGTGAAAGGCAGAGAGACAGACATAGAAAAAGGAGAGGGACTATTCATCGGGTTATTTCCTCAATGCTTACACCAATCAGGGCTGAACCATACTGAAACTGGGAATGCAGACCCGAGTCTGATCCTCCATGTGAATGTCGGGGACCCAAGGACGTAGGACGTCACCTGCTGCCTCCAGGGATGCATTCGTTTTGTTTTTTTTTAAGTATATATATTTTTTATTTTGATAATAAATTGATAATAAGTTGATTAGGGCACAAAGGATCAAGGGTTACAGGAAAATGAGTAAGACCATTGTTTCCACACTCGTATATATATATATATTTTTTCTGTATCTGGGGTCAGGGGAGAAATAAAGGGAGCAGCCCCACCCCAGCTTCCCACCCATCCCATGCCCGATGTGGGGCATGCTCCAAGGGTCCTGCTCATGCGGTTTTGATAGTTCAACAGGTCTAAATTGCTGCCAATCTCACCATTCCAATCACGATGAAACTTATTCAGAATCCACTGGCTGACCTAGTCTCTTCGTGGTTGGGGTTCTGAGATCACCAGTTTGGTTGGAGGGATCTCCAAAGAAACTCCATCTAAGGTGATCCCAAACCTGATGCTTGTGTGAGTTTGCCAGTTCAAGGTCCAGCACAGTCCTTTGCTCCATTCATCTTACACACATGCTAGTCGTTGCAATTGCTGGGTCAGTTCTGTTTCCAGCCCTGTCTTCCACGCGAACCAATGAGTGATGCAATCCAGCTTGATCCTGCCCACTTCATACTTGGCCCTCCCTAAAACCAGTGGGAGCTGCAGCCTAGTCGGGGTGACTCCCCATAACCTCCACCAGACCTGCCCCCATCTTGGTTCCCAGGCTTGCCAGTATGTTCTGCAGACTTGTTCAGTCTGTCCCACATCCCATTTAGCTCTCATACATGTCAATGGGCATAGAAGCCTAATTCAACCCAATCTACCCTACTATCCAGTCCACACACATACTGGCAGGTGCCTTTCTGTCTAGCCACCTCTGCCCTTGTCCTGGTTTTCTTGCTCTCCTGTGGCAGTGGTAACCCAAGAGGGAGTTGCCCACTATTTCCCTACTAGGCCAATCTCAATTCCGGATTATGCACTCTCCAGGTGGTTCTGGAATTTAACTTGACAGATTTAGCCCCCAGTGCCAGCCTCTGCCAGCTTATGCTGTGACAAAGCCCACTCAACCCTCACCCACTCTAATTTTTGCTTGCACCAGTCAGAAGAGTCAGCCCAACCTGGCTTTTCCATGATTTAGTCCACATGAGGCCCACAGGTGTTGTAGCCCTGCCTGGTCTGGTCTGCCCTTATCCCAACTCATGCTCTCCAATGAGAGTGGCTGTCCAACAGGGCAGCCCACATTCCCCTGCTGGCTTTGCCCTCTCCTTCACTGGTTCTCACGTGTGCTGGTTGGGCGCTGTGGCCACATCTGATCTGGCTCACCTCACCTTGACTGGTATGTGTTGTGATCAAACCTGGCCTGACCCACACTCTGATCTGGTGCTCAGATTGCCAGCGGGTGATGTGAACTGGTTCAATGTGGTCTGCCCCACACCTATGCCATATGTGTGCCTGTGGGTATCTTTCTCTGGCCTGGTCTGGGTTGCTCCCTATCATGGTTCTTGTGCTCCCCTGCAGGGACTATGTCCCGACAGAGGAGTTTCCCATGCTCCTCCATCAGAACCTCTCCCAATGCCAGATCTTGTGCATACCCGTGGGTCCATGGGCCAGCCCTATTTAGTCCATCTCCTGTCTTGGCAGGAACAGTGGCCTTTCCTTGCTGGCTTTAATTCCGTTCCGGATCTTACTCTTGGATGTTTCAGCCCAACCAAGGCTTGTCCATACTCAGACACTGGTCACATATGGCTCAGTAGGGGCATTGACCTGGCCTAGTCCGTCCTACTAGGGGATGCGTTAGAAAGAAATGGGAATCAGAAGCAGAACTGTGACTCAGAGCCCCAGACACTCTGATATGGCAGTAGGCATATTATGTGGCTTATAACCAGTGCATCAAGTCCCACCAAAATCAAATAAACCCAAACACACACAGGCACATACATAGGCACTCAGAGAACTAAAGAGGAGGCAGCGGTTCTGGACCAGCAGTTTATCTGGAATGCCAATGAGACAGTGGTAAGAGGATTAGCAGAACTGGAAAAGGAAGGCATCGCCTGTAGCACTTATTGCTGGAAGCAGAAAAGAGGAGCAGACAAAAGGAGGAGAGTTCGTTGAAGACTTCCTTAGCAACAGTCAAGTCCATCCAGGCAGATTCCCACCCTTTGGAAGAGTGTCTAAACATGAAATCAGATGCATGATTGTGGGGAGCGGCCGACCCCACGTGTATGTGAGGGGCCGCAAATTGGTGGCTGGCCGAGGGCCAGGAAGCGGGATTTGTCCCACCAGTAGGCAGGCAGGAAGTCACAAGGATAGGCTAATCCTCCCCTGCTGCGATTGCTGGCCTATCAGATAGCGCCCCGCGGGCCCACAGGGAGAAGTGATTGGTGGAGAACTGTATATATGCAACCCGTTTTCGGCAATAAACCCTTTTGTTCGCCTGTGGCCCTTTTGGTTTGCCCTCTCGCTTTTCGTTCGGCTTTCTCCTTGGCCTCCTTCCTTTTCGATCACCCTCTTTTTGGTTCGGCTTTTCGTTCATCCGTTTGTGTGTGTGTTCATTTGGTGCGTGTGTGCCAGTCACGGTGGCGGTTCCTGTGGTTCCTGTCTTTTCCAGGCCCTCGAAATTCCTCGTCATTTTAGTGTCACTGCAGGGCGGTGACACATGATTGAGGACATGGGTTCTCTAATGAAATTACGTAGGTTAACTAAGATCAGGCATGATGTATGTTGGATTCCTCAGGGCACTCTTCCTTACTTAGCTCTCAGATTCCCAGCAGCAAGGTGAGCTACAACAGGAAGCCAGAATAAGTGCCTCTGATGACTTTGACATACATGCCCATCTGTTGTTGTCAAGCTTGAGCCAGACTTCACCATCTCATTTTTTTCTAATGAGTAAATATGCCTGACAGATATCTGATCCCAAAAGAACCCTCCCCCCCAAAAAAACACAAAGTAAATAAATGCAACTTCACTGTCTCAGATGAAGTGAACTTTACACCAACAACATTAATACTTCCAAACCTGTACCCATACGGGTACAGGTTCATGTCCCAGTCATCCCGCTTTCCATCCAGATTCCTGCTTGTGGCCTGGGAAAATAGTACAGGACAGCCCAAAGCATGGGAGACCTGAAGAGGCTCCGGGCTCCTGGCTTCACATTGACTCAGCTCTGGCCATTGCGATCACTTGGGGAGTGAATCATCAGATGGAAGATCTTTGTCTTTGTCTCTCCTCCTCTCAGTATAACTGACTTTGCAATAAAATTAAAAAACAAATATTAAAAACTTCCAAAAAGAGAGGGAAAGATATGTCAACTATGAAAATTAGTTGCTAACTAAGAGATAAGTACAGAGCAGAAAAATTGGTTTAAAAAATTTTTAAGTGATATCATAAATGAAAAATGTGTGAAGAATAGGATACAAAGTAAAAATAATCAGAAATGGCAACACGAAGAGGCGAGAAAGAGGGTGGGAAGTCATATCAAACAAATAAAAAAGGCAAAAATTAGGCATATACACCAAGACATTATTTTTAATTACTGGATTGATTTACTTGTTGATTACAATGTTTTGTGATGAATTAAAATTGTGCTCATCAAGTGGATGAAAGTTATGTGTATTTCCAAATAAAATAAATTAAAATCAGAGGTTTTCGGGCCCGGTGCGGTGGCCTAGCAGCTAAAGTCCTCACCTTGAACGCGCCGGGATCCCATATGGGTGCCGGTTCTAATCCCGGCAGCTCCACTTCCCATCCAGCTTCCTGCTTGTGGCCTGGGAAGGCAGTTGAGGACGGCCCAAAGCCTTGGGACCCTGTACCCGCTTGGGAGACCCGGAAGAGGTTCCTGGTTCCCGGCATCAGATTGGTGTGCACCGGCCCGTTGCGGCTCACTTGGGGAGTGAATCATCGGATGGAAGATCTTCCTCTCTGTCCTCCTCTCTGTATATCTGACTTTGTAATAAAAAAAAAATAAATCTTTCAAAAAAATCAGAGGTTTTCTAACACAGACACACACACAAATAGAACTAAAAAAAAAGAGCGAAGTGAATTCTCAATAAAATATTTCAAATCTACTCAGATTAGAAAGATTTCTTCCTAGGATCCAGTGTTTTGATGTGGCAGGTTAAGCCACCATCTGCAACTGTGGAATCCCAGAGAAGAAAGCCAACTTGAGTACCAGCTGTTCTGTTTCCAACAGTTTCTTGCTAGTGCCCCTGGGACGTCAGCATACTACAATGGGAGTGCCTGGGCTCCTGCCACGTGTTTTAGCAGACCCAGACAGTGTCCTGGCTCCCATCTGTGGATGATCCTTCTGAGGAGACTGGGACCCAAGGTGGGACAACACTGAGAAAGATTGGGACACAGGGGATGCAAGACAAGCAAAGCAATGCATTGTTCCTGGGGCAGGCCTGGCCAGCTTCTCCTCTTCCACTCACCAGTTGGACACAAGAGCCATGGCTGGACCAGACCAAAGCCAGGAACTCCATCCTGGTCTCCCACATGGGTGCCAGGGGTCTAAGCTCTTGGGCCATCTTCCTCTGCTTTTCCAGGTACACTAGGAGGAAGCTGGACTCTGAAATGGGATGCAGACATTGCAAGCAGTGACTTAACTGGTTGTGCCATAAACAGACCCTCTAATGGGAACTTTCAAAAAAAAAAAACCCACTCACTTATTCTAATGTGGTTCCTTTAGATTTTATAGTCACATTAATTGCTTTTAAAAATGTATCACCATGGACTTTCTCAACCTCTTTATGAAAATTACATGGAAAATTAGCCTCCATTTGATGGTCCCAGACAGCTCCTCATCGTCTACTCTAAAAATCCAGTTTCTGGTGAAAACCATACTGAATTGGCCAAGGAGAGTGAATCCCTGCAGGTATGAAATGCACCACAAAGCAGCCTATAGCAGGCATGGGTTTTCTGTCTTTTAACAATTCATGGTAGATTTCTCATGTCACTGCCTAATGTGTCTGTTTGTTTAATGTAAAAACAGTCATGAGACACACAACCAAACAATTTATGTTGTTTTTCTTCAGAGTAAAAATTAACCTTTAAAAAGGCTGACCTTCCAGGGAATGCAGTGCTTTGTATGGGAGCTCTCCAAGGTGCTGAGCGAACATTTCTCAGAAATACTGTGCTTCAGTGGAAACCCAAAGCTGACGCTGCTGAAGTAGTCCTGGCTTCCCCTCACTTGCAATGCCATTGCTCTTGCAGATTGCTCGCTCGTCTGATGCTGTAACTGGTGAAACGAAATCAGCAGCTGGAGTCTTGGGGTCAGCCTTGGATGGAGTGCAGATGCCTTCTGCCAGGGAAAGGGGGCCTGAGCTGTCCACCAGGGCCTTCACATCTAACAACCCCACCACAGAAGTCACGTCAAGACAGATGCAGCTGGAGACAACCCCAGCCTTCTTCCTGTGGCCCACTTCAAGTGTCAGCTCTGCCCTAGCCCAGGTCAGTGGGAAGCCAGTCCCACCACCTGCTAGGGGCTTTCTTCTCTCTCTATCACCAATTTCTCCCCATGGTTTATTCTTGCAATCCACCACTGAAAGAATCTTTCTTCTGAAAAAAATTATCTATCTGCTGGTTCACTACCCAAATGATAGCAAGGTTAGAGGTGGACCAGACTGAAGTCAGGAACCAAGAGTTTTTTCCAGGTCTCCCACATGGGTGCAAGTGTCCAAATTATTGGGTCCTCTTCTGCTGATTTTTCTAAGTCATTAGCAGGGAACTGGGTGCAAAATGGAGCAGCCAGAACTTGAACCAGGGTCCATATGGGATGCCAGTATCATAGGCAATGCTTTTACCTACTATATAACAACACCTGCCCCAACATTTCTTCTTGGAAATGTCACTATACCATTGTGCTAAATAAAAATTTGAATATGAGGCCAGCATCATGGCAGGAGTGCAAAAAGCAAGGCAGCGCAGACAACACAAGGCATGTGTTGTAAAATGTTAGTGTGACCTGGGACCACTCCTCTATTTTCTTCAGTCTAATGAAGAAATGCTGAGTTTGGGTTGTGTTACCTTCATGGCCTTCTGGAGTCACGTTGCTAGGAGACCCGGGTGACAGCCTTGGGTTGCTTGGCAGTACAGCCCTATGGGGTTTGACTCTCTGTAGGTGTTCAGATGGCTTACCTGTCCTAACTCAGAATTAAGACAGAACAGAGATCTCCCAAAGGAACCATTAGCAATGTAACCATGTTTGTATAGACAACACCAAAGATCTCCATCCCACGCTCCGCCTACCCAATGCATCCAAAAGAACAATGATTATCCTTTACGTTTTGACATGATGGCATTTAAGGTGAAAATGCACATGGCTTGGGAGTCCTTTTCGAGTAGTCCCAGTGTTCCCAGTCCATTAGGCTGATACTGAGCAACTTGCTGAAGGTTGCTGGGAAGGCTCTGGTCAGAAAGGACAAGTAAGGGCAATGAAACAGTGGGCCCAGCAAGAGAGGAAGGTAGGCAAGCAGATGTATTTAGAAGAGGGAGAGAGGGAGAGAGAGAGAAACCTTCAGTCTAGTGGTTCATTCACAGACAGCCACAATAGCTAGTGCTGTACCAGGCAAAAGACAGGGTAAAAACTTCATTTTGGTCTCCCACATGGATGGCAGAAGTCCAAGTACTTGGACCATCTTGTACAACCATCCCAGGTAGAGGGGTTGGATTGTTTCTGCAGCATCAGGGACTCAAACTAGCTCTCCTACATGGGATGCCAGCATTACCAGTGGTGACTGAACCCACTGCATCACACTTCCAACCCCACAGTCAGTATTTTGGGACAAGCAGCTTACCTGTTCTGAGTTTGGCTTCTTCTCAGGACACTCCGGAAGTGATGTTCTCTGTCTGGCAGGACTGTAGCAAGCATCAAACACAACAATGCCTTCAGCATGCCCGATGCATCCTCAGAGCATGTAAGAGGTAGCTGTGATGATCACTCATTTCTCTGTTATTAAAATCAATATTTCATTGGCACTGATGAGCCTTCGTCTCCAAACAGGGAGTGGGAGACACAGAGCAGTCATTTGAGGGTCCCAGAAAGGACCACCTGCAAAGCATTCAAGCGCAGCAAGCCCTGCCAAACCTGCTCACCTCACGTTTGATCTGCCTTCTCATGGAAGGATTCACAGGTTCGTCGCCTTGTTCATCCTCTACCCGGCAGAAGGCCAAGTTCATAGGTGGTGTGCAATAACACACTTTTATCACCTCTCTCTTTTAAGGCTGCCTTGGGACGGGAAAATCAACCATCTCCAGGTCGTTTTTGTGGAAGAAAAGTGGCTTCAACAACTGGAAGGTGCTTGTTTAGTTTTATGAAGAAAGAGGCTTTGTGGTCTTTCTGTGTTTTGTGGAACACGCTGAATGAGCTCGCATCAAACCAGGAGTGCAGCCGTGCCAGAGAAGATAAAGAAAGGCATCAGATAATATGTTAGTGCTTTTATTTGATCGGGATGATACTCTGCTGGCTCTGCCCTCAGACCAGAGAGGGTCTCCCCAATAAGTAGTTGGACTTGACTATAAGATGTTGGACTCTATGCTTGGCATATGCTTGCTAAGAGGGAATCTCAACTGAACTTGAACTATGGTTACGCAACAAGGTGGAGGAACCCACCATGGGGGGAGGGTGTGGGGAAGTGTGGGGAGAATCCCAGTTCCTATGAAATTATAACACAATGTAATTAATGAATAAATTTAATAAAAAAATAAAAAAGAAAGGCATCAGAGCTGCCCTCTGCTCCCAGTGGGCCTCTGGCCGCTGCAGCTGTCTTGTCACATTATGACAAAGGGGCTCATCCAGGGAGCACCTGTACAAGTCAGACTCAGGGGCCAATCACTCGGATGGATGGCTCAGGGCTCCAAGAACACCTGTGCAAAGCCAGCACTAACTAGCAGCAGGAGGAAATAAATAGGAAGGAAGGGATCGCAAGACAAATGGTTGCCTGAGGAAGCAGCCTTTAAGGAAGAAAGAAAGAGCCACTGGTAAAGTGACATGAAAGGCATGGTTACAAAACAGGAAGCTGCGGTGAGTGGAGCCTGCCATGGCGCAGCCCTGACACTGCCCTCTGCCCTCTGCCTGCTGCTCCTGCGGGACAGAGGAAGCGCGGGCGCCCACTGCATGCCCAGACACTGAGAGAGCCAAGCCTGGGCACCTGGCTGGCTCTGCCTACTTGGTGGATCAGGGCTTCATTCAGGATCCTGCTCTCTTTTCTGTCTTGGGGGCCCGTGAAGTGATTCATCTGCTAGGAAATAGGCACCACTTACTGCTCATCACCAGGGCTGGGGGGCTTCTTCGCCCAAGCCTCTGAGAGATGAGAGATGCCCTGACAGCCAGAAGCCCACAGGGTAAAGGTGCGGCTGCCAGCTGTGAGCTCAGACCCACAGAGCTCAGAGAGGGGCATCGGGGCAGGGATCTCCTCCACAGCTCGATCAGTGACCTCCTTGTTCATCCAGGACACTCAGACCAGCAGAGGCCGTCAGAGTTGCAAGGCGCACATCTGGGAAGTCTAGGACCTGACCAGGAGCAAGGATCAGGAGGCCTTTGGAGACCCAGCACCCCCACAACTGGCTGAGAATGTTATTGTTTCCCAGGTATCTCAACACCACAACGGCCCAGCCATCTGTAGCCTGGGGAATCCCATGCTTTGCCTCAGTTCCCAGTGTGGTTCCAGAGCTGAGGAAGGAAGAGCCTGCTTATCCTGTTTGTGTCAGTAATTTCCTTTAACAGCTAAGATGACATACAAATTGCACTATTTCCCAAGAGTGGGAAAGTGAGTGCCACCTTGGAGTGGAAATGATGATGCTGGAGAAGCCGTGCCAGACTGTTGGAAGGCAGCACAGCAGCATCCTTGTGGCTGCTGGAGGGATGCGACAGGAAGTGGTGGCAGGGGCACAGGAGCATCTGTCTCCCAAGTCTGCCGTTCTCACCTTTACTCCTGAGACCAAGTCCAAAGCCAAATTTCAGATCAGTCCAGGAAGACCTTTTGGAAATGAAGCTCATTCTGTGCTTCCCCAAACACAGATGAGGAGGAGACTTTGGGGACCCTTCCAGAGGCACCGTGGCTGACCCAATGAGGCTGGAACTAAGGAAGACATCAGAAGAGGCAGAGGTCACTCTCAGCCTCCCCAGAGCCACAGTGGGCATAGCAGGCATTTCCCAAGGTCCAAGGCCCACAGAAGGGCAGCAGGGTAAGATGGGGTAAACACAGATCAGCTCCAACAGGGGTGCAGCCCTGCTTCCCACACAGCAAACAGAGTCACCTCAGCTCCTTGTGGCCCGAGAAGGTCAGCCACACTGTGTTGGAGATCCTCAAAAAACACAAGATGACCTGAGCCTTCCCAAGCAACACCCAGCTTGACAGAGCCTAACCCACAGCAGGACATGCTGCCCCTTCCATCCTTGGCTTCCCAAGCTGGACTTGGACTTCTCTGCTGGACAAAGGATCAAAGGCAGAACTCTCCCTGCTCACTCACTCCTAGAGACTGTCATGTGCATTTCAGTATTGTCTAGGCTTTTCTATGTGGTCTGCGCTAAGAGCAGCATAAAAACTGTGTGGCTAGGACTGTTTCCTGGTCATTGGTGGCAAGTTGCACTGTGAACAGAGAGGAGCCTCTGCTCAAATGCTTGCTGACATAGCCCCTGAGTGTTATGCAGAGTGGACTGTCAACACAGAGATTTACAGAGCTGTTTACAAAACCATCTACCATGTTTGCAAAAATCCCATTCCAGGATTCCAAGGCTCTGCAGGTGCCGTGTGAACCCTAGCAGGGCCATCATGCTGGGACTGTATGCGGCACAGTGACAGGGCAGCCCTGGGCTGGGGCTACTGCCTCCCTGCCCTGGACTGAACACCACAGGCTGCTTCTCTGTTCTTCTCCCATCCTGTGCAAGTACCGACATGATTTTGTTTTGTTTCATTTTGTTTTATTTTGCTGAAGTCACGTAATCATGTCTAAGCATATTCCAAATCATGCTTTTCAAAAAAAAAAGCTATTTTCAACAGATACTTCATGTTGTTTCAATACACACAGATAGGGGTTCTTCTAAAAAGAATTGAAAAAATAAGTTTTCAGGCGGGTGTTTGGGATACAGGTTAGGAAGCTAAAGTGCTTGGGTCCCTGTCCTCAGGAAATAAACAGGAATGGCCAGGAAAAGGGAATTTACTTTGCCTTGGACCTGGACTTGTAAAATGGTAAGCCTGGACCCCAAGGGAGAGAATCTTCCTGGAAGAAATATCAGGTCAGAGAAGGCCTGAGATGGGTCAGGGAGGGTGGAGGGGTGCCCATGAGCATGACACACTCAAGGCTCTGCCTCCCATGTTCCTAAAGTAAGATTTACCTTTGCACCTTTTCAGTTGCTTGAGGCAATGAGATCCAGAGTGAAAAACAACGTCAGCTCACTGGCACTAAGCGTTTGTCACGTGGAACACAAGCAGCCTCAGTGGCTATCGTCACATTTCAACAGTGATTGCCTTTGCTGGCAATGGACCTCAATAGTGGGGAGGCTGTACCAAACCCCAGGAGCTGCTCCCGCCCACCCTCCTGTGAGGGAATTCAGGCACATTGAGTGGAGGCCCAGACCCCCAGCTATGTTTCCACCTCCAGGTAGTTGGTGCCCAGCCCACATGCAATGCTCCAAGCAGACAGAAGCATCTGCAAATGCCAGCTCCCGGGAGTCACCCCTGGAGCCATTCCTGGGCTCCATGGGCCTGCAAGTATGGCACCATGGCATCTGTACAGACACCGCATGGAAAATCCAGCCTGGACCCGCTCCTGTCTATGGCAGCACCCGCCCCCCTGCTTCAATCATGCTGTACCCGCCTCCCCTGGCTCGTGGCTGAGCTCCTCTGATTTCCTCCTTGCTTCAGTTTCCATGCCATCTTCTTGCCTACCAAGGTGAACCTGAGCACCCAAAATGTATGACTCCTCTCCAGTTCTGCCACTGCTGGGTCTGACCTGGCTGGACTTACCCAGTTTCTCAAAGGCTCTTGACAGAAGACCACAGTTTTCTAAATTGCTCTGCAATCATGATTTCTAGAACCCAAAGCAGATTGGGGGTTTTGAGTTAAAACATTCAGCAGGAGTAGTCATACATGCATTATTCAGAATTTTGATATTCTGGGCTGTGAAGCCAAGAGAGCCTGTGTGATTCAAACTGAAAGGAACATGTGGGCCCCATTCTCAGCCTGGTCCTGTTGGGTCTGGAATTTATCCCAGTGCCTCCAACAGGGGAGTTCCACACGAGATCATGAAAAGACAGAGGAACTTTGTGGCTGGTGTGCTAAGGTCCAAGTCTCATTCAATGCAGTCGAGTCTTGACAAGAACCCCGACCATACATTTCACATAGGTCATATACCATTTTGGCTACAATTCCAGGATGGACCATTAATTCCATGAACAAACACAGGTAAGATTATGATTGGTCAGTTTCTATTGCCAGTGACCACTCTGGTGGTTGGTCTCCCTTACACGTGCCTACCCCAGTGGTCAGCCTCTATCGCCATGACCACCCGAAGACTAGGGTCGGCTCTGTCTAGGGTGAGTGGTGGCCCACTTCGGGGAAGCAGGTGCCCCAATTCTAGGGACTGAAATTTAGGTCTAGTCTGTCCAAGCCTGTCATGGCTTTACCTTGGTTCCCTTTGCAGCAAGCAAAGCTCTCATTACAGAAGCCAAACTTAGTGATCAGCTTAACAATTGATCAGCATCATTCTAACATCATTTATCTAACATCATTATCTAACATCATTTATCCCATATTCTAATTACCATTACTTATCCAACCCTCTACTAACAGCTCTCTTAACATTTATATATGTATGGGCCCGGCGGCGTGGCCTAGCGGCTAAAGTCCTCGCCTTGAATGCCCCAGGATCCCATATGGGTGCCGGTTCTAATCCCGGCAGCTCCACTTCCCATCCAGCTCCCTGCTTGTGGCCTGGGAAAGCAGTTGAGGACGGCCCAATGCATTGGGACCCTGCACCCGCGTGGGAGACCCGGAAGAGGTTCCAGGTTCCCGGCTTCGGATCGGTGCGCACCGGCCCGTTGCGGCTCACTTGAGGAGTGAATCATCGGACGGAAGATCTTATTCTCTGTCTCTCCTCCTCTTTGCATATCTGACTTTGCAATAAAAATAAATAAATGTTTTTTTATAAAAACAGTTCAATAATAAATGAATGTTTAGCAATAAAGAGAATAAAAGCGGCAAAATATGTGTTAAAAGATAATATTAAGGGATTATAGAGATTAAGATTAAGGGATGGCATTAAATGAGTAACTAGTAATAAGGTAATTAAAATACATATATAAATGGTTTTTTTTAAAGATTTATTTTGCCGCTTTTATTCTCTCTCATCATCTTCCGTCCGATGATTCACTCCCCAAGTGACCACAATGGCCGGTGCTGCACAGATCCGAAGCCAGGAGCCAGGAACCTCCTCCAGGTCTCCCATGTTGGGGCAAGAACCCAAGGCTTTGGGCTGTCCTCGACTGCTTTTCCTAGGACTTTGGCTGCTAGGCCACTGCGCCAGGCCCTATTAAACTATTTTTTAATACTACTTCCTAATACTATTCCTCATTACTACCATCCTGGTACTATTATCTATTGATTAATACACTCTGTTCTTTTTTTATTTTTTTTATTTTTTTAAAGATTTATTCATTTTATTACAGCCAGATATACACAGAGGAGGAGAGACAGAGGAAGATCTTCCGTCCGATGATTGACTCCCCAAGTGAGCCGCAACGGGCCGATGCGCGCCGATCCGATGCCGGGAACCTGGAACCTCTTCCGGGTCTCCCACGCGGGTGCAGTGTCCCAATGCATTGGGCCGTCCTCAACTGCTTTCCCAGGCCACAAGCAGGGAGCTGGATGGGAAGTGGAGCTGCCGGGATTAGAACCGGCGCCCATATGGGATCCCAGGGCTTTCAAGGCGAGGACTTTAGCCGCTAGACCACGCCACCGGGCCCAATACACTCTTTTCTTAATTCATCTACCACTCAGCACATTTAGTATTACTTAGTTCTTGGTTTAGTTCCACAGTTTCACAGACCAAGGAAAAGAAGCTGGTCCAATAGACCATCCACTGTTGCTGAATGATGCCTTCTTCCGGATTTGTCCAAACTTCTCAGTGCACACAGGGCTCTTGCCTACTTGTTGGCTCCATCACTCTGCTGGCTTCTGTTGGAATCTACCTCATCAGCCTGGATAGAAAACCCATGCATCCCAGACGCCTTTATAGGCATGGGTTCTCCCTGGAATCTTCCGATGAGAAGCTTTCATGGAAGACACGGGAGGAGAGAGGCAGACACAGTGCTGTTTGAGTAGCAAGCTGGAGGCTTCTGAAGTGCCTCCTGTGCATGGTGGGCAGCTGGCCTGATGGACATCTGTCTCGCTAGAGTCTGCCTGGTTCTACCCACTGACAAAGTGCACAGGCGATGTAAGGTGGGGGGATGAGGCTGAGGACCCCTGCATCTCCTAATGAGCCCACGGCCTGGGTGAGGACATCTTGTCTCATGTAAGTGGGCTGTCCTTTGCTCGGATGGGAGGACAGACCTCTCCCACTGCTGACAAAGAAAGCTGTATACACAGCGCAGGTCAACAACGTGAGCCTCACCGGAAGTCACCCCCATGTCCTCTAACTGACTCCTTCTCCATCCATGCTCTAAGATTTACCTTAAGAATGGGGCTAAACAATGAGGTCAACTTCACTTCAACAATTACAACTTAAAGGATCTGACTTTGCCAGTGGAAGGTGTGGTCAGAGGTAGAGGTCTTCTCTGATTCCTGGGACAACCTTCTAGACACACGGGCTCGAGAAGGCTCAGAAAGGAGTTGGATCAGAGCCCTGGTACCGTGGGTTTCTGAGGAAGAAGGACCTGTCAGAGGGGATCTCATCCATCAAGCACGCAATTGCTTCTCATGGGTCTGTTGTGCTGGATTTTGAAATCCCCAGATAATCATCAAGTCTGAAGCTGGTGCTAAGGCATAAAGGTGATTTATTTAGGTTAACCTAGGTCTCCCAGCCACCTCCCCTAGTCCAGCATGGCTGGGCGGGGGAGGGGCAGCCGCAGGGAGAGCAAAAAGAGAAGGACTCGCAAGCCAGAGAGAGAGTGAGAGCCCAAGCCCCCCAGTTCTTATACATTTCAGGCTATTAATTATACAGTCATGATTTAGCAGGCTTCTATTGGTGGGTTTGAAGCAAGCAACTTTCAAAAAGTACAAATTGATGAGCTATAGGGCCGTGAATCTTATCAAACACCAGGTACCTCCTTCCTGAGGAGTGGTCTACCTACATGACCTGCCAGGTGTCCTGCTGGGTGTCACAGACTGTCAGGACTGGAATTCATACAGCCCCCCAGCCAAGCCATTAAGACAGAACCACAAAAGGCTGAAAACACCTAGGTTCTTCAGGTCCAGTCCCCACTTATAAATAAAACCTGCTCTTTCTTCCCTATACTCTGGCTCTCTACTAGGGCAAGAACCCTAGATTAAGGCCCTTGGGTCTACATCAAACCCTGGAGAAGCATGTTGGGCCTCTGCAGAAGACACTTCTGGTCAGGTGGCCTTTGTTCCCCAGAAGTGTTCATGTGGCCACCAGATAGCTTTGATGGAATGCCAATAGGCAGGCAGCTAATTAGGTCTAGGTTGGCTGGAATCCTTGTGGCCTTGCAAAGTGTTATATCCTTAATTGTAGGCCAAAAACACTTCCCTTCTCAAATTGCAGCCATGCTCCATCCAGGGCCAAGAAGGAGGAGAGGCCACGGTCATATGATGTTAAATTCCACATGGAGGAGTTATAAAATTCCCAGATGGCTTCACACATGCTAAGGCGCCGCCCCTACCCCAGAAATGAGGCTGAGGGTGGGACAGAGTTCTCTATTTGCCCCAGACCATGGTTGGAGGTGCACTTAAGCAACGGGCCAGCCCACTCGTGATGCATGTCTCTCTGAGCGGGGACGGCCCACAATCACAGGTGTGTGTGTTTTATCTTCTATTGCTCTGTGTGCACCAGGGTGTCCCCACTTGGAGTGTGTGTCTCTGTGGGAGGCCAGAGCCTGCACTACAGGGGGTGGTGACTCTTGGCCCACATCAGCAGGATCTGGAGAAGGCCACGAAGCTCCAAGGATGAGCTGAGAACTTGAGTGCTGAGATCTTTACAAGAGCAGACTCCAGGCTTGCTCTGTATCTCACGGAGCCAGACACGGGACTCACCTGCAGACAGGCTGCAGGTGTAAGGGAGCTGATGGAAGAGCTATTTTGGACAAGATGGCGCATTCTACTCCATGATTTGCAACTCTAAGCAACTGCCTACTTTACATATGCAAGAGGGAGTAAGATCAGCATGCTAAATAAAGCAGATTAGCTGATAAACCAGCGGACAAGTGCCTGAGGTCTGATTTTGTCTGTTGCATTCTCACACCTGACTCCATAGGCAGCCATCTCCCCAGAGTCAAGTCCTTCCTAAAGAGGAAGATGAGCTCATACACTGCAAAGAAATGAGGAGGTGCTGAGGACTGGAACAGAGCTTGCGCCTTTGAGTTCTGCATTTTGAACATCCCTTCAGCTCAGTCACGTCCACTGGGACAAGGGAGTTATCTGTCCCCTGCTGGTGCAGCTCCTGAGTCAGGGACCCTCAGGGCCAGAGTGTAAGCACCCCATAGCATTCTCACTTTCTTCCAGGGACCTGGGTCTGCGCCTCCAGTCACAAATCCTAAGAACCAAGGAGAAGGAGAGGTCTCTGGGAGTGGGAATTTGCAGAAGTTATACAAAGATTAACTCAGATCAAATGTGCAGAAGTTGATTACACACAGGTCTTACATTGCTGCTGTGTGTATACATTGCTGCTGTACACACACACAGACACACACACACACACACACACACACACACACACACACAACCAAACTTAACCCACTGAAAAGAACCTCAAAAGAACCAATTCTTTGGAAAATCAGCAGTGTTTTATTGGTGCAAAGTGCTGGCCTTCCTTGATCTTTCAATGAGGTTTTGCAAATTCCATATACAGTTCTAGGAATTACAGGTCCATTTGTCCATTCAACACTGACTGAGCAGCACAGATGAGCCAAGTCTTGTGGCAAATAATGTGACTCTAGAAGAATTAGAGGACATATGCCATACCCAAAGGAACCCCAAGTCATTTCTTCATCTAGAACAAACAGAAACATCAAACCCCTTTGCTATTGTCAGAAGAACCTCTTGGGGCTCTGCCATTCCTGAACTTGTGACTACTGGTGTTGTCTGGGAGCTGTGGCATCTTGTCTTCTGAGACTGGGTCAAACTCAAGGACTCACAGCCCATTACTGTCAGTCTAGCAGTCTGACATCATTTCTAAGCAAATGGACAACTGCATGGAAAAGGCCTCAGACCTCACCTGGTCCATGTCCAAGGCCGCTGAGCAACATCACAGGTGGATGAAGGTCTCTGCCTGCGGAGACCTGAGTGTTTGCTTTAATACAGTTCAGCAGCCATCCCTCCATTCACCCATCTCTTCCCCACTCTGCGAGTGTCTCTCAAGCTACGCTATGTCCCAGACACAATGGAGAAGATGAGTCCACAGCTGCCCTGCGAGAGGCATTCACAGCCAGTGGGGCTGGCAGGGTGGGATGCAGACACAGGTGGGGGTGCCATCGATGCTGAGATGGAGGATGGGGTGGAAACGCAGAGGAGGATTCTCCGCACCCGATGAAGGCCGTCAGGACAGGAGTCCTGGAGACAGGGAGGCAAGCAGAGTCCAGTTGTCTTGGCTTTGACCACCATGCTAAGTTATCACAGGCTGGTGGCCTACACAGCAAGCGCTGACACTTCATGGACTTGTCTGAGAGCAAATTGCTAGCATGGCTGGGTTCTGGTGGGGGCTCTTCAAGGTGTAGTTGGATAACAAATAAGGACTAGCCATCAGTTTTCTGGTCTCTTCTTACGGAGACACAAAGCTCATTACTGAGGGCTCCACCTTCATGACCTAACCACCTGCTAATTCTATCACATTGGCATTTGGAAGGGACACAAAATTCAGTCCATGGCATTTTTCAATTAGGCAGACAAAAAGTTTCCTCCCTCCACATTTTCTTTCATCCATGCCCACAGCCCAACTGTGGGGCAGACAGCCTATTTTAACAGGCCTTATGTTTGGAAAGGTGAATCAGGCAAACTGCATCATAGACACATACGGAATAGTGTTGAACCTAATATCTGATTCCCCCATGGCCCAGTAACACTGGTGCATTAAACTGGTCATCTGTGATCCAGAGCAGAGGAAAACGCAAATGAAGCATTGGCCAGGGCAAGACCTGGGATGGCTCTCTGGCTTCTCAGGAGCAGGGATGCAGAGTTTGAACAAAGGTAATGCAGACAAGTGGGCAGAAATTGGCCCGCATTCCTTCCATGCAGCCCAAATGTACACTACAATTTAAACATAATTATAAAAAGTGCCACCCCTGCAATCTGATGACCAGTGAATACAAGCCATGGATGACTTCTAATGGGTGGGCCTTACCACTTTGGTTGGACCCTCACCAGAATGCTAAGAGCTTGTTCTGTGAGATCAGGGTTGCTGCCTATTCACATACACTCAGTTTCTGTCTGAAAAATGTCCAATGTCTGTGTCACCTGCATCCCCATCAAGGGCAGTCCAGCTGCACCTCCTCCTTCCAGTGCTACCAATCCCCCAATCTACCCTAGCCATGGAGAGCCATCCCCCAATCTACACTGCAGAGTTAATCTGTGTCCCCATCAAGGGCAGTCCCACTGCCCTCCCTCCATCAAGGAGATTGTCACCGCTCCTCCAATCTGTACTACAGGGTTATTCTTTGCTCCTGTCACCCTGGTTCAGTGACACCCCGTCACTCTAGTTGTTGGTTTAGTTGTCTCTCAGATTGTCATCAGCAGCTTTGTGACTCAGTATAAGCCCAGCCATGTTGGGAGAGAGACAGCATATAAGGAACAAACAGTGGCTTTGGGGATGGACCCTGGCTCTCCCATACACTGTCCCCGTAACATCAGCGGAGGCCAGGCAGCATGTGTTCAAATGCAACCATCATTTTCCACACAGGCGACATGGCAGCACACGTATTTTCCTGGGGGATTTGTCGGGAGACGCATCCCCCTATAAGCTCCTTGGGAAAGCACCTTTGTCTTCCTCCCCACTCTTATGCTAACTAAGGATGAAAATGTGGAGGAAACAAGTGACATGTCTATGAGTGTGTGTAAAGTTCCAGACTCATAGTTAAGCACTGAATTGGCATTTGGGCCGAGTGCTGAAGGAGTTGCTGGCGCCTTCGATTAGTCAGCTTTCGTTACTACAGCAAATGCCTGTCGCAGCTATCTACCAAGAGGAAAGCCAGTTTGAGAGATTCCCATCCTGGGTGGTCCCAGTGGCTTGGACTCAGTCTGATGCTAGGAACTTTCATTTTCTAACAACCAGGACCTCCCACTAGACAACTCCCTCTCCCTAGTGCCATCCTGGGGACCAGTATCTAACATAAAGGCCTCTAGGGTGTCCACATGTGTGCTCTCTGAAACACAGCGTCCCTCTAGCCATGACTCCGTACAGTTGAGTACAGGAGAGAAAGAAGCAACGAAGATGCTCTAACTCGAACTCTCATTCTAGGTCCGCTTAATTCTCATCCAAGCCAGGGGATGGTAAGACATCCCTTCTGGCAGGCCAGTGGCCACTCTGAGATAAAATTATTGACCAAAGTGGGGCATGCAAATTAGGTACACGTATCACACATAGGACCTTCACATGGACTAGCATGAGTTTACCACCTGCTTATGTATGACAGCGTGGCTTAGACACAGTTTTATGTTTCCCTTTAAGAATCATGTTTAAATTCATGGCAAGAGTGTGGAAATGGGGGTTGGTGGGGGTGGTATAGCAGGCAAACACCACACTTCTGGTGTTGGGATCACACATTTGAGTAATGGCCACTCCACTTTCAATCCAACTCCCTGCTTATGGCCTGGGAAAGCAACAGAGAATAGCCCAAGGTGTTGGGTCTTGGCACCTATGGGGGACACCCAAAAGAAGTCTCTGGCTCCCAGCTTTCGGCTGACTTATTTCTGGCTGTTGCAGCCATTTGAGGAGTGAACCAGAAGATGGAAGATCTCTCTCTCTCTCTCGTTCTCTCGTTCTCTCGATTGCTCTACCTCCCTCTCTATCTCTCTCTCCCTCCCACTCTGTAACTCTATCAAGTAAAAAATAAAGTATTTTTTTTTAAGTAGAGTGGGGTTGGATTTAGCCAAGCAAACATTAGACAGTTGATTTCACATCTGTGGGACAAAAGACCATATATTACATTTGTTCCAAACTTTTGCATACATAATGTGTATGGGAGCACCTTGCAATGCCACGTTTGACTGACAAGGAAATCAAGGTACAAGAAAGTTGCACAGCTGTAGGGAGCAGAACCTGGCACAGAGCAAGCTTTGCAACCCTGAAAAGACACCTGTGGTTTGCACGCACGGAGACACCTCTGGAAGGAGCACTGGGAACCTGCAGGTGTTGTTGATTTTTAGTTTATTGAAAAAAAAGTCAGTGTGGACAACATTTCTCACTTGTTAGATGGATGCCACTTTTTCCTCTTCAAAAACAACCTCAAGGTGGTTTGCCACCAGCTGAAGGTGCTAGCTCCCTTTTTAAAAGGTAAATTGGCAGTCAGGATCAAATCTTCAAGGTAGGGCCTTCTCCTTGTTACAGCAGAGCTCAACAGAGGATAAAGATACATCCCTCAATGCTTGCAAGGACAAGGGTTTGAATCCGCACTCTAACACACATGGAGGAGTCGGAGAGCAGGCATTTCTAAACCAGAGGCTCAGATTTCAACTCCAAACCTGAAGACAGATGCCAGTGAAGAGATATCAAACTTGGCACCAAATGCTGTGAGTTCAATTGCAACTGGACAACACTGTTCATCTGGAGTGACAGGTAAGTGACTCCCATGCCCCTGTGACAGAGGAAAGACAGAATATACCCTGAAGTTAGAAAATTAACTCAGGGCCCAGTGGCGTGGCCTAGAGGCTAAAGTCCTCGCCTTGAACGTGCCGGCAGCCCACATGGGCGCCGGTTCTAATCCAGGCAACTGTACTCCCATCCAGCTCCCTGCTTGTGGCCTGGGACCTGGAAGAAGTTCCTGGCTCCTGGCTTTGAATAGGTGCAGAACCGGCCGTTGTGGCTTCTTGGGGGAGTGAATCATCGGATGGAAGATCTTCCTCTCTGTCTCTCCTCTCTGTATATCTGATTTTCGAATAAAAATAAAATAAATCTTAAAAAAAAGAAAGATGTTTATTTAAAAAAAAAAGAAGAAAAGGAACTCAGACATAAAACACCAGTACAATCATTTGGAGCCAAGACCTAAGTGAAGCCTGGAAGGTTGACAATGTGTATATAAAAAGAGCAATATGCATTATAACTAGATAAATTGGTTGTCAACATTTGCAATGCCTATATATATATGTGTGTGTGTGTGTATGCATGTAATTTAAGTGCTAATACATCACCAATCTTTACATTAGTTTTTATATTGGCATTCTAAGAGAAACACCACATTGTTGTGGTGACCATCACCATCCGTTACTTGTGAAGGTGTGTCTCTAGGAGTGTAAATAGTGTGTGGCCTGTGTACACAGATACACTAATGAAAGCAGAAGTAATCCAGTGGGGATGCAATGGGGCTAGCTTGAACTTTAGTAAAGAAGGCGCACAGATAATTATTGTTGCATCCAGTAGTTTCAACCCTTCAGAACAGCATGGGAATGTAGAAGAGGAGAGGAGAAATTAGCACCCAGACCATTTAGTTCAGGATGGGATGGCATGGGGAGCACCTGACCCAGGATCAGGAGTGCTAAGTCCACATTCATATCCCAAGTTTGAGAACTTTAAGCAGCTCAGATCTTGGTCTTACGTCTCTAGGTCTGTACCATAACGGAAAGAATCAAACCTGGGGAGAAGGTGAAACTGAAATACACCTGAAAAGCTTTTCTGAAAGACTTACTTTCTATATTTGAATGGCAGAGTTATAGAGAGTGGAAGGAGAGACGGGGGAGAAAAAGATAATCCAGCCACTGGATACCCTTCCAAATGGCCTCAAAGGCCAGGGCTGGGTCAGGTCAAGGTCACGAGCGCAGAGCTCCAAATGATTCTCCTACAAGGGGATTGTAATACTTGGACCATCCTTGACTGTTTTGCTCCCTGGCCAACTTAATGTAGAAGAGAGTTCTTGTGGCCTGTCCCCTCCTCCGCCTTCAAGAAGGGCTTCCTGGCAAAGGCCACGGGGGCACTGAGGTGACTCTGTGACCTGATGGCCACTAGCGGCCACTCCTGCAGGGAGCAGTGATCAGCTGGTCCATTCTCCCCACAGGCTGCCGGCCTGCGTGCAGCTCCAGTCCTGGACCTTGTTCTGAGTCTTTGACCGTGGACGTGCGTGGGTGGCTGCAGTTGCAGAGGCTCTCAGTGGACCACACTGCTCCCAGGCCATCCTCCCCACCCACCCTGATCACGTACAGCAAGTTCCAGCAGTGGAAATGATGATCCAGCTGTGATGGCCAACTGTGTGCACCTGCTGGACTCAGCTCAGGGATGCCCACGGAGCTGGTCAGGCATCATTCTAGTGTGTCTGCAAGGATATCTCTGCAAATCATCAGCGAGTGACCCAGTGGACTGAGCAACGGTTTACCCTCACTGGTGGGGATGGGCAGTGCAAGCCACGGAGGGCCCAGAACAGCAAAAAGGGGAAGGGAAGGGAGTTATCTCTCCCCTTGTGCTTGGCCAGCCACCGTCTCCTGTCCCAGGCCTTGAGCTCCTGGGTCCCAGGCCTTGAACTCCAGGATGTACACACTTGCCTTCCACTCCAAGGTTTAGGCTTTGATCTCAGCTGCATCACTAGCTCTCTGGTTCTCCGGCTGTCAGGCCTGGACTGAACAACTCTGCTGTTTGGGCCCCCAACACCCATGTGGGAGACCAAGATGGAGGCCCTGGCTCTCAGCTTTGGCCTGTCCCAGCCGAGCTGGTACAGTAATTTGGGAAGTAAATTAGTGCATCACAGTTCTCTCTCTGCATCAAGCATGAGTCACATTCTTAGGCCAGCATGGGGAAGCTCTGTCATTCCTGTCTTTAAGACTTTATTCTTTGTATTGAGCCATGGTCAATGATGGCCACAGCATGACCTTGTCAGATACAAATGTTTTCTGATATTGCTGGTGTCAACAGGGAGGTACCCAGGCTAGCTCTCAGTGTGGCTGATTTTTTTTATTCTACCTGATTAAACAGGTGCTGTTATTTTATATATAGTGATGTAAAGCCCCAGTTTTAGATAAGCCTAGAGTTTTCTCAAGACCCCACAGCTGGAAAGCGAGTGAAATTCTCTCTCTCAAAAGTCAAAGGCTGGGTAGGCCTTTAGCGTAGCAAAAATGAGACACCATGGAATGTGCTTGGGACCCACACCAAGTTCTGGCTCCTGACCCTAGCTGCCTGCACCGTGGGAGGCATCACTGACAACTACCTGGGTTCCTGCCATACATGGGGAGATCTAGACTGAGTTCCCAGCTCCCAGATTCAGCCCACCCCAGTCCTAGCTGCTGCATTCATTTAGAGAGCGAACCAACAGATGGCTTCTCTCTCTCTTTCATTCTCTTTTTCCTTCCTTCCTCTTCCTCTTTACCCTTCCCTCTTTCTCTCTTCTCACTTTCTCTTTCCTTTCCTTTCCCACTCTCTCTCTCTCTGCCTTTCAAATAAACAAAAATAACAAAATTTAGGAACACTGATCAAGAATCTTCATATAAAGTAGTATCTCTAAACGGATGCCTAAATGTGTTTGTTAGGAAGCTATCTGACACACCTGAGTGTATAAACAACTGGGACTTGCCAGGAATTGAGACTGCTGGTCAACCTACGCTGGGTTCCTCCAAAGAAGGTAAACAAAAAGCTTTGACACAAAGCATCTTCAGCAAACTTGTCAGTAGAACAAATAGTATTTACATGAACACTTCACCCAAAACGCACTCTGTAATGAGAGAGTGAAGCAGCAGACTTCTACCTGGTTTGCCCGCTTGATGGTTAGATAACTTCTTGAATTCCAGTTTCATGGCCCATTAGATGCGTGGAGGAAGACTTTGCAATAATGCTATCAGACTAATGGGTTGTGCAAATTGTTTCTCTAACAGATCCCTTGCATAATTTTTCATTTTCTTTTCTTTCTTTCTTTCTTTCTTTCTTTCTTTCTTTCTTTCTCTCTCTCTCTCTCTCTCTCTCTCTCTCTCTCTCTCTCTCTCTCTCTCTCTCTCTCCTTCTCTCTTTCTCTCTCCTTCTCTCTTTCTCTCTTTCTTTTTGTTTTTTCCTATAGTGACACACCTCAAGTTCAGGCAACATGCACCTGCACTGAAAAAAGAACAGCATCCTCTCTTCATTGAACCTGATGTGTCTCCATCACCAAGAGATGTTGGTGTTTCAAGTCTTCCAGTTATCTTTATTTATCCTGATTTTAAACATGAGTTTATTTATTTAAAAGATAAAAATAAAGAGAATCCATCTGCCACTCCCCAAATACTGGTAAGAAGCTGTCAATGACAAGGCCAAAGGTGGGAGTCAGGAAGTCAATGCAATTCTCCCATGTGGGTGGCAGGAAACCAGCGGCCTTTGCCCACTACACCAAGTCTTCAGGGTTCTGTTTGCAACCACAGCACTGGCCCAGCCCACCTATGGATTGGGAAGATGGTGACAGCAGCTGCTTAGAAGCATAGTTCATGAAGGAATAGTGGTGGGGAGAGCAGCCGGGGCAGCTGTTGTGGGCGTCCACCCCTGAGATGGGGGATACACAGGATGCAGTGTGTGTGCCAGGGACTCAACGGTGAGCACCAGCATGCATGGGCCACTGAATGTGGAGTGTGGAGGGAGAGCAGGTAAGAAATGCACAGTTCCTGCTAGGCCACAGGGGAGGGTTTATCTAAGAAACACAGTAGGAGAGTCTTATGGAGGGTGCATGATGTATTCAGGCTCATAATCCTGAACTGAAGATTAACGGATTGTCTCAAGGCAAAGGCCCAGTGTGGTAGGAGGGACCTGATCTTTGCTTAATGCATGAGGAAAGATCGCCAGTAGGCACAGGGAAAATATCCATCCCCTTCATACACTCCCTATCTGAGGAGCCTACATGTCATGCTGTTGTAGGGTTTTCGACCATGAATACGGCAGCAACCTCAATTCGTGTCTCGCAGAAAGAAGAATTTTCATGTGGACACACTTTAGATTTAAAGCAAGCTTTAGTAGAAAAGCTGAGAAGAGATACTCCTGTACCAGTGATGGGAGGGGGCTTCAAGAGAGAAAAGAACCCTTACCTCTGTCACTGTAGCAGGAGGAAGAGAGAAAAGACCCCAGACCTTTGCCACAGTAGCAATGTTATGGGGTGCAGCCCGTGATGGCCAGCACCCATTGACAATGTGCAAATGCAATGTGGCTGTGTCCCCTACCCTCTGTCTTGAAGATGGGTCCTAACAGCAATGGAATGTTAATACCATCCTCAGCCACTACACCTCCCCCACCACCTATGTATTCGCTCCTATCAACTGAGAGGGGACAGTATTGCATTGTTATGTAACCACTCCCCTCACAAGCCCCTCTAAAAGGCCTTGGAAGCAGGGGCTCACTCTCTTTCTGGTCAGGTGCTTCCGTTACTCTGGCACATCGACTCTTGGCTGACAGGACAGGTAATCAATCCCCTGAGCATGGTCCCTGTGTACTGCATAGATGGGACAATGGATATAGCAGTGTTATTTCTGGTTTGTGTACTGTCAGGAGTTCCAGGAGAGGTGAGATTTATCAGTGGTGGAACGTGGGCAGAGAAGCCAAGGAAATGTGAATGTCCGCAGCTTTGTAAGTGCGCCTGGGTTATTCATTGCATGTCTCTTAGGATAACTTATATTGTTGGGGAAGCTGGGACATAGGTCTTCAGCTTAACAGATGGACATCAGGGTAATAACCATTTGTTCCTCTTGGGGTTACGTTTGGTTGGATGATGATTGGTTGGATTGCAGTATGGGCTTGTGATTTGCTATTTCTAGTGTGCTCTATTATCACCAAGCTTGGTTAATAAAGACTCCTTAATAAACCTTAAACATGTCTGGTGTGATCACACTTGCACCCTGTAACAACAAGAGAAAGAAGCAAAAGCCCAGGTTTCCTGCCGTAGGGGGAGGAGGAAAAAGAACCCAAACTGAAGATGGGGGTTTTGTGTTTTAAAAGTTCGCCTCAAAGGAATTTTTCCACAAAGGAGAATTCCTGATTTCCATGGTACCTGGCCTTAGGACAAAGGCCCCGAAAGGTGTTACTGGTAAACTTCATTAGTGTCTGTAATGATAAAGAGACCAATCTGAAACTACCCCCTTAGCAATGGCCAGATACAGAACTGGGCTGGTGATTTAAGTGGGGAACTTGATATGTTAATGTGCCCTGTTTCTTCTGGAAGTATGTTATTTTTATTGTTTTTCGAAAGATTTGTTTATTTTTTATTACAAAGTCAGATGTACAGAGAGGAGGAGAGACAGAGAGGAAGATCTTTCATCCGATGGTTCACTCCCCAAGTGACTACAACGGCCGGTGCTGCGCTGATCTGAAGCCAGGAACCAGGAACTTCTTCCGGGTTTCCCACACAGGTGCAGGGTCCCAAAGCTTTGTACTGTCCTCCACTGCTTTCCTAGGCCACAAGCAGGGAGCTGGATGGGAAGTGGAGCTGCCAGGATTAGAACCGGTGCCCATATGGGATCCCGGGGCGTTCAAGGTGAGGACTTTAGCACTAGGCCACTGTACCGGGCCCTGGAAGCATGTTCTTGATATATTAAAATATGCACTTGTCTCTTGGGAGAAACTGCTCTGGTGAATCCAAGATGTGATGAAAATACGCTTTTATATTTGAGAGAAAATGATTACTAGAGGACCCAGAATACACTAACTGCCTACTACCCAGTCTGACTCCTTGCATACTGCTAGCTGAGCCCTCTGAGCCCTAGTTCTCGCCACAACCTCCCTCCCACAGTGGGGCTTCTGACCCTCTTCTCCGAGTTACTCCAGAGGGACCGTGTCCACCTGTCCCCCAGAGCCAGTGCTCCACAGCCACCTGCTTCCCTCACGGGCTTGTCTTCAAGCACATTCATCTCCTCTGTCTCCTACAAACAGACCAAGTGCATTCCAGCCTCAGTGGCTCCTCCCAGCCATAGCTTAGCCTCTCCCTTGCTGCATTTCCTTAATTGTCACCTGTCCAGAAGAGCCTCCCCTGACGATGAGTGCAGTCACCCCTCAGCCCTGCCTTCCCTGGGCTGTGCTCTCTCCTTCCCTGTCACACTCATCTTAAGGTCTCAGTCTTTCTTGTCTCTCCTTCCTGTGTTCCATGAGCAGAGCTAGCTGGGTTCCCTGGGGTCGTAGTCTCAGGCCTTGCTTCTCCTAACAGGGCTGCATTTGGCCCGGGACTCCACCTGCTGCAGCTACAGCAGCCGTGTTCTGGGACCCCATGGCAGAGCTGGCTGGGTTCCTGGGGCAGCAGTCTCAGGCCCTGCCTCTCCTAGCACATCTGCATTTGTTCCAGGGCTGCACCTGCTGCCACAACTGCTGGAGTTGTACTTGGGGAACAAAATCCATGTAAGTTTAAGGTCACTGCGGGTAGCCACCAAGGGGATGCGGAAGGGACTTAAGGAGTTTGCACCAAGTCCTAGGTGCGGGATCTCATAGCTTTGCTGCCAATCCCCAGGGAGCATGACATCATGGGACATCAGGAGGGATCATTCTCCTTTGACACCCTTGCCGTGGTGCTCCTCAGTGGACACCAGGTCAGGGCACGCTGGCCCTTCCTCTCCTTTCCCCATCTGGGGGCTCCAGGCTTCTTATTTCTGCCCCTGAGAATCAGGACTGAACCCTCCCCTCAGACACCCCCACCCCATGAAGGATGTTGCTCTGTAATATCAGGATACATCCAGTGGGTTCCTCCCAGGAGACTTCCCAGTGCGGAGTAGAACATGTTGGTGACTGTCTCTTAATTTTCCTTTGTGGTGAGTCAAGGGTGAACTGCTGCAAGTCCCTGGAAGAAAGAAAATCATGCTTATTCGTACTTAAGGGCAAAATAGTTCTTTTCATTCTTATGCAGGAAAATTAAAGACAATGAGAAGTGTTTCAAATGAGCCCATGGAAATACAACAAGGGGCAAGAGTAGGGGGTAAATCATTTGCATCTGGCTTAAATGCAATCCCTTACTAACTCTCTTTTAATTATGAATTATTATTTCAATTACTGAAAAAGTTGTTTCTCAATTGCTAAATTACCATGTTTCAGCCACCGTAGGAAGAAGAAATAATTGGAACTGGCCATGCTTGAGCTCATTTTGTCTTTGAACTTGGGTTTGTCATTGCAGCTAAGCAGAGCAGAGGAGACCATCCAAGGTGGCTTCTGGCCTCTCTTCATGGGAAATAATTCCTTCCTGTGCCCAGCATTGATGGCAACTGCCAAGTCACCAGGGACATGTTGGTTAAGGCAGTCCTAGTAAGTTTGACCTGAAATCCATGCTGGGAGCTGGGAGCATGGCCCTGTGTTCAGAAGGCAAACAAGCTTCTGCATTCCAAGGCAGACTTCTGGCAACTAAGTAAGTAGTTGAAGTCAGGCTGAGCCTCAAGTCAGTAACTGCAAAGCTGCAGGTGCAACAGTATCCTCCTATCTGCCAGTGAATATGCCCCTTCCCTGGGACGCACCTGCTCCATCCGGGCCCTTTGTAGGGAGAGAGCCATGCAAGTTTGCCTATGAAGCTCCAGCTTGCTTGTGGATCTGCCTGAGATTCCCAGGTGACATCACACCTGCACAGGCACAAATTTCTGCCTCATTAGAAGAGGCCAGAATTGGAGAGAGCTTTCTCTTTTACTGGGGACGGTGGCTGGAGGTTTCTCTTCCCTCGCTTAGCTCTCTTTTCTTCTGGGCAATCCTCGATCTCACTCCTAATGAGGCAACCCACAGTCCCCCTCACACATGTATGTGCACACACCTGTTCACCTCTTGAATAGACTTCCTTGTGGCTTTGTGCACCTTACATGTGTGTGCGCTTAAAACACCCGTGGTGCTGTGAGACAAGAGCCTGCAGTAAGATGGGTGTAACTTCACGCATACCAGCCAGGTTACACAAAAAGACTGTATTCCTTATGTCTTTACAAAAAAAATAGCCTTTGATAGCTCACCCACCCCTGCCTGGCCTTGCCACAGCTCTGCAAGGGACTCTGTAACACAACCTGTGACAGGACAACCTTGCTGGGCAGACCAGATGTAGAGTTGGAGAAAGATGGTGTCCACATCTTGCACAGTTACCGTAAGTGAACAGTAAAATGTCCTCTGGGCTGAGAACACAGGGATGCCAAGTGGATACAGCAACCCAATGGGTGGGCACAATCCAGGGGCAGCCCTGACCTCACATTCCCCTACTGCGAGCCCCGATCTCCCGCAGGCTCAGCTGCTCACAGCTTGTATGGGAAACCCACCCCAAAGTCCCTTTGCATTTGGAAGCCTTTGGAAAGTTCATGGAAAATACGCTCTGATGATATGCATGGATTTTAACATTGCTCTGAAAGTGCCTTTTCTCTTTGTTACATTTTCCTTGGTAAGGGGTCTTTTTGTAGATAACATCGCAGAGACCTAGAGAGCACAAAGCCTGCCCATGCATGCAGGGCCAGCGGCACCCCTCCAGCTGAGCTCCTTCCTCCAGGGCCCCTCCCACACTGCCTCCGGTCCCCGTCTCAGCCACAGCAACTCCTGACAAATGCGTGCAGCTTACGTCATCAACCCTTCCTTTACGTTGGCTGCACTTCGGAATGATCAAATGCCGAGCACGTTCAAGTAAAACGACATTCGCAATTTTGGTTTCACCTGTTTCTTTTTCCCGATCTGTTGATTTAAGACAGAAACACAGATACAGACCTCCCACCTGCTGGTTCACTCTTCAGATGTTTGTAAGAACCAGGGTAACAATGCTGCCCCCGGCTCTGCAGTTTTAAGTGTGTGCTTCCTCCCATGATTGGGTGTTGAGCTGAGGAGGATGGAAATAACCTGAGCTGCCAACCTATCCCTTGGTGCTCCAACAGCGAACCTCTCTGGAACCCCCTGGGCACAATCCAGCTGCACACCCTCCCCTGGAACCAGCTGCCCTTTCGTCCACATTCCCAACCATGGCACCAGCGTTCTCGCGTCCCAAAGCTCCCCCGCACCACATCACACTCACCCCCTTCACCCCTTCTCCTCTGATTACGGCAATGGCTCCCAAATCAGAGCCCAGGTCCAATCACACCGCCCCTCTCACCCTCTCCAGAATCTGGCACCTCTGCCTGACCCACCGGAGTTCCCCGGCTGCCACACAGGGCAGCCCAAGGACACCTTGTCACAGGGACAGTTCTGTGGGGCGGGGGAGCTCTGTGACCAGGAACGTTCTGGGCAGAAAGGGTCTTTTGTTTGTTTCTTTTTATTAGAGCTTCCCCAGCTATCACACACCAGTACCACTGTCTTGAGGCTGTGTCTGTCTCCTCCATCATGGCAGACAGAGGAGCGGTGAGGCTCTACCCACCACTTTCTGCTTAGTGAGAGCCCGAGCATAGCACTCACCCAAGACCTCAGTACAATGACTGAATGCTGGAACACAGTGTCCAGTGGGCAATGCAAAGTGGCCTGAATTGCAAAGGACTTTGTCCATCTTGCTGAAAACACGGGTTTTTCTCTTTGGACAAAGGGAAATCCTGGCAGCTGTTTAATTAACGAGGCTTCCTTTCAGCAACAATGCCCCGAGTCCATGGTTAGGGTCTTAGGAGAAGAGCTTACATGGATGGGATGCTGTGTGGCAGCCCCAGCCCTTGTTAAGATTCCCTTGGGAGGCTCCTTCTTCAGGAAGAAATGAAGTAGGTGATGTTTGCTCCAACTTCCTTGATTTCCACAGAGCTGCCCTTTAGAGAGCCACAAATGTGCAATTGTCATGCTGCCATTTAGTATTCCAGATACTGATTTCCAATGTGAATTCCCATCCTCACCAATTATCTTCACAATGAGATGTATATGTGTGTATATTTCTTCCCCCCTTGGCTCTGAGTCAAAGCTCCTTAAAGAGCTCAGTTCAGCACAAGCTGGTGCTTCTGCTTAGATGTCAGAGGGGAGGTGACCAAGCCCCTGTAGAATGGGACACCCCCTTTGGGGGGCCAGCAGTGCTTAGGGCACACGGCTGGGGTTCATGAGTCCGTATAGGATGGGGCACCCCTTTTAGGGTCCAGCAATGTTTAGGGCCCACGCCTGGGGTTCATGAGCCCCCGGTGCTTAGGGCCCATGGCCTGTGTTCACCCTGTGTTAGGGAAGTCACTCTCGCCACTCGTGTTCCATAGGGTCTGTGGTTGTTTGCAGAGATCTGCCTTTACGTAACCACAGCCATCTTGGCTGCCATCATCACCTTGACGTCTCAGCAACCCTGCAGTCATCCTAAACCACGTAGGGTGATCAATGCCATCCCGGTTGGTCATTTTATCTGGCCTGTGTCTGAAGGCCTTGGCACAACCAAGGTCCCACCCCTTCTTCTTTGGCATATACGCTCCCTCACAACCGATGGGGTAAGGGGATCTGATGTCTTCCGGCCATCCCCTACTCCCCCAAGTCCATGCCTTGTCCCTGAGTCCTAGTAATAAATGATACGGTGTGACCACTGATTGGCCCTGGATTGGATCCCCGTACATGCGACTTTGGCAGCAGTTTGCAGATTCCAGACTCGCCGGAAGCCCTGTTCTCTGTCCCCCGCACCCCCTCCTGTCACTTAACTCCCTGGAATCGGATGAAGTCAGCCCCAGAAAGTTGGCCATCAGGGGAGACTTGTGGAACAAATGGAACTCACAGGAAAGGAGAAAGCTTCCCACCACAGCACCCTCTCTGGGCTTGCTGCACCTGACCCAAATCGCTCCTTGGATCTCCTTCGTTTCTCAGCCCAGGGTGACCCTGGAAGAATTTTTTCATGGAAGCTGTTGTGGTAGGTTTCAGCTGCTTGCAACATTTTTACTTCTAAACATAGTCACACATTGCATAGCAATATACCACTCAACACTGACCCTTGCCAATATGACAAGGGACTCATAGAAGTCCACCTTAGCTTGTGTAAGTTCACCCTGTGATGCTTGCCCAATGGAATTGCCTAAGGATGTCTTTACCGGAACACATCACTATCATTGAGCAATGTAACTGCTAAGTACACACAAGGGGCACAGAGAAGATAAGTGGTGATGGGGCAAGCCCAGCTCCACGAAGAGCACGTGCTAGTATGTCGGGAGCCAAGACAGGCCAGGGTAAAGTCAGGGGGCATGAAACCCATGCCAGGCCAGGGGGGTCAGGCTGCAGGTGCCAGCCTGGGCCCGTCACCTGCAAGCCTCTGTTTTGCATGGCTAGTCTTTATTCCCCTTTTAACTGGGGAGGCCCTGAGAGCCATGGCAATGTCCTGGAAATGACTGGGTCACCCAAGGGACTGGCCTGCATCTGGTGCAACTACACCGTTTGTTGGAGCCAAGATGCCTCACGTTTGTGAAGTGTTCTGTGATCTTTGGAGCCTGCTAACAAGAGAGGTCTCATCTCCAGGAGGCAAGTCCACCAGGGATCTTCTCTATTCCTGGAAAGGGAAGGTCCCCAGCCTTAAACTCCCAGTTTAAATGCCCCACCCCAGGTACTACCGAGTCCCATTGCAGCCACCCTTGCTGGTCTTCCCTGTCTTGTCCACCTATGTCCATTCACCTAAGGATGCAGGGCCAAGGGGAAGCCTCTGGGGCCACAGAATAGAAAGTAGCCTCCAGCAGACCACACGTCACTTCCTGTAGATGGCAGATACCCCTGCAGTTACTCCTACTATTTCAGCTAATCTGCTCATGGGTGTTTTTATTTAATGTTGTCTACAGCATCAGACTATGTGCTTTTTCCAAAATAAGAACTACATCTTATGTGCAGCCCTACATACACAGGGCTTGGCATAGGGTAACCCTGAGGATATGGTGGCTATGTAGGCTGGAGAAGGCTGTGTAGGGGAAACCTCATCTGAACACCACACCATGCTTGCCTTTATCCAGGTACCTCCCTTCCCAGCTCCTTCCTCCAGGTGCTGCCTGCGACACCCGAGTGTCCAAAACTCTCCAGGATGGCAGTGCCCACGGCTCCCTGCACTGTGCCTCTTCTTTAGGCCTGGTTAGAATGGGATGAGTGTGTGGAGCTTCAAGCAGCCAAATGCTTGCTGTTAGGTTGGGCCAGGCAGAAGTGACTCCATCAATCTGCTGAATTCAAGCTGACACTCCCACCCATGAATGTTTAGTCCAAACCTGTAGAATCATTCTAACCTTGTCTCTGCGTTGAAGGTCAACTCCTGCCATGATGCTTACCCATGCTACATATCACACGCATGTGCAAACTGAGAAGTTGCTGCATTCTCCCACGCCTGCACTTAAGGTATATAAAAGCCTGGTGCTGTCCACCCTGGATGGCCATTTCCCTCACACGCACACCCTGCCATGTGGAAGCAGTCCCAGGTCATTTACCATCAGGGAGCAGTCTGTCAGACTCTCTCCTGATGAGCAAAACTCTTGGCCTGAACTAAAAGCTTCTCTTTCTTTCTCTCAATTGCCTCTTAATCTAATGTACTCTTGCTGTGTTGAGTTACACCTTTTCCTGGCTCCCAACAATGACCTGCAGCATGTGTGCTTGGCATACGTAAGCACTGTTCAATAATGTGTCCACAGAGGCTGAACCAGGGGCCCAGAGCCATCCAATAAGGTGGAACTTTTGATCTGCTCCTTATGCAAGGTGAAACTCAAAGAGGAAAGGTTGTAGGGCAACAACAGAGATGGAGGATGCAGTCAGGGCAGGGATGGACTTCAGAAAGGGCCAGCTCACCCTGCCCATCTGCCACAGGTTGTCTCTCTGAAATAGGATGCTTCCTCTTCCCGCAGGTGTTGCTGTGGTCAGCAGCTCCAGTTCTTGGGTAACTGCCATCACCCTGGCTGCAAGTAACCCACCTTCCATGGAGATGAGAAGGTAGATGTGAGATGTGGATTTACAGGTGGAATTTGACTCTCTCGGACTCTGTCCTTTGAGAAAGCTATGATGGGCAGGGACTACATCTGACCCCGGTATTGCTACAGGAGACGTGGTGTATATGAACACAACTGTGACTCCAGTACAGCTGTGGGAGGCGTGGTGCCTGTGAACACAACTCTCTTACCGTTTCTGCTGCTGTAGCTAAGGATTTTCTACAGGGCGAAGCTCTCTGTCCTTGGCATGTTTGTGTGATCCTCAGGCGCTAGCCCTGGTACTTTCACCTTCCCATCCTGCCCTTCTCGCCACTCTCTGCTGGTCACCTCCACACTGTCTTTCATACCTGCACTTCCACTGTCCCTAGCATTCAGTCCTTCCACTTCTCCACTAGCTCATGCTGAAGCCAAAGACACCTTTTCCTTTGATCACTGGGTAAAATCCACACCTGTCTTCCCACTGGAATGTGGTCTTGTCTATTGTTATTTTGTTGACCGTTTTATTCAGTGGAGGCTATGGGACTTTGACTATAGTGTAAACTACAAATATATCAGCTCAAAAACAATGGCTAAAATATTTTTAAGCAAGGACTCAGCCACAGAGACTTCCAGAGATCTTCAACTATATGATAGCAACTCCTACATGCAAGTCCCTAAGCCTCAGCTTGCTCCAGAGTCAAGCTTTCCTTGAAGGAAGTCCCTGCTGCATTTGGCTTTTGAGCTCTCCGAGTATGGCTAGGTTGAATTGAGATGTACTGAAGGTGGTAAGTAGGCACCAGTAGCAGAATAAGCGCCCCCCCCCCAAAATGCAAACCACCCACAATTATTTGTTGAAAGCTGAATACTTGATATGTATGTCATTACATAAAATAGATGAAAGTTATTCCCAATAGTTCATGAAAACTTGATCAAACTCTTGAAATCCGTTCATATCTGGATCGTGCTCGTGATCCTGGCATCAGCCTGGCCCAGTTCTGGCCATTGTGTCCATGTGGGGAGTGAACCAAGTGCAAGAAAGGTCAGTTACTGTCTCTCCTTCTTTCTCAATAACTCCGCCTTTGAAATAGATTAAAACCTTAAAAAAGGAAATAAATCATAACGATATTTTACACCTGAAAAATAATCAGCATTACAACTCCTAAAAAAAAAGTAGACAAATAGCCACACATGCCTTCAAATGTTTCTTGGCACCCAAAACATTTTCCTTTAATTCCACTTTTCCATGAACTCTTTGAAGAATCCGATTATCTTCTAACTGTACTTGAACTCCAAGACCTGACACAGCCTGCAAGGCCCTAACAATAATACCCTTTGTAATCTGTCTCTTACACACCTCCTTGACATTCAAGCCCCACCTCCCCTGTCCTTTGCATGCTCCCAGTATTTTTAACGCAAACATCAACTCATTCCTCCAGGTGGCCTTCACATCTGCCATTGAGCTGTCAACCCTAAAGTCAAAGTCAGTGATGAGAAGGCAGAAACTTCTCCAGCCATGGTGGAGGAGGGGAGGCTCAGCACAAGGCCCTCAAGCTGATGGCCATGTGCTTTCCAAAGGCACTGCTCACTAGGGCTGTGGTATAAAAGCTTGAGTCTGTTCCAACCCTCTGCTTCCTGGCTCATCCTGCACCTCATCCTTCAACACTGCCCTCAACTACCATCATCAGATACCATGCCCTGGGCCGTCTGACCTTGGACATGAGACTCCAAAACTTAGAGCTCAGTAAGCCTTTGCTCCATGTGGAGTTAGCTGTCTCTAGCATTTTGTCACAGTGAGGAAAAACCCACTGACACACCCGGCCCCATGTGTGCTGTTCCCGCCTCCTCTTCCTGGCAGGACAACTCTGGAGGTTCTCCTGGAGGCCGTGGCTCTCAATCAGCAACCTGACCCAGCACAGCCCGTAGCTGCACGAGCCTCCACCAGCGTTTGCTGAGTGAGTGAATGCACACAAGATGCTAACACATTCCTCTGCACCACACAAGTATTTGTGTTGTCTCTACCCCGGTAGCTTCTACTCTGCATGGACCTCTCTTTTCTTCTTTACTCTTTGTCGTTTTTAGAGCTCTTTGGACTTGGGTCCTGTCGGAATCTCCAGCCTGTGGCTTCTCCAGCTGCCATAGTCACACGAGCCAAATCCCGTGAGCACACATTTTCATAGATCTCTGTATGTGTTTTTTTCATTTTATCTTTCTTCAGAACATCAACCAATACGGGGAGCCTGATGAATCCACAGCGGATTTAGTTTGTCTGTAGGCAGCTCTTGTCTCCACTGTATCTCTCAGAGCAGGTTAAATGCTATCCAAGGCATCTTCGTGGACCTCCATGAAGGCTGGAGTCCTCTCTTCAACAGGTGTCTCTGGGCTAACAGCTGCTTGCTCTGCAGGATGTCCCTTGGTACATGCCAGATCTGGAAGGAAAAGGCCAGAACAAGTGTGCAGAAGTTGGCAGGACAGGTCTTACCTCCTGGGACAATCCTGTATAAGACCCAGATGCATTTCAGCATCAGAGTCCACGTGTTATTTGTTTTTGTTTGATAATAAATTGCCTTTTTGTTCTTCCCTCCAGTCCCAGCAGACACCTGCTCTTTGCAACCATGAATCCTGACAAACACAGGCAGCCGATAGGAAGGTGGCTTCTGGCAAATGCTGCTCCTCAGCTCCTCATGGCCTTGGGTTTGCCAAATGTCATCCTTCCCCAGGGAGACTTCAGCCTGAGAAGATGACAGGTAACTCCAGCCCCCGCCCGGAAGCACAGGGTGCCCCTCTCCTCCCACAGACCAGTTCTTAGACCCAAGGCAGGGGTATTTTTGGCCTTTGGAGACATGGCTAGGAAAAATTCATGTATATCTTGGCTAATACAAACAAATAGCTCCGTAAAAGCTGTGTGTGAACCACATTTAAAAAAAAATGCATTCCGTCTTCCTACTGACTATGGCTACCTGCTTAGGGATCTCTCCGGTTGGTAACAGTGAACTATAACCCCAGCCGTGTATTTCCCTCCTTCCCCGGCGGGCCATCAGTCCAACCATAGAATCTGCACTCAGAGCCCACTGTGTGTGAGACACAGAATCTGCACGCAGAGCCCACTGTGTGTGAGACACAGAATCTGCACGCAGAGCCCACTGTGTGTGAGACACTGGTCCTGATCTGTAGAGAGAACAGGCGACGCAGCGAATGCATCAGGGAAGCCGCTAGATGCGAGTCCTCTGTGAAGCTCCGTGAATATCGACCCCTTCTTTATCTCCTCCGTAAATTCAGGTTTGCTTCCTCTCTCGGGCTTTCTCCAAGAGCTGCCCCTGTGTACGGAGCAGGCCTTTTAGGTTACTATAGAAATGGAGAGTCATAACAGGATGTTTAGAAATCGGAGTGCCTCTATGAATCCTCCCTCACGGCAGTGACAATTGTTTGGAGCAAAGGTTGAGACTGTTCACGGTGTGTGCTGAGGGAGAAGCACAGATAACACACCGATCTGCCACCCTCGATGAGGCACAAGCAGGCTAGGAAAGGGTTAACGACAGCTTTAGAAGCAAGTCATATCAGACCACCTGAGCTTTCCTTCGCACCCGCGGAGACTCCTACCACTAAAGAGCCCAAGTCAACCCCACATCTCAGCAGCCTGGACTTCTCCAAGGCCCTGGCATGTTGGCTGTGGCACCAAACAATGCCATGGCCTCCTCCAGTGACTCCTACCCAACTTCAGCAGAACATACCAGAATCCTGCTTGATATTTGTAATCCATCTGGTTCTAAGCAAAGGGTTCTTCTAAAAGTTCATGCAGTGCTACAAAGTAAATCATATGGTGGGAGCCAGAATGGGTGTGGGCAGTCAGTCTAGACCACAGCACCTGCCACTGAGTGCTGAGACGGGGTAGGCCATGTCAGGCTGGGCCACAGCATCTGCCAGCAAGAGCTGGCACTGAGGGCAGACTGAATGTAGCCAGACTGCAACACTTGCTTGTGAATGCCACGGCTGTGGTTGGGCTATGCCAGATTGGGATACAGCACCCACTGGCAGAAGCAAACTTGGGTTTAGGAGTGGTCCTGGTAGGGGAACTTTGAGAACTCCTCTGCTAGGCCTTTGCTTCCACTGGTGAGCTTAGAAACTAGACTGGGGGTGGGTCAAGGCAGCCTGGCTGCAGCTCCTGCTGGGGCATGTGAGAGCCAAAAGGGGTGAAGGTCAGTCAGCTGGCAAGTGCTGGGATTAGGTTTGAGTCGTGTTAGGATATTCTGAAGAACCCCCTGGCCAATGCAAGAACCAGGGCTGGGAGTGGGTATGATAGAGGAACAGTGGGCACTTCACTGCTAGGCTGCAGACCCTGCTGGTGGGTACTAGAGACAGGGCTGGGTGGGCCAGGCTGGATAGGGTGGCAGACCTATCAGAAGAAGTTGTGGGACAGGTCTTCCAGCAGGTCAGGCTGAGCTAAGACACAGCATCCATGGGTACGCACGAGAGCCAGATGGGAAGCAGGATGGTCTGCGCTGGGCTGCAGCACATGCTGGCTTGTGCTAAAACCAGGGCTAGGTCTGGCCTAGTGGGAGTTACAGCGGCTAACCCCCACTATGCTGCAGTACCTGCTGGAATGTGTGAGAACTGGAACTCTGTCAACTTGAGCTGCGCTAGTCCACAGCACCTGCAAGTTCATGTTAGTGATGGGGCTGAGGTGAAATTGACCAAGCAGCTGCATTCACCAGTTTGTGTGTTGTGTGTTGGTTGGTGCAGGTGACAGACTGAACCTGACCCTGCACTAGTTGACAAGAGTCAAGTCTGAGGTCAACCCAGGGAGGTTTCCTGGGGGCGTCTTTACCTAGACGGCTGGACTCAAACCCTGATTAGAAAGTCACGATATATGCAATCTGACCTTGTGCTGGAACTGGGCATCCTCAAATGCTGATACCAATGCAATGGACAGCATGCTCAGGTATATATGGGGTGACATGACAGCCAGGTTATCTAGGCCAGCAGAGGACATCAAATCGTCATCAGAAGATGGAAGGTAGAACAGGGTAGACAACCCTCCTGACTGAGCTTTGTGGCAAGCATCTTTCTCTGGATATGCTAAGGTGGATTGGTCAGCCAATAGATCTTGGAAATATTTTTCTCAACCCTGGTGCCACAAAGCTGATCAAGTCTCAGAACTATGAAAATCACTCAAATAACATCCTCAGAATAATTTTCCCCACATCAGGACCTCTTCACTTAGTATTTTGACAACAAGGACAAGCTTCTTCCACTACCCACATTCACACAGAAGAAAAGCAGAAAAAGAAAAGCCTGAAATCCTGAAATGTTTGTCCTATCTCCATTCCTCCCTCCATACATCAACCCTTCACACCCTAATCAGAGGCTTATATATCCCTCCCAACTATGTAAACAATATTAAAATTTTAAAAGGATTTTTTTTGTTTGTTTTTTAAGTTGCTTACCTGGGAAGGAAGAGAGGATGAGAAAAACAAATAGGGCTCCAGTTCATGGATTCAGTCTGCAAAGGCCCACAGTAACAAGGCTGTGACAAGCAGACATTGGAGCTAGGAACTCAGTCTGGGGACCCCATGTGAGTGGTGGGGAGTTATGACCCGCTTCCTCCCAGGATGGGCATCAGCGGGAAGCCAATAGTCAGGATGAACCCGCCTCTCAAATCCAGGCTTTCCAATATGGGACAGGTCACTCAACATGTGTCTTGATTGGTAGGGTCAAGCATTTGACTTTATCAGAGCTCTGAAAACTAGAAAACCCAGATCAGATCAGCGGCAGAATTACTGCCCTCTTGAGCTGCTGGTGGCCGCCTCCTCCCTGTGTGTGCCTGTGGCTTTTCTTGGGTGCATGGATGAGGAGAAAGGCTGCAGTATCTCTGATGACTCTTCCTACAATCCCATCAAAGGACCGTAACTCCCATGACCCATCTGCACCTAATCACCTCCCCCAATTACCTCTCTCCTCATACTGTCACACTGGATGTCAGAATTCCAGCATTTTAACTTTGAGAGGACTTAGTTTGACTGAAGACAGCAGATATTCAAAAGAGCAGTTTGTGACTGAGGACGAGCAGCTCACACAAGCTAGGCTGCAATGCTGAGCGTCCCCACTGCACGGCTCAAGTAGACAGCACATGCATGTAGATGACACAGAGCACCCTCTTCTGGAGAAGGACCCCAAACTGGGCTCGCTGCATTCTAGTGGCCAAAGGCCAGCAAAACACCAGGGATGGGACACGGATGCTGGTGAGACTAGCTACCCACGTTCACATGCATCTCCTAGCTTTGTGATCTGGAGGGATTTCTACAGTACTCGGCCCATGCTGAGAGAAGGTCTCATCTCCATGGGTGAGCTCGAGAAAGCATGCATCCTAACCATCCCTACAGTCCCCCTCATCTAGTGACCTTCAGTGAGAGAAGAGGGCTGCACAGCAAGCTTCAAACCAACAGAGCCACAGCAAGGTACTATGTTAGGCTTCCCTTTGTACAGCTGAGGAAGTTGAGGCACCGAGAAGCCAGTTAGCTTTCTCAAGGCCACAAATCCAGTAAGCAGCAGTGAAGCTGTTAAAATCCATACATGAGTACACTTGACAGCCCATTCCTTAAAACTTCCCAGGGACAAGAGAATCGCCTCACTGGAGCTTTAAAATGAGACACCTGGGCGGTGTTTCTTCTCCTGTGATGTCATCCAAAGGTATTTGCCACGTGAGGTAGGCGGGCCAGGAGGGGGCACGGGCAGCACAGGGGACACAGATGGCATGGGGCGGGCTCTGTTTTGTAGATAAAGGTCTTTGTACAGAATGTGTGATGATATTGAATAAGCATGTGAACAAGCGCTGTCAGAAGAGCCTGAAGGGCTTACCAATGCCTCCTGAAAGCAGGTTGAGAGCTGTTCATTGGCTTCTCTGCGTGAAGCCCACAGCGTGTACCTTCCTCCCTCCGTCATTGTTCTTCTCTGCCAATCCCCACTCATTCTGCCATCCCTTTACTCACCGGAGGCTGCTATGTGCGCAGTTTGCATGCCCAGACTTTGCTGTGATCCCGGGCAATGCTTGCATGCACACCTATGACTCTTCACGACCAAGGGTATCCCTCTGCCTCTGTGCCCTGCTCCATGGCAGAACTTCAATACAGATGTGAAACTGATGATCCTAGTATCATGGATGCAAGCACTTTGGGCCACTGTCTCTTCGTCTTCCTCCCTGTTCATCCAACCACTCTCACTCTGTAAACAACTGCAATTTCTTTGCTGTCAGTTGTCTATTTGCTCATTGACTAATTCTCCTTGGGCGCCTTGGTCCAGGACTATCATCATGTTTCTGCTCACGCCTTCTCTCCCTGCTCCATCTATTATTATTTCACGCACACCTTGCAGATAAAGCCCAAGTTTATGAACTACCCTAATCCATTTCCACTTGTCTGAGCAGAACAAGTCAGCCAAGGCAGCTCAGTCCACCACCCCTGCTTCCATCTTAAGGGAGCCCTCACTCTGAGCAAGCCTAGCACATCAATTGCCCCCCTCTCCACAGTTTTTTTTTTTTTTGCAAAACTAGCTCTTCAGTGCCCATTTCTGCTTACCCATCCACACTTCCCTCTCAACACATATATCTGCCTCCTACTTCCCACAGCAAACAGAAGTCTTTAGAAAAGGACCCTCCTTGCCTGGCATGGTAACCAAGTAGCTAAAGTCCTCTCCTTTGCAAATGCTGGGATCCCATCTGGGCACCAGTTCTTATCCCAGCTGCCCCTCTTCCCATTTGGCTCCCTGCTTGTGTCCTGGAAAAGCAGTCAGGACCACCCAAAGCCATGGGACCCTGCACCCATGTGTTCTAGAAGAAGCTCATGAGTCCTGGCTCCTGGCCTTGGATCAGCTCAGCTCTGGCCTTTGAGGCCACTTGGGGAGTGCGCAAGCAGATGGAAGATCTCTGTCTCTCCTTGTCTCTGTGAATATGACCTTCCAATAAAAACAAATGCAAAACCTTTCAAAACATGACTGTGATCTATTTTTTTTTTTTAAAAGAAAAGTAAAAGAAAAAGAAAAGTATCTTCCCTACCACACACACAGACTTTGCTGTCAAGGACACCCCTGCCTTCCTCCCTCCTATCATAGGACAGCTCATCTAACGGCCCCCACATTTTCCACTGCTTTGGGGAAACTCTCAACACCATCACTCATTTTCCTGATGCTATTCACAACCTTGCACTGGCTGTGATATTTCCTGCACGTGTTTACACCTGGGAGTGTCGGCCCACCATCAGCATTGAATTCCCGTTACAGGAACTGTCCCATCTCCCATGTCGCTTTACAGTCAACCTTGAGCAGGAGCTGTCTGCACTTACTGTTACCCTCTCATCTCCCCCCTGCCCCCCGCAGTCACTCTGCTCAGATCCCATGCCCCGTCATCCCACCTAACAAACCCTCCCTGACAGCTCCAGCGAGGTCCGTGCGGCCTCATGGACATTCTCCAGACCTCAGCTTGACTGTCCTTTCAGTAGCAGTCACCGCTGTTGATCTCCCCTCTTTACCAAAACGCTTCCAGAGCACGCAGGCGCCAACACCCTGCTGGTCCTGCTGCTTCCTCTCTAGCTATCCCATCCTCACCTCCTCGGCAGATGCATCTCTTCCTTCGGCCCTCCACTAGGGGGAGCTCTCAGAACCTTTTCCCAGCATTCCTTCCTTTATATTACCCAGTCTTTCATGCTCTCACACCTGTTACCACCTTCACAAAGATGACTGGCACCTTGCTGGGACCAGCCCAGTCCGTCTGTCGAGTTCAGGTTTCTAGCAAAGTTACCTGTTGGGACCTGCTTTAGGATGCTCCCAATCATCTCACACTCAGAAGCTCCAAGATCAAACTGTGCATTTCCCTTCAATCTCCTCATGCTGATCAACCCCAAGGACCCCAGTCAGCAGCAGTACCAAGCCCCTGTCAGTCAAGCCAGAAGCACGGGCATCCTCCTGACATGGACCCGTCCCTCACTTGCTGGGTTAAGTGTAGTAACAGACTATCAACTACCATCTCCAAAGATCTCTGGAACCATCCACTTCACCTCCACCACCATCATAATCTGTTTCTCACCTTAGCTACTACTAAAGCCATCCACACAGCACCCTCCCCCTAAGGAGTCCTTCACTCTGCAGCCAGAATGATCTTCCCCCTGAATATAACTGTTCAAACGCCCCACTGACCTTTCTCCTTGCCCTGGCCTCGAGTTGGAGACACATGTGCTCCTCCTATGACCACAACAGGATGCACAGTCTCATGTAATTTTCTTTATACTACAAATACATGCAGCACTGTCCCTGTGAGCTCCTTGAGGCATGAGTTACGTCTTAATTCATTTCTATAGCCCATTGGGGTGCTCAGGAGAATGCGTGGAAAGGAATGAACTCAACTGAATTGGATTGAAGCCATTCATTTTTCACAGTTGAAACTCAGAAGCTCCTGTGTCTCCTTAAACACCAACTTGTGTCTATTTTTCAGATCCCAGTTGCCGTGTTGGCAAGCTTCACAATAGTTCCTAAAATTGTGTCTACACCTGTTCTGCCATGAATGTGAGTGATGGAATAGGGCAGAATCCATCCCAAATGGGGCAGCAAGAGGAATGGAGTGGAGTGGCTGGTGGTGGCTGGTGGTGACCAGTGGTGGCTGGAGGTGGGATGATGTTTCTGGGCCTCGGGGAAGGAGGCAGGAGAACAGGGGATCTTACTGTGCTGGAAGCGAGGGTTTCCACTTGATTCTCAGCTCAGCCTCCTTTCTGCTAATGGCTTTTATGAGTCCCTATATGTAGCACACAACCTTTTCCTTGGCAGCAGATGGCAGTGGCATGAAGGCACACTAGCGACCTAAACACAGACAGGTGTTAGGTAAATGGGCTACTTCCCCAATTAAAAACAAATCTTGTCTGGGTGATGAGCCAAACGCGATGGAACCACACAGGTGTGTGGTGTACATCTTCCAAAATGATTCCAACAACTCTATTCGTCGACTCGGGAGTCTTTTCAGATGTGGCCAACACTTCTGCTACTGTGGAGCTGGCTTGGAATTTCCTGTGGAATGATCAGCATCTCACTCTGGATCACAGACGACAAACTCCAAGGAAGCCAAAAACACTCAGAGGTGTTTTTGCCCCCTAGTGGCACCTGCTCACTTGCATCCCTGCATCCCTGAGCACACTTGTCTTGGAGATTCCGCACTGTGCTGACAGATTCATAAATATCTGTTCTCTTTCCTTGACTACCTTACCGCCCCCCAGTGTTTATCAAACTGTCTGATGTTAAGTATGAGGTTTTGGATACATTTAAAGGACCAGCATTAAGGAGACCTTGACTTGAACTTGTCCATTCATATGATCTTAGGCAAAGCATTCAACTTGTGTAGACATCTGCTTCTATATTTGTTGACATGTGCACCTGCATGGGCAAGTACAGGAGTTTATAGTAGCAGAATGCACACATATCCCAGAAAGGCACAGAACTAATATTAATTGATCAACTCCCTGTATCTACTGCACTTGAAGTGTTGCGATGAGATGAGACTGAATAATCCAGAGAGCACTGAGACATTTGATACTTATGAAGAGAGAAGATTGTTAGAAGGACTTGTCGTATCCCAAGTGCTTTAACAAGAACATTCCTCCATCCAGCTCTGTGTTCAGAGCCTTCATCAGCCCACAGTCCAGAGAAGTGAACTGAGGCTCAAAGAGGTTCTGGCTCTATCCCTTCCACAACCCAAGTTACCCTGTGACTATCTACCTACACATTTGTCTCCTGAGTGGGAGTGCGAGGTCTTTGAGGACACAGTTCACACGTTTACCCTCATCACCTGTCACAGCGACGCATGCCCAAAAAGAGCTCAACATTTTCTGAATGAATATTTGCCACGGCATTCCCATCAGGAAACACACAAGGTAGACACATGTCCTTGTCGTTTGTACGAATTCATAGACTACAAACAGCAAGAGGGACTTTCATGGAAATTACAAACTTCAGCACGCATGTGTACATGGTGATCCATCAAGCTTCCAAGTGTGACACTGTGGCTTGGCATGTTGACAACGGGGAAACCATGCTTGTGTGGCGTAGGGAGCATACAGCAAATCTCTTTCAAAGTTTTTGTCGATCTAAAATTAAAGACAAAAAGTGAAAACTCTGAGTGGTCACCATTTTCTCCTCATCAAGGAAAGGCACTTGGGGGGATACCCAGGAAGCGGGAGAACAGCACAGACTGCCAACATAGAACGAGCAACACGTGATAGTCGTATTAATATCGCAGAATTCATGAAAAAGATGCCAGAGAGTGCATCCGGAATGCCTGCCAAGCAGAGCATCAAGCATCGCCCCACAGAGACGGTCCCCTCCCTCAGTGAACGGAACCCGGTGTTGCTTCCCTGGCAGGACAGCAGCTGCCCATGAGGAAGAACTTGCGGGAAGTCATTTGTCAGCGAGACAGAGCTGACACAGCTGCTGGTCAGCCGCTACAGCAAGAGGAAGGAGATCAGCTACCACAAGGAAGAAAAGCAACCGTTACCTGACACTAACGTTGCTTAGCCTAACCTTCGCAGAGATGGGAGGGTCAGGCACTGTGGTGCAGTGGGTTAAACCGCTGCCTGAGACACCAGCAAGCTCCTACTGCACTGCTCCAAGGCAACTTCTGCCGAGTGTGTCCTAGGACAGGTGTCACTGGGGCAGGTGATGGCTCCAGTGTTTGGGTCTCTTCTCCCTGCATGGGAGACTCTGGAGTTCCAGGATTCTGGCTTGAGCCCGACTTGGCCCTCAGTGTTGTGAGCACTTGGCAAATGAAGCAGCTGGTGGAAGACCTCAGTCTCCTCCCACTCCCCAGGGAGACTAGTTCCCGGAGCCCTGAAGGTGCAGTTGAGCCTCCTGGGTTCCACTGCCTGGCCCACTCAGGACACTGTTCAGTACTGGTTCGAGGGTGTCCTGACTCCACTCTGATTGCAGCTTCCCACGTTTGTACATCCAGGAGGCAGCAGGTGATGGCCCAAAAAGCTCAGGCCCTGTCTCCTACACGCAGTCCTGGACTGAGTCCCAGCACCTGGCTTGGTTGTGGGCATCCAGGGGATTGAGGCAGGGCCTAGAAGATTGGTCTTAATAGCTCAGGTTTCCTTTCAGAGCCTCCTTCGTGTGTGTGTTTGTGTATGTGTGTGTGTGTGTGTTTGCATGAGCGGGTGGGTGGTGGGTGGTTGTCTTTCAAGTAGAAGAAGTAAATGGGGCTAGTTAGATGGCTTAGTAGGCTTGGGTTCTGCCTGCACTGCCAGCATTCCTTGTGAGTACTGGCTCCAGTCTTGGTGGCTCCACTTCTTTTTTTTCAAGACTTATTTTTTTAATTTTTATTGGAGAGGCAGATAAACAGAAAGGAGAGACAGAGAGGAAGATCTTCCATCTGATGGTTCACTCCCCAACCAGCCGCAATGGCTGGAGCTGAGCCAATCCGAAGCCAGGAGTCTCTTCCGGGTCTCCCTTGCGGGTGCAGGGTCCCAAAGCAGTGCTCGACTGCTTTCCCAGGCCACAGGCAGGGAGTTGGATGGGAAGTAGAGCTGCCGGGATTAGAACCGGCGCCCATATGGGATCCTGGCACGTGCAAGGTGAGGAGGACCTTAACCACTACGCCATCACACTGGACCCGGTGGCTCTACTTCCGAACCAGCTTCCTGCTAATGTTTCTGGAAAAGTAGCAGAAGATGGCCCCGGTCCTTGTGCCATTACAATCGTATGGGAGACCCAGAAGAAGCACCTGGCTCCTGGCTGTGGGTTGGCTCAGCACCAGCTCTTTGGTCACTGGGGGAATGAACCAGCAGATGGATGGTTACTTTGGGATCCCTTTGTTGCATTCAGCTCTGTTGCAATACACTGGCCTTTGTTTCTGCATGGAAACTGCCCAACTTCCTCAGTCTGGAGATGAGCTGGGCAGCTGTCAGATGGGGTGCATACATGACAATGAAGTTGCCTAGCAACGCTTCTCCCGGAACCCGCCTCCACCATTAGGAGGCCTATCACCTTACCCAGTGTCCACAGTAAGCACTTCAGGATGAGACCCCTTCAGCTGCAGATGTACGACTGGGAAAACAAAGTCACAACCTGCTGAGGGATTTCAGTGCCCGCCCTGTCCTCATGTGGCCCAGAGGAAGCCCGCTGTGACCATTGGCACAGGCCAGGGAGCAGGCTGACACGCTCTTCATTATCCTCCTCTGGAAACATATTGATGGCAAAAGCATTCTTTATTTTCCCTCTCTCTTTTTTTAAAGACTTATTTTGATTGCAAAGTCAGATATACAGAGAGGAGGAGAGACAGAGAGGAAGATCTTCCATCTGATGATTCACTCCCCAAGTGAGCACAACGGCCGGTGCTATTGCTGATCCGAAGCCGGGATCCAGGAACCTCTTCAGGGTCTCCCACGCGGGTGCAGTGTCCCAAAGCTTTGGGCTGTTCTCAAATGCTTTCCCAGGCCACAAGCAGGGAGCTGGATGGGAAGTGGAGCTGCCGGGATTAGAACCGGCGCCCATATGGGATCCCGGTGCGTTCAAGGCGAGGACTTTAGCAGCTAGGCCACGCCGCTGGGCCTGGCAAAAGCATTTTTACTGAGAGAATAGATGCTGCATGCTGTGATTGGGGTTCTGCAGTATATGATGCCAGCACAGGTGAATCAGGCTGGTGGGAGGGGGAAGGACACGGAGCCATGCACGTGAGTAGAGCAGCTCAGAAGCATCTAAGCCACAGGGCCTCTCACAGGGTCGCACCTGCTCTGTGTGTATAGCAGAGGAATGTTCAACTCCTGAGAGGCAGAAGCAGGTTGTGCTGCATGACAAGCTTGCTCCAATTAGGAGACAGTTTGAGGCCAGCCACATCCGTTTGGAAAGAACTCAGAGGAACAAGGAAAGCAGCCCACAGCGTTCCTGCATAACCCTCACCTGCCCCTCCCCAGGGTAACTGATTCCCTTTGCAAGCTCATCTATGCTGGCTGGTCCCAGCCCCTACCACATCCATCTGCTCTTGTCAGAACTTCCCTCTTATTCCCACTGGAGCAGCTGCTTAGGCCAAGTGTGCCGGCAGTGCCTTTGGCCTGTCTCTCATCCCACACCCAAGAAATCAGCATGTACAACAAACTCAGAACACACCTAACACTGGAATCCAGCCTCTGCTCCCGTTCTAACCAGCCCTATCTCTCCTCTGGCCATACACGCCTCCTGACCAGTGTCCTTCCTCCTGCCCTGTCCCTCCCGCCCACTACCCACAGTGCAGAGATCTGGCATCCCAACCCTCCAAAGTCAATCAGCTGCCCAGCTCCCGCTGTGTAGAATCTGAATTCCTTGCCGAGGCCTGCAGCCTCACAGTCTCACAGTCCTCACTCCGTTCCAGCCACAGCGACCTCCTCCACATGGCTGCCTGGCCGTCGCTCCCTCCTGCCTCACAGTCTTGGCACTGCAGGTGCTCCAGCTGAGCCCTGCTGTGGACCTCTGCAGGGCTATGTCACTCAATCCACTCCCTTCCCTGACCAAGCCCACCCCCTCAGAAGGCCTCTCTGCATGAATTCCCTCAAAACTGCTCCTCTGTAGCATTCAAGTCCCTCCTGCTTGATGATTCTTCACAGAATTTGCAACAGTCTGCCATTGCGTAGTCTTTGCTTGCTTTTAAAAAATTATTTATTTGTTTGTTTGTGTATTTATTTATGTAGAAAGTGAGCATTACAGAGAGAGGGGTGAGAGACTCCCCAGTCACTGGTTCACTCCATGGGGTGGCTCTAATGGCCAGCATAGAGCCAGGTCAAAGCCAGGAGCCAGGAACTTCACCCAGGTCTCCCATGGGGTGGCAGGGACCCAACCCCTTGGGCCATCCTGTGCTGCTTTCCCAGGCCATGAGCAGGGAAACGGAACAGAAGTGGAGCAGCCAGGGCTTGAATGGGCACCCATATGGAATACCAGACTTGCAAGTGGTGATATTATCCACTTTACCACAATGCTGGCCCTTATATATGTTTGTTTTTAATTTGTCATCTATCTAACCAAAATGTTAACTCTGGGAAGGTGAGGACATGTTCTATCCATTGATGTATCCACATGCTCAGATGGACATGTGGTACATAGGCAGCCAAGAAATACTCAACAATGAGTTAGCAATTGCTGGAAAGGATACGAAGTGAAGAGAAATCATGTACCCTACAGATGGGGGATCCAAACCTCCTCAGAAGGCCTCGCTACATCTCCTCCTCCAAAACCGCACCTCTGTAGCACTCCAGTCACCGTCCCCCCCCGCTTGATGATTCATCACAGAATTCATAACAGCCTAACATTACATTGTAGTGAGTTATTTATTTAGAAAGTGAGCATTACAGGGAAAGAGTCCCCAGTCACTGGTTCACTCCTTGAGTGGCTACAACAGAAAGCACAGTCAGGCCAAAGCCAGGAGCCAGGAACTTCATCTGGATCTCCCAGGAGCGTGGCAGGGTCCCAAACACTTGGACTACCCCTATGATGCTTTTCCAGGTCATTAGCAGGGAACCGGATCAGAAGTGGAGCAGTTGGATTGTGAACTGGCACCTATATGAGATGTCAGCATTTTGAATGGTGGCTTTGCTCACTATTGAACATGGCTGGCTGCTATGTTTGCTGCCCCATGTGCCATCTATTTAACCCAAACGCTAACTCTATGAAGGCAGGCAACTCCTTTGACTTTCTTGGTTTAAGGAAATGCCTCAGCTCTCGAACATCACAATCTAAAGTGAGTTTTCACCTGCCTGGCAAAACCACGGAAAACCTCCCTATGGAATCAGTGAGGTGGAAAGCACATTTATAACCAGTAAGCCCGGTTCTATGCCTCTTCCCGATGACACCAAGGTATGGGAGCTACAAAGTGGGAGTCAAGGTCAACCATTAACCTGCCCAAAGCACACTCAGCTAGCTACCAACTGCTTCACCTGTGCCTGAGCCAAGCCTGGGGAGTACCCTGTGTTCTGCACTTGAGTTGGCTGTGATGCGTACCACCATCAACAACATTTCAGGCACACCTACAGGATGACCATGTCCCACCTTCACAGGGCGGGCACCCCTGCAGGCGTCTCTGCTGAACACAGCTCTGCATCCTTGGATACCTGTCCGTGTTCCCAGGTGTGGCATCACGTGGTTAAACACGTGAGCACCCACAGCAGAGCTGCCTTCTCCAATGCCCACTTCCTTCAGCATTGTGCGTGTGTTCTGAGACCATGTGTGAGCCGCTTACAGCACACAGAACAGTATGAATGACAGGACCCTGTCATGTGGAGAAAAACACATAGGGCCTTCAAAAAGAGAGTGGAAATGCATATGATGAGTTTTTAAAAAGTGGATTTGTTTTTGTTTTTTGCCCCCCCCCCAAGTCAACATAGTTTTAATTTTGTATTTCAAAAATAGCCTTATAAACGGACATAGTTGCATCACATTTTGTTGACTGAAAAAATTTGCATTTCCAGAGAAACATTAAAATAAATAAATAGATAAATAAAGAAATAACTGTGTCATGATGCTGGACCTCCCACACCTTGGAGGGCAGGAGGCAATTGCCCAGTCTGATGTCTCTGGGCATTTCTGGGTAGAACCGAGAAATGGTGGACGCTACAGCAGCCTTTATCTGATGAAATGTGACGCATTTCTGAAGGGTGTGCGTCAGCGCCTTCTCCAAAGAGGAAAAGACACACTTCGAAGTAGTTAGCTCCAGGGATGGAAACGGAGAATGAGAAAAGAAGCTTGCACTTGGGCCCGGCGGCGTGGCCTAGCTGCCAAAGTCCTCGCCTTGAATGCCCCGGGATCCCATATGGGCGCCGGTTCTAATCCCGGCAGTTCCACTTCCCATCCAGCTCCCTGCTTGTGGCCTGAGAAAGCAGTCGAGGACGGCCCAATGCATTGGGACCCTGCACCCACGTGGGAGACCCGGAAGAGGTTCTAGGTTCCTGGCATCGGATTGGTGCACACCGGCCCGTTGCGGCTCACTTGGGGAGTGAAACACCGGATGGAAGATCTTCCTCTCTGTCTCTCCTCCTCTCTGTATATCCGGCTTTCCAATAATAATAAAATCTTCAAAAAAAAAAAAAATAAGCTTGCACTTCCTGTTTTCTTCCAGCCTGACCCTGTTTGACTTCTCCAAACTAAATAATTCAGCAGCTATTGGGGGCTTATTCTCTTTTTTTGTACTTCAACAACTTTAAAAGGGCTTAGATCAGTCTCAGATTTTTCAACAGTAGAAAAATAAATGGAGTAAATAATTCATCTTGTTATCCTAACTTCTGATCTGTCTCACTCTCGGGTTCTTTTCTTTCAATAACTAGAGAGTGAAAGAGAGACGGAGGGCATGCCTGGGAGGGGACAGGAGCAGCGAGTTCAAGACTGAATGTGTGGGGACAGCACCCCAAAAGCAGCAAAGCTCTCAGGGGATGAGTCCATTGCTCTTGACTTCAAAACATTCTTTTACAAAACTGTGAAAACAGAGCAGTGAAATCCTTCAGCGTGGGACCGAGGAATGTCACTGTAGTGAGCTTGTCTTGAGGAATATTTCCGTAACATGTAGAAACTCCATGCATAAAAATCATTGTGCAATTTCTTCAAATAGCAAAAATCATAGACAGTCTCTCACATTTACATCCACAGGGTTATGGCTAAGTGAAATAAGATGCATCCGATGAGTGGAACTAAATCCACAATTACATGTTAAAAACTTGATTAAAATCGTGTATAAGAATTAGATTGCTCCAGGCAGGGGATGAATTGCATCGTTAGTGTGTTAAGCAAAAAAACACAAAGTTTTAATCCAGAGAATGTAGAATGTTGAGATCTACAAGTAAATTTGCATTAGAAGAGTACATGTAGTCCATAGCATGGAGAGGGAATCCTCACATTGATTCTTCTTAGGCTGAACAGAAGCGATTCCTAAAGGAGTGGACTGTATCAGAGGACAAAAGCCAGGAACACCTGGTAACCTTGGAGCACCAAGTAGCAGACGGAGTCTCGGGGCTATCTCTCCTTCCTGTCTCCCTCTGGCCACCAACAACAGAAGAAAGCATCCCTCGCCCCGATGCTATCTTTGCTGAGGCCAAGCAGACACTCTCATCCAGGAATGTTTCCAATGCCAAGAATGGAGAGATCAACACCCACCCTTGAAGATCAACACCCAACATGATGATGCGTCACAGTCAACAACACCCATGATGGTACGTCACAGTCACAAGCACCTGCAAACTGAGGAGTGTGGCCGTCCCCCATCCCCCACACCTAACATGTATTAAAGCCCAGTGCTGTGTACACTGGGCAGCCTTTACCCTCGCGTGGGTCACCCTGCTATCATCATCGTGTGGAAGTAGCCCTGGGCTGTCTCTCACCAGAAAGCATCCATCAGTCTCTCTCTCTCTCTCTCTTTCTCTGCCACCTATCTCTCTGCTCCTTTTTCTTTCCACAACCACCTCCCTTGCTGAAATAAAGACCTCCTGTGTCACTTTGTTGTGTCTCGCTATGTTGGGTTTGTGTCAATGAAGGCCAACAATTCTTTCCCTCAAGTGTGTATGCTAATGCTATGGATTGTGCACTCAATATGAGCCACAGCACATGCTGTGATTTGAATAAAACATACATGTTTCTTGCCCTTGAAAACATCAAACAGCTCATTTCCCTGAAGAGATTAACAGAGTAAGAAGAAATAACTAAAAACAAATAAATCGTCTAATTCAAACAGCTGAACAAGGGGCTGATGCTGCGGCATAGTGGATTATGCTTCTGCCTGTGGCACTGACATCCATATGGACACAGATTCAAGTCCTGGCTGCTCCACTTCAGACCCAGTTCCCTGCTTATGTCCTGAGAAAACAGTAGGATTAAGACCCTTTGCGTCTTTGCACCCATATAGGATAAAATGGAAAAGGATCCTACCCCCTGGTTTCACACTGGCTCAGCTCCAGCCTTAGTAGACATTTGGAGAGTGAACCAGTGGGTGGAAAATCTCTCTGTCTCTCTCTCTCCCCCCATATCTGTGCTTTTAAAATAAAAATAGGACTAGCGGCTGAATTCCTCAACTTGCAAACTCTGGGATCCCAGTTCGTATCCAGTTGGTATCCCAACTGCTCCACTTCCCTTCCAGCTCCCTGCTTGTGGCCTGGGAAAGCAGTGGAGAACAGTACAAAGCCTTGGGACCCTGCACCCATGGGGGGGACATGGAAGAAGCTACTGGTTTCTGGCTTCGGATCGGCTCAGCTCTGGCTGTTGTGGCCACTTGGGGAGTGAGCCAGCGGATAGAACATCTTTCTCTCTGTCTCTCCTACTCTCTGTGAATCTGCCTTTGCAATAAAAGCAAATACATAAATTTTTGTTAAATAAAATGAACCTTTAAAAAGCAGAGAAACAACAGTGAAACACAAGGAGCTATTAGGAAAGTTGAAAGGGCAACACTGGATTGAAAAAAACATGTGAAACCACAAACAACACAGACATGAATTTCCAGTGTTTATTAAACACAATTTAAGAGAGCAAAAAAGAGTTGAAAACACAAAGAATGGAGAACTCGGGATTTTCTGTGTTGTGCCGGATTTTGAGATCCACAGAAAATCATCAAGTCTGAAGTTGGTGCTATTACCTAAAGAGCAGCTTATTCAGGTTAACCTAGGTCTCCCAGCAGGGCTGGGCAGGGGAGGGGCAGCTGCAGCCAAGGCTGCAGCAGGAACTGCAGGGCAGAAAAAAAAGAGCAAGGTTGAACAGCACAGGGTTCTTACACATTTCAGGCCAATTCTATATAATTGTATAGTTGTGATTGGTCAGTTTAACTGTTCACTTTCAAAAAGAGCAAGTTGGCAGGCTTCTATTGGTGGGTTTGAAGCAAGCAACTTTCAAAAAGTACAAACTGGTGGGCTATAGGGCAGTGAATCCTATCTAACATCAGGGCCCTTCTTCCTGAGGAGTGTTATGCCTAGGTGACCTGCCAGGTGTCCTGTCGGGTGTTGGGTAGCTAGCTGTCAGGTCTGGAGTGCACACAGTCCCCAGCCAAGCAAGTAAGGCAGAAATCACAAAAACAAAAAATACTCAGGGTCTTCATCTGTCCCATGTGCTACAAACTTGCAAGTTGTCACTTAGACCCTCCTAAGCCAGGAGCCAAGGAAGCTGAAAATCAGCAGGTGTTCTTGGGGCCACCAGAGAATTGTGGTTCTCTTTTTTTCTTTCTTTCTTTTTTTAGATTTATTATTATTGGAAAGCCGGATATACAGAGAGGAGGAGAGACAGAGAGGAAGATCTTCCATTTGATGTTTCACTCCCCAAGTGAGCAACGGGCCGGTGCGCACCGATCCGAAGCTGGGAAACAGGAACCTCTTCCAGGTCTCCCAAGCGGGTGCAGGGTCCCAAAGCTTTGGGCCGTCCTCAACTGCTTTCCCAGGCCACAAGCAGGGAGCTGGATGGTAAGTGGAGCTGCAGGGATTAGAACAGGCGCACTTATGGGATCCCGGGGCGTTCAAGGTGAGGACTTTAGCCACTAGGCCAAGCTGCCGGGCCTGAATTGTGGTTCTCAACAAACTCCTGGACTCTGACCTGAAGGCTGGACAGGTGGGGCCAGGGATGCACAGCTTACTGCGGTGGGAGAGGAAAAGCTCCAGAGCAGAAACCAGCCCAGGAAGCAGCACCAGGGCAGGACGCCTACACTCTCATTGACCAACACTGGCAGAAATGTGTGTGGACAGGTTCAACAGGCCTGAGCCCCGGGGCAAGCAGGGTTGAGGCCCGATGCCCTTGTGACGATGCCTGCAGTGGTGTGAGGCTCACCTGCAGTAAAACACTCAAGCTCTCACAGAGCTGCTTTGACTCACAGCAGGTGGGAAAATGAAGCCATTCCGAGATGGGTCCAGGAATTCTGGTCTCAATGACTTGCCAAGAAGACTCACAACCACGAGCAAGAATGACTTTCTGCAACAGAAAAGGAAACTGTGTTCAACCACACGATGACAGATTCCAAAATATCACTGTGGCATGCCGACTTTTAAAGGCACAAACTGGAGGGTGGGAATTTGCTGTGGTGGCTAAGATGCTCCTAAAGACACCCACATTGCTTGGGTGTCAGGCTCAGAACCGGGTAACCACACAGAGTACGGTTCAGCTCAAAGCATGCATTATTGGGATCATACCCAGACAAGATTCACTGGTCTGGTACAGACAGTGGCCCAGGAAGTCACACTTGGGGGTTGTGGGGTCTGGCATTTTGATAGGGAGGTCAAAACAGGAAACAGTGGGGCCTGGCAGTTCATATGTCATTGCTGGGCTGCTGGGCCAGGCAGGGGCTTTCTGCGTGTCACAATACCCTGTCCCATTGCATCAGCCATCCCCCTCAGCCATCTCTTCCTTCCTGCCATCTGTCACCCACCCCGACTGGACTTTGTCCTGGGTTCAAGTACTGGCCTCACTCCAGATTTCAGCTTCCTACAAACTGGCACCGTGGGAGATGATGGCTCAAATGGGCGGATCCCTGGCAGCCATGGAGGAAATCCAGATTGATTTTTCCAGCTCTTGGCTTCAGCCGGGTCCAAGTCCAACATTTGCAGGCAGTTTTGGAGTGAACCACTGAACACATGGTCTCTCTCTCTCAATCTCTCTCTCTTTCTCTCTCACTCTATATGTATTCATGCTGTTCTCATAAGTACTTTAAACACACACATACAGATTCATAAATCTGATGAAATAGGAAAATGTGAATGCAGAGAGGCAACTATATGGAGAAATGGGGTTTCTCCTATGTTTCTGTAAGAAAGGACTTCACATCTGTCTTAGAAAGCAGTTTGGAGATCTGTGTCGAATGTTGCGAATAAATTATCTGTATGAAAACGTATCCCAGCCACATAGTGAATGAGCACAAAAGAGCATTCCTCCATAGGCAATAGCATTTGTCAAAGAACTCAAACAGAGAACAACTTATGTACCCAGTAATAGCAGTCTTGAACAATAAAGTGTCACATGTACAAGGAATCCGCTACCCAGGCTGTGGGTACTTCTTGGCTCTAAAAGATGCTCAGTATGTAATCAGTAAGCCACAAAAAAAAGAAAGTTGCCAAACAAGACATGGTGTGTGATCACTTATTTACTTACAAAACGGTATGTAGAAAGACCGCAATGGAACTCTTATCAGCACTTAACTGTTCTCAGTACTTAACCTCATGGGGATTCTTCAGACTTTTCTTGATATTTGACAATTTTTTTCTAAGCTTGCATGTGCATTAAGATAAGTAATAGATGCACACTGAAAAGCAACAAAGCTGAAAGATGAGTGTTGTTTATAGTGCTGCAAAATGAACATCTGTTAAGTATTTTATTTTTGATTGACACATAATTGTACATACAAGGGTTTTTAGAAAAAAAATGGGGAAGAATACATTCAAAGGTCAAGTTTGGAGAAGCTATTTGGCCTGGTTAACAAGATTTCTGCATCCATATCAGAATCTGTACTCAATGCTTGGCTCAGCTCCTGACCCCAGATTCTTGCTCATGTGGATCCTGGCAGACAGCGCTGGTGGGTCAGCACAATTGGGTTCCTGTCACCAAATAGGAAACCTGGATTGAATTTCTGGGTCTAGTGTCAGTTACAGCCAAGGGTTGCTGCAGTAGACCAGTGGATGGAAGATCCTTCCCTCATTAACATTTTTTAAATTTATTTCATTTTATAATAGTTTCATAGGCTCTGGGATTTCCCCAACCCCTCCCAAATTTCGTTAACTTTAATGTTGCAGAGTGTGAGAGAGATTACACTGGACACAAGTGTAGATGTTAGGAGGAGTCTTTATCACCCTCTTGGTGACAGTGACTCCTGCTACACTACAAGCACCACTGCCCAGGGTGGGTGAAGTCAGGGGTTTTTAAACTCTCAACCTTCAGTCAGACTGAGAGCTGCATACAATACAAAGTTTCCATGCATCCAATTAATTAAGTGGTAGGAAGCAGGAAGAGAGCTGCCAGAGCCCAAAGTTTCCCTGTAGTTCATTAACCTAAAGTAGCACACTCAGTAGGAGGCAGGAGGGGCTGGGTGCAGAGCCACCAGAGCCATTGCAGGGCTGTCAATTTTTGAAAAGCATGGGAGGTAGGAAGGGCAGGTGCACATTAAGAGTCTCTGGAGCCAGTTTTGTGCTTTCAATGAACGTGAATGGTGCAGGGAGGTGTTAGGAAGGGCAGGAGAGGAACCTCCATTTCAGTGCTGTCTGGGCTGTCAATTAACCCAGCAATTAGGTGCTAGCTAACAATTGGCTGCACCCCATCACATCAACATGTTTATTTTAATGTGAAAACATTTTAAATCCATGCCTTTCTTCATAATATACCATTTTAATGAGGTTTTTGAGGGTCCTGTGTAGGTATAGATTTCCTTATCTATTGCATCAAAGTAAGCTAACATTTTAATTAACCCTCTGTGAGTCTTTAAGTACTTCCATGTTTGTGGAACACAGGCTGATGTTTTGTGATTATATGCATCATGTAACAATCAAATCAAGCTGAGAAACAAATCTGTTTCCTCAAACATACATCGCTTCTTTGTAGTGAGAATGTTCAGATTCTGCCTTGCAGGTATTTTCAACTATTTAAGCATAATACAGTATTAACTGTAGTCATTCTATCATGCAACAGCACAGGTTCTTCCAATGATATTTCCCTAGCTTTTTGAGCATTGATCATTGATAAATAAACCTGATCAGCAACCAGCATACCTAGATGATCCCCAGAGCTCTGCTGCTAACAACATGAACACGGCTCTCATAGCATGATTTCAGCTGGGGTAAACCCTCACAGGGCCATCCTGTCACTGTCCTGCAGGGATGGACTTGGTGCATGGAGACGATAATAACATGTGGGAACTACTGACTGATGGTCAATAGCCAAAGTCTATTTATTTATTTATTTATTTTAAAGATTTATTCATTTTATTACAGCCAGATATACACAGAGGAGGAGAGACAGAGAGGAAGATCTTCCGTCCGATGATTCACTCCCCAAGTGATCCGCAACGGGCCGATGCGCGCCGATCCGAAGCCGGGTACCAGGAACCTCTTCCGGGTCTCCCACACGGGTGCAGGGTCCCAATGCATTGGGCCGTCCTCAACTGCTTTCCCAGGCCACAAGCAGGGAGCTGGATGGAAAGTGGAGCTGCTGGGATTAGAACCGGCGCCCATATGGGATCCCGGGGCGTTCAAGGCGAGGACTTTGGCCGCTAGGCCACACCGCCGGGCCCAATAGCCAAAGTTTATTAACAGCACCAGACTTTTTAAAGGAGGTTGCCAGGTAGGCATCCAGGGAGGAGGGGCTTGAATCATTTACATCTCAACAGCAAGGTACAGTTCCAAAAACACAACTTGTTTATACCTAAACCTGTAAACCAGGAGGTTTCCTGTTCATTCATCCCCATATCAATTGCTCCTGGCGCCTTCAGGGGAGATTCAACTGGCCATGTCTCCCACAACAGCAAAGATTCTGAATGTCCTCCTACACCGTCCTCCATGCCCACCTTGGGGTGTTTGTCCCAAAGCATCAGCTCTGTTGTCTGGTGCTTTTGGCTCATACGGGGAACATTTACAACTGCAAGCTTGGTACATGGTCACTTTAAAAACAGATTTAAGAAGCAGAAAGAAACCACAAATAATGCTCATTTGTTTCATTACACCAATCTAATAGGAATAACCATCCAAGAAATGGAAAATGTCAAGTGGGCTATTAGAGTCCTCCAGCAGAAACGGATGAATCTGGGTGCAAATATTAAATGAGAACAATCTCAGAAAGGAAAACAGAAGGGCACGCTGGCTGCACCAGCCCACGCGCCACTGCTGCACTTCACAGTGGAACACAATGTATTCCCCCAAGATATTAATTACAGAGCAATAATGCATTTAAACTGAAGAGGGTACTTCAAAATATCCTGCGCAAAAAAAATTTAGGGATCATATTTATTTATTGATTTAAATACTTTTCAAGGACTGACTGTAACACATAATTCTCCAAACCAAGGGATGAAAATATGAAATCAGTGATCCAGGAGATCATAGCCTGATTTACGCGATACGGCAGGCCAATTTTTGCACTAAAAACATAACAGAGAAAAATCTAAATGAAAAATCATTCAGGGAGTGTATATTCAGAGTTCCTGGTGGATGGAATCTTGGAGCATCAGATCTTGTTTATTAAAACTTGCTCCAACATCAGTAGTACACTTGGTAGCTCAGCTGAGTTTTCTTTCAATCATTCAGAACCCTGTTGTGCAAGGTGGAGGAATCCACCGTGGTGGGAGGGTTTGAGGAGGGGTGGGGAGAATCCAAGTACCTATGAAACTGTGTCACATAATACAATGTAATTAATGAATTAAAAATAAAAAAAAAAAGAACCCTGTTGTGTGTCAAAGCGGTGAACACTATCTGGCCATTTTTTCAATGTAGCTCCCCAAGTCAGCTTCCATACGCTGAATCTGCTACCATTTCCCAACCCGATGAGCCTCTGAGTCATGATGGTAGACAAACTAAGAATAAGATAAGCACTGATCTTAGAGAAACCTAACCATGAGAATTCTCAGGTACTCAAAGGTGACTACATTTCCAGGTATGAGTGGATACTGCAGCTACCTCCTCAGTGCCACCAGATGAGTTAGAACAGGTGCTGCAGGTGGCAGGCAACCTGCAGGCGCACAGAGCATCCCAGAGCAACCCTTCTAAAGAAGTGCAAAGAAGGCAGACCAGGCTCTGGAGGCCTACAGGGCCTGGACACACTGTGAGCCAAACAGTGGCCTGCTTGGCTATTGTTACACATCCGGAAACGGACCCACCATTTGCTGAAACTCTAAGGAACAAGAAAACACTTTCAGGGACAACCCTGACACTTCCCCAAGCCACCCAAACTGCAGTGCAACCATCCAGGAGGCCTATTTATGACCATAATGAGCTTATCACAAGCACATCTGAAACCTCACATTATTGGGACAAGAGCCTGCTTGGCGAGAGGAGTGTGAGAGGATATTGCCTGGCTTCCACCCCTGGCTTCCCAACCAGTTCTCTGCACAATCACCAACGCAAGCAGCAAGTTTTGTCTCCTTGGCTCCATTTTCTGCAGTTAGCTGTCAGCAAATTGTTTCAAGACCTCTTCCGCCTCAATCTCTGCTAAACGATACGATAACTGTGTGGTCATTTTCCAGCGGACAAAAACAAACAGAACAAGTCACATCTACCCTGTGCCTTGATGCCATTTGCCGCCCAGGAGCTCATGGTTCAGCCTCAGTGGGAAGGTCCCCACAGGCAAACGGGAAGCCAAGGATACATGGGGAGAAGGTGGCAGAGAGGTAGGACAGGTGATTGGAGGAGCAGCAGATCACCAGGTAGGGGAGACAGGAAAAAGATGGAGCATCTGTGCCCCACAGCACTGTGGTTGGCTCTGTTCCCATGGATTCCCACTTAGGAACATCTGCAGAAACCCCAGGGATATCCCCAGAATGGAAATCCCTCCAGTCTGCCCACCTCGGTCCTTGAGTGGCACCCACAGGGATGTTTGCCCGGATCGGAAGCGACTTAGCCTCCTCAGTTTTCAGCTTCCTTTTCTTTAAATGAGAGAACTGAGGAACACTTCCAACAGCCACTCCTGGCAGTTCCTTCACAGGTGATGACTGGAGTCACAGCAGCACTTTTGTCACCATGAAGGAAAGGCTACAAGCAAACCTGAGCCATGCATAAGGGTTCATTGAAAAGGTGACTGTACTCCTGGAAGTCTGGAATCTCTAAAGAGACACCTGCATCCTGTTACAAGCAAAACTCCTGTTTCCTGAAAGACTAGGAGGCAGGCAGGAGATAGGGAGAATCTTGGAGTTTTTGCATTTGTGGGGAAACAGCTACCTTCGAGGCATGCTATTTTATTACTGTCTGCGTTGAAGTGATATGATCAGGACCCCCAACCTATACGTTGTAAATTCCTGTCTCATGCTTTCTGTTTTGTGTCACTGTTAGCCCCTAATCATGCACTTGCTCATTGTCACGTAGCTCTTTGATCCTTTTACTATAAAAAAACCCGCGGTTATTTCATTCAGGGCGTTTCTTGCTTATGGCAAGAGGTTGCCACTTGGACTAGACAATAAAATCTCGCTCGCCTTGGAGAATCGCTCGGGTTCATTGAACCCCAACAGCCATGGACTTCATTCCTCATGTACCTGTGACACTATGTAAAGTCCAGCAGGCAGCTGCCTGCAGGTTGATGCATGTTTGCCATGCAGATCCAGCCTTCTGTTACTGGCTGAGTCCTGTGCTACCCGAGGGAGTCTCTCCAGAACCATTCAATTTCATGACATGTGAACATTGCCCTGTACAGCAACGAGGCATAGCTGCACGTAGTGCTGCTTCCTGCTATGCTGGCTGAGCAGAGGAGGCCACTGTGGGGTCCCCAGGGCACAATCCATGGTGTTAGAACCAGGAACATCAAGGATGATGAAAGTGAGAACCAGAGAAGAAAAGCCACCTGCCCCAGCTCGCATATGAGGCGAGTGACAAATCAGGTGGCATCCCTGAATCTTGTGAGCCCCACTTGGGGGAAGACCCTACTGGGGAGAGCAGAGCTGGACCGGAAGGAGTCCCATCGACTTGGGATCTGTCTTGCCTTTTCCCAGTGGGGACCTCCAGCTCCCTTGGCAGGTAGTCACCTCACCTCTACCTGTCTTGCCTCTTCCTTCCTATAGCCCACAGAGGGACTTCACAGATGTTTTTGTCTACTGCGAGTCACCCCCACCACCCTGTCAGCCAAAGGTCCCCTCCCCAATCACATACATGGGTGCTGCTTTTTAATGTGCTGTATTCCAACCTGACTTCCCATTAGCTGAGAGATGTGTCATTCCTCTATTTGGATCACAAGCTCCCTAGGAAGAAAACTTGCCCTGCTTGTGCCTTGCTTAGGAATCGAACACACAGGAGAGTCTAGGGAGCAGAGGTTGCCACCAGCATTTGCAACAGCAAGGGTCAGCATGGTGGTTACCAACAGTCGGAGAGTGAGCTGCCTGTCCGTGTGCCAGCCAGAAGGCTAGCAAAGAGCCATGCATGTTGCTGGGATGTCACAATGAATGGTGGGCAGGCGTGTATCGCACGGGTCACCTGCAGAGTCTGGGGAGCCAGGAACAATAGTGAAACAGGGAAGGAAGGGTACAGAGCTGCCAGGTCTGGGATATTTTGAACCAACTGCAGGAGAATCAGCTAGAGCCACAACTGGCACTGATGCGGGTAGGAAACAGGGTAGAGGGATCTCCTCCTTTAATTTCCTTGGCAAACTTCAACAGGAAGCCAATGGGCAAGGAAATCCAAGCACTGGAGCTCACAAAGGCTGGGTTGGGAACCAGTGGGAAGGGAAGAGGAGCAAGGGTGTGGCACAGTTAGGGCACAGAAGGATCGGTGGAGAGCTGGCAGTGTGAGCAGGCACTCACACTGTCTCCCTGAAGGCTTTACCCCAGTCATTGATCTTCATTCACCAGTGGGGAAACTGAGGCACAGGGAAAATCATCCAGTGGCTGAAAGAAAAAGTCTGAGCCGGATCTCTCTGCAGGAGGTCTGATGGCAGCCTGCAGGCTTCAGGCACACGCTAGCATGACCTGTGGACTGCGCAAAGGCTGGACCAGTACAAGAGACATACACAGTATCTGAGGCTTCACAACCTGGTCCCCGATGGAAAATAGCACCATCACCCAGAGCAACACTTCCCAAATGGATTGATCTCAGACTAGCAGAAGTTCCTGAGGAGCCCAGAGAGCCAGGTGGGAGGTGAACCTGTGGCTGACTATCGAGTTAGAAATGCAAACTGGATAGTCTGCAACACTGGAGTTTGCCATGGAAGTTGTCTAGGCCTTGAGGATGCCGGGAAAGAGGCTGGGGACCACAATGTGGGGTTGCAGATCTAGAAGACAGACTCATTCAACTAACTCGCATACTCCATGCCGTGGCAAGCAACAATGACAGCTCTCTCATTTCCCCCTCTCCTCTCCATTTCATCTTGTAATGATGGAGACCCCCAGGGCTTCTAAGCAGGATACTCTTGGACTCCACCTTGCAAGGCCAGGAGCTGGAGAGCAGGGCTGCCTGGGAGTGGGTTGATTAGCCTGCACAGTCATCTCTCATGTAGGCATAACTTCCCAGGTGCCATGACAGAGAGCAGGTGGCACAGCTCACAGCAAGGAGCAGAGGAGAATTCTGTACCCAGAAGCTGACAGGTGGGAGGGTCACTGGTCCCACCCCTCAAGGAAGCCAAGAGGAAACAGCAAGGAGCAGGGGGTGGGGCCAGCTCTGTGATGCATGTCCAAGGCATTCTGCTCATGCTCATTTTTATTTGTTTGTTTGTTTGATTATTTGTCTGTTTATTTTGGAGGTTAAAAGATACTCGCCAAGTTCCCAAAATGTACAGGGCTGGGCCAGGCTGAAGCCAGGAGCCTGCAACTCCACCCAGGTCTCCCACTGGGCCCAAGGACTCAAGTACTTGAGCCATCACCTGCTGCCTCCCAGGCGCATTAGCAGGAAGCTGGGATCAGAAACAGAGTTTTATCTTGAGAATGATACTTCAATATGGGCTGCAGGTGCTCCAACCAGCATCTCAACCACTAGGCCATATGTTGGTCTCCTGTGCATTTTTGTAAAGGCGTGGTGGACCCCCTTGGGCATCACACAAGACAGAAGGAACAAAGCAACAGGCTCACAGTCTCAGCGACACTCTGGGTGATCAGAAAAGGGGTGTGGAGATGCTACACGGATCCACTCAATATGAAAGTCCATGTCTTCCAGTTCTGGGTTTGTACTTGTCTTTTTGTTATGCCACCTGTAAGCTGCCTAATTCTGTCTACTGACATTCAGTCCTTCTGTGAGCATGTGTCTGTTCTACCATGAAAGACTTCCCGTTAGCCTCTGATGTGAAGCTCTTCCACGGGGAGTGTGTGACTTCTTCCAGCTCTCCACTGCCTCTCATTTCTCGATGAAGAAGCTTCGCCCTGAGCAGGCTTTAACCATTGCTGAGTGGCTGAGCTGCAGCTGGAAAGCAGGGGGTCTGGCAGGGTGCAGCATCTACACTAGCCTGCTGCCCATTGCATTGGCATTGCAGCGCCTCTTCCTGCTGCCTCCCAACCCTTGCTCACTCCCACAGTGGCTACAACTCTCCTGGGAACAGGTGCACAGCCTTGTTCTGCTGACACCACTGCTTGGCTTTGCTGTTAGATTGGATGCTGGAAGTCCCTCTGAAGCTCCCCATATTAAAGTCGTATTCCCCATGTGGCACTATTGGGAGGTGACGGAACTGCGGCAACTTGGTCAGCTGGGGTTGTGCCATTCCCACAGAGAAGGCTGGCAGAGAACCCAGAGTTTGGGCCCAGCCTCTGCCTCTATATGTTCCACTGTGGTTGCCTGCCAACACCCTGAGAAGCTAAGCTATTGAGGCTGCCTGATCCTGCACTGGACCCCCAGAGCTGGGGACTGCACTGACCCCTCCTCTTCATACAGTCCACTCTCTGGGTCTTGACCATGGCAGTGAAGTGCTGACAGGTACATGCGTCTTAGAGCATCCCCACTGGACTTGCTGATGTCTAGCAGACAACCTCTTCCAGCCACCCCCACGTGTACCGCTGCTCTCCCTTCTTGCCTCAGAGACACTCTCCTCTGCACATTGCTCTCTCCCGGCAGCCTGTCCTTGCTGCCTGCAATTCCAATCCCTTGTTTCAGAACAAATTAGGAGACTCTCCTTTGCTGCTTCTGTGCATTTTCGTTTCGTTGTCTTTGGAAGAACGAGTCTTCCCTGGGCTTATGAAAAAAAAAAAGCAGCAAAAAATTTGAAAACATCCAGTTCGATAATACAGCAGAGGAAAAAGTCTGGCAGCCTAACCAGAGGTTTCCTTCTCCTCAGACACCAGCATGTCAGAGGCTCCTGTCACCGTCCATTTTGTTGAGGACCAGCAGGTTAACACGGCACCTGGGCCAACGCTGCAGTTTTCTCATTGGAAAATTTCCCTTGCTTAGAGCACAGATTTGAGTGTACCTTTGCGCCCGCTTGCGAATGTCTGTGTCGAAATCTGTTCTCTGGATAGATGTGTGTGAAGAGAAACCAGTCTCAGTGGAATCTCCAAAAAATACAGATACTCAAACTATGAAATAACTGCTGCCTTCCCCAGGGATCCCAGCGGAGGGCAAGGCCAGGCAGCACTGGCTCAGCCCTTCTCCCATTGGCCCTGTCCATGTAACCACATCTTCCAGTCCCTAAGCCCACCCGGTCCTGGCATTTCAGCATCCATAAGGCTCATTATTGGAGGTAAAAGTGAGAGGTGGCTCCCTCCTGGGAACTATCTTTTCGCATGTACACAGGCTGGCAAACCAGCATTGAGAATCAGGATTCCTCCTATCCCAATCCCTGTACCTAAATCAAGACTCCCGGCCAGGCAAAGAACAAAGCCACTGACCCTAAACTTTGCAATCCTGGGCAAAAAGACGCTGGCTGGGGTTGGCGGAGGTGGGCGGGGGAGAGAACGAACATCCAAATTCAGGAGTCAAACCAACCAAGCAAGGCAGTTCTGCAGATTACCATCCCACAGGTGGCTCAGAAGGGATGAACCGGCAGAGGCCCAAGCAGCCTCATAGCAGAGTAACCTATTCAACTCTGTGCCAACCTAACCGATTGATGACTGAAGTATCTTCTCTGTGTAACTTAGCTTGCTGCAAAGTAAGGCAACAGAGTAAAATAAATGCTGTTTTCTCTAAGATCTAACTCTTTTATTTCTACAAAAGACAGAGTGGTAAAGCGAGGAGAGGAGACTGAGAGAGAGAGAGAGATTTTTTTGTCCACTGGTTCGCTCCCTAAATGGCTGCAACTGTTAGAGCTAGGCCAGGCTGAAGCCAAGAACCAGGAGCTACAATCAGGTCACCCACATGGGCAGTAGGAGCAAGTACTTGGGCCAGTTTCTACTTCCCTCTAAGCTAGATGGGAAGGGGAGTGGTCGAGTGGTTGGGACATGAGCCAGAAGTCACACGGGATGCCGGCATTGTCTCAGGACCATGCATTGATGGCTGCATTGCTTAAGTCTCAAGCTAACGGTGGTATGAAGCTTGGCACTTAGTCTGGTCAAGCTGCTTAGAGGTGGAGCTCCCGGGAAGTGAGCAATTGGATCATGCTGCTGGGATGGAGCCTACCAGTGAGATCACCCTGGCTTTGGGAGGACAGACACAGGCATAAGCATCTGCTCCTCCTACATGGATGTCTGATGCCTCATGGGAACATCACCACCGGATGTCCAACCCACAGGGCCACCTGTGAATCTGCCTAGCCACGAGACAAAATAGACTTCCTGCCCAGGCAGATTGGCTTGGTGATGACAGCTTCTAACACACTGACCAGATAGTACCTGACCCTCTGTTTTGCCCAGGCTGAATCCACGGCACCTATCTGTCTACTACGATTCAGTATCTTGCAGAGGCCCAGCCTGGCTTAGCCTTTAAGGGAACAGCACAGGATGTGCTGGGACCGGCAGCTCCCCAGAGAGGAAAGGCTCACATGTAATCTTGTCTTGCTGAGCCAACAGGACAAAGGCAGATCCAAGCAAAAACATCACCAGAGTCACAAACAGCAGCATCAAGGTGAGAATGCAACAGAAACTGTGGAGTCTTGTGGCTAAAGGACTTCCCTGCAGGGCCCCCACCATCATGGGGGTGTGGCTGTCTGTCACACTGGTCCCTGGCAGCAGGTGTTCTCAGAACTCTGCTTCCCTGGCAAACACCCTGCTCAGCTGGCTTGCTGCTTGTGCTGGGCAGAGATGCTTCATCCTCCGGTCTCTCCCAATTAAACCTGCACCTAATAGGATGAGACAGAATGTATGGCCCTGGCTGTGCAAATGGATTGGCCTGTTGCCTGATGCCCAGCTGAGGCTCCTGGCTGAGAAGCAGGCAGGCAGCCTAAGGCCTCAATCATCATCCCAGTACCACACCAAGGAAGGCACTCAAGAAGTACAGGCCAGTTTAGAGCTTCCAGAGGTGCCGTGCATTGCGACTGAGCTAGGAGTACCTGAGCTAGGCACAGCTGTGTTGAAAACTGAGGAGGTGCCCAGGGCCTTGCAGATAGCAGCTGACCCTCCATGCGGGGGGCTCCTGTGCCTGCCTCATGGATGCACTGTGAAAAGGTTGAAGAAAAGGGAGGCAAGAGATACTGGGGCATCACTTCCCACACCTGCGACCAGTTTGCTGACCAGATGGGATGCAAGAACATCATGACGAACCCATAAGTTCAACCTCCCCACCGCAACAAGAAGGGCTTTGGGAGTGCCCCTTGGAGTTCCAAAACACAGTTACTTCCATTCTAGTGATGAATGCACACAGTTCAACACTATACTCAACCTTCCTTCCATCTTAAAACGGAGCTTCTGCTCTTAGCTCAGACACAAAGGGAGGGTGAGCAGGAGGTGGCCTCCTCGCCTCGTCCCTCAGCCTTGCTCCTCAGGGTTCTGCCCCCTCAGTGCTGGTGCTGGGAAAAGGGGTTGTGAGGAATGGAGACCCTCAGGAGAGTTCACCTAGTTCTAGGTGGATGCTAGAGCGTCACAGCTAGAAAAAAATTCAGTTCCTGAATGCATTTACTTTTGATGATACAGTAAGCATTTTCCATAATGTTGAATGATCGTAAATTACATGGTGAGTGATATAGTAAGTCATTTCAAGCCAGCTACCCATTGATACCATGGAAGTTCTCTCTCTCCCACAACTTGATATATTTATTTATTTGAAAGGCAGAGGCTTTTTTTTTTAAGATTTATTTATTTTTATTACAAAGTCAGATATACAGAGAGGAGGAGAGACAGAGAGGAAGATCTTCAGTCCGATGATTCACTCCCCAAGTGAGCGCAATGGCTTGTGCTGCGCCAATCCAAAGCTGGGAACCAGGAACTTCTTCCAGGTCTCCCACGTGGGTGCAGGGTCCTAAAGCTTTGGGCCATCCTCGACTGCTTTCCCAGGCCACAAGCAGGGAGCTGGATGGGAAGTGGAGCTGCCAGAATTAGAACCGGTGCCCATAGGGGATCCCGGTGTGTTCAAGATGAGGACTTTTAACAGCTAGGCCATGCCGCCGGGCCCAAAGGCAGAGTTTTAAATGGAGGAAGAGGAACAATGACATGTCCCATGGAAGACCGAATCATGCCGAATTGGGGCTTCAGCTCAGAACGGAGGCCCAGGGCTCTTCATCCAGATTCTTTAGGCAGCCACCACAGAGCAAGAGACCAGCGCTAAGGCAATGAGCAGGTACAGCTGTGCATGCGCCCACCTGCCAGTGTTGGGAAGAGACTGACAGTCAATGATCCTGTTTCTGCTGTGCCCTCCATGTGCTTTGGAGGAAGGAGCCCCCAGGATGTCACAGGGAGGAAGCTAAGCTGAGCTGAGCAGGTGCAGCTATGGATGGTCTCACCTCCCGGTGTCAGGAGGAGACAGTCAGTCGACGGCCCTGGTCCTGCCATGCCATCCAGGTCCTGGGGAGACAGGAGCCCCCAGGATATCCTGAGGAGGAAGCTGAGCTGAGCAGGTGCTGTGTGCTCAGTGCTGCCAGCTGAGGACAGCACCCAGGATTCATGCAGTAAGAATTGATACTTTAATTATAGACTGTATAACATTACTCCTTTTATGTTTCCTTTCATGGCCCTGCAGTTTGTTTAGATGCAGACATGCAAGAGTTTTTCTGTCCCCTGAAGCAACTTCTCTTTTAAATACTTTCAGCCATTCAGTCTCTTTAGAGCAGTAAGTAAGCCAAGGAGATGTAGCATGAAATCACATCCCCTCTCTGAAGCTTTTGCAATTAAGTGAACGTGTGTCACATAGAAGCCAATAATTCTTGATGGGAGAATTTTCTGGAGGAGATTGCTGAGTTACAAGCATCGACACTCTTTCTGAGGAGTGGTCGGGCCAGAGACAGAGCAGGGAATCTCTTTGCAAGGAGCGTGGGTCATTGTTCCTGAGGATGGGAGCAGTGCACGTCTTGGTAGCCTCGAAGCCAGGGTCTCAAGTCAGCCAGCCATTCCCACCTGGGCAGTGTGGCTCCCTCTCAGTGACCACTTCTGCGAGTAAGGATGCTAACAGCTCACAGGCTTTGGCAGCGATTACACGGGATTACATGGCATACAGCCTGTTGGAGCTGTGTGTGATGAAGATCAGTAACAACAAAGAAAAGACAGGTGCATCTCCATCAGACATAGTTCCCAGCGTCTTTCTCCTTATGGAAATTGTAGAGATTACTGTGGCTTCAGATCACGGATGGCCCACTGAATAGCTAAACATGTCACTTTCCAGGGTGAGGTGTACCTGTGTGTGTATATTTTTTCAGCATCAGCCAGGTTTACTGGTAGAGAGGAAAGCACCCAGGAGTGAAGCCACAGCGATGAAGAACGGGACAGCAGAGCCAGCCCTGGTTCGATCCTCTCTACTCACCATGGTTTTGCCCTCTCACTCTCCTGCCATGGGACACGCTGCTGAACTTAGTTTTGCCCTTAGATCATGAAGCGTGATCCCACACAGCAGCTCCCAGTGACAGCACTGGTGAGCTGGGCAGCAGAGGGTAGGTCTGTCCTGGGTCAGCAGCCAGCACTGGGCGTTGTCCTCTGGCATTGTGCATTGCTGGTGCAGGTGCTGCCTCACAAAAATGACAGCTTCACCCTGGGGAAGACACAGGATGTGACCATCGGGAGCAGGCAGAGGGCGGCCCAAGCTCCCCTGTACCCTGGGCACCCAGGCCCAGCAGCTACAGGCTTGCCTCTGAAATGGATGTACACTTACCCCTCCATTCTCCAAGCCCACAGATCAGGCAGCTGCCGTGGGACGTCAGGACAGGCATCAGGCCAGCTAGGGAACCCCACAGCAAACCAGATGGGAACCTCAAAGTCAGCCCAGGTCCTTTCTCTGTATCATACTCCCATCATTTAGCAGAACGTCTGTTGGGTGGATCCTTTGCCCCATGTTCCTCTATAACAGCTACTGCCTTAGCTTCATAACTTTGTTTCCATCTATCTTGATGGATTTACTTAAAAGACAGAGTTACAGAGAGGGAGAAAAACAGAGAGATCTTCCATCTGCTGGCTCACTCCCCAAATGGACACAGCAGTCAGCACTGGGTCAGGCTGAAGCCAGGAGTTCCCTTCAAGTGTCCCATGTAGGTGCAGGGGCCCAAGCACTTGAACCATCCTCGGGTTCCTTCCCAGGTGCATTGGGAAGTGGAACAGCCAGCCTGCAGTTTAGCACACTGCACTGCAGTCCCCCCACTCCAATCCATGTTTGCAAATGCCTTCCTTCTCATCACCATACTCACACCTGCTCCACCCAGGGGACACCATCACCACCTCTCTGGCTACTCCATCACCACCCTTCCAGGAAGCCAGTGCTCTATGCACCTGCTGATACCCAGAGCTGGGGTCTGCTTGGGAATTCATTCTCTTCCTTGGCTGCTCTGTGCCATCAATGAAATCAGGATTTCCAAGTCTGTCAGAGTCCAAGTGGGAGAAAGCAGCAGTCCTTGTAGGCAGCACCGCTGGCTGCAGAGCCTCTGGTTTGAGTCCCTGAGAGGATGGTCCTTCCTTCCTGAGAGGCAGGACTGCCTGGCACAACTGTTGCTTGCAGGGTTCCGAGCTTGCCTGCTAGGGCGAGGATTCCAGCTGCCACTCAGGTGAGTCTCAGGCTGGGGACGGGTGCAGCCAGGTCTGGCAAGGGAGCCCTGCCTAGGAGAAGTTGGGATATGGTGTGCTTAGGCTCCTCGTGTGAGAACATCTCCATTCATGGCTCAAGGAGAGTTAGATGCAGGCCGCAGCAACCCTGGGGACAGTGGCAATGCACTTGTTCATTATAGCACCAAACATGGACATCGCCAAACATGGTGCTATGGATGGCAGGGGCTTGGGCAGAGGCAGGAAACATTGGTAAAGGCCCAATCCTGGAGACATATGAAAAATGAAATAATGCAGAAAACTCACTCCAGGAAGGGCAAGAGGCATGAATGAATCCCAACAAGGCACGGCATGGCAGCTGGTGCGTGCTGGAACAGCTGGTGGGAAGGCCCGGTCTTGCCCTCTGGGAGTTCCTGCACCAGCTGAGGAAAGCTACTGGTTCATGGCCAGGATGGCACCAGCTCTGACACCAGCAGCAGAGAAGAGCTGGCGTCAGGGGGACCATCACAGAGGAGGGGCACCTGCAGCTGGTGGGGAACTGGGACAGTGCGCAAAGTTCCCTACAGGCATCACTTTCACAGACAGGCAGATTGAGGGTCGGATGCTCACGACATTGCTGCTGGTGAGCTCGCTGGTGTGTGGGTCTGACACCTGTCCTAGAGGGACTTCATTGTCCACTCCTGGCCGTGGTTGTAGAGAGCCTAGCACCGATGAGCACTCTGCAAAAGCTGAAGCTCTGACTGCTAACCTAGTGAGCATTAATCATTACTAGTCCTCTCCCAGTTCTGTCTCTCTGATTTTTGTACCCAATTATCTTTTGGTAGTTTCCCATAAATCCCCTGAAATCCTTTCATGCAGATAAGATATATCTCTTTCTTTGGACAAAAGCAATAATTTATTGGTAATAGCAATGAATGATATGTTGATAGTCTTTGGCGAGAATCAAGCAATTATCTAGGCGCTGTAGATCGGATTGCAATATGTCTTCCAGTGTCTTTTGCGATTTAATGACTTTCTCCTTTCTTGCCAGTTACTCATTTGAAATCACTCCTATTTGTTGCCTGGACTGGGGTACCAATAAAAGTAAAATAAGAAATTCTTATTGTTTCTTCCTCACCTAGATTGCACTGAACAAATATAGGAACATTCTTCACATTCTGAAACTTAACAAGGCCATCTTCTTCAATGTCGTCCTCTGGCAGTTCCAGAGCCTGTTAGCTCCCTCCTTTCTGCCTCTCCAAAATCCATAGATGGGGCCTGGCGGCATGGCCTAGCTGCTAAAGTCCTCGCCTTGAATGTGCCGGGATCCCATGTGGGCGCCGGTTCTAGTCCCGGCAGCTCCACTTCCCATCCAGCTCCCTGCTTGTGGCCTGGGAAAGCAGTCGAGGACGGCCCAAAGCTTTGGGAACCTGCACCCGTATGGGAGACCCGGAAGAGGTTCCAGGTTCCCGGCTTCGAATCGGCACAGCACCAGCTGTTGCGGCTCACTTGGCAAGTGAATCATCAGGTGGAAGATCTTCCTGTCTCTCCTCCTCTCTGTATATCTGACTTTGTAATAAAAATAAATAAATCTCAAAAAAAAAAAATCCATAGATGGCGGTAGGTTGATAAAAAATTTTTAAGTATTTAGTACCCTGGCCATCATCTAGCCCTTGAAATTTCATGGGATAAATTGTAACAGGTTGTAACGGCTCGTCACAGTCAGCTTCTAAAAAGGCTAGGTCTTTTCGTAAGCAATTGTCAAAATCATGCTCCTCCCTTTCATTAAGACATTCACGGCCAGCTTTGTTAAGAAAAGCCATCAAATCCATGTAGCCTTTTGGGGTATCCGTGTCCTTGTTGCTCCCAGGATCATTTTGGCAATGCTGTTTGATTTTTTTTTTCTTAGCTCCACAGCATCTGCTCCTTGGTGTTGATTAAATCTCACTTTGTTGAAACAAAAATGTAGATGTGACTGATCTATTGTTGAAGACAGCTGTTCCCTGGCAATGAGGGACATCTACTTCCAAGAAAACAGCCTGGGGATAATCACTACTCATAGAACTGAATGCTGGGGCAATCCTCAAACATGGTCCACACCCTCGTATGGTGAACTTGGCCACGAAAAGCCTGGATGCCTAGTGGATCAGCGGATCAGTGGATCAGCTCTTGCTGGAAAGCCCGGAAGGGGCACCCGCTACGCTACTGTTGTGCCGGATTTTGGGGTGCCCAGAAAATCATTGAGTCTGAAGTCAGTGTTAACACATAAAGGGCAGTTTACTCAGGTTAACTGAGGTCTCCCAGCTACCACCTCCGAGCCCAGGAGGGCTGGGCAGAGGAGGTGCGGCAGCTGCAGCCAAGGCTGCTGTAGCAACAGCAGGGTGGAAAAAGAGAACGAGAGAGCCAGAGCCCCTGGTTGAACAGCACAGGGTTCTTATGCATTTGAGGTCAATAATTATACAATCATGATTGGTCAGTTTAACTGTTCACTTTCCAAAAGAGCAAGTTGGCAGGCTTCTATTGGTGGGTTTGAAGCAAGTAACTTTCAAAAAGCACAAACTGATAAGCTATAGGGCAGTGAATCTTATCTAACACCAGGTACTTCCTTCCTGAGGAGTGCTCTGCCTAGGTGACCTGCCAGGTGTCCTGTCCGGTGTCAGGTAGGCTGCCAGGCCTGGAGTTCACACAGCCCCCAGTCAAGCAAGTAAGGCAGAAATCACAAAAGCAGAAAACGTCTAGATTCTTCACCACCAGCTTGGAAATTGCAGGCAGAGAGAACATGAGAGAGATTCGTGGGTCGGGGGAATGGGAGTGTGATGGGGTGCTGAGGCCTGGCCAGAGGTGGTGGCGGGGGTGGCCTTGCCCCCTGGCTCTCAATGTAGAGTCACACCACAATGGAGCCAAGCAGCCAAGGGAAAAGGACAGGACCAGGTAAGACAGAGCTCCTAAATAGTAGAGAAGAATAGTTAAGTATGCTCTCACCCACAGTCATGTGTGTATTAGGTCGAGTCTTCATTATAGGAAATGCTGGGACAAGAATTCTTTGTTTTTTAACTTGTTTTATTCAGATCTGGGACTATTTGCATATTACAAGTATTTTGCAAATGAACCCAAGTCGAAATATGAATTTCATGTGTTTCATATACGCCGGACACATTTACCCTTAAAGAACTTCGTTCACTGTTTTACTACTTCAGCCCATGAAATAAAACTTTGTGGTGCGGGATTGTCCACTTGTAACATGACATTAGCGTGCAAAATGTTTCAGAGTTTGGAGTATGTTGGATTTAGGGCTTTCAGATTATGCAGAGAACGAGCGAGCAGATTTCCGGTTTTTCATATGTACAATTTGAAGCACATAATAATACTTCATAGCATTTATCCCTCCCTCCTCCTTTCTGCCTTTCTTTTATCTTCATTTTTGCAATAACATACATTCAATTTATAGTCACAGGCTTAATCCTCCACCGTAGAAGGACATTCAGAATCTTTGCTATTGAGGGAGACAGAGCCAGTTGAATCTCCTCTGAAAGGCCAGGGAAGGAGACGAATGACCAGGAAATCTCCTGGTTTGCAGCTTTAGATAAAGCACCTGCTATAGAAACAAGTTGTGTATTGGGAGACTGTCCCTTGCTGTTGAAATGTAAATGGCTCAAGCCCTCTCTCTGGATGCCTACTTGACAACCTTTTCTTCAAAATCTGATGCTGGTGCCTGGTGAGGGCGGAGGGAATTGGGGAGGGAGTAAGGGAAATCCCAGGAATTATGGGACTGTATCATAAAAGGATAATAATAATAGGGCCCGGCAGCGTGGCCTAGTGGCTAAAGTCCTCGCCTTGAAAGCCCGGGGATCCCATATGGGCGCCGGTTCTAATACCAGCAGCTCCACTTCCCTTCCAGCTCCCTGCTTGTGGCCTGGGAAAGCAGTTGAGGACGTCCCAGAGCACTGGGACCCTGCACCCGTGTGGGAGACCCGGAAGAGGTTCCAGGTTCCTGGCTTCGGATCGGTACAGCACCAGCTGTTGCAGATGGAAGATATTCCTCTCTATCTCTCCTCCTCTCTGTATATCTGACTTATTAATAAAAATAAATAAATCTTTAAAAAAAATCTGATGCTGTTAATAAACTTTGGCTATTGACCATCAGTCAGTAGTCCACACGTGTGTTATTACTGGCTTGTTGCACCAAGTCCATGACTACAGGACAGTGGACACTCCACTAAAGACTTCAACAAGCTGAAAGCAGAAGTACTATTGCTCTTCAAAAGTGCAGACAAGCACTATGAATAATGACAAAATCTCAAGAGACCAGGGTATTTGATTCTACCAATAGTATAATATGGTGTCTTCTCTAAACCTTCTCACCAGCATTTGTAACCTTTTGAAGTGAGTATTAGTCATTCTACCCGGGGTGAGATTTGCATTTCCCTGACAGCTGGTGGTTTTGAGCAGTTTTTCATGTGTCTGTTGACAATTTGTGTTTCACATCCTTTGAAAATGACCTGTTCCATAACATGATCCCATTTCTACACTGGATTGCTTGCTTTTTTGCTGTTTCTTTTATATCCTGGATATTAATCCTTTATGAGTTGCACAGTTTGTAAATAATTTCTCCCAGTCTGTTGGGTCCTCTTCATTTGCCTGAGTGTTTCCTTTGCTGCGCAGAAGTCCTTAGCTTGAGGTAATCTCACTTGTCTGTTTTTGGTGTTATTGCCTATGCTTTGGGGACTGGACTCTAGTCGCCATTCATGGGAGTCCCAGGCTGGGGACACTCTTGGGGGGGGCCTGTGAGCAGGTTCCAGTGTCCCACCCACCTCACTCCCACTACCACACCCACACAGTTTCTCTGTGCTACCTATTCTTCCTTAGTGTGGCTTGTTGATTCAGTCATGGCATTTACTATGTCAGGTAAGTTCTTACTATTTCTGGCAAGTTTCAAGAGTGATTCTTCCACATGCAGGCAGGACTCTCCCTGAAGTGGGTTCTGTGTGTATCCTTGTCTATACACCGCCTCCTTCCTCCTCCCATCAATCCTGGTAACTTTCCGTTGACAAGAATCTCAACTGGAAAATCCCAGAGCTCTCCGCCAAGTCCTCACCTGAAGCCCACTCTGTGGAGGGCCACTGCAAAGGACAGGGGAGCACAGAGGGATGGGGGCCGATGCACAGGCTGTACCCAGGACCATCTGGAGTCTCCCAGGTGGAGCGGGCTCAGCAGCAGGTCATTGCTCAGAAACCTGCTCAGCTGAGCTTCACACCTCAATGTGATGCAGACACACTCACCTGAGGGTGGGAGACCTAGGAGTGGGCGGGAGATGTGCAGTGGCCAAGGAAGACAGCGCGCTGGGTGCTTGACCCATGCTCAGGGAATTTCTCTCAACCTCTCTCAGATTAGTGGAGGAATAGGATCAGCCTCGGAGCCAACCCATAGCAAGTCACACTGGTGGAAGCCATCAACTCAGAATCCAACTGCCAATGTTTCACGTTGCATGTGCTAAAATCGATACCTACAACATGTGACCCAGAAAATTAGACCTTGCAAAATTGATGAACAAAAAGCAGCTCCTTATACATAATAATAAAAATGGCCAACAAATTAAACATCTGCAGCAGAAATTTTATGAAAAACATTGATTTAGATAAAAAATAATTTCAGGGAAGCAAATGTGGAAATAATTGAAGGCAGTTAAACAAGCGTTTTATAGAAAATTGAGCAGGAAAATAAATTGGATAATAGTTTGCTTGGAGAAACACATTTTCAATGAATATTCCTCCATTAAGTTATAATTCTTATTCAAATATTTGTATTCAAAACCTTGAGTGGAGGAACCCAGGGGAGGGAAAGGAGAAAGGCAGTTCCTGGGGCAGAGTAGATGGTTTGGCATTGTGACCAAGCCTGAAGCAATGCTGTATACTTAGCTAATGGTTGTGCAGCCATTGTTTACTTATCTGAGACTCTCTGGCCTGCATGTCAACAAACTCCCATCAGAATACTCTTCTGGGTACACATCTGTCTCACTTTGTTCCTGGTTCAGGCAGAACAGAACAACAGCTTCCAACTCCAACCTAATGCCGTCCCCTGTGTGATGATGCCCATTCACAACAGGAAGTGATGCAGATCTGTCAACTGGGATGTCAATCACACACACATGGTCTGGATACCTGTGGGGAGGGGCCCAGGAACCAAGGCTTGACAATGGATTACTGTGGGCCAGGTATGCTGGTGTGAAAATTCAAGTTTTTACAGTATTGGGAAAACGAATATGTCTTTTAGAATCTTCATTATATTTAAATTTAAAATAATGCATATTCTTGAAGCTTTCCAAAGTTTATTTGTAAGGCAGAGAAACAGAGTTCAGCCACTGTTTACTCCCCAAATGTCCACAAAGGCTGGGGGATGGGCCAGACTGAAGCCAGGAGCCTGGAACTCCATGAGGGTCTCCCACTTGGGCACGGTCCCAAGTTCTCAACTGTTTTCCCAGTTACTTTAGCAAAGAGCTAGATTGGAAATGGAGCATCCAAGGATCAAATTGCTGCTTATATGGGATGTCAGCGCCCCAATGGCTTAACCTACTAATCATAACACCAGCTATTGAGATAACATATTACTTAATGTACATTATAGTCAAAGGAGTAATAGCAAACCAGGACATCAGCAAAAATATAAAAGATAAAATGACCACAGTCCAGGCTAAAGGTCTGTAAGGACTATAAACAATAATCAAATGAAAGGAAGCTCACCTTCACACATGTTTCAAATAGTCTCAGAATTTTTACCACGTTATGTTTCACCTTGCACATTGGTAAAAGTCATGTAGCATGTAGCATGTAATTCCTATCAATCTGTTTGACAAATACTTAAAGTTTCCACAAAGCACTGTTCTCATAGCAAAACTACAAATGAGCATTTCTATTTTTCCTTACAGAGAGAATGAAAAACATAGATCTTCAGTCACTTGTTCAATTCCCAAATGGTTGTAACAGCCAGAGCTGAACTAAGCTGAAGCCAGGAGGTAGGAGCCTCCTACAGGTCTCCCACATGGGTACAGGGGCCCAAGGACTTGGGGTATGCTCTGTTGCCCTCCCAGGACACAAGCAAGGAGCTGGACCAGAAATGAAACAGCCAGGATATGAACCGGTTCATATGTGGGGTGGTGAGGTAGAGGATTAGGCTGTTGAGCTACAAAACTGGCTCCATTTTTTTTTTAATTTTAGCTCCAACATGTATGAAGAGGAGTGTTTCTGAAGCTTGTCAGAAGTCTTGGCAGACACATAGTGGTGATCTGTGTTCACCTACCTCCTCTCTCAAGGTTTGTGGGTCCCTGGAAGACCCCCTGGACCTCCAGCCTTGGACTCTGTCAAGCATACTTCAAACATGTGCCTGTGTTTCTTAAAAGAAAAGAAATCAAAGGCTTCAAAGACACTGACGTCAACGACTCACATTTCCTTCACAAAATGTGTTTTCTTCCAAAAAAAAATGTATGGATCTGGGCAGCTACAGCAACAGCATCACAAGCCAGTTAGCATCCAGATGCAGAGCAAGCAGGTGTCCCTGGGACTCATACACCTGCTGTGGGAGCCAGCCCCAGCCGGTCTTCCCCTAGAAGGCTGAGAAGATCAGCAAGGATACTTGAACATTGCACAACCAATTCACAGATACATTCTCAGGATGGGACTGACTGATGTGGCTGCATGGCTGCTGTCCACCTTGGAGCAGACGTCCCTGGGACTCATGTACCTGCTGTGGGAGGCAGCCCCAGCTTGGTCTCTCCTGTAAGGCTGATAAAATCAGCTAGGATGCTCATGCGTTACGTGACCACTTCACAGATGCTTTCTCAGGATGGGACGGATGGATCTGGCTGCAAGGCTGCTAGTTGCCTTGGAGCAGATGTCCTTGGGACTCACACCTCTGCTGTGGGAGCCAGCACAGTACATCCTCCCTGGAAGGCTGAGAAGATAGTGATCACTTCATGGATGCTTTCTCAGGACAGGATGGATGGGTGTAGCTGCATGGATGCTACCCACCTTGGAGCAATATGTCCCACAGAATGTGGCCTTACCCTCAGGAAGGTGACTGGCCCAGGTAAGATGAAGAGTAAGTCCTTGAATGTCTTTGTTCACATAGCTGCAACTGGATCTCCCATCCATCCGTCGTGTGGGAGATGTTAGGATTTCATCCCTTGATGCCTGAGTAACATTTCTTCGCATATGCACACTGTTGTGTTTTCCAGTCATCAGTCAATGAACTTCTGGTTGATTCCACCTTGGCAGCTGTGGATTGGGCTGCAGTGACCATGGGGCTTCAGGTACCACTTCCACGTGCTGACTTCATTTGTCAAGTAGGTGACAGCTGGGACAAGGAGGTCTGCTTTTAGTTCTTTGAGAAACCTTCATCCTGTTCCCCACATGGTTATACTAACTTGTGATCCCATCAACATGGTATTAGGGTACTTTCCTCTACAACGTTGGCAGCATTTTTCTTTTAAACTCACACTATTTATGCAACAATCTACCCTGTCTCCTCACTTTATTAACCTTGTCAGTAATCCTACCTTAATTGATATTGATATTCACACTTTCAAGAAAAATAGGGTGAATGTGTGTCATATTTACATATGAAGTAATTCGGCAAAATGTTAAAAATTGTTCAATCTAATATATATACTTATATGAAATAAAATATGACTAGTGGCTGCTGATCAGTGTGGTCATGCCCAGAACACTGAGGCTTTCTGGTTAACAAGGACACTCAAGCTCCTCCCATTGAAACTGGGCTGGGCGGGGCTTGGCTGAGCAGGGGCCAATGTGATGATCAGAACACTGCCCATGTCACTCCTGCCCTCACAAAGGTGGGCGTGTCACCCAGTGCCCAGCCCCGCCCACGTCAGTCCCAGGGCAGTCTCCAGCAGCAGGAGCTGGGCAAGGCAGAGGTGGACACCCTCAGAAACCTCGGTCCTATTTCCACTGCATCTCTAAGATAAAGCAGAAGCATCCTTGCTTGACAGCAAGGGTCTCTGGCCAGGACTGGACCATGGCTGTTCAATGAATTCGGTATTTAGCAACAGATCTGATGTTCATCCTATGGGGCCCTTGAGAACAGAAGCCACAATACGTGTGTCTGTGCCTTCAGCCCCTAGCCCAGAGCCTACATGATTTGTGATCCTTGAACCCTACCACCAAAAGCACATGCCTGCCATACAGTAAAGGTAACCCTGGAAGAGTGGAAGCAGAGCAGGGCATTTGGTCCCTCCAGATAGTCCTCCAGCAGGCTTGTCTAAAGCTAGGCCAATTTGGGGTTTCTGAAAAATACCGAGATGCCCTGAAACCTATGTGAAGTCACTCCTGAAGATCAAGTGGACCCATTTTCACAGCCACCGTCTGCTGGTTACCTGCACAGGGACATCTCAATGCCAAGAGCCCAGTGCATCACCTGATACAGTTAGAAGATCTTGGTCCTATCCCTCATCACAGCAGAGCAGGTGACTAACGAATGACCCAACTGGGCACCTCAGGTCCTGCCCTCCTTGGAGCACTGGTGTTCAGAACACCACAAAGTGAATTTCTCTGTCTTCCAGGCTTCGTTGAGAGAGGCTTGGGGAGTTTGGGAATGAAGAAGGAGACCTGATAATGATCAGAGTATGCCTTTCCAGGGACTGTCCCCAGCCTCCTGAATGAAGAATACCTGAGTGTTCACTTGAGCAGGTACTTTTGAAGGTTTGGAAGGAGGAGCATGCCCTAGGACACAGTTGTGTTTAGAACAGAGTACAGACTGTCATGGGCAATGTGTTCTGTGTCTGGGAGCCTTTAGCCAATCTGCTTCTCTGTGCTGCTCATCTTCTTTAGGAAGGGGTTGGGGATGTTAGGATGGCTCTGCCCAGGATGGCTGAAGTCACTGAGGGATGTTGGAGCTCGCACACAGTAGCTGTATTGTTGGCCAGGGGAGTGCCATGCTCAGGACCTCCTTCTAAGGAACTGGGAAAGAGAGGAACGAAGGCAGAGGAAAATTCATAAAAAGGAACTCAGAAGCGTCAGTTTTTTTCGGGAAGGAGTACATGTTCCTGTATTCAACCATGAGTCTCCAGAATTTCAAAATAATCATAACTCAGCTGTCATTTATTTACATAGCAAGGCACAGAATTCTACAGGGCCCTTGGTGACCCACCGACTCATGGGTAGCCATTGCTCTGCAGGATTGTTACCAAGTTCATCAGATGATGCCAGGGCTCACGGGGTCCCCGGCATCCCTTGTCTCCTAATCCTGGCTTATGTATGCCACAGGACACAGCCCCCACAGAGCCTGGCAGGGATGATGGTGCTCCTAACACCCCCATAAATGCTCTCAGAGGCCTCACTCACCTGCTCCTGGGGACTTTAAATGAGCATGGGAGGTGAAATTACATGGTAAGCGTACATTGAGGCCCTGGCCATCATTTAAGGACGTAAACCAGGGATGGAAGCGCTTTCTCTCTCCGCCCTCCCCTGCTTCTCTTCCTCTTTCCCCCACCCCATCACTCTGACTTTCAAAGATTAAATAAGTCTTTAAAACGACTCAGTTTGAGTGCAAATAATGTTGGAATCCACACATACAGAGCATCTTCAAAATGTTCGTGAATGGTGGGCATTAAGCTAGGAATTGGGGCACTGGATAAGAAGGCCACTTACCGTACTGGAATGTCTGCACCCAGCTGCAACTCCTGACTGGTGTTTCCTGTTAACACAGACGCTGGGATGCTGTGGATGTACCTCATGTTGTACCACCCACGTGGGAGACCTAGTTTGAACTCCTAGCTTCTTCTTACTAGCTATTGTGGACACTGGGGAGTGAGCCCACGAATAGGAGCTCTCTATCTCCCCGTCTCTATCTCTTTGCATCTCAAATGATTCAGGTGAAATATGTAGTATGATCATGTATGGTTTCAATATTTTTTTGTTATAAAAAGAAACTTCTTTTCCAATTTGATCTGCCAACACACATTCTGAAATCCACTCATACACACCACACATTGTGTTCCACACAAGCTCCTGGTCACACGTGTCCAGCACCTGGCCAACACTCACATGTCAGCAGGTGATCAGTTAATCCATAACAAGGCTACAGATAAGCCATTTCTTCACTCACAGTCACGAACACGTTTTGGATTCATGTCCCTTGCTGTATGCTGCTCCTTATGCTGGATTCATATCCAGCAGTTCACGAAGCGGGTGTGCTGCTTGTCATCACAGAAGTGATGCTGTTATCGGAGGAGAAAGGCAGTAACCAAATCAACAAATTAGCCCTAAATGCGACAGGCACCTGCAAATGCCTGTCAACCTGGTGGAGGGCCTGGAGAAAGACACTGTGACAGAGACACCAATTGCTTCAGCAAGGGCAGGCGAAGGGACTCCAGGACTCACAGGGACTCCTGTGCATGGGTGCGAGGCATTGGGTTGTCCTGGGTTAGCCAAGGCTGTTGGAGTCGCAGGTGGACTAGCATGCCTGGCACTGTAGCATGGACCCTCTGTTTACTATTTTAAAGGTGGACTTTAGGGAGAAAATGGAAACCCAATTAGCCGGCCTTTGCCAAAAGCAGCATTATGAGATCTAATCTCACAGGAACAGCATTAGGAGTCTCCTGTTATCATCTTCCCTTCTCCCATTCCCTCTGTCTTTCAAACACAATGAGGACCATAGCAGCAATAAGAAAAGTTTTAACATTTTGCTATGATTCAACTAACAAAGGATGGCGTTAATACTAATCTCATACTGTTCTCTGGATGTAGATGCCATCTTCCTCTACCTTACAGGTGGAAAAGTTGAGGCTTTGCAAGGGTAACAGACTCAGCACCCCACCCTGGGTCTCAGATTCCATTCTTATATAAGGACCATGGGCTCCCTATACCATCTGCCTAGTTATACTACTTGAAAGAAAGACAATTAGCAGGAGATCATTTGTCCATTCTAGACAGCCTGATTGGAGACTTAAGGTGCAGCAAGAGGGAAATGGCTTGGAATCTCTTCTGGGGCCAGGGTGTCTGCCACTGCTGCAACCTCCCAGAACTGGGACAGCTCAATGAGGCCAAGTTAACAGTTGCATTGAACTCTCCCGGGGAGTAGAATCTGGAAGGGGCAGAATGATGGACACCCTCCATTGAGAATAACAACTAGAGACTCGCAAGATGGCCGACATAGGAGGAAGACTGTGAGAGAGCTCACAGACAGAGAGGGCTAGAACGCGACAAAAGAGTAAGTGGAGCAGCATAGAACTACAGGGAGAAGAACGTGAAGTTCCCTGGACAGTGTGGAACCAAAAAAATCCACACAACTCGGAAGAGCAACCAGGGAAAAAAACAAAAGAAAGAGCAGGGGAGACGACTTTCCGCTCCTGACCTGCTGAGTCACCTCTGAGTGCAGACACTGAAAGCCGCCGACCGATCCGGAGACCGACCCGCAGACGCAGTGGCCGTGAGGACCAGCGGTGATTGGGACCCGCTGGCATCTGCTCACCCTGGTCACCAGGACCCTGAATCACCTGGACCCGCCGGCATCCGCCCACCCTGGTCGCCAAGCCCCGCCGGGACCTGCCCCAGCCGCAGCCTCCAGGTTCCAGCCGCCTGCACCCGCCCAGACCAGCAACGGACACAGCAGTCGCTGGGAGACACACCTGCGGCGAGAATTCCGACCAGAGGAAGAGGCAGACTGCAAGAACCTGAGGTTTGAGAGAGTTGGGTGGGGACAGTGGTGGGTTGGAGGCTTCGGGAGTTGGCCCCCCAGGGGCATGCACAAAGCCTGAACACAATTGGTGCTCCTCTCCCCGCCCCTCCCCCACCCCCAGACTCCTGCGTCTAGAGACACAGGGCGAGTGCCTTGAAATTGCCAAAACTGTGTCTGGGAGAAAGGCAAAAGGCACATTGGATATTCCCCCGTGCCTTTGCGATCTGGCACTCAGCTGGGCGGTGCTATACCACAGGAACCCAAGCACGCCATCTGGGCTGGGCAGTCCCGTGCTAGCGCTGGGGCGGTCGGTCCCCTGCAAGCGCTGGGGTGGGCGGGCCTGCACAGGAGGCGCTTCCAGAGAACACCTGGAACACCCCACGCCCTATAGTCCAGTGCTCCGAGCCCTGTGATCCCGCGCACAGGGGGTGCGCACAGAGAGTGCCTTCACTCCCCCACGCCCTGTGGTAGCATACCTGTAGGGGACGAGCTGAGAGTGCGCTTTGAATCCACTGGGCCCTGGAAGTGGCGCCCTGAGGTCCAGTGTTCTGGAGACGCACCAAAAGTGCCTTGAAAATTCCCACACCCTGCTACTCCACGCCTGCAGACTCCGATCTCTAGAGGATAGTGCTTGGAGACCCCTCAGCACACTGGTGCCTAGGTCTCTCAAAAAAGAAACACTAACACAATGGGAAGAAATACCAGAAAAGGTAATGATCCAGATGAGAGTGCCAACACCCTACCAATACAGGATCGAAAGCCAATGTCTATTTCGGAGATGCGAGATGAAGACATAGAAGATCTACCAGACAAGGAATTCAAAAAAATAATGTTAAAATATGTCAGAGACAATGAGAAGAATTGGGAGGACTTCAAGGAATTCAAGAACCACATAGCCTCAGAAATACAACAAATGAAAAGTAAAATCCTTGACTTAGAGCACAAAATTGAGAGCCTAACCAACAGAACAAATACAGCAGAAGAGAGGATCTCTGAAACAGAAGACACACAAAACGAACATACCCAGTTCATGAAACAGCTGGAGACAAGTCTGAACAAAGCCAATAAGACCATACAAGAAATGAAAGACAACCTCAGAAAATCAAATATTAGGATTATTGGCCTTCCTGAAGGAGTGGAAAAAGAGTCAGGAATGCAAATGGTGCTTGACGAAATTATACAGGAAAACTTCCAAAACACTTGGAACATGAACCCAGCCCAAATCCAGGACGGTCAGAGGACTCCCAGCAAATATGACCCAAAGCGATCTTCACCCAGACATATGGTGCTCAAGTTCCACTCCAACGAAGACAAAGAAAGAATCCTAAGACAAGTACGAAGCAGAGAAAAGATCACATACCGGGGAAAACCAATCAGGATCACTGCTGACTTCTCTGAAGAGACTTTACAAGCAAGAAGAGAATGGACAAAGATCTTCCAAATCCTGAATCAGAACAACTGTCAACCAAGAATATTGTACCCAGCAAAGATCTCATTCGTATTTGAGAACGAAATCAAATACTTCCACAGCAAAGAGAAATTAGAAGAATATGCCAGCACAAAACCAGCTCTACAAAATCTCCTTAGAAATGCACTAAATCCAGAAAAAAAGGAGGTGAATCATAAGCAAAGATGGCAAACAGGAAGATCTTCCCACTAAAGTCCACACAAGGAAGGGCAATTACACAGATATCAACACCCACAAAAACAAGTATGGCAGGGCAAAATCACAACCTCTCAATTTTAACTCTTAACACAAATGGCCTGAACTCACCAATCAAAAGGCATAGATTAACAGAATGGATTATCAAACAGCACCCAACTATCTGTTGCCTACAAGAGACACATCTAACCAGAAGAGATTCGAAGAAGCTGAAAGTGAAAGGTTGGAAACAAATATTTCATGCCAATGGACGAGAAAAAAAGGCTGGGGTAGCTGTCTTAATTTCAGATGATGTGGACTTCAATCTGACACACATCAAAAAGGACAGGGAAGGACATTATATATTGGTGAAGGGACTGATCCATCAGGAAGTAATTACCATTGTGAACATATATGCACCAAATTCAAACGCACCTAGCTACGTGAAGCAATTACTCACGGACTTAAGGGGAGACATAGATATGCACACAATAATAGTGGGTGATCTTAACACCCCACTAACAACTATAGACAGATCAACAAAACAAAAACTCAACAAAGAAACAACAGAGCTCATACAAACAATAGAACAACTGGACTTGGTTGACATCTATAGAATTTTTTACCCTAAGGCCACAGATTATACATTTTTTTCAGCAGTGCATGGCACCTTCTCCAGGATCGACCACATGATAGGACACAAAGCAAACCTAAATAACTTCAAAAAGATAGGAATCATACCATGTACCCTCTCAGACCACCACGGAATGAAGCTGGAAATCAGCAATTCAAAATGTCCCAGGAAATACAGAAACTCTTGGAGGCTGAACAATATGCTACTAAACGAACAATGGATCAGAGAAGAAATTAAAGATGAGATCAAAAAATTTATGGAAACCAATGAAAACTCTGACACAACATTCCAAAATTTGTGGGACACTGCCAAAGCAGTGCTACGGGGTAAACTCATCGCAATTGGAGCTCATGTCAAGGCCCAAGAGAGGCGCCAAATACAGGAACTAAACACACACCTCCAGGAATTGGAAAAACAACAGCAGAAGAGCCCCACACACAATAGGAAACAAGAAATCATCAAAACAAGGGAGGAAATCAACCAGATAGAAATAAAAAAAACCATACACAAAATCAATGAATCAAAAAGCTGGTTTTTTGAGAAGATAAACAAGATAGACACCCCACTGGCCCGACTGACAAGGAAAAAACAAGAGAAGGCAAGAATTAACAGCATCAAAGATGAAAAAGGCAACATAACAACAGACACCGCATCCATTAAGGCCATAATTAGAAATTACTACAAAGCACTGTACTCCAACAAATCAGAAGATCACCAAGAAATGGAAAAGTTCTTAGACTTCTACCACCTGCCAAAACTTAGCCCAGAGGCAACAAACGACCTGAACAAACCCATAACTGAAGTAGAGATTGAATCAGTGATTAAAGACCTCCCAACAAAGAAAAGCCCAGGCCCAGATGGCTTCACTCCAGAATTCTACAAAACATTCCGAACAGAGCTGACCCCAATCCTCTACAAACTCTTCAAAACAATAGAAGAAGAGGCAACCCTTCCAAACTCATTCTATGAAGCCAACATTACCTTAATCCCAAAACCAGACAGAGAACTAACAGAGAAGGAAAACTACAGACCTATCTCTTTGATGAACATTGATGCTAAGATTCTCAACAAAATCCTAGCCAACAGAATTCAAAAACACATCAGACAGATCGTTCATCCAGATCAAGTAGGATTCATCCCTGGAATGCAGGGATGGTTCAACATTCGCAAATCCATAAATGTGATACACCACATCCAAAAACTGAAAAACAAGAATCACATGATAGTATCAATAGATGCAGAAAAAGCTTTCGACAAAATCCAACACCACTTCCTACTAAAAACCCTAACCAAGGTAGGCATAGATGGAAAAATCCACAACATAATTAAAGCCATATATGAAAAACCCAACGCCAGCATCATACTGAATGGAGAAAAACTGGAACCCTTCCCACTGAGATCTGGAACAAGACAGGGATGTCCACTTTCTCCACTACTATTCAACCTAGTCCTAGAGGTACTCGCTGAGGCCATAAGACAAGAAAAAGAAATCAGAGGAATCCAAATGGGAAATGAAGAAGTCAAACTCTCACTATATGCAGATGATATGATTCTTTATGTAGAAGAGCCAAGAGACTCAATACAGAGACTGCTAGAACTTGTACGAGAGTTTGGTAGAGTGGCAGGGTACAAAATTAATGAACAAAAATCAACAGCCATAGTGTATGCGAACAGCCCCAAGATGGAAAAAGACTTAACCAGCAAGATACCATTCAAAATAACAGAGAAAAGTATGAAATATCTGGGAATAAATCTAACCAAAAATGTAGGAGACTTATTTGAAGAAAACTACAAACTACTTAAAAAAGAAATTGAACAAGACCTCAAAAGATGGAGTAACATCCCATGCTCCTGGATAGGTAAAATCAATATCATTAAAATGTCTATACTGCCAAAAGCAATATATACATTCAACGCAATCCCAATCAAATTGCCCAAAACATTCTTCATGGAACTGGAAACAATGATCCAAAGGTTCATCTGGAAGCACAAAAAACCACGGATAGCTAGAACCATCCTGAAGAACAGAAAGTTAGCAGGGGGAATCACAGTTCCGGACCTCTGGACATACTATAGGGCAGTGGTTATCAAAACAGCGTGGTACTGGCACAAAGATAGAGAGGAAGATCAATGGAGCAGAATAGAAACACCAGAAGGAAACCCACACAGATACAGTCAAATAATCTTTGACAAAAAGACAAACGACAATCCAGGCAAATGGGAAGGTCTGTTCAATAAATGCTGTTGGGACAACTGGTTGATAGCCTGCAGAAACAAAAAAATAGATCCACATCTCTCACCATACACTAAGATCAGATCTAAATGGATAACAGATCTAAACCTACATCCAGAAACCTTCAAACTTTTGGAAGAAAATGTTGGAAACACACTGGAACACTTAGGGGTAGGCCCTCACTTCCTAAAAAAGACTCCAAATGCAGTAGAAATCGAGACCAAAATAAACAATTGGGACCTCATCAAACTAAGAAGCTTCTGTACAGCTAGAGAAACAATCAACAAAGTAAAAAGGCAACCCACAGAATGGGAGAAGATCTTCGCATACGACATAGGTGATAGAGGGCTGATCTCCAGAATATACAAAGAGCTACAAAACAACCAAAATGTCAAAACAAACAAGCCACTCAAGAAATGGGCACGGGAAATGGGCAAACACTTCACAAAGGAACAAACCCAAATGGCAAATAAACATATGAAAAAATGCTCAAGTTCCCTGGCAATAAGGGAAATCCAAATTAAAACATCAATGAGGTACCACCTAACACCAGTAAGACTGGCCCACATGAATAAAAGCACCAACAACACTTGTTGGCGAGGTTGCGGGGAAAAGGGAACCCTACTCCACTGCTGGTGGGGCTGCAGGCTGGTACAGCCTCTATGGAAATCAGTATGGAGAATATTCAAACAACTCAAATTCAACATACCATATGATCCAGCAATAGCACTCCTAGGAATATATCCAGAACACTTGTTTTATGAGAAACCAACATGCACTCCTATGCTCATAGCAGCACAATCAGTAATTGCAAAAACATGGAAGCAACCAAAATGCCCATCAACAGAGGATTGGATAAGAAAGCTATGGTTCATCTACTCCATGGAATACTACTCAGCTATTAAAAAAAACAAAATGCAGTTCTTTGTGGCCAAATGGGCCAAACTGGAAACCATAATGCTAAGGGAAATGAGCCAATCCCAAAAGGTTAAATACCACATGTTTGCCTTAATTTAAGATGATATGATGTTATGTATAACATGTTATGTTATGTATGTTATATGTTGTGTATAAACTAAAATTGAAATGTCAATGAGGTGGTCACAGAAGGTGGTTAAGAACTCGCATTTACTTTTACCATATTGGTTACTCATTACTATGTCAATTAATTCCATAATGATGTAAATTTGTGCTGATGGTATGTTGGAGCTTTCAATTGACTGGGATGATGCTCTGCTGGCTCTGTCTTCAGACCAGAGAGGGTATACCTAAGAAGCCGTTGGACTTGACTGGACAATAAGATGCTGGACTCTATGTTTGGTATACGCTTGCAATGGGGGAATCTCAACTGAACTTGAGCTATGGTTATGCAACAAGGTGAAGGAATCCACCATGGTGGGAGGGTTTGGGGAGGGGTGGGGAGAACCCAAGTATCTATGTAACTGTGTCACATAATACAATGTAATTACTGAAGTTAAATAATAAATATAAAAAAAAAAAAAACACACACACACACAAAAAAAATAAAATAAACCTGCCAGTCAAGCACATGCTGTTTCCGGTTTACCAAGGCTTAATGAACAAAGATGATGTATTAACGTTTCTGTGAAGCGCAGCATCGGTGTTTTCAGACATGAGGACATGTGAAAGTTCATAGGAAATGAAATTCAAAGGCAAGTGGACTTGGGGTGGAGCGTGTTTGAGATCCATGCACAGCCTTCTCACAATATGAATCTTCCCATTCATCTGAGAGTCTTCAAAAGTTCTGAAAATGTGTATTAAAAAAATAAAGCCGTGAGCAGTTTTCAAATTTGGGAATACCAAAAAAAAAAAAAAAAAAAAAAAAAAAAAGAGAATAACAACTAATACAGTATAACTGCAATGATGAGCTTTATCAATTTGCCTTTCATCTGGGATAGGCTGAACTTCTTACCCTTTTCCTGGAAAATGTTAGACCAATGAACCACAGCTGACACACCAACAAATCACTGCCCTGTCCAGCAGAGAGCAGCCCGGGAGCTGGGGGGGGGGGGCGGGGTTATCTCTCATATGGCTCAATGACACCTGGAAGAGCCTGTGTAGCCCTCACCCCCATGCCACAGTGTGCCAAAACAGGACTGTAGCAAGGTGCTGATCTGGAGCACAGCAATCCAGACCCAGCGCTCTGACACTCAGCATGTACCAAGCTCCCAAGTGGGCCAGCCATGACCCCAAAGAGTCTCACAGCACTCAGTCTCCCAACAAAGGATTAAATATGTTTTGGTGTCTGTAGGAGGCATGCTGACCCTGCTACTGAGAGAAGTTGACAAGGCAACTTAGCTGGTAAGATTCCACAGACATGCTCTGTTTACCCTTCCAGAGGTCAGGTTATCTCAGTAGGCCAGCCCTTGCCTGAACTCCCTGCTGCTCTGGTCAATGACCTCACTTGCTCAGCTGGTAGATGACATCTCTGGACCCCAATACTATGACCTCTAGGCCTTCAAGAGAAGGCTGGGGCACGAGCATATGCACACATAGGGTTGGACCTTTGTGTTTCCAGGAGTTGAACTCAGCAAAAGGAGACAAAATACTGCAGTGGCAAATGGATGATTTTTAAGAGAAATGGGAATAGACAGGAGGAAGCTATAGCACATCCACAAGTCAGGCAAGGATGCACAGTCCCTGTGACCTGGGAACAGCATGTGACCCCACATACCATGGCATTCTACAACAGATTCATCCATCTGCCAGGCCAGGTTGAGTGTAAAGGTGACCAGAAGATACTTGAACATCTCATATTCATGTCACTCCAAAGAACCTTTGGAGACTGCAATCACATGGACAGGCCATCCTTGGATTGCTAGGATTATAGTGAAATTCAGAAAGAAGCTCACTATGAACAAGAGCCCCAGCCGCCTTCCCGGGAACCCTGGCTAAGATAGGCACTAACTATGAATGTGGGAACCTTTTCTGTCTTATGTTCCTAAGTGTTAGCCTTTATACAATTCCTCTCACACAGTGTTGAATAAATACTAGGTCTTCCCACTTGCCTGTTTTCATTTTTCTATGTAGGGAAAGTCAAAAATAACTGAGATCTTTTCCAACATCTCATCTTTTGACCTGATTTATTGCGTTTCAAACCTTTGTGATCACATTTAAACTTCTAACATGTGCCAATGTATCAAGAACTGATGGATGATATATTGTGCAAATGGACACGTGCACATGTTGCTCTCACCTGTTGGGGTGTGATCGAGTGTAATTGGCCGACAATCCCCATGTCACAGCTGAGCAGCGGCTGTCAGCTCCCACACACTCAATGAGCATGAGTCCACATTTGGGTCTTTGGCAGCATGATGGAAGGGAAGTGTGTTCACCCATGTGACCTGGTTATCCAAAACCATAGGGATGCCCTGTGCAGTGTTCAGCAGAGCATCACATTCATTTGGCCCAGGACTAATGCCAAAGCTGCCATCCAATGAGGGAACATTGATTTATTTCTGGGAATTGTCATAATGCTATCTCTTCAGCTCACAAATCTGTGGTTTGTCAGGAGCTGTGCACTATAGCCACACTGAAGCCATTTTGAATATAGACCTATGGGACAGTGGAAAACCCCCGGTTGGCTAGATGCTTGGTAAAGAAGTTATGAAACTAATCACACGCTTAGCTTCAATTGTTCTTAGCAACTGTTTCAGAATGTGATTGATGCTGTAGTTACCAACATCTTGTTACTGATTACCTATGCTATTGTCGATATGTTGGTTACTATTGTTGATACGGTGGCTGCTCAAGAACAATCGGTCTTGAGACCATGGCTTGCGTCCCAGCTTCTCTTTCCCTGAGCCTTAGTTACTGAAGAATATAAAAACCCTCAGTTGAAATCAATAAACTGACAGCTTGATCAGACCTACTGTCTTGCTGTCCATTCTTCGTGTCTCTTGTCCCTTCATTCTCTCCTAGGTGGCTGCGACCCCGTTGACTGTCCTGCTGGACAGGACAGTGGTTCCTCCTTTGCCTTGCTGTTGACTTCACATCTCCTAAAACTTCTGGAGCCAGGTGCCAAGAGGCAGTGTTGGTGAGAACTGTCATCCCAAGCTCCAGGCTCCTGACTTGGCCCAGCCCTGGCTGTTGTGACCATCCAGTCAGTGAACCAGCAGATGGTACATTCTCTCTCTCTGTCTCAGTTTCTTCCTTCTCCCTCTCCCTATTCTTCTCCCTCTTCCTCTCTCTCTCTCTCTCTCTCTCTCTCTCTCTCTCTCTCATTTCCTTTGTAAACAAAGCTTGTTAAATAAAAAGTTACTTTGTGTCCATGGGGACTGAGCAAGGTGGGAAAGTTTGGGAAAAGGAATATTTCAGCAGCTCCTGGTGTTTCCACTTTAAGGAAAAGCAGGTGCCCTTCCTGGTACTGATATATAGGTCACCTCTGTAACAAAATATTTGAAGTGAAAGACTGTGTGAAGAGGTCTACTTGGCTGGTGTTTCAGGAGGTGTGAAGTCAGCTGCAAGGCAGGGAAGGAGTGTAACAGATGGGTGAACTGGAGAGATAGCCCTTTAAAACTTACTGATTTAAAAAAATTTGAGATACAGAGCATAGGAGTTACAGATTTTCCATCCTTTGGTTCACAACCTCAAATGGCCACAACAGCCACTTCTGAGGCAGAATGAAGCCAGTAACCACAAACTCCATCTGGATCACCCACAAAGATGGCAGGTAGCCAAGCAGTTGGGTCATTTCCATTGCTTTTTCAGGCGCATTAGCAGGAAACCTGGTGAGAAGTGGAACAACCAGCATTCTAACTTGGACTGTATTATAGGATATGGCTACAGCCATGTTTGCTGAGCCATGGCAGCTATAGCTATGCTTTCTGAGCTGTGGCAGCAGCTCTTACCTTGGCTTCCTTTTGTAACATGAAAGTTGCGTGGTTACACTTGGCTGCCATTGAATAAAAGACCTGAGTGAAATTTCTCTCAGCTCTCACAAAAGTTAGCATATCCCATTTTATTGTGCATAGCAAACAATCACACAGCAGCTGCTTTCTACAATGGTGGCATTTCCCAACAGCTGTGGACCAGGAGCCCAGGCCATCAGCTCCCTTCCCTGAACGGGGTCTCTCTGACATCCAAGATGAACTTGATGTCCTGGATTGCAAGGGTGATGACAGTGGGATGCTTGAGGCTGGAGCACCGCCCCGAGGTTTCCTGAGATTTCTGCTTTCCATCATGCTGCTGTGCTCATAGCTCCAGACACACCCTCTTCTGGGATGTGGGAGGTGGGCAGTGGTGCTGCTCTCTCCATCATCCAGAAGAGTTGGTAGGGAGACGTGGTTGTTGTTGGGGTCCTAGTGCCATGGGACACAGGGAACCCAGGGTGAAAAGAGCCCTCACCCAATGGCACTTATTGGACACCTGCTACCCAGTGAACAGAAGGAATCCTGGGAGGTGGGCTGAGTGAGACAGCAAACTTGCCCTAAGTCGGCTTGGTGCAAAGACAATTAGTCTTGATGGGTAAGTTAATAGACAAATTGAGTTGCAAATTTCTTTCTTGCCCAGGGCCTTCAATAGATTTTACTTCCTGTTCATTAGGGACCCAATAGATACTTTCCAACTGGAGAAGCTTGCTAGACAGTAACTTCAGTTACTCCTCCCACCCCGTATTCCAGTCTCCATCTCAGAGTTCACCGCACCTGTTTTATCCATTAAACTCCTCTCTCCAGCATCAACTATTAATAACAGTCACAAAAAGAAGCAATTTCAGGCTGGGAGACCTTGTAAATGTGAAAAATTAAAGTGGTCCTGATGTTGCCCAGAGGAAGTTGCCGCAGGCCATTCCTCTCTGCCAACACAAGGCTCCACTCAGTCATGTGTTTGCAGCTCTGCAGGGGAAGGGAGACAGGGAGCTCTGGAGGGGAACCAGGCAGCCACTTCTGAGTAAACTTTTTGAACTTGAAAGACATAAAAAGTTAAGAGTTTCAGTCTCCAAAGGTTTTTCTGTGAGGCCAAAGAGCCAGGTCTGTATGTGTGTTCACGGTGGAGCTGAGGAGAAGCAATTCTACCAATCAGATTTTTCACTAAAGAACAGTAAGAACTGAGCCCTACCTCTGCTTCAAGAAGATCTGTAAGGCAGCAGCAGCCCACCTGGCACTGACCCCAGAGACTGCTGTAGAGTGAGACCATCCCCTGGACAGGGGCACTGGGCACTCCCTGAAATGGCACTGACCCGCAAGATGGCTGTAGAGGAAGAGCATCCCCTGGACAGGGGCACTGGGCCCTCCCTAGTGTGCCTGGCTGTGGCTACCCAGTGCTTGGGCTTGTGAGCAGGGAGTGTTCACACTGATTAGACCCAGAGGGGATATGCAGTCTCTCCCTCTGGTGCCACTGCCCAGACAAGGCAGAGCTAAAGCAATCAGATAACACTAAACGTCAAGGTCCAAGGGTACCCCGATGTCAAATCGATGAGCTCATGTTTCCCTTATGGCCCCCTTTCCCCTAGACCGTCCTCTCTCCCTGGACCTCTTATTATCTTCATAGTAGACACCAAGCTGGTCCCACCACGGAGGGAGCCACTCTCCTCTCCTGCAATCATGGATCCTTCTGGAAGGTGGCTGGTGCCTACACATTCAGCTCTGGCTCTGCAGTGCTCTGTTGCTGTTGCTGTAACAGGTCATGGTTGCTCTCCTAGCACTAACCAGAGTTCCATAACAAATTCCTCACCAGGGTGGAGTCCCCTGATGCCTGAGGAGCTCCCACCAGGCTTCACCTCTTATGAACCCACCACCTCCCAGCATCATGATCCTGAAGACCAAGCCTCCCATACAAGCACTTGAAGGACACCTCAACCAACACCCCAAACACAGCAGCCTCCCTCTCTAAGGAGGCACTTCTGAGAACTCCAAAATGACCACTCCTTGTCCACAGGTAAGGGTACATCTCCCACAAATGGTTACAGCTGTGGACAGCTTCTCTCTACCACTCCTCTGTGTCCAGGTACACTCAGGTCATGCACCTGTCAGGTGTGGTAGGCAACACTGGGTACATAAAGCCAAGTGCCCTGACACCACGTGCAGAGAGTTTACTGCCGCTTGAAGGGATCTGCACTCTGACCTGAGTGTGACACACTTGGGAGGCCTGAGAAATCCAAGCTCAGTGATGCTGAGTGCAATGGACAGGAACTGGACCGTCCAATAGGAGGACAGCAGCATCCACCCAGGGCACGCTCATGCTCTGAGCCTCACCCATGATGTATGGTGGCACCAGCATACCCAAGAGATGACTGCAAAGAGTTGAAGTGCTCGTGTCAAGCTGGATGTCGTCTTCTTCATTTGGATGCCTGTGAAATCTGGAAGCTGTTTCAGTCAGAGGAGAACTGCATTTCCAGCAGGAGTGCTGGTGGCTCTTGGAAGGCTCTCTGGGGAGCATTCGGCATGCAGCAGTCAGGGCGAGAGTGCGGGGGCTGCCTTAGGAAGGTGCGGCCTTCCCCGATCATCATCCACGGAGTAATCCTGCAGCTCAGACACAAAACAGCTGTCAGTCCATCCAGGCAGCTTGCTTCCTCTTCTTCTCAGTCCCCCAGGGACACTGCAGAGGTGTTCTCTGCTCTGTCTTCATCCATTACGCTTTAGGCACAGCTCCATGCATGCTACTCCTTGCTGCCTTGGCTGCTTGTGGTTGTACTCACCCAGTTGGACCAGGAAGAGGCTGCAACTGCATGATTGCTCATTGTTCCAAGAGGCGTCCTTAGAATCAACTTCCAGGCTACCTACTGCTTCTCAAAAGCGCCATTCACATCTGTCAAGGTCACCTCCTCCTATGTGCATATACAAACACTGTACAGTCATCTCAGGGATACAGCAGTGGCTGGCTCAGAATTTGTAAATACATTTTTGACAGGCAAGCTAAAAGGTGTTTTCTGCTGTCTACCTAGATATCTAAGAACAGACTTTAAAAAGTCCCTGTGAAGGGTGGGTGAAACGGCTCAGTGGCTAAATCCTCACCTTCCATGCATCAGGATACCATTTGGATGCTGGTCCATGTTCCAGCTGCTCTACTTCCCATCCAGTTCCCTGCTTGTGGCCTCGGAAAGTAGTCCAGGATGGTCCAAAACCTTGAGACCTGGAATCCATGTGGAAGACCCAGAAGAAGTGGTTCAGCTCTGGCCACTGTGGTCACTTGGGAATGAACCAGCAGATGGAAAAATCTTCCTTTCTATATCTCCTTCTCTCTGTATATCTGCCTCACAACTTAAACAAACAAAAAAAATCTTAAAAGAAAAAATGTCCCAGGAAAGACCTGGTGTTATGGCTCATTTGGCTAATCCTCCCTTTCCAAGCGTCAGCAATGTGTTTTTACATTGTTAGCTGGAGACAAACGTGTGACCTTGAAAATTTTGCATTCGTTAAGAAACAAAAAGAAAAAAAGAATCTGGAGGAGCCAAACAGGACTGTAAGAAGGATTTCCAATGATTTCCCCTCAAACTTTTATAAACTCACCTGTGACAGGAGTGGGCGGGGCCATTGTCATCTGGACGGCTGAGCCGCAGCTTTCCCTGGCGTATGTGTGCTCAAGCTTTGGCTAAGATTCTCATAACACTTTCCTAATTAACCAACAACAAGAACAGAATGTATTCTTCTCTGGCTCACCAGAAAATCAACAGTGTCCTGAGAGTCTGATAGAAAGCAAATAAAACCTTGCCATGAGCCTTGCTCTTCATGGTCCTCAATGCCTTGTCTCTTTTAGCCACATCTGTTGTAAGTATCCTCTCTCTGTAGTCCTACCACCACCCCCTCAGATGAAGAGAATGATATAATTTTCAAAAGCTCAAAGTAGGAAGGGTCTAAGCTGGCACCCTATCTATAACCTGACATGTTCACCTGCTACCAGTTCATTGGCATGCAGTGACAGAACACATAGACATCTGGGCCAGCCACAAGGGTCATTCATTTTGCTTGGTAGAAACTAAACCTAGGGCAAGCTCTTGCATTGACTTCCTCAGCCCCATTTTCCATGGGCCCATGGTGCCTGTATACACAGGGGTAGAGGGATGCTTCTCAGGAGAGGAACCCCAAGGCGGTGAAGCTCACGGAGAAGGGGGACCCAATAAGCTGTGTCAGCTCCAGCTTCTGAGGTGCTGTGCTGCTCAGAAGGCTTGGATAAGCAACCTGAGAGCTGCAGGGCCCCCCAGCACAGGCCTGTGCTGTGTGCTCCCCCACACGCCCACAGACGTGAGTCTGAGAGCTGCAGGGTCTCCAAGAACAGAACTTCCTGACACTCTCCCAGGTGTGAGCTTGAGAGTTGCAGGGCCCCCCAACAGGGAGCTCCCTGGCACGCCCCCAGACATGTCCATGGCAGCTCCTTGGAGCCCTTGTACTAGGATCTATGTCCTCTTACCAGAGCTGGCCCCTGGGAGCCCAATCAGTAACGGTTCTGTCCCACCAAACACCCAAACCACAGGAACCATGCCAGGTGTTTCTGGGATGCCACCTGGGGTCCTGCCACACCTCCATGAATTGGGAGCTGTCACCGTGAAGACAAGGGCTCAGTGACTGGGAGGGAAGGGTCCCACACATTTCTGCTGTGCCAGTGCCAAGGATTTGCTTGGGTTTGCATCAAGGTTGAATTCCCCTTTGTGCTACACACTATTAACTACAAAGAATTAAGCATACCTGTCTGAGCGAGACGGTCTTTGAAGAATCACAATCAAGAGCCTACATTTTAGAAGAAGATCCAATTTAACTTAGAACAGGACAAGATAAAGTGAACAAACTCATTAGCTCAAATGTTATGCTACCTTTGCTACAAAAAGGAGTTTTAAAAATCCAAGAGCCTTAAGAAAATGAGAATGACATCCATGTAGTAGCCTCTTAGTTGTATGCTAAACTGAACCACGACATCAACATTGCAAATGCCAATGTTTCACAGAGAAGAGCTGTGGCCTTTCCAGGTGCCCAACAGATGGGGACAGGGCAAAGGGCAACCGTGGTTGCTGCAGGGGTCCCTCCACCACACCTGTCCCCACCAGCCCTCCTCGCCAAGCTGGCTCACAAAGAAATGCCCAGAAATGTTGGCTTTTTGATCATGGTTTGTAAATCCCAACCCTCCAACCAACAGTCCTCTTTCTCAGAGTCAAAGCCATTGTTAGCACCTGCTGGGCACTTCAGTAAGACTGATTGGAAGCCATGAGACATCTGCCAGCTGGAAAGATGGGGCTGCTGCACTCATGACACCTGTCTGGGAACCTTGGGGATGTGGCTGCTGCTGTAGTTCAGAGCTGGGCAATACGACGGCTGTGCGTGCTGTTCCGTTTCGTGGACCCGTTGGCAATGCGCCTTCACTGGGTGAGGGTGTATGGGAGCACCAGACTGTTGGGGAGCTTGTGGTTGTGCAAGCGCCAGGGCTGGCATGAAGCACAGTGCAAGTCCTTGCTCCTTCCCCTAGGGGGAGCCCCGCCTCTCCTCTGTGGACTCCCTGGGTGACCCTGCGGATGACCTTCTGGATGAAGAAGGTTATGAAGAGGAGCATGCTTGATTCTCAGGCTTCACCCACATCGCCTCCTGCATCAGACAGTCTCAGTGAGGACCCTTCAATTCCCGCCACAGCCCTCCTTGGGGCGAATGCACGCTCAAGTGAGAATCTCTGCTCTGTGGTGGCGACAGGCAAAATCTCCTTCGGAACTTGACCTACTCACCCGTGGGAACCCACAGGAGAGCTGCAGGTATCTGATCTTCCGCCTGACAGCGCATGTCCTCTCAATGGGGTGTGCTGTGCAGTGATGGGCTACAAGCTTGGAGTTCAGTTGCAGGAGCTAACTTAAAACACATCCCAGCGGCTCATATCCACATACACTGATTGGAGATTTTTTACAGAATTCTGTGATTTCTCCTTGTATCTTCATCCATATCATTTTCTTTATTTTTAAAAGATTTCTTTCTTATTTATTTGAAAGACATAGTGACATAGGATAGAGAGACAGAGAGAGATAAGGTTTTCTCTCTGCTGATTCGTACCCCAGATGGCTGCAACACCCGGAGCATGTCCAATCTGAAAAGCCAGGAGCTTCTTCCCAATCTTCCACATGGGTGCAGAGGCCCACCAGCCTTTGGCTGTCCTCTGTTACCCTGGTGCATCAGCAGGGAGCTGGATCAAAAGTAAGGCAGCAAGGACTCAAATCAGTGCCCATACAAACTACCAGCTTCACAGACAATGCCACAATGCTGTCCCACTCCAAGTGTTCCAAAAGGATAGAGAAATGTAACAGACTTGGATTTATCAGTAAGTTCAGTCCAATTCACGCCAATTGCCACAAGTCAGCAGTGACCCCATCTCTGTATCCTAACAACACAAAATCAGGCCCAGGGTTTTAATGCTTGTTGGAGCGAGGAACGTGAGGGTAAAGCAATGACATCAGAGTGTGGAAAGCTCACTCTCTGGTGTGAACTTGTCTGTATCCATGATATGTCTGTGACCTGTCCCGGGACATACCCACACTGCTGACCACAGATTCTGGTTCATTCTAGAAAGAAATGTTCATGGCACCAAAGGAAAGCATATGGCTCTATTAATCACATGTTGCTGTGTAACTGCAACCTGCCTCTGAAAATAGAAACCTAGATTTCACCTGTCTCTTAAAAGTGAACACTCATGATTGTTTATAACCCTGCCCAGTTACCGTTGTCTCAGTGTTTAACAGCTGGTGGAGGGTGGAGGACAGCTGGGCAGGAGGAGACAGGTAATTATCGAACGTCGTCATCTTGCCTTGTTTCCAAAGCGATCAGAGTTGCAGATGTAAACACTGTGTCTCCATGTCACCCAAAGGACACACCTGTGCCAAGTTACCACGGAACACGGGTTATGCCAGCTCTCCTGGAGAATTCAAGGGACTCCCTCTTGAGGGAGACTTTGCGAAGTTGTTGAAAACTAGTTTCAGGGTGCAAAAACCATTTTCAAGAAGTGAATGCATGGGCAGCGGTAGGCACATTTGTTGATCTTAATGTGACATTGATATGGAGGAGGAGGAATGGGGAACCATGGCAGCTATGCTTGCTGTCTGCAGGCTCTTGGGAAGAAGTCGACACGCCTGGGAATGCCTGCCTTCAGCCTCCCAGATCCTGGAGCTCACACCACGCTGTGGAGAAGAGGTTGCCCACCACTAACCAGGAATGAGGAAACGTTCCAATGGAAAATCCTTTATAGAAGCCACAAGTGCATCTTGTGTAGGAAGTGTGTAGATTATAAGAATGTATAGCTTTTGTCACAGGTTGTTTCTCCTTTTACTGTATGCGTTTGTGGAAGGCACAGTTATGCCTTTGTGGGAAGACGCAGAAAGAAATCACAAAAACATTTAAGACAGTCCAATAATTGGATTTATGCTGGTTACACAAAAGGATCCTATCTTCAAGACCCTAAAGTATGGGCCTGGTGTGGTAGCCTAGCAGCTAAAGTTCTTGCCTTGCACGCACCAGAATCCCATTGGGGCGCTGGTTCATATCCCGGCAGCCCTGCTTTCCATCCAACTCCCTGCTTGTGATCTGGGAAGGCAGTCGAGAATGACCCAATGCCTTGGGACCCTGCATCCACCCGCATGGGAGACCCAGAAGAAGGTCTTGGCTCCTGGCTTCGGATTGGCTCAGCTCCAGCCATTGTGGCCACCTTGTGGAGTAAACCAGTGGGCAGAAGATCTTCCTCTCTGTCTCTCCTCTCTGTATATCTGACTTTCCAAAAAATTAAAGAAATCTTAAAAAAAAGACCCCGAAGCATGTAACATAAAGTATTAGGAACAAGCTATGTAAGATTACCACCAACAAGCTTTTGTTATAATTATTATCATAATAGAACAGTGACATTGAACTGGACTGGAGATCCAGCCGGCAGGAGGCCTACCTGGTGCTGCACCTGTGTGTGTACTGAGTGAGGTTGTATGCATGAATCCACACTTGAGCTGTGGATTGTATTTTGCTCAGAGGACCACCCGCTGCTGTCTTGTCCACATCTGTGTCTCAGAGCTGGGCAAAGGGAATGGGGACCGCATCACCTCTCCACCCCAAGTGCCCAGATCTGCATCACAGGTGTCCCAACCACCCCACAGCTGCCAGGTCCCCCACTGGGCAGTGATGTCTTATCTGTATGGTGAGGCAGGTTGTTTAATGGTTAGAGATGGGGTTTGACATCTAGCAAGAAAGGGATTATCTGGAAGCATTCCAACATGGGCTATATGGGACGCAGGGCCACTGGCATTAAAACCAGTGCCCATATGGGATCCTGGCACATGCAAGGCAAGGACTTTAGCCACTAGGCTACTGTGCTAGGCCCTGAAGGTAATTTTAAATTCCTTTCATCTACAGCAGGCAAACAGATAAACAAGGTGCAGATTTCGGAGGGCAGTGTATCACTTCCAGATCTAACATAGACACACTGTTCCACCTGGCCGCTCCCCTTCCATTGGCCTGACTTAGGGAATCCTAACACGTGCGTGCACAATGATATGTTTATCTGCAGCATGGTTTGTGAAAGTAAAAAGTTGGAAGCATCCTGAAACCCACCCTTGGCAAGTGTGACTAAGGAACCAGTCTGTCCTCTGCTGAACTGAAACAGAATGGCGTTGATCTGGGCGTGTTACCAGAAACATCTTAAAGCAAATTCATTCAGGATAAGGACCCGCAAAGTTTTTCAGTGAAGAGGGAGTCAACATTGATATTGCAGGGTCAGGCGGTCTCTGTGAGCAATTATTCCACCCCTTGGGAAGGCAATTGTGGTTGAGATAGTGACAAAATCCACCTGATTCACCAAAAACTGGGGGAGGGGTGTTAGCTTTTTCCACAAACCCAAGACTCCAGGCACACAACAAGTGATTTACAAAAGAGGCGTTTATTTCAGTGATGGAGGTAGCGTGAGGCAGGGAGAACATGAGAGCGGAGCAGAGAGATAAAGAGAAGAGCAGAGGACGAGCGGAGAGAGACAGCAGGAGGAAGGGAGAGACAGAGACAGAGAGAGAGCAGACACAGCACAAGGAGAGAGGTGGGTTGAGATCTAGGAGGTTTACGGTAGTGCTATGTTAACAGGTATTCAGGGGGATGAAACCTAGGGGATTTAAGGCAGTACTCCGTAAGCAGGCTTTCAAGATGGCGCTGAGTCCCAGACAGTGGGGTCAATGTTCAGAGTCCCTCCTTACAGAGGGCAGCACTGTGGCACAGCATGGTAAACCACCATCGAAGACACCAGTATCCCGAATGGGAACTAGTTCAAGCACTGGCTTCTCCATGTATCACCCAGCCACTTCACTCACTTGGGAGATCAGGCTCTTGGCTTCTGACTGCAACCTGGCCCAGTCCTGGTCATTGCAGTTATTTGGGGAGTGAATCCACAGATGGAAGATCTCTCTCTCTGTCTCTCTCTCTCTCTCTGTCTCTCTCTCTCTGTGTCTCCTTGTTTCTAACTGCATTTTAAATTTATGTATGTGTATATGTGTGTGTGTGTGTGTATAAACTGGTTTAGGACTGGATTTGATCCACATTCAATAGTTTCAGCAAGTGCATTTAAAAGGAAAAAGGAAAAATTTTAAAGTGGACAAGCTGAAGGATAAAACTACCTCATGTATGTAAAAATAAACTAGCATGGATTTGTACCTGAGGGTATGGAAAAAAGCTTATACAAAATTGAATGAAAACACAGAGGTGTTTCTAAAGATTTGTTTTTTTGTGAATATTTATTTTTTTATTGGAAAGGCAGATCAGATATATGGAGAGAAGGAGAAAAAGATCTTCCATCTGCTGACTGTCTCCCCAAGTAGCCACAATGGCTGGAACTGGGTAGCCAAGAGCTTCTTCTGGGTCTCCCAAATGGATACTGGGTCCCATGAATTTGGGTCATCCTCTACTGCTTTCCCAGGTCATATGCAGGGACTTGGATAGGAAGTCGAGCATCCAGGACATGAACTGGTGCCCACATGGGATCCCAGGCTCACAAGGCAAGGAGTTAACCACCGTACCAGGCCCAGACTTGTATTGTTTTGAAAGGCAGAGTTAGGGGGCATAGAGACAGAGGTCTTGCATTTGCTGGTTCATGTCCCAAATGGCCACCATGCCCTTGGCTGAGCCAGGCCAAAGCCAGGAGCCAGTTACTGCATCAGTGTCTCACGCATGGGTGGCAGGGACCCAAGCACCTGGACCATCTCCTCCTGTTCTTAGCTTGTAAACATTCCAAGAGCCAAAAATAGGAATCTTTAAGAGTCTTTAAAGGCAGTTCATGTGTGGCATTAATTAAAATGCAAAGCACTCCAGATGGCTTGATTGGATGGCACTTGCTCCACGATCTTAGAATATAAAGCACTTGGCAGGCTTTGGTTTGGAGTGAGCAGCACAGGTGCTCACAGGTGAAAGCTGGCTGGGCTTGAAAATACCCAAGGGGGCAGTGAAGGTTGAGCGAGGCCGCAGAGCTGTCCACAAGAGTCACTTCTGCCTGCAGGAAGGTGAGGGAGGAGGTGGCTGTGAGCAGGTCCTTGGCAAGATGGAGCTTGTCCCTATGGAGGGAGGGGTGCGGCACACAGCCCTGTGAGTCTGCAGGCTCCTGATCCTGCCTGAGTCAGGCAAGAAAGGGAAGAAGTGAACCAGAGAGTTGACCATTTCTGAGTCTGTTCTTTATTCACTGAGTTCCTTTGAACCACTCCTTTTGATGCGGGTCACTTGCCTGCTCCCCTGTCAAGTTCAGGGGCCCTGGCTCCTCCCTCCTACATCTCTGTCTCCACCCACACTCCTGATTTCAAACTGTGCTAACCCATACAAGACTCACCTCAACAGGCAAAATACTGACCACATTCCCCCAAATCCTACTCTTAAATTTCTATCAAGGCATTTCCCTCCCTCCCTCCCTCCCTTCCTTCCTTCCTTCCTTCCTTCCTTCCTTCCTTCCTTCCTTCCTTCCCTCCTTTCTTCCAAGATTTATTTTATGTATTTGAAAGACTTGAGAGTCAGGGAGAAAGAATCTTCCAACTATTGGTTCACTCTTCAAATGGCTGCAATTGCCAGGGCTGGGCTAGGTCAAAGGCAGCAGCTTCATCTGCCATCATGTAGGTGCCAGAGGCCCACAATGATTTCCCAGTTGAATTAATAAGGAGCTGGCTGGCAAGCAGAGCAGCCAGGACTCAACCAGGCCTCTGATGTGGGATGGCCGTGGCGTAAGTCAGTGACTTCACTGGCTCCTCCATGAGGCCAGCTCCACAGCATCTCTCTCCAACACGGATGTTGTTCTGGCAGGAAGGCTCCAGATGAAAGCATCCATGTGCACCTTGCTCTATCTCCCTTTAGCCCTCTCTCCAAAGGACTGACTCAGCCGGAAGACTCAGTTGGCCCCTGACCACCGCCTATGGCTCTCTGAGCAGCTGTCTAGTGTTAATGACAGCAGATGAGCTGTGTGTGGCACACAAGGGCCAAGGGCTCCAGGACAGGCATGATGTCCTTGTCACTGGGGATGTGCCACCCAGGACCAGGCACATGCAGGGTGGGGTGCACTATGCTACAGCAAGGTGTGAGGACAGAGGGAGCAGAGCGCATGCTGTGGCCTTGAAGGGGCAACAGGTTGCATGGCAGGATTCCCGGCCTCAGCTACATAAGGGTTAAGACTCTCCATTCAGTCCTCAGTGGGATAAGACCCCCTTCCCCACCCAAGGAAAAGGTGTGTTGAATTGCTCCTTGTGGTCACCCTGTCTTTGCAGTTAGGACTATGATTAAGGCTGGGGTTAAGGTTAAGGTCTTGGTTAGGATTAAGGCTCGGGACAGCTGCTGATTAAAGTTAGGGCTAGTGTAAGGTTAGGATTAGGGACTCCTGCCAGTCCAGGTGTAATGAGTGAAGGCATGTTGTAGACCAGCAGCAAGACCTTCGGAATCTGGAAGAGGCACTTAGCTTCCAGCTTCAGCCTAGCTCCCAGCTTCGGCCTGGACCAGCTCTGGCCTTTGTGGCCATTTGGGGAATGAACTAGCAGGTTGAAGACCTTTCTCTATCTCTCCTTCTGTCTGTAACTTTGCCTTTCAAATGGAACTAAATCTTTTAAAAGTTTAGTTTTTGGCAGTGAGCTGACAACTATCAGGTATAACACCTTACAGACAAGTAGCAAGCTAGCCTAACAGCTAGGATGCACACACCTTGAAATTCTCAGGCAAGCAGAAGTTAGTGGACAAATCAGCTAAAACAAACTTTGGGACGATTATAACCTTACAGTACTCAGCCTATGATGAGCTGAGGAAGGAACCTGCACTCCAGGAAATAAGCAGCTCTCTGTGAATAACCCCCAGTGTGCTGATCTTGCAAGACTATTAAGACCCATTGCCACTGTACTTCCTGACTCAATCCATCCATTGGGTGACTGCTGAGGTTGTCACCTGGCCACATCTGGTGACTGATGGCCACGTAGCTGGCAGAGTCCCAGGGCAGGGCTGTTCCCCATGCCAGGAGACAGGAAGCTCAGCTCTGACTGAGGCAAACAGGCCTTTGCAGCAGTCTAGGGGTAGCTGGCTAACCCACCTGTCCACACACTGATGGACTAACTCATCTGTCATGAAAGCAGAGCTCTAAGTGCCTCCTGGTGTCTCTGCATCCTATGTCACCATGGAGATTGAAGGATGAGGATGGACCTTGAGTCCTTGGGATGCTCCTGATGGTCTCAGCCTCCCTGAGTCCACATTTGGCTCTTGCTCTCTGCAAGGCAGCCCACATCCAGTGTCAAGCGGTGGCACGAAGGTCTGAAATCTTCCCTAATAGGAAGAAATGGATATAAAAATACAAGAAGAACTAGAAGTACTAACAGAAATGGCCAGAAAAATGCATTTACCACAACACATTGTAGTCAAACTTTCCCCAGTAAAACACAAAGAAAATTTTCTAAAATGTGTGAGAGATATATGTCAGTTTACCTTCAGAGGATCTTGAACCTCATCTAAAGATTCTAAAAGAGAGCAGTACCATCCTGGTATCAGAAAAAAAGGAACCTGAACACCAAAACTGTTAAATGAGATGAAGAATAAAGTTACACAAGGGATCAATTCAACAGGAAGTCATTATGCTAGATGCATATGCAACCAATTTAAAAGCATTATATACATGTGTGCATTGTTATATGTAACATACATAATATGTTATATATAAATTCATATGACATGTTAAAGGATCTAAGAGACAGACTCCACAATGCAATAGTAATGGGGAACTCCAACACCCCACTTTTATTGATGGACAGACCAACCAGACAGAAAATAGACAAAAAAATTTTCATTATGGGTTAAATGGTCCTAATGGATAATTATTGCAGAGCGTATAATCTCACTGCGACAGAGTACACATTTTTCATTACTAATTTCCCTAGTGAATGAAACTTTTTCTGGCATAGAAGTATGTCTCAACAAAATCAAGCAAAGTGAAACTAAAACATGTACTAAAATCAAAAGGAAAAAAAAGGAAAATAAGAGATAAAAAAAGCAGGTAAAACCAATGCCATACAGACAAAAATAATCAGGAATTGCTACAAACAGCTATGTACAAACAGACTGGAAAATCCAAAATTAGATTCCTGGACACATACGATCTATCAAAACAAAGTCTTGAAAACATACGTAAAAATTAGTTTAGTGTTATAAATACGATTTTAAGGGTCTGTGAAAAAAATGGTCTCATGAACATGCTAGATAGGGAAAGAAATATTAACTTAGTTTACGGTGCCAAAAAATGTGTGAGTTTAGAATGATGCCTTGAACAGCTCTCTTTCATTTGGCATTTAAAGGAACAGATAAAGCCTGTCTATTAGTGCAACCCTGTCCCTTGTGATGGAGGCTCTGAATATGAGAGAATTGCTGACCCGGAATTGATGAGATTTTGGGTTGGTAGTGCATAAAATACCCAGATCACCAGTAGGTTGACATGGAGTGACACCCCTGCCCTAAGGTCTATGAATACCTCTTGGGGAAGTCTCTCTGTGGGTTGGCTGTATTTCCATGTGTGTAATTGTTTTTTCTGCATCCTTAGTGGAACATCAAGCCATGTACAGTCTTGTGGCCAATAATCAAGTTCTCCGGCTGTATCTTGTCCCTCTCTCCTCCAGCTTTCTTTGCTGTTTACACTTCAGTGACTGTACTAACACAGCCACCTACATTCTCCAGAATACATTTGATATTTCTTTCTCTGTGGGTATTTCTACTGTTCTTCCCCACACATTTACTGTAGTGTAGACTTACAAGTTCACTGCTACAGAGAAAAGGGTGAGGGACACCTAACTTCCTCATTCCGGTCTCCTCCTGATTCCAACTGATTCTGTGGAATTTACTTGGTAAATTCTCTTCCTCAGTTACACACGAAGAATTAACCTGGTTCTGAACCCTGAATATATTTCATTGACATGCTTTTTTTCCCTGAAGAATTTTTTTTTAAAAAATTTAATATTCTTAATGTGGTTTATTCTGGCTTTTACCTTTTACAATATGCTTTAGGGTAATTTTCCAAATTTAATTTTACATGATCTTTATAATTTGCTTGCCATATGGAGTAAAAATATTCAATTTGGAATAGTAGGCATTGAATATAACTTAATTTGAAAAAAAACTGATCAGTGTACAATAGTGAGTTTTCCCACTCATGGGTAAGCACATCTTTTCAAATAACATTTTAACATTTTACTTTCTTAACATGGAATATATATTTTATGTACAACACACATCTTATTATGTAGCTTATATATAAGTATATCACTTACTTATACTACATATAGATGCATAGATTATGCATACCATAAATGCAACACAGTTTTGTGGTTGTATATTTTGGAGGATTAATTGATACACTGAAGGGAACTTTATTCCCTGACACATTTCAAAAAGGATGCTTACAGTGTTAAAGAGTGCACACTGCACTGAATCTTCATATTTCGATATGATAGTCACTAAACAAAAAACTATAAAACAAAATCAACAGCAGGAAGAAAAATAGAAAAGTTACAGCAACATGAAGTTAAGTAGCATGCTACTAAATGACCAATGTGCTGCTGAAGAAATAAAAAAGATAAAAAATCTTCCTGAAGAGATTATGCTGATGCATTATGACCTATGCATCACTGAATAAATAAGAACATTTTAAAAAAGTTTTTTAAGAAATGAAAATAAAAACAAAAATATCAAAACTCATGAGATGCAGCAAAAATAGCATTGAGTGGGACATCTATCATATCAGGTGCTTACAAAAATTGAAATAGCTCAAATAAATGATCTGATCATGAATCTCAAGGACTTAATAAAAAGAAAAATTGAACAGGAAGCAATAAATGACAAAATCATAACAAAAATAAACGGAATTGAAACTAAAAATTACAAATTGCAGTAAGAAAGAGACATTTTGTAAGAAGACGAGTAAAACAAACTTTTAGCCAGAGTAGCAAAGAAAAGCAAGAGAGAATAAAAAGCAATTTAGAGAAAAAAAGCAAACATTATAAGAAACCAGCAAGGTGATCTCGCCTTGCTGAATGGATCCTTTGATCATTATGTGGTGACCTTCATCTCTGTTAATAATTTTCATACTAAAATCTACATTGTAATATAAGAATATAAGAATGGCTACACCAGCTTGTCTTTCTTTCCCATTATCCCGGAATATCTTTTTCATCTTTCCACTTTGTTTCCACATCTTTGTTGAAAACATGTGCCTCCTGTAGGCAACAGATGGGTTATGTTTATTGATCCAATTTGCTATTCTATGATGCGTGATTGATGAATTTAAGCTATTTACATTCAGAGTTAATATTGATTGGTAGTAATCTGATCCTGTCATTGAAGCACTGGGTTGTTCATTGTTTAATTTAGTCCTCTGTTGTTGTTTTCTTGTGATGTTCTCCATGTTTGCCTGTGGTTTTGGTAGGTGTTATTTCTTTTTTCTGTAAATAGAAGATCTTTAATTAGGGCAGGTTTGGAAGAGGTGAATCTTTTGAGCTTTTCTTTACTGTGGAAGAATTTTCAAAGAAAGAAGGAGAGCTTTGCTGTGTAAGTTATTCTGGGCTGAAATTTTTTTCCTTTTAGGATCTGGAATATGCCACTCCATTTTCTTCTGGGCTGTAGTGTTTCCTTTGCAAGGTCAGCAGTGAGTCTGATTGAACTTTCTCTATATGTTAATTGATTTTTTTCATGTGCATATTTAAGGATCTTTTTCCTGTGTTCAACTGGAGAGCTTGATTACCATGTGTGGCGAACATCACTTTTGGTCAACTCTATTGGTAGTTCTGTGTCCCTTCCCAATTCTTTCTCCAGATTAGGGAAGTTTTTCTTTATCATTTCATTGGTTATATTTTTAAATCCATCTTCTCTTTCTGTGCCTTCTGGAACTCCTATAACTCTTATATTCTGCTTGTTAATAGTGTCTCTTAATTCTTGAATACTTTTCTTAGCTTGACTGAGTTAGTCTTCCAGCTTTTTGATATTTTCCCCATTGTTAAGTCTTCTAATTCTGAGATTTTTTTCTTCTGCCTCATTCATTATATTACTGAGGCTTTCAACTGTATTTTTAATTCGCTCCACTGTGTTCTTCATTTCTAATAAATCTGCTTGATTTTGTTTCAGTGTTGCTATTTTCTGTGTGACGAATTGCTTCAATTCTTTGAATTCCTTTATGCGCTACTCATTGTTAAGAAACTTTATGACAAGCTTTGAAAATTGTTTATCCCTCATTTCCTCGATGGATGTGTTCTTCAGTCAACTCTGAGGTTGACAAAGGCTGTTGCTCCTTTGTGGGGGAGGCCTCAGTAATATTCACTGTGCCTCTGTTCTTCTTTTGCGTAGTCATTGCTATTCTGGTTAGCAGATTCTTCTCCTTAGATTCAGTTTCTAAGCTGTGTTGCCCACTGGTCTACTAGTCAAATGTATTGATTTTATATCTGGAACCTAGATCTTTATTTGCAGTTGCTTGTATCACTCCATTCAGGATGTTTCAGTCCCAGGCTGTTGTGCTAGGCTTCCACTATCGTCTCCGTAGCCCCAGCTCCTGGTCTACCACCATGTGATCTTATGCTGTGTCTGCATTGTTGCCTGAACAGCCTTTCTTCCGCTCTTGGTTTGAGCAGTGCCCAGAGTTAGGGAGGCTCCAGCTGTCCTAAATCACTGGGTTGTCAGTGGTGCTGGTTTTGCTGGAAACCTGCTAGCTGTTAGGTCTGACAGCCACCTGGACTTAAAAGGGTGAAACCCAGAGGATGTGAAGTTGGTACTGTTTTTCCTGTGAGATCAGTGCGATGCATTGAGCTTAGCACATGTATAGCTGTTGTGTTCCTCCAGCCTCCCTCCCATAGCCTTTTCCTTAGTACAGAAAATGGTGCCCAATGTGGCATTGGTGGGAGTCTGAGCCTGATGGTCCTTAGTTCTGGAGGCCACCCTGACTTATCTTGGGTGGAATATGTGGGATGTTAAGCTGGTGTTATTTTCCCTGTGAGACCAGAGCAAAGAATTGAGCCAGAAATGAGCTTGCTCTTAGCTTAGTGCAAGCACAGCTCATCGTTGTCCCTCCAGCTTCATAGCCTTTAATTAACCACACAAAATGGTGCCAGATGTAGCACTGGTGGGATTGTAAACTATGACATCCACCCTGTTCCTGCACCCATCTGCTTGGACTCTGCCACTCTGCCTCTGTTCATGCGTAAGTCGAGTATATCAACATGATGGGCATTTGTACACCTGGGTTCACCTCCTGAGCTCTCTGTGAGCTCCCTGTCCCATTTGGATACTACTGGAGCTCCAACTGTCGATTGTTGACCACAGCTGGGGTATCTGGTCACTGCCACACCACTCTGTTGTCTTTGCTGCTTCCCCATGTCCATCTGTCTCCAGGTGTCCCTCTTCCATTGGCCTGTCCTCTCCCATTTCCTGGGATTGTGCCCTCTCTGCTTTAGCCTTGAAAACATATTATTACTATGCTCACTGTAACAAGCCAATCCCCAAAGGACAAATATCATATATCCTCTCTGATATAAGTCAACCGTCATGTAAACTACAAGATCAATAGATATATAAGTAAACATACATATACATAGATGTACCTAGAGGAACTTTATAATTGAGACAAGCATACCAAAAAGTGAAGATACAGTGTAGTATGCATCTCTCCCCCTGAATAAAAGATGGACTCCCAATGAAACTGTTAAATATACCCTGACAATAGGATGCTACACTTTCTACTGTTGTCTGTACCTACAATATCATGATACGCTTAAATAGCGGAATGGTGGACTTGTGACAGTTGCTGAAGGAGTATACTATTGTGATAATATAGGGGAAATCTCTGAGCCTATGGAACTGTATTGTGAAAAATGAAAATTAAAAAAGGAAGTTTTTGGATAGAGAGTGTAGAAATGGAAGTGGGTGTGGCTGTTAGTGTAGCATGAATGATCCTTCTTGTGCTGGGAATGTCCTTTAATGCATTAAGGTGAATATGCGATATGCTCCTTTTGGTGCTGGAACAGAGTTTTGACAAATGTTACTATTGGAGAAGGTAAGGTTAAAAAGGACAAAAAGGACATGAGATTTTAGGCACACACACACTGAAATACTTGCTCTATAGTGTAAAAAATACTAACAACATTATAGTAATTTGTTTTATTCTGTAAGGCTAAGACTTTAAGCATTAGGATTTTTTCTTTTTCTTTTTTTTAAAAGATTTATTAATTTTATTACAGTCAGATACACAGAGAGGAGGAAAGACAGACAGGAAGATCTTCCATCCGATGATTCACTCCCCAAGTGAGCCGCAACGGCCGGTGCGCGCCGATCTGAAGCCGGGAACCTGGAACCTCTTCCAGGTCTCCCACGCGGGTGCAGGGTCCCAATGCATTGGGCCACAAGCAGGGAGCTGGATGGGAAGTGGAGCTGCCGGGATTAGAACCGGCGACCATATGGGATCCCGGGGCGTTCAAGGTGAGAACTTTAACCGCTAGGCCATGCCGCCGGGCCCAGCATTAGGATTTTTTTTTAACAAGCACATATCAACAATGGAAATTCAGAACTTGTGTTAATGCAATTATATCCAATTAGATTTGGAAATCTTGGTATCATATAATTGTTTAGCCTTATTTAAAATGTAGTGGCGTCTGTCTCCAGGCGTCTTTTTGAAAAGGCATCCTGGGTTCAAATGGTGTACACTCTCCTCCGTAACTGTGTGAACTGATTCAGCTTCTATAGGCAGTAAACGTTTACTAACTCTCCATTCCCACTGAACCCCATGTAAACACTCAATGTTTGTTGAATTGTACATATCAATAAATCAGATTGTCTAAAAAGAAAATGAGCTTTAAAGCTGGCTGCTCAGCGTATGATTCAGAATGCTTACCGTGCTATTAAAATGTTAATTCTTACGAGTCACACACTCCTTGTCAATACTGTAAGACTGAGATGATCTCTTAAGATGAGGCTAGATACATGAGGTAGGGTTAGTTTCCTGTCTTTGTTTTGTTTCTTGCTTCTTTTTTTTTTTTTAGTGTTAGGTGATGCGTTTCATTTGCCATTTTCTATTGGCCTTAGATTTGAAATCACGTGCTGAAAAAATTTCTAACAAAAACATGATAGAAAACGTTTTGGGAATTGCAGTGCATACAATGTCCAGTGACACTGTGCAGTTTGTTTTTGAAGTGAGACAACAACAATAAACACTGCATGCAGAAATGAGAATGGTCTGTCCCAATTGTCCCCAGATTATATTTCAAATCTCTGCTCTAAAGAACATCATGGGGTCTTTAATTAGTTGAAAATCACTAGGTCCACGAGTCTTCATTTTGTTTATCATTTATCCTCACACTTTGGTTACAGGATGTGTAATCAAAGACACTAACAGAAATGGAGAATCATGATAACATATACAAAGAATTTTGTGTATTCCAAAGATGTCTCCATTTCAGCCTTAATGTGTCAGACATGAGGCAACATTTTAAGCAGGTGTGAGCAGGCAGGACCATAACTAACCTTTCAGCTGCACAGGATGGTGTCTTCTGGAACTGAAGACTCAAGGTGGCTCCTGTGCTAACAACCCTATTTTCTCAAATCTAAATCCATTTGCTCTTGTCAATTCCGTCTTCTTGGGTCTGTTCCTGCTTAGACTCTTAAGACACGCAAGCTTTTCGTACACATCTGTGTTCTCAACATTTGATCTTTTCACTTAAAAAAGTGCAGCACCATCAACTCTGTACAAGATCCAAGATCTCGCTTGGATCTCTACTCAAGTTAACTTAATTCCATAGTTGGTCCGGTAAGTTTTTGAGGGATTTAGACATGGCAAAATACATCCTAAAGTATTCTAAAAAGAATCAAAAATGAAAGTCTAAAGCTAGGAAATACTTACAATAATCTACTGATAAGATAATAGTATCTATAACATATAAGGAAACATCAGTACATTAAAAAGATATCAAATTAGAAGACAGAGACTATCACAGTGCATGGAAAAAAAGGGCCAACATAACTAGGGCTTCAAAAATTACATTTTTAAGTGTTAAGACACATGAACTAGATGTTTTTCAGAGAATAAATATTTTTACATAAGAAGAATAAATCAAGGTAACCTATTTTACAACATGGCAATTCTACTTAATGACACAGTATTCAGCTATGGAAGCTGACTGGGAGATTAGATACCAAATTATGTGATGTAATATATTTGGGAATTAGCTTGTCTTTGCCATACCACATCCTAAATACCATCTCCAGTAGACAAATATGTTCAGTTTTGCTAACTTTAGAATTGCAAGTATTTTAAATAAGAAATTAAATACATTAATCATAATGGTATGTGATAAACCACTGTAACACTAATTAAAAGAAACAGATTAGCTGCATTCATTTTATCCTAATTGGGACTTCAGTCAGGAAATTACCATGGTTACTGAGATGACATAATGATAAAAGAGGCAGTTCTCTGGAAAGGCACAACAATCATTAATACGTATGCACCCAAGCAGAGCATAAACTAGCATAGAATAGGTGCAGGTGCACCTGGCAGCAGCTACCGGCATTTGCACCAGTTGTGGGCTTGTAGGGGCATGGGGTGTGGGATTGCGGGGAACCTGGGGGCTGAGGCCAATGGGAGCATGTGTACACCTGGGGGCTCATGTCCAAGCAGGCAGGGCGATCAGGTAATGCTGAGGTGAGGCAGGCCATGCAAGACTGAGCTGTGGCACCCCAGCAGCACATAGGAAATCCAGCAGGTGTGAGTGCGTGCGCGCACACGCGTGTGTGTGTGTGTGTGTGTCGGGGGGAGGGGTAGTGTGTGAAACCAGTAGAGGGCAGCAAATGCTCCTCTACTGGGCCACTGCTCCTGCTGCTGAATGTGAGAACTGGGACTGGAGCAGACCAGGCAAGGCATGGCTATGATACCTGTTGGCCTGCCTGTGACCTGGGTTAGGAGGAGAGTCAGAATGAGCTAAGCAACCGTACCCACTGGTTCATGCATAAACTGGAGGGATGGTTGGGCTATGTCATAGCATTAGCTGGCAAGTGTTGGGACAAGGACAAATCTTGTCAAACTAGACTCTAGAAACACCTGCAGAGTGCAAGATATGGGACCTGGAGTGGGCCCAGTATGGAAATGGTGGGTACCTCTCTGATGGGCTGCAACTCCCACTGGTGAACATGAGAACCAGGGCTGGTGGTGGGCCTTGCTAGACAGGCAGTGGCACTTGCTAACATGAGTGTGCAGGGAGAGTAGGATTGATTGGGTTGAGCTAGGCTTCAATGCCCATTGATGTGTACTGGGGAAAGACTGGACCGGTCTGCTGCACATACTGGCTAGCACAGGAACCAAGGCTGGGGGTCGGCCTGGTGGGGGTTACTGGGGCTTCCTCCAACTAGGCTGCAGTTCCTGTTGGTGTATGTGAGGTCAAGTTTGTGGAGGGTAGGGTGAGGTTGGGCTGCAGCATCTATTGGTTTACGTAAGAGACAGTGCTGGACCTAGATCTGAGCCAGCAATTACAACTACCAGTGTGTGCAAAAAAATAGGCTGATGTGGGTAATGGACTGAACCACACCCCATACTGGCAAGCACACACAAGATTCAGGTCTGGGATCACATCAGAACAGGTTTCTTTGGGGATTCCCCAACTGAACCACAGGACTCAGTTTCATACGGAGCAACATGGAGACTGTGGTCTGACCGTGGTTTGCGTGTGTCACAACTGGGCCTCCTCAGTGGCTCAAATAGTGGACGGCATACCCAGAGGCACATGGAAGATATAACAGTCCATTGGGGCCTGCAGAGGACATCTAGTACCAAAGCAGAAGAATGGCAGAACAAATTGGACTGGTAGCCCAGCCAAGTGTTGACAGCAAATATCTGGGTGAATGGAGACTAAGATGGACTCTATCAGCCAATGAAACTTGGAAGGATTTCCTCATGCTTCGACCAGCGAGACTGACAGCATTTCAGAACTATGGAAATCACTCAAGCAGAATCCTTGGAACATGGCAATATATATATACATATACATATTGCCATGTATACACATATATATATATATGTGTATATATATATATATATATATATGCCATGTCATATATATATGAATGAAACAGGACTTGGCTTCATCTAGATTCAGAGTTGGATTAGCTCATAAAGGCTGTGGAACTGACCAAGTGCCATTGGTTCATTTGATAGTCAGTCCATTGGTGTTCCTGTTCCTTCTCCAACTTAGTAAATTTTAAGATTTCAAGATCTCTCCTTTTTCATAATCCCAGTCCCCTTTGGTTTAGTATAAAAAAATGACTGATTCAGTAATTACAGAAAATTTTTCTAAATTTTTGGGCTAAGAGCAATCAAATAGCAGCTGGATATAAAAGGAGACCAACACAGGGAAGGTATTTGCTTCATTCCATTGGAACGTCTCATGAAATTTTAATACTGGTTATCAGGAAACAAAATGGAAGAGTACATTAACAGACCATTAGGCCTCTCCCTCAAGAATGGATGACAACACACACTATTGGATTCTCTAAAATGGGGTCTACTATGAAAGTGAACCTGGATTGTGTCACTACACACTCCAAGTCCTTGTTACTATGTCCTTGCAGCTTCTGGGCTCTGCCAGATAGAACTTTCTCTTAACCTTGGGGTGTAACTTGGAGCTAAAATAAAGCTGTTTTATTTTTTATCTTACCAAGTTGGTGGCTTTACGTTATTAGCAATCAAAATGGACTCATTCCATGGGAAGAGCTGTACTATCAGGTCCCAAGATGGAAACTTCAGGGGGTTCAAGTTATGTATTATGGAGACAGAGTGACAAAGGATTAGAGTGGGTGCAGGGAGCAGCTGTCACAGCATGGACCTCAGGTCTGAATTTTGGAACTGACTCAGGGAGTCACTACTGTGGCTTATTACATTTCCAGCCAATTCCCACTTGCTACACTCCTAAATACACACAACATTCAGCCCCATTCACTCACAATTTCTTGGATTCCATGGAGTCCATACATCTTCCAAACTGGGTCCTGTGTGAGGAAAGGTCACATGAAACAGCCTGAGCTGCCCACACAGAGCACTGCTAATTAACAGAGCCCCTCTGTAGCCATGGCTTCTCCTGCCATGGTAACACTTCAGAATTCCATGTTGTTATGACAAGTCAGCTGTTGACTGGACGGTTTGCAGGGTCATGGAACCCTATGATGTAACCAAATACACAGCCAATCAGAATCCTCCTTGTCACTGGTAGGACCACACAAGTTTGATACGAAACAAGAGCAAGGAAAGAGGTAGGAGCACAGGGTCTGCACCTGCTGCTCCTACTTGGTCCCAGTTCTTCCTGAAGTTGGTACTCAGTCACCTTCCTGTTGGCCCTAAAGGTCCATGTTCCTGCTAGCAGACTGTGAGTTGGAGATTGCCATTGCTGTGGCAGCTGGGTTACATTCCATTGACTTCTGCTCATAATCTCCATTCACTTTGTTTTGAAGATTGTTTCATTTTTATTGTAAAGACAGATTCACAGAAAGGAGAACTGGTTCACAGCTGGCCACAACGGCTGGAGCTAAGCCAATGCAAAGTCAGGAGCCAGGAGCTTCATCCTGGTCTCCCATGTGGGTGCACGTTTCCAAGGACTTAGACCATTCCCCACTGCTTTTCCAGGTCACAGAGAGGGAACTGGATGGGAAGTAGAGCAACCAAGACACACACTGGTGCCCATATGGGATGCTGGAACCTGCAGGGGGAGGGTTAGCCAATTGAGCCGCTGTGCCAGGACCTCTCCACTCACTTTTTAATGTTAGGTCATTGATAGCGTCTTAAACATTGTGTTGAATCGTGTTTACAGATATTATGTGTTTAAGTCCTCTTTTGTTTCGTCTTGCTTTTAATTACTTGCTTCCTAATTTACCTTCTGTTGTTAATTATCACCTCTTTGGATTTTGGTGGCACATGATAATTCTATTCATTATAGATTTAGTAATTTTGAGTATTTGTGTTTGGATTATGTTGGGATTTCTTTGCATCTAGTAGTAAGACAGGCTTATTGGATTATCTTTGTGTGGAATTGGGGGAAAAAAAAAGCTGCAAGGCGTAGTTTTTGGAAGTTTTTCTGTTTGTTTTTCATGATAGAGTCGCATTCGCTCAGGAATCTCCCTTCCACCCTGCTCACCCATCCAACACTGATTTCTTCTATATTATTACAATAGTAGAGACTTACAGCAACAGTTACAAGTTCTCTGCTATTGAAGAGTCTCATGACATTATAGTTGAAGACAATAGTAGGAAGTCCAGCACCCGATTGTCAAGATAGATTTGAGTTTCATTGGGAATCCATTTCCTTCATCCGTAGAGATGCAAACTACACTGTATGTTCAGTTCTCAGGATGCCTGCCTCTCTTACGTAGTTCCTCTGCATGACTATGTACATGCAAACTGAGCTATGTAACTGTTGATTTTGTATTTGGCACAAATGTTGCTTTATATCAGAAAGAGCATATGATATTTGTCCTTTTGGGACTGGTTTATTTCACCAAGCCTAATAGTCTCTAGCTGGGACCATTTCATTAGAAATGGCTGAGTAGTATTCCATGAAGTAGAATGCCACCATTTATTTTCCCCCTCTCTTTCTTTAAGACAGACTTTTGTTTTAAGATTTATTTTTATTGCAAAGGCAGATTTATAGAGAGAAGGAGAGTCAGAAAGATCTTCCATCCAATGATTCACTCCCCAAGTGGCCGCAATGGCCAAAGCTGTGTTGATCTGAAGGTTGGAGCTTCTTCCGGGTCTCCCACATGGGTGCAGGGTCCCAAGGCTTTGGAACATCCTCTACTGCCTTCTCAGGCCACAGACAGGGAGCTGGAAGGGAAGTGAAGCATCCGGGACACAAACTGGTGCCCATATGGGATCCCAGCAGTTGCAAGGCAAGAATTTAGCCACTGGGCTATCCCGCTAGACCCCTGTGCCACCATTTCTTTATGCATTTCTCTTTCAACGGGCACCTGGATCATTTCTATGTCTTTGCTATATCACACTTTGTCTATATCACACTCTACAAGGTTACAGGTTACTATCTCAAATGCAGATTTCATTTCCTTTGGATATATTCCCAGGAATGGAGTAGCTGGGTCATACGGTATATCAATTTTCAGTTGTCTTACCACTCTCCACACTAAGCTCCATAGTGGTTGCACTAACCTACACTCCCACCAACAGTGAGGGAGGGTATTTTTCTCCCTCCATCCATGCCAACATGTGTTGCTAGTAGAGTTCTAAATGCAGTCCAAACTCATTTTTGGTTTTTGTTTGTATTTCTCTAATAGCTAGGAAGCCTGAGCATTTTTCATACGTATTAGCAATTTGGATTTATTCTTTTGAAAATTGCTTGCTCATTTCTTCTGACCATTTATTCACAGGGTGGTTTGTTTTGCAGCTGTTGAGTTTCTAAAGCTCTGTGGAAATCCTGTATGTTAGTCCTCTATCTGTTGCATAGTGTGTAGATGTTTTCCTATTTTGTTGGCTGCTTTCTAAGTTTGTTGATTGTTTGCTTTGCTATGGAGAAGCTTCTTAGTTTGTTATAATTTCATTTGTTTATTTTTGGTTTGACTGCTTGTGATCTTGGTGACCTTTTTTTTTTTGGATTTATTTATTTATTTTTGTTGGAAAGTCAGATTTATAGAAAGGAGAGAAAGATCTCCCACTTGCTGGTTCATTTCCCAAGTGGCAGCAATGGCCAGAGCCGAGTCAATCCGAAGCCAGGAGCCAGGAGCTTCCTCCAGGTCTCTTACCTGGGTGCAGGATCACAAGCCTTTGGGCCGTCCTCTACTGTTTTCCCAGGCCACAAGCAGGGAGCTGGATGGGAATTAAAGAAGTAGGGACACCAACTGAGTCACATATGGGATCCAGGCACATGTAAGGGGATGAATTTAGCCCCAAGGCTACTGCACCAGGCCCCTTTGGTGACTTTTGTAAGAAGTCTTTACTGATGCCTATGTCTTGCAGAGTATTTCTTTTTTTTTTTTTTTAAGATTCATTTATTTTATTACAAAGTCAGATAAACAGAGAAGAGGAGGAGAGACAGAGAGGAAGATCTTCCATCCGATGTTTCACTCCCCAAGTGAGCCGCAACGGCCGGTGCTGCGCCGATCCGAAGCCGGGAACCAGGAACTTCTTCCAGGTCTCCCACATGGTGCAGTGTCCCAATGCTCTGGGCCGTCCTCGACTGCTTTCCCAGGCCACGAGCAGGGAGCCGGATGGGAAGTGGAGCCACCGGGATTTAGAACCAGCGCCCATATGGGATCCTGGTGTGTTCAAGGCGAGCACTTTAGCCGCTAGGCCACTGCACCGGGCCCTTGCAGAGTATTTATGTCCTATGATTGGTTCCGGTGCAGCTTTAGATCCTTGATCACTTAGAGCTGACTTTTGTATCAGGTGAGTGCTGAGGGTCTTGCCTCTTCCTTCTACAGGCTGCTATCCAATTGTCCGAACAGCTTTTGTTGAAAAGATCAACCTTTTTGCTGGATTATTTTCAGATCTCCTTTCAAAGCTGGGATGCTGTTGTCAGAGATGGCCAGTTAGGCTGCTGTTACACAGTGTATGCCCACAGGAGCTGAACTTGAAAATCACTGAGCCCAAGTTTCCTACATTAAACTACATTAATTAAGTGATTGAAACATGACCTGGGAGTGCGTATCTCATGTCAGGTGCTTCACTCAAAATTCTAGATTCCTCGAGGGCTGGAACAACAGACCTCCTCCAACCCACACTGGGCATGAATGAGGGTGAGTGAGGCGTGCCCAAGGGCTCTTCACAGCTGGCAAGATTGGGGAGCCTACATGACCACACTACAATCCTCAGTTTCCAAAGCAGTAAGATGGGAGCTAGCTAATCACTGCCAGGCTCTTTTGAAGCTTAGTAATAACACAAGTGGAGTTGTTGGCACAACATCTGACCCAGGGCAACATCACCGGTGGTGTCATGATGACCCTTTTGCTGATTTCACCAACAGGTCAGAGGATGAGGCTTGCTGAGACAGAGAGGCAGGAAAACATTACAGGATGCAAAGCTGACCTTGCGGGGGACCTGGAATCATAATGCTGCTCAGATGTCCCTCGGAGCTGGTGAGTTGCACAGACCATTGAATCATCCAAAGTCTGTGTCTACAGGTGTAAAACGTGGCTGGTTCTGTTGGCTTGCAGGCTAGGAAGATGGAGGGAGCCTGGGAAGCAGCGTGGCGCACAGACACTCCCCTTCCTGTTTCCCTGCTTGCCTCCACAATGGGGTACCTCAGAGCAAGCCAAGGCATCTTGTCATGGAAGTGGCCTTCCTCCAACAAGGCTGGCCCAGGCCAGTCAGCTCAGACACTGCTACTCGCCCTGGCATTGTGGCGATGCTTTTTGCCCTTGTTGGCAGCAATCATGCAATAAGGCCAGGTTTGCTTTTCTCATGGAGACTCTGGCTGCTGAGCTCTGTGGACTCAGGCAAAGGCCAAGGGGATGAGAGCTTGGCCATTCTAGCAGGCTGGTGTTTGCTGATGGTGGGGTGGCAGTGGTAGGCTTTGGTGAGGACAGAGAAATGGTGTTCAAGCTGAAAGATATACTCAGGGTACCAGGGAAGCAGCTGAATCAGTGATGGGGATACGAAGTCTGTTGAAAAAGTGGCAGAGGGGAAATGTGTACAGGCTCATCTTCTTCAAGCCTCCATATTTATCTTGCTCAGTTGCCCCTTCTGTCTGTGCAGGCTCTAGCTTCCTTGGGAAATGACCTCTCTTGTCTCTAACTGGGGAGTGCCAGCCCCTGGGCTTGTCCTATGTGGGGCCCCTTCTCCTCAAAACTGATGGCTCTCTTGAGCTTACACTTGGCTTTGCAGTTTCTCTGTGCACATACTGTCATAGTTTCCATTTCTCTCGGTTCCTCTGTTTCAGTCAAAGCAGATCTTTGCTAAGTAAGAAGTTCACACTCTTGGCTAAATCTTTGCAGCTCTTGCTTTTGGCTCCAGGTTCATTATTATTTGTGACAACAAGGGCAGAAGGGGGCATCATTTTGGAGGAGCAGATGGTGGTGGTCTGCTCTGCTCACGGACTTGTGGCAGGATGCGTGGCTTCATGCCTTGGGAAAATGACAAATGCCCCGCTGTGTCCCATAAGACCTAGTGAACAGCAAAGCTGTGCTGTGAATGCCTTTACTCACTCATCCCAAACGGCCCACAAACCACCTGATTCTCTCGTCTCCTTTTCTCTCTTTATTCCTTGGTTCAAAATGGCTTTACTGAAATGGTTCCATACCACACACTTCACCCATTTGTGGTGTGCCAGCCAGTGGCTTTCAGGATATTGCTAAGTTACCCATCTGTCACCACAATCGATTCTTGAACACTTTCACTACCCCTGAATGAAACCCTGTACCCATTAATCATCACTCTTCATAGTCCCATTCCCCCCAGCCACAGGCAGCTGTAAATCTATGTTTTGCATCTGCCATCTGGCCTCTTCTGACTTCCCAGGCAGGTGCAGCCACACAGCCCATGGTCTTTGGCATTTTCAAGGTTTATTCAGGTTATGATGTTTCATGCCCCTTTATGGCTGAATCATGAACCATTGCATGAATAAACCACTTATTTGATCATGAGCTGCTGGCTATTTCATCAGCTTCAACTTCCTTATGAGTTTTCCTGTGGACTTAGAGTTCCCCTACTCTTGAGTATACACCCAGGAGTTGAATTATTTTGTCAGACAGAAATCCCATATTTAATGTTGGGGAAACTGAAACTGATTTCCAAAGTAACTGCACTATCCCACATCATAACTAGCAGCATGTGAGAGCTCCAGCATCTCTGGTACTACCTCGTTGATGTCTGTTATCTCTTACCTCTCAACTCCATCTCTTGGAATGCTATTCCCTCCCCAGAATCTCCTCCCCAGAGGAGCCTGTGACCTGTGGCTTGAATGTTTGTGTCCAGCCCAGGGCATTCAGCGTTGAGAGGTGGTTAGGACACAGGAGTGGAGGCCTGATAATTAGGGTCAATTTCCTTATAAAAGGGACTCCAGGGCCTGGCACTGTGGCATAGCAGGCTAAGTTGCCATCTGCAATGCCAGCATTCCTTGGGAGTGCCCCTTCAAATCCTATCTTCTCCTGCTTTTGATCCAGCTCCCTGATAGTGTTTCTGGGAAGGCAGCAGAGAGCAGAGCATAGCCCAAAGGCTCCTATCTGCTCCTGTGTGTGATCCAGCTAAGCGCCGATGTCTCCAGGAAGGGAGCAGAGGGTAGCCCAGAGTCCCCTGCATCCACATGGATTTCCAGAATCCTGGCTTTGGCCTCATCAGACATTGAATCCATCAGGACCTTGCACTTCCCACTCTCCGGAGCTGTGAGAGGCAAGTCAATGTTAAAGTGAATGTTGTTTTATGGTAGTGCCTCCAATAGGCTGACACAAACACAGGAAGGGTTAGCTGTGATGCGTCTCATTCTGCAGAGACCAGGGAGGGCCAGGATTGGCTAGTGTTCTCTGGCCCCCAAGGTCCTGACTGCTGCAAGGCAGCTTATAAGGCCATTCATGGGGAGTTGCACAGAGTCCCACATCCTTCTAGGGCTCCTCATATGGGCCAAAGATGGAGCGAAAAGATGAGGAAGAACACTCACAGCTTTCCCTCATCCTTCGTCCTTGCTCCTCATGGTATTCCAGGGCAGGCGTGAACGAGGTGTCATTCTACCCCCTCCCTGTATGGCAGCTGCTGGGGCCTCGCCGTCCCATGCTGTGGCTATCTATCCCTCCCTGGGTGTGGGGACCACAGGGAACTCCAATCCATGGAGTCTCCAGGTTCTGCTCTTGGTGCACTGAGCCCGAGCTGCAGAAACATGAGAACAAACCCCTTCTAAACCCGGGCATGTTCATCACGCCAGAAGCGGGCTCTCACTTTCTTTGATCTTCGCCTGTGCATCCTGCCTGTAATAGATCTGAATCCTGAAGGGATTAGTGCACCTGACTGACTGGGATGAGGATGCTAGCATCAAAGGACAAAAAAGGAAAGGTACGAGTTTCCAAGTGATTCAAGTTATTGCTGCTAGTTCATCATCAGTTTCGTGTTTGCCAAACATTTTGGCCTGTTGCCCTCTGCTTGAGAAGAGTGCAGTGTACCTTTAATGGTGTAGTTTTCATTGTGATCCTGTTTTTATTCCCCAAACAAAATTATTTAGGATAACATATTTTAATTATGCAAATATTTATTAATACATTAGCACTGTAAATAAAGTTCAGATAAAGCTAACCACCATCTTAAATCCTATCCCCAAGTTCTAAGACACATTCTTCATGTACACATATAACTATAAATATATATAACACATAAGTATATATTTGCTTATTTTTGTTTGCAAGGCAGAATTTTGCAGAGCGAGAAGGAGAGAACAAGAGAGAGAATTTTGCTCTGCTGGTTAACTTCCCAAATGGCTGCAACAGCCAGAGCTGAGCAAATCCGAAGTTGGGAAGCCAGGAGCTTTTCGCAGATCTTCCACATGGATATAGGGGCCCAGGGACATGAACCATTCTCTGTTGGTTTCCAGGGCTGTGTCAAGAAATAGGATCGGAGGTAGAGCAGCTGGAACACGAACTGGCACCCATGTGGGATGCTGCTCTAGTAGGCCAAGGATTAGTGCCCTATGCCACCACATGAGCCCTAACAATGTGTGTGTGTGTGTGTGTGTGTGTGTGTGTGTGTGTGTGCATTTGTTTGAAAAGTAGAGATAGAAGGATAGAGCGAGATCTTCCATCTGCTAGTTTGTTCCCAGGTGGCTGCAACAGCCAAGTCTCAACCAGGCTGAAGAAGAGTCAGACGTCAGAAGCCAGGAGCCAGGAAGCATGAACTTTATCCAGGTGTCTCCCATGTGGATGGCAGGACCCCACATAGTTGGGTCATGTCCTGTTGCTTTCCCTGGTGTATTATCAGGACTCCAACAGGGATTCCAATGCGGAAGGCTGGGATAAGAGGCTTTTGCGTATCGTGCTGGGAGAGACCACCAGCCCTAAGACACTCTGAGATAACTACGAAGTGTTGTATCTGGTGCCCTCCTTCATTTGCACTACGCACTGACATCACCATCTATAGGAGCCAATAGATTTGCTTTCTTTCTTTATAAGTTTCATCTTATTTGTTTGGAAGGCAGAGTTAGCGAGAGGAGAGAGAGAGAGAGAGAGAATCTTGCATCCTCTGATTCACTCCCCACATGGCCACAACAGTCACGGATGGGCCTTGCTAAAGCCAGGAGTCAAGAGCTTCTTCTGGATTTCCCACGTAGGTACAGGGAGCCCCAACATCTGGGTCAACCTCTGCTACTGCCTCAGGCACATTAGCAGGGAGCAGGAATGGAAGTGGGATAACTACAACTTGACCCGGCACCCGTAGGATCCTGGTGTTGTAGGGGGCAGCTTTGCCTGCAATGCCATAGCGTCAGCCCCTGCTTTTCTTTCTACGTGAACTCCATTCTGTTTCATATACTACTGTAAAGTTGGCATTTCATCACTTCTCAAGGGCCTTGAGGGTCTTTCACAGCCCACTGTGAGAGGTCCTTCCTGTCAGGCATCTGATGGGGTGGAGGAGGGTAGAGCTGGCCGACAGACAGCCTGCTCAGTCCATGTGGCCTCTCCTTAGAAAGACTCCAAAACTGGATCACCCGCTCCACTCCAGCTACTCAACCTCATCCCACCCCTTCCCAAGGGCCACACCTTCAGACACAGGAACTGGGACAAAGCCCCATGTTGTCAGCACTACCAGTCCATGGCCCATGGCTTTGAGGCTTAATCTGCACCCAGTGGAGTGCCAAACCCTGTTTAAGGTTAAAGGATCACAGCACTGTCAATAGCTTGATATCATACTTTGCAGTGATGTAGTGTTCTAAGCCTCTGCCTGAAGGGCCAGCTTCCCAGTTTCTTTCTTTCTTTCTTTCTTTCTTTCTTTCTTTCTTTCTTTCTTTCTTTCTTTCTTTCTTTCTTTCTTTCTTTCTTTCGATTTACTTAGTTTTTAAAGGTTTATTTATTTTTATTGCCAAGTCAGATACACAGACAGCAGTAGAGGCAAAGAGGAAGATCTTCCGTCCAATGAGTCACTCCCCAAGTGACTGCAATGGCTGGAGCTGTGCCAATCTGAAGTCAGGAGTCAGGAGCTTCCTCTATGTCTCCCATGCAGGTGCAGGGTCCCAAGGCTTTGGGCCATCCTCAATTGCTTTTCCAGGACACAAGCAGGGAGCTGGATAGGAAATGAAGCTGCTGGGATTAGAACTGGCTCCAATATGGGATCCTGGTGCCTTCAAGGCAAGGACTTTAGCTGCTAGGCCACCGCACTGGGCGCAAGATTTACTTATTTTTATTTGAAAGGCAGATACACAGAAGGAGATACAGAGAGAAAGATCTTCCATCTGTTGGTTCACTTCCCTAGTGGCTGAAATGGCCAAAGCTGAGCTGATCCAAATCCAGGAGCCAAGAGCTTCTTCCGGGTCTTCCACGTGGACACAGGGTCCCAAGGCTTTGGGCCGTCCTCAACTGCCTTCCCAGGCCATAGCAGGGACCTGGATGGGAAGTGAAGCTGCCAGGATTAGAACTGGCTCCCATCTGGTATCCCAGCGCATGCAAGGTGAGGACTTTAGCCAAAGGCTACCACATGCCTGGCCCAAGAGTGCTGGTTTCTGTCCTTACTGGTCTGCTCCTCATCCAGCTCCCTGCTCATGTACCTGGGAAAGCAGCAAAAGATGGGTACAAGTGCTGGGCCCCTGCAGGCATGTGGAAGACCTAGAAGGATTCCTGATCCTAGCTTTGACCTGGTCAAGCCCTGGTTGTTATGGTCATTTGGAGAGTGAACAAGTTACTGGAAAATTTCTCTCTCTCTCTCTCTCTCTCTCTCTCTCTCTCTCTCTCTCTCTCTCTTTCTCACTCTGCCTTTTAAGTAAAGAAACAAGTAATTTTAAAAAGATAAATAGCTTAACTTCATTTTCTTCTAATGGCCGTGCAGTCTGATGGGACAAAAGTCCTGAACCTGTCCAATGCACCTTGACACTCTCAAGAGAGCTTTTTAAAGGATTTCACATATCCTAATCTCCTACCCTTGAGGCTCTCTGATTTACACCTCTGTGTGAGCGCAATCAATGTGTTTTCTCAACCAGAGAAATCTCCACGCAAAGGCTTCCTTCTAATTGAGGAATAAAGCACGTTGTTTTATGCTGAAGCAATTTCAGGCACCAGTGAGCCAGTGAAGAATTTTGGGGTATGTGGCTTTCCTGTACCCCTGACATTCCTTAGCCTTGCCTGGGGACCGGCTCTGCTGCCTAGCACCATGGAGAGAGACCTTGCTCTCCTTTCTCGGCAGGGGGCGCCCAGCGTCCAGGGAACTTTGTGCATATGCAGGACTTCAGCGCCAGAGACAGTATCTTTCCATGCCACTTCTGTTTTCTCTTTGCACGGGGCTGAAGGGGAACTGGCAGAGCAGAAACTTCCAGAGCAGATACAACGGGGACGGAGAATCCCAGCACAGCAGGGATGGGAGACAGTGGGTCAGGCCCAGGGGGAGGCAGTGCTGAGAAGAGCTGGACAGGCAGGAAAAAGGCAAGCACCAGAGAGAATTCAGCGTGGGCAGTGTTGGCTGTGTGGCCCAATAAGGGATGGCAGGCTTAAGGCTCAAGGCCGTGTGTGTGGGGTGGATAATGGGGCTGGAGCAGGGCTGCAGAACAAGTCCCAGGGCAAGGAGATCTCATAACAGCTCCGAGAGCTGGATATTCATGTGGCAGAAAGCAAGCGCAGGGCTGTGAGGGCTCCCGTGGGCAGGAGCCTGGGCTGTGTGTCCACACGGGGGACTGTGAGGGCTCATGTGGGCAGTGGCCTGGGCCGTGTGTCCACACAGGGGACTGTGAGGGCTCATGTGGGCAGTGTGTCCACACTGGGGACTGTGAGGGCTCCTGTGGGTGGTAGCCTGAGCCGTGTGTCCACACTAGGGACTGTGAGGGCTCCTGTGGGCAGTGGCCTGAGCCGTGTGTTCACACTGGGAACTGTGAGGGCTCATGTGGGCAGTGTGTCCACACTGGGGACTGTGAGGGCTCCTGTAGGTGGTAGCCTGAGCCGTGTGTCCACACTAGGGACTGTGAGGGCTCCTGTGGGCAGTGGCCTGAGCCGTGTGTCCACACTGGGGACTGTGAGGTCTCCCGTGGGCAGTGGCCTGGGCAGTGTCCAAGTCCACACCTGCTGATCAAGGGCTCAGGTCTGCCTCCCCACCTTGCAGCAAGCGATGAGTTTGTCCTCCCAAATGCCTCTCCTCCTGCATTGTGCACACCAGGGATGTGTAGCCACATGTGTTTATTGATCACGAGGGCTGCACTTGGGAGAATCACAGTCAGGGGAGACGGGGATGCCCCTCATTCCTGGGGTGTTCACCTTGCACTTCCGATCCCAGGACAACAGTGCTAAAGCATGCCCACTCTCCTGTACTTGGCTATGGTCTTGCACATGTGGCCGATCTCACACATGTGTGGGGAGAAGCGGCAGGGCTTGGGGCTCAAGGGAGTCAGGGGCAGATGTGGTGAGGATCCGAGGATGGAGGACCCCGTATACTCCCTGTGGTTTGGCTAGGACGAGTCTTCAAACAGGAGGACCCTGTGTCAGAACTTGGGTGCAAGTCCGACCTCATGTTCTGTGACCATGAACAGAGGCCAATGGTAGATTCTCCCTCCCTGATGCTCAATGCATATGCTTGTTTCCGAGAAAAAAAAAAATGTCTGCTTTGGGGTGGTGTTGTCTAGGGCTAATGTGAGGGACTTCCTTCTAGAGAACTGGAGGATGGTCGTGGTACAGGGCTCCCCAGGGCTTCTGTCTCAGTGGACAGGGACCTGGGTAAGAATCATCCCTGGGCCTGCCATCCCCCACTCCTGCCAACCTGTGGTGCTGGAGGCCTCCAGTCCACTTTTTTCAAGCACTTTGACAGGGCTGCAACCCATGCACTCATGTATGTCACCGCTTCCGTATTACCTAGAAGAAAAAGATGAGGCTTTTGGCTCCATATGCAGGGTAAGGCTGTGAGGATGGAACTGCGGGGGCAGGAGCCAGGATGTCCCCAGCCAAAGCTGGCTCCAAAGTCAGTCTTTTACCCACAGATCTCGGGACTTTGCTAGAGTCCTACTGGTTTCTCCTGCAGCGGGGGTGATTCCAAGCTCTCCGCGAAGGTGAAGGGGTGCGCGGAAGGAGAGGGGTGTCTCCCGTGTGCTTTGTCTCACACCCATGCTTTCTTCTTGCAACAGCCTTGCCAAGTAGGTCACAGGCTTGCTTCATGATAAAAAGTAATTGTTTCAATGAGAAAAAGGTTTAGAAGTCAGAGAGAGCTCCAGACTCGCAATTATCTACTTAATTTTTGAAATACGAGTGCTTCAACAAGGAAAGTGATTTTCCGTTGTGATGTGCACAAAAGCTGTGAGCTCAAAGCCGTGGAAATCCTGATGGGTAGATTGAGGCCAAACCTGAATGCGAGGTTCACAGCGAGCGCAGGCTGCAGTGGAGTTCACAGCTCCTACAGGCAACCCGAAACCCTTCCTGTGAGGCAGGTGGCTGGCTCCAGGGAAAGGGTCCGGGAGCTCCTGAGTGGATCAGTCTGGGAAGATGATTGATTTTCCCTGCTGCCCTGTGGCTGGCTCCACTCAGGAAAGCCCACTGTTTTGTGGGCGAAGTCCTGTTTGCTAATGAATGGATTACCCATTCTCCACTTTCTGTGGGGGGAATGAGTATAGTCAGATGCCATGTCCTTCCTGGGAGCCACAGCGCATGTCCATTAGGGAGCTCACGCCAGGTAGAACGAGCAAGGCTGTGGGCATTGGAGTGCCAGAGAACAGACTGATGTATCTATCCATCTCTCCCTTTAGATATTCAGCCAGTTCCTTCCCAATATTCTCTGTGTGAGCACCAGTCATCAAGAAACCATAGAACAACCCTCTTGCTTCTCCACCCTCAAGATAACAGGATGGAATGGGGTAGAACTGACATGTCTAGGAGCTGGCACGGGGCTGAGCCATGAGCGAAGCTCCCAGCAGGGTAGCACTGCATCAGGGATGACCTGGCAGAAAAGCTGCTTGCTCCATTCTGTAGGGCAGCTCCTCTTCCAGCTGTGCTCAACCACAGCAGGATGCGGATGGCTTTGCCAGGGAGAACTGACGGAAGAGAACATGAAGCTGCCACCCCAGGGGCAGGTGTTTCCAAGGGACCCAATGTCAGACACACACACACACACACACACACACACACACACAGAGAGAGAGAGAGAGAGAGAGAGAGAGAGAGAAAATGAGGGAGAGAGAGAAGGAGAGAAAGATATATCAATATAGATATGGATATGGACATATAGATAAAGCTTCTCTCTGTTGGTTTGCTTCTCAAATGGCCACAGAAGTTCCAGCCAAGATCGTGGAACTCCACCTTGGTCTCCAATGTGGGTGCAGGGACCCAAGCGTTTAGTCCATCTTCCAATTCCCTCCCAGGCACATTAGCAAGGAGCTGGATTGGAAGCAGAGTAGCAGGAAATCCAAGTGGTGCTTCAGTATGGGATGCCATAAGTAGAGGCTTTCCCTGCTGTGCCCCAATGCCCCAGTGCTGTGGTTTTTGCTCCTGTTGGAGCAGTGGAAATCAGAGCAGACAGAGGCTTTAGTTCAGGTGTGTCACCGCCTTCGGTCTGTGCACCCCTGTGCGGAGGCAGACCGGGGCTCTGAGTGATAGTCACACCATGCTCCTGCTCCGGAAACTGTCCCATAGACCAGCCAGGACACACTGCGGTTCACAAGGCTACCCCTTCACATCCTCAGAATTGAACAATTCTGACAAGGATCCCTTGCAGTCTAACCCCCGCATGAGATGCTCTTTTGATCCACCTCCTTGATGGCCCAGAGGAGGTGGTGAGTGAGTGAGAACTTGTGTGGGTTGGGAGACTCCACAGGAAGAGGAGGCACTGGCCCACACCTGGAATCAGCACCATGAAGATTCGCCTCCCCAGAGCTCGTGAAACCTAGCCATGGGAACAGCCACATCCACGCTCCGCTTCAATGGAGGATACAGATGCGGTGCAGCCATTGCTAAACACCAGGACCAGCTTTACTGCATCTGTCTGACAGTTTTGGGCAAATGGGTGGTCCAGTGAATTAAATACTCAAGGAACAATTTGTGTCTGGGGGAATTAACTTTCTCAAAATCGGCCTTAGGCGCATCTGCTGCAGGTCTGCGGCTGTTATTCCCATCGGCTTATTAGGGATTTTCTTCTGGACAGAAACAATGAGATTGCCAATTTGTGTCTCCATTAGCAGGCTCCCTTCACTGCCATTACTTTCCAGGGACAGGCCTGGATGATCCCAAACTTTACTGTTTCTCAGGCGATTATCCTGAGGGACCCCCTTGAGGACAACCCCATGACCGCTGGGGTCTCTCCCCACTCTGTACTGAGGGCCCCCTTCTTTCCCTTCATGGGAGGATTGGATTTTTAACTTTATAGGGTTTATTTCCCTATTTATTTGAGAGTCAGAGAGAGTAAGAGTGAAGTGAGAACATGTTCCCAGCTCACTGCCTAAACAACCGATGCTGGAGTCAGGCTGGAACTCAGTCCCAGAGGGGTGGCAGACACTCAGGTACTGGAACCATTACAGCTCCCCCAAGGGGGAGCATCAGCAGGCAGCTGGAATCTGGAGCCCCCCTGGGACTCGTATGGATGCGATGTGAACACCCCAATCCGTGTCTTAACCACTTGGGTCAAACACCTGCCCCAGAGTCTATGGTGAGAGTCACGTTTCTCTTGGCTTAGCTCATGCCCAGCTGTGCTATTATCCCACTCTTCTATGAAACAGAAGCATCTTTTTCTAGGTTCCGGAGCCCATACTGCTGGGCCTACCACTGCTGCCCCTCCCCAGCGAGACAGTGCCCTTTCCCAAGGCCATCAGACTGGTGGCTGTCACCGCCTGCTCTTTCTTGTCAGTGGAACTGTGTGGCCTTGCCCTATCTGAGCTCCTATGTCTCCAGCAAGACAGCCACGGATCCTCAGCTTCCCTCCCTGCTGGGATTGCTTTTGTGGGGGGTCTTTCCTGGGGACCTCCCCTGCAAAGAGCTGCCTCCCCCTGCCTTTTGGGGCACTGCCACCTTCCCCTCCACTGGCTCTGCGGCTTGGAGTGCCTTCTGTGGATCTCCTGCTGGTAAATGCCTGCCAACTGAGTTCCAAAAGCATACATTTTCTTTGCTCTGTGCGGCATGTACTGATTGTTCATTGAGCCCAGCTCTGTGCACCATGCTGGGGGAGACAGGGGATAAGCTGGAACACACTTTAGGTAGAGAAAAGACAGGGCACACTGCAGAAACTTACAGCCAGGGGCAAAGGGATGCAGAGGAATTGTAGCAGGGAGAGTTGGAGAACCACCCATGTAGATTTCAACGGAGCCTTGAATCCTTGGATAAAAAGAAGGATTAGGATATAGCGGGCAGCGATGAGTCAGGCCTGAGGAGGCCACTGAAGGGGGCATTGCACACTACACTCCTAAGCAAGCTGCTCTTCCCAAATTAGGAGCAGAGGTGGTTCCCTTTGAGATCTAAGTCATTTGGTCTTGTGCTGTGGTGCAGGGAGGTCATGCATTGCGTACACCATCAGTTTCTCACACCAGAGCCCAAGATGCTTCACCTCCAATCCAGCTCCCCAATGATGCCCCAGTGATGCTCCTGGAAGGCAGTAGATGTTGAACCCTGTGCTCGGGCCTCTGCACCCACGAGGGAGACCCAGAGAGCCTCAGGTTCCTGGATTAGGCTTGGCTGTTGCTGCCACTCTAGGAGCCGGGCATTGCATGGAAGATCTCTGTTATTCTGTCAAGCAAATAAACCAATTTCCTCTTCTGTATTTCTGTATTGCCGGGATGATTATCTCCCTGCCAAATACCTGTTGGGATCAGGTGAAGAAGTCTCAGCCGAGACAGGCACACACGCGTGTGAGGGAGAGCCTGGGCAGGTGCTAGGAGGTGCTGTTCTGCTTTGCCCGTCTGTTGATTCTATTGCCCGCCTTTCTTTCCCAAGAACAGTTGTAGAAGTAAAATAACAGCAAGAGAGGCCGTCAGTGAAAGAAGCTGCAAAAAGAAAATCATCTGGCATTTCTGTGGGTTTGTAGTGTCTTATCTCAACATTTGGGATGAAGCCAATTACATCTGCTTTGCTGTGTTGGTTAGGCTTTCTGTGTTGTTTGGCTTTGGAGGGATTTAGAACTTGCATTCTGGCCAGCTTGCTCTAGGCCAGATTTTTTTTTCTGCTTGGTCCCTTGGGAGCTGGGACAGACAGTGGGTCTGCAGTCAGGCAGAGACAGGACCAGTGGCTGCCAGAAAGGCTTGCAAGGTAGGGCAAGGTGTGATTTCCTTTCCATCCCAGTGGGGCCAGCCTTGACAGATGTCTGAATCTCCAGGGGAGCTTTCAGAATTCCCTTCCCTGTGGATCCTCAGGCATTCGTGTTGCTAAAAAAGCCACCTTGTTGGGTCCAGAGCTGATGTCTCCTTCTCCACTTCTTTCTGCTTTGGGAAGTTGGAGATCTGCCTACCAGTGGTTTTGTGCCTGGAAATGGCTTTTCCCCTTTTAAATGCTCAACTCCACTTCCGTGTGTCACACTGATTTGACCAATTCCTGGCAGGATTAGCATCTCCAATGCTCAATTTTACATATGAAAGCCATTTTTCTTCTAGAGAGCCATTACAACACGATGCAAAACTCCATATAAATTGGAGACAGCTTTGTCGGGGACGAATACTTTGGTTCTTTAGTGGAAACCATTTTTCATTTATATTTTATCATTATGAAAGTAATATGAAGGGAGCTGGAGCTGTGTAATAGAGGATAAAACATCCAGTCCCCTCAGCTCATATGCGTGCTGCTTTGACTCCCAACTGCTCCAATTCTAATCTACCTCCCCACTAACAGCCTGGAAAAGCAATGGAGAATCATCGAAGGCCTTGTGTCCCTGCACCCATATGGGATATCTGGAAGACGGTACAAATTCCTGGATTTGGATCAGCCTAGCTCTGGCCATTGCATACACTGGGGATGGAAGACCTCCCTCTCTGTCTCACAACTACTCCTGGAGTCTGGGCTGTGAGCAGAGTGCTGAGGAATGCCTGGGCCTGTGATCTAAGAGGAGGGTGCCTTAGGATGGGGGACCAGCAGGAACACTGAGTTCCAGGGGCATCCCTCTGGCAGATCATGGATTGTCTGAGGTGTGAGACAAATCAGAGTTCTTGTGGGACAGACTGGGCAGGATAGGGAAGACATTTAAGTGACAGGTGGCCCTGGACCGTGGGTAGGCAGTGTGCTCATGTGTGGACTTACATGTCTGTGTTTATACAGGGATGGTAGAATTTACATGGGTAGGTATTCAGGTGGTCCTGGACCATGGGTAAGTGTGTGTGTGTGTGTGTGTGTGTGTGTGTTGACATGTCTGTGTTTACACATGTGTTTACTTGTCTTGAATCAAGTTAGGACTTATGCAGGCACCTGTTTCTGGGCCCAGGTACCTTGTTGAGCCGCGCGTGAGACTGCTGGCTGCCTGTGTTCCTCTGTGGCTCTCCAGGACTCGGAGGCTGTCTGCCCTACCCCTCTGCAGAAACTGCCTCTCGCAGCCAGTCTCTGGTGGCTGCTCCACTGTGACTCCAGTTGCTTGCCCTAGTTTCCACACAGGACAGCCCCAAGGGGGCGCGACAGGAGGGCCTTCGGATCCCAGGACCATAGTGTGGGGTGGGAACTGGTGGGGCTGATGAATGGGGGTCACCTCCCACCACTGCTTTTCCCTCTAAAATCTGTCGTGTGGAGGTGCAACGAGCCAAACGATGAAGGTTATTTGAGGGAGTGAGGATGGATCCAGTGTGACATTTCTCAGCATAGATCTGGACCTAGGAATTCATGGGGGGAGGGGCTCATGCCATGAGGACATGGGAAAAGTGGTTTCCTCGACCCTGGACTTCACGTTCTTATGAGAATTCCTCTGTTCAGTACTGGGCTGACATCTTCCACCCCTCCCCCACCACATCCACCACGTCCTCCCAAATCTGCCTCCACGCACCCCACATCCCCATGTCCCTTATATCCCCACATTCCCCCATGTCCCTCTCCCTCCTCCCTTATCCTCCCCATCTCCCATGACCCCAGTCTCGCTTCCCACACCTATGACCTTACCTGGGCAGGAGCCTGGGCTGTAGGCCACTTGGTTTATAGTCTCAGTTCATTGCTATGGCTTTCAGCAAGCAAGAAGGCCCCCTGGGCTGGGAGTTACAGAGAGAGAGAAGACATTTGCTGGCTTACTCTCCAAATGGTCACAATAGCTGGAGTTGGAACAGTCTGAAGACATGAGCCAGGAGCTTCTTCCAGGCCTCCAGTGTAGGTGGAGGAACCCAAGGACTTGGGCCATCTTCTAATGGTTTCCCAGGAACCTTAACAGGAAGTTAGATTGGAAGTAGGGCAGCCAGTGCTGGAAAGTGGCTCCCAGATGAGATGCCAGCATTATAGGCAGGGGCTTTACCCACTGAGCTACACCACCGGCCCTTGAGACTCCTTGCTTTTCTGATAAAGGAGGGCACTGACAGTGAGCTGGCTCTGCCTGTGGTTCCTGCCATGGCTGAAGACAGACGTGATGTTCACGGCTGCTACAGCCATCTTGCTTCTATGAACTGACCAGGAGGCAGCAGTACCCTAAGTAGGGAGTTTGCATACGTAGGAGGTACTGGTGTGCTGGGCACCTGGGATGGTGCCTTCTTACTGCTTCTCCAATCTCCAGTACTCTCAACCAAGGAGTCAGCCTTCCTTTCTTCGATGTCACACAAGGTGGATGCCAACCTAGAGCTGCAGCTGGAGGTGAACACGTGAGGCAACAAGCCGACATGCTCAGATGCGTAGGATGTGCTGGAGGCCTGAACTGGCCACACGCATGTAAACACAAAGAAGCAGAGGCAGAGTGAACTGATGGTGATGGTGGGATGAGGCGTGGTGAGGGTTGTAGGGCTGGGGACCAGACTTCCTGCAGGAGACGGAGGATGAGGGGGGAACCTGAGGATTCCAGGGAAGCAGGTGAATGAGCAGCACTGGAGTGCAGCATCAACCTACCTGCTCCATGCTGTCTCTCAACCCCTGTACCTACATGTACTGCCACTCAGTTCCATCCCCACATCTCTCCACCTCATGTCCACATGGTACTCCTCCCCATCCCCACGTCACTCCATCCCATCCCCACGTCACTCCATCCCATCCCCACATCACTCCTCCCCATCTCCATGTCACTCTACCCATCTCCAAGTGTCATTTCACTCATGCTATGAGTGCTGTCTCTCCAGTCCATCCTCACATGTCATTCTATCCATCTTCACATGTGCTGTCACTCCACCCCATCCTCATTTGTCATGCCACCCATCCCCTATGCCCTGTCTTTCCACCCCATACCCACATGTCTCTCCATCCTGGCCCCTTGGGTTCTGTCACTTTACCCTGTCCCCTCTCACTCCAGCCATCTTCCTTTGTGTTGTCACTCCATCCCTTCTTGCTGACTTGGACAGATGTCTGGGTGAGTGTGTGACAGGTGGCATTGTGGCAGCTTCATCAGGGTTAGAATTGCTTCCTGAGGGAGGGGCTTTGAGGATTCTTCCTGGGGAGACTCCCCCACATTGTGGCCTCCCCAGTCTCCACACTACTTGAATCTCCCTGAGAGTCTCCTTAACGTCTCAGGAAATCAGCCACCAGACACCTCTGGGTCTCCAGCCTGCCCTGAGATGGCTTTTGCAAGTCTACCTTTCCTAAGTGTATACAGTCCATGTCCTTGCTCCTACAGGCAGAGCCTGGACACCACCTGCACTTGTCACTGCGTGTGGCCAGTGGCCACCTGGGGCTGGATCCCTGCCTTCCTTGGTGTGTTCCTTTAGCTCCTGATGCCCAGAAAGGATGTGTTCCTGATCAGGAGCTTGGGGTGTGGAAGCTGAATGGAATAGGGGTTGCTTTGCCCTAAAACCTTCCTGGAACAGACGTGCAGCTGTAGCTGCTCCTGGTGAAGTCTACAGGTGCCTGCAGAGTTTCATGTTGGGCTGAATAATTCATCTATGCTTACTTAATATTTCACAAGTGTTGAGCAGAAAACTTGATTAAAATTTTATGCTGCTATTATAAGCTAAACGAAATGTGAAGTACATCCAGACAGTACGGGTGGCCAAGGCCCAGGATTTGCACAATCAGGCCACCACAGCCAGACACCTCTGTCCCACAATTGCCCCAGAGGCCCTGCCTCCCCTTGGGAGAGGAGAAGCTGCACTGGGCTGTGCTGGGATCTGCCCAGGACCACGCATGTCCACTGTACACATGTGAGTTCCCTGTGATTACTGCAGGGATCCATCTGTACAGCATATGACATTCCCTGCCAGCATTGAAGCCTGTGTGCAGCCCCAACAAATTGCCTTCCACACTGCACCTGATTGTACTTCAGAGAGCTCATGGAAAAGACCATTAAAGGATAATTTAATGGGGCTGGCATTGTGGCATAGTGAGTAAAACTGGAGGGTGCAGTGGTGGAAATCCATATAAATACTGCTTCAAGTCCCGTTCCAGCTCCACTTCCAATCCAGCTTCCTGCCAATGTGCTTGGGAAAGCAGCACAAGATGGTCCAAGAACCTGGACCTCTGCAACTGCATGGGAGACCTGGATGAAGTTTCTGGCTTTGACCTAGCCCAACTCTGGTTGCTGTAGCCATTGGGGAGTGAATCGGCAGATAAAAGCGTTGTTTCTTCTCTCTCTGAAACACTGACTTTCTGATAAATAAATAGTCATCAAAGGAATTGGAGAAACTGACTTATGTCTACCATCGGTGTCTTACTTTGCACCACCAGCAGAATGTTCATAATTGTGAGAAGAGGCCTGGGAAGGTGACCTGATGGAGTCAGGAGGTACACTGCAGTGGGGAAGCTTCTGTCAGCTTCTGTTCACCTGCAGAGGCCCCCCTGTTTGCCTGCATGTTGGGATGCAACTTCAAAGCAGGTGCTCCCAGCACGGGGTGAGCAGCTGAGCTCTGTGTGAGCATGGGCGGAGTTGGTCCTCATCCTATGGCTGATGGATACCCCAATTCACTCCCCGGGGGCCAGGTACAGTCGTAAAAATGTCAGGTCTGCTCTCCATTTATTCTTACTTCCACACATCAGTCAGGCTTTCGCTCAGTACCACACCCATGCTTTTGGATTAAGCCACCTTTACAGTACAGGAGAGGGACAAGGTTTCATCTCTATTCATCTAGGCCTCAGTCAATGACCCTGAACACGTGCTTTCAGCAACTTACAGGTTGGTTTTCAGCTAAAGCAAAGGACAGCCTGTTGGTGAAAATCAGACAAAGCTCCTTTTGTGTCTGCCTGTGGGGTTCCAGAACACCCCAGGGATGGATGGGTGAAGGATGGGATGGTGGCAAGGCAGTGTGACTGCTGTGGCAGATCTTGGACTGCAGGTGGCTGACTTTGGAGAGTAGGCAGGGGACATCTGGGATGAGTGATATTCACTGAATCTTTGGCTGGCTGCCTCTGTGTTTCTATCATCTGGGACTGACAAAGCACATAAGGTTAACCTGCCACCTGCAAAGCCAGTATCTGGAGCACCAACTCTTGTCCAATTCTCTGCTAATGTGGCTGGGAAGGTAAAGGAAGGTGTCCCAAGTGATTGTGCGTCTGCTACCCATGTGGCAGACCTGGACAGAGTCTCTGGCTCCTGGCTTCAGCCCAACCCCACCCTGGATGTTGCTGCCATTTGGAGAGTGAATCAATGAATAGCTTCTCAGTGGACAGTTGATATAACTCTTCACAAATATTCCATTATCCCCTAAAAAGACAGTTGATAGACTAATTTATACTTGAGTTGTTAAGGCCTAATAAGTGCCAACATGCATTGATCATCATGGTGCTAGCCAACTTACATACACCTCATTCAGATGTAACCATTTTTTTAAAACAGCACGTTATTTATTTGAGGGGGAAAGTGAGAGAGAGAGAGAGAGAGAGAGAGAGAGAGAGAGAGAGAGATCTTTCCTCATCTGGTACACACACCACTTGGCTGTCACAGTCAGAATCGAGCTGGGGAAAGCTGGGATCCAGCTTCATCTGGAACTTCATCTGGGTCTCCCCTGTCAGTGCCGGGGCTCAAGCACTTGGGCCATAACCTTCTTCTTTCCAGGCACATCAGCAGACAGCTTGATCAGAAATGTGGTAGCTGCGACCTGAACCGGCATCCACACGGGATGTCAGAATCACAGGCATTAAGCTAAGCTGTTAGTCCATAGCGCTTCCCCAATGTTGAGTGCTAACAGCAAGCTGATCCAGAACTCCATGAGTATCCTCATTTCCACTCAGAACATGGACTCACAACAAAAAAACAACCTTTCCAAGGTCACACCCTAGAGGATGGCAGAGCTAGGATGGAATCCCCAGATCTGGCCAGGGCCCTGTCCTCTGACCCTTGTCCTTTTTCTTTATTGTGCATAGATTTCAAATTCTTCTTTTAAAAAAAATAGATTTTGGGGCCCGGCGGCATGGCCTAGCGGCTAGAGTCCTCGCCTTGAACACCTTGGGATCCCATGTGGGCGCCGGTTCTAATCCCGGCAGTTCCACTTCCCATCCAGCTCCCTGCTTGTGGCCTGGGAAAGCAGTTGAGGACGGCCCAAAGCTTTGGGACCCTGCACCCGTGTGGGAGACCCGGAAGAGGTTCCTGGTTCCCGGCATCGGATCGGCGCAGCACCAGCCGTTGTGGCTCACTTGGGGAGTGAAACATCGGATGGAAGACCTTCCTCTCTGTCTCTCCTCCTCTCTGTATATCCGGCTTTCCAATAATAATAAAATCTTTCGAAAAAATTAAAAAATAGATTTTTAATGATGTTGACATTGTTGAGAAAAATGCGTGCCCATGTGGACCACTCATTAGGGTGGGAAAGGTTGAGGATTAGGGGAAAGTGGATAAGACCACTGTATCCAAATTTTCTTTTACTTTTTCCTTTATCTAGGGTAAGAGGGGGTAAGGGAAGATGCCATACCCAGGATCTCAGCTCCATCAGTGCCCCAGAGGTGGGGAACAGCCACCCAACGCCATCCCAGGGTCCCGTATGCAGAGCCTGTATGCAGGTCTCATAAGTGGCTTTGATGATGCTGAAATGCTATTGGTCTTGCCAATCCAAGGATGAGGCAATCCTTCCAAGGTCCATTGGCTGGCATAGTCCACCTTAGAGTCTCCATTTGCCCAGATATTCACTGTCAACCTTGGTTAGGGTAGTTGTCCAATTTATCCCACTCTCCATCCTCTACTATGATGCTTGATGTCCTCTGTAGGCCCCAATGGACTGCATGTATCCTCCATGTACATTTGATTATGCTGTCCACTGCTCCATCTTAGCCACTGAGGAGGCCCAGTTCTGACATATGCAATCCCTGGTCAAATCACAGATCCTGCAATTCTCCCAATGGTAGGAGTTCTGAGTCCAGTGGTCCAGCTGAGGGGGTTCCCAAAGAAAGCTCGTCTGAGGTGATCCCAGACCTGACTCTTGTGTGTGCTTGCCAATACAGGTCCTGGCTCAGTTGGTCACCCACATCAACCTATACACATTAACCACCACACTGGTGGCACTGATCTTGTCGGAACCTTTTGGACGTTAGGTCTAGGTGCCACACGGACCTATTTTGACCCGTACAATGCTACAGTTGGTATTATTTTCCTGCAGGACCAGTGCAATCCACGGACCTCAGTGAGTTCTCGCTAGCTCAGCACATGTGCAGTTCACTGTTGTCCCCATGCAGTCCTAAAGTACAAAATGGCGCCTGATATGCCTTACTAGAGTTCTTGATCTGCTGGCCATCAGGTCTTAGGGCTACCCAGACCTGTCTTGGGTGGTACTGTAGAATACCACGTTGCTGCAGTTCACTGAGTCAGAAATGAGTTCACACCCAGCTCAGTGTATGCTCCGTCCTTTCCCTTGCCTTTGCCTCCTTACACAAAATGGCGCCCAATTCAGCTCAAGGGGACTGACTGGGCTGTGAAATCCACCCTGTTCTCGTACTGTTCATTTGGGATCTGCTGCTCTGTCTCTGCTCCTGGTCAAATCAAACGGACCAGCTTGATGGACAGTTCTTTGTCTAGGTTCACCTCCCAAGTTCCCAGTGAAAGTCCCTTCCCACCTGGTTGCTGGTGGAGTTTTGGCTGCTGGTGGAGTTCAGATCACTGTTAGCTGAATGCCGCTGGAGTGTCAGTCACTGCAACACCACACTGTTGTGTCCGCTGCTTTCCTGTGTCTGTCAGTTTCCAGGTACCCCTCCACTGTTGTTCTGTTCTTTCCTATTTCCTGGAATATGTCCTCTCTGCTTCACCCTGATTAAATGTTTTTCCATCCATTTAAACGTGTCCTTACCCTATTCTGCCATCTTGATCTCTGGTGTCACTGCTTGTTTAGGTAGGCCTGCCCCCAGCCCTGGTTCTCATGTTCACCAGTGAGAGCTGCAGCCCATCAGAGGGATGCCCATTGTTTCCATACTGGGCCCATTCCCATTCCTGAATCTTGTACTTTCAGGTGGTTCTGCAGTCTAGCTTGACAGGACTTGTCCCCATTCACAGGATTTGCCAGCTGATGCTATAGCAAAGCCGAACAAGCCTGCACCTACACTGGCCCATGCATACACCATGACTCTCATGAGCACTAGTAGGTTTTGGCATCTAGCCAGTCTGGTACACCCAAGACCCTGTCCACACCCATGCTGAGGGACACCACAGTTAGTCGTGTCCCACCCAGATGGCCACCTCCATTCCAACTCTCACACTCACCAGTGTGAGCCATCACCTAGATGGTACGTCTCCTTAGCTCCTCAACCAGGCCTGTTCCTGGGCACAGATATTGTGTATGCCAGTGATTGCTCTGACCAAGCTCAGCGTAACCTTGTACATTGGATATTGCATCCTGGCCTGTTCTGGCCCACACCCAGTCCCAAGTCCCGCTAGTGGGTGCTGCAGCCTAACCCTGCCTAGTCTACCCCCATCCCTTGCTCATGCAAACAGGCAGGTGTGATAGCCTAACCCAGCACGACACACATTCCATCTGGATCCTGCACATGCCAGTGTGCTAAGGTTTGGCCTGGCCCTGCCCAGTCTACCCTCTCCCCTCTAGAACCAACCCACACACTTGCTGATGGGTGAACTGCCTTACCTGGCCTGACCAATACCCAGGCCTGAATCACATGCTCCCCCAGTGGGAGCTGTGGTCCACCAGGAGAGTTTCCTAAGTTCTCCCACCAGGCCCACTCTCAGATCCAGATCTCACATGTGCCAGGGCTGCTAGGCAGACCCACCATGGTCTGTCCCCTCTTTCTTGGTCTTTGTATGAGTTGGTGGATGTTGTAGCCTGGCAACCCCACATCCTACACTTGGGTGCATTTGTGGGTTTTTGCAACCCAAACCAGCCCTGCTTATTCCCAACCCCAGGAACCATGAATGGCGGAGGGTTCCATGGTCATGCCTAGGTCAGCCTATTACCACCCCCAACTCTTGAGCAAACCAGTATAAATTGCAGTTTCTGTCCCCGGATCTGGTTCTTTCACATGTTGGTTAGTGTCATGGCCCAGCCTTTCATTACCCATCGGCTATTATGACTTTCACTGGCAGGTCTGTAATCTAGCCCTGATAGGCCCACAGCCCTAGCTATAGAGTGTGCCAGTAAGTGGTGGTCAACAGTGATCCATGCTAACTGGCCCAGCTCAGGTCTCCCACATGGGCTGGTGCATCAGTCTGACCCAGAAAGTTCCTCCAGCTTCCTCCTCCAAACCGCTCGGTCTCAGCCCCCTTGCTTACCTGCCTTGTTGAGGGAAGTCTTCCAGAAGTCATTCTTCACCTGAAATATGCTGCCTCAGTGATCGTCCCTCCCATGTATCCCCTTACCCTCTTCCCTGAGCAATCCACAGGCCCTGTGCTGTTGAGTACATGGGTTCCCCAGCCCAGTCTTCCAGTGGGATGATGTGCTGGGCTGGAACTCTACCCACTTGGGTCCCAAGCTCCTGGCCTGGGACCTTACTCCTCTGTCCACTCAAGATCCAAACCCATTCAAAGTTCCTCAAGCTTCATCCACAGGCATACCAAGCCAGCAATGTTGAGCTAGGGCTCTCCCCTCCCCTCGCCCATCTGGTCCAGGATCAAGCACATGAGGAAATCCCTATGCTCAATCAGCTGCCTGGATATGAGCCTCCAGGTCTTTATGGGCTCCCACCAGGGTCTTCCCCCAGGACCCCCGGATGCCCGTACCCACAGGCTTCTAGGAGTCCACCAGCCACAATATTGCAAAAAGCAGAAGCCTGAACCTTGCCCTTCACTGAATACCAGCAAGAGCTTCTACTGCCATTGGTCTTGGCAGCAATCGTTACAGTTTTATTTTTCTTAAGATGTACTTTTTTTTGATTGACAGGTTTGCATAATGATGGAGAGACAGAAAGACCTTTCATCCACTGGTTTATGCCTCAAATGGCTGCAATGATCAGAGCTGTCTATCTGAGGCCAGCAGTCAGTATCTTTTTCCAGGTTTCCTATATGGGTGCAGGGTCCCAAGGTTTTGGGCAGTCCTCCACTGCTTCCTCAGACCATAAGCTTGGAGCTGGATTGAAAGTGGAGCAGCCAGGATACAAACTTATGTTCATATGGAATCCCAGAACTTGCAAGGGAAAGATTTGCCAATTGAGCCATCATGTCAGGGCCAGCAACCATTACATTTGAAATGGATCAAACATTGGTTAAGGACATAAACTGTGATGAGAGATAAGGGAAGTTGTCCAGAGCTGTCTTTCAGTGCCCACGTGTGAAGTGTGTGGGTGAGCCCTGTTCCTGTGTTCATGAGGGGCCAAGGTCAGCTGTGAGCTGTTCATAAGCAGCAGTGTTAGTAACATCTGGGAGGCGCCCGCCCATCCTCTTCTCTCTCAACACTCACATCGTCTGCCCTGCAAAGATTCAATACATCTGCAGTCTTTGGAGAATCCAGTGTTGGGCAGGAGCCTTCAGTCTGGGCATACAAGGCACATCTTTGCAAACACAAGGTAACCTTTCCAGGGGAGAGTTGTCATGGTGTCTGCAGGCCCAGAGGCCACAGTGAAAGGGAGAAGTTAGGGCCCACTGGGGTGGGATGCAACCCTGCAGCGGAGTAAGCAGATGGTATAAGCCATCTTAAATATCCCTGGGGACACTCACTCATGTCAGGAATGACAATAACGTGTGGGCGATTGGTAAAAGGGTGAAGGTAGCACTGAATCTCAGACTCCTCCAGGTGGAGGTTCTGGAAGGCGTGGTGAGCAGAGAATTGAGTTTGCAGCTACAAGCAGAAGCAGGATTGGAGCTCATGTTGGGGGATCAGGAGCAGCAATGCAGAACATGGGACCTATTTCTAATACTGCTTCTTCCTGGCTAGGCGGCCCCCACGATAGGTTGGGGGTGGTCAGGAGTTCGCCTGAAGCTCCATCCACCGTTGTGCACAGGGACATCAGACGAGGTCACTGAACAAGAAGACGCTGCCCAGCAGGAGGCTTTTGCCCCTCTGCATAGATCTAGGATTGCTGGCCCAAAGGCAGCCCACCTTTCATTTATTGAAAAGTAAGAGTGAAATTAGAGTGGACATTATATATGCTCACTAAAACAATGGCTATTTTTTAGAAAGAATATGGAGGGAGGGAGCATGGAGAGAGATGGAGAGAAAGAGGGATGGGGGAGAAAGAAAGGGAAAGAAGGTTGCAGGGCAGGAGAGAAAGAGAGATTGAGAGAGAAATGTTCCTGCTGCTGGTTCACATCACAAATGAAGCCAGGAGTCATGAACTCTGCATTCTCTCTCCTTTGGATGGCGGGAAAATCAAGTTGCTCAGCCATCATTTGACGCCTCCCACATGCATCAGTAGGGAGCTGGATTGGAAGTATGGAGTTACTGGTGCTTGAACTGGCACTCTGACATGGGGCACAGGCATCACAAGCGGCAGCTTGACACACTGTGTCACGATGCCGATCTTGGACTATTACACCAAATCTCCTACTCCTTTGGTTTGTCTTTATACCAATGTTGATCTCACATTCAGACGGTTCTTGTTTTAGATTTATTAATATTATCTGAAAGGCAGATGCAGAGAGGGGGGAGAGCTGAGGGGGAACACTCACATATACACAGATCTTCCATCTGTTGGCTCATTCTCCAGGTGACTGCAGCAACCAGCACTGAGTCAGGTGGGAGCCAGGAGTCAGGAGCTTCATCTGAGTCTCCCATGTGGGTGTCATGGCCCAAATACTTGGGCTGCCTATCACTGCTTTTCCCAGGCTAGTACAGGCGAGTGGATTGGAAGTGGAGCAGCCAGGACTGGAGCCCTGCAGGTGGCAGCTTTACTTGCTATGGCACAATGTCAACCCTCCCAGGTGATCTTAAAGTAAATTCCAGCCCTTTTATCCTTTTGTAAATAAATATCTCAAACTGTGTCTGTAAAAAGCAAAGATGTGGCAATATTCTCCTACACCCCAATAATCAACAGCAATGCTTCAGGATGCTCAGCCACCCACTGTTCAAAGTTCCCTGATGGTCTAAGCTCTTTTTCCCCCAACTCATTTGAATCCAGATCAAACACACTTGCACATGGCTTCCTTGGCCAACGTGGCTTCTCTGCTTTCCCCTGATGGTTTGCTGAAGCAGCTCAGTGATCAAACACCAGATTCTCAGGCTGGACTTGCAGGCCATCACTTTCCCATGCTGTGGTTGACAGCACGGTGCCTGGCCACGTCCCTGTGCTGTGTTTTATGGCACAGTGCCTGGCCACATCCCGATGCTGCGGTAGAGAGCATGGTGGTTGGCCACTTGCCCATGCTGTGGCTTATGGCACAGTGCCTGGCCATGTCACCGTGCTGTGGTTTATAACACCGTGCCTGGACATGATCTGATACTGTGGTTGAGGGAAAGGTGGTTGGCTGTTTCCCTGTGCTGTGGTTGAGGGAACGGTGGTTGGCCTTTTCCCCATGCTGTGGGTCACAGCATAGTGCCTGAGGGTTTCTGGTTAGCAGAAGAACCTCTACTTTCTTTCAGCCCACTCACACATTGTCTGCTCTCTTTCTGTCACTGAGCTCTGTTACCCAGAGCTGTTCCTGCATAAGAAGGGATGCTAAATCTGTGGTGGCTCTTTGTTCATTAGGTAGAATACTTCCAGAGGTGTCCCAACTCCCTCACCGACTCTATGGTTCATCCTGAGATATGTCGCGCAGAGGAAAGGCAGGATAAAGCCTGGATTCTTTCCTCTTAGATATTGGTTTTGGAAATAATGAATTGGTTCCTCCTCAGCACCCCCAAGGGGAAACAATGAAGCCTTTGTTCCCTTTTTCTGGCTTTAGCATTGTGATGCGTAATACAGATTTAAATATGTTTGTTGTTTCAATGTATCTGTATGGTTGAAATATTGAATACAATTGATGCATGGAAAGGAGAGAAAAAGAGAGAGAGAGAGAAAGAGAGAGAGAGAGAGAGAGAAATGTCTCTCTCCACAGTGAGGTCCACTGTTCCAAGGAGAGACATTGGGCCAGAGGAGGAGCGCCCTTCTAAGGTTGTTTGGGCTTGATGTAGGTCCTGGATTGTCAAGTAGGTGAGGACAAAGCTTTTGTGGGTGAAATTATTTACAGGTCAGCATGAACTTTGCGGTTGAGTGATTTGGAGTATTTTTGGCCAGACTCCTCCCCTATGACTGGGAGAGGTGAGGAAATTGCTCCAGAGGTTTGGTTGGTGCTCGTCCACCGTGACCAACGCCCTTTCCCCAGTCAGTCCCACATTATCTTAGAAACATATCACTGGCATCCTTCAGTGTTAATAAAATTCCACACAATCAGTTTTATTTTATTTTTCTTCATCACTTGGTCAGTTTTAATGGTTGCATGGGTTTCCATTGAATGAATGTGTGATAATTTCTTTAACCATTGTTACAATAATCGTTGTTTATTGTAGGGTAAGTTATGCTCTATCCTTTTTGGTTTAGCATTCCTACTCAGTCTTGTTTTTACAAATATATATTGAAATGCGTATATACTCAAGCACATATACACAAAATATATACTACTTACATATTGTAAATATATATACTTATATTTATTTTACATAGACATGTATTTTTGCAAAGAAAGGTAGCCCTTTCTGTTATAATATTTGCAAAGGTGAAATCAGTAGATTAATTTTTAATGATGATGATTTTATGGAAAGGACTCTGGTTTGTGAAGTAGACTTCTATAGAAGCTTGAAATGTATATTCTGCTCTACCTATTTAAAATATTCATAGCATTGACGAGAGAAAATTTCTCTTTTTTACCTCAAGGGTTGAAGGAGTTCTTCAAGGACAAAAGATAAAAGAAGAATATTGTGCTGTGATCTTAGGCAGCTAGTTCAGGGTCATGAACTTGAAAGTCACATCTCTCCCACCTGTGTGGTCCTTTCTGACCACCAGTAATGCTCCCCTATTATTACCCAGAACCAGAGAGGGAGCAGCATTACACAGTTATGTAACCACTCCCCTGGCAAGCTCCCAATAAGGCCCATAATAGGGAAGGGATCACTCGCTTGGTCGCATGCTTCTGTTGCTTTGGCATTCCTACTCTTGGTCTCCACAGTACCTGCTTGCTCGCTGGCTTCCTGTGGACAAGACTCTGAGGACAAGTAGCCCCTGACCATGACCACTGTATGTCTGTAGTCCTCACTCTGCTGTTCACTGCTTGGGCAGGACAGTGAAGATGCAAATGCTAAGATGCTTTATAGTTCTAACTGGTGTACTTTCAAGAGTTCCAGGAGAGGTGAGGCCTAGCAGCAATGCAATGTAGGCAGAGAAGCCAGGGAGAGGTGAAGGTCTGCAGATTTGTAAATGTGTCTGGGTTGTTTGCTGCATGACTTTTAGGATAACTTAGATTACTAGGGAAGCTGGGACATAGATGTTCAGTTTAATGGATGGGCTTCGGGGTAATGACCATTTATTCCTCTTGGGAGTTGGGTTCAGACTGGATTGCTACATGAACTTGCCATTTGCTGATTTCTAGGCCCTGTTATCAACAAGCTTTGTTAATAAAGACTCCTTAATGTACCCTAGACTTGTCTGGTGTGATCTCTCTCACACCCACAACAATTGCGGTACACTCTAGATATGTGCAATTTTTGTCTATCAGTTAAACTCTCAGGCCAACAGCTAAGCTAAAATGAGGATGAAAGTGTCACAGAGATAATGGCAGGATACCCTTTTTCCATGCTTTCCACTCCTTCTATCACTCATTAACTGAAGTTCTGCCTTTGGTACACAGAGCGTTAGCTTGATTTTCCACATTTCTGTGTGTCTTTATCAGACTGAGCCAGGCTGCAAGGGGCTGAGGGAGAGCCACAATGAGTCACAAGTTTCATTGGGATCCATTATTATTTGGGAGTAGAGAAGTGTATTGCAATGTTTTTCACTTCTCAATATGCTCATCTCCATTACAGAAGTCCTTTAGGTGAATATATGTATGTACATATGTACCTCTGTATCTACCGATCTTGTATTTCACATGAAGGTTGCCTTATATTGGAGAAAATATGACATATGTCTTCTTGGAATTGGTTTATTGCATTGAGCACAATAGTCTACCTGGGACCACTTCTAGCAAATGCTAGAATTTCATTTCTTTTAGTAGCTGGGTAGCATTCAATGGAGTAGATGTATCACAGTTTCTTTATCCACTCCTCTTTGGATGGGTGTCTGGGGTGTTTCCAGGTTGTGCTATTGCAGATTATGATGCTGTAACAATAGGATTACAAGTCTTTTTTTCATATGCAAATTTTGCTTCTTTGTGGTATATTCCTAGAAGCAGGATAGCTGGGTCATACTGGGGAGCAGTTTTCAGTTGTCTTAGCACTCTCCAGACTGACTTTCATAGCGACTGTACTAGCCTACACGCCCACCAAGAGTGAAGTAGAGTAGCTTCCCCTCAACATCCATGCCAACAAATGTTGTTAGTAGAATTCCAAATGTAGGTGAATCTTACTGGGATAAGGTAGAACCTCAATGTAGTTTTTATTTGTGTTTCTCTGATAGTTAGGGAGTCTGAGCATTTTCTCATATGTCTATTAACGACTTGACTTTTTTTTTCCCATTTTTGTGATCATGTTAGCCTGGGGTATGGATACAAAAAATTAACACACATACACACTCACTTCAAAATAGCAAATCATATAAGCCAATCCTCAAACTACAAACCTTCATCTCATAGGGTGACAATTTCCTCCTGAGAGGCAGCACAGCTGAGTGAGTGAGGCCCAGATGTGTGCGGATAGAGGCACGGGAGATCACCCAGACCCGTTCAAGGTCAGACAGCTCCTCTTCAGGACTGCCGTACTCATCAAGTGTCCGGTGAGGGAAGTGGTCTCAGGGGGACGGGATCTTGCTCTGGATTTAGTCAACTAGACTATAAACTTGTAAGAAAAAATGTATTTCTAGCTCTCATGAGTACTCAATTTCTTAAAAGGTGGCAATAAAAATGATGTAAAGTGCCATGTTTTAAAAACATGGGATCATAGTTCACCTTTGGAATTGTGACATAGGCCAGCGACCTGGAAGCCCACTGCGCATGATTTGAACAGAAAGAGGGCTTTGGCTTCATGTGCTACACACGCAAAGACGAGCGTCACGAGTGGGGAGGTGACACAGATGGATTCCACAGTATACATGAAACTCCAAATTATTAAACAGTAGGGTGATAGCCTTAGAATTTTTCTGAAAATAAAAACCTGGAAGCAAAGCTCTCGAAGCGTCTAAGTTAGGAACTGCTCATTTTCGGAAGGCAAACAGCATGTCTTTATTCTCAAACCATGGAAGTGCAGGGCCAGGAAAGGCTCTGAAGCTGGCACAGCTGGCACAGCTGGCACAGAGCTTCAGCAGGTGCCTCTTCATGGTCACCGCTTCCTGCAGCCACCTGCTTCGGCTTGGTCGCTCACAGACGTCTTGGCCCTGTTGGCTGCCGTATCTTCAGGAGCTGACTGGACGTGGCCCTCTGCCTGGCCGCCAGTGTAGGTGGGCATGCTGTACTTCGAAAGGATTGATTTAGAACTGCATCAGAGGCGTGTCGGTACGAACATCCATCGGGTCAAAGTGAGTCCGACTTACTCGAAAGCCTGCTTGAGAAAGATAGCACAGAAACTTTTTGTAACTTCGGCATATTCATTCCTTTGATGCTGTGCCTGTGGATGTTGGAATAAAAGGGAGGATGTTCCATGTTGACGTTGGTCTTTTGCTTCTTGGTCAAGTTTGTGATGATTTTATTGCCTTTTCCCTCGTGCAATGTAATTACCTGCTATGCTTTCATCCGTAGTTTCGGTAACTCCAGTTTCTTCTTGCTTGTTGACACTGGAGGGTCACATCAGGGCTGGATGTGAGTCACTGGGCCCAGCCACTCCTTCTGCTTCTTGGGTCACTATGTGACCCTCTTTAGGGACTGGGGCAATGGTGCCCCATCTTGGCATGTACCTACAGAACAGTGGCCTAAGCAAACCCCTTCTCTTTACAAAGTTAGCTACCTCAGGGACTTTGATGTGGCAATGAGTCTTGATTCAGACTCACAAATCCTCTGCGTTGTATTTAGGAAGTCAGCATTTGGTCCATGGTGTGGCCTGGATGTTATTCAATGCACCTGCCAGTAGGGGCGCACGTGAAATCATCTGAGAAGTCAGATCCTGCCTCTGGTGTGCAGGTCTGTGATTAGATGATTCCAGTGTTGTTTCTGGGTATAGACCAAAGCCAAGCTGTATTACACATACACACACTGCATCTTACAGCCAAAGTAGCATTAGCAAAGCAAGGTCTCCCAGGATTACCACTCTGCTGTAGCCACCTGTTATGTGTGGTTGCTGTGCACTGAGCTGTAGTGCTGTAGTTCTGTAAGCCTGTCAGGTCTCTGCTCTCCCTTACAGAAGGCGACCCTAAGTTCTGGAGATTAAGTAACTCGCCCAATACCACATCAATATGGGACCTTAAATTCAGCTTTTGGCTGTGACATGCGCAGAACTGTTCTCAGCTTTAAGACAAATGTCTCAGGTGAATACAGATGTTTCTGGTGGTGATGTTAGATAAGCCAGCCTTGACTTGGGTCCTCTTTCCTTGTTCAGTTTTCATTTCCCATGGGAGGGGCCAATGTATGCAGTTCGGAGTCATAAGCTTGTGATTTGACAGCTGAGGTGATGGTGCCAAGTGAGCATTAGAACATTATCAAAGTCAGCAAATCCCTGACTTAAGAACATGAAGACTCCACTCAGAATTGTGAAGGTTGAGACCAGAGCTGCCAGGCTACACAGCCAATATCATTGTACTTCAGTGAGAAGTTCCACTTAAAGTTCTCTATTCCAGCTCCCTTTGACCTCAACAACTTTCCCTCTTGAGTCTGGCTAACGGCAGGTGTAGTGAAGAGTGAGGTTGTGGGAGCTGGGAGGCTGGTGATGCGCCATGCCCTGTGAGTCAGGGGGCTGATTTGGTCCATCAGCTCACTGCCAGCTGTATCATCTGCCACTGAGTGATTTCCAGTCCCCTGTCTGCTCTGCTGAGAGGCTCCCATGCTCACTGCTGGCTCCCCAGTGCTCAGCCAGCAGCTGGGCCCAGCAATGGCGCTCAGAGAACACTTATGGATGGCTTAACTCCACCTACAGTCATTCTGTTAGGGGCTGTAAGCTTTGTCCACCCTACATTCTTTTTTTTTTTAAAGATTTATTCATTTTTTTATTACAGCCAGATATACACAGAAGAGGAGAGACAGAGAGGAAGATCTTCCGTCCGATGATTCACTCCCCAAGTGAGCCGCAACGGGCCAGTGCGCGCCGATCTGAAGCCAGGAACCTGGAACCTCTTCTGGGTCTCCCACGTGGGTGCAGGGTCCCAATGCATTGGGCCGTCCTCAACTGCTTTCCCAGGCCACAAGCAGGGAGCTGGATGGGAAGTGGAGCTGCCGGGATTAGAACCGGCGCCCATATGGCATCCCAGGGCTTTCAAGGCGAGGAGTTTAGCCGCTAAGCCACGCCGCCGGGCCCCCTACATTCTTTTTTAAGAATTTATTGGAATTTTTAAGATTTATTGGAAAGGTAGATTTACACAGAGAAGAGGAGAGACAGAAACAAAGATATTCCATCCACTACTGACTCCCCAAGTAGACACAATGGCCAGAGCTGAGCCATTCTGAAGCCAGAAGCCAGGAGTTCCTTTCAAGTCTCCCATGTGGGTGCAAGGTCTCAAGGTTTTGGGCCATCCTCCACTGTTTTCCCATGACACAAGCAGGGAGCCGGTGAGAAGTGGAGCAGCTGGGACAAGAAGTGGTGCCATGTGGGATCCTGGCGGATGCAAGGTGAGGATTCAGTCGCTAGGTTATCACACATGGCTTCTCTCTCTGCGATCTGGTGTCAAAGCCTCAATGGGTCAGTGTTAAGAGGTTATCAAGTTTATGCTTGATTGTGATGGTGACCTTGTTAGTGCCCTAATGAGAAGGGACACGTATTCCTTGTCTCCTCCCACTTTGTTCTCTTCATCCTCACCCTGCCTCCCTCACGCCTCCAAGCAAGGACTGCAGGGAAGGCCAGACACAGTGAGAACGCAGGTGTCTGTAGCCCAGGAACTGATAGCCTCGCCTGGAACTAGGTCTCCTGGGACCTTGGCCTTGGCCGTCATCCTCCAGAACGTTGCGGTCTTGTATCTACTCAGTCAGAGGTGTTTTGTCACAGTAGTCTGAGCAAGCTGAACAGGAAGTGTGACTGCCTCACCTGAGAGATGTCCTGGCTGTGAGCCCGCTGGGAGAAGACCTGCTTGGGGAGGGGTAGGTGCCCTTGATCCCAGCAGACCACAGCTCCCCTTCCCTTTCTTCGCCTGCCTTCCCATCTTAAACTTACAGCCTGGGCGATGGGCAGAGAGGCTGAGGCAAGTGCAGCTTTGCTTCCTTGAGGTGTCATGGTAGGTTTCCCCATCAGCCATGGTCTGTACCGGGGACCTGAGAGCAGCCTGTGGTTGCCTATATAACAACAGAGGAAGAGAGTGTGTGTTGCACTGGCTTTGAGTGCCGCAGTACTGGTTCCATCGTCCCTGGCTCAGCCAGGGCCAACGACCTGCGATGATCATCCTGGAGGGGGTAAGTAGGGTTGATATTTGAGTGTGAGTCTGTGTTGTATTTCTGCCCATTCTCCTGTTCTAGTGATCCTTAGTGTGTGAAGGGGGATGTGGCTTAGTCTCTCTTCTGTGGCTGTGACAGAATAACAGACTGTGTCATTTCTAGAGAACGGGTGCTTACTGGGTTCATGGTGCCCAAGAGTGTGGTACAGCAGCTGCTCAGTCCTTGGTGAGGCTTTGTCACAGAGGCCATCAACTGGGCAGAGTGAGTGAGCTAGCTGCTAACTGGGGTCATGAGAACATGAGGCCATTGTGGGGGCTCCAGCTTCACAACCTCATCAAATCCTAACAACGCCCCTAGGTTGCTGGAGTCTCATCTGCAAACTCCACTAACACAGGGCTTTGGGGATTCAGTTCTCAGCCTCTAAGTTGGGGGTATATATCTACTTCATCTGGGAAGTTGTTGCAAATGAAAATATCTAGTCCCAGTCCCCAGGTCCACTGAACTGGAAACCAGGCTGGATAGCAGCCCGGCCTGCCTGGTGATTCCACTGTGCCTTAGGGCCTGGGCATCACTACTCTTCACCAAGAGCCTTGGTTTCTTGCCTGTCTAGGAAGGGGGCAATAATCGCACCTCATGATGTCCCAACTGAGGGCTACCTGAGATGCCATGTGAAAAACACTGAGGGCAGTGCCTGGCTCCCTGCTGCCCTCCATGTCCCTCGAGCATCTAGAGCACCATCCTTTCGAGCGTGCAAGACTAGGGTTGTGAATCGAGCATCAGGAACTATCCACCGTGTGCTGAGTCCTCTCCAAAAAGCACAAAGATAGAGAGGGGGAAGGCAAAAACCTTGGTTGCTGAGTGATTTGGGCACCTTTGGCTAAACGTCAGATCAGAGCCTATCTTTTGGCTTCTGTGGGGCTGTGTGGAGCCTGTGTACACAGATGCATGCAAACCCATGCATGTGCACATGTAGATACGCACACACAGAGGGAGAGAGAGAGAGAGAGAGAGAGATATCAAAGGCCCTAAGAGCTAAAGATACCTGACAATAGGATTCTGGACTCTGCCATTGTCCATGCCCACAATAATGGACATATGACTGTGTATGAAGAACTATACTTCAGTAATGATATAGAGAAACTAGGCAGGCGGGGGGGATTGGGGCTGGGGTAAGGGAAGTACCAGGAGCCTATGGAACTGTAACATAAAATGATAATAATAATAATAAAATGTAAAAAAACCATACCTGCACCAACACACAGGCACCAAGCTCTTTAAGGCAAGCTTCCCACAAGATCCATGGTACAGGCAGTTAAACTCCCGCTTGGAATGTGAGCAACCCATGTGAGTGTCCATCCCAGTCTCAGCTGTCTGTGTCTGACCCAGTTCCTGCTTTTGCACCTGGGGGAGCAGCAGAAGATGTCCTAAATGGCTGGAACTAGCAGATGGAGGACCTTTCCCTCTTCCTGGTGTCTTTGCATTTCAAATAAATAATCAAATCTTTTAAGAAATGAGCACATCTACCTTATTGGCAAAGATGTCATGTGCACTTTGAAAGCCCTGATCAAGGGAACCGGCTGGGTGCCAACCTGAGAACTGTGCCAGTTCTCTAAGAGCACAGTTTCTTTTTTTTTTTTTTATTCATTGATTACGTTGTATTATGTGATACAGTTTCGTTGGAACTGGGAATCACCCCAGCCCTCCCACCATGTGGAATATTCCATCTTGTTGCATATCCACTGATCAAGTACAGTTGAGATTCCCTCTTTGCAAGCATAAACTAAACACAGAGTCCAACATCTTATAGTCCAATCTAGTTCCTCAGCTTCCTGGGGAGACCCTGTCCGGTCCGAGGGCAGAACCATCAGATTATCAATTCAATCAATTAAAGGCTCCAACGTACCCTCAGCAACAATTAACTTCGTTGTGTAACTAATAGTTATAGGTATTGAGTAACCAGCATGTTAAAAACAATTGCAATTTCTTAACCATCTTCTGTGATCACCTCATTGTCAATTCAGTTTTAGTTTATACACAGCATATAACATAATATACATAAAATAACATGTTTTACATAACATCATATCCTCTTAAATTAACGCAAACATGTGGTATCTGACCTTTTGGGATTGGCTCATTTCCCTTAGCATTATGGTTTCCAGTTTGGCCCATTTGGCCACAAAGAACTGCATTTTGTGTTTTTTAATAGCTGAGTAGTATTCCACGGAGTAGATGAACCAGAGCTTTCTTATCCAGTCTTCTGCTGATGGGCATTTCGGTTGTTTCCATGTTTTTGCAATTACTGATTGTGCTGCTATGAGCATAGGGGTGCATGTTGGCTTAAGAGCACAGTTTCACTGGGCAAGTCTGGGCAGAGGCACACTTTACCGGGACCATACCTGAATGCTGTTGTCCAGATGAAGAACTGAGAGCAAACCAGATCAGCTCACTTCCCATCCTGCTTGCTCCCTGCCCTCCACTCACTGTGCCCACCAGGACGAAGTTTTACTATCAAAACTGCACACTCTCAATGTGTTCTCCACATTCCGATAGTCATCAGAAGTCCCCTAGCCTTGGCGTTCTGTACTGAAACCTCCTGCCTATGCGGCCATAACCTGGCACTACCATTGCAACCTCAAAGCTATGCAATCCCATGTTTGGGGAGAATCTGATAAATGAGATTCTGCCCAGTGTATGAGAATTCCTCGGGTCCTTTAGGGCCAAGGGAAACTGTTGTCTCCTTTGGTTTGACTGCTTGCTGCTCTGGGCAAGTGTGAGTGCTGTTGCATTCAGAGGGATGTGGAAACTCAGGGAAGGGCTGGGGATGCCTTGATTGGAGAATGACTCCCTGCCCTGCTTCCCCACCCTCTGGGCCCCACCAGAGCCCAGTTCTGCTCATGGAGCAAAGCAGTGAGGGAACACTCAGCCTTTGGCCCACGTACTTTATTCCAAGCACAAGCCCAAGGGTGCCTGAATCACCAGGGATCTAGGGCTTTCTCTGTTGTTGTTGTTACAGTTCATTTATTCAACTTTTATTAGCATAAGGAGAGCAGATTTCATACACTTTGAATATGTCATACTTGCGTCTCTCTCTCTCTCTCTCTCTCTCTCCTTCCCTAGGATAAAGATTTGAGGATGGGGGAATAATCCTCATCTTGTACTGAGTCAAATAAGTGCAAAAAACTACTGAGTGTGGACAGCAGATTTACTGTGTGTTGCACAGGCACTGTAACAAGCCCTGAAACAGCTTTCACCAAAACTAGAATTGACATTCTGAGCCCGAACACAAGCCAAGGGAAGTGATCAGAATCCATAACCCTGTGCTCTGGTGGAAGTTTTGGTAAAACCAGGCAGGGGTTTGCCAGGACATCAGTGATGGGAGAAATGGGATGCAATGCTTTGTTACCATTTGCCCAAAACTTGTTCTTGGGAGCGTTTGTCATTCCCTTATGTGTCCTGCCTTGGCTCGGACATACTGTTTTGTCAACCTGTTAACCTGCCTCTAAGGGGTCAACATTTTGTCTTTTAAGTTCAGTAATAACTACAAGAGATTCCCTGCAGGCTTGGTCCTTCATGATGAAGGCTGGAGTGCATGTCAATGCTTTGCAGGTTCACAGGCCCATACTGAGACTCAGTGAGTGGCAGGTGGCAGGTTTTTTAGCCTCAGCTTTTTTCGTTGAAATTACATTCTCTATGGGTAAATTGTACTTGCAGGAGGTTTAATGGTTTTAGGTAGATGGATCTGTTCTGGTCTGATTTACTCTATGAGATAAGCACCAGTTATTCTGTCCCTAGAGGCATTGTTTCTGTGTATCTGGATTCACACGGATTCAATCATAGTGAGAAAACGCAGATCAACAAAAGCTATCGGTGCTGCAGATTGCAAATGCGCTGATGAAATGTTGACGTAGTACAGTTTCCGATGTTGTCAATACATTATGTAATTTTCATCTACACGAGCTTCCAAGTCTTCTCATTTAAACTACTCTGACTTGATTAATTCTTTTAATCTATTCAAATCATCAAAGAAACACCTCTGAATTCTGTCCTTCCCACCCTGTTCCCTGTTCTGCTCCCACTGTAGACTGGTACCCTCAGGTGAAGGAAGAAGGAAAACTCTTGGAAGGGCCCTTGGGAGCCCTCCTGCCTCTGGTGTGGGGCAGGGGAGGTCCCTGACTTTCATCCAATGTACACTCCCATAACCTGCTCATTTTTCCTGTTGGATCTCTTCTTTGCAGAATAATTGTTTTTAAATTTAAAAAATTTTTATTTTTGATGATGTTTACATAGTTATTCAGAGTGGAAAGATTCGAGGGTTACGAAAAGGTGGGTGTGATCCTTGTTTCCAAATTTTCTATTTCTTCCTGGTTCTGGGGAAAGGGAAGTCGTACCCAGCCTTCCAAACTCCTCAGTACCTGGGGATGGGGAACTGCCACCTGATATCATCCCAGGGTCCCGATGTGGTACATGCTCCAAGAGTTCTGTCCAAGTGGTTTGGATAGTTCTGAAATGCTGTTGATTTTGCTGATCCAACGATGAAGAAGTTCTGCAAATGACCATTGGCTGACACAATCCACCTTAAGTCTCCATTCACCCAGATATTTGCTGTCAATGCTAGGCTGGGGTAGTTGTCCAGTTTGTTCTGTTCTCCTTGCTCTGCTATGGTATCAGATGTCCTCTGCACGCGACAGTGGACTACCATATACAGGTGCATCAGGGCCTGCTATTAATGGCTCTGCCTTTTCCACTGAGGAGGATGTGTCCTTACAGTAGGGCCCAAGGACCCAGGCCAGGCAACCTGGGCCCCAGCAGAACACCTGTGCCTGGGGTTCATGGAACCAGCACTCATCTTGTAAGTGGGCACAAGGACCTGGGCCAAGTGACCCAGGCACTGCTGGATCCCCTACTCTTCGGGCTCACGGTACTGGCATCCATCTTTTAGGCAGGAACAAGGACTGGACCAGGGGACCTGAGCCCTACCGGAACCTCTGCCCTTGGGCTCAGAAACACAGCACTCCTATGCATGCAGGCATAGGAGCCCAGGCCAGGTGACCCCAGCATCACCGGACCCCCTGAACCCCGGGGCTCATAAACCCGGCATCCCCCATGCAGGTGAGCCTGAAGACCTAGGCCAAGCTACGCAGGCCTGCAAGAACCCCTGCCCCAGGGACTAATGAACCTAGCACCCATTGTGTGGGCTAGCTCAGGACCTGGTACAGGTGACATGTGCCCTGCTGGATTCCCTACCCTCAAGACTAACGAAAACAGTGCCTACCTTTTAGGCGGGAACAAGGACCAGCATGAACCCTCAGCTCACGGCTCAGCTTCACCTGTGCGTCCCCCAGACGCCTATAAACTCACATCCCCTTGTTCCCAGAGCACACTTCCTGGAGATCCAAGGGCTTTGCCCAATGCCATTGGCAACAGGGTTGCCTGCCTGATAGGCAGGGAGAGGTCCCCAGCCCGGCCTGAGCAAAAGCCACCCGAAGGAGCCGCTTGAGGGGCAGGGAGAGGTCCGGTCAGGCTTGATGCAAAATTCATTTGAGGTAGCTGCGTGAGGTGTGGGGAGAAGGCCCTGACCATGCCTGATACAGGGCCCAGCCCTGTAGAATAATTCTCACAACCCAGCCTCCCAATCCTTGTCCTTGATGTATCACTTAACAAATCCCCTCTTTGTTTTGTTACATTTGATTTTTCCAGCCTGGTGTCTTGTTAAAAAAAAAAAAAAAGTCTTGGTCTTGCCAATGAGAGCTGAAAGTGGCAAATGAGTAGGTGGGGTTAATAAGCTTTAATTTAATATTGACGAAATACTATCCTTTTGACTGTTTTGGAGATAAGTGAGACGCCGGGCCACCTAAATGGCCACATTAACTGGGGTAATGGCCACGTACGAATAACAAACAGAAGGAGAAGGATCAGCCAGATGGCTCCAAACTAATAGAGCAGTGAGTATTGGAGGCAGTCACAGTAAGTGATGCTGGGACTGCCCACTGACAGTACCGCAGGGGAGTCGCAAGAACAAACCACGCAACTGTTAGAAAAGATCAGAGAGAAGGTGTGTCAGCATTTGCACCCACTGAAGCTTCCACAGGGATCCAGGACTGCCATGGTGATTGTTCTGCTACCAAGGGCTGTCAGCTCCCATCAAGCAGAGTAGTTTTGTGGGTCTAAAATATTATCAATCCATTTTCAGCAGAGTTTATTAGTCTAACTGCTGATTTTGGCTTCTGTAATAAGTGCTCAGCTTGCTACAGAAAGAACTAAGGTAAAGCCATGACAGGTTGTAGGACAGCCTAGGCCTAAGTTTCAGTTTCCTAGAATCGATGCGACCACTTCCCCGAAGTGGGTTGTCACCCCCACTAGACAGTCAACCAATCAGAAGTGACCTGTAAGGTCCCTGGTTAACCGGTGATCACAGGTGATAAAAATCGACCAATTATAAATCCTACCCACGTCTGCTCGTAGAAGTTGTCATCTATTCTTGGGATTTAAAGTTATATTACCAGATCCCTATAAAAACTGGATGAGATGTATAGGCGGGGTTCTTGTCAGGACTCCACTGCATGGGATGAGACTCGGATCCTAGCTCGAGCTACCAATTAAATCTCCGTATTTTTGCATTGTTGCTTGTGGCTGTTGTCTGTTTGAGGCTGGGGGTGAATTCTGGACCCAAAAGTTTGCCACGGGAAGGCAAGACTTCAACCTTCAGTTCTGGGGAGCCAGTAGTTTGAGCCATCAGCCCTGGTTTTGTGCCCACTGTCGGGGGCTGCAGCCCATCAGAGAAGTGCCCACAGTGACCTCAACAGGTCTACTCCCAGCCCTGGATCTTGCACTTTCCAGGTGGTTTTGCAATTTAGTTTGACAGGACTTACCCCCATTCCCAGCACTTGTCAGGAGATACTGCTTAGCCTGGTCTGCTGCTACTTCCCATTCTCATGCTCACCAGCAAGAGCAGTGACCCAGCAAGGGGTCCTCATTGCCCTGTATCAGCTCCTTTTCTCCCAGGTCTTAGGTGTGCTAGTGGGTGCTACAGCCAAGTCTGGCATGGCCCACGTCATGTTAGCATTTGCTGATGGGTACTGCAGTCCATCCCAGATTGGCCTGCCCCCAATTCCAGTTCATGCTACAGCCTAGCCCAGCCTGGACTACATCTAGTCCCAGTCCTAATGTGAACTGGCTGGTGTTGTACCCCCAACCTGACCTGTCCTGCATTCCATCCTGATTCTTATTTCTGCCAGTGGGTGTTATGGACTGGCCCAGTCTGGCTCACCCCAAGACCCGAGCCACACGTATGTGGGTGGTTGTTGTAACCTGGCTTGGTCTGGGCTGCTCCCAGGCTTGATTCTTGTGCTTATCTGCAGGAACTGCATCCTGAAAAGGAGTTCCCCCAAATCTGTCAAATGTCCTCCTAGTAAAAGATCTTGCACATACTGATGGGTCCTTGGCCCATACTCACTTAGTCCACCTCCTGTCTTGACAGGAACAGCAACCTTGCCCAAATGGCCCACACCTATTCCAGCTCCAACTGCGGGATGCAACAGCCCAGCCCTTCCTGGTCCACCCCAGACTCAGTTCTCATATGGTTCAATGAGTCCCGAGAGCTAGCTCTTGAAAACACTGTTGGGTGCTGGGGCCTAGCCCAGTCTGGCACATCCCAGACCCAGTCCACACCCATGGTTTGGTATATTGCAATGATAGCCAGCCTAGTTCACTGCCCTCACTCTGGCTCCTGTCCTCACCAGTGGGGACTATAATTCAGTTAGGGTGTCCCCTTAGCTCAGAACCAGGCCTGGAGGCTAGGGGAATAGGGGTCAAGGGTCATGCCTAAGGGAGGCATCATACAGTGGGGAGGGAAAGGCAGAGGGTTCGTGATGAAAAAGAATTCTTTACTCAATTTCTTTCCTTTCTTTTTTAATATGGATTTGGAAGTCAGAGATACAGAAGCAGGTGGGGAGAGAGAGAGAGAGAGAGAGATGAGAGAGAGGAGAGAGAAATTTTTCATTCACTGGTTCAATCGCACACATGGCCACAATTGCTAGAGCTGCACCAGGCCAAAGTCAGTGGCTTGGAACACCATGCAAGTCTCCCATAGGCATGACAGGTCCTAAGCATTTGGGCCATGTGCCAGTATTTTCCCAGCCATGGTGGCAGGGAGCTGGTTGGGAAGTAAGAAGCCAGCACATGAGTTGGTACTCACATAGGAGCCTGGTGTTGCAGGGTGTGGTTTTTTCCTGCTACTTTATAATACCAATGATTTCTTTCCCTGTTCATTTGTGGACAGCAATGACTGTGTCTGGCTGCCCAGCATCTGGACTAACCCTTGCCCATGTGTAGGGGCCAATCTCGCATCTCCAAAGGAGAGCTGTAATCCGGATTCTGACCTTCCCTGCCTCCCTCGGTACCAGGGCATGGTTTTGGACTGTGGCCTTGGCAGTCACAGAGCTTCCAAGGACACGAATGAGAGTCAGGGAGCACTCCTGTCAGGGTGGAACTGGAGAAGCTGGCTACATGGGTGCAGCCTGAACTGATTCTCTCACTCGCAAGTACCACAGGTCAATAACCCATATCCTTGTGTATTCCTCAAGAAGAGGTGAAGTTTATTCCAAGAGTTGACAAAAGGGTCTCAATCTGGAAGCTGTTTTAGAACATTTCAACAAAATGATTGAGAAATAATTGTCAGCTCCTGATGGGATAACAAAAGGCCAAGTCTTGATTTGTATTAACTGTGAATGTATGTGTTAAGGAAAATACACAGCAATGAATATGAAAATACAATCAAGATGAGCTTCTAAATCAAGAGAACTTTTTTTCCAACAGTGTGAAGCCATTTGCATTAAAATCTCATGTATATCATGTATTTATGTTTCCATCTATTTGGCATTGGGGCTTTGTGATAGTTTTGTAATTGGTGTGTTCTTTGATTTACATTTCCTGGAAATCTGTTTTTTTATATCTTCCCTCCCCCCTTTTTTTAGTGTGTAATTGTAATCAGTTAATTTTCAGCAGTTTATGTCTGCTTGTAACTCTTCTTGTTTTGTTTTGCTTTTTAATCATTATTATGTTATTTTGATGATCTTTACATAGTTGATCAGGGTGCAAAGGGTCAAGGGCTACAGGAAAGTGGGTATGACCGTTGTTTTCACACTCCCTTTTTTCTTTCCTGTATCTTGGGGAGGGGGAAGGTAAAGGGAGAAGCCCCACCCAGCCTCCCAACCATCCCAGGGACCCCCACGTGGGGCATGCTCTGAGGGCACTGTTCATGTAGTTTTGATAGTTCAACAGTTCTGAATTGCTGCCAATCTTGCCATTCCAAGCACGATGAATCTCTCTAGACTCCAATGGCTGACATAGTCCATCTTAGAGTCTCCATTTGCCCAGATCTTCACTGCCAACACTTGGCTAGGGTAGATGATTGATTTGTTCTGTCCTCCATCCTCTGTTGTGACACTAGGCATCCTCTGCAGGTTCCAATGGACTGCCATATCCTAGCTGTGCACCTGGATATGCTGTCCACGGTTCCACCTGAGCCATTGAGGAGGCCCTGCTCTGACACATGCACTCTGTGATCAGACCATGGAACCTGCACTTGGGGTTCTGAAATCATCAGTTCAGTTGAGGGGATCCCCAAAGAAACTTGGAAGTGATCCCGGACCTGATTCTTGTGTGTGCTTGCCAGCACATGGTCTGGCACCCCAATCAGCTTATGCATATGCTAGTGGTTGCAATTGCTGGGTCAGCTCTGTTTCCAGCCCCATCGTCTACACAAACCAACGGATGCTGCAACCCAGCCCAGTCCTGCCCACCGCACAATCAGCCTTCACGCAAACCATGGGAGCTGAAGAATAGTCAGAGCAACGCACAATAACCTTCCCCACCATTCCCACCACGTGCCCTGGTCCCTGTGCCTGCCAGTATGTACAGCAAACTGGTCCAGTCTGTCCCACATCCCATTCAGCTCTCATACAGGGACATTGAAGCCCGGTCCAACTATCCAGCCCACACACCTGCCGACAGGTGCCACTCTGTCTAGCCATGCCTGTCCCAGTCCTGGTTCTCATGCTGTCCTGGCATGGTAACCAAAGAGGAAGGTGCCCACTATTTCCCCATTGGGCCCACTCCCACTCCTGGATCTTGCACTTTCCAGGTGGTTCTGCAGTTTAACTTGACAGAATTTGCCCCTGCTCCAGTGCCAGCATCTGCCAGCTGAGACTAAGTCAAACCCTACAAAACCTTGCCCACTCTGATTTATGCATGCACCAGAAGGAACAGTCAACCCAGCCTGGCTTTCCCCTGATCCAGCTGACATGAGGCCAACAGGTGATATAGCCCTGCCTGGCTTGGTCTGCTCCCATCCCAACTCACACTCTCCAGTGGGAGTGGTGGTCTAGCAAGGAAGCCCCATGCAGCCACCAACTGACTTCGCCCTCTCCCACCTGATTCTCATGTGTGCTGGTTGGGTGTTGTGGCCCAATTTGGCATGGCCCACCCAGCCTTGGCATTTGCCAGTGGATGCTGTAGCCTGGCCCAGCTCTGCCCACTCCCAATTCCAGCTCACACTCGTGCAGGTTACAGCCGGCACCCAGTCCCAGCCATAATGTGTACTGGCATGTGTTGCAACTGAACCCAGCCCAATGCAAACTCTATTCAGGTGTTTGGATTTGCCAACAGGTGATGTGAATTGGTTCAACATGGTGCACTCCCTACCTGCGCCAAATGTATGCTGGTGAGTATAGTTCCCTGGTCTTGTCTGGGCTGCTACCTAGCATGGTTCATGCACTCACCTAGAGGGACTATGTCCTGACAAAGGAGTTTCCCAAGCTCTTCCATCAGAACCTCTTCCAATGTCAGATCTTGCGCACATGTGTAGGTCCACGGGCCAGCCCTATTCAGTCCACCTCCTGTCCTAACAGAAACAGTATCTTTTCCAGACTGGACTTCGACCCATTTTAGACACAGCTCACACATGGTTCAGCAGGGTCATAAACCTAGCCTAGCCCATCCTGCACTTATCCTGGTCCTCAAAATCACCAGTTGGTGCTTCAGTCTAGCCCAGTCCAGCGTGCCCAGCTGCAGTCCACGTTTGTGCTGAGGAACACTGCAACCATCTGCAGATGAGAATGCAGCTCCCTCTCCAGCCCCCACACTCACCAATGGGAACTGGTGTGTGATCCCTTCTTTCCCCAACCAGGCCTGATCCCAACCATAGCTTTTGCATTATCAGTGGTTGATCTGGCCCACCTTGGCATACTCCCTCACCTGTCTTGACCCTTGCATTTGGATGCTGTAACCTGACCTGACCCAGCTTGTTCCCAGTCCTGGCTATCACTGGCGGGTGCTGCTCAGTCTGCTCTCATCCCTGGCTCATGCAAATCAGTAGGTGTGACAGCCTAGCCCGGCATGGCCTGTGCTCCAGCCTGGTTTCTGCTCTTGCTGATGAGCTAAGTTTTGCTTGATCCTGCCTGCTGTAAGCCACTGGTGACCATGTGCTTACCAGTGGGAATTATGACCCATTGGGAGAGTTTTCCACATTCCCCCACTTGGCCCACTCCCAAACCAAGATTTTATGCATGTCAGTGGGTGTTAGGCTCTTTTCTGGCATAACCTGCCCCTCCATCTTGGCCTTATATGAGTTAGCAAATGTTGTGGCCTGGCCCACCCCACACCCTGTTTTAGAATGCGCATGCGAATGCTGCAGCCCGGATCCGCCCAGACTGTTCTTCATCCCTGTAACCATGAGTGTTGGCAGGTTTCATGGTCACACCTAGCTCAGCCCATCCCCACCCCACACATCCTCCCCAGAATCTACCCCTGGAGAACCCCTGGAGAACCCCTGGTTCTCTTGCATTCCCTGCCAAATGTGACCTATCCCCTGATCTGGCATTCTGTGTCGTGCTAGGATCTAGCCCTGCTAGACAAGTCCCCAGCCCTATCTTTTGCATTGACTGGTGTGTGGTGGTCAGCAATGTTCCATGATAACAAGCCCTACTCACATGTAGGTTGGTGTATCAGTCTGATCCAAATAGATCATATGGTCATTCCCTTCCAAACCACCAGGTCTCAGTCCCCTTGCTCACTTGCAAGTATAGTGACTCTGTCATTGGGAGTCCCTCAGGATTTATTCCTCACTTACATGCACACTGACCTTATCCATGGATGTCCCTAGGCAGCAATTCCACACCCCAGAGACTGCAGAGCTTGCTGCTGGATGGCCAACTGGCACTAGGCTTTGCCCGCTGGCTGCTGAAAAGCCCAGGACTCGCTCACCATTTGGCAGTGTTGGCTGTGGCTAGGACCTCAAGCACTGAATCTAACCTGGCTCAGGTACCCCCAGCGGCCAATAGACTGCTGGAAATTCCCACCACCCAAGCCCCAGATAGAACTACTTGTAACTCTTATACTGCCCCTACTAAATTATTAATTTCTTTTCTCCCAGTAACCACGTGATACACACAGTATATAATCACTAATATATAATCATACATAAGTATTTTTTTTAATTTGAGAGGAGCTATAGAGACAGAAGATGAAAGAGAAAAAAAGACAGAGATCAAGAGATTTTCCACCTACAAATGGTTGCAATGGCTGTAGCTAGGCAGCTCCGAAGCTGGAAGCTAGGAACTTGTTCAAGATCCTCTATGTGTGGGTACAGAGGCCCAAACACTTGGGCCATCCTCCACTGCTTTCCCTGACACATTAGCAGAGAGATGGCTAGGAAGTGGAGCAGCCAGGACTCTAGGTGGGTTTGTTTATATTGGAATTAGCACTGCAGAGCCAGTCCCACCACCGTATATTTTAGTTCATCACATTGTATCCCTTTATCGCATTTAGCCATTACCTGTGCGTTATCTTTTATAATCTGGCCCAAGACAGTCTCAGCCATCTTGGTTGGCTTTTCCACTGTGAGATCATCAGCTCCCTCAGAATTCTCCCAGTTGTCATGACAACGCTCAGACACACAGTCCCCCAGAGCTGTGGGAGAGCAGTCCCAGAAAGCACCATACCAGGTAACATTGTTTACCTTTTGTGGACTTTTACAGAACTCTGGATTCACTTTTGACTTTTGAAGGTTTCAATAGAGTAGGTCTATGTACAGGAATCTTTCTTTACTATTATTTTCCTAAGGGATGGTTTATGTTTCCTGGAAATTTTCTCGTAGTGTTCTTTTGTAATGCAACCATATTGATCTAATGTCAGCAGTTTCCCTTGTATCTTTTTGCTATTCTGAAATTTCCTCTAAAAAGTGAATGAGTTCTTCTTGCAGCAATGATAAAGTTTATTCATAGCATCAAGCATCAATATGTCTTTTTTATATTGAATTAATATTATAGATTTATAAATATTGCTTGTGTATGATATCTAATATTTTAAAAATATTGTTAAGATTTGAAGTATTAAGTCTTATTTTTTGTTTGGGGGGGGAGAGGAATCTGTCATCCAGTGGCTCACTCCCTAAGTATGTTAGAGTATAGGTAAATGCTATGATAGTGTATTAGTATGCCAGAACAGAATGTTTTTGTTGGGCAGTGTGAGATTCCCTTGTGCTGGAGAAAACTGCTACTTTGCTAGGCCAGGAGGTGCCAGGACTTTGGGAGGATTCCGCTTTAGCGATACATCTGTTCTTTGCTGCCTTGAAACTTTGTGAACCCAGGTGCTGGGGGGGTGGGGGTGGGGTACGCAGGACACAATTCTTCTCCGGTCCCAGGAACAGGAGGAAGATAACGGTGTGTGAAGAATGGGATGAGCCATAAAGATAGTGGGTATAGGAACAGAACAGGCTGCCTGTGCCTGAAGGCCATAAAAAATTAACATGTCTAAGGTTGTTACATTTGATGTATTTCCCAGCCCAAAAGGGCCTATATAATCTTCTGTCTTGGGCTCGTTCGGGTTCCAACCACCCTGTTTGGCTGGCCTGCGTGCCCCAAGTGCTGTCTGGCCCCAGCATGCTGGCGCAATAAACTCTGTTTGCTGTTTGCATTACCAGCGAGACTCTTTGTTGTTCTCTGGGGGTTGAGTAGCTCACACCCTGATGTCCAGGGGCTTTGGCCCAGACTCTGACAAGTACTTGCCACTGTGAAGTTTAGGCCAGGCTGGAGCTGGCAGTTGGCATTCATTCTGCATCCGGCATGCATGTACCAAAGGTCTGTTTTGTGAAATCATCACTTGATCTTCATTAGCAGAAAGCTGGACTCAAAGTGAAGCATTTTGATGTAGGATGTAGGCACTTCAAAAGATGTCTTAGCTGCCAGGCTAAACGCTTCTCTCTGTACATCTAATATGCTGATTCAAGACTAAGTATAATAGAGCTTCTGGTGTCTTTGGTTGGCTCACATATGGTGAGGCCATGAACCCATGGCGATTCTCTGAGGCGCCTACACACCCTTCATGTACCTGGATTCTCAGAGCCATCTTGGGGGCAGTCTGACACCCACCTTTCTAGGGAACACATTTTCTACCCAATGTAGCACAGCCTTTAATTCCAGGTCTCTGCCAATTATAACCCAGCCTGTGATGCTTGAGTCGCCTGCTACCCAAAGAGACCGCAGCTGAGTGAAGAGAAACTCAGTTTCTCATCTGGAAGTGGGAGTGATAATATAAGGACCCAATGAACTGCAGGGATGGGAGATAAGATCACATGTGGAAAGCTGAGCCGTGATTGCCATACATGTGGAAACTGTCAGAAGCAAAAACGTGTAAATTTTAATCAGCAAGTGTGTAACTAGTCTTTAAAAAGAAGGTGGTTGTTGTTGTTATTTGAAGGAGAGAAAGAATCAGAGAGCTTCCATCACTGGTTTACTCTCCAAATGACTAAACTGGTTCAAGGTTAGGAGTCAGGAGCTTCTTCTGGGTGTCCCACCTAGGTACAGTCGTCCAAGGACTGGGTTCATCCTCTGTTGCCTGAGCTCCAGTTGCGCAATCGGTTAGCGCGTGGTACTTATACATCCTCCGTTGCCTTCCTAGGCCATTAGCTGGGACAGTGATGAGAGCAATTAGAACTACAACTGTGCTCATATGGGATGTTGGCACTGCAAGCAGAGGATTAGCCTGAAAGCTGCTGTGCCAGCCCTGCAAACCATTCTTTGGCTCTTGTCTTGCCTTATGGCTCCACAAGGGGAATAATTACTGCTCTACCTTTCTCCAAGTTAGCACAGATGTCAAACAGATGAGGGGGGTGCGTGATGGAAGTATTATGTGAATATAACCAGTTTCTATTATTTTGATGGGACCCATGTTCTGACTGTCACCAGCTCTCCCTGATCCCTGGTGACCATCAGTCCATGTCATGGGTCAGTTGTGTTGGGATGAGAGAAGCAAAGACAGTGTTTTGGGGGGCAAATGATGGGGAAAAAAACTCTTTTGAAGATTAACATTTCACAATGCTTTACTGTGCCTGTGAGGTCAAAAGGGAATCTATATCCCATCTCAAAAGCTTAACTTGATTTTTTTGTATGTTAAAATGTGCGGACACATAAATCCACCTATCTCTACTGTCCTGGCCTACTGTCCTGGCCTCCTCTCCCTCCTCTTGTCAGTCACATGCGGCATGGAAGAAGCAGCAGGTTTACAAGATGTGCAGACGCAAGGAAACTGCTTTGCAGGATCACATCACAAAGAGGTGTTGACCGAGCAGGCAACTGACAAGGCCCAGAGGGTGAGAGAGGTCCTTGGGGAGGTGACAGCTCGCAGGCCCCTGCACCCTTGGGAACAGCTGTGAGAGATTTAAAATCACAGGTATTTGAGGTGTGAGCAGCAGGGGTGAGCCAATGGAGGGTGCGAATACAAGCAAGGGTCAGATGTATAGCAGACTGAGAGGGACTCAGAGATGCTCCACAGTCCAGTGAGTGCTCTGGATGGCCTGGCCAGCAGTCTGGAGGATGTGCTGGAGGGGGCCTCGTGGCAGGCAGGAGCACCACTGTCCCCTGGGCAGGTAGAGCAGTGAGGGAGGGGTAAGATTTAGTGATGGCTAAGCCCAGGACTGTCCTGGAAATGAGTCACACAAGAAGAGGTCCAGGACAACCTGTGGACTCAGAGGCTGGTAGTACACCTAGCTGGAATGGGGCAGAAGGGAGAGAGCTGGGTTCCAGGAAATGGGGGAAACCTAAAGGGGTTACCTTGGGGTTTGAGGTGTTCACAGACCCAGCTGGGGGCAGTTCCCCTTGCCTTCCTATAACCCTGCTACTATGCTGTGTTGTATGTGTGCTGTGGGGTAGGTTTCCCTCTGACTGCGGGCCACAGGTCAACTTCTCAGGGCACAGAGTCCCCAGCACATTTCAGAGACATGTTTAATTTTGGAGCCCAGCATCTCATGGTCTTCTGAGGAATTCTGAGAGGAAACAAGCTGAAAGGGGGTTCTGAGCTGGCAGAAGTTTGGACCATGCTGGGACCCACAAAATGAGCACTTTCGTTACTGCAGGGTATTCCCAGAGGTTTTAATATGTTTGCATGGGTTGTATAGACATGTGTCTGTAGGCAAGTATGTGCATGTGTGTGTGTGTGCATTCATCTTTGTGTGTGGTTTATGTCTCTGTGGGTAGGACAGAATCCTCTAGAAGGGAGATCTAGAGATTGCTCTTTCCCAATCATTTCTGATCATGGCATCTTTTTAGGGAAGCACGTGTAATATTGATGTTTTTCTGGAAATCCTTCAGGGCCAAGTGATGAGAGATGGCCTCCTCAGAGTGACTGTCTAACTTGAAGTTGGCTGATGGAGCAGACCTTGGGTGTCACACACACACACAACACACACACTCTCACACACACACTGATGTTGAAGGATGTTTTAATGGATCTGATTGCTGTCATCATTACACAATGTATACATAAATCATCACTTTGGACACCTTGAGTATATACCATTTTTTTTAAAGATTTATTTATTTTTGCTAAAAAATCAGATCTACAGAGAAAGGGACAGACAGGAAGAATTTCCATCTGTTGCAACAGCTGGAGCTGAGACGATCTGAAGCCATGAGCCCGGAGACTCTTCCAGGTCTCCCACGCAGGTACAGGGTCCCAAGGCTTTGGGCCATTCTCGATTGCTTTCCCGGGCTTGGGGGAAAGTGGACCAGCTGGGATTAGAACCTGTGCCCATATGGGATCCCAGCTGCTAGGCTATCGCACCGGTTCCAATTATATACCATTTATGTTTGCCAACCATTCTTTATAAAGTGAGAGGAAAGAAAGAGATTAATCGTCTTAAGGAAAGAATACATCAAATGTTTCAGTACCTTCGGGAGAAACTAGAGATGAGAGATGAATACCTATATGTTCACCCTCCCGCCCCCAGCTTTGCCACGGTAATATTCCACCTTGTTGCTCAGCTCCTTTAAAAGCCAGCAGTGAATGCTCTTCCACATGATCCTGCCCCCATTTCACGCTGCACTGACTGCTCACTATGCCTGTACCCACTTCCAGGTTATGACGCAGCTATCTGTGTGTGGGACAGCATCAGCAGGGCAGCGTCTCTCTCACCTGCCCTGCGCCTCGCTTTGTCCTGTCAGTTCAGGACTGAGTCTTGTGTTGAATGGACGTACCACAGGCATACCTCTTTCCCTGGGGATCTACCTGTAGGAGATCAGTAAAATCTGCAGCTGTTCATGTGTTTATCATCAGCCATGCCACGGGCAGCATTCTCCACACGTAGCCTTGTGCGCACAGGTGAAGCTTGCGCCATGGAAACTCCAGAAAGGGACTCACCAGGGTCAGATGCCAAGGGGGCAACCATTCTCCATGTCCTTCCCCACCCTGGTGTTAGCCAACTTTCCTCCGTGCTCTCTGGAAGGAAGTGGCATTTTCATGGTTTATATCTGCACGTCCTGGGGCCTTGGGAGGCAGATGGCTTTGCTTACACTGTGTGGTCACTGAACTTGTCTGTTTCTCTCTTAGTACCTGCTTCCTTTTTTTCTCCCTCATTTGTCTGTGTCTTAGTTTTTGAGGTTTTTTTATTTTTATTTTTTTTATTTTATTAGAGATGCAGAGAAGGAGGGAGAGAGAAATCTTGAATCGTCTGGTTTACTCCCCAAATGTCTACAAAGGCTAGAGTTGGGGGCCCGACGAGGTAGCCTAGTGGCTAAAGTTCTCGCCTTGCACACACCAGTATCCCGTATGGATGCTGGTTCATGTCCCAGCAGACCCACTTTCCATCCAACTCACTGCCTGTGGTTTGGGAAAGTGGTCGAGGAAGACCCAAAGCCTTGGGACCCTGCACCTGTGTGGGAGACCCGGAAGAAGATCCTGTATCTGGATCGGCTCAGCTCTGGCTGTTGCGGCCACTTGGGGAGTGAATCAGCAGAAGGAAGATCTTCCTCTCTGAAACTTCATCCCCGTCTTCTGCATGCTGGCAGTGCCCTACATACTTAAGTTGTCATCTACTGCTTCCAGGGTGTGCTATTTGCTGCCTACAGAGCTGCCTGTGACTGCTTTACCCAGCTGTCCTCACCTGGAAGGTGAAACATACAGGAAACAAACAGGAAACATACACTCCCCTCTCCCCACTTAGATTTTTTTACTGCTTCCTCAGTTATCTCTATGGGAACCATGCCTTGGGACCCTGACTCTATAGATTTGCGTTGACGTTAGTAAATGCCTAGTGCGGTGGGTGGAATTGTCACCTATCCTGATGGCTGCAGAGCCTCCTCAAGCCCAACTCATATACACACTGAGTTCGCTGCCCGGCACCTGCATCTGCAAACTCCCAGCCTGGTGGAGGCCAAGAGCAAGGTTGTTGAGGAGGCTCAGCCTCTTCACGGAACTCCAGGGTTGTCACAGCCCACGTTCTGCGGTGCCAATGCCCTCTGCTGCGGCTTCCTCTCAGCTCTCTGTCCCTTCCTCCTTCCCCGCCTGCCCTCTCCTCGTCTTTCTCCCTGCCCTCTTGCCTTCCTTTCTTCCTCTGGGTCAACTTCAAGGCCTGTTTTCATGCAGGACACAGGCACCCAGTAGAGCTGTTCAAGTGTGTGCGTTTGCTGGAAAATGTAGCCAGGAATATCACATTTCCTTAGATGAGCAGGGACTGGCCTGTGGCCTCATTTTCATTTAGACGAGACAGAACCGGGGCTGGTAAAAACCTACAACACTTCACCTGGCTCCTGGTGATTTATGGCTTCTAGTACCCATGGATATATTTTCACTTTTCCTATTGAGTGTGCCAGCAGGATATATTGGGAAAGCTGGCTGTTTATTGACACACACCCAGTAAAGGCTCTGATTAATCTCAAAAGCAGAGAGAAGTGGAATGTCACTCCTGGATCAAACACTCCCATCTGACCTCCATCCCCGAGCTGTTTTGTTTCCAGCAGAAAGAGATCCTCCTGTTGGGGAGGCATCCAGAGGGGGGTTGAACCCAAGAAGGCTGCACCACATCCCTCTTGCTCTGTCTGCCAGCCGAGCCTTCTGTGAGCCATGCCAGCGGTGAGGGAGCCAGGGCTCTCTGCTGTGGTCCACGGGGCTTGTGGACTGCTTCAGCGGCTTTGGGTTACCCTGCTCCCCTCTCTCCATCTTCCAGGAGCCTGCCCCATTTCAGGCATCTCTGTGATCCCAAAGGATGCATTGCATGTGTTCAAGGCTTTGTGACTGGTACCTGGCTACGGGTGCAGGAGAAGGCCCCATGGGACCTATGGTGGAGCGAATAGGTGAGAGGCTGGGCCAGACTCCTCCCCTTCCATTCAGGCTCTGCCCCTCGCCCTCCTGCAGCGTCCTGCTTCCTTCGGATGGGTGTCTTCCTGGACTCTCTCCTCTACTGGCCACACTCTCCACACTGGCTGTCCCAGGGAGCTTTCCCAGCCCCCTAGTAGATTAGAAAAGGCAGAAGTGAACACAAAGTTTAAAAACCTGTAAAACATGGATTACAGCAAGTGGTTTTGAGATTGATGTGTAGTTTTTTTTTTCATGTATGCATTTTCTTTAAAGCTTTAAAAAAATGTACCTTTGAATGAAAATCGTCCTTAGGTTTTTCTTTTTAAAGATTCATGTATGTATTTTAAAAGTGGAAGTTTTAGAGAGGGAGAGACAGAAATCTTCATCTCATGGTTCATTGCCCAGGTAACTTCATTGGCCAGTGCCAGGCCAGGTGGAATCCAGGAGCCAGGAGCTTCCCTTGGGCCATTTTCTTGTGTTTTTTTTCCCAGGGAGCTGGATTGCAAGCATCTGGAACTTGGACTGAGGTTTCTATGGGACGTCAGCATAACTGGCATCTTTACGTGCTATGCCACCACACTGTGGTGAGAAGTCAGCTGCCTTAGTGATGGAGAGCTGTGTTGATTGTTTGGAGAGACAAGACAGGACAGGAGCACAGTGGATAGGCCTCCAGGAGTAGACTCCAACTGGCCACCTGAGCGGAGGGCAGCAGCGGCCATGACCATGGTCAGCATCTTTATGCTGTGCCTATGATCTGACAGCAGCTCTTACTTTCAGTTGAGGCATGTGCATCCTTCAAAGGCTGGCTTGCTTACAGCAGGTCCTTGCTCAGAACCCCGGATGGCTTTTAGTATGGCGCATATTTTAGCCAACTGAACCCTACTAGACAAGTTCCTAGAATACTTTTATTTGAGGGGGAGAGAGAGGGAGGGAGGGAGGGAGGAAGGGAAAGAGAGAGAATCACTTCTGCTGTATTCTGCAAATGCATGCAAAGGACAGACCTTGGTCAGGATAGAACCAGGAGGCAGTTACACAATAACAGCTCAGGTCTTTCATGTGGGCAGCCTGGACCCAACTCTTATCCATCACCTACCACCTCTCAGATGCATGCCAGCTGGAAGCTGAAACTGGGGCCAGAAATGGAACTGGAACCCAGGCACTTGGATTTGGTATACGGGCACTTCAAGTGGCATCTTAGGTGTTGGGATGGACCCTTGCCCCATAAGCACACTTTGTCATTACCATTCTGCTTCACAAAGGAGGCAGCTGAGACACAATGGGCTTAGGAAGTTTGCTAGGTGCTGCACAGTGAGCAAGGAGGTCTGAGCTCAAACAGACAGCTGGGCTGCAGAGATCTCCCTCGCTTTAACTTACCAGACTGCATTGTGTGCCAAGCAGTGGAGCCGGGAGGAAAACCACATTGATCTCATTCCTGACCTTGAACCAGCAGCCTGAGGTACCCTTCACCACACCTTCCCACCTTGAGATTCAGGATTCAGAGTGTAAGCAGGGTCTTTTGCCTTAAAGATTTTGTTTCAGATATTCTTGCAACACACGCTGGACAGAAGGTACTGACCATGCCTGGGGAGAGCTGTGGTCAGGTCACAGCTAGGGCCACGGCTCAGGGAGGGGAGGGGACCCATTCTGGGACATACTCAGGGGATGGTGGGTTACAGTGGGCAGGAGGGCAGGGAGCAGTGGCTAATGGTTTGAAGGGAGCCAGGACCAGGCCGTTGTGTTCCACCTACGTTCCTTTTGGAAACAGGCATTTGACATGCCAAACATGGTGATGACATGAAATTTGGTGGTACAGAAAGCCTAGCAAGTGGGTCAGGATGGTGAGTTTGCTATTCATACTTTCTGAGATGAGGAAGCATGCCAGGGAAGAGATGGGGCCTTAGGGCTCTTCACAAGGAGGAAGCAGGGCAGCAGAGGTGGCAGGCTTGTGGGGGGTTACTTCACCCAATGCCAGGAGGCTCGGGGCAAGGGGCTCTCCTAAGATCCGGTGTGCGGTCCTGGAGTGCCTGGGACAGTGGAGAGTGGCCAAATGTACACCGGTAGGGGAGGTGGCAGGTGTGTGAGAGAACATCACAGACGCAGGAAAGCGGTGGGCCATCTCTAGGAATTAGCTCACCGTGACTGGCTGCAGGTGCCAGAGAATCAGAATCCAGACATCAATAATGTGATTAATCCAAGACCCTCGATCTGACTTCTCTCCAGTTCCTGGTCCTATTGCCTGTTCACACCTGAGCCTCTTAAAAAAATCTCACTTTCCTAGGAACCCTTGTTGCAAAGGCTGAGTGATATCCCCCCGTCACCTGCCTGTGCAGTTAGAGTGGGATTCAACCACACGTGGAGGGATGTAGGACTTGCTGTCTCCGTGCCCAAAGTGCTGTGAGGACAGGCTGAGTCCTGCCGGACAAGTCGAGCCCCATAACTGCATGCCTTCTCATGGGCCTGTTCCTGAGCTGGGTGTGCATCTATACAAGAAGTTTCCAGCAAGTGGCAGCAAAGCATCTAATGCCAACCATGTTTGATTTTCCAGGAAGCAAGTGGCTTGCAGGTGCACAGTGTATACAGGCAGCCATGTGTTCACATGATTTGCAGATTCATGTGTCCCCCCCCCCCGCCCGCCCCCGGAGCAAGCAGTTTCTCACTCAGCCCTGTGCAGAAGCTCCTTGAAAAACTGACTTTTGGTGAGCAAGCAAGCAAGCAAGAGAGAGAGGGAAAAGAGAGAATGTGTGTGTGTGTGTGTGTGTGTGTGTGTGTGTATGTGTGTGTATTGAGACAGGCACCATGATCCCCAAACCTTTGCATGCAGCAGCCACACTCCGGATTCTGCAGAATTTGGGTGAAGGCTACCAGCTTTGCACACTGGGTCAGGGGTTGCATTCCCTGTCACTTAGCTGGAAAGCGTGCGTGTGCAGATGTGCAGGGACCCATGGAATGTTCCAGGGTGGTGTAATCTGCACCTGTCCTCTGTCTGATCACCAGAGCTGGCTTTTCCTATCGTGGCTGGGGAGGAGCATGCAACAGGTATAGCTGGTTCCATCAGTGAGGGATGGATGTGTTTTGTAAAGATGGATCACAAACCAAACAGCGTTGGGACTGCTCTTCCCTCCGTGATGGAGTCATCCTCTGCATGTTAGCAGCCCAAGGCATGGCTGCCAGTGTCCTAGGCTCTTGGAGCTGCCAGGAGGCAAGATGCCAGTCTAAGGTTGATGAGAACCTGGAGGTTCCAGCGATATAGTTGTGCTGTTGGCAGCAGCTTTTTAATTGGCTCTGACAAATAATGGTAAATACCCCAGATGGTAGTTATTCCCAGAAAACACAGGCCTGCTTTCCAGAGAGGCAAAGGAGGTTTTTATGGAAAGCAGGAGATATTAGGACGAAAGTGGGCATGGTCCAAAGTCATCCCTGCATTAGAGACCCAGGGTCCAGCTGCTGGACCTTGCCATGATGCAATGTGACTGTATGAACTCTGAAGTTCATCCTGGCTCATGGAGGCACCGTGCCGTGTAGCTCTGAGAACGTTGAAAAGCATGATCCTGTATTGTCATCATGATATGGGACGTTCATCCATGTCCTTGCTCGTGCCACCACACCCTGATCCATTTGATGTCCTTACAGTTCTGTCACATAGGCACATCCTGCAGTCATGAAACCTTCAGTGTCTGGCTTCTTTACTGAGTATAACACGTCTGGCATTGTACATACTGGGGCTTGCAACAGCATCTTCTATGTCATTCTGTAGTATTCCACGATGTAGTTGTGAGACACTTTGCTAATCCCTTCCTTGGTTAAGGGACTTTTGAGCTCTTTTCAGTTTCCGCTGGCATGGAAAACTCCTAGTGTATTTCCACATACAGGATTCTGTGTGGGTGGAGACTTTCATTTCGCTTAGATAAATGTCCAGGAAAGGGATTTCTGGTTAGTAAGCATGTGTCCAAATCTTATTATCTGTGTGTGAGAGTTCTAGTTCATTGGGTCTTCACCAGCTTTGGCACGCTTAGCTGAGCAATAACACAAAAATTAGTCGTTCTCTCAGGTGGGTGGTGCTCAATTTGGATTTTCCTAGTGATAAAAGATCCTGAGTATTTTCTGTGTGCTTTCTTGCTGCTGGTCCACCTTTGGAGAAGTATCTTTTTGAAGGATGTGCCCGTTTTCAGGATCTTTAAATTCAGTCTCAAGAGTTCTTTATAGATTCTGAATTTCTGGGTATAACTATTTTATCTGGTATTTGCTTTGCTAATAATTTCTTCCAGTCTGGCTACTACTACTACTGTCATCATCATTATCATCATTGACTTCCTCAACACTGTCTTCCAAACAACACAAATTCTAAACTTTAATGATGTCTGATCGATCTTTTATGAATTATCTGTTTGGTAGCATATTTCAGAGTTCTTTGTCCAATCCCAGCTAAAAAAAGACTTTTCTGCCTCCTATTTTAAATTCGGGTTTATGCTTAATGGCCCATTTTCACTTAATTTTTGGTGTAGGATGTAGGCTTCAGGTTGAAGTCCAGTTCTTTGCAAATGAATGTCCAATGGTTCCAACATTACTTGTTGGAAAAACCTGGCCTTTCTGTAATGAGTGGTCTCTTACCCTTGTCTAAAATCAGTTTTCCATTGCCAACTATTTTCCATTCCTAACTATTCTGTTTCAACGAATGACATGTTCATTCTTCATCTACATTACCACACTGTATTACTGTAGATTTAGAAAAGGTCTTAAGGAGTTTAAATCACGAAGCTTTATTTTTTTTTTTTAAGAATTATTCTGGTTAATTCTAATTCTTTTCCTTTCCACACACATTTTAGAATCAATGTATCTGTGCAGAAAAAAAATCTTACAATTTTTGGAGCAATCGCATGAAATCTAGAAATACTATGAGAAGATTGGGTCCGTGTATTATGTTAAATCTTACAAAATTTGTGAGCACTGTATGTCTCTCCATTGATTTAGACTCTCTTTAATTCTTTCATCATTATTTAGCAGCTTTCACCAGATAACTTTTGTAAGCTATTTTTATAAAACTGCATTCCTATGCGTTTTATTTTCTTGGAATTGGTATACTTGGGATACCATCTATATTTCATTTCTTAAAAAATGTTTATTTGAAAAAATTAGAGAGGGGGGATATTGAGATCTTTCATTCACTGGTTCACTCCCCCCCAAAAGGCCACAGGTCTTGAAGCTGTGCTGGTCCAAAGCCAGGAGCCAGGGTCTTCCATATGGGTGCAGAGGCCCTAGGACCTGGACCATTTTCTGGTCCAGGCAGCTGGATAAGAATTGGAGCTTCTGGGGCTCAAACTGGTACCCATATGGGATGCTGGTATTGTAGGTAGAAGCTTGACTCATTAGGCCACAGCATTGGATCTGGTTATCCTATACTCCTGATGAAGACCTAGGCCCCATGGTTACCCATTACTAAGAATTGCTGAAGCCTGCGTGAAGGGCAGATTCTGTGTGGTGCCCAGACACTTTGGCCACCTGTTGTCCATGGGCGTGTGTAGTCCTTATCCCTGAATGTGAGTGGGACCGGGGTTTTACATACAGCTGTGACTATGAGACATCGTACAGATTCTGCTTGGCTAATAGATGTGCTCTCCAGAGGGGCTCCTTTGGTGTCCTCCAAGGAGCAGACAGCTGTGTTGGGAGCCTGTGCAGCTGGCAACAAAGGGCAGGCAGAAGTTCTTGGCAGCCTGTCACAGCACAGTGCTCCAAGTCTTTCAGCTGCAAGGAAAGCAACTCCGCTAGTAGCTTCCCCAGCTGAAATGCCAGACAGGACCCCAGCTGTGGCCAACACCACAGTGACAGCTGTGAAAACCCCACTAGGCAGACACAGCTAAGCTGCGTCCAGCCCAGACCCGCAGAAGCTGGGAGATGATCAAAGCTCATTGTTTTAATCCCCTGAATCTATGACAGCTTGTCACAAAGCAACAGATGGTCAACAATGACCACAACTTCTTCTATTTAAGCTTCATTGGAGAGCATTCCCATCTGCTAGTGTGTTTCTCCCATGGCTATAATGATCGGAACAGCCAAGGCTGTGTTGGGCTGTAGCCAGGAGGCAGGGAACTGCACCCAGGTTCCCCACATGAGCCCTGCAGAGAGGGGTGCACATGCAGGAGCCATTTCCTGTGGCTCTACTCATAAGCAGAGCAGCTGGGTCTGGGACCAGCACTCCATTGTGAGACACCCGACTTGTAACCTGCAGTCAGTGGTTAATTCTGCTGTGCTGCAAAGTCAGCCCACCTGCTTCCTCCCACCCTTCTCCGTTGACTGCTCTTTTTGCCTTTAAATCCCATCTACTGCACTCTTTATTTTAGTTATTCTGGCTTTGTGACATATAATTGCAACTTGATTCTTTATGTCTTTAATATTTTTTAAAATTATTATTTTGGCCTTGTGATATCTAATTGCCGCTTGTTCTTAACATCTTTTCTTTTTTTAATTTTGGCTTTGTGATACACAATCGCAACATGATTTTTTATGTCCTTAACATTAAAAAAAATTTTTTTGGAGACATTCTACCTTTCCAAGAGTGCTAACTTCCTGGAATATTTTCCTAATGGCTGTTTTTATGTCTTATAACACAATTAACTCTGTGTTAACTGGTGATATTGCCTTTTTCCATAAAGAATTAAAGTTCTCTTGGTTTCAGATATGCTGAATAAGCCAGGATGCGGTCCTGAGAGCTTTTGAATATTATTTTATGGAGCTGTGAAGCTCACTTGTTGACACACTTGCTTTAGCAGTCTGGAGACTGACAGGGCTAATGCTGTCAGTGTTGGCTTACAACAGGCCTCCATGGCATGAGGGTTCAACTGAAGCCCCTTTTCAAAGCTGGGTGCTATCCAGTGGCCTGTGTGGGCTGAGTGCTTTCTCAACTCTCAGTGTAGATCCCACGCCTTCGGACCACTCCTCCAGGTCAGACCCCGTCACATGCAGCTCCAGGGTGGTCTAGCCTGAGCTCTGAAGGGGTCCCTCTCTGGGGTCCCCTTGGTACATTGCGGGTCCCTTTCTGGGGAATTTTAAGCCATCTTAAAATTCCTACGGGATTACAACTGGCATTGAATAGTCCAAAAGAAAGTCTTAAGAATGACTCTGGTGGTCCATCGTGAGCTCTGAAGGGGTCCCTCTCTGAGGTCTCCTTGGTACATTGCGGGTCCCTTTCTGGACAGCTGTGACTCTGGTGGTCCATCACGAGCTCTGAAGGGTTCCCTCTCTGGGGTCTCCTTGGTACATTGCAGGTCCCTTTCTGGACAGCTGTGACTCTGGTGGTCCATCATGAGCTCTGAAGGGTTCCCTCTCTGGGGTCTCCTTGGTACATTGCGGGTCCCTTTCTGGACAGCTGTGACTCTGGTGGTCCATCATGAGCTCTGAAGGGTTCCCTCTCTGGGGTCTCCTTGGTACATTGTGGGTCCCTTTCTGGACAGTTGTGATTCTGGTTTCCTCTGCCACTGCAGTTCCCCTTGCAGACAGGGTCACACAGAGACGAAGAAAATAAAGTTTTCCATACACTCTTGGGCCCACTGTTCCACTGGTCAGAAAGGAAAGTCCCCTGGTTTGAGAGTGTTAGGTTACTGCATGACAGGCACACTTCTGTCATTGCCTCTGACATAAGGAGATTTGATTGATCCGGGATATGGGAGCAAAGATATGAAAACAAGAAAAAATGACAAATCAGACATTTAAATTATCCGCTCTGTGCATTCCCCCATTTGAAATCCTAGATCTTGCCTCATCATTTAGCTACTATTCCCTCTGACTGTGTCCATGCATGGGATTTTGGGCCATGCTGAACAAAGGCAGTATAAACTGATACAAAAATAGGAAATGCACTTTGAATTCAAATCTTCCATCATTTGCTATTGAAAGGCCTCAAAAAATTGCTCCAGGTATTCTGTCCAGTGGGAGGTACTCAGTATAGTGTGTCCACTCCACTTTCCCCCAAGCTGAATTGAAGGCATTGGCTTTCACTGCTGTTTTTGCAACATTTCTGATATGTAACAAATAAAAGGATGGCATAGGGATTCTTGGAGTAAAATGGCATAATGCCCATGATCTATTGAAAGGCAAAACAAGCATTGAAGCACCTTATATTGTATATTACCACTTACGTTTAATTGTATCCAAGAAAACTTGAATATTTAGCTCATGGTTACTGCTTCAAGTAATGGGATACCTAATCAAAGAACCTTAAACTTTGGAAAACCTTATTATGTACTGTGACAGTCAGTCTGGTCTTGATTGATTGCCAGGTTGGTTAATTTACCAGCTCAAGAATATCAGGCTCTTAGCTTCCCATTCAGAACCCTTTAAATCTCTTTAAAAGCTGTAGCCCCTTCAACCCTGTTCTCACCGGACTGTGTCAAAGTCAAGAAGAATCATTTTTCCACATGCTTTGCTGTCACCAAAGAGGCCCAAGCAGACTTTTTTCAAGTTGATCAACTAGGGTTGATTCACACACACACACACACACACGCACACACACTCATAACCAGTTTCTGGAAGCAAGGATGGAATTATTGTGCTGAATTTTACTAGCTCATATTTGTCCACTGAGGTTGTGGGGGAAATATGAAAATCATGTGTGTTCTAAATGCCCAAACAATATTGAAGAAGACATGGATAAATAGAAAGGCATCCCTTTTCCATGATGGAAAGACAATACTGTTGAGATGTTCAGACTGCCCAAAGTTGTCTAAAGATCTAATGCAATCCCTGTTAATAACTCAGTGAATTTTTATGTAAAAAACAAAAAAAGCCATCTTAAAATTCCTATGGGATTACAACTGGCATTGAATAGCCCAAAAGAAAGTCTTAAGAATGAACTCAGTTAGCCATTTCACACTTCCTGATTAACATACTACATGAAGCTACAGTAATGAAAAATGCATAGTACTGGCATTGAGATAGAGACACAAAATAATGCAGAAGAAAATACAGCCCAGAAATAAAGTCTACATACAAACAATTAATCTTTCAGTCAAGAATACACAGTAAGAGAAGCAGGAACTCTAACAATGCTGGGAAAACTGAATATCCAATTGTTAAAGGGCGAAACTGGGCCAGGGTATTCTAACCTAGACGCCAAGATCAAAGTTAATACTTACAAATGCTCATTTGATCAAAATGCATTAAAGATTTAAGTTTAGAATTCAAATGTGCAAAGCTCCTAGAAGAAAACATAGTGGAGAAGTTTCTTGATGTTGGTCTTGACAATATTATAGGAATAACAGCGGATTTAAAATGTGCAGGCATTCCAAAAAAGCAGAAATGGGCAAGTGGGATTGTATCACACTAAGGAATCTCTTCACAGAAAACATCTCCACTTCTTGCATATCTGAAAAGGGCTAATATCTGAAATACACAAGGAATCAAACTGTTCAACAATGACAAAAAAATCACTAAAAACAAGCAACATAGTCAAAGAATTGGCTAGATATCTCTCCAGAAGAGATATACTAATATTCAACAATCATGGGAAAAGATGCTCAACATCACTGATTATCTAGGAAGTGTCGGGAAGTATAATCTCACATTGTGTAGGATGGTTACTTAAGATGGGCACATAGCTTATCAATTAAGGTTCTTTCTTGTAACTATCTTTTAATTTTAATTTTTAATTTTATGATATAGAGCCATGGAGTCTGGGATTCTGCCCCTGCAATTCTCACCCCCCTACCTACTGATTTTCTCTACATTGTTAAAATGATACAGTCCTTAATAAGGAGTTATAATTTCATCAGTTATTTAATTGTGCCCTGACATTGCTAGTACAGACAATATCAGACAGTCCATCACCGAGTTGTCTAGATATGAGCAACAGTTTCATTGGGAGTCCACCTTTCTTTTCTTTTCTTTTTAAATATGTTTTTATTTTGAATCTTGAATTATGTGGTACAATTTCGTATAGGCTGGGATTCCCCGCCAAACTCCCACCCCTGACAGATTTCCCTGATTTTATTACAATGATGTAGTCCTCCATATGGAATCATAATTCTATCAGTCTCTTATCTAAGTGTACCCCGACATTGTTGGTACAGACAATGTCAGAGAGTCCAGCATTCCATTTTCTACACATGTCCAACAGTTTCATTGGGAATCCATCTTTCGTCTGGAAGCAGGGATGCATGTTCCATTATACCCGAATATCTGTATATGATAGACCCCGGTACTCCATAACTATACATTTTCATTATTGAGAAGCCATGAAACAAGGTCAACAAAATTGGTATGAGTTAGAACAGCCACAACAACATCAACAACAAATTAGAGCACCATGAATAAACACACCACTGAGTAACCAACACACGAGTGACAAAAAGGAAACACAAAAGTTGCTTGGGAAAAATGAAGCCATCATGTAACCCATGAGTCAGTGATGAATTCAATAAGAGAAAAGAAATTGTTTGGAATAAACAAAACTGAAATAAAAAAATGTCAAAACACATGGGATACAGCCAAACAAACAAACAAAAAACAGTATGGATTGATGACTGAATTTACACTTTCCATGCTGGTTTTCTTAATGGTCTCTAGTTGGGCCAACCTAGTTGTAAATAGTGTCATTTCATTCTTCTTAATAGCTGAATTATATTCCATGGAGCAGATGTACCAGTTTCCAGTTTCTTTAACCACTCTTCTTTGGACGCACATCTGGATTGTTTCCGTGTCTTTGCTATCGTAGATTGTGCTGCTGCAAATATAGGATTACAGGTCTTCTTCTCATGTTCAGTTTTCATTTGCTTTGGGTATATTTCTAAGAACTCTCTATACTGATTTCCATAGTGGTTGTACTAGCCTGTACTCCCAGCAGCAGTGAAGGAGGGTACCTTTCTCCCCACATCCACACCAGCAGGTGTTATTAGTGCTATGTACAGTTCTCTTGGTCTTTATTTGGTTTATTTTCTCCTTTATTTTGATTATTTCTTTTTTTCCTAGTAGTCTTGTGAATGCTTTGCTGCTGTTTTTCCATCTTCTTCAACTATAAGATTAACTGATTTACTTGATGCTTTCCTCGTTTCTTAACATAAGCACTGATTGAGATGAACTTTCCTCTCAGCACCGCCTTGATTGGGCCACAGAAGTTTTGATATGTTGTGTTGATGTCTTTATTTGTTTCAAGCAACTTTTTATTTTCTCCTTTGATTTCTTCTCTAACCCATTGCTCATGTAGTAACATATTATTCAGCCTCCATGTGTTTGCAAGTCTTCCTTGGTGTTTTGACTTCTTGGTCTCTAGCTTCACTCCATGATGGTCTGAGAACATGCATGGTATAATTTTGATTTTTTAAAAAAATTCTGAGGCTCGTTTTGTGACCTATAACATTGTCAATTCTGGAGAAGGTTCCATGTACTGATGAAAAAAAGTGTATTCTCTGTAGGATGAAAGATTCAGTAGATATCAACTAAGTCAATTTGCTCTGGAGTTTGGGTGAGTTCTGTTGTTTCTTTGCTGAGTTTCTGTTTTTTTCATTTGCCCATTGATGTTAATGGGATATTAAGGGCCTCCACCATGATTGTGTTGGCGTCAATTTCTCCCTTTAAATCCATTAATATTTATTTCACATATCTAGATGTCTTTGCATTTGGCACATAGGCGTTTTTATGGTGATCTCTTCTTGCTGATTGGATCCATGGATCATTATATGGAATCCTTCTTCATCTCTTTTAATGTCATCTGATATAAGAATGGCTACACCCACATGTTTTCCCTTGCATAGAATATCTTTTTTCCATCCTTTCACTTTCAGTTTCCTCTGATTTTCATTGGTGAGATGTGTCTCCTGCAAGCTGCAGATAGATGGGTTTTGTTTTTTGATCTAGTCCTCTAACCTATGGCAGTTGATTGATAAGTTTAAGCCACTTACATTCAATGCTAATATTAATAGGTGGTAGTTTGTTCCTGTCATTTTAGCAGTGGGTTGTTCTTTGATGTAGTCTTCTGAAGTGCTTATAATGGAGTTAGTATTCACCCTTTCAAAAAGGAAATCCTGTGAGTTACTGTAGTATGGATGAACATTGAATAGAATGAACTAGGCACAAAATGATGAACACTCTTTGGTTCCACTCCCATGAGGTTCTCAGAGCAATCAAAATTGCAGCAGCAGAAAGCAGTATGATAGGTTGCCAGTGGCTGCTAAGGAATGTGAGGGGAAGTTGCTGTTCATGGTCATGCCGAGCAGTAAACTCTGGATATCTGCTTTAGCGAGATCTGTGGTTAGATCTGGGACTGAGTCTGTGGATGGGTCTGATTTGGTGAGATCTCTAGTTGGATGTGTAGTTGGATCAATTCTAGCAACATCTGTAGTTGTATCTGCCTTAGTGAGATCTGTAATGGATCTAGGGTTGTATCTGCTTTAGCGAGATTTCTAGTTGGATTTGTAGTCGGACTTGCTCTAGCAAGAACTGCAGTTGGACCCATGGATGGATCTGTAGTTGGATCTACTTTAGTGAGATCTGCATGTACATTTGAAAAACTTTTTAAAAAAAGATTTATTTTATTTTCATTACAAAGTCAGATATACAGAGAGGAGAGACAGAGAGGAAGATTTTCCATCCGATGATTCACTTCCCAAGTGACAGCAGTGGCTGGTGTTGCACCGATCCAAAGCCAGGAGCCAGGAACTTCTTCTGGGTCTCCCACATGGGCGGAGGGTCCCAAGGCTTTGGGCCGTCCTCAACTGCCTTCCCAGGCCACAAGCAGGGAGCTGGCTGGGAAGTGGAGCTGCTAGGACTAGAACCGGCGCCCATATGGGATCCTGGCATGTTCAAGGCGAGGACTTTAGCTGCTAGGCCATGGTGCCAGGCCCTGAAAAACTTTTAAGAGGGTTCATTTCACATTATCTGACTCTTGCTCTAAGAAAAACAAAACTGGAAGAGAAAAGATTTTTTAAAAAATGGATGAGCATCCAAAGTGTGTCATGAATATCTATGCCAGAGCTTACCTGGCCACTGTAGGCCTAGAAGAAATGTGCCTGTTCTTGGCATTGATGTTTTCTGCCTGCTTTTGGGTGGTTACAGGAAAATACATGCTTGCACTTGAGGACAGAGAGAAAAGGTCCACGCTTCCGTTTGGTTCTCCGGGGAGTCTGCAGGTGTGGCCAGGCTCTGTCTTCCTTCTCTGAAGAGAGGGGAGAGAGATCTAACTTGCAAGGACTCTTCAGGATTTCAGCCCAACTTGTGTTAGTTGTTGCTCTGTCCTCATACTTGTTATCTTCTTCCCCAACTGCATTGTGTGCTCTTTAGGGTTGAATCCACTTCTCCTAGATCTCCAGGAAATCCCAAGTGCTAAGAACTTGGGCCCAACACAATCCATACGTATTCAGTGACTTATAGAGTGGCCTGTTTTGGATAAGCCAAGGGAAGTGTGGCCGTTGTTACCAATCCGCATCTGAAAAAATTTCGAACGGTGTTCTGCTTGGAACCCTGATGAGGAGACACAGTTGAAGGACCAAATTTTTACCTTGAAGACCTAAACGACAGGAAGAAAGCAATTGCTTTCTCTTTGTTACACCTGTTTTATTTATTTGCTTTATTTTTATTTTTCATGATACAGTTCCATTGGTTCAGAGATGTCTCCTTCCATCATCCTCATCACTCATCATCCTCCTCATCACTCCTCCCACCACCAGTCTTCCTCCATATTACAATAGCATAGTCCTTCAACGCCGGTCACAAGTCCATCATCCTGTATTTAAGTGTATCGTGACCTTGCAGGTATAGACAATGGTAGAAAGCCCAGCATCCATCTCTTATTTGGGATGCATACTGCAATGTATCTTTACTTCTTGGTATGATATTCTATGCAGTTCCTCTAGACAAGTATATGCATATACATGCTTACCTGTTCACGTACTGATCTTGTATTTTATTATTATTTTCCATGACATAGTTTTGCAGGTATATGCATTTCTGCCTCTCCTTCTAGTCTCCCGATTTTCCTGTCTCACTATTCTGTCTCCCTTTCAGTAACAGTTACAAGTTTAACATTTTGCGACCTTGAAGGTATAGACAAGTTTTACGAATGTCATCCTGTGTGCCCATTAAGTAAGCCTCTCTCTTTAGATTCTTGCATGTTAATGAACCATACACTTTGATGATTGAAGAAGTCCAATTTGGAATAAAGAGGTTTTTCCTGATCGTTTACAGGGTGTATAGCCAGCTCTCTAACTTCACAGTCATATTTTCAATAATTCCTGAAAGAAAAAAAAATTAAATGGAGTTATGTGTGGTTAAATGCAAAGCGATTTTTAAAATTTTGATTAGAAGACTTTGATTTTGCTGCAAAAATTAAAATGCAGATGCAGACATTTGTAGCAAAGTAAATAGAACTGATACTCAGTGGAAAGCATCCGATGCAGAAAGAAATACTGTATGTTTTCCCTGCTACGTGGGAGGTGAAGGAGAAAGACCACATCAATCTGTACACAGAACACTGATAACCAGAGGCTTGGCGGAGTGGGAGGGATAGAGGGCGTTTGAAACTGAGTGTGATTCATCTGTTGTGAAAAAGATACAACCGTGGTTAGCAATAGGGGAGGCTGAGTGTGGCTTGTGGATTGTGCTAACCACACCACACTAACGTGTAGGCAACAAGGCAGCTGTGTGTGCCAGAGATGGAGCTCTTAACACTGCTCACATTTTGCTTTGGAAATTTAAAACTATTATGAAATATCAGAAACTTATTGAAATCCACAGATTATACTTTTCATGAACGTTTTGCAGAGACCTCATATGCCAAGATTTCAGGTTTTCCTGAACCATAAAACACTTAAAATTCTTATGCAGATTTGTGTATTTAAAATCAGAGTTACACACAGGGAAAGAGAGAAAGACAGATTCTTCCATCCATTGGTTCACTCTTAAATGGCTGCAAAGCCAGGAGCCTAGACATCCACCCACATCTCCCACATAGGTGGAAGACCATGTTTGGATGCATTCCCAGGCACATTATCGGGAGCTTGATCAGAAGTGGAGCATCTAGGACTGGAGCTGGCAGGCAGAAGGGATGCCCATGTTGTGGGTAATTTGGTTTAAACTGATGTACACAATGCTGACCCTGAAAATTGTTTTGCTGGTTTATTCTCTAATAGCCTGAAGAAGCCAACTGGGTTGGGCTGGGGCAGACCAGGAGCCAGAAACACACACCAAATCTTCCACTTCAGGGCAGGAATCCAATTACTTCAGCCATGACTGCTGCCTCCCTAGACCTGCATTTGTGGGGCACTAAGTCAGGAGCAGCAACTTACAGGCAAAGCTAGGAACTCTGATTTAGAAAATTCGGATTTTTTTGCTAGGTTGAAAATCTGTTCCTAAACTAATCCCGTGAAATTTTTATAGCATCTTCCTATAGTTATTCTCAGGATGCCATATATGCAAAGGACCTTGGACATTATAACTTCACTTTGTATGAATAGACAGGAAAACAGGCCCACCCCAGGCGAGCAGCCAGGAGGAATGACTCCTAGCTTTGCCAGTTTGTCAGATTGCTTTGCTAATCCAGTTTCCTTGAAGGGTTGTTGTTATTCCATTTAGTGGAGTTTGGACAGGTGTACTGTCTGAGCATGCCAAATAACATCAGGAAGAACTTCATGGATTTCTTCTAGATGCTTTCCAGAGGGGACTTTGGAGTTTCAAATGATGGATGCTTGAATTGGAGCCCCAAAAAGATGAACCGAGAGGGTAGCCCAGGCACACTGGCCAGGAGGATGGGTGGACATATTTAGAACAGAAGTGACACCTCTGGCATAATTAAGTGTGGGAGATGGGTGCTTTCCTAATTATAAAGCCATGCGCCTTCATCAAGAGTTCTGTGAATTCCTGTGTACTTGTTTCCAGTTGCTTCTGGTTAAGTTTCTGGTTTTTTGGCTGAATTGTTTTATGCTGAGCCTTAAAAAAATGGTTCCAGCATTTCTGTTCTGGAATTGAACCAAAGGTGAGAAACATACCTGTTTGATGTGATCTCCTCTGTGCAAAAAAACCTTCCAGTAATGATAATTGGGATCCTAACTGCGTTGTTCCAAATCCATGTTTAAATAAGGAGCTATAATGACAATGTGAAGACGCCTCACGTGCGCTCTTGGTTTCGCTATGATTTTGGAAGGTGGTAAGTAAAATAATTCTTTCTCCTGCCCTTTGCAATGCTAGATGCTTCTCAATCAAAGTGAAGCTTCTCCCTACAGATGCTCATAGGCACAGACGCAACAATCAAATTAGACTACTCCAATTTTCAACCCTTATAATAATAATGGAAGCAGATAGTGAGCTTCAGTGGTGTTGATACCAGGAAATGAGACCAGCTGGATGCTCTTTCCCGCTTAGCTTTCCCAGTCAGTTGTGAAGTAATCTTGTCAACAGTATTTTAAAGCATCAACAAGGTTGATTGGATTCTGGTTAAATTTCTTTTGGCAAAACCCACTTCCTATGTAGGGCTGAGCTCCATCAGGAAGGATTTGTCTTAAAATTGCTTAGCGAGGAAAAGGCCAAGTGGGTTAGGGATGGAACCGATTGGCTTTGAATTGGTAATTGTTGAAACTGATGATGCCTAAATGAGGTTCAGCTATGTTGACTCCCCTTGTGTGTATTTGGGATCTTCTGTAACTGCTGTGTTGGAAAGTTTTGTTCCAGTTGGCATTAACAACAGAAATAACCCCACAGGAGCATCTCTGAGGTGTAGATTTGTGTTGAGCACTCGGAGGTGATAACGGATGAAGCTACATAAAGCTTTATAGCAAGTTGAATTCAGTCCTCACTTTTCTCATTGACAACTTATTTTTCAGTTTTGGACTAACGTGTAGCATTTTTCAGTTTACTCTACCATGTGACATTTTCCACTTTTAGAGTAATATGCCATGTTAACACAAAACACATTTTTTAAGGGCTGCAATACAACTCTTCACTACTTCACACAACCTGCCGACAACCTACCCTTATATTTCCTTCTTTTCCCTTTGTGCTTAGAGCCTTACCTTCGTTGATTCCATTTGATTCATGGTAGTATACACCATTGTGAGCCACAGTCATCCCTAAGTGTGATGTCAAGCATCAGAACCCTCCGCTACCTCCAGCCCGTTTTGTCGTGATGTCCATTATGTCCCCGTTTCTGCACCCCGCCCAGCCTCTAGTATTCATCACCTTAAAGTCTGATCGGCTTTGTAAATATTGACTCATTCTTGCTGGAAAGGAAAATTTACAGAGAGAAGGAGAGACAGACACAGATATTCCATCCCCTATTGCACTCACCAATTAGCCACAGTGGTCCTAGCTGAGCCAATGCTCAGCCAAGGGTTGTTTTTCCCAGGCAGGTGCAGAGTCCCAAAACTTTGCGCCATCCTCTTTCCCAGGCTATAATCAGGGAGCTGGATGGAAGTGGAACAGCTAGGACATAAACTGGAGCCCATTCGGGATGTGAGTGGTTGTGGGCAGATGATTAGCCAATCAAGTGATTGTGCCAGCCCCTTGGTCAGAGAGAGAGAGAGAGAGAGAGAGAGAGAGAGAGAATCTTTCATCCTCTGGTTCATTCTGGAGTTGGGTTGATCTAAAACCAGGAGCCAAGAACTTCTGCGTCTTCCACATTGTTGCAGGAACCCAAATACTTGAACCATTCTCTAACACTTTCTCAGTCCATACCATACCATACACACACAACAGCATGTGTGTGTATACATACACAACATAGATATATGTACACACATGTATATGACATTGTGTTAATTATGATTATGGCTTTAAAAAATATTTATCTGCTCATTTTGCAAAGCAGATCTGCAGAGAAATGAGAGACGTACAAAGACAGGGATATTCCATGCACTGATTCACTCCCCAAGTAGTTTCAATGACCAAAGGCAGAGCATCCAAAGCCAGGAGCCTGTTTGTTTGTTTGTTGTTTCAGGTCTCCCATAGGGTATGGGAATCCAAAGACTTGGGCCACCTTCCACTGCTTTCTCAGGTACATTAGAAGGGAACTGGACCAGAAATGTAGCAGCCAAAACTTGGCTCCAGCAATTACTAATACATTAAATTCTCATGGTATAACATATGCATGATAATATAGCTTTTATCCTTCATTTTATTGATGCGATACTTATACGTTACACTGTCAAACTATCCTTGCATTACTGGGATAGATCCCATTGGTCCTCGTGAGCTTTTTGAAGTGCCCTTGAGTTTGATTTGCTGGTTGAGAGAACACTGAGACAATTTGCACCTTTTGCATCTATGTTCATTGGTGAAATTGGTCTGCAGCATTTTTTGCTATTACTGTGTTTACATGATATTGGAACCAGAGCAATGTTGTGGAATGAATTTGTCAGATTTCCCATTCCATATTTTGTGATAGTTCGTTAAGGATCAGTGTTAGTCTTCCCTTAAAAGCTTTTAGAATTAAAAATGAAGTCATTTGATCCTGGGCTTTTTTGGGTAGTGTTCTATTAACAATTCAATCTCATGACTAATAATTGGCTTATTCAAGCTTTCTGTATCTTTATGGGCCAATTTTTAAATCACTTTTTTCCTTAAGATTTATTAACTTTTATTGGAAAGTAGATATACATGGAGGAAGGGAAACAGAGAGGAAGATCTTTAATCCTTTAATTCATTCCCCAAGAGGCCACAATGTCCAGAACTGAGCCAATCCAAAGCCAGGACCCAGGAACTTCTTCCGGGTCTCCCATGCGGGTGCAGGGCCCCATGGCTTTGAGCCATCCTTGACTGCTTTCCCAGGCCACAAGCAGGGAGCTGGATGAAAAACAGGGCTGCTGGGATTAGAACCAGCACCTATATGGGATCCTAGTGCGTGCAAGGAGAGGACTTTAACTGCCCTTCATGACTCAATTTTTAAAAGTGATATATAACCAGAAATGCATCCCTTTCTTCTAGATTTTTCCAGGTTCTTGTCATACAATTGCTGTATTTCTGTGATATTAATTATATTTCTCTTTGAACCTTATTTTTTCAGTTTGATAGGTTTTCTTATTCATATACATAAAAATTTATTATTGTCATCTTTTCATAAAGGCCTGTCTTGTTAATATTTTGTACTGTTTGCTCGATTTCTATTTCACTGGTTTGCTGCAATTTTTAAAAATTACATCTTTCCTTCGCTTGATATTTGAGTTTGGTTTGTTCTTGCTGTTCTGAGTTCCAGAGATTAAACATTAGATCAATTTGTTTTTCTTTTATGATGTTGACATTTTAGTGCCATAAAATTCCCTCTTTGCACTCATTTTTCTATTTCCCATAAGTTTTGGTATATTTGTTTCCACTTCCATTTGTAAAGGAGTTTTTAAATTTCCCTTTTGGTTTCTTCAATAACCCGTCTTATTCAAGAGAATATTATTTAGTTTTCATACATTGTAAGTTTCTAAAGTTTTTCGGTCATAATATTGATAATTGATTGATTACTTAAAGTATGCCACCATGGTCTCAAGTCCCATACGTAAGGAAAATGGAACTAAAAGGTAAATATAATGTGTTGCAAAAAAAGCTTTTAAAAGACAGGCTTACAAGGTTTCTCAAAAAAAAAAAAAAAAAAAAAAAAAAACCTCATAGCAAAACCATGTCATAATAAAAGCATAGATATCAATGATTTTTGCTCCCAAGTAAACAGATTTCAATTCAATTTTTCCAAGAATCTTTGAATGTATTGCAAATGTTAGCTCTTACGTTTCTGAAATTTACTAAAGGGCAGGTGAAATTAAAGTCATCTTCATGTCACAAAGCAGGGAACTGAGGCATAGTGTGTTATGACTTGTTAGGTATCATTTAGTGATACTGGCAGAGGTAGGACTTAAGCCTGTGCAGTCCAGTAGTGGAATCCACGCTCTTAAATTAGTGAAATGACCCAGAGAGATGTCAACAGGGCCCAAGACTAATTTCAGTGTGTTTGTCCCTCTCCTTCTATTACATGCTCATTATTTATTTCATTTTAAAATTTTATTTTATAGGATGTTGACGTAGTTGATGTGGGTGGGAAGCATTGAGGGTTAGGAAAAAGCGGGTGTGATCATTGCTTCCAAATTTTCTATTTCTTCTTCCTGTTTCTGGAGGGACGAGGGAGATAAAGGGAGAAGCCATACCCAGTCTCCAAAATGCCTCCCAGTACCTAGGGATGGGGAATGAACACCTGCTATCAATCCAGGGTCCCAATGTTGTGCATGCTCTGAGAGTTCTGCCCAGGTGGTTTTGATAGTTCTGAAATACTATCCAACTCACCAATCCAAGGATGAGCAAATCCTTCCAAAGTCTATTGGCTGACGTAGTTGACCTTAGAGTCTCCATTCACCCAGATATTCTTTGTCATCATTTGGCTGAGTCAGTTGTCCAAATTGTTCTGTTCTCCTTCCTCTACGATGGTATTGGATATTCTCTGCAAATTCCAACGGGCTGCCATACCTTCTATGTGGAGCTGGACCAGCTGTCCACTACTCGACCTTTTCCACTAAGGATGGATAGTTCTCACAAGTGAGCCAAAGGACTCCCTCCCCCCCTTGCCCCTGGGGTTCATAGACTCAGCACACAGTCTCACGGGCAGTCTCAAGGACCTGGGCCAGGCAACCTGGGGTCCATTGGACCTCCTGCTCTTGGGGCTCATGGCCCTGCACCTACCGCCTCCAGACTTGCTTATCTCACCTTGGCATCCACCAGGGGTTGCCTAAGCCTGGCTTGGTCTAGCCTGCTCCCAGTTCGAACTCCTGCTGCTGGGTGCGATAGCTAGCTCCCAGTTTGGGCCCCAGTGTGAACTGGCTGTTGTTGTAGCCCAGCTTAGGACCTCCTGCACCTCACCCTGCACTCCATCCTGCATTTCACATCTGCCAGTGGATGTTATGCACTGGCCCAGCCTGAGGCCTGACCCACATGTATGACACTGGTTATTGTAACCCTGCCTGATCTGGTTTGCTCCTTGCCTTGATTCTTGTGCTCACCTTCAGGGACTGTGCCCTAACAAAGGAGGTCTCCAAACTCCTCTATCAGGTCTCCTCTAAGTGGAAGAAGGGTGGGTCCTTGGCCCAGCCTGACTTAGTTCACCTGTTGTCCTGGCAGGAACAACGTCCTTGCCCAACTGGCCCACACCCATTCTGGCTCTTGCTGTTAGGTGTTGCAGCCCAGCCACATCTGGTCCATGCCCAGACACAGCTCTCATGTAGTTCAGTGGGTGCCAAGACCTAACCCAGCCCATTCTACAAACATGCTGGCTCTCACAAGTACCCAAGAGTAATGGAGTCATCCCAGTCTGGCATACCTCAGAACCAGGCAACACCCATGCTGAGGAAGACTGCAGACTGCTGCCCTGTTCTGGCTTGTCAGTGGGAACCCCAACCCAGCCAGGGTGTCCCTGTAGCTCCCCAACCAGGTCTGTTCCCAGCCAAGGATAGATTCTGCCCCCAGACCGGACTCACTCACATGCTGCTTAGTGTCATAGACCAACCTCACATGACCTGGTCCCAGTTCCGACTCTCACTTGGTGGGTTCCGTAACCCAGCCCTGCAAGTACAGTGGTCTTGTCCATGGAAGACCCTCAGAAGTCATTCTTCACTTGGATATGAGGTCCCTGCTCAACCCCACCTGTGCCATCCCCAAGATCCGTTATAAACCCAGAATACCAAGTCCCCAGAGCGCACCATCAGGTAACCCAAGGACTTTGATTTACTCTCACGTGTTTTTTTTTTTTTTTTTCATTAGTGAAGGTGAGATGTTTTGATGTCCTCCACTGTTTTTCTAGTGGGATTGATGTCTCTCCCTTCACGTCTAAATCATGTCTGGTATCGGTAGTACTGTCCATGCTTATTTTCATTCTCATTTGCATGGAATATCTTCATATGGGTTGTGATATGGGTGGCAAGGACCCAAGCACTCAGGCAAATCTCTCTTGCCTTCCAAGACACACTTAGTAGTTGGGAGCTTGATGGGAAGCAGAGTTTTGAGACTTGATCTCATTGTTGCAAAAGGCATCATATTGCGCTGCACAAAATTGCTGCCTCCCACCAAGACACACCTTCACCATGTGTCAGTTGCCCATACCTGCGTTTTGTTTCTTTCATCCAATCAGCTGGACTTTTTGTTTTAAATTTGTGGATTTAGTCCATTGATGGTCAAGGCTGAAAATGATAAATGACAGCTTAGTCTTGTCATTTGCAATGCATAGCTCTTCTGTTTAGTTTGATTATGCATTGCTTTTCTTTGATGGGTTTAAACCAAGGACATAAATGATTGGTGCAATAAAACAAAAAAGACAATTTAATAAGAGAAACAGAAAAAGACAAAAGGCATCAAAAGATGAAAAAAGTCTTGTATGTTCATGGATTGGAAATGCTCAAAGACAATTTACAGATTCAATCTGATTCCAATCAGAACCCCAAGGATATTCTTCACAGGTCTAGAAAAAAAATAGTCATAAAAATTTATCTGAACAGGGCCAAGCATGATGGCCTAGTTGCTAAAATCCTTGCTGTACATGTGCCAGGATTCCATATGAGCACCGGTTCTAATCCCGGCAGCCCCACTTCCCATCCAACTCTCTGCTTGTGGCCTGGGAAAGCAGTCAAGGATGGCCCAAAGTCTTGGGGTCCTGCACCTGTGTGGGAGACCAGGAAGAAGCTCTGGCTCCTGGCTTTGGATTGGCTCATCTGCAACCATTGAGGCTGCTTAGGGAGTGAACCATTGGATGGAAGATCTTCCTCTCTGTCTCTCATCCTCTCCATATATCTTCCTTTCCAATAAAAATAGATAAATATTTTTTGAAAAATTAAATGAGCATACAAAAGACTCCAAATAACCTAAGTAATCTGAAACAATAAAGAGGACAGAAATATGAAGATACCAGATTTCAAGACTCACTACAGAGCTGTTATAATAAAAAAAATCCTTGCATTGTCACAAAAGTAGACATGTACACCAACAGAACAGATTGGAAATCTTAGAAACTAGCCTACACATATGAAGCCAACTAAGGTTTGACAAATGAAGTACAACCTCTCCCCCAATAAAGAACAGACTCGTCAACAAACAATGTTGGGAGAACTGGGCTTACAATACAGAGTTTGAACCAAGAACCCTTACTTACACCCTAAGCAACAATCAACTCGCAATGAATTAAGGTTTTAAATCTAAGATCTGAAATCATCAAATTACTCCAGGAAAAAATAGGGGAAACATGACAAGACATTGGTACAGGAAAAAAATTTCTTGCAAAAGTCCCCGTGGCCCAGGCAATCAAAGAATAAATGAACAAATGGGAATGCGTCATGCTATGGAACTTCTGCACAGCGAAGGAAACACGCAAAAAGTGAAGAGATAACCAAAAAAGTGAAAGAAAATATTTTGCGAACTATGCAACTGATAAAGGATTAATATCCAGACTATCAAAGGAACTAAAGAAACTCAACAAAAAAACCAAAACAATCCAATAAAGATAGAAGTTAAAGATAGAGATTTTTCAGAGATCGAAATACAAATGGCCATCAGACATACAAGAATACGCAGGACCTCTAGCCACAAGAGAAATGCGAACAGAAACCCCACTGAGGATTCATCTCACTTGTGTTAGAATGGCTGTCATCCAAAGATCAAAACAAAACAAAAACAACCAAAAAAAATCTCAATGGCTTGGGATACTGTGGAGACAAAGTGTCCTGGTCCACAGGTCAGCCTCCCGCTTGGCAACCTTAGTGACAGGGGTCTTCAATTCGTCCATCTTCCCGCACAAGAAGATGTGAAATGGACTTGGGTCTGGAGTTGGCAAGACACAAGATGAAGGAGCAGAGATGATAATTGTGTCCCATGAAGCTGAGCCAGGCTAGGAGCAGGTAGAATGTGTCACCAACGTACCACAGATGCTGTGGACAAGTTCTTCCAGTGACTCCACTGAGATGGACAAGGACAGTGGACAGAGAGTTCATGGCCCCAGTCAGTCTCACCTGGGACAGAACAGGGGCACCACTGCCCAGAGGGGCAGCAGCAAGCATGAGGCTCCTCTTGGCCCCAGACCAGCAGCCATGCATTCTATGCATTCTTACATACGCTCTAAGTGGGGACAGTGAGTGGAGAGGAATGCCCCCTGTCCCCGCTGCCAACTATCCCTCACCAAGGACGCAGAACCACAGCTGGGCACAAGACTCCCACTCACTTCTATTCCAACAAGAGAGTGTGAGCTCTGGCCATGTGTGTGACTCCCTGTCAAACTATCCTGTTGTCACTCTGACCCATGGACATTGGAGAGCACCATTTGCAGGTAACTGCAGGCCCAGACCCATGACAGGGCAGAGAAAGATGACCCCTTGACTTAGCTTTCAGCATTGCACGGCAGGTTACTCGGTTATAGCTGCTTCACAGTTCCACTTTATCACAATTTCATCTGGATTTTACTTTTTTTTTTTAACCTTGGCAGATTCACGCTGTAACCATGTATAAATATAGTGTTTTCTTTCTTGAAATCAGGTATTAATATCACACAGTGATTTTCATAGCAATGATAGTAACATAGGAAAAAAGGGGTTATTGTCATTTACATAGCATCTTCAGGGAAACCATGCTTTTATACCAAGTGATATGACACCCACACATTTTTCATACCCTCTTCATATGTGAACTCCCACCAATAATAGCAAGCATGTGTCATTTGTCACTGCAGTTGCATTGCAAATTTCAGGATTCCATTTACTTTATGGCTGAGTAGTATTGCATCATGCATGTATGCCATATTTTCTTTCTTTCGTCATTACTTGATGGATATCTGGTTTGATTCCATTTCTTGGCTATTGTGAGTTGAGCTGCTGGAAACAATCTAGGAGCACAGGTAATTCTTCACCTGCTCATTTCATTTTGTTAAATTCCCAAGAGTGGGATGGCTGGGTCATATGGTAGATCTAGTTTGAGTCTTCTGAGTGATCTTCATCCTGCTTCCTTATAATGATTGTACGAATTTCCATTCCCATCAACAGTGGAGCAGCACAATCCTGACCGAGTGCCCACCCTGTGCTTCTTGCTGGGAACAGTTTGGGCAGTGGTCATGAAGACGGCCTCTGGCTAGAGAGCCTGGAGGCAAAGTAGCGAAAGTCCCACTGCTGTGCAGCCCTCAGACCAGCCTAGTGAGGCCAGGGAGAGCATCTGTATATATTCTACCCTCACCACTGGACTCCCCAGCACCGCCCACATCAGGAAACGCCTATCCTGCCCACCTGGCTTGTGGCATGGGAGCCTTCCCACATGACCTCCAGAATCTCATGGATCCCTCTACCGGGCCCTCCTTGGCAGGGCTGGTTGCCCCTCCTCTGGGTCTGATACTCACCTCTTGTCGCTTTCAAAGTGCCAGGACCAAGAAAACATGCTTCCACACTTCCAGACAGCCACTGAAGCTGAGACTTGTGGGGTCTACCCATCCAGGCTCATCCAGAGGCTCCACCCTACAAGGAACATAGTAACCCAGCACCACCTGCAGATGGACCTTGGCCCCCCTGCCCTGGACCTTGGTGCCCCATGCTCCCTATAGAGGAGCAAGCAAGCTGGAAACCAGGGAGAAGTAAGCATCTGCCAAATGGCCCCTTTGTACTAAGAGCAGACCTGAAGGCTTGATTCAGAAGGAACCGTGTGCTTTGATTTGCTGTCTATCTTTGGGTCTGAAAAACCAGGACTTAAAAATTTCACTCAAATATATCATCTCTGTAGATCACTGTAGTGGCAGATGACCGGTCACAGAGCCTTCGACATCTGCCTAAATGGGGTTGGCTTTCTGCATGCACTGACCTATCTGTGGTTCCCTCATGGGGTTGTGCCACCTTCAAACTGCAGCACCAGCAGTTCCAAACTGCTCTGGAAGCAGTAGAAGGCAAGGCTCGAGGTTATCTAACTGAGGAGTAGACAGAGACTCGGTGCTCTGTGTGGCCGGGATGTGTGCAAATGCTTGGTCGAGGTATGGGCCTGAAGGTCCCCTACACATCTGACTTCGTTCTTAAATTCTCCACCACCCATAGCCGATCTCAGAACACTGAGCATGTTTGCAACTAGAAGCCCAAGTAGTCTAGATGGCTCTTTGGGCTGTACTGGCGGCCTCAGAAAAAATCCTGACTACAGCTAGGAGGTCCCAGGGGACTGAGGCAGGCAAGCCCTGGCGATACAGGAGCAGCCCAAAGCTGCACTGCAGACATGGGAGTCCTCTGGGTGCTCTGCATTCAGAGTGGCCTCCCTATTGTGGCAAAGCAATGAGGGTCCCTGAGGTCCCCAGACATGCAGGGAACAGCTTGCCAGCAGGTGTGTTCATCCCTGGCTCAGGGCACCTGTCTGCACCATTGGGCCCCCTGTTTCCAGCCCCTGGTGTGATGGCCTATCGGTACACGTTGGTGATATGGACAGGTCTCAGACATCCGTAGGTTCTGCAGATTCTTCAGGATCTTGTTCCTCTGAGGACCTGCACAGACCCTGGAGAGCCTCTGTCCAGCCCAGCTCCTCAGGGCCTGAGCCTCAGGGTCTGAGCCTCTTTGTGACTTCTGAGAGGGACAGATATCTACTTGCCAGGCAGCACGGTTACTTGGGAGGACCACGGCCATGGGCTTTTCCCCTCCATACCCTTCAATGATTCCAAGTGATCTTTTCTCTAGGTTTGGATTTTAAACCCAAGCTTTGTTCAAGAGCTGGCAGAATCTTCATTCTGTTTGAAGTCTAACCGGTCGTTCTCCAAGTGAGCCTGGGGTAAGGCAGGGTAGTTGGCAAAAACGCTTCTTCTGCAAGGGTAGGACACTGTTTAAAACAGGAATCTCACAGGAAAAAAGAATGGAAAGCCCTAAGGACCAGGATTTAGACCCAAGGAGAATAAGAAGCAACTTAGTGAAGACTGGATGGAGAGAAGTATGTGTCCCTGCAGTGGGACCTGTTTTAGTGGTTCAGTTGAGCTTATGATGTTCTGAGTTTCCCGGTGTTCCAGGTGAAGAAGGAGGCAGGTTGGTATTTTCTCTTCAGCAAGGAAAAGAAAGAGTTGCACTATGCACTGTGAATACATGAGCTCTTCTACTTTCCTAACATTCCAATAAAGTGGATGTCCTGACATCTGGTTTAGGCAAATAAATGGAATGTTTCCCCAAAGGCTTATGCATTGATTTGAAAGACAGCATCATAGAGTTGCACAGGTGGGGAGAGAGAACCTCCCATTCTCTGCAGACAGTGGATGTGCGTGCTATGCCACAGCACCAGTTACAGGATTTGAGGATGACGCAACTGTGAAGTAACGCAGAAAATATTTGAACCGAGTTCTGCATTCTATACATTTCTTGAGCACAAGGCATCATATCTCTGACACCAAGGAGCAAGCCACAGTACTTGATGTGTTTTTTCCTTATCTCCACAGGGTTCTAGGGAGGTCAACTTCCCTTCCTTTGCATAATCCAGGCATTCCAAAGAGGATTCTGGTTTTTTGGAGGGCTGGGGAAACTGCTGGCCTAGGCAAACAAGATTTGCACTCAGAGTGAGGGAAAATGCAGCTGAATGAACACATGCTGATTGGTGAATGAATGAGCATTCCCAGGCTCATTGAGCTTGGTTCCCGCCCAGCCTCCCTCTGTCCTATTGGGTGAGCAGAGAGAAGCTTGGTCAGGCGTGGCTGAGGTCTGAGTATAGGATGGTCCAGATGGAGTGAGAGGGCTTTAGGAGAAAAAGGGGCTTGTGGGAACCCAGGCTCTTCCTCTTTCTGCTCAAGGGGCCCCTGGAAACAGGAGCCTCTGGGTTACCTCTCCTTTGCTTGCTAGCTCAGATGGAGTGTCTGTATCCAGGGCCTCTGCACCCATGGGTCCTGGCTCTGCCTGTATCCCTTTGCACTGGGATCTGCAGGGTGTGTGCTAGCCTTCACCTGCAGCAAATGCAACAATGAGAAGAACCTGTGGAGAACCGTGCTGCAGGAGTCAGCGTTCGCTGAGGGCTTTCTCGCCACTGCACTGGACGGAACAAGCACCTGGGGAAGGGTGGAGCCAGGGGAGGTTCATGGGTGCCCTGGGGTTCCCTTTAGCTGCTTTCTCAGCCCTGCAGATGGGGGAGGGTCCGAGGAAACCAAAGAAACGGAAGCATCATGGTTGCTCATGCTTAAGGCATCATCAGGGATGGTTTTGTGATTGATGGAGTCCTGGCAACATGCCCTACGACACTGCAGAGGGTCGTTTGGTAATTCCTCTCTCCTGAATGCCGTAATGGTACTCTCCAAGCGGCCATTACATGCAGATTTGTTTTACTTCAGGTATATATTTGTTTCCCGAGTAACTAGCTCTTGGCAGCTCAGCCTGAAAATTAATTTGAAGCACTGAGGAGAGTTATGAAGAAGCAGCAATTCATTCAGACCCAGAATTGATGCATCGAAGGGCTGTTAGGTCAGACAGGGATCGGGATGGAGATGAGCAGGAACATTGTTCTCCAAGTTTAGTTGCGATGCCGGCTTGATTCCACAGGGACTGTCTGCTGTGTAGAAACTGGCCTTTCCTGAGGCCCTTGGAGTGATGCCGAGAGTGAGCAAACCTTGCAGAGACAGTAGGGGCCCCAGATGAAACCTGGGGTGCTGGAACCAGTGTCGTGCCAGTATCACCCAATGCACATGTTCGAATCGCAACTGTTCAATTTCCAATCCACGTCCTTATGTATCTGGGAAAGCAGTAGATGCTTTCTAGCCTGAATTCTTGGGCCCCTGCACCCTTGCCAGAGACCTGCATGGAGTTCTTGTTTCCTGATTTCAACCCAGGCCAATCCTGGCTGTCATGGCCTTTTAGAGAGTGAACCAGCAGAAGCGGGGGGGGTATCTCTCTCTCTCTCTCTCTCTGCTCCTCTCTCTATAATTCAACCTTTCACAAAGATAAGTAAATCTTAAATAAAGAACTGTGTAACTCTGAGACAAACGAGGCAGGAAGATTATTGGCAACAGTGGGGACCTAGGCCATTGTGCTAATGAACTCCTCAGTTTTTAGTTTCTAGTATTAAACATCTGACATATATTCACGGCTACTCAAATCTTGCACAAGGCTGGTCTCTGTCTCCCTGCTCACCTGTCTCCTGGAAGTCACTGTGATGAATTGCAGGTTGTTTGTCCAGATATTTTCTATGAACTGGAGGCAAAGGTAGCATTTGTTCAAGCAACTAAAAGTGACACCATGACCCCGTGTGGGTCACTGTGCAACTTGCTTCCTCACTTCACAACCATCTTGGAGATCTTCCTACCTGTGCACCTGCTCTGGGAAGGATGTGTTCTATTTCATTGCACACATATTATCGCTGCTTTACCTTGCTCTCATGAAGGATACCTATGCTGGGTCTCTGTGTCTACTACACAGACAACATCACAGGCCGCATCTTGGATTTTATTGTGCTTGGAGTGGCGAGATCGGCAGTAATTCAGAACTGTTGAACTATCAAAACCTCATGAGCGGGACCCTTGGAGCATGCCCCTCATCGAGGACCCTGGGTGGTGTCAGGGGGCTGTTCTCCATCCCAGGGTACAGAGGCATTTGGGAGGCTGGTTGTGGCTTCTTCCCTTATCCCCACCCCCAACTACCCCCAGATACAGGAAGGAAAAGAAAAAAAAGAGAGAGAATGTGGAAATAATGGTCTCACCCACTTTTCTGTAGCCCTTGATGCTTATCACCTTAGTCAACTATATAAAAAATTTTCAAAAATAAAAATAATCAAGAAAGGAAGAGCAGCATCTCGGTTCACCTATCTGTCTCACTGTCCATCTGCAGACATGGCTGGTAGAAAAGGCATCCTGTTTGCACCACTTCGATTGCCCTCCAACCACTTTTCTTGCCAGCGATGAGGAAGTCTATTCCCTCTGCCCCCTCCCCTGTACCACGTGTCACCCTGCAAGAGAAAATACTTCTTTCCTGTGTTCAGTTCTTCAGAGATATCATCGGTTGGACACTTACTGGCTGCTGAGCATTTTGGACCAGCCTGTGCGAAAGTAAGCTTAAAGCATCCCATAAGGGAATGTGACTTGCAACTGCTATTTGTGCTATGGCTACGTGACAGGAGAATGCGAGCGAGAAAGAGCTGGCCTAACTGAAGCTCCTCTGGGAGTGGGGATGGGCTTGCCTTCAACAGGGACAGTTGAGCTGCCATCTAAAGCTCACTGGAGGAAGTAAGAGGGGGAGGGGAGGGAGGGACATTGCAGGGAGAGGGAGGGAGCCATGGGGGGCAAAAATGCTTACAACTGGGACAACAGAAGGTGAGAAGCAGAGGAAGGTAATGACCGGACCACGTGAATCCATCAAGACGACAGTCCCTTCCTAAGGAAGAGTGGGTTTACACGAGAGAGAGCAAGCCAACTGGTGTTTGGCAAAGATAACATTTTTTAAGGGGGAGGGATGGAAGACCATCCTTGCTTCTGTAATTCATACTTAATTCGGATTGAGGCTGCCTTTACAGAATATGTCTTCATTTGAAAGGCAGAGGATTGTGGAGAAAGCAGGATATAGACAGAGAAAGAAAGGAGAGGGGAGTGGAGAGGAGGGGGAGGGGAGAGGAGGAGAGAAAAGGGGAGGAGGAGGAAGAGGGGGGAGGGGAGAGAGAGGGGGGAGGGGAGAGAGAGGGGGGAGGGGAGAGAGGGGGGAGGGGAGAGAGAGGGGGGAGGGGGGAGGGAGCGGAGTGTGGAGGGGAGGAATTTGGCAGCACCTACATGGAATGCTGTTGTCACAGGTGGAGGTCCCATAAAAGAAACTTTATTTTTTTTTAAAAAAAATGTTTTATTTGTTTTAACTCAGAAGGCAGATGTATGGGGAAAGGAGAGATATTGTGAGATAGATATCTCCCTTCCTTTGGTTCACTCCCTTAATGGTCAAAGCCAGGAGCCAAGAACTTCTTCCAGATCTCCCATGTAGGTGTAAGACTCCAAGAACTTGAGCTCTATCCCACTGCTTTCCATGGCCATAAGCAGGGAGCTGTATTAAAAGTGTAGTAGGGCCTGGTGCAGTAGCCTAGTGGCTAGAGTCCTCACCTTGCATGCACTGGGTTCCCATGTGGACGCCGGTTCACATCCTGGCTGCTCCACTTCCCATCCAGCTCCCTGCTTGTGGTCTGGGAAAGTGGTAGAGGATGGTCTAAGGTCTTGGGACCCTGAAGGGAGACCTGAAGGAAGCTCCTGGCTCCTGGCTTTGGATGTGCTCAGCTCTGGTCATTGTGGCCACTTGGTGAGTGAATCAATGAGTGGAAGGTCCTTCTCTATTTCTCTCCTTCTCTCTGTAAATCTGACTTTCCAATAAAAATAAATAAATTTTTAAACAACCAAAGTGCAGTAACAGGACACAAATTTATACCATGTGGGATGCTAGTGCTGCAGGCAGAGGACTAGCCTGCTGTGCCACCATGTTGGCTCCCCATTAATGAATCTTAGAGAAATAAGAGCCCACTGTGACAAGGCCAGCGATCTGAGTGGTATCCCTGTCGTTTGTGAATTAGGGGGATAGTACTGATGTGGTATGTGTAGGCAGGCAGCTTGTCAGGTCTTGGTGAGTCCCACCTTTCAGGCTCACTCATATTGATCCAGCAGATGCCTGTGCTCAGTATGGGCCAGGTCCTGAAGCAAAGAGAGGAACTCACAGACTTAGGTTGGCTGTCCCTGACCCCATGTTCCAGTTGGGGCCCAGAAAATGAGCTTGTCGACAGATGAGCCACGTACTTCCACTGCTCTGTCAGGGCATTGTGGGTAAAAGGGTGTGAGGTCGGGATGCAGGATGCAATGTGGGGAGCTGAAGCTCTCAGGACATTTGTGGAGATCTTAGGGCATTTATAAGTTTGCCACCAGACGTAAGGGCAAGGGGGCATCAGCCAGGAACACCTCCCGCAGAGGGCAGGGTGGAGTAGAGTGAGGTGAGGCAGAAGGCTGTTATGGGCAGCAGGGAGTGGAACCTGGGAGGGCAGAGAGGAAGGCAGACTCAGGCCTCTGACTCAGTTTCATTGCTGCGATGCTGGGAAATTTCCAGAAGGCTCAAGGCAGGGAGCATGAATTCAGAAGATTTCTACTTGGAGAGGTTCTTTCTTCCTGCTGCAGGATATGGGATGCAGGGGGGCAGCGTCGGAATCCAAGAAGTTGATTAAGATGCAGCAAACAGTGACCAGGTGGGGCACAGCGAATGGGAGCTGCCTGGTAGGTACAGTGGTGATGCCTGAAGTGTGGGGAGGCCTAGAATGTACAACAAAGTCCATTCCATAAACAGCCTGATATCGTGGCTGGAACCAAGGTCAGACCAGGCTGAAAACTAGCATGCAAGGAGAGAGACCGCTGGCAGTGGGAGCCCTCGCGTCAGGATCCATAGCCCAAAGGTGGGCCTGGCTGGGTGTACTGCTGAGCTCACTCCCCCCTGTGTGAGGCTCCACTCTGCTGCCCAGACTTGGTCCTGAGCCTATGCTGCCATAAGTCTGCGAGCATGCTGAAACGACACGACAGCGTTCTCCAAGGGAGGACAATCAGGATTCATCACGGGTCAGAGAGCAGAATCCGGAGGCTCTGATCCCAGCTGAGCCACTTACAAAAAGCTGCATGAACTAAGGCCAAGGGTTTCCCACACACATTTCCTCCACAGGAACATTTTCTTGTGCAGCTGGCACCAGAAGTAAATGAGCCGCTCTTTCAAAGCAGTTGCTACCATTGCTGGTGCCTGAGAAACAATCATTCTTGCCCCGACCTCTATTACTGTAGGCTGCAGGCTGGCTGTGTACCAAGATCAACGTTAAGAGACATCTGTGGATGGCATTATCCAGGCCTCACTGTAACTGCAGATGAGGCAGGGTGCTCCTGCCCAGTTTCACAGATGAGGAAATCGGGGTTTCGTCACTGTGCAAGATCAGGTATGGAGAGCTAGTATTAGGAAGGGAGTGTAAGAAGCTTGGCTGCTGCCATTTAGAATTCACTAATTTCATAATTATAGGCTCTAAAAGTGTCTTTGGTACCTCCGACATGGCAATAACCTGTGCGGGTTTTCACATGAGGACAAGGTGGACCAGCTGTGTCAACAGTGAGGGATTGCAGGGGCTTCTGGGAAGAACTCAGAGATAGAGCCAGATGCAAATTTTGACAGTGGTATGGGCAGGCATCATATGCTCAGAAAGTGGGCCACGTTTTCCTCATCCATGATTTTTTTTTTTTTATTAAAGCAACAAGACTCGGGGATAGCTGGGCTTATGCTGTTTGTCCTGTTCAGCCAGCTGCTAGGTCCGCCAGGCGCTGCCTCCCAGGTCTTAGAGGGTCACTCAGCAGGTGCACCTGGGCTTGGCCCACCTTGTTCAGGTGTCTGGATCTCATGCCATTCAGGCTGTGCAGCCGCCACGCAGGAGGTATTAGTCACAGAGCAACTGGTGAGAAAGAAGAGAGCTCACGTCATCATCCATCAGTGAAGGGGGGGTGGGCTGAAGACCACTCAGATGGCCAGAGAGCTGTGTGAAATTGTCAAAACAGTGTTGGCAATGAGGTTCCTGCCCACGTGACTGCTTACGGCATCTGCCACACAGAGCAGCATGGGAAGCTTCTTACAGGTGTGGTCTTGGATTCCCACTCGAATCAGCAAGGTTGGTGTTGCACTTGCGGAGTCTGAGGCTGAGCGAGGGGAAGGTACCTCAACTGCACCTCAGAGTGATGGGCTGGAGGGTGGGATGTGTCCATCAAAGCCCACATTTGCTGGAGCTGGGAGATGGGAAATCAACTTCTGTCTCCCATGCGGGTGACAGGGCCCTGTGTGTGGGACACCACCTACTGCCTGCCTGGTGTTGCATCAGCAAGAAGCTGGAGTCTGACGTGGGCCTTGGGCATCTCCCTGCCAGGTCAAGGCCCTCTCTCCACCTCTCTGATTTCACTCAAACTCTGTCCAAGGTGGATACGGAGGTATCCTAATCCAAATTTCTGAGCCTGTTGTGAGCACAGACTGGTCCTTCTTGGAGAAACGGCACATGTAATGAGGTGTGAAATTGACACCGTAGACTGGGGCAAGTGGATGGTCAAGGCTCCCTGAACCTTTCACCCTGCAGAATGAAGCCCTTCGTCTGAGGTGACTCACACGACCTCACCAACCTCCTACCTTCCCCAGCTCTGGCCCAGCCTGCATCCCAGCTCAGTCCATCCCACACTTGCTCCACACTTACCTGCACCACGGAATTCTGTGACATCTTCCTAATCTTGAAGCATCGTGGACGATTCGCCTCCAATCTGCTCTGGGAATCCCGGCCTGCACCATTGGCCTGTCTGCTGTGCTAGGACTGCCCGATCACATACAGAATACATAGTCAGGCTTTAAATTCAGATAAATAACACACACACACACCTGCCACACAGATACATTAGTGTGGCCCAGCCATCACAGCATGTCCAAGCAGTATCTGGGACACACACTAAGAACATGTATGCTACTGTAGTTTTAATCCTCTGTAATAACTATAACTTACTGTACAGGGAACATAGTCATTTTTCTACTGAATTGTTGTTTGTGGACGTTGGTGGCTTTTTCCACTCAACTTCCGTCTTCGTCTTTCACTTGTTCAATTTCTCATTCAGTGAAATAGTAAACCTTGTATCAGAGTGTAAGTCTAGAGGTTGTTACCCCAAAAGTTAATAAAACAGGCGAAGATGTAAAGAACGGGGGTGGATAGAATGGGGGAAATATCAGTGTGTTCTTAAGAGTGTATCTAATCTGTTAAACATAAATTAAAACATAACAAGTAAGAATGCATCATCAGAAAAATTGTTCTGACATTCTTATCTGACATTCACATTAAATCTGGACCTCATATGTGTATCTTTATATCTACACCTACATCTATATATTGATATCTATTCTGCCTATCTCCACGTGTCTACAATGGTTCAATCCACACTTCCACGGTGGCTCTTCTCCTCTGAGCCCTGACTACTTTGAATCACCTGACACCATCGTGAGCTGAGTGACTTCTGAAGTGCTTTCTGTTCCTCGCTAGACTCTCTGCACTCAGTCTGCACTGGGAACCCCCTCTGCATGGCACCCCACAAGGGCTTTGTGCACTGTGCATGCTTGAAAATATTCCTAAGGATTCACCTGGTCTCCTCGCTCTGCCATAGGCTTAGGGAGTGTCAGAGAGGGGTGTCTGGATACACGTCTGTACCCAGCAATCAAGGCACGGAGCTGGGCAGAGTGGAGCTCAGAACCTGCCCTGGTTACCTATGTTTTCCAGAACATTCTGCACATCCCCTGCACATGCCTAACATACTGACTCCTCTGAATATTTTTAGAACACTCACTTCCTCTCCACCCACCAAAAAAGCAAAGTGAAATGGAGAAAAAGGAAGCCTACTTGTGCCACATTGAACAAATGCAGAGTATCCTGGAAGGCACCCAGCTTGTGTTGTGGGAAACTGGCCCAGAGAGCTTGGGCTTGGTTTGTGTTGTGTCTGTGAGCCACACACTGTGTCCAACAGGACAAGGAAACGATACTGTGGTTTTTCTCTGAGTTAGAGGAATGCCATTTACTCACAAATGCTTCAGTTCAGAGCTGATCATGAACCCTCAGAAGAGGCCAGGACAGGGCTCATCTTTGTATTCTTCTGAATGAAACATTTCCTGATCAAAGACAGGATCAGCAACATTGTAGAAGTAAGCTTGCCTTATTTATTTCCATTGCTTTAAAATCACTGTTATTGTATTTGTTTAGGAGAGAGAAAGAGAGACAGAGAGAGAGAGAGAGAGAGAGAGAGAGAATACTCCATTCCATAATTTGCTTCATTTCTCAAATGACTTGCAACAGCTGAGGCTGGCCTAAGCCGGGTGCCTGGAACCCGGAGCCAGGAACCTAAAACAGCTAGTCCAAATGAATGGTAGGAACCCGACTACTTCAGCAATGGCTTCTTCTCACCCTCTACTTTGGCAGGAAGCTGGAATGAGAACCAGCGCCATGACACAAAGCCAGGCCGTAGATAGGAAATGAGGAAGCCACAAATGGAGACTTCATGGCAAGGCAGATACCTGCCTGCTCAATATATGTGAAAAAAAAAATAATCCTCTTTGCAGGTAGTCACACCAGTGCTGCTAAGGCAAGACAGGCTTTCACTGATCATAGGCATTTAGCAGGTATCCCTAACACTAAACACAGCTGTACTGTTAACCCTAACCTTAGCCCTAACTCTAAGCCTAACCCTAAACCTCGCCCTAACCCTAACTCTAACCCTAACCCTAAACCTAGCCCTTACTCTAACCCTAAACGTAACTCTTCTGCTAACCTTAACCCTAGCCCTCTTAACTCTTTTGGAAGAACAAATCTATACCTGCAGTGTCAGGATACACTTTAATAGCAAAAGGATGGACTTGTGACTGTTGTTGGAGAACTACACTATTGGAATAATATGTGGGAAATCAGTGTGGAGGCAGGGACTGTGAAAGGTGGAAGAGGAAACCACTGAGCCCATGGAATTGTATAATAATAATAAAAGAAAATAAAATATATAACACATAAATTTAATATATACATATAAACAGATATATTTTATGACACATAAAGAATAAATCAATAGTCAAAATAGTGCTATTGATGCAAAAAAAAAATATGCTTCCGGTCAAACAAACAGATTGGAAGCGTCCCTAACCCTACCATAAGCACAACACTCACCCTAACTATAACCCTCGTGATGATTCTAAACAGCAGGTGTTCCTAACCTCAATCATAACCCCAACTCTAACCCTAACTTTTACCAGCAGATGTTAACTAAATCTAACCTCTACCCTAAAATTTAAGGTTACTTAGCCCTAACCCCAGCCCTAGTCCTAACCCTAACCCTAACAAGCCAGAGTGAGCACATGGGGCAATTCAACACACCTTTTCATGATCATCCTTGGGTGATCTCTCCCTGCTAAAGACTGAGCCATGACAATGCAGAATCTTAGCCCTTGTGTGGTCAAAGCTGCGAGTCCTGCCATTCAACCTGTTCCCCCTGCAAGCCACAGCACGTGCTCTGTTCCTCCTGTCCTCACCTCTTGCTGCAGCATAGTGCAGCCCACCCTGTTTGTGCCTGGTCCTTGGTGGCACATCTCCAGTGACAAGGAGGCCATGCCGGTCCACATAGCTCATCTGCTCTTTCTGGAACAAGATATCTCTCAAAACATCTTGCAGACAGTGGCTAGCAGCCATCTGAACCTTCCAACAGTAATTGAGCTGGTTCTTCAGAGAGAACTAAAGGGAAATGAAGCAAGATGGACATGGAAATTTTCAGCTAGACCCTTCCTGGCAGGCCAACATCCATGTTAGAATCAAGAATCCTGGGGCTAACCTCATGGAGAAGCCAGTTATGTCACTGACTTATGCCACCATCAGAGGCCTGGTTTGAGTTCCAGTCATTTGAGGAGTGAGCCACTGGATGGGAGATTCTTTAAAAAAAATCTTAAAAGAGATGCCTTGATGGATAATTTGGGGTAGGACTGGCGGGCAGTGGCAGTGGGGGAACATGATCTGTAGCTCATCTGATTGGCATCCTCTCCTATTGGGTGAGTCCTGTATGGGTTAGCAAGGTCCAGAATTGCTCTGAACAGGAGGAGGGGAAAGTTTGAAGTCAAGGTTGGGGCTGGGGACTGAGAAATGCAGGCAAGAGGAACCAAGGCCACTGGGGTTGATGGGAACAGACAAGTACTCGTTGGGAAGGAATGGCTCAAGGGGACTCCTTGAATAGACAGCTGCGCCTGCAGACTCACAGGGCTGTGTGCCGCACCCCTCCCTCCACGGGGACAAGCTCCATCTTGCCAAGGACCTGCTCACAGCCACCTCCTCCCTCACCTTCCTGCAGGCAGAAGCGACTCGTGCGGACAGCTCTGCCGCCTCACTCAACCTTCACTGCCCCCTTAGGTATTTTCAAGCCCAGCCAGCTTTCACCTGTGAGCACCTGTGCTGCTCACTCCAAACCAAAGCCTGCCAAGTGCTTTATATTCTAAGATCGTGGAGCAAGTGCCATCCAATCAAGCCATCCTGGAGTACTTTGCATTTTAATTAATTTCACACATGAACTGCCTTTAAAGACTCTTACAGATCCCTATTTTTGGCTCTTGGAATGTTTACAAGCTAAGAGCAGGAGGAGACGGTCCAGGTGCTTGGGTCCCTGCCACCCATGCGTGAGACACTGATGCAGTAACTGGCTGCTGGCTTTGGCCTGGCTCAGTCAAGGGCATTGTGGCCATTTGGGGAGTAGAACCAGCAAATGCAAGAGCTCTGTCTTTCTCTGTTTTTACCCCCTTCTCTCTGTAACTTTGCTTTCCAAACGAAACAAAACAAACCTTGAAAAACACTTTCGTGTTTCAATGCAATATTCCACAAGCGCTTTGAAATACCCTCAGGCACAAATCTATACTATTCTGATTATATGTGAAGAGTTAGTTTTGTTCCTCAACTTTTCCATCCTGCAGCTCTCCTTTTTCTTTTTAGATTCACTTACTGGCAAGTTATTTAATGTGGACAAAATCTAGCCACAAACCACAAGCCACGGGTTTTTAAATGTGTATATATATATATATATATATTTAATTTCAAAGAGTTACAGGGAAGAGGAAAGACAGAGAGGAGGAGAGAGCATGAGAGCAAGAAAGACAGCAAAAGAGAGGGTTGTGTAAGAGAGAGAGAGAGGAAGGGGAGAGAAGGAGAGAGAAGAAGAAGAAGAAGAAAGAGAGATTGAGACTCGCGGATGTTGAATCACTCTCTAAATGGCCACAGTGGCCAGGAGTGGATCTGGGTGAAGCCAGGAGTCCCATATGTGTTCAGAGGGCCAAAGGCCTGGCCCATCTCTGCTGCTTTCCTAGGCCCATTAATATGGATCTGAACCAGATGTGAAGCAGCTGGGCATATGATCATGCCCGTGAGGGATGCTGGTGTTTTCAGTGGAGGCTCATCCTGCTATAGTAGCGTGTTGTTCCCCTCTGCCCCCAAACAACTCTTGATAAATAAAGTGGATCTTGTCACAATCTCAACCCCACCTTCTTTGCAAGGGGGGTGGAACAACTACCCCCAGAAACCATATGACGCTCAGCTACTTGAATGTTAACTGTGCCACTCTTGATCCTCATTTTAACTTGATTTGCTTCGAAATCTTTCTGGTAGTGCATCCAGACCAATGTAATCTTGTTTCAGTTCAGCAAAGTATGACCTGGTTCTCTAACCATTTTTGCCACGGGTGGGTTTCAGGTGGCTTCCAACTTTTTACTTTCAGAAATATTGAATGCTGCAAAGAAGGGTTCCCCACATGACTTTGTGTGTGCATATGCTCGGATTCTCCGAGACAGGTACATGGAAACAGAGCTGCCGAGGAAGGATGTGTCTACTTTGGATCTAGAAGTGATGGATTGCCCTAAGGCTGCACCTGTTTATAGGTTTGCCAGCTGTGGATGAAAGGACCAATTAGTTTGAGTTTATAAAGATTACCTTCAGTGTGTTGGATTTTCATCATCATTTTCAACCACATCTGGTCCATTCCTCCCCCCGTTCTGTGAATGTCACGCTCAACAGCCAATGCCAGTGTAGACACTGGTGTTGTTGCCTTGTAGGTTAAGCTGCCACCCGAGACTGCTCTCGGCTTGCAATCCAGCTCTCTGCTAATGTGCCTGGGAAAGCAGCAAAAGATAGCTCAGGTACTGGGGTCCTGCCATGTGGAGTTTCAGGCTGTCCTCAGCCTTGGCTGTTATGGACATTTGGGGAGTGAAACAATGGACGGAAAATCTCTCTGTGGCACCTTTCAAGTTAAAAAAAATCAATCTTAAAAAAGAATTTAGAAGTCCCTCATATTCATCTGCATTCCACGTTCACGGGATGAGCATTTGACTGACTCTGGCTCCTGACCCCAGCTTCTCGTTAATGCATGAATCCTGGGAGGTAGCAAAGATGGCTCAAGTGTTTGGATCTGCCACCCTCTGGGAGCCCTGAACGGAGCTCCTGGCTCCCAGCTTCTACCCCAGCCCAGCCCTGGCTGCTGTGGGCACGGGGAAGAAGAAAAATCAAGAGAAGGAAGTTATTTGTGCCTATTTCTGAGAGTCTACACAAACTTTCTGAAGCCCTGTCGAAGCACAGGATGACACAGCCATGGAGGCTGGGGTGTCCCAGGCTCTGAAGACCCAGGAAAGCTGACGTGTGGCTCAAACTGAAGCTCAAAGCCTGGGAACCAGGAGCTCCTGTCTTCCTATGGGGACCGGGGAAGGGGAAGGCGACGGCTCAGATCAAGATGGGGCCTGTGTGAGGGAAGGGAGAGAGAGACAGAGGCAGAGAGAAACGTTTTCCTTCCTCTGCCCTTCTGTTGGAGGCCCTGGAGGATTGGGTGGTGCTCACACACATAGGTAGCTTCATCTTAACTTAGCTGGTAAAGCACCTGCCTGCAGCGCTGTCTCAGCTACTTCACCAGTCCGAGTCTCAGCGGAAGCACTTCCAATTGAGCTCTCTGCTCATGTACCTGGGAAAGCAGGGGAGACGGTCCAGGTGTTTGGGCCTCTGCACCCATGGGAGACTCAGCTAAGCTCCTGGCTGCCGACTTCAGCCATGGTCATCAGCAGCAGACAGAAGATCTCGATCCAACACTCTTTTTCTTTGCAACTTTGCCTTCGAATAAAGAAATCTTTACAAAGGCGCTGCTATCTTCTACTCACACAGACACACCAGGCATGACGCTTGACCAGTTGGTCGCGCATCCCACAGCCTAGAAAGTGGATTTATACACTCAAGTCTCATATTTGTAGCACAAGCATGTTGATTGATTGATGAGATGACGTGGATATTTGAAGCTTTGAGAGTTGGAAACCAAGGCAGGATAACAGACTTTGACAATTACCTTTGTCTCCTCCTGCCCAGCTGTTGTCCACCCTCCACCAGCTGTTAAACATTGAGAAAACAGTAACTGGACAGTTATAAACAATCACGAGTTTTCATTTTTTAAGAGACAGGTGAAATCTAGGTTTCTATTTTCAGAGGCAGGTTGCAGTTACACAGCAACATATAATTAGTAGAGCCATATGCTTTCCTTCGGTGCCATGAATGTTTCTTTCTAAAATGAGCCAGAATTTTGGGGGCCTGGCCAGGTTTGGTTGCGATAAAAACAGTAAATGGCCTGTGCCAGTAGGGAATGCAGCACCCGACCAGCACACCTCCCACTGGTTTAGGTGAGGGACGAGTGTGTGATGGGCAGAGCCGGGGAGAGCTGCGATACTCATTGGTTCCAATGGAGGTCGGGGCTCAGAATAGATCCAACCCAGGGGTTACAACCACCAGCTGATCGGAGTGATGGACTGTGGCGGGCACTGTGCTTACTAGTAGCGCATGTAGGAGCCTGGACTGGGAACACCTCAAAGTTTCTTTGGGGATTCCCCTGAACAAAATGGAGGAATCAAAACATTAACAAAGAAAAGATAGAAGATGGAGTAGATCAATCAACCACCTCAGCTATATGCTTGCAGCAAAAAACTGGACAAGGGGAAACTCTAAGATGGACTATGTCAATCAGTGGACTCTGCACCAGCCTCATCATACCTGGACTGTTGCTGATGATATGTTGGAGCTTCTAATTGATCGAGGTGACGCTCTGCTGGCTCTGCCTTGAAACTTGAGAGGGCCTCCCTAAGAGGCCATTGAACTTGACTGGACAAGTGGGATGCTGGACTCTGTGTGAACTTGTAATTAGGGAATCCCAACGGAACTTGAGCTGTGGTTATGCATCAAGGTGAAGGAACTCACCATGGGGGAAGGGTTTGGGGTGAAGGGGGGAGAATCCCAGTACCTAAGAAATTGTGTCATACAATACAATGTAATTAATGAATAAGTGAATAAAAAAAATAAAATAAAATGAGCCAGAATCTGTGGTCAGCAGTGTGGGTGTGCACTGGGGAAGGTCACAGACATTTCACGGAATCAGACAAGTTCACACCAAAGAGTGAGCTTTCCACACACTGATGTTGTTGCTTTACCCTCACGTTCCTCCCTCCTACAAGCATTAACATCCTGGGCCTGATTTTGTGTTGTTAGGATACAGAGATGGGGTCACTGCTCACTTGTGGCAATTGGCGTGAATTGGACTGACCTTACTGATAAATCCAAGTCTGTTACATTTCTCTATCCTTTTGGAACACTTGGAGTGGGACAGTGTTCTGGCACTGTCTGTGAAGCTGGCATGAGGGTGAGGCCTGAGAACTTGCATTTCTTTTTTTGTTTTTAAAGATTTATTTTTATTTTATTACAAAGTCAGATATACAAAGAGGAGGAGAAACAGACAGGAAGATCTTCCGTCCGATGATTCACTCCCCAAGTGAGCTGCAATGGCCGGTGCTGCGTCGATCTGAAGCCGGGAACCTGGAACCTCTTCTGGGTCTCCCACGTGGGTGCAGGGTCCCAAGGCTTTGGGCCTTCCTCGACTGCTTTCCCAGGCCACAAGCTGGGAGCTGGATGGGAAGTGGAGCTGCCGGGATTAGAACCAGCGCCCATATGGGATCCTGGTGCGTTCAAGGCGAGGACTTCAGCCACTAGGCCATGCCGCCAGGCCCAAGAACTTGTATTTCTAACAGACTCCCAGGATCTGGGGACTGCAGCCTGGGAGTTTCCGGGTACACTCATGTCGATTCTTTGAGGACATGAATGAAAAGGTTATTCTGCCCATTGAAACTTGCCAGTGTCACTTCAGGTCTGGGTCCTTCATTAGGGAAAAGGAGGGGTGGGGAACTGAAATCAGACGAGGCGAGTCCAGATTACAGGTGGGGCCTGTGTGGCTACTCCTGGCTGCCCCACAGCTCAGGGCAAGTGGTGAGTGACCGGGGGCTTCTCATCCACCAAGTTGCTCTGGGGGGCCAAGGCTGCAGTCCGTGTGACAGAACCATCCTTCATTGTGTGTTTCTCCACCTGTCACCCCAAGACACAGCACGGATACAAGGTGATAACGTGGTGGCACACACCACTGACTTGACACCATCGCTTCTGGCCAGGGAGTTTCCTGTGGGACGATGCAAACGTGTATCATTCGGGATGAGCCCACAGCAGCTCACATGTGGGCGGGCATGGGAGAGGAGCCTGCACCTCCCCCATCTGCAGAATCCACCGGCTGCATCATTGTGTTCTGAAGCATCCCACTTGTTTCTGCACCTGTGTATCCTCTGTCAAGCATCCCACATCAGCAAACTCACCCATGCTGGAGTCTGAGGGAACACACGCTGCCACTAGGCATGTCGGACTTTGATAGAACTGCCTGCCTGCCTGCCTGGCAGTCCTACACCTGACCTCTGCCCCCTCCTGTGGTAGGGGCAGGGGGGTGTCCCTTGCGGCATCCTTCACTGCCACTGACATAGCCAACCTTCACAGGCTGTGTGTATTCATTTTCAATTTGTGGCTTATCACATAAGCTCACCTCCAGGATATCATGTTCTATCTATACAAATAGCAAATGGACAACATTTCCCATCCGATCAATGGAAGTATTCGTCTTCTTGGTGACTTTCCACTTGTGTCAGGCCAGAGAGAGGCATAATCACCACGGAGAAGGAAGAGGCATTGGTGAGCCCGGCCGCCCCCACAATGGGCAGTGCCTTACTCCAGAGTGGAAGATAGGACAGGAGTACACGCACTCTCCTCTTCCTAACCTTCTTCATCCAGGAGGTCAACCGCAGGGTCACTCAGGGAGTCAGCAGAGGAGAGGCGGGGCTCCCCCCTAGGGGAAGGAGCAAGGACTTGCACTGTGCTTCATGCCAGCCCTGGCGCTTGCACACCCACAAGCTCCCCAACAATCTGGTGCTCCCATACACCTTCACCTAGTGAAGACGCATTGCCAACAGGTCCATGAAACAGAACAGCACGCACAGCCGTCATATTGCCCAGCTCTGAACTACAGCGGCAGCCACATCCCCAAGGTTCCCAGACAGGTGTCATGAGTGCAGCAGCCCCATCTTTCTAGCTGGCAGATGTCTCATGGCTTCCAATCAGTCTTACTGAGGTGCCCAGCAGGTGCTACCAATGGCTTTGACCCAGAGAAAAAGGACTGCTGGCTGGAGGATGGGGTTTATAAACCATGATCAAAAAGCCAACATTTCTGGGCATTTCTTTGTGAGCCAGCTTGGCGAGGAGGGCTGGTGGGGACAGGTGTGGTGGAGGGACCCCTGCCTTGACCACAGCTGACCTCTGCCTCATCTGCCCCGCGCCTGGGGAAGCGACAGCTTTTCCCTGTAAAACATTGGCACTTCCAACCCTAATGTTGTGGTCATGTTTAATATGCAAGGAGGAGGCTACCGGGATGTCATTTTCGTTTTCTTCAGGCTCTTGGATTTATCAAAACTCCTTTTAAGCTAATGGGTTTGTTCCCGTTAATCTTGGCCTGCTTTAACTTAAATTGGACCTGCTTCTAAAATGTAGGCTCTCAATTGTGATTATTCAAAGGCCGTCTCACTCAGACAGGTCTCGGTGGAGACACAGGCAGAACCTCGAGCTGGCAGAGCAGCGACAAAGCACAGGCTCCTTTGGCTTGCTTCTACAGCGAAGGATCTTGCCTCCCATCCCTTGGCCAAGTGTTCATCTTCGTGGTGGTAGCTCCTGCCTCTTGGAGTTGTGGCAAGATGCTGGGCGTCATCTCATGATCACCTGGCATGGTTCTTGTGGCATGGGTATTTGGTGGGACAGGACCATTGCTGACTGGGCTCCCAGGGGCCAGCCCTGGTAAGAGGACATACATCCTAGTACAAGGGCTCCAAGGAGCTGCCATGGACATGTCTAGGGGCGTGCCAGTGAGCTCCCTGCTGGGGGGCCCTGCAGCTCTCAGACTCACGTCTTGGGGGCGTGTCAGGGAGCACACAGCACAGCTCTCAGGTTGCTTGTCCAAGCCTTCTGAGCAGCGCAACACCTCAGAAGCTGGAGCTGACACAACCTGCTGGGGCCCCCCTCCCTGAGCTTCAACGCCTGTGATGCATCCCCTACCCTAGTGGGTACAAGCACCATGGGCCCTTGGAGATTTTTCCCAGCTTAAGCCACTTCGCGAGTTTCACTGGCTCAGGATGAAGATGAGTACATTCAGCTCGGCTGGCCAGAACATTTGTGGGCTGGCTCTTGCTTGATAGGGTCACTTTAGCTCTTCCTAGTCTTCCCCTGGGCCTGATGGCGCCACCAGCCTACATGCTGCTGTCCGCCTGTTGCACAGTCCAGTTCATGTTTGTTCCACTCAGCACCAAAGAACCTCCACTCCACTGGCTCCAGTGTGTGATCACTCAGGTCCAGCTGTGCAGGTTTCCTGGGAGCAAATTCTCTCTCTGCAGGTGGTGTCCCCAGTGTTGCCTGCCACACCTGACTGGGGCACGACGTCTTCTTGGCTAGCAATGAACGTACCTGGGCACAGAGGAGAGGTGGGGAGAAGAAGTCATGGGAGGCTTACAAAGGCAGAGAAAGAACTGTAAAGCAGATCAGAGGAAAGGCTGAGAGAAGCTACTTTCCCATACTTAAAGAGAATGCAGCAGGTCGTGTCTGTGGTTTGAAATACTGCCAGTGGAAGATGATGGCTGAGTCTCTGGAAGAAACTAAATGTCTACCCATACCTGCTCGTGTCTAGCTCTGAGCATCTTTGCCCCTCCTAGAGCTGGCTGCTGTTCTATACACAGCTGTAACCATTTGTGGGAGATGTACCCTTACCCTGTGGACAAGGGGTGGTCATTTTGGAGTTCTCAGATGTGGCTCCTTGGAGAGGGAGGCTGCTGTGTCTGGGGTGTTGGATTAGGTGTCCTTCGAGTGTTTGTATGGGAGGCTTGGTCTTCAGCATCATGATGTTGGGAGGTGGTGGGTCCGTGAGAGGTGAAGCCTGGTGGGATCTCCTCAGGCATCAGGGGACTCCACCCTGGTGAGGAATTTGTTATGGAACTCTGGTTAGTGCTAGGAGAGCAACCATGACCTGTTACAGCAACAGCAACAGAGCACTGCAGAGCCAGAGCTGAATGTGTAGGCACCAGCCACCTTCCAGAAGGATCCATGATTGCAGGAGAGGACAGTGGCTCCCTCCGTGGTGGGACCAGCTTGGTATCTACTACAAAGATAACAAGAGGTCCAGGGAGAGAGGACCGTCTAGGGGAAAGGGGGCCATAAGGGAAACATGAGCTCATCGATTTGACATCGGGATACTCTTGGACCTTGACATTTAGTGTTATCTGATTGCTTTAGCTCTGCCTTGTCTGGGCAGTGGCACCAGAGGGAGAGACTGCATATCCCCTCTGGGTCTAATCAGTGTGAACACTCCCTGCTCACAAGCCCAAGCACTGGGTAGCCACAGCCAGGCACACTAGGGAGTGCCCAGTGCCCCTGTCCAGGGGATGGTCTCCCACATGGCATTCTCTGGGGTCAGTGCCAGGTGGGATGCTGCCTTTCAGATTTTCTTGAAGTGGAGGCAGGGAACCAGTTCTTGCTGTTTTCCAGTGAAAGTTCTGCTTGGAGGAATTGCTTCGCTCCCACTTCCATCACGATCACACACACATGTTCGGCTCTTCGGTGTCGCTGTACCGTAAAACCCTTAAGGACCGAAGCTCTTATCTTTTCATCTCCTTCAAGTCCAAAAAGTTTACTCAGGAGTGGCCCGCGTGGGTCTCCCTTCCCTTGCAGAGCTGCAAACACGTGACTGAGTCTCAGCTGGGCTGAGTGGAGCCTTGTGTTGGCAGAGAGGAATGGCCTGCGGCAACTTCCTCTGGGCAACATCAGGACCACTTTAATTTTTCACATTTACAAGGTCTCCCAGCCTGAAATTGCTTCTTTTTGTGACTGTTATTAATAGTTGATGCTGGAGAGAGGAGTTTAATGGATAAAAACAGGTGCGGTGAACTTTGAGATGGAGACTAGAGGACGGGGTGGTAGGAGTATCTGAAGTTATTGTTTGGTAAGCTTCTCCAGTTGGAAAGTATCTATTGGGTCCCTAATGAACAGGAAGTAAAATCTATTGAAGGCCCTGGGCAAGAAAGAAATTTGCAACTCAATTTGTCTATTAACTTACCCATCAAGACTAATTGTCTTTGCACCAAGCAGACTTAGGGCAAGTTTGCTGTCTCACTCAGCCCACCTCCCAGGATTCCTTCTGTTCACCGGGCAGCAGGTGTCCAATAAGTGCCATTGGGTGAGGGCTCTTTTCACCCTGGGTTCCCTGTGTCCCATGGCACTGGGACCCCAACAACAACCACGTCTCCCTACCAACTCTTCTGGGTGATGGAGAGAGCAGCACCACTGCCCACCTCCCACATCCCTGAAGAGGGTGTGTCTGGAGCTGGAGCTGTGAGCACAGCACCATGATGGAAGGCAAAAATCTCAGGAAACCTCGGGGCGGTGCTCCAGCCTCAAGCATCCCACTGCCATCACCTTTGCAATCCAGGACACTGAATATCAAGGGCTTCGCTGGTTTCTGTTATTTTATTTTATTTTATTTTATTTTATTTTATTTTATTTTTTAATTTATTTTTTTTTTATTGGAAAGTCAGATGTACATAGAGGAGAGACAGAGAGGAAGATCTTCTGTCTGCTGAATCAGTCCCCAAGTGGCCACAATGGCGAGGGCTGAGCCTATCCGAAGCCAGGAGCCAGGAGCCTCTTCTTGGTCTCCCATGTAGATGGAGGGTTGCAAGGCTTTTGGGGCATCCTCAGCTGCTTTCCTAGACCTTGGCTGCTTTCCCAGGTCAAAGGCAGGGAGCTGGATGGGAAGTGGAGCAACCTTGATTAGAACCGGCGCCCATATGGTATCATGGCAGATGCAAGGCAAGGGCTTTGGTCACAAGGCTACCACGCCGGCCCCTCCCAAATGGCTTCTAAGCTGTTGGAAGATGTTTTCAGAGCCAGCACACCTTTCTGTGGTCACGTGTGAGGCAGTTCATAGGATTTGAACCTCCTGATCTCCGAGTTGAAGAGGGCTCCTCCATTCTCACCCCACACAATGATGATGACATTGCTGGTGCACCTGCAGAGCTGCCCCACCCCACACGCGCCGCTTCCTTGCTCCCTAGAGGGCCCCATTTGGGTGCAGAGGACTCCACAATTCTATTATTGATCCTGAACTAGGAAGAGTGAGTTCCTAAGCATCGCCATCCACAGTGGCTCCTGCAGCTCATTAACCGCCCGGTTATATGACGCCCTTCATGAGAATTCTGTCCTGTTGCCTGCATTTGTAAACAGGCAGGAAGGAGATCCAGATCAATTTAAAAAAAAATCTGTCCTGTATTAATGTTTAAACAGAAACTATGCTGTTCCTTGTTAAGCTCGCATCCTGAGACAAACCCAGCGCACAGGAAGGACACACAGCCGGAAAGGTGACCCAGGGAGTCCCCTTGGCCTCTCAGGAGAGAGGTGAATGCTCCCCGTGAAATGGAGAACTTGGCTTGCAGCTGGGGCTACGAGTCCCTTTGCAGCTCCGTGGCTCTGCCACGACAGCTGGATGGCAGCAGCAGACAGCCAAGGGGCCCTGTTAGGCTTCCACAAAACTTTCTCTCAGCCCCCTATGGCGTGAAAATCCCAGCATTTTCAAGAGCCATGAAATGTTTCCTTCACTCCCAGTCTCTCCTCCCAGCCATGGAGAAACCCTGTTGAGCTGTTGACGTCATCTGAGTACAGCCCATTCCTTCTTGCCTGAAAGGCTTTTTGTGGTGGGCAGATTTAGGGTGCTGTTGTTACTGAGAATTTGTGGCACACCACGGAGGAGGCGTAGGGACTCCAGACCCCACCGCCTATAGTTGCAGCAAAACTTCTCCAGAGTTCTATTTGAGCTGCTCTAACACACGGGTGGGGGAGTGGGCAGCAGTGCCAATAACCCTATGATATCCATATCCTCCAGGCAGTTAGCTTTCAACCCACACCTCTCTGTTTGTGCCAGAGACAGGGCTGTGGGGACTTTGTTAGAGTGAGAAGTCAGATGGAAGCGATTGTGGCGCTCCCTGCCCGCTGAGCCAAATAACACAGAAGAGTCAGGATTTCAAGGTCCACCTCAAAGCCCTGGCTCAGGACCCAGGACTCTGGCTTGGAGAGGTAGCTAGGCTTATCTGATTAGAACTTGCTCAGCTCTCGGTGTAGTAGGCCAAGCTTCCATCTTTTGTGCTGTCCTGCCAGGTGAACACCAGTTTGAATACCAGCTGCTCTATTTCCAATCCAGCTCCCTGCATATGACCTGGGAAAGCAGCAGAGGATGGCCCAAATGCTTGGTCACAGGTACCCACACGGGCTTCCCAGAGGTGGCTCGTGACTTTGGATCAGCCCAGCTCTGGCCATTGCAGCCATTTTAGGGTGAATCAGTGGATGAAACATCTTTCTGACTCTTCTCTCTATAGTTCCACCTTTCCCATGAAAGCATTTTTTTTTTTTTTAAGAATTCTTCACAGCTGAGATCCTGCCTGGGACTTTCAGCAGGACGTATCCGGGCTCCCATTTGGTGCCATGATGGCTCTGGGGACCTCTGCTGTTTTTAGCACCTGTTCATGTCCCTGGGGCATCACATATCCACCAAGAGGCTTAGATTAGTACTCTGGGAACCAAGCAAATATGGCAATGTCCTCATCCTAGAACTGAGCTTAGCAGCTCATGGTTCCATCTGTAAAATAAATAAATAAATAACTAAAAAATAAATAAATAAGACTTTTTTTTTTTTTTTTTTACTTGCACGAGTTAGAGAGAGGAAGAGACAACACGGAGCTGAGCTTTCATTGTCTGGTTCACTCCCCCACATGGCCAAAATGGCTGGAGCGGGGCCAGTCGGAAGCCAGGTTCCAGGGGCTTCTTCCTGGTCTCCCATGTGAGTACAGGGTCCCAGGGACTTGGGCCATCTTTCACTGCTTTTCCGAGACACTATGAGGGAGTTGGACCAGAACCCGAGTACCTGGAGGTGGAAGAGGCGCTTCTGTATGGGATGCTGGTACTGCGCGTGGTGGCTTGAGTGGCTGTTGTAAGGTGTCTCCCAGTTAGAAAAGCGGTATCGGCTTGCACATCCTGCTTTATCTGAATCAGAGTTTAAAAAATTTTTTTTTTTTTAATAGGCCAGTGTAGTTTCAGGAGCAAATACTTCAAGTCTGACAAAAGCCCACGCAATGGCTGGCAAGGGAAATCATTCATGCAGACAGAAGGGTCCATCGGAGGAGCTATAATGGCACGAGAGGATCGAATGCCATTCTTCCCTTCTTCTGTCTTAACCATTGCAACTGACTTTGCATTTGTAGAGAACGAGACCAAATGCTTGCCTGAAAGGTGTTGCGCTGTAATTCTCCGCTTTTGCTACCAACACACGGACAGGTGTGCGTCAGCACTCGTGGCCAGCAGGGGGCGGTGCAAAGAGCAGGCCGGGTCCCTCTTGCAAACTTCCGCGTGGGCTGTGATGTTGACCTTGGTCATTGCCTTCTCTGTTCCCTTCCTGTCCCGCAGCTTCTCCACCAGTGAGAGTGGATCCATGGTCCAAGCCGCACAACTCAGGGGAGAAGGAAGGCACACCATTACCTGGAACAAAAAGGCTTTTTTTTTTTTTAAACTAAAAGCCTTACAAAATCAAACACCGTATAAAGGAGAGACACAGGTTTGATTGGCTTTCTCCTGAACTGCACTTTTCCCCTTTGTCCCTAACTAATGATTCTTCTGTTAAAGCAGAGGAACTTTTCTTGGCCAAATGGGATGAAGGCAGAAGCTGTGTGCTGTCTGCTGCTGTGAGCTTCCCGAAAAACCAGTGAGAGCGAGCCATGTGCCTGTCTTGGCAGATGAATGCCCAAATCCTGGCTGGAGGACAAAGGGCCAGGGGTGAAGGAGTGGGGAGCAGGAATGAGGCCACATCCCTGAGGACTTACCCAAGCAGAGTTGTCCTGCCAGCATGGAAGATGAGAACCTTCCACCCCGACCTCTGCCTCTGGTGTTGGCCCAGCCCAGTGTCACTTAGGCTAGGCTGCCGTGCCAGGCACTGTGCTGTATGCAGGGGTTCTACTGTCACCCATGGCTACCTGCACAACATTGTGATCTCAAGGAGGACACAGACACTTGGGGCAGAGGACAGTGTGGAAGGAGGTTGGATGGTGCACCTTCTGCAACTTCACAGCCTGTTACGCTGCCTGGTAGCCTGTGGCTGGGCTTGCCCTGCCTGGCCCCATGGCCCTCTTACTGACTGCAACTCTATTCTCCCCAAATCTCTGCAGATCTCCCAGCTCCATCCTTCTGTACTGGGCCACAAACTTTTTGGAGTTTCCTGTACTAATGATTTTTTTTTTCATATGATGCATTAACAGTTGGAAGGGTTACCTAATTCAGTCAATCTGTATTTTTTTAAAAATTTATTTATTTTTATTACAAAGTCAGATATACAGAGAGGAGAGACAGAGAGAAAGATCTTCCATCCAATGATTCACTCCCCAAGTGACCGCAATGGCTGGTGCTGTGCCTATCCGAAGCCAGGAACCTGGAACCTCTTCCGGGTCTCCCACGTGGGTGCAGTGTCCCAAATCTTTAGGCCAAGCTCGACTGCTTTCCCAGGCCACAAGCAGCGAGCTGGATGGGAAGTGGAGCTGCTGGGATTAGAACCGGCACCCATATGGGATCCCGGTGTGTTCAAGGCGAGGACTTTAGCCGCTAGGCCATGCCATTGGGCCCCAGTCAATCTGTATTTTATGAAGACCAATAAGATCCACTCGAAGTATGAGACAGACTGAAGGATCTTATGGTAACAGAAAATGCACTGAGAGGGTTTCAAGTTGCACATCCATGGAAAACACCACCTGTTCGGTTCCAGAGAGCATCCAAGAAGAGGCTGTGGACTCATCAAAAGGGGCAGGATCATGCCCTCTCCTGCTCCAGTAGTTCCTGTGTACAAGGCTGCCCTGCCACACACGTGTCAGCAAGAGCAGCGTGTTGCCACAGATCCGATGCAGAGGTTGACAGGGAATGCAGCCACCCTCTGCTCAGGGTGCTACTCAGAAGCTGTGGGATGTTCTCTCCTCTCCCCAGCAGTGGCTTTGTTCTGGGTTTTCACAGAAGTTTGTTACGTGTATGTACAGTTGGCTTTTTTATGGCTCATTTAAAAATACATTAAAAATCATTACTATGTTTTCAGTTTTCACATTCGGGGAGGCTTAATTGTTTTGTGTTATTTATCAGCAAGGCAGTCACACACAGGGAGGAACAGCTAAAGAGAAGGATCTTCCATCACTTACTCAATCCCCAAATGGCTGCAGTGACGGGCTGAACCAGGCCCAAAGCCAGGAGCTTCTGCCAGGTCTCCCATGTGGGTACAGTGGCCCGAGCACTTAAGACACCTCCACTGGCAGGAGCTTCTGCCAGGTCTCCCCTGTGGGTACAGTGCTCTGAGTACTTGGGACACCTCCACTCCTTGGCAGATGCATTAGCCGGAAGCAGGATGGGAAGTGGAGCAGCCAGGACTTGAACCGGTGGCCATAAAGGGTGCTAACACTACAGATGAAGGCTTAACCCAATGCACCAATGGCTCTGTTCTCAGTGGTGGCAAATATTGATAGACAATACATTGCTGAAAGCATTCATTGTGAGATCTTCATTTTGGGTTGGCATGCCTCACTTCCTTCTCTGGGTCGGGGGGGGGGGAGACCCCAGATGGCTTTGTGAACCCAGGCTGCTGTTCGACTGCTGGGATTGGACTGTCTTCTCCCCACACTGGAGGCTTTGGGGCTGACCACATATGGTTGCTCTGAGGACTCAAAGTGCCTGGCACAATACCTGCATCTTGTCTAAGCCCTGGAAACCCCAGGCTGTGTTAGTCCATTCTGGCAGTTCTGCAGACTTGGGGACTCAAACAGTAGAGTTTTGTGTTCTCCTGGCTGGGGAAACTGGCAGCACATCACCAGGTTGGGATTTCTCTGTAGGTGTCAGGGAAGGAGCTGGTCCAGGCTTGCAGGTGGCCACTTCTCGCTGGTTCTCAGGTGGTCTTCTCTGTACACACACACACACACACACACACACACACACACATCTCTTCATGCATGTCCATCCCTTAAGGACATCAGCCATAGTAGAGAAGAACAAGCCACCCCCACCTCATCTAAAATCCAATCACCACATGTTCATTCACAGCTTAGGTTTCAACATATGTTTCTGTGGGATTCAGCCTATGATAGCAGGACAGTGGTCGGTTAGCACACCCCTCACAGGATACCTCACTGGCACTCAACAGTGCGCAGTATTCCACTCACTGGGTGGGTGGTGGTGAGTGGCAGGGAAGCAGGAAGCCCTGACTTGGGACTTCCGTATTTCTTGGGGGTCCCAGCTGGTGGCTCATCCGACCTGGCCTTGCTGGACCATGGAGATGTCCAGGCTCTGCCATCCTTCTGGGGTGATGCCAAAAGGCACAGAGCAGCAACATTGAAAGTGGCCACTCAGATCACATTCGCTGTTGTCTATTGGCTAAAGCCAAGTCAGGCCAGTAGAGCAGTCACAGAGCAGGGGCCAACAGGTGCAGGACAAGCAGGCAAGGTACCAGGACGCTTAGTGCTTTGCCTACCATAGCATGACCCTCAATCTCCTTGAAATCTCTTTGAATTTTAACTTACTTCCATCTTACTCAAATAAGGAAAGAAGCAAGAATGGATCAAGTACCAGTTCTACACTGTACCTTTGATGAACCTGTCCCACGTAATCTTTGGAAAAGGCATTACTGTCTGCCTTCAGAAAATGAACATGCGAGAGAGTTAAATTACTCCCCAAAGTGACTCAGCCAGCAAAGATTGTTTTCTTTGAAAACGGGTCTGACTGCAAAGAGCTTTTTTCCTCACCAGTGCTTTTAGATCTTTTCCACTAAAATTATTCTGTAAGTACAGCAGAGTGAGGGTGGCTGGGGACACTGCCCAAATGGCTCAGCAGGAGAAGAATTCTCCAGGTTCAAGTCTTATCTTAACGACTAGCATCAATTTGACGGCAGGTTCCTGGTGTCAGAAGAGATGCCAGTGGAAGATACAAACATGCACAGAAGGGCATGCAGTGTCCCTGGCACTCAGCCGTGTGCTTCGGGAGCTCGCCCAGCTCATGCTGAGACAACTGCCTTCCACCAAGCAGCCTTCTGGAACCATGAACTTGCATGGCAGGATTTACTGGGGTGTTCGATGTTCTGCTGTCCTTGAGTTATGGCAGATTTTGGCCAGCACCTGGTACTCTGTGTGTGTGTGTGTGTGTGTGTGTGTGTGTGTGTGTGTTTCAGGCATAGATGTGGTCCCATCGGTAATTTTTCAACTGGGTTTCCTCTTAAGAACTTCATGGACTCCATAACAAGAAAAGACCAGCTTTGATTATGAACTTTGAGGTCTGCTTCCAAAATGCTCCTCCTGTAGAACCGACCCATTTTCTTTCACACTTTGCTCCATGTTGACGTCAAAGGCAGCCGAGGGGTGTTTGGGATGCTTCAAGTGTTTCTCCCAGAGGTTGGGACATGATCAGATTTGCCTTCAGGGAGCTCGGTTTCCTGTTAACAACATTCAAGATCACTTTGTGATGCAAGGGAGAGTTCCAGGTTGGCACCTTTGGCTTTCAAAGCAACAGGTGGATGGGAGTCTGGGTGGAGCCTTCAACCTCTGGCTAGATGGTGACAGCACGGCGGAGGACTATGCCTGAGCCAGAGCATGTGGTAACCCATTGTAGGCAGCCCTGAGGCCACCTGGCATGCCCTGATTTCACCTGTCAGTCCAGCCATGACTGGCTGTGCGATTCTCAGCAAGCTTCGATTCACTTCCTATTCACAATGCCCAGTCTCCAGCGTGTGTGCCTTAGCTTGGCTCTCCAGCATAGGGCTCTCTCGGTAGTGGAGTTAGCAGGGGGAGATAGTACTGTCAATGCATGAGAATGCAGGGGGACTAGAGCCTCCTGGGGCAGTCCTTATCCCATGGAAGGCATGACCCAATGAACAAATGCTCCCTGCCTCTGGTTCCACTGGCAAACACTGCTGGGGAACACTTTGTGAACCGCCCAGGGAGTGCCTGCTGGAACATGGGCTCTGTTGTCCATGGCAGTAACCTTGGAAATGACCCGTCTTCCTTTCCTGCCATTCTCCTTCGCTGATACTTGCTGGGACCTGTCCTGTGTCTTCATCCAAGTCTTGGTCTCAATGTGTTTTCTGGAGACCCTGGGCTCAGACACCACTCTCCCTTGGATGGGATGGGGCGGGGGTTCCTTCAGGCAAGCTGTTTTGTTTCCCTGCTGTCTTCTGCCTCCACTGTTGGAGGACACCTGAGCACAGAAGCCCCTTTAAGCCGGGGGTGTCTGCAATTCTGGCTACACATTTCCTTTCTCTGTTCATTGACAAGCCTGCAATTCCACCAGGCAGTTGGCTGAAATTTTTATTGAGGCACTTTAGTCTCCTGGGTGTTGCAGCATGTTGAGAAGCATTGTCTCATCTGGGCAACATTTTCTTCTCTGTGTAAGGTCCTTATGGCCTCCACGTTTTAAACCAAAGACTTTACCACCAAGAGACTGATGCCCACAGTAGGGCGTATACTCTGAGTAGGGCTCACAGTTATTTCCTGTAGACAGTTTTTCTCCTCCTTCTCCTCCTCTACCTCCTGTTCCTTTAAATAATTCCAATTCTTCTTCAGTAAGTTTTGATGAAATGGAGGCTGTCCTTCCAGGAAAGGACAATGGATGTGGGGCCTGGGGATTTTGCTCTAGCTGGTTTAGGAGGGAAGGCTTAGGATCACAGCTCCACGTGCTGCCTGCTGCATTCTCAATGCTCATAAAGTGAACAAGACCACGTCGGCCTCTGGAGACCCTGGCTGCAGAGCTGTAGGTTGTGCCAGTGATGGAGGAAAGCAGGCAGGGTGATGTGGACATGATCCTCATTTCTGTCTTCCATGGGACACTTTCTGAGCTGTAGAGATTGTGTAAAAGGGCCATCAGACCGTGGAGACATCCCCCCAGGAGTGTACATGCCTGCTTCTCCACAGAGGGTAGGTGGGGAGCTACTCTGGGGCAGCTCCTCTTTCCTGCTCAGCCTTTATTTCTTCCCAACCCCCGCCCCTACTGGGCAGACGGTCTGTCCCAGGAAGCATCTGACCTCATAGCCTTGCCCTCACTTCTCCCACCCCCCTGCTGCAGATGCATGTTAGTGACTTTCAGAGAAGACGGGCACACGTTCTCGGGTCCCCAGGTGCTTCAGCTAACAGTGCGTGGGAGTCCAGTTCCTGTTCTACTCTACGAGACTGATGAAGGCATCCTCTCAGCCTCATCTGATTACTCCCTTTGGGGCATGCTAATGAACAGGGCATAGGTCTCCTGGATGGCACAGCCGGCACGCCACAGTCACCTTTCAATTAGCTGTCATCTTCTCTTGGGTTAATGATCCTCATCTCCCTGGACAGGAAGATCAAGACAGCTGTTACGATCCCAGGATGTTTCTGAGTTCAGTAGACCTGTTCCTTTAAATGAGCTTCCTTGCTGTGAACAGAAGTGGGGGTTTGTGTGGGGGCCTCTAGCTAGCTGTTCAGTGGCTTTCCTGGTGCTGTTCCTTACGGAGAGCCATTCAGAGTGGTGGTTATGTGCACAGGCTCAGGAGCCTCGCTGCCTGATTTCAAGTGTTCCTCTGGCCACTCGTTTGCTGTGTGATAGAAGCAAGGCAGTTAACCTCTCTGTGCCCATGTTCCTTCTCTGTTTTGTTTCTTCATTTCTCCCTTCTCTATCTAAAACATTGATAAAAATCCTGTTACTTCAAGAAAGAGTTAGGGGTCAGGTACAATGGCTCAATGACTACAACCTCATCTGTAAGTGATGGAGTCACTGTCTGCTCCACTTCCCATCCAGCTCATGGCTTATGCCCTGGGAAAGCAGTAGAGGATACACTAAAGCCTTGGGACCCTGCACCCGCATGGGGGATCCAGAAGAAGTTCCTGGCTCCTGTTTTTGGATTGGCTCAACTCCAGCCACAGTGACCATTTGTAGAGTAAACCAGCAATTGAAGACATTTCTGTCTCTGTTCTCCATAAATCTGATCTGACATTCCAAAAGTACGTAAGTAAATAACTAACTAAATAAATAACAAATCTTTCCTTTTAAAGGGTACCTTCTTTCTTTTTAATATGTATTTATTTTTCTTGGAAACGAAAATGTACAGAGAGAAGGAGAGACAGAGAGGAAGATCTTCCACCCACTAGTTCACTGCGTAAGTGGTCTCAATGGTCAGAGTTAAACCCATGTGAAGCCAGGAGCCAGGAACTTTTTCTGGGTCTCCTACACAGGTGCAGGATCCCAAGGCTTTGGGTCATCCTTGACTGCTTTCCCAGGCCACAAGCAGGGAGCTGGATGGGAAACAGAGCAGCCAGGACATAAACCAGTATCCATATGGAGTGCCAGTGCAATCAAGGCAAGAGTTTAGCCACTGGACCATCATGTGGGGCCCCAAAATAAACAGGTCTTTAAAAAAAGAAAAGAAAAGAAAAAGAAGAAAGAAAAAGAAAAAGAAAGGAAAGGAAAGTTAAGTTACAATCTTAAAATTTGTTAAGGCTTGCTTTATCTCTCTTAGTGTAGCTAATTAAAAAAAATGTTAAGGGCCCAGCGGCGTGGCCTAGCAGCTAAAGTCCTCGCCTTGAACGCCCCGGGATCCCATATGAGCGCCGGTTCTAATCCTGGCAGCTCCACTTCCCATCCACTGCTTGTGGCCTGGGAAAGCAGTTGAGGACGGCCCAAAGTCTTGGGGCTCTGCACCCATGTGTGAGACCTGGAAGAAGTTCCTGGATCCTGGCTTCAGATTGAAGCTTTCACCTCTGCCTTTCAAATAAGATTAAAAATAAGTAAAACATTTTAAAAAAGTACTTCTAAACTGTAAAGTACTATGTTTTGTATGTTTGTTTCTGTATGGGAAACATATGTTGCTATAGCCAGCAGCTGCATCTGGGTTTCCCATGTGGGTACAGGCCCCAAGCACAAGGATCGTCTTCTGCTGTTTTCCCAGGTACATTAGCAGGGAGCTAGATTGCAAGTGGAGCAGTTAGAAATTGAAGCAATGCCCATATGGGATGCTGGTATCATAGGCTACAGCTGGCCTATTCCACAGTGTCCGTACCAGGTCTATAATTCTATAGCCTGATTGAGAATTTTGTTGACTTATTTCATCAATTACTGAGCGTATGCTAAGATCTGCCATTATATTTTTAAACAGGTGTATTTCTCCTTTGAGATATGTCAATATTTGTTCTTCCTATCATGAGACCATTTTTCAGATACATCCACCTATAGAACTGTTGAAATCTTTTGTAAATTGATCTTTTAAAAACAAGATATATTTCTTTTTATTGGAAAGGCAGACTTATAGAAAGAAGGAGGGACAAAGAGAGAGAGATCTTCCATTCACTGGTTTGCTCCCCAAGTGGCCACTAAGGCCAGAGCTGAGCCAATCCAAAGCCAGGAGTCAGGAACTTCTTCCAGGTCTCGCACGCAGGACAAGGATGTCTCCCACGCAGGACGTCTTTGGGCCGTCCTCTGCTGCTTTCCCAGGCCACAAGCAGGACACAGGAAGGAAAGTGTAATAGCCAGAATATAAACTGGTGCCCATATGGGATTCCAGCACAAGCAAGTCGAGGACTTTAGCCATTGAGCTACCACACCGGGGCCCAGATCCCCCACACCCCCTTTTATTTTTATTTTTATTTATTTTTTTTAAAGATTTATTCATGTTATTACAGCCAGATATACACAGAGGAGGAGAGACAGAGAGGAAGATTTTCCGTCTGAAGATTCACTCCCCAAGTGAGCCGCAACCGGCCAATGCACGCCGATCCGAAGCCGGGAACCTGGAACCTCTTCCGGGTCTCCCACGCGGGTGCAGGGTCCCAATGCATTGGGCCGTCCTCGACTGCTTTCCCAGGCCACAAGCAGGGAGCTGGATGGGAAGTGGAGCTGCCGGGATTAGAACCGGCACCCATATGGGATCCCGGGGCGTTTAAGGCGAGGACTTTAGCCGCTAGGCCACGCCGCCGGGCCCCCCTTTTATTTTTAAACTAAATGTGAACCTCTTTATTTCTGGTAAGGATTCCTTTTTTGCCATTGGCTCCATCTTAACAATGAATAATATGTACATATGAATTACTTTTGGTTAGCATTTGCCTAGATATAATTTTCTAGTATCATCAACCATTCCTTATCCATACATTTTATTTTTTTTTTATTATTAAGTTTGCTTTCTTATTTACTTACCGGTTTATTTCTGAGTCAGAAAGAGAGAGACAATGAGGTAGGGAGAATTTCCTTAGCCTGGCTCCCTCATCAAATGTTTGTACCAGCTGAGGCTGGGCTGGGTTGAAGCGAGAGCCAGGAATTGAATACATTCATGTCTCCCATATGAGTGTTCAAAACCTAATGACTTGGGCCCAGTGCTGTATTTCAGTGGTTAAATGCTCACCTTGCATTGCCAGGATCCCAAATGGGCTCTGATATGTGTCCTGGTTGCTCCACTTCCCCTCCAGCTCCCTACTTGTGGCCTGGGGAAAGCAGCTGAAGACAACCGAAAGCTTTGGGATCCAGAAGACACGTCCGGCTTTCAGATCGGCTCAGCTCCGGCCATTGTGGCCACGTGGGGAGTCAATCAGTGGACAGAAGATCTTCCTCTCTGTCTTGCTTCCTCTCAGTATATTTGACTTTGCAACAAAAATAAATACATCTTCAAAAAAAATCTAGACCCTTGGCCTTGAGGATTTGTCTTCTTGATTTTTCCTGTTCTATTTTTCTTTATTTCTTCTTTCTTAAAAGCTTTTGGATTAAGACATCATTTTATTTTTTCCCTTCTTCCATTTTCAGTAACACTGCAATTCAGTCATTTTAGATTGTTTATGCCATTATATATTTTTCAAATTTTGTTTTTGATGATGTTTGCATAGTTGAGAAGGATGCATGCTCATGTGGACCACTGATTAAGGGTGGGAAGGGTCAAGGAATAGGGGAGAGTGGATGTGACAATTGTTTCCAATTTTCTTTTTCTGCTTCCTGTATCTGGGGGCAGGGGGATGAGAAAGGGAGAAGCCCTACTCACACTCCTAACCCCACCTGCCCCTGGCGATGCGGGAGAGAGACCCAATGTCGTCCCAGGGTCCCCAGTGTGGAGCATGCTCTGAAGGTTCTGCTCAAGTGGTTTTGACAGTTCTGAGATGCTGTTGGTTTCATTGCCCCAAGGAAGAGGAAACCCCTCCAATGTCCACTGGTTGACATAGTCCACCTTACAGTCTCCATTTGCCCAAATACTTGCTGTGAATGCTTTGCAGGGTGAGTTGTCCAATTTGTTTTGCCTTCCACCCTCTGCTGTGGTACTAGATGTCCTCTGCAGGCCCAGTGGACTGTCATATCCCACATGCCACCCACTGCACCGCCTTCAGCAGCTGAGGACCCGTTCTCGCAAATGCATTCCACAGTCAGACCACAGATCCTACGGTCTCACTGTGGTTGGATTTCTGAGTCCAATGGTCCAGTGGGGGGGATCCCCAAAGAAACTGCACCAGAGGTGACCCCAGATCTGACTCCTGTGTGTCAGCAAGTACGGGGATCCAGCTGAGTTCATCACAACACACTGATGGTTGTAGTTGCTGAGTCAATTCTGTCTCCAGTCCCATTTCTTAGGCAAACCAATGGATGCTGTGGCAAAGCCCAACCATACCCACAACACACCTTGGCTGTCATGTACCAGTGGAAATGACAGCCCAGTCAAAGCAAGACCCAATATCCCTCTGCACCAGGCCCACCCCCTGGTCTGGTTCCTGCACATGATGGTATGTGCAGCAGACTGACCCGGTCCGTCTCACATCCCATTTGGCTTCTATACATATCAACGGGTGCAGTCTAGCTCAGTCCGACCAACCCCAGAATCCATCCCACACTAATGCTGGTGGGTGCTACTGTCTGTCCAGCCAGGTCTGCCCTAGTTCTGATTCTCATGGTCACCATTGGGAGCTGCAGCCCACCAGAGGAGTAGCCACAATTTTCCTACAAGCCCCACTTCCAGCCCTGAATGTTGCACTTCCAGGTGGTTCAGCAGTCTAACTTCACAGGGCTTGCCCACATTCCTAGCACTTGCTAGCCAATGCTGTGGCCAACCCAACCGGCCTGCAATGACGGTGGTTCATGCATGCATCAATGAATACAGTCACTTAGCTCAGACGCAGGCCAACAGGTGTTGTAGCCCTGCCTAGCCTGGCTGCCCCTGGCTCCAGTTCTCAGCCTCACCAGCTGAAGCAGTAGCCCTGCTTCCCCCTTACTGTCCTCTCCCTCATTGCCCAGATCTTACATGTGATGGTAGTTGCTACAGCCCAGTCTGGCATGGCCTGACTCACCTTGGCATTTGCTGGTGAGTGCTATAGCCTGACTTTGCGCAGCCTGCCCCCCATTCCAGTTCATGCTGGTAGTTGGATACAGCTTAGTCTAGCCCAGCCAGCTCCCAGTCCCAGCCCTAATGTGAACTGGCTGGAGTTGTAGCCCAACCTAGCCTGCCTGCACCCTGTCTTGGTTCTCACATCTGCCAGTGGTGTTATGAACTGGCCCAACCTGTCCTGCCCCCAAGGCCTAACCAACACATATGCCAGGAGGTGCTATAACCTGGCCTGGTCTGGGCTGCCCCGAGTCTCAATTCTTGTGCTCATCTGCAGGGACTGCATCCTGACAGAGGCATTCCTCAAGCTCCTCTCTCAGTTCTAAGATCTCATGCACACCGGTGGGTCTATGGCTCAGCCTGACTTGGCCCACTCTCTGTCCTGGCAAGGTACAGTGACCTTGCCCGACTGGCCTATATTCATTCTGGTACTTGTGGGGTGCTACAGCCCTGCCATGTCTGAACTACCCACACACACAGCTCTTGTGCAGTGCAACGGGTGCCGAGACCTAGCCTAGCCTGTCGTAAGCTCACCCTGGCTCTTCCAAATATCAGTGGCTACTGGAATCTAGCCCATTCTGGCACATCCCAGACTCAGTCCACATCCATGCAAGGGACACTGCATCCATGTCCAGCCCAGATTGCTGCCCCAATTTTGGCACTTGTGGACACCAGTGGGAACCACAACCCAGCCAGGATGTCCTCTTAGCTCTCCAATCAGGCATGCTTTCAGCCACACATCCTGTGCATGTCAGTGGTTGTTCTGACCCAGCCATGCATAGCCAAGAGTCCATTTACCTTTAAGCATCCCAAAGAAATCGCTTCGGTTCCTTCTGCCAATTGAGCCCCATGTCCTGGTGCCAAATGTTGTAAATAAGGATACTGAGTCTCCAATCTCTCAAGGAAAATGAAAGTTTATGATGCAGCAGGGTGGCCACTTCCTTGCAGGATAGCACACCGAGGGAAAGGCAAGACAGGGTTTGTGTAGTTCAAGGCAAGTACACAAAAATCAGGGAATGGGCAAAACAGCAGGATGGTCACTGGGAGCAAGCTGTTAGTATTGGAAACAATAACATCTCAAGCATGCAAAGCAAAAGTTACCAAGATCAGCATGCCCCTAAGCAGACTATAGCGTTAAACAAGACAGACTCTTCAACCTTCTAAGAGCCTTGCCCAGTCAGGATGTTTGCAGAGTTTGGGTTGGTCTTTGTCATATTTGTTTGTTCTTACTGTTTCTTTCCAACTGGCACTCAACAAGCTGGAGCCAAGAGCTCAATCCAGGTCTTACACCTAGGTGGTAGTTCTCACTGCTGCCTCTCAGGGTCTGCGTTAGCAAGGAGCAACAGTCAGGAGCTGCAGCTGGGTATTCAGCTCAGCCCTTGAATGTGTTATATGGGCATCCTAATTAGTGCCCAAACGGCTACCCTTCTATGAACTTTTTGAATATCCCTTGTACGTGTGGATTTCAGCATCATTGCTCCTAAGTAAACCTTATCTTAAAAAAACGTATTTTCTGGGCCCAGCGGCGTGGCCTAGCGGCTAAAGTGCTCGCCTTGAAAGCCCCGGGATCCCATATGGGCGCCGGTTCTAATCCCGGCAGCTCCACTTCCCATCCAGCTCCCTGCTTGTGGCCTGGGAAAGCAGTTGAGGACGGCCCAATGCATTGGGACCCTGCACCCGTGTGGGAGACCCGGAAGAGGTTCCTGGTTCCCGGCTTCAGATCGGTGCGCATCGGCCCGTTGCGGCTCACTTGGGGAGTGAATCATCGGACGGAAGATCTTCCTCTCTGTCTCTCCTCTGTGTATATCTGGCTGTAATAAAATGAATAAATCTTTAAAAAAAAAAAACGTATTTTCTACAAAATGCAGAGTGATGGAGCTGGGGTAGTGACAGAAAGAATTTCCATTCCTCGGTTTACTCCTTCAAATGATGGTAAGGGCCCCGACACATACATACTGTATAATTTTACCTTCCATACCTATTTGAAGTCTCTGGTAGCAGGTGAGCCAAGACTTTCAGAGTTTTTACAGGGACAATGGGGCACCACCATCCCTGCCAAGTTCTGTGGGGTTGTGTTCTATGTGCATACGAGCTCAGGGTTGGAGACAAGGAATGACAGGGACACCCTGAGCTCTGGCTACATCATCTGAAGAATTTACTAGCAATCATAATCACGCAGATTGGGGGTTATCCATGAGTTCAATGATTGATGAGCACCCTGTAGAGCCTGTGCCTTGCTACATGCGTGACAACTGAGCTGTAGCTGTCTTGAAACTCTGGGGTTTGATGGCTGAACACAAGTGTATGCACTCTTTCCTGGAAGAATGGCCCACTTCACTTCTGAGTTCCTTTTTTTGTGACTTTTCCAATGCCTGCCTTCCTCTCATTCCCAGTTGCCTAGTGGGGAGGTTCTGAGCACAGTGCTCCCCAGGTCAGTGACACAGCTGTGTGGGTGAGCTCCAGCATCCCTCAGTGACTGCTGCCAGGCTGGATGGAACCGTTCTGACCCCCTTGCTCAAAATAAGAAGCATCAGTGCAGAGAAGCAAATTGGCTAAAGGCCCCAGTCACAGAAGGTGTTGTACATGACACTGTACATCCTAGCCTAGACACATTTGTTCCCCAAAGCCTATCCCTCCTGCCCAGCCAACAAGAGCACCTGCTTCAGTGAGTGCTCACCGTCTCTTCATTCAAGAAGATGGGGACAGCCTCTGGGAAGGTGGACTTGTCTCACCAGGTCTCCTTCTTCATTCACAAACTCCCCCATCTCTCCTAATAAAACATGCAAAACAGAGAACTCACCTTGGTGGAGTCAAGACAGTTGTGCACTATGCAAGAGATGGACCCCGTGGGTCCCACAGAGCTATTAGCCAACTGTTCCACTGTGGTGCAGTGTGTGGCCAAGATTCCTCAGCTGATCCTGGCAGGTGCTGTGCTGGGCTCTTGGCACTGAGATGCCTCTGTGTAGGCACCCAGCAGACAGTGGCTGTGAAAATGGATCCATATGCCATCAGGTGTGTTTCCACATAGGGCATCTCAGTGTTTTTAACAAGTATAGTTAGGGCAGATTTATGAAGAGCATGGCAGGTTTGTTGGAGGACCAAACACCCGGAACCTCTTCCATCCTCTCATGGCTGCCTCTGCTTTATGGGAGGCATGTTTGCTGGGGTCACTACTGCTGATAGTGGAGACTGAGGATCACAAATCACCTGGCTGAGTTAGGGGTTGGAGGCACAGACACACATGATGTGGCTTCTGCCTCCCCCGCCCCCCCAGGGCCTCAAGGCATGGACAGAAGATGTGCTGTTAAACATCAAATTCACTAAACGCCTTGCGTTTAGCGTCATGGTCAGACATTTCTGGGCAAACCAGGATGCTTCTACTTTATCTTAGAGATGCAGTGGAAATAGGACCGAGGTCTCTGAGGGTGTCCACCTCTGCCTTGCCCAGCTCCTGCTGCTGGAGACGGCCCTGGGACTGATGTGGGTGGGGCTGGGCACTGGGTGACATGCTCACCTTTGTGAGGGCAGGAGTGACATGCACAGTATTCTGATCATCACATTGGCCCCTGCCCAGCCAAGCCCTGCCTAGCCCAGTCTTCAGTGGGAGGAGCTTGAGTGTCCTTGTTCACCAGCAAGCCTCAGTGTTCTGGAAAGGACTGTGGTCGTTTTAGCTTTTATTTGTTGATCTCCTGGTTTGCTATTACGCCTTTGCCTATAATGTACATTAAGTAATATGTGATCTCAATAGCTGGTGTTATGGTTAGTAGGTTAAGCCACTGGAGCGCTGACATCCCATATAAGCAGCAATTTGATCCCTGGATGCTCCATTTCCAATCTAGCTCTTTGCTAAAGTAACTGGGAAAACAGTTGAGGACTTGTAACCGTGCCCAAGTGGGAGACCCTCATGGAGTTCCAGGCTCCTGGCTTCAGTCTGGCCCATCCCCAGCCTTTGTGGACATTTGGGGAGTAAACAGTGGCTGAACTCTGTTTCTTTGCCTTATAAATAAAATTGAAAAATCTTCAAGAATATACATTATTTAAAAATTTAAAACAAAAATTAAAAAATACTCATTTTCCCATTACTTTAAAAACTTGAATTTTCACACCAGCATACCTGGCCCACAGTAATCCATTGTCAAGCGTTGGTTCCTGGGCCCCTCCCCACAGGTATCCAGACCATGTGTGTGTGATTGACATCCTAACTGACAGATCTGCATCACTTCCTGTTGTGAATGGGCATCATCACACAGGGGACGGCATTAGGTTGGAGTTGGAAGCTGTTGTTCTGTTCTGCCTGAACCAGGAACAAAGTGAGACAGATGTGTACCCAGAAGAGTATTCTGATGGGAGTTTGTTGACATGCAGGCCAGAGAGTCTCAGATAAGTAAACAATGGCTGCACAACCATTAGCTAAGTATACAGCATTGCTTCAGGCTTGGTCACAATGCCAAACCATCTACTCTGCCCCAGGAACTGCCTTTCTCCTTTCCCTCCCCTGGGTTCCTCCACTCAAGGTTTTGAATATAAACGTTTGAATCAAAATTATATCTTCATGAAGGAATATTCATTTTTTCCATTATACACACTATTATCCAGAGGGGTTTTTCTTGGCACATTTTTCTGTGAAATGCTGTTGAATTGGCTTTGATTGTTTCCACATTTATTTCCTCGAAATCAATGTTTTTCATAAAATTTCTGCTGCAGATGTTTAATTTGTGGATTAGTTTTATTATTATTTATAAGAAATGTTGCTGATTATGGCTTCTGCCATTGTGGAGTTGTTTTTTTGTTCATTAATTTTGCAAGGTCTAATTTTCTGGGTCACATGTTGTAGGTATCAATTTTAGCACATGCAACGTGAAACATTGGCGGTTGGATTCTGAGTGGATGGCTTCCTCCAGTGTGACTTGCTATGGGTTGGCTCCGAGGCTGATCCTATTCCTCCACCAATCTGAGAGAGGTTGAGAGAAATTCCCTGAGCACGGGTCAAGCACCCAGCACGCTGTCTTCCTTGGCCACTGCACATCTCCCGCCCACTCCTAGGTCTCCCACCCTCAGGTGAGTGTGTCTGCACCACATTGAGGTGTGAAGCTAAGCAGAGTAGGTTTCTGAGCAATGACCTGCTGCTGAGCCCGCTCCACCTGGGAGACTCCAGATGGTCCTGGGTGCAGCCTGTGCATCTGCCCCCATCCTTCCCTGCTCCCCTGTCCTCTGCAGTGGCTCTCCACAGAGCGGGCTCCAGGTGAGGACTTGGTGGAGAGCTCTGGAATTTTCCAGTTGAGATTCTCATTCAACAGATTGGAAGTTACCAGGATTGATTGGAGGAGGACTCAGGCCAGTGTTGCGCACATGCGGAATAATCACTGCTGAAAGCTGTCTGAAATAGAGAGTGAGGACTCATTTGGCACTGCAGAGTTGTAGCTGAACTGTGGAACCAAAGCAAGGGAGAAAGCACAGCACAGAAATATTGTAGAGGTGGAGAAAGGGGGCCATTGGAACCTGTACACAGAGGCCCCTGGAGTGTTCCTGGGAAACCCAAATCAAGCTGCTTCACTCAGCAGGTTTGGGTGGGTAGGACGTCTTATGAAAAGTGTTGAAGGGACTCAAAGGAGGATGTCCCAGGACTTGGTGGAAATTGTAGCAAAGGCTTTGTACTTCTCCAGGCTGCCAGTCTTAGTGAGGTTTCAGGAGGCCATGATATTTCCACCAAAATTATAAATTTGATGGGTTGAATCAAGTTACTGGAGAAAGCATCAAGGACGCACTGTAGGACAATGACGTGCGCAAAGCTCTGAAGTCCCCACAGCACAGACAATAAAGCCAAAAATAGAAAAAGGACATTACATTAAACTAAGGAACTTTGGCTGCAAAGGATACACTCAAGAAGTGAAGATAATCTGACAGATTGAGACAATGTATTTACAAGCTGTGCAGCTAACAGCTATTATTATATATCCAGGATATATAAGAGAAACTCAGTCAAGTAATCCAGTGTAGAAATGGGCAAGGATATGAATAGGCAATTTTATTTTCTCCTTCTTCTTTCATCTTCTTCTTTGATTTAATTTTTATCACCTTTAGAAAGATTTTTCTTTTTTGAATCAATTATTTTATTATTTTATGATATAGTTCCATAGACTCGGGGATTTCCAAGTCCCCTCCCCCCACAGAATTCCTTCATATTATTACAATAGTATAGTCGTTCACAAATAGTCATAAGTCCATCATTCTGCAATTTAGCTGTTTCCTAGCATTGTAATTATGGACAGTGGCAGACAGTCCAGCATCCTATTATCAGGAAAGTTGAATAGTTTCATTGGGAGTCTATCTTTAACCTGGAAGTAGAGATGTATATTGCATTGAATCTTCATATCTTGATATGATAGTCTCTATTACACAGTTACTATAAAAGTCCTTAAATGAAAAATCATAAAACAAAATCAACGAAGGAACATAAATACAAAATTTACATTGACACAAAATTAAACCAAATATTACTGAATGACCAATGTATTGCTGAAGAAATGAAAACTATAATCAAAATCTTCTTGAAGAAAATGATGTTATTGAATGGCCTTTGTGTCACTGAAGAAATCAATAGGAAAAAGAACTTTTTTGAAGAAGTGAAAGTAAAAATAAAAATATCAAATCCCGTAAGATACAGCAAAAACAATGTTGAAAGGTGCTCACAAAAGATATAAATATCTCAAATAAATGATCTAATAATGCATCTCAAGAACTTATTAAAAGAGAAAAAACGAACAGGAAATAAGAAATGATAAAATCACAGCAAAAATAAATGGAATTTAAACTAAAAAAAGAAAAACTCATAAATTGCAACAAAAAAGCCATTTTTAAAAAAAGAAGATGAACAATGCAACCTTTTAGCCAGACTAACAAAGAAAAACAAGAGAGAAAAACCAAGTAAAATCAGGAATGACAAAGACAGCATACTAGAAACTACTAAGGTGTTGTCTTCTTGCCAGATGGATTCTTTGATCATTCTGTGGTGTCCTTCTTCATTTCTTAGTAGTTTTCACATCAATGTCTGTATTATCTGATGTAAGAATGGCTACAGCAGCTTGTTTTCCTTTAAATTTGTTTAGAATATCTTGTTCCATCCTTTCACTTTCAATTTCCATATATCTCTGTTGGCGGGATGTGTCTCTTGTAGACACAGATAAATGGATTTTGTTTTTTAGAACCAGTCTTCTAATATGATGCTTGATTGATGAGTTTAAGCTCTTCACATTCAGAGTTAATACCGATAAGTAGTAATTTGCTCCTCTTATTTTAGCTTTGGTTTGTATATTGTTTAATTTAATCTTCCTTTGTTGTTTTATTGGGATGTTTTCCATGTTTACCTTTGGTTTTGGTAGGTGCTATAGGGCAGATCTGGAAAAGGTAAAACGTTTGAGCTTTTCTATTGGAAGAATTTTATTTCAATTTATTTTCAAAACAAGGGAAAGCTTTGCTGGGTAAGTTATTCTGGGCTAACAATTCTCTTCTGGTTTATGGAGTTTCCTCTGAGAGGTCAGCACTGATTCTGATTTGGGTTCCTCTATATGTTAATTGATTTTTCATGTACTTTTTTTGCTCTTTTTTTCCTATTAGTATTATTATTTTATGATGTAGTTCCATAGGCTCTGGAATTTCCCTTGTCCCCTCTGCAAATCCCCCCCTACACTGATTTCCTCTGTATTATAAAAGTATAGTTCTTCATAACAGCCATAAATTCATAATTGTGGACATGGACAATGGCAGAGAGTCCAGTATCCTATTGTCAAGATATATTGAACAGTTTCACTTGGAGTCCATCTTTGATCTGGAAGTAGAGATGCATACCACATTGTATCCTCACATCTGAATATGATAGTCTCCACTATACAGCTACTATACATCCCCTTAAACGAAAAGCCACAAACAAAAGCAATCAAGGTGACTTTTTTGTGTGTGGTCTCTCACTTCTCACTTGTCTCCAGGTAGGAACTGTTGACGACATTTCCTGCCCATGACATCCCGAGCCACTCTGGTGATGGCCATCACCCATCTTCCCTGATGAACGCAGTGCTTTGCTGTCATTGCCAGGGTTGTTGTGGCCTGAATCTAACTCTCTCTAAGCCGGGAGCAGAGGTGCTCTCACATAGTAGGCCTGAGTATACTGACTCCCATATAGTCCTGGCAGGGCTTCCATGCTTGACCTGGCTGTGTCCATCCCTGTCCTGGGACTCCCTGGGGGATAGTTGGAGTCCTCTCCCTGGAAGGCAGGGTGAGGACCCTGCAGGTAACAGTTGTACCAGGTGGTCCTGCCTCTCTCAGGAAGGAGGGACTACCTTCTCATGGACCCAAATCAGATGCTTTCCAGCTAAGTGCCACCTACAGTCTGCTGCTTCTTCCCATTCAGACTCTTACAGACTTGAAAGTCCCAGTGCACTAAAAACCCATGGAATGGAATGAACTCCTGAGCAGACCCTGGTTCTGAGTGCCAGCAGGTGCAGAGAGCCCTGGGCAGCACAGTAGGTATTGCTAGCTTCCTGGATGAAGCCGACTGCATGGGTTTCAGAGGATGGGTGGTGATGGAGTAGCTGGAGAGGAGGTGACAGTGCTCCCCCAGGTGGACAGCTGTGAGTGTGGCAATGGGAGAGAGGAGATGCTGAGGCCATGTACTGGAGTGGCTGGTGTCGCTATGCAGCATGCTAAGTTGCAGCTCAGCTGCTGCACTTCAGATCTAGTTTGCTGCCAGAGGACTTGGGAAACAGCAGAGAATGGCAGAGAGTGGATCCCTGCCACTATGTCAGAACCCTAGAAGAAGCTCTATACTCTTGGATTTCTCATGGCCCATCCCTGACTGCTGTGACATTTGGGGAGTGAACCAGCAGATGGAAAATCTCTCTCCCTCTCTGTAACTCTGTCTTTTAAGTAAATCCATCAAGGTCGACGGAAACTGAAAGTTAACAAGCTAAGGCAGTAGCTGGGATGGAGGGAGATGGGGGCATTATTGTATCCATCCGTCAGGAGTTCTGGGGAATGATGGGGGTGGGATGCAGAGAAAGGCCCTGGGCTGACTTTGAGGTTCTCGTCCCATTTCCTGGGGTTCCCTTAGCTGACCCTATGATTGTCCTAACATCCCACAGCAGCTGCCTGATCTGGGGGCTTGGAAATGGAGGGATAGGTGTGCATCCATCAGAGGCAAGCCTGTAGCTGCTGGACCTGCGTGCGCAGGGAAGAGGGGAGCTTGGGCCGCCCTCTGCCTGCTCCCAATGGTCACATCCTGTGTCTTCCCCAGGGTGAAGCTGTCATCTTTGTGAGGCAGCACCTGCACCAGGACAAGAGTGCACAATGCCAGAGGACAACGCCCAGTGCTGGCTGCTGACCCAGGACAAACCTGCCCTCTGCTCCCCAGCTCACCAGTGCTGTCACTGGGAACTGCTGCGTGGGATCACACTTCATGGTCTAAGTTCAAAACTAAGTTCAGCAGCGTGTCCCATAGCAGGAGAGTGAGAGGACAAAACCATGGTGAGCAGAGAGGAGCGAACCAGGGCTGGCTCTGCTGTCCCGTTCTTCATCGCTCTGCTGGCGACAAGGTTTGGTGTGGCTTCACTCCTGGGTGCTTTTCTCTCTACCAGTAAACATGGCTGATGCTGAAAAAATATACACACACAGGTACACCTCGCCCTGGAGAATGGCATGATTTGGTGTTGTCAAAACCCACGTTTAGCTATTCAGTGGGCCACCGGTGGTCTGAAACCGCAGTAATCGCTATCATTTCTGTAAGGAGAAAGATGCTGGGAAGCACATCTGATGGAGATACACCTGCCTGTCTTTTCCTTGCTGTCACCGATCTTTGTCACACACAGCTCCAACAGGCTGTGTACCGTGCAATCCCATGTAATCCTGTGTAATCACGGCCAAAGCCTGTGAGCTGTTAGCATCCTTATTTTGTAAAAGTGATCACTGAGGATGAGAGATGCTTTGGAAGGTGGGAGGCTGGCCAGGTGGGAGGGGTCAGCTGAAACTCCAGCTTGCAGGCTGTGACAGGGTGAGTGGCTCCCATCCCCGGGGGGAACAAGCTCACGCTCCTTGCAAAGAAATATCCTGAGCTCTCTCTCTAACCTGGCAACTCCTCAGGAATGGTGCCTATACCATTAATCAATCTCCTCCAGAAAATGCCCCCAGTAAGAATTATTGGCTTGTAATTGACACATTTTTATTCAATTACAAGAACTTCAGAGATAGGATTAAATCATGCTGCTTGGCTTACTTACCATTTTAAAGAGACTGAATGGCTGAAAGTATTTAAAAGCGAGATTGCTCCAGAGGACAGAAAAACCATTGTATGTCTGCATCTAAACAAACTGCAGGGCCATGAAAGGAAACATCAAAGGAGTAATGTTAGGTAGTCTATAATTAAAGTATCAATTCTCTCTGCATGAATGAGAAGTGAGGATGTACTAATTAGTGGTGAATATCACCAGCGATCAGGCTGGGAAGGTACTTAGGAAAAACGCTCAGGCCACTTTTGAACACCCCGTAGTTTCCAATTAGAAGGTTTACATGTGAGGACAAATAACCCTAGGGCATCCCAGTGTCCTTTTAACTTAAAGTTGCAATTACTTAAAAATGTTTTTAGAACGGGCCCAGCAGCGTGGCCTAGTGGCTAAAGTCCTTGCCTTGAACGCACCAGGATCCCATATGGGTGCCGGTTCTAATCCCAGCAGCTCCACTTCCCATCCAGCTCCCTGCTTGTGGCCTGGGAAAGCAGTCGAGGATGGCCCAAGGCCTTGTTACCCTGCACCCGCGTGGGAGACCTGGAAGAGGTTCCTGGTTCCCGGCATCGGATCAGCGCGCACTGGCCGTGGCGGCTCACTTGGGGAGTGAAACATCGGATGGAAGATCTTTCTCTCTGTCTCTCTCTCTCCTCCTCTCTGTGTATCTGACTTTGTAATAAAAGTAAATAAATCTTTAAAAACAAAAACAAAAAAAATGTTTTTGGAACAATGTGTTGCAGAGGAGGGAGGGAGGGAGGGAGGGAGGAAAAGAAGGAGAGAGAGAGAGAGAGAGAGAGAGGATGGTGTGCTCCCCTAATGTCCATGATAACTAGAACAGTGCTACAACTGAACCCAGGGTCCAGGAACTTAATCTGGGTCTGCCATGGGAGTATGGGGTATTGAGCCATCTCCTGCTGCCTCCCAAGGTGTGCTTTACCAGGAAGCTGATGTCAGGAGCTTTTCATTTTTCTTAAAGACTTATTTGAAAGGTGGAGTTGCAAAGATCATGGGCAAACCAAAGGAGAGTAGAGCTCTTCTGTCCACTGGTGGACCCCTCAAATGGCTGCAACAGCCAGGGCTGGGCCAGGCTGAACCCAGAAGCCTGGAACTCCATCTAAGTTTCCCTTGTGAGTGGCAGGGCCCAAACACTTGAGCCATTCTCCACTACTTTGCCAGGCACATTAACAGGGAGCTGGATTGGAAATGGAACAGCCAGGACTCAAACCCACACACAGAATGCTCATGCTCACAGAAGGAATTGTAACTTGCTGTGCCAGTGTGGGCCCTGGAGCTGCATGTTGAGCTCAAAGTGAGCTAGAACTCCAGTGACCCTGGGAAGCCTCATCAGTGACCATCAGCCAAACGTTTCCTTGAGCCAGGTGCTGCTGCTCAGGTGGGCAGCAGGGCACCTAGAGGAAGATAAAGCCCATGGAGAAGAGAGCCAAGAAGGAGGCAGGGGGCAGGCAGGAAGAGGCAGGACCTGAATCCAGGGTGCTGTGCTCCACAGCTGGCAGCATTGGGCACACGGCACCTGCTCAACTCAGCTTCCTCTTCAGGACTTTCTGGGGGCTCCTGTCTCCCCAGGAGCTGGATGGCATGGCAGGACCAGGGCCATTGACTGACTGTCTCCTCCTGACACCTGAAGATGGGCTCAAGCATGGCTATACCTGCTCAGCTCAGCTCAGCTCAGCTTCCTCCCTGTGACGTCCTGGCGGCTCCTCCTTCCAAAACACCTGGAGGGTACAACAGAAACAGGAACATTGACTGTCAATCTCTTCCCAATATTGGCAGGTAGTGTTGGTGCAAGTTCTTGGGCCTCTGCGTTCACATGGGAGGCCTGAAGGAGGTACCTTGTTCCTGGCTTCAGCCTGGCTCAGCCCCAGCCCTTGTAACCATCTGGGGAGAAAATCAGCCGATGGAATATCTCATTCTTCCTCTCATGCCCTCTGTAACTCTGCCTTTCAACTAACTAACTAAGCAAGGAAAGAGAGAGAGAGAGAGAGAGAGAGAGAGAGAGAAGACAGAAGGGAGAGGGAGAGGAAGAGAACTTCTGTGATATCAGTGGGTAGCTGACAGTATATGAGTTTGAGAGAACTTGATATATCACATATCATGCAATTTACAATCATGAAGCTTAACATTATAAGGAGACATTCACTCCACCATCAGCAAAAGCACTCAGGCAATTTCTTTTTTCAGCTAGGATGTCCTGGCATCCAGTGAAGGTGAATTTGCCCAGAACTGTCTTGAAGGTCTCCACTCATGTAACCTCTTTCTCTAGCTCCAGAGCCCTGAATTGCAAGGCTAACAGGCAAGGGAAAATTAGGGAGACCTGTCTCCTTCCCAACCCCTCTTCCCCTACAGTCTTCCAGACAGCTATGTGCTTGAGCCAAGCGCACAAGCTCCATTTTAAGTTGGAAGGATGGTTTTGAGTATGACTAGGCACATTCATTACTGCGTGGGAACTCCTGGGACACCATGTGCATTCTCGAGCTCTGTTTATAGGGGCTGAACTTGTGTGTTCATCATGAACTCCTTGTATCCCATCTGGTAATCACACTGGCTACAGGCAATGGGGATGATGCCCAAGCGTCTCATGCCTGTCTTTGCATTGTCCTGCTCACAGCACACCCATGAGGGAGGTATAGCAGTCCCCTCTACACAATGTAGCCTTTGTCTGCAAGGCCCCAGCCCCTACCCAGTTTTCAACATGGCTGTGCCTAGCTTAGATGTTCCTATCCCAAAATAGAAATATACAGCACTTCAGGAAGGCTCTGGAACCAGCATGTCCTTCTTGAATGGCTTCCTTGGTGTGGTACTGAGAGGATAGTGAGGCCTTAGGCTGCCTGCCTGCTTCTCAGCCAGGAGCCTCAGCTGGGCATCAGGCACCAGGCCAATCCATTTGCACAGCCAGGGCCATACATTCTGTCTCGTCTTATTAGGGTCAGGTTTGATTGGGAGAGACAGGAGGATGAAGCATCTCTGCCCAACACAAGCAGCAAGCCAGCTGAGCAGGGTGTGTGTGCCAGGGAAGCAGAGATCTGAGAACACCTGCTGCCAGGGACCAGTGTAGCCCCTGTGATGGTGGGGGCCCTGCAGAGGAGTCCTCTGGCCAGGAGCTACCAGAGCTCCCACCACATCCTCCCCCTGCACCTGCTGCTTCTGGCTCCTGGTGAGATTTTTGCTTGGATCTGCCTTTGACTTGTTGCCTCAATGAGACAAGATTGGATCTGAGCATCTCCTCCCTGGAGAGCTGTCAGGACCAAAGCCTGGCACATCTCATGCTGTTCCCTTCAGGGCTGAGCCAGGCTGGGCCTTGGCAAGCTGCAAAGTCATAGCACTGGGTGGGGCTGACTCAGCTGAGATGAAGCAGGTGTCGTTCCTGAGGGCAGACACACCTCTCTGCTCAGCATATAGGAAACTGCTTAGCCCCAAGGCAAACTGCCCAGGCAGGAAGCTTAATGGACAGGCTAATAGATGGGCAGGTTCACAGTTGGAGGAGGGTAGCACCATGAGTTGAGTATGTGGTGATGGTGTCCCTGGAGACAGAGTCTTAGGAACTATGGGGTATCCCATGGTATCCCAGGTAGATAGGAGCAGGCCTTTCCACCAGCATCTGTCCTCACAAAGCCAGCATGATCCGGTCACAGGGTTGCATCCCAGCAGCATTATCCTGTCCAATCACTTCCCAGGAGCTCTGCCTCTAAGCACCACGACAGATTAGGAGTCCACCTTCCTGGAACTGTTAAGACTTCAGGGACTCAGCTGTCAGCACATGGTTCTCCAGGGGACACAGAAGGTGGCATCCAAAGCATGACAGGTGGGTTGGGCTAGGCTTGGACCAACACTGGTGGTGATTTCTCCCAGCAGCAATGCTGCTTAAAGTTTGCAAAGGATGGAGGAGAATCAAGATAGCGGAATAGGGTAAGGACACGTGTATACAGACGGAAAAACATTTAACCAGGATGAAGCAGAGAGGACATATTTCAGGAAATAGGAAAGGATAGAACAACAGCAGAGGGGTACCTGGAGACTGACAGACACAGGAAAGCAGCGGACACAACGGTGTGGTGTTGCAGAGACTGATAATCCAGCACAAAGATCTGAACTCCACAGCAGCCGGAACTCCACCAGCAACCAGGTGGGAAGGGACTTTCACTGGGAGCTCGGGTGGTGAACCCAGACAAAGAACTGTCTGTTCTGCTGGTCCGTTTGATTTGACCAGGAGCAGAGACAGAGCAGCAGATCTCAGACGGGCAGTGCGAGAACAGAGTGGCTTTCACAGTCCAGTCAGCCCCCTAGAGCTGAATTGGGCACCATTTTGAGTAAGGAGGAAAGGGCGAGGGAGAGGACTGAGCATGCGCTGAGCTGGGAGTGAGCTCATTTCTGTCTGGGTGAACTGCAGCGACGTGGCATTCTACGGCTTCCACTTAGTGCAGGTCTGGGATAGCCCTTGGATCTGACGGCCAGCAAATCAAGAACCTTAGTGGTTGTACGGCAGGCGCCATTTTGGGCAATGTGGCAATAGCTTTGGGACTGCAGGGGACAACAGTGAACTGCGCATGTGCTGACCTCGCGAGAACTTGCTGAGGTCTGAGATTGCACTGGTCCCGCAGGAAAATAATACCAACTGTGGCATCGTACGGGTCAAAATAGGTCCGTGTGGCACCCAGACCTAATGTCCAACAGGTTCCGACAAGATCAGCGCCACCAACAACCTAATTATATAGGACACCTGGTGTCTCTCTAATCCTGGGACCTGCTCTAACTGGAAGTGGGAGAAAGGTTGCAGAGACAACTGTGCAGCTTCAGCACGGTATCACAACAGGTGGAGATTGGTGAGCCAAGAGCTGGGGCTGTGGAGACCACAGTGGAAATCTGACATAAGAACCCAGACCTGGAACTTGCTGGAGGTTGTGGCACAAGTGGCTGCAAGAACAGTTGTGTACCAACGACAATAAAGAAAATCACATTGTAGACCTGTGGGTGACACAGCTTAGAAACTTACCCCAAGGAGAAGACTCTGCTAACCAGAAGTACAATGATCAAGAGCAAAAGAAGAGACAAAGGCACAATGAATATTGCCAAAAACTCTCCTGCAAGGGAGCAAAACCCTATGCTAATCTCAGAGTTAACTGAGGAAGACATCGAGAAAATGGGGCACACAGAATCCATAAGACTCATTTTAAAGATTCTGATCAACAATGAGAAGCTCATGCAAGAGTTCAAAGAATTTAAGGAAGCAATGAAACAAATCAAGGCTGGTATATCAGAAATTAAGAACACAGTAGAGCAAATTAAGAGTACAGTGGAGAGTCTCCAAAATAGAATGAAGCAAGCAGAAGAAAGAATCTCAGAATTGGAAGGTATTTCTTGTCACCAGGGGGAAACAAACAAAAAGCTGGAAGCAGAGCTGGATCAGGCCAAAAAAAGTTTTCAAGAATTGAAAGACACTATTAAGAGGCCAAATATAAGAGTTATGGGAGTCCCAGAAGGTGCAGAAAGAGAAGCTGAGTTTGCAAATGTATTTAATGAAATAATAAAGGAAAATTTCCCTAATCTAGAGAAAGAATTGGGAAACCAGTTCCAGGAGGGGCACAGAACTCCCAACAGGCTTGACCAAAAGCGATCTTCACCACGACATATGATCTTCAAGCTCTCTTCAATTGAACATAAGAAAAAGATCCTTATATGTGCACGTGAAAAAAATCAATTGACATATAAAGGAAAGCCAATTAAGCTCACAGGAGATCTCTCACAGGAAACTCTACAGGCAAGAAGAGAATGGAGTGACATATTCCAGATTCTAAAAGAAAAAAATTGTCGGCCTAGGATAACATATCCAGCAAAGCTTTCTTTTGTCTTTGAAAATGAAATAAAATTCTTCCACAGTAAAGAAAAGCTAAAAGAATTTGCCTCTTCCAAACCTGCCCTACAAATGATACTTCAAGATGTTCTCTTGGCAGAGAAGAGGAATAGCACCTACCAAAACCAAAGGCAAACGGGAAGAACATCCCAGTAAAATGACAACAGAAGACTAAACCAATGAACAACCCATTGCTAAAATGACAGGACCAACGTAACACCCATGTATATTAAACTCTGAATGTAAATGGCTTAAGCTTAATCAAACATCATAGAATAGTACACTTGATTAAAAAACAAAACCCATCTGCTTATTGTCTGGAGGAGACACACTTCAACAAAGATTAGCGGAAACTATATCACATGGGTTTTGTTATTCTCTGTTAGTTTCATCTCTTCAAAACACTTCTTTCTGATTAAATCATTCAGTGACTCGTGAATTTTGCAGTGGCATCATTTTCTTCAAGAAGGTTCTTAATTTTCATTTCTTCAGCTACACATTAGTCATTTAATAGCATTTTATTTAACTTCTTGGTGTTGTAAATTTCTTTTTTCTTCCTGTTGTTGATTTTGTTTTGTGGCTCTTCATTTAAGGGGATGAATAGTAGCTGTGTAATGGAGACTGTCATATCTAGTAACATATCATTTAACTTCAGGCATTGTAAATTTCTATTTGTTGATTTTGTATCATGACTTTTCATTTAAGGGGATGTACAGTAGTTGTGTAATGGAGATTGTCATTTAACTTCATGGCATTGTAAATTTCCTCTTTTCTTTCTATTGTTGATTTTGAAACATGACTTTTCATTTAAGGGGATGTACAGTAGCTGTGAAATGGAGACTAACATTCAGATGTGAGGATGTAGTGTGGTATGCATTTCTGCTTCCAGACAAAGATGGACTTACGATGAAACTGTTTACTATATCTTGACAATAGGATTCTGGACTCTCTGCCATTGTCCATGCCCGCAATGATGGACATATGACTGAGTATGAAGAACTATATGTTAGTAATGATATAGAGGAACTGGGGGGGGGGAGGAAACTGGGGAGGGGATAAGGGAATATGAAACTGTACTATAAAATAAAAAGAATAATAATAAAATGTATTAAAAAAGTTTGCAAAGGATAAAGTGTGCCAAAATCTAAGCCGTTAGCAGGGTAGAACCTTCAGGATGTATTGGATCGCAGGGTTGGAGCAGGGGTCAGTGTAGGGGGTGCTGAGACCTCAAGAAGGAGGCCCACAGGACCACCTGGTCTCTGCCTTCCACAGCAGGCTGTAGCAGCAGGTGGAGGTGTCTCACGGGACATGCATGGCGCCCTAGTCTGTGGCATTCCGGTGTCCACAGCATAGAGAGAAGTTTACAGTTTAGAGTTGCACGCCAGAGGAGGCTGTCTCAGTCTTTTTCTGTTTCCATCAATGATAGTTTGAAAGCTGGTGCTGTGGTGAGGAGAGCTCTCTCTGTAGTGCCATTATCCCATTTAGGTGCCGCTTCAAGACCAAGCGGATCCATTTTTGAAGCAGCTCCCTCCTTACGGCCTAGGAAAGTAGCAGATGATGGCTCAAGTGCTTGGGCGATTGCACCAACAAGGGAGAGTCAGAAAAAGATCCTGTGTCTGAGCTTTGTCCTGGCCCAGTTCTGGCAGCTGTGGACATTTGGGGAGCAAATCAGCACATGGAATTCTCTCTCTCCCTCTCTCTCTCTCTTTCTCTGTCCCTTCCCCTATGTGTCTCTCCTCCCCTGACTGCAACTCTGCCTTTCAAATCAATATAGAAAAATCTTTACAAATGAAGATTTGCTTGGCTCACAATTGTGGCATGTGCTGAGCATCGTCCTGTACAGTGTAACATTTCCTACCTGACCTGAGCTCTGAGCTCCTGCGGTTCTGAGAACCAGCTAGCAGGCTCACACCCCTACACTGAGCTACACCCCCACCTACACTGCCAGCCTCTCCCCTGCATGGGGCTGCTTGTAGCTGCTGCCCCAGGCTCTGTCTTCCATCGTGGACTTCTCCGGGCAGGCCTACTTTCTTGCTCACCTCCTCCCTCTAGCACAGAGATGTGTCAGGCATTTACGTCTGTCTCTTAAGCTACAGAATGAGTTCTCTTTTAGGGAGCCCATTTTTGTCTTTCCCAGGGTTGTTTCCCCTTAGAAGGAGCAGGAAATGGCAACCCTGAATCCAAAAGAGAGAAAGTTTCCTGGAAGTTAGACTGGAGATCTCATGCCTGGGAACCATGTTTGGATGGTAGGAGGGGATTCCTGGTGCTTTTCTAATCATAGTCAGCTCGCTGTGGCTCAGCCACTGAGGATCAAAGCTACTGGAGGGGGAACTGGGTCTGTGTGAACACAGCCAGATCTTTTTTTTCTTGTCATTATTTCCTGAACATTACAGTTTAATGCATTGCATTTCCTATGGGGAGCTATGAATATGTATGGGGGCTATACATTATCTGGAAATAATTTACAGTACACGGGAGGATTGCCATGCCCATGTGTATGGGTTTTACTTGAATTTTAATGTCTGCAGGAGGAAGTTCTTGGAAGTAATCCCCATGGATGCCATGGGACAGCTGCCTGTGGCATACAACAACAGCGAGCCATCTGGAGGCCAGAACTGGGCACAATGGTTTATGTTGCTACCTGTGAGTGCTAGTTCAAGTACTCGTTGCTCCACTTCTGATCTAGCTCCCTAATCATGGCCTGGGAAAGCAGTAGAAGACATGCCAAGTATTTTGGTCCTGCGTTTATGTGGGAGACCTGGAGGAAGCTCCTGGTTCCTGGCTTCACCCTGGCCTAGCTTTGGTCACTGCAGCCATTTGGGAGTATGAACCAGAAAGATCCAAGATTCTCTCTCTCTCTTTCTCTTTCATATCTCAGGCATCTCAAACACATAATACTGCCTATCAAATTAGTAAATCAATCTTTCATGATTATTCGTTTTCTATTGTAAAGATATCCAAGCTTGCAATCAGCTCAATGAGATTCCTTATACACAGAAAACCAGCTAAAGGATTTGTTTTCCCATTCTTTCACATGCTGTTGGAGGCCAACTCGGGTGGGGACTTGCTTTCAGTAAACTGAAAGAGTAGGAGGACATTCAGCACAGGGCCAAACTTTCAACCATCATTGATCCCAGGCAACACCAATGGATTAGTGGAAGGGTCGTATGATCATGTTCCAACTGTGTTCCACACACATATCCTCTCCCGTTGAGAAAAATGAGCTGCTTTTCTGCTTTACAAGATGCGTTTCCATTTCAGAGTTGCTGTGGACATCAGAGAAAGCAGGGTTTGGAGCTCCCTGACTGCTAGGAAACCGTCAGGATTTCCTGTAGTTCATGACTGGCATGTGACTGTCACACTTCCCAAAGAGCAGTGTAACACTTCCTACTTGGCCTGAGCCCTGAGCTCCTGTAGTTCTGAGAATCAGCTAGCTGGCTCGCACCCCTTCATTGAGCTACACCCCCACCTACATGGGGCTGCTTGCAGCCAGGGCCCCAGGCTCTGTCCACAGAGCCAGTATGGATCATGTCTATTACAGACAAGTGCAGCTGGCTTGGAATAAGCCAGTAACTCATGGAGGTGTCCATGCTACCATTGCCTATCTCCAACCGTCTATCCTTCCAGCTTCTGCCTGTGCCAGTACCCGAAGGCGTGGCAACTAGAGACTGACAAGAAGAGTGGGCATTCTAGACCAGTGGACTGCCACTGCTTGGCAGGCCCAAGACCCATATCAGAGTGCCTTGTCCAATCCCAGTTACTCCTCTTTGCATCCACCTCCCTGCTAGAGAGCCTGGGAAGGAAGTGGAGGATGGTCCAAGTGTGTGGGCCCCCGCCATTCATGTAGAAGACACAGATGGAGTTCTTAGCTCCTGGCTTTGTGCTGGCTCAGCCTTGGCTGTTAATGGATGAACCAGTGGATGGAGGAGCTATGTGTCTCTTTCTGTCATTCAAACGAACGAACAAACAAAGAGTAAATAAATAAATGTGTGTGAGTGCCACAATAAGAGGGATGCAGGAGGGCATGCCATGTATACCAACACCAGCTCAACACAGAACCATGGGGGAAGCTTGGCCTTGGGCATCAGGCAGGGCTGGGTGCGCATCTTGCCCAACCTCCCTGGACAGCTGGCCTCGGCATCCTTGTGCTTCCTCAACAGCGTGGAACAGAGACCAGGACCCTGGGTTTGGGGATCGCCTTACTGAAGCCCTGCTGGTCACTGGATGTGGGAGTCACACCAGGCACAACATAAGACACCAGGCTTTTCCTGGAGACCTGGTCAGGGTGGACTCATCCACTGGGGAGCTTGGAGTCAGCAAGCTTCATTGAGTTTTGCGTTGTGGCAGCCTGTTCCTTCTGCAATGCAGACCGCACCTCTTCAGGCTTCATGAAGCCATTAGAGGGGTCAGCTCATCCTTGTAATTGAGTGGGTAATTCTCTCACTCTGAAAGACTGATCACTTTGGGTTTATGTCCTATTTCACACTATGTACAGGGTTTATAAGTGAGCGTGCTCATTAAAATTTTACAACTTGGTGGAAGGCAAGGTTTCTAAGTGCCTTCTACTTAAACATAAGGCAGGTTTTTTTTTCAGTCTCAACACCAACCCAGGAGCTGCCTTTCTGGCATCAGAAGCACCTGGGCTTCTGGTGGCTGCTGTCTGTAGGGGGTGGAGAGTCATATCCCCATGCGATGCGTAGCCTGCAGCCACTCACCTGAGGAGAGGGATCTTTGTGATGCATTGGCAGGACTGAGTTTGCACACACACCTTTCCTTTGTTGGAATCAGATCCTGTTCCCAGGGAGAAGTGATAGGAAATGTGGCCATTGCTTGGCCAGCCCCAGCCTGGCAGAGCAATGTTCACAGGCTCATCTGCTCTCTGCACTCTGCCTCTGGGGTGAGTGCTACGGACGGCCTCTGGGTCTCCGGGACTGAGAGTAGGTCATCAGAAACCAGATCCATCCAACTTCTCAGCAGCTTCAACAGCTCCATCTGATTTGCTTGCTATACGGCCCACAAGGTGGAAATTCCCGGATCCCATCTGTGCTTTCCCTTGGTGTCTATAGCCACAGTGCTTTTCCTCATTGTCAGCCTCCCTTGGTGGGTCTTTGCTTTTCTTCCCAAAGATTTGATACATTTATTTGAAAGGCAGAGTTACAAGGAGAGATTGGGACACACACACACAAAGGTAGCTCATTTGCTGGTTCTCTCTCCAGTGGCCCTAATGGCCAGGACTGAGAACACTGAAGCCAGGAGTCAGGAGCTTCATCTACGTTTCCCGCCTAAGCCATCCTCCAATGCTTTACAAGGTGCACTAGCAGGGAGCTGATTGGAAGTGAAGCAGCTGGGGATGACTAGTGTTCAGATGGGATGCCAGCGCTGCAGGCAGCAGCTTTAGCTGCTGTGTCACATCGCAAGCCTGTGTTTGGGCTCTTGCAATAGCTCAAAGAGAGTCAAGGTCCTGTCAGAGATTCCTCTGATGTCTCTGTACATCTGAGCATCTCTTGTCCTCCCCGGTGAAGGCTTCACAACCTCCCAGCCCAGTCAGCTCTTCGTGTCAGGCCCTTTCTGGTCAGGTGTGTGGGAAATTGGGCAGCCTCATCCAAGCACACTTTGTGTATCACAAGTCCTCCGATGGATAAGAATTTGGAGAGCAAACCTCTACATTTGCTTGGCTTTGGAGCTCGTCTGCCTCCACCTTCTTGGTTCTGGACTTGGTCTCCTTTGTCTCAGCAATATTATCAGGCCACAGTTCTGCTGTGGGTGGACCCTCACAGGAGTGACAAGTATATACCATAGCCCACCCATGTCTGTTCTCCTGTTCTCTGTAATCACCTCCTCGCCCCTTGCAATTGATTGTCCTTACTTCTGGGCAAAGACTTAAGGAAGCCACATCATGTCTCAGCGTGAGTGTGTGGGGACCTTCTTGGCTTCTTCCAGCCACTGCTGCAGGCTGCTTGTCCTGGAAACCCTGAGTTGATAGGCTTGAAAAATCACCCAATGTCACACAGGACCTTTCAAATTTCGGGGTCATCTGTTATCATGGACAATGCCTGTCCTGTACTGGCATTTGTGATGGGAAGGGCATTGATTTGGGGTGGTACATGTTTGTGGGCTTGTGCACCTGGGGTGTGACAGGAGATTTCCATGGTAGGATGGAGGCAGTAACATGTGAAAGGAAGCTCTTGGCTTTCCTGCAGGACTTGTAGGGACCCACTTAGAGCAGAGAGGCCTAGGCAAGCTCTATAGGGAGATGAAAAACAAAAATTACACAACATGGATTGGTTTATTGTCTCAGAAGTGTAAGAAAGTAGAACAAACATTGGTTTCACAATCACACCAAACATAATTTGAGCAACTTTTGGCTAAGGGTGATTTTTTAAAAATATTTTATTATTATTATTATCATCATTATCATTTTATGATACAGTTCCATAGGCCCCTGGGATTTCCCTTATCCCCTCCCTAATTCCCACTCCCCCTATATCATTACTAAAGCACAGTTCTTCATGCACAGTCATATGTCCATTATTGTGTGCATGGACAATGACAGAGTCCATCATCCTATTGTCATATCCATATACAGTGGAGCAAACTAAAAGTACAGAGGAAAGTCTCCAAAATAGAATGAATGAAGCAGAAGAAAGAATCTTAGAATTGGAAGATATTTCCTGTCACCAGGGGGAAACAAAAAGCTGGAAGCAAAGCTGGGTCAAGCTAAAAAAAAGTGTTCAAGAATTAAAAGATATCATTTAAAGGCTCAATGTAAGAGTTTTGGGAGTTTCAGAATGAGCAGAAAGAGAAACTGGGATTAAGGGTGCATTTGGGGCCCGGCGGCGTGGCCTAGCGGCTAAAGTCCTCGCCTTGAAAGCCCCGGGATCCCATATGGGCGCCGGTTCTAATCCCGGCAGCTCCACTTCCCATCCAGCTCCCTGCTTGTGGCCTGGGAAAGCGGTCGAGGACGGCCCAATGCACTGGGACACTGCACCCACGTGGGAGACCCGGGAGAGGTTCCTGGTTCCCGGCATCGGATTGACACGCACCAGCCCGTTGCGGCTCACTTGGGGAGTGAAACATCGGATGGAAGATCTTCCTCTCTGTCTCTCCTCCTCTCTGTATATCCGGCTTTCCAATAATAATAAAATCTTTAAAAACAAAAAAAAAGGGTGCATTTGATGAAATAATAAATGAAAGCGTCCTTAATCTGGAGAAAGAATTGGAAAACAATATATAGGAGGGTCACAGAACTCCCAACAGAGTTGATCAAAAACAAACTTTACCATGACACATTATAATCAAGCTCTCTTCAGTTCAACAGTGGTATTATTTTACCCAAGAGGCTTTTGTGTTTCCTTTTCATCACCCATGCATTGGTTATTCAGTGGAGTACTTTTTTGATTCTGTGGTGCTGTGATTTTTTTGCTGTTGTTTTAACTTCATCCCTGTTGTTGACTTTGTTTCATGGCTTCTCATTTAATGGAATGTACAATGATGGCATAGTAAAGACTGCCATATCCAGATGTGAAGACACAACGCAATATGTATCCCTACTTCCAAATCAAAAATGGACTCCCAGTGGATCTGCTGGACATATCTAGGCAATGGGATGATGGACTGTCTGCCATTGTACCAGCAATGTCAGGGCACACTTAAATAACAGACTGATGGAATCATGACTCCTGATGAAGGATATACTATTGAAACAACATGGGGAAAATCGGTCGGGGGGTGGGAATTTGGTGGGCGGGGGTTGCGCAGATTCTAGAATTCTAGACCCAATGGAGTTGTACCATAAAGTTAATTTTTAAAAATTAACTACAAAAGTAATTGTAGCATGTAGTTTTTAGTTGAATCTTTTTAAACAAAAGGGCTAAAAGTTTTTTTTTTTTTTTTTTCAAAAATTTGAACATGTACTTAGGCACTGAGTTTCAGGTGATGTATGAATTATCTTGGGAATTGATGATATATTGTAAATGTAGCTCTTGGATCCTGGATGCAGCCATTTGTGGATGAAATCAGCAGATGAAAGATATCTCTGATCTCTTTGTCTATCTCTCTCCAGCCCTCTCTCGACCACTTTGCTCTTGAATAAATAAATAAAAAAAGGATGTTAAAAAGAGAAACACAGTCTTTCTCCCACATTGGTGCCTTACAAAAATTCAACTTACACAGAAAAGACATTTTAGCTGCCAATGACTTCGGGCAGCAGGGAGTTGAACAAGTCACTCAACTATGGGACTGCGCAGAGCTTCTGACGACTCACACGTTCTGAGCCGCCAGCGGAGTGGTTATTAGCACAAGAGCCTTGTTCAGTTGATTTGACCCCTGATCTTCCACATTGATTTGTCCCCAGGTGGTATATTTCTGCCCAGGATTGCTTACTGCAATGGAGTTCAGGCTCAATGGCCGTTCCCTTTGTCCAGAGAACTTTGATTCTAGGCAGAGGGACCGGGCAGATCCCAATTGCTGATGCTGGTTTGCCAGCCTGTGTGGAGCAGCCTGAGAAAAAGACAGTTCCCAGCTGGGAGCCCACCCCTCCCTTCCATCTCCAGTAATGAGCCTTATTGATGCTAAAATGCCAGCCAAGGTGGGTGTGGGTGGAGGAAGACGTCGGCCTGTGGGAGAAACCCAAGTCTCCCAGCAAGGCTGAGCCAGGGCAGCCTGGCCTTACCCTTTCCTGGGGTACCAGAGCTTTTCTTGGAGACCTTACTAAGGCCAGGTTTATAGGGAGTGGATATTGCATGAACACATGTGCCCAGGTTCCTCTTCACACACATCCATCTAGACAACACATCTTGACATGGATGCTTGCAAGCGGGTGCACCCAAACCTACAGAGAAGGCCAGGGCAATCTTCCAATGAGAAAACCGCAGCGTTTGCCAGTGAGCTGTGTTAACCTGCTGGCACTCAGGCAAACGCACAGTGGCAGGAGCTTCCGAAATGCTGGTATCTAGGGAGAATCAAGCCTTTGGGTTGTCTGATAGAACATTATTCCCCACTCTATTAAAATGGATATTTTTAAATTCTATTCTGCTTTTTTTAAAGTAAGCCGTGGGGAATCTCTTTCTTTCAAAGACATTGAGAAAATGCGCAGAGCAGGAGCAGAAAGAGACTCATCTAATTTGTTCTTATGCAAAGGATCAGAAGGGACTGCAGGTGGCAAGGACGGCCTGCTGGTGGAGGGCACAGTGTGAAGGAAAGGGTCTCTGAGGCAGGAAGGGAGGGCAGTGGTACACATGGGGGTGGCTGGACGAGGCGTCAGCTCAGCCCAGAGACAGCTGCATATCATGTGTGACTGTCAGCAAGGCCAGTGGGGGTGCTTGAACCACGTGGACCAGTCACCATTTCAGAGCCACAGCAAAACACCTTAGATGCTAACTTGATGAAGAGGAGGAGGTCTATGTAGCCCCCAGCTCTGGGGGTCCAGTTCAGGATCAGGCAGCCTCAATAGCTTAGCTTCTGAGGGTGTTGGCAGGCAACCACAGTGGAACATATAGAGGCAGAGGCTGGGCCCAAACTCTGGGTTCTCTGCCAGCCTTCTCTGTGGGAATGGCACAACCCCAGCTGACCAAGTTGCCGCAGTTCCGTCACCTCCCAATCGTGCCACATGGGGAATACGACTTTAATATGGGGACCTTCAGAGGGACTTCCAGCATCCAAGTTAGCAGCAAAGCCAAGCGGTGGTGTCAGCGGAACAAGGCTGTGCACCTGTTCCCTGGAGAGTTGTGACCAATGTGTGAGGCAGCAGGAAGAGTCCAGCAAAACTAATGCAATGGGCAGCAGGCTAGTGTAGATGCTGCACCCTGCCCGACCTCCTGGCTTCCAGCTGTGGCTCAGCCACTCAGCTATGGATAAAGCCTGCTCAGGGCGAAGCTTCTTCATCGAGAAATGAGGGGCAGTGGAGAGCTGGAAGAAGTCACACACTCCCCGTGGAAGAGCTTCACATCAGAGGCTAACAGGGGAAGTCTTTCATGGTGGAACAGACACATGCTCACAGAAGGACTGAATGTCAGTAGACAGAATTAGGCAGCTTACAGGTGGCGTAAAAGAAAGACAAGTACAAACCCAGACCTGGAAGACATGGGCTTTCATACTGAGTGGATCCATGTAGCATCTCCACACCCCTTTTCTGATCACCCAGAGTGTCGCTGAGACTGTGAGCCTGTTGCTTTGTTCCTTCTGTCTTGTGTGATGCCCAAGGGTATCTGCCAAGCCTTTACAAAAATGCACAGGAGACCAACATCTGGCCTAGTGGTTGAGATGCTGGTTGGAGCACCTGCAGCCCATATTGAAGTATCATTCTCAAGATAAAACTCTGCTCCTGATCCCAGCTTCCTGCTGATGCGCCTGGGAGGCAGCAGGTGATGGCTCAAGTACTTGGGTCCCTGGGCCCAGTGGGAGACCTGGGTGGAGTTGCAGGCTCCTGGCTTCAGTCTGGTCCAGCTCTGTACATTATGGACACGTGGGGAGTGTCCTTCTGCCTCAAAAATAAACAGACAAAGAATCAAACAAACAAGTAAAAATGAGCATGAGCAGAATGCCTTGGACATGCATCACAGAGCTGGCCCTGCCCCCTGCTCCTTGCTCTTTCCTCTTGGCTTCCTTGGGGGATGGGACCAGTGACCCTCCCACCTGTCAGCTTCTGGGTACAGAATCCTCCTCTCTCCCTGTTGTTAGCTGTGCCACCTGCTCGCTGGCATGGCACCTGGGAAGCTGTGTCCCCATGAGTGACTGCTGTGTGAGCTTATCTGCCCACTTCTGGGCAGCCCTGCTCTCCAGCTCCTGGCCTTGTAGATGGCGTACGTGGGTGTCCTGCTGAGAGACTCAGGGTGTCTCCACCATCAGTAGATGAATCAGAGAGCAGAGGGAGATACGAGGCAGTGGCTCCTGCATTCAGATAGATGCCTTGCATGGCCAAGGGTTCTATGCACTACATATGTGAGTGACGCAAGATTGAAGTCTGCGTGCTCCCATCAATCCATCTATTTTTCCCTTGTAGTAAGAAATTTGGAAGCAGTTGTCCGTCTTGGGTCAGTAACACAGTAAGTCATGAAGCAAGTCTATGACTCAAGTACGCTTCTGGTCTTTCTTGCATGGTTACAGAAGTGCTGCTGCAGCCCCAGCCACATCTATGAAGGAATTGTGCGTATGGGAAGCGTGCCTCCTCTACCTCTCCTGCAAAAGGAGCTTAATGAGGCTGAGCCGCTTCCAACCCAGATAAACCCTGTTATGGTTGCCACTTAAGGACAAAGGCAGGTGGGCTGCAGGGATGCCCATGCTGGGGATGTCCCCGTGGCATCCTACTGATGCTCTGAAGCCACCAGACTTCAGGCTGGGACAAGGCCTCTCTCCCTAATGGGAGTCCATGGGAACAGAGCCCAGCTGTGGGGCACAGATGCTCCTAAGCCAGGCTTTAGGTTGGGACAAGGCCCCTCTCCCTGGTGGGAATCCATGGGAACAGAGCCCAGCACACTGCTGTGGGGCACAGATGCTCCCTGTTCTTCCTGCCAGCCCACCTGGTAACCAGCTGCTCCTCCAATCACCTGTCTTACCTCTCTCCTCCCCCCACATCTTCTGAGCTTTCTATATCCCTGTCAGAACCTTCTCACCGAGGCTGGACCATGAGCTTCTAGGCAGCAAATGGCTCAAGGAATTGGAAGAAAGTGGCTTGGTCTGTTTTAATTTTTTTCTTTGTTTTCTTTTCTCCACTGGAAAATGACCAAATAATTATAGTTCGGCAGAGTTTTATCTGGAAGCGGAGGCCTTGAAACAAGTTGCGAATGAGAGACAAGTGCAGTACCCTCACATCCTCCCCTCCACAACCAGACTCTTCCTCTTATAAAGTTTGGTTCCAGATGTGTTCGTGGCAGGATTTTTGTGGTCGTAAATAGACCACCTGGATGGTTGTACTGCATGTGGCATGGTTTGGCGGGAGTCAGGATTTCTTGATTGCAGAGTTTCAGTAGATGGAGGGCTCATTTCCTGGGGATGGAATGAAACCCACATTGGCCAGTTTGGTTTAAAGCATTCCCAGGCCCTGGCATACCTCCAGAGCCTGGTCTGCCTTTCTGGCACAATGGGATGGAATATTGCGATGGTCTGTGCATCCACAGCCCCTCACTGTCAAGGCTGTGTACCTGCAGCCCGTCTACTACCTGCAGCAGCTGCTCCAGTCCACGCTGTGACACTGCAGAGCTGGAAGCAGGAGCTGTGTGGTTTCACGTAGAGATCCAGGTGCGATTGCCTTTCAGTGCAGACCTGAGAATCACTCATGTTAAAATTTCTCCAAGACCCATTTTTATTGAAGTGTGCCTCCGTTCTTTCACCGCTGTGGCTCCTAGGTTCATCATGATGTCACATGGCAGCCGAATCAGCATGTGAAAGGTGGCTTGGGGAGTTATGTTTAAAAATGGCCAGATATTGCTTATCACTTTGACACACAGTGAACTATCGGAAGAACACTTTATTGAGTTGGGAAAGTGTACTACTCATATTGGAAGACGTTTTCATAAACAAGATCTGATGAGCCAAGACTCCATCCACCAGGAACTCTGAATATACACTCCCTGATTTTTTTTTTTGGTTGCTGTTGTTGTTTAGATTTTTCTCCGTTCCGGATTCTAGCGCGAAAATCAGCCTTCTATGTTGCGTAAATCAGGTTATGGGTGTCATGTACCACTTAGTCATTTCATGTGTTCAATCTTTGGTTTTGAGGATCATATATTTTACTAAGTCCTTGAAAACATTGTATTAAGCAACTGAGCATTTTGTTATCAAATACATAAAGGCAGCCTCTAAATTTTTTGCAGAGTGTTTCGAAGTACCCTCTTCAGTGTCAATGCAATATTGCTCTTTAATTAATACCGTAACAAAATACACCCTGTTCCGCTATAAAGAACAGCAGTGATCCCTGCACTGGGAAAGCCAGCGTGCCCTTCTGTCTTCCTGTCTGAGATTGCTCTCATCTGATACTTGCTCCCAGGTTCACCCATTTGTGCAGCAGGACTTTAATAGTCCACTTGACGTTTCCCAATTTGGGGGTGGTTGTTCCCATTAGATTATTGTAATAAGCAAACAGGCATCGCTTGTGATTCTTTTCTTTTTCGTCTTCTTCTTCAAAAATTGCTTGCAAATGGATTGTGTATCAAGCTTGCCGCAACAGCAGTAAATCTTGCCCAAATGAAACAGCTGGTGTCTTGGGCAAAAAAACCACACCAAGGTGGGCATGGAGTCCATGCCCTGCAGAAATTTGTTCCAGATGATTCTTCTGGGAGCTGAAGTCAGGTGGGAGGAGCTCTGTGCCTGTGGTTAGCAGTGGAGCTGGCAGGATAATCGAGCCCCACTGAAAACTGATAGGGTTCATTTACCAATGAGCCATAAGACCGTTTTGGTTCAAAAGTTTATAAAGCTAAGGAACAACAGATCATCCTGTTACATGACAACAGTTACTACTGTATTCTATCTACACAATTCAAAAAGCCTGCAAGGCAGAAACCAAGTGTTCTCACCCCAGAGAGATCATGAATGTTTGGGGGGCGGGGAGGGAAGGATTTGCTGCTTCCCTTGATTTGATCATTACGAGATATTCACCCATAACAAACCACAAGCCCGTGCTCTGCAAATACGAGGATGTTTTAAATACAGAGTGCAGAATTCAGGGATGAGTTGACTCTGGCAGAATAGATTCGGAAATCCATGCTTGAGAGCAGTCTTCGAAAAGCTCATGTAAAAGACTTATTATGAAAAAAAAAGATTAAATATTTCTTTGCACCAAAATATGAAGCATTTTAAAAATTGAAAGTGAGATACAGAGAGAGAGAGAGATCTTGCATTTACCGGCTCTCTCCTTAAATGCCTGCAACAGGTGGAGCTAAGCTTAGACCAGGCTGAAGGCAAGAGATGGGAACACAATCTGTGTTTCCTCCTTGGAGGGCAAGGATCCAAGCACCAAATCCATCACCTGCTGAGTCGCTCACATGTGTGCCAGAGTCCAAGGAACTGAGCCATCCTCCTCTGCTTTCCCAGACCATAAGCAGGGAGCTGGATTGGAAGTAGAGCAGCTGGGATCTGCTGAGACCACTAGCGGATGCTTAGCCTACTATTCCACAGGCAGACCCTTGTCTAATTGTTTTAATGAGATGATTGATTTGTTTTCAGTTATTTATTCTTACTCAACGTTTTTTCAGGAAATGTTATCTGGGGCAAAGACCTGGCATGTCTTTTTCAAACCATGGCACATGGTGTAGCTCATATTGAGTGCACGATCCACACCATTTGCATATACACTTGGGAGGGATGAAAATGTAAAAAATTTACTGTCTGTCCTATTCATCACATATATTCATGACATAATATTTGGCCACTTCTTCAAGATTCTACATTCTTGGAATCAAAATGATTTTTTTTCTTCCTAACAAACTAAAGATGCAATTTCTATTCTGTCTGACGAATTTTAGTCTGATCATTGCACATAGGTTATTGCATATTTTTTACATGACATTTTTCTCCTGTGATTGTGGATTCATTTCCATTCATTGAATACATCTTATTTCTTAGCCATAAACTTAGTGATGTAAACATGGAAGACTATAATTTTTGCTATTTAAAGAATTTTAAAGTACATACTTGCAGGTTCTTTTTTTTTATTAATTATTTTGCATTATGTGACAGTTTCATAGGCTCTGGGAATCCCCCCACCCCTCCACACTCCCCTCCCCCCTGGTGGATTCCTCCACCTTGATGCAGTATTACAGTTCAAATTCAATCAAGATTCTTTCCTTGCAAACATATACCAAGCATAAAGTCCAGCTACTTATTGCCCAGATGGGTTGAACAGTTTCTTGGAGAGACCATTTCTGGTCCGAAGTTAGAGCTGGTAGAATATCATCCCAGTCAATTAAGAGTCCCAATATAACATCAACAGCAATTTGCAATATTATGGAATTGACATGGTTTTGAGTAACCAGTATGTTAAAAAAAAAAAAAAAAAAGCAAGTCCTAACCACAACCTATGATTAGCTCATTGACGTTTCACTTTTAGTTTATATTCAGGACCGGCTGCTATATTCTTTAAAATGGCTATAAGGTACCATTCAGCTGTCTCGTTTCTATTTCATTTTAGTATTTAGCCATTTGTTGTGTTGAAGTATAATTTTGCTGATCTTGGCAGATTTTAGGATAATCTAGACTGGCTTGTAACTCTAACAAGACATACTTGTTTTTCTACACAGTCAATGTTACAGAAACGTTCCTTCTGGCAAGACCACTGCAGCGAAATTCTGGGGTCCCACACTGAAGGATTTAATTGTTCTATTTTTACAAATGGTTTTCCCAAAGAATATCTTGATGCCATGAGCAACTTAATTATCCCCTAATTTGGGGTGCTAGCCCCGCACTTTCAATCGCAAACTCAATGCTCTTGGCAGTTCACATGGATGCCCTACCTTTGACAAGTTCTTCCTGATCCTTGAACTGACAGAAGCTGAGAGTGTGAAAGATCAAGAATTAAGATGAAGTGAGTAATTACTTGCTTCATTTATTCTTTTATTGTTTAAAAGAATAAGGCCAATCTAAGCCTTTTTTTTTTTTAACTTGTAGAACTTCAAAGAAGACGATAAGCCTCCCCATGGCTCATGCATTATTCAGTACACTTCATGGGTTGGAAAAGTTAAACAGGGTCATCCTACGAGAATGCACGGAGCGGAAACTTCTTTTACCATTTTCTCTTCCTCCCCTGGAGCTAACTACCTGTGTCTTTTCCCCTTTGAGAATGCATTTACGCACGCTTTGCAGAAAATGTCTATTTCATTGAATGTATGCTGTTGTAGCGTCTGCCCTTTCTCGCTCCTACCTGTAAATGCCCAGGGACATTGTACTGGGCAGCTGTCACCTGCCCCCAAAGGAGTGGGAGGTCCAGAATTATGGCACACTCACACACTGACACACTCACACACACACACACACACACACACACACATATATTAGCTAGAAATGTGGTCGAGTCAAAAACATATGGTTCTTTTGTAAGGGTACTTCAAGAAAATGCTGGAATTTGAATTTATAAACTACGTTGATTTTGGTGCAGAAAATGAGGAAAATCATTTTTATTTCATAATGTTCATTTTCCACCATCTTTTTTTCATTTTTTAATTAAGTTTATTCATTAATTACATTGTGTTGTAATTTCATAGGAACTGGGATTCTCCCCACACTTCCCCACACCCTCCCCCCATGGTTCCACCATCCTTTTGAAGTCTGTGTGCGTTCTGCACGTGACAGGGCCCTGTCACCCATGCTCTTGTGTACCCTGCAAGAAGTTCACACATTTTCTCAGATCACACACGATGGTGGAGGAAGTGGGTGTTGGAGCAGGCAGCGCTACTGTGGTTTTCACATGTTTAACCACATGACGTCACACCTTGGGGTAGGGGCAGCATCCTCGGGTGCAGAACTGGGGTCACCGTAAGAGATGCCCTTCTCTGCGCCGCCCTATGAAGGGGCAGGTGTGACGAGGTCCTGCGTCTTTAGATGTCGTGGACATGTTTCGTTGAACACACATTTTAAATTCTGATGGTCAAGAGCTTCCGGTTTCAGACTGAGTGGAGCAGCTCGGTTCAGAACTCCCAGAAGGCAGAGCGTGCGTTCTGCTGCAGGTTTTCCAGGCATCAGGGGCTGCCTGCCAAGGTGCAGAGGTTCTTGGGTTGAGGTGAGCCTTGCTTACCACAGTGTGTCCTCCAAATCCCAGTGCTGGAATCGCTGGTATACAGGTCAGCCCTGTCGGGCTGGCTCCAGCTCAGCGGTTCCTTGCCCTAACAGCAGATCAGCCCTTTCGCTTCCGGGCGTTCTGGTCTCTGCCTCAGGTCCACGTCAAAGGAGCCTCTGAGATGAATCGAGTTATTGACACATTTGTATTTATTTCTTTGAGAGGCAGATGGGAGCAGAGCAAGAGGATTGAGTAAGAGAGACACAGAGAAAGATTACTTTTCCCATCTGCTGGTTCACCCACCAAAGGTGTGCAGTGTCCCTTAACTGGGGCTGAAACCTGGAGCCAAGACTCCTGTGAGGGCAGGAATCCAGTTCCTGGGGCCATGGCTGCTGCTCCCCAGGCTGTGCGCTAGCTGGGCTCAGGAGCCAGAGGCAGAGGGCAAACCCAGACACTCCCAAGCTCACCACAGGAGCAAGCAGTGTTTCCTGCTCCTCTCCTTCCTTTTCTCTCTCCTCGGCTACTCTCTCTGCCCTCCCTCCCTCCCTCCCTTCCCTCCTTTCCTTCCTTCTTTCCTTCCATCCTTCCTTCCTTTGCCTATTTCTCTTACTCTCTGTTTCCGGTGTTATTTATTTGAAAGGTGAAAGTGAGAGCATGAGTGAGAGTGACCGATGGGAGCTTCCTCTCTGCAGGTGCCTCCTTGAGCCATCATCGACTGCCTTCCCAGGAACATTAGGAGAAGCTGGGTGGGAAGTGTGGTAAGCAGGATTTGAACTGGGGCTTTGATATGCTATGCTGAGGTGCTGCAAGCTGGGGCTTGACTGGCTACGCCATACACCAGCCCTTCCGAAGCATTGCTTGTACCTGCAACACAGGCGGCTACGGTTTTGGTAAACAAGTTGGTTGACTACAAGAACAAAGTTTCCCAGTTTCATTTGTAGGTGCGGTTTACTGTCTCTTTCCGGCTACTGGCCTCACCCATTCTTTCACTCTGCTCTTATATATTTTTTTAAGCACCATACGTGTTCTTTCATGCTGGAGATGCCATAATGAGTGGACAGGAAAACAAGGCGTATCCATGGAGGTCACAGGCCACCAGGCAAACTGATCTGTGCAAGATCAATTACAGCGTCAGGTAGTGAGTGTCAGTTGCTTTGGGAAGCCCCTAGGAGCAGGCGGCATTTAAAGAAAGGAAGATGGCATTCCCAGACAATGAAACAAATGAGAACCAAGGCTCTGGAGTGTTCTAGAAGCACCACAATGGCCCGCATGGCTGGGAGGAGATTCATGGGTGATGCAACTAGACAGCTTCAGGGACACAGTTTCACAGAGCGGTCTGGGTGCCACAGGAGGTGTGGCATCTACCTGTTCTAGGGGAACCTGTGGAGGATCTGAGAGGGGTGAACTTGGTCCACTTTGTGTTACAATTCTGCTGGGGGTGGACTGCTAGTTACAAGGGCAGGAAGAAGTCTAAAGACTTCCCCAGGACCTGGGAGAAATACTGGCAGCAGAGAGATCCTTGAGAGATAATCCAAGATCCACCACCAGGCTCTGGGTGTGGGTTGGGTTGGGATGGTGGAGCAGGAGACGAAGTGTGATGTAGTCTTAAGCAAGCTGAGTTGGCGGCCATACCCAGCCCATGCTGGAGTCCACTCCGGTGAGCCAGTTTTACTCACTGAGTTTCCTCTGATTGCTCTCGGTAACGTCTGAACAAGAGGCAGCATCAGTGAGGCTACTCACTGCATCCTATACAAGGTCTAGGTTGCCTTGTGGTAAGCAGAGAGGCCACAGCACCCTAGACCTCTGACACTGGCTGTACCTTGACATTGACATAATAGCATATTCCATGCAGACAGGTTGGACACCTTCCCATGACTATCACACCTTGGTCCTGTGCACACAGGACAGTGCCACCCAACCTGTGGGCCTGAACCCAGTGCAGGAGGGACGGGAGGTACAGCACTTCTTCTGCTGGGACCTGGAGGGGAGGGGCTGCTTCTTGCTGTCCTGTTCCCGTGACTGTCACACCTTGGTCCTGTGCGCACAGGACTGTAGGAGGACATTGTGACCCTAGAAGGTCAGCGAGCACAGGACAGTTGATTGGGTAATATTTGCATGAGAAGAACCGAATGGCTACCTTTTGTATACCTGATTGGATGTCATTTGTATGAGAACAGTTGAGTGGACAGCATGTGTATGAGGACACTTGGTGGAATAGACAAGATAAAAGGAGTTCCAAACAAAAGTATAGAAATAGTTGATGGGTTTTATGGATAAGCTCAATACTTCCTCTCTTATCCCATATGACCCTCAGTGTATAAAGTCTGATGCCAGTAATAAACTTCGGCTTTGATCATCAGTCAGAGTCCACGGATGTTATGGTTGGCTCCGTGCACCAAGTCCATCACTGCGGGACAGCGACACAGGACAGTGCCACCCAGCCTGTGGGCCTGTACCCAGCGCAGGAGAGACAGCAGGTGCAGCACTTCGTCTGCTGGGGCTGGAGGGGAGGGGCTGCTTCTTGCTGTCCTGTTTGTCCTTCCCTCCATAAAGAGGCTGTCAGGAGGGACCTATTGGGGCTTGAGTACGTAGCAGGTAATGGGGAAAACCTCATCCTTTCAGGAACATTTTGGTGAAGCCAAAGCTGTGTAGCTGGGGCCGGGCCACATGGACAACACGTACCCAAAGGAAGATAACAGTTTTCAACTGACTGTTTCCTGAAACCAAGAATCTAAAAGAAGCTGCCAGCAATTCAATTTGACAAACTCACTCAACTGACAAGTGAAAAAAATGTATAATTAGTTTAAATTTCCCCCCAGCTTTACTCATGTACAATTAAAAAAAATAAGAACTCTAGTGTTTATAGTGAATAAACTGATGCTTTTGTTTGTACGTATACGTTAGGAAGTTATATTGCAGACATATCATTTAAAAATATTTGCTTACTTGGGCCCGGTGCAGTAGCCAAGCGGCTAAAGTCCTTATTTTCACGTGCCAGGATCCCATATGGGTACCGGTTTTAATCCTGATGGTCCCACTTCCCATTCGGCTTCCTTCTAGTGGTCTGGGAAATCATTCCAGGATGGCCCAAAGCCTTGGGACCCTGCATGTGTGTGGTAAACCTGGAAGAGGTTCCTGGCTCCTTCCTTTAAATCAGCTCAGCTTGGACCATTGAGGCTCACTTGGGGAGTGAATCATCGGACGGAACATCTTTCTCTCTGTCTCTCCTCCTCTCTGTATATTGGACTTTCCAATAAAAAATAAGTCTTTAAAAAAATATTTGATGACTTGAAAGACAAAGAGAGAGAGAGAGAGACTCCACCTGCTGGTTCACTCCTTAAATGTTTGTAACAGCCAGTAGCGAGCCAGGCTGAAGCCAGGAGCCAGAAACTTCACCTGGACCTCCCATGAGAATGACAGGCAATGAAGTACTTGAACCCTCTGCTTTCCCAGGTGCAGAGCAGGGAGCTGGGCAGCAGGCAGAGCAGCCAGTTCTGGAACAGCTCTCTGAAAGGACATGCAAGCATTGTGTGGAGTAGATTCCTGTGCTGCACCGTTAACACCAGCTTCTAACATTGATTTAAAATGTTGTGTTGAGGGCCCGGAGGCGTGGCCTAGCGGCTAAAGTCCTCGCCTTGAAAGCCCCGGGATCCCGTATGGGCGCCGGTTCTAATCCCGGCAGCTCCACTTCCCATCCAGCTCCCTGCTTGTGGCCTGGGAAAGCAGTCGAGGACGGCCCAATGCGTTGGGACCCTGCACCCGCGTGGGAGACCCGGGAGAGGTTCCTGGTTCCCGGCTTCGGATCGGCGCAGCATCGGCCCGTTGTGGCTCACTTGGGGAGTGAATCATCGGACGGAAGATCTTCCTCTCTGTCTCTCCTCCTCTGTGTATGTCTGGCTGTCATAAAATGAATAAATCTTTAAAAAAAAATGTTGTGTTGAGAATATCTAAATCCTACCGTCTTTGGAATTTTCGGATATAAGGTATGTTGGCGCTAGCTATAGTTCCCGACTGTAGAACAAGTTCTGTAACTTACTACTCATTAAACAAGACTTTGAGTCATTAATCAAACTCTCCCTCCCCACCCCTGCCCACTCTGTCCCCCCACTCCTGGTTCCCACTGCCGAACCTCATGCTCTCCCCCCCCACCCCTGCCTACACTGTCCCCCTACCCCACTCCTGGTTCCCACTGCCGAACCTCATGCTCTCCCCACCCACCCCTGCCTACACTGTCCCCCTACCCCACTCCTGGTTCCCACTGCCGAACCTCATGCTCTCCCCACCCACCCCTGCCTACACTGTCCCCCTACCCCACTCCTGGTTCCCACTGCCGAACCTCATGCTCTCCCCACCCACCCCTGCCTACACTGTCCCCCTACTCCTGGTTCCCACTGCCGAACCTCATGCTCTCCCCACCCACCCCTGCCTACACTGTCCCCCTACTCCTGGTTCCCACTGCCGAACCTCATGCTCTCCCCACCCACCCCTGCCTACACTGTCCCCCCACTCCTGGTTCCCACTGCCGAACCTCATGCTCTCCCCCCCCACCCCTGCCCACTCTGTCCCCCCACTCCTGGTTCCCACTGCCGAACCTCATGCTCTCCCCACCCACCCCTGCCCACTCTGTCCCCCTACTCCTGGTTCCCACTGCCGAACCTCATGCTCTCCCCACCCACCCCTGCCTACACTGTCCCCCTACCCCACTCCTGGTTCTCACAGCTGCACCCTGTGCTCTCTCCACCCACCCCTGTCTACACTGTCCCCCTACCCCACTCCTGGTTCTCACAGCTGCACCCTGTGCTCTCTCCACCCACCCCTGTCTACACTGTCCCCCTACCCCACTCCTGGTTCTCACAGCTGCATCCTGTGCTCTCTCCACCCACCCCTGTCTACACTGTCCCTCTACCCCACTCCTGGTTCTCACAGCTGCATCCTGTGCTCTCTCCACCCACCCCCCTCACTCTACCTTCCATCTTGGTTTCCCTCACTGCACCCTATGCTCTCCCCACCCACCCCTGCCTACACTGTTCCCCCCCACCCCACTCCTGGTTCCCACCGCTGTACCCTGTGCTTCCGGGAGGTCCACATCCCCAGGCCTCACATGTGACAGTAACCGAGGCACTCATCTTTTGGTCACTTTAGCACCGTGCCCTTCAGGTACATTTATTGCATCACAGTGACACAGTGCCAGGATTCTGTTGCTTTCAAGGTTGATGAATGTTCCTATGTGTTCTTGTGTTCTTTGCACCATGCTTTCCTGGCCCACTCACCTGCTGCTGGACACTTGGATGGATTTCCAATCTGATGCTCTGGCAACCTGAGATGACTACATTTCTTCACCATTATTAACTTCAGTCTCTTTGGATTAATAATTAGACTACTGGGCCATGTGGTAGTTGCATTTTTATTTTTCTGATGAACCTCTATACATGTACCTTCCATACTGCTATCTATAAGAGCTAATACTGGCTTGGACCACTCCCCCCCCGATCTGTAGGATACATGATTTCTCTTCACTTCATATCCTTTCCAGCAATTGCTAACTCATTGTTGAATATTTCTTGGCTGCCTATGTGCCGCATGTCCATCTGAGCATGTGGATACATCAATGGATAGGACATGTTCTCACCTTCCCAGAGTTAACATTTTGGTTAGATAGATGACAAGTAAAACAAACAAACAAACAAACAAACATATATAAGGGCCAGCATTGTGGTAAAGTGGATAATATCACCACTTGCAAGTCTGGTATTCCATATGGGTGCCCATTCAAGCCCTGGCTGCTCCACTTCTGATCCATTTCCCTGCTCATGGCCTGGGAAAGCAGCACAGGATGGCCCAAGGGGTTGGGTCCCTGCCACCCCATGGGAGACCTGGGTGAAGTTCCTGGCTCCTGGCTTTGACCTGGCTCTATGCTGGCCATTAGAGCCACCCCATGGAGTGAACCAGTGACTGGGGAGTCTCTCACCCCTCTCTCTGCAATGCTCACTTTCTACGTAAATAAATAAATAAATACACAAACAAACAAATACATTTTTAAAAGCAAGCAAATACTATACGATGGCAGGCTGTTGTGAATTCTGTGAAGAATCATCCAGCAGGAGGGACTTGAATGCTACAGAGGAGTCGTTTTGAGGGAATTCATGCAGAGAGGCCTTCTGAGGGAGTGGGCTTGGTCAGGGAAGGGAGTGGATTGAGTGACATAGCTCTGCAGAGGTCCACAGCAGGGCTCAGCTGGAGCACCTGCAGTGCCAAGACTGTGAGGCAGAAGGGAGCGAAGGCCAGGCAGTCGTGTGGAGGAGGTCGCTGTGGCTGGAGCGGAGTGGGGACTGTGAGGCTGTGAGGCTGCAGGCCTCGGCAAGGAATTCAGATTCTACACAGTGGGAACTGGGCAGCTGATCGGCTTTGGAGGGTTGGGATGCCAGATCTCTGCACTGTGGGTAGTGGGCGGGAGGGACAAGGGCAGGAGGGAGGGCATTGGACAGGAGGAAGGGCATTGGTCAGGAGGAGTGTATGGCCAGAGGAGAGATGGGGCTGGTTAGAACGGGAGCAGAGGCTAGATCCAGTGTCAGGCGTGTTCTGAGTCCTCTGAATGATCCGGCATCTTGGGTGTGGGATGACAGAGTTGTGACAAGGGCACTGCTGGCACGCTTGGACTAAGCAGCTGCCCCAGTGGGAGCAGATGGGGTGTGGTGAGGGCTGGCGCCAGACAGTGTAGACAAAGACGCAGAGGAATCGAGTGAGCCCATGACGGAGCGGGTGAAGGTGTATGCAGGAGAGCATGGACATGGTGCCCTGGCGTGGCTGTCTTGAATGCCCCCCAATGCGTGTCACATGGCAGAACTTGATTCCCTTGTGCAGGAGCAGAGCAGAGCATGCCTCTGTTATCTACAGGTAGCGGACTGGGCACTCCTCCGAGAGCTGCATGGCTCAGGTGCGTACAAGTTGTTTTTCTCACATGAACCCCAGGGACCCAGCTCTTTGTCTTCCACTAAGCCCAGCCTGATTCACCTGTGGCTGACATAACATGCAGCAGGGCCCAGATCAAAGCATACAGTATTTGTATTCTCGCAACAGAAATGCTTACACTACCAGTTAATAAAGAAAATGTCACCCTGCTCCCTGGCCTGTACCAAGGGTCACAGCGGGCTTCCTGTTGGCCACAAGAGGGCAGAGCTGGCACTGGAGCCCCTCAGCAGGTTGTAAAGGTTCTCCCAGTCCTGTGTCTGTGCAAACCGGGCATTCTCATCCTGAAGAGCTTGCTGTGCAGACTGGGTAGTCTGGTAGGTTGCATAATAGTGGAGGGGGAGGGTTCTGGAAGATGCATTGCAAGGCGACTTCACTGTCCTGTGAGCATTACAGCTGACAGCTGCACAGCCTGATGGCAGAGCCCACTGTGCACCTTGGCCGGATGGTGCTGCAGACTGACCTTGGGCCACCGCTTGCAAAGATCGTCTCCTTACAAAAAGGTTGAGTAAGTCTGGCAGTTGCAATGCTGAGGCAAGGGATAGTGTATCTGAACAGGCCCAAATGAAACAAAGTGACCCTAATGGTACTCCAGATGAGGACCCTGCATTCAGAAACCAGACTCAGCACTTCCAAGACTTGCCCACAGGCAGGGCAGCTTGAGTACTGAACGATGCTCAGCACCCTCCAGGACTTCCCCAATAGCAGGGGCAGATTGCGACCTAGAGTCAGCATCCTCTGGAATTTCCCCTCAAGCAGGGGCAGCCTGTATCCGAGACCAGGGGCAGCCTGAGTGCTGGACCACGCTCAGCATCCTGCAGGACTTTCCCACAGGCAGGCTTCACCTTAGAAGTCAGTGCTTAGACCTTGGGGCTTCCTGGGGGAGGAAGACCAGCCCAACCTCAGGACTCCAGCCCCAAGACTCCACCCTGGGAAAACCCAGCAAGCAGGCAAAGGCTCAGGGATGTCTGCTGACATGAGTAGCCTAGTCCATCTATGCCTTCTTCATGTATGTCTCAAGTGGGACAGAACCCCAGAGAGCTCTCTAGGGACTGCTTGGCTGGGGAGTCTGGGAGGACCCACTGTGACTGAAGGCCTGGTTCCCAGGGAGCTTTCTGAGGGCTGCTGTTGCTGGGGTGTCCAGGTGTGTGAGGAGTCAGACAGGATAAGGATGGCAGGCAGTTAAGGTTTTTCTGGTCTCTGGTGAAGTTACCTTTAAGATGTTAATTGTGTTCCTCTGGTAAAACTGTTGGAGGGTTTTCAACCCAGAATACAGCAGCAGCCTCAATTCTTTTCCCACAGGAATTAAGAATTTTCATATGGACACAATTTAATTTTAAAGCAAGATTTTTTAGAAAAGCCGAGAAAAGGAGGCTCCCATCCTAATGACAGGCAGGGGGTTCAAGACAGAAAAGACCCTTACCCCTGCCATATTGGCAGGAAGAAAAGTGAAAAAAAAAAACCCTAGACCTCTGCCATAGTGGCAGGAGGATAAGTGGGAAAAGACCTGTATTAATGGTGGGGAAAGCATCTTTTTTTAAAAAGATTTATTTATTTTTATTACAAAGTTAGATATACAGAGAGGAGGAGAGACAGAGAGGAAGATCTTCCGTCTGATGATTCACTCCCCAATTGACTGCAAGCAATAGCCGGTGCTGCGCCGATCCAATGCCAGGAGCCAGGAACTTCCTCCAGGTCTCCCAAACAGGTGCAGTGTCCCAAGGCTTTGGGCCGTCCTCGACTGCTTTCCCAGGCCACAGACAGGGAGCTGGATGGGAAGTGGAGCTGCTGGGATTAGAACCGGTTCCCATATGGGACCTGGCACATTCAAGGTGAGGACTCGGGAATCCAGAATACTCTAACTGCCTGCTACGCAGTCTAACTCCTCTCTCAATGTCGAATGCCAATACTGCAATCAGAGGTCCAGCCTACTAAACCACAGCTCATGTCCCTTTTGCTTTCTTGTATTTGACAGGCAGATGTCCCCCCTCACTCGCCATCAAAGACTGAAGGAAAATCTGAGTTGGACACACAGAGCTCTCCTCTGTCCTCCTGGTTTACTCCCCCAGATGCCTACAACCAAGTTGGGTGCTGGGACTCAGTCCAGGACTCTGCGTGGGTGATAGGGCCTGAGTTCCTTGGGCCATCACCTGCTGCATCCTGGATGTGCAAGCGCGGGACGCTGCGGTCAGAGTGGAGTTAGGACCGCCACTGAACTGGCACTGTCAAGGGACATCAGTGTCCTGAGTGGGCCAGGCAGTGGAACTCAGGAGGCTCAGCTGCACCCTCAGGGCTCCAGGAACTAGACTCCCTGGGGACTGGGAGGAGCTCCAGGGTTCTTGGGACCAGAGGAGAGAGCAGAGGGGCACCTTGGTCAGTGAGCATGGAACCTGGGCGTACTTCATCCCACGGCTGCTATTCTTGTGCTGTGGGTTAACGGAAGTTGCATCCGTCCTCCATCAGTTGGAATGGGGATGAATGCATTTAATTTGTATTTCTCATGCTGGTCTACTTTTGCAGATGCTTCCTTTGAGTCCTCCGCTCATGGAGGATGTGTTGGTGAGATTACCTTTCAGAGCACGGTGAAGGTCAAACTGGTCACTTAGGGACAATAGGATCATGGGGTGGTGCTGCATACTGGCCTGGACATCACTCACTCCGTGTAAATTGAACACAGTTTCCAGCCTGGGTTTCGGCTCCAGCCTGCTGACAGGGAGGAGTAAGCGACATCGCTGGCACTGTAGCCAAGACAGCGCAGTCGTGGTAAAAGAGCTAAATTTGCTGTGCCAGGAAGAGAAGGAAAGAAAGAACAGGTTGAAACGTCTTCACGAAGCAGTTTGGCTTTTTGCGACAGGATTATCTATCTTGCCTGTATCTGGTTTGGCCAGTTACAAATCGGTACAGCTCAGTCCAAGTGATGCTCTGTTAGCGTCATTTATTTCTGAATTCAAGCCTTTCTTCTGCAGGGTGTTTCTTGTGATGAATACACTGGCATAGTATCAGAGAGGAAATAAAAGGGACGTATCAGAGCAAACAGATTCACCAGTGGGGCTCTGCTGGAGAAGCCATTTTCACTTGCTACCTGTCTTGTCACACCCAGGGTCCGCAGACCTTATTGAAGGCTTCAGCTGCCAGAAATAAAAACAGCTGACAGGAAGCTAACTGACTGGTTAGCAGCAGCAGCAGCAGTAGCAGTAGTAGCATGTTGAGTGTTCCAGACAGGGCCCTGGACAAATGGACACTCAATGACTGAGGGTACCACAGCTGGCTGCTGTTCCTACACCCACCAGGCAGGGGCAGTGTTGAGGAAGCCACTCCAGGCTCACCTTTTCCTTTGTTTTGTAAAGAAGCTTATTGATCTAAAAGATTCACACACACACACACACACACACACACACACACACACACACACACACGTACCAGCTGCTTCATTTGCCGCGTGCTCACAATACTGAGGGCCAAGTCGGGCTCAAGCCAGAATCCTGGAACTCCAGAGTCTCCCATGCAGGGAGAAGAGACCCAAACACTGGAGCCATCACCTGCCCCAGTGACACCCGTCCTAGGACACACTAGGCAGAAGTTGCCTTGGAGCAGTGCAATAGGAGCTTGCTGGTGTCTCAGGCAGCGGTTTAACCCACTGCACCACAGTGCCTGATCCTCCCATCTCTGCGAAGACTCAGCTGGGATAAACAGCAGAGTCAATTGGTGGTTTCTTTTCTTCCAAGTCATGGCTGATGTCATTTTTGTCCCTTGTGTGACTGACCAGTAGCTCTGTTGGTGGTGTCCCCATAACAATGGATCTCCCAGGAAGGACTTCTTTCTTCTCCCCCACTTGTGAGATTCTGCTTTCCAGCCAGACAGGCTACAGTGGGGCTCTGTGCACAGCTGGAGGTGTCCACGTCTCTGTGGGGCAATGCTTGCTGGTGTCTCTGGCAGCCTTCCCAGAGGCAATCCCCGCCCTCATTCCCCTGGCATTTCTGCGTCAACTCCCTACTATTAATATGACTACCACTACCGGTGTCGCTCATTCTTTGTTGAAAATCTGTGCTCTTCTTCTGCTTCCTGGACATTCCCCCACGCATGATTCTCTCGTTGATGAGACAATGGTGACTTCTTAACGTTGCCCCTCGTTCTTTAATTTTAGATTCACAGAAACATTGAGAGAAAGGCATAAAGAATTCCCATATACACAAACAGCATTGCTTCCGCCATTGTCAGCATCCCTAACCACGATGTCACATTTGAAAGCTTGATGAATCTCCGCAGATGCATGGTACTTGCCTGAAGTTCATAGTTTACCTGAAGGTCTCTCTTGCTCCTACGTATTGTATGGGTTCATGCAGACACCGTGATGCGTCCACATTACCAGGTTTTTCCTGGAATGCTTACCTGCTGATCAGAAGGCAATGCTAATTATTCACTCAAAATTACTTTTTAAATTTTTTATTGGGAAGATTTACAGAGAAAAGGAGAAAAAGGAAGAAAGATCTTCTATCCACTGGTTCACTCCCCAAGTGGCCGCAATGGCCAGAGCTGAGTGATTTGAAGCCAAGAGCTAGGAGCTTCTTCCAGGTCTTCCACGAGGGTAAAGGCTCCCAATGCTTTGGGCTGTGCTTGACTGCTTCCCCAGGGCACAAGCAGGAAGCTGGAAGGGAAGTGGAGTAGCTGGGGTACATACCGGCATGTGCAAGGCGAGGACTTTCACCACTAGGCTACTACGCCAGGTCCGCAAAATATTTTTGAGCTCTTTCTACGTGCAAGTCACCATGACAGATACTGATGATTAAAAAACAGGTGAAATATATCCACAAACAGCTTACACTTATAAAACAAATGTGTAAGTCGATATTTATACAACAACTTGGGTTATGGTGGGGACAGAGGGATGTCCTGAAGTTAAAACAGGAGCTAAGCCTGACAGGAAAAAAAAATCAGGGAAGACTCCTTGGAGGAAGGCATGGCTGAATCCGAGGATTGGGCAGGACCAGTCCATGGAGAATGAAGGCAGAGGTGTTAATATGGTGTTATTTGGGAAATTGCAATGTGGTATTGAGACACAGGGAGTGTCAGGATACAAGACGCAGGGATGAAGCAATCCTTTAAGAATAAGGGAACTGGGTCCTGCGATAGTCTAGCAGTTGAAGTTTTTGCCTTGAATGTGCCTGGATCCCGTATGGGCACGGTTCTAATCCTGGCAACCCTGCTTCCCATCCATCTCCCTGCTTGTGGCCTGGAAAATAGTCAAGAACAGCCCAAAGCCTTGGGACCCTGCACCTGCGTGAGAGATCTAGAAGAAGCTCCTGGCTCCTGGCTTCAGATTGGCTCGACTTCATCCATTACGGTCACTTGGGGAGTGAATAAGCGGACAGAAGATCTTCCTGTCTGTCTCCTCCTCTCCGTATATCTGACTTGCCAATAAAATAAATAAATCTTTAAAAAAATAATAAGGGAACTGGAGTTCAGGGGTGCTTGGAAAGTGTGGGCTTCCATATTCACAGGTGCTTTTATATAGAAATAGTGCATGAAAGAGGTAGTGAGTCCTTACCTTCTTCTATGCACTGTCCACAAACATTCAGGGGAGTGTGAGAGCAATGTGGGGTTTGGGCATATCACCATGCCCCTTGCCTTACTGGAACGCTCAGGCGCCTGCGGACCAGGGGTTGTGTGACTGCCAGCTGCTGCACCTGTTTTCATTCTCCAAGACAACCACTGTGCATGCTGCCTGCCTTCCTCTGGATCACAATTCTTTCTGAGTTCTAAGAGTAAGAACCAGCCTTCTAGAGCCTCAGAGACTATGAACTGAAATCCAGAATTGACACATAAGACCTGATGGGCCTCAGGAAAGCCATACAACCTCTTTGAGCCTCAATCCACACATCTGGAATATGGGATAATAAAGATATGCACAGAGCTGTGGGAGCAACACTCTTGTCAAAATGCCTAGGCCATTGGTAGATCCTCCTATCAATCTTCCTTCCCCATAAAAATCAAATTTCTCATCGATCTCTGCATGAATCAGTCTCATTTCCTACCAACATTTCATGTGCAGTAGATAAAGGGTGTTGATGAATTCATGTTAGCCTTGTGGATTACTGGGATATTTTTGCATTCAACTACTTCAAATGTTTGTTCTTTCCCTTGCAAGTGTACAACAAATGAAACATAGTCTACCCAAGTCAAATGCCTTGCCTAGGATCATGAGGATGGAAAAGTTCAAGTCCAATATCTTTTTACAGCTGGTCCTTTCAGTTGCCTGAAACCACCTAGTAAGTATCAGGCATTTTGATAGACACCAGGTAGAGCTGAGTAGTGGAGGAAGAACAGACATTTACATCGGGGTGTCAGCAGACAGTGTGTGCTCAGGATGCAGGGATGCAGGTGAGCAGGTGCCACTAGGGGGCAAGCAGTTTGTCATCTGTGGTCCAGAGTGAGATGCTGATCATTCCACAGCAAACTCCAAGGCAGTTCCATGGAGAAGTTTTGTGCCAGAAGGTGGGTCACGTCTACAAAGACTTCTTCTCTTCGTCCTCTAGGTCTGTGGATAAAATCGTTGAAATCACTCCGGCAGATTTGCACTGCCTGGAAAAAGACAATGTCTCTGCATGGGTTCCAACTGTTTGCTTCATAGGCAGCGTAAGTGTTCTTTTTAAATGGAGAAGTAGCCATTTGCCCAACACCTGCCAGTGTGCCTTAATGCCACTGCCGTCTGCTGCCAAGGAAAAGGTTGTGTGCTACATGTAGGAGCTCATAAAAGCCGTTAGCAGAAAGGAGGCTGAGCTGAGAATCAAGTAGAAGCCCTCGCTTCCAGCACAGTAAGATCCCCTGTTCTCCTGCCTCCTTCCCCGAGGCCCAGGAGGGTCATCCCACCTCCAGCCACCACCAGCCACCACCAGCCACCCAAACGCTCTGTTTTCTTCTTTTGTTTGCCCAACGTGGGATGCATTCTTTCCCATTTCATCACTCACATTCATGGCAGAGCAGATGTAGCCAGTATTTCTGGAACTATTGAGAAGCTTGCCAACATGCCCAGCTTGGATCTCACATACTAACAAGGGGGCGGGGGGTGGATTTGAACCTTAAGGAGGCATAGGAGCTTTTGATTTTCAACTGTGAAAAAAAATGAATGCCTTTAATCTGATTCAGTTGAGTTCATTTTTTTCATGGGTTTCTCATGAGCACCCCAAAGGACTATGTAAATGTATTAAGATGTAATTTGTGCCTCAAGGAGTTTGCAAGGGCTGCGTTGCACGTGTTTGTGATGTAAGGAAAATTACAGGGGAGACTGTGCATCCTGTTGTGGTCACAGAAGTAGCACACGTGTCTCCAACTTGAGGCCAAGGTAAGTAGTAGGGTTAGCGGGGCGTGTGAGTAGAGTTACATTTGAGGAGTGTGTGTGAATATATCAGGCCCAGTGTGGTAGCCTAGTCACCAAATCCACACCTTGCAAGTCTGGGATCCCACATGAGTGTTGTTCAAGTCCTAGCTGCTCCGCTTCCCATCCAGCTCCCTGCTTCTTGCCTGGGAAAGCAGTAGAGGCTGGCACAAAACTTTGGGGATCTGCATCCATATGGGAGACCTGGAAGAAGCTCCTGGCTACTGGCTTCAGACTGGCTCAGCTCCTGCCTTTGTAGCTGCTTGGGGAGTGAACCAGCAGATGAAGATCGTTCTCTCTTTCTCTTCTTCACTCTGTAGATCTGACTTACTTTCCAATTATATATATATATATATATATATATATATATCACATATATAACTGTACATCAGACATATTATATACACATGTATACACAGAGACACATACATACACACATATATAATAACTCCGGTTGCAGAGTGAAGGACTCCTTAGGGGAGGGTGCTGTGTGGATGGCTTTAGTAGTAGCTAAGGTGGGAAACAGATTATGACGGTGATGGAGGTGAAGTGGATGGTTCCAGAGATCTTTGGAGATGGTAGTTGATAGTCTGTTGCTACACTTAACCCAGCAAGTGAGGGACGGGTCCATGTCAGGAGGATGCCCGTGCTTCTGGCTTGACTGACAGGGGCTTGGTACTGCTGCTGACTGGGGTCCTTGGGGTTGATCAGCATGAGGAGATTGAAGGGAAATGCACAGCTTGATCTTGGAGCTTCTGAGAGTGAGATGATTGGGAACATCCTAAAGCAGGTCCCAACAGGTAACTTTGCTAGAAACCTGAACTCGACAGATGGACTGAGCTGGTCCCAGCAAGGTGCCAGTCATCTTTGTGAAGGTGGTAACAGGTGTGAGAGCATGAAAGACTGGGTAATATAAAGGAAGGAATGCTGGGAAAAGGTTCTGAGAGCTCCCCCTAGTGGAGGGCCGAAGGAAGAGATGCATCTGCCGAGGAGGTGAGGATGGGATAGCTAGAGAGGAAGCAGCAGGACCAGCAGGGTGTTGGCGCCTGCGTGCTCTGGAAGCGTTTTTGGTAAAGAGGGGAGATCAACAGTGGTGACTGCTACTGAAAGGACAGTCAAGGTGAGGTCTGGAGAATGTCCATGAGGCCGCACGGACCTCGCTGGAGATGTCAGGGAGGGCTTGTTAGGTGGGATGACGGGGCATGGGATCTGAGCAGAGTGACTGCGGGGGGCAGGGGGGAGATGAGAGGGTAACAGTGAGTGCAGACAGCTCCTGCTCAAGGTTGACTGTAAAGCGACATGGGAGATGGGGCAGTTCCTGTAATGGGAATTCAATGCTGATGGTGGGCCGACACTCCCAGGTGTAAGCAGCTGTGTCCTCCTCTGGGTCTCTCTTGTCATCTTCATTACATGTCTCTCTCTCTCTCTCTCTCTCTCTCTCTCTCTCTCTCTCACACACACACACACACACACACAAACACACGTGCACAGGAAAGATCAGAGAGTGCAAGGTTGTAAATAGCATCAGGAAAATGATTGATGGCGTGGAGAGTTTCCCCAATGCAGTGGAAAGTGTAGGAACCCTAAGATGAGAGGGGTTGATCAATGAGTCAGTCAGAGTGAGGGTGACTGGACAAGAGGGTGAAAAAAGAGATAGATAGATGGTGGTCCAAAGTGCTTGCATTTGGACCAGGTTTACATTTGTATTGAAGTGCCAGGTTTACATTTGTATTGAAGTTTTGTCACGTGGGGTGGTGGGAGGAGAAGACCCCTGGGCACAAGGAGGCTACCCCAGTGAGCAAGAGGCCCTCTGTGGGGTCATTGGCGTGAATGCAAGCATTGCCCGGGATCGCAGCAAAGTCTGGGCATGCAAACTGCACATAGCAGCCTCCGGTGAGTAAAGGGATGGCAGAATGAGTGGGGATTGGCAGAGAAGAACAATGACGGAGGAAGGTACACGCTGTGGGCTTCACGCAGAGAAGCCAATGAACAGCTCTCAACCTTCTTTCAGCAGGCATTGGTAAGCCCTTCAGGCTCTTCTGACGGCACTTGTTCACATGCTTATTCAACATCATCACACATTCTGTACAAAGACCTTTATCTACAAAACAGAGCCCGCCCCATGCCATCTGTGTCCCCTGTGCTGCCCGTGCCCCCTCCTGGCCCGCCTGCCTCACGTGGCAAATACCTTTGGATGACGTCACAGGAGAAGAAACACCGCCCAGGTGTCTCATTTTGAAGCTCCAGTGAGGCGATTCTCTTGTCCCTGGGAAGTTTTAAGGAATGGGCTGCCAAGTGTACTCATGTATGGATTTTAACAGCTTCACTGCTGCTGGCTGGATTTGTGGCCCTGAGAAAGTTAACTGACCGCTTGGTGCCTCAACTTCCTCAGCTGTACAAAAGGAAGCCCAACTTAGTACCTTGCTGTGGCTCTGTTGGTTTGAAGCTTGCTGTGCAGCCCTCTTCTCTCACCGAAGGTCACTAGATGAGGGGGACTGTAGGGATGGTTAGGATGCATGCTTTCTCGAGCTCGCCCATGGAGATGAGACCTTCTCTCAGCATGGGCCGAGTACTGTAGAAATCCCTCCAGATCACAGCACTGGACAAAGCTAGGAGATGCATGTGAACGTGGGTGGCTAGTCTCACCAGCATCCGTGTCCCATCCCTGGTGCTTTGCTGGCCTTTGGCCACTAGAATGCAGCGAGCCCAGTTTGGGGTCCTTCTCCAGAAGAGGGTGCTCTGTGTCATCTACATGCATGTGCCGTCTACTTGAGCCGTGCAGTGGGGACGCTCAGCATTGCAGCCTAGCTTGTGTGAGCTGCTCGTCCTCAGTCACAAACTGTTCTTTTGAATATCTACTGTCTTCAGTCAAACTAAGTCCTCTCAAAGTTAAAATGCTGGAATTCTGACATCCAGTGTGACAGTATGAGGAGAGAGGTAATTGGGGGAGGTGATTAGGTGCAGTGGGTCATGGGGGTTACGGTCCTTTGATGGGATTGTAGGAAGAGTCATCAGAGATACTGCATCCTTTCTTCTCATCCATGCACCCAAGAAAAGCCACAAGCACACACAGGGAGGAGGCGGCCACCAGCAGCTCAAGAGGGCAGTAATCCTGCCGCTGATCTGATCTGGGTTTTCTAGTTTTCAGAGCTCTGATAAAGTCAAATGCTTGACCCTACCAATCAAGACACATGTTGAGTGACCTGTCCCATATTGGAAAGCCTGGATTTGAGAGGCGGGTTCATCCTGACTATTGGCTTCCCGCTGATGCCCATCCTGGGAGGAAGCGGGTCATAACTCCCCACCACTCACATGGGGTCCCCAGACTGAGTTCCTAGCTCCAACGTCTGCTTGTCACAGCCTTGTTACTGTGGGCCTTTGCAGACTGAATCCATGAACTGGAGCCCTATTTGTTTTTCTCATCCTCTCTTCCTTCCCAGGTAAGCAACTTAAAAAAACAAACAAAAAAATCCTTTTAAAATTTTAATATTGTTTACATAGTTGGGAGGGATATATGAACCTCTGATTAGGGTGTGAAGGGTTAATGGAGGGAGGAATGGGGATAGGACAAACATTTCAGGGTTTTTTTCCTGCTTTTCTTCTGTGTAAATGCTGAAAGTGAATGGGGCTTATCCTTGCTGTCAAACTACTCAGCGATGGGGCATGGCCACTGAATGATGGCTTCAGTGACCCTGATGTGGGGAAATTTTTCTGAGGATGTTAGTTGAGTGATTTTCATAGTTCTGAGACTTGATCAGCTTTGTGGCACCAGGGTTGAGAAAATATTTCCAAGATCTATTGGCTGACCGATCCACCTTAGCGCATCCAGAGAAAGATGCTTGTCACAAAGCTCAGTAGGGAGGGTTGTCTACCCTGTTCTACCTTCCATCTTCTGATGAGGATTTGATGTCCTCTGCTGGCCTGGATAACCTGGCTGTCATGTCCCCCCATATATACCTGAGCATGCTGTCCATTGCATGGGTATCAGCATTTGAGGATGCCCAGCTCCAGCACAAGGTCAGATTGCGTATATTGTGACTTTCCAAGCAGTTAGGGTTTGAGTCCAGCCATCTAGGTAAAGACGCCCCCAGGAAATCTCACTGGGTTGACCTCAGACTTGACTCTTGTCAACTAGTACAGGGTCAGGTTCAGTCTGTCACCTGCACCAACCAACACACAACACACAAACTGGTGAATGCAGCTGCTTGGTCAATTTCACCTCAGCCCCACCACTAACATGAACTTGCAGGTGCTGTGGACTAGCGCAGCTCAAGTTGACAGAGTTCCAGTTCTCACACATTCCAGCAGGTACTGCAGCATAGTGGGAGTGAGCCCCAGCAAATCCCACTAGGCCAGACCTAGCCCTGGTTTAAGCACAAGCCAGCATGTGCTGCAGCCCAGCGCAGACCATCCTGCTTCCCATCTGGCTCTCGTGCGTACCCATGGATGCTGTGTCTTAGCTCAGCCTGACCTGCTGGAAGACCTGTCCCACAACTTCTTCTGATAGGTCTGCCACCCTATCCAGCCTGGCCCACCCAGCCTTGTCTCTAGTACTCACCAGCAGGGTCTGCAGCCTAGCAATGGAGTGCCCACTGTTCCTCTATCAGGCCCAATCCCAGCCCTGGTTCTTGCACTTGCCAGGGGGTTCTTCAGTATATCCTAACATGACTCCCACTTAATCCCAGCACTTGCCAGCAGGTGTTTTGGCCTAACCTGATGGACCTTCACCTGTTTTGGCTCTCACATGCCCCAGCAGGAGCTGCAGCCCAGGCCTGCTTGACCCACCCCCAGTCTAACTTCTAAGCTCACCAGTGGAAGCAAAGACCTGGCAGAGGAGTTCTCAGAGTTCTCCCACCAGGTCCAATCACAGACGTGGGTTTGCTTCTGCCAGTGGGTGCTGCATCCCAATCTGGCATAACCCATCTCCAGCCTTGGTATTCATCAGCAAGTGCTGCAGTCTGGCTCAATCCAGTCTGCCCCCAGTCTCAGCTCTTGCTGGTAGGCCCTGCAGCCTGGCCTGCCCAAAACTCCAGTCCACTTGTGAACTAGGGAGTGTTGCAACCCAATGTGGGCTGGCCTGCACCCTGAATGGCTGTCACACATTCCACTGGGTGCTATGTACCAGCTAGAAGGTACATTTAGCAAAGGTGAAACATCAGTGTGAAGAGCTACAATGGGTGCAGGATCAGTTGGGTTAAGCCATAGTACCCACCAGTTCACATGAGAGCCGGATCTGGGGGTGGTCCATGATGCACTAGGTTGTTGCGTCCACACATATGAGCTATAGTACCCACACGTATTCCACATGATGCTACAGCCCAGCTTGGCCTGACCTGCCTCCATCCCTGGTTCTTGTGCTGACCAGTGGGAGTTCCCCTACCAGGTCTGCTCCCAACCCAAAAACTTATGTTTCCTGGCAGTTGTTGTGGCCCAGCCTGACATGGCCTGTTCCCAGTCTCGGCACTTGCTGGCAGGTGCTGTGGTCTAGATTGACTGCCCACACACGTTCTGGCTCCCACCATATAATTTACTTTGTAGCACTGCATGAACTTTTAGAAGAACCCTTTGCTTAGAACCAGATGGATTACAAATATCAAGCAGGATTCTGGTATGTTCTGCTGAAGTTGGGTAGGAGTCACTGGAGGAGGCCATGGCATTGTTTGGTGCCACAGCCAACATGCCAGGGCCTTGGAGAAGTCCAGGCTGCTGAGATGTGGGGTTGACTTGAGCTCTTTAGTGGTAGGAGTCTCCGCGGGTGCGAAGGAAAGCTCAGGTGGTCTGACATGACTTGCTTCTAAAGCTGTCGTTAACCCTTTCCTAGCCTGCTTGTGCCTCATCGAGGGTGGCAGATCGGTGTGTTATCTGTGCTTCTCCCTCAGCACACACCGTGAACAGTCTCAACATTTGCTCCAAACAATTGTCACTGCCGTGAGGGAGGATTCATAGAGGCACTCCGATTTCTAAGCATCCTGTTATGACTCTTTATTTCTATAGTAACCTAAAAGGCCTGCTCCGTACACAGGGGCAGCTCTTGGAGAAAGCCCGAGAGAGGAAGCAAACCTGAATTTACAGAGGAGATAAAGAAGGGGTCAATATTCACGGAGCTTCACAGAGGACTCGCATCTAGCGGCTTCCCTGATGCATTTGCTGCGTCGCCTGTTCTCTCTACAGATCAGGACCAGTGTCTCACACACAGTGAGCTCTGCGTGCAGATTCTGTGTCTCACACACAGTGGGCTCTGAGTGCAGATTCTGTGGTTGGACTGATGGCCCGCCGGGAAAGGAGGGAAATACGCAGCTGGGGTTATAGTTCACTGTTACCAACTAGAGAGATCCCTAAGCAGGTAGCCATAGTCAGTAGGAAGACGGAATGCATTTTTTAAAAATGTGGTTCACACACAGCTTTTACGGAGCTATTTGTTTGTATTAGCCAAGACACACATGAGTTTTTCCTAGCCATGTCTCCAAAGGCCAAAAATACCCCTGCCTTGGGTCTAAGAACTGGTCTGTGGGAGGAGAGGGGCACCCTGTGCTTCCGGGTGGGGGTCCGGTCGTTCTGCTGGCAGGAGCTACCTGTCATCTTCTCAGGCTGAGGTCTCCCTGGGGAAGGATGACATTTGGCAAACCCAAGGCCACGCAGAGCTGAGGAGCAGCATTTGCCGGAAGCCACCTTCCGATCGGCTGCCTGTGTTTGTCAGGATTCGTGGTTGCAAAGAGCAGGTGTCCGCTGGGACTGGAGGGAAGAACAAAAAGGCAATTTATTATTAGTTTTTAAAATTTAGCTACTTCCTGCATTGGATGCAGGACTATAGTTGGTCCCATACATGCCTGACGCAGAAGATATGTTCAGGATGTGAAAGCTCCTGTTTGCACACCTGTTCTCTCCTCCCCCCCCCCCCCAGGTGTGGCATATACCTGGGGACATCCTATGGAACAAGGCTGGGGCATCCTGATGTGTGGGAGCACCCTGTGGAGAAAGCCACCATGAGCGCAGACACCTGAGGCAGAGAGTACCCCAGCTGTCATGGAAAGTGTGCAGGGATGCGCTCGATAGTGCTTCACCACTCTTAACAGATGCTCTGCAATGAAGCGCTCCCCACAGGCTGGATTCGCTGTGGTGTCATTAGGCTCCCTGTACCAATTAGTGTCCTCTAGAGACACAACCAAGAAGACACATGTAAAGGCTTATGCAAATGTGTTTATCAGAGGATTTAGCTCATCTGACTGTGGCAGCCAGAGAGTCTGCAGGCTGGAGATGCTGAGACACGAACCAAGTCCAAAGACCTCTGAACCAGAGACGCCCAGAGCTTGAGCACCTGCAAGGATGCTGCTCTCTCTCTCTCTCTGTCTCTTCCTTTCTCTCAAACAGCTGTGTGGAGCATTCACTCACTCAACAAACACTGGAGGAGGCTTCTGTAGCTAGGGCTGTACCAGGTCCTGGGGGAGCAGCAGCTGAACTGGCAGGCAGACAACTGAGGTGTGGACAAACACACAAACAAGAACCGTGTCGAGGGTGATGGAGGAGGTGGCGGAAGCAAACAGCTGTCCGAATGAGCAGGAGCCAAATGATATCCAAGACCTCTGGTGTGGGTGCTTTCACCACCCAGGGTGACACGGAAACTCCGGGAGGAAAAACTAAGAGGTGCCAGCCTCCAAGTCTGTCATGCAAAAGGAAAATTGTCCAGTGTTGACAATGTAAATAAACAGGACGTTTTCAGAGAATGACAAGGGTCAGGGTGCTGATTGAGAGCCGTCGCCTCCAGGAGAGTTTCCAGAGGTTCGTGCCGGGTAGGGGAGATGGGAGCTGCACACGTGGGCCTGCGTGTGTCAGTGGGTTTCAACTATGACAAAACACTCGAGACAGCTGACTCAACATGGAGAAAAGGGTTACGCGGCTCTCAGTTTTGGAGGCTCATGTCCAATTTCAGACGGCCCCGTGGCGTGGTGTGTGGTGATGGCAGAGCAGGGCAATGCGGGAGGAAGAGGTGCAGGATGAGCCAGGAAGCAGAGAGGGAGTGAAGGAGGCTGGGCAGAGTCAAGTTGTTGAAACACAGCCTGTGAGCACTGCTTCTCAGAGGGCACTCAGTCGGCAATCCAATACATACACAGAAACACACACACGTTATTTCACTGTTTTCCTTGACATAGGCTTGCAAGCATAAGGTATCATCCAACCCTCCCTCCCTTCCTATGCCTCCTCTTATTCTTTATCCTCAAGTTATTATAATGGCATAGTAATTCGCTTCACTATTACAGGATTAGCTTTCGGATACATAAATGTGTCATGACATGACAAATGTAGGAAAAGGGGAAAATAATGTCACATAAAATATATTTAAAAATAACAGAAATTCTACTATGATTCAGAAGGAAGATTCAAGCTGTATGTGTCTGTTGTTTCTCAATATTTTCATCTTTTTAATAGGGTTTCTAGTGTATGTGAGTCTGTGTTCTGTGCATCAGTTGGTGTGAACCAGAGAAAATATAGATATTTATGCTTTGCAGATTGGCTTATTTGAGCTTGATTTCTAGCTGAGTCCCTCTTGTTGTGAAATGGTACAATTTTTCATCTTTTTATGGCTGAGTCGTAGTTCATGGAGTAAATGCACATTTTTAATCCATTTATCTGCTAGCTACCTTTTTTCTACCATTGAGTACAGGGTGAGGGTCTTACAGTCCTTGCTGAGTAACATTCAAATCACAGACCAGAGAGAATGAATGGCAGGTGCAAAGGGGTCTTGATGGTATGCTGGAAATGAGCTTTTTGAAATGTCCTTCATATTTTTTTAATCGAATCACATATATGTCAAGTATTCAACATCCCCAACTAATGCAGTTTTGAGATAGTTTGTGTCTTTTGTGTGTTACTTCTCCTGGTACGTGATTTCTACTCTCGATACATCTCATTTCAAGCTAGCCACACTCTGAGTTCTCGATAGCCACATGTCACTGGGGGCTACTGAATTGATAAGTGGAACTCTGGAGCAAGTGAAAGCTTATGGATTTGCCTGTTAAGGTCATTACGATATAGGAGTCAGTGAAGGTGAAGGATGCCCTTGGAATACCTAGTGAGTGTGGCTGGAAAAGGAGCTTGGGACACTCCAATTTGTAGGTTTGATGGAGAAAACAGAGCCAGCGGAGGAAATTGGGATGCAGTGTGCAAAATCTTGGAAGGTGAGGAGTTCGAGAAGCTTACAAACAACGTGGTCACAGGTCTCTGGAAGGTTCCATAGCTGATTCTCAGATAAAAATTATTTTTCTTTTCATTGTTTGAGTTAACATATTTGTAGTTTATGCTATAACCAAATCCCTCTTAGCCTCCACTAAATAAAGAGTACAAGAGAATAGGAAGCGAAAAGTCTGTATTCCAGTGGGAAAGCAGGTGTGGACTTTACCAATAATCGAAGAAAACTGTGCTGTGGCTTGAGTATGAGCAGGTGAAGAAGTAGAAGGACTTTCTGAATGCTAGGGACAGTGAATGTGAGCCGTGCTCAGGTGCACCACGGTCCCTGCGGCCACACCAGGTGGGATGTGGTACCTGCCCAACATGGCTGTTTTCAGCATTGCTCTCTCCCCCTCAAGAAGGCAAAGTGTGGGCCCGGCGGCATGGCCTAGCAGCTAAAGTCCTCGCCTTGAACACGCTGGGATCCCATATGGGCGCCGGTTCTAGTCCCGGCAACTCCACTTCCCATCCAGCTCCCTGCTTGTGGCCTGGGAAAGCAGTTGAGGACGGCCCAAGGCCTTGAGACCCTGCACCCGCGTGGGAGACCTGGAAGAGGTTCCTGGTTCCCGGCTTTGGATCCGCGCAGCACTGGCCGTTGCGGTTATTTGGCGAGTGAATCATTGGACGGAAGATCTTCCTCTCTGTCTCTCCTCCTCTCTGTATATCTGACTTTGTAATGAAAAAAATAAATAGATATTAAAAAAAAAGAAGGCAAAATGCAAGACATTCATGGCCCACATTACAATCAAAATCCCATTTGTTAAGTCACATTTCCATTGATGGTGGTTTCCTTGCAGTCAGGGTGATAGCAATTGCTCAACAGCCTGATCTGTAGGCTTGGGACTAGAAGCAAGTGATAGCATCCCATTTACATTTGAGAGAGATGGAAGCCACGGTGAGGCAGGGTGAGGTGGCCCTTGCTGCTGGCCACACCCTGCCCTGGCCATGTCCTCTATCTTTGAGACCGTTCTGCATTCTTTCATCTTTTAGTTTCACCTTCTGTAATGTGCCAATTATAAGTTCTGCCCTGTTTGATGTCTCTGGGTTCCCAGTTCAGCCTTGTTTTGGAGGAGGGCAGATTATTAGACAGCACTTGCATGTGTCAAACACACTCTTTGAAGGTGACACAGTGAGCCAGAGAAGAATGTCAACTCAACACAGCTGCAGTGCATTTGGCTGCTTGAAGCTCCACACATTAATCCTACTCTAACCAGGCCTAAAGAAGGGGTACAGTACAGGCGGCCGTGGGCACTGCCACGCTGGAGAGTTTGGGACACTCGGGTGTCACAGGCAGCACCTGGAGGAAGGAGCTGGGAAGGGAGGTACCTGGATAAAGGCAAGCGTGGTGTGGTGTTCAGATGAGGTTTCCCCTGCACAGCCTTCTCCAGCCTGCATAGCCACCATATCCTCGGGGTTACGCTATGTCAAGCCCTGTGTATGTAGGGCTGCACAGAAGATGTAGTTCTTACTTTGAAAAAGCACATGGTCTGATGCTGTAGACAGCATTAAATAAAAACACCCATGAGCAGATTAGCTGATATAGTAGGAGTAACTGCAGGGGTATCTGCCATCTACAGGAAGTGACGTGTGGTCTGCTGGAGGCTACTTTCTATTCTGTGGCCCCAGAGGCTTCCCCTTGGCCCTGCATCCTTAGGTGAATGGACATAGGTGGACAAGACAGGGAAGACCAGCAAGGGTGGCTGCAATGGGACTCGGTAGTACCTGGGGTGGGGCATTTAAACTGGGAGTTTAAGGCTGGGGACCTTCCCTTTCCAGGAATAGAGAAGATCCCTGGCGGACTTGCCTCCTGGAGATGAGACCTCTCTTGTTAGCAGGCTCCAAAGATCACAGAACACTTCACAAACGTGAGGCATCTTGGTTCCAACAAACGGTGTAGTTGCACCAGATGCAGGCCAGTCCCTTGGGGGACCCAGTCATTTCCAGGACATTGCCATGGCTCTCAGGGCCTCCCCAGTTAAAAGGGGAATAAAGACTAGCCATGCAAAACAGAGGCTTGCAGGTGACGGGCCCAGGCTGGCACCTGCAGCCTGACCCCCCTGGCCTGGCATGGGTTTCATGCTCCCTGACTTTACCCTGGCCTGTCTTGGCTCCCGACATACTAGCACGTGCTCTTCATGGAGCTGGGCTTGCCCCATCACCACTTCTCTTCTCTGTGCCCCTTGTGTGTACTTAGCAGTTACATTGCTCAATGATAGTGATGTGTTCTGGTAAAGACATCCTTAGGCAATCTCATTGGGCAAGCATCATAGGGTGAACTTACAAGGTGGACTTCTATGAGTCCTTTGTCGTATTGGCAAGGGTCAGTGTTGAGTGGTATATTGCTATGCAATGTGTGACTATGTTTAGAAGTAAAAATGTTGCAAGCAGCTGAAACCTACCACAACAGCTTCCATGAAAAAATTCTTCCAGGGTCACCCTGGGCTGAGAAACGAAGCAGATCCAAGGAGCGATTTGGGTCAGGTGCAGCAAGCCGAGAGAGGGTGCTGTGGCTGGGAAGCTTTCTCCTTTCCTGTGAGTTCCATTTGTTCCACAAGTCTTCCCTGATGGCCAACTTTCTGGGGCTGACTTCATCCGATTCCAGGGAGTTAAGAGACAGGAGGAGTGGGGACAGAGAACAGGGCTTCCGGCGAGTCTGGAATCTGCAAACTGCTGCCAAAGTCGCATGTACAGGGATCCGATCCAGGGCCCATCAGTGGTCACACAATGTCATTTATTACTAGGACTCAGGGACAAGGCATGGACTTGGGGGAGTAGGGGATGGCCGGAAGACATCAGATCCCCTTACCCCATCGGTTGTGAGGGAGCGTATATGCCAAACGAGAAGGGGCGGGACCTTGGTTGTGCCAAGGCCTTCAGACACAGGCCAGATAAAATGACCAACCGGGATGGCATTGATCACCCTACGTGGTTTAGGATGACTGCAGGGTTGCTGAGACGTCAAGGTGGTAATGGCAGCCAAGATGGCTGTGGTTACGTAAAGGCAGATCTCTGCAAACAACCACAGACCCTACAGAACACAAGTGGCAAGAGTGACTTCCCTAACACAGGGTGAACACAGGCCATGGGCCCTAAGCACAGGGGGCTCATGAACCCCGGGTATGGGCCCTAAACATTGCTGGACCCTAAAAGGGGTGCCCCATCCTATAGGGATGCATGAACCCCAGCCGTGTGCCCTAAGCACTGCTGGCCCCCCAAAGGGGGTGTCCCATCCTACAGGGGCTTGGTCACCTCCCCTCCGACATCTGAGCAGAAGCACCAGCTTGTGCTGAACTGAACTTTTTAAGGAGCTGTGGACTCAGAGCCAAGGGGGGAAGAAATATACACACATATACATCTCATTGTGAAGATAATTGGTGAGGATGGGAATTCACATTGGAAATCAATATCCGGAATACTAAATGGCAGCATGACAATTGCACATTTGTGGCTCTCTACAGGGCAGCTCCGTGTAAACCAAGGAAGTTGGAGCAAACATCGCCTATTTCATGTCTTCCTGAAGAAGGAACCTCCCAAGGGAATCTTAACAAGGGCTGGGGCTGCCACACAGCCTCCCATCCATGTAAGCTGTTCTCCTAAGACCCTGACCATGGACTCGGGGCATTGTTGCTGAAAGGAAGCCTCGTTAATTAAACAGCTGCCAGGATTTCCCTTTGTCTAAAGAGAAAAACCCGTATTTTCAGCAAGTCCTTTGCAATTCAGGCCACTTTGCATTGCCCACCGGACACTGTGTTCCAGCATTCAGTCATTGTACTGAAGTCTTGGGTGAGTGCTATGCTCGGGCTCTCACTAAGCAGAAAGTGGTGGGTAGAGCCTCACCCCTCCTCTGTCTGCCAGGATGGAGGAGACAGACAGAGCTTCAAGACAGTGGTACTGGTGTGTGACAGCTGGGGAAGCTCTAATAAAAAGAAACAAACAAAAGACCCTTTCTGCCCAGAACGTTCCTGGTCACAGAGCTCCCCCACCCCACAGCACTGTCCCCATGACAAGGTGTCCTTGGGCTGCCCTGTGTGGCAGCCGGGGAACTCCGGTGGGTCAGGCAGAGGTGCCAGATTCTGGATAGGGTGAGAGGGGCGGTGTGATTGGACCTGGGCTCTGATTTGGGAGCCATTGCCGTAATCAGAGGAGAAGGGGTGAAGAGGGTGAGTGTGATGTGGTGGGGGGGAGCTTTGGGACGCGAGAACGCTGGTGCCATGGTTGGGAATGTGGACGAAAGGGCAGCTGGTTCCAGGGGAGGGTGTGCAGCTGGATTGTGCCCAGGGGGTTCCAGAGAGGTTCGCTGTTGGAGCACCAAGGGATAGGTTGGCAGCTCAGGTTATTTCCATTCTCCTCAGCTCAACACCCAATCATGGGAGGAAGCACACACTTAAAACTGCAGAACCAGGGGCAGCATTGTTACCCTAGGTTAAACATGGGCGCCAGTTCACGTTCCGGCTGTTCTTCCAATTCAGCTCTCTGTTCAGGTTCCAGCCGCTCTTCTTCCGGTGCAGTTCCTTGTTAATGTACCTGGGAAGGCAGCAGTGATAAGCCAAGTACCTGGACCCCTGCCATCCAAGCGGGAGACCCAGATAAAGTTCCTGGCTGCTGGCTTTGGCTTGGCCCATCTCTGCTTGTTATGGCTCCCTAAAAATGAATCACACACACACACACAGAGAGAGAGAGAGAGAGAGAGAGAGAGAGAGAGAGAGAGAGAGAGAGAGATTCTGTTTGCCAAATAACCCGAAATGCCCACAACAGACAGGACTGGTTCAGGCTGGAGCCAGAAGCCTGGAACTCAATGCAGTTCTTCCCCAGGTACTCGAGCCATCCTGTGCTGGGCATGCAAAGCCCACTGAGACAAGCATTTATTGCCTGCAACAGTGCCTGATGTCATGCATGCTGAATGACATTGCTGTGATGAGGTGATCCTAACAATTGTATCAGTAATGAATAATGGAGTGGGTCAGATAAGTCAGAGCAGGTGCCCGCCTCTGGGGATGTCTCACAAGTCACAAGGCCCTGTAAGGGGCTAAGGCTGTGAAGACTGAGAGCCTGGCACAGCAGATTCCCACACCCTCACCGGCAAGTGTCACCCGGCATCCCTGCAGCCCACTTGGGAACATCCAACAAGGGCTCCTCCCCAGACGTCTGTGATGAAAATAACTGGTGGGTTTTTCTCAGCTACATGTTTTTATTTGAATAATGGAACTACAAGAAGCCAGTTGTAACATGAACGGAGATACTGTCATTTAGTGAGTTCTGCACCAACTCAGAAATAACTTGCAACCCATGTCAGTGCGTGTAAGTGTTCTAGTAGTCACATCAAACAGAAGTGGTGGACACCCAATGCAGTGCTTAGGCTGCTGTCTGCTGTCCTAGCAGAGTCCTGGTTACGAGTTCAGACTCCACTCCTCACCGCAGGTTCCTGCTAATGCACACCCTGGGAGCAGTGGGTGCCGGCTCCAGTGCCTCTGCCCCTGATACCCACTTGGGAAGGAGACCTAAGCTGTGTATTTTGCTCCCAGAACCCAGGAGATCTCCCAGAGACCATGAGAGCTGCTTCACCTTCAACAATCTGGCTTGGTGCAGTCCTGGCTCTTACAAACATCTGAAGAGTGAACCAGCAGGTGGGAGGTCTCTATCTGTGTTTCTGTCTTAAATCAACAGGTCGGGAAAAAGAAACAGGTGAAACCAAAATTGAGGATGTCGTTTTACTTGAACGTGCTCGGCATTTGATCATTCCGAAGTGCAGCCAACGTAAAGGAAAGGTTGATGACGTAAGCTGCACGCATTTTTCAGGAGTTGCTGTGGCTGAGGCGGGGACTGGAGTCAGCGTGGGAGGGGCCCTGGAGGAAGGAGCTCAGCTGGAGGGTGCTGCTGGTCCTGCATGCATGGGCAGGCTTTGTGCTCTCTGGGTCTCTGCGATGTTATCTACAAAAAGACCCCTTACCAAGGAAAATGTAACAAAGAGAAAAGGCACTTTCAGAGCAATGTTAAAATCCATGCATATCATCAGAGCATATTTTCCATGAACTTTCCAAAGTCTCCCAAATGCAAAGGGACTTTTGGGTGGGTTTCCCATACAAGCTGTGAGGGGCTGAGCCTGCGGGAGATCGGGGCTCGCAGTAGGGGAATGTGAGGTCAGGGCTGCCCCTGGATTGTGCCCACCCATTGGGTTGCTGTATCCACTTGGCGTCCCTGTGTTCTCAGCCCAGAGGACATTTTACTGTTCACTTACGGTAACTGTGCAAGATGTGGACACCATCTTTCTCCAACTCTATATCTGGTCTGCCCAGCAAGGTTGTCCTGTCACAGGTTGTGTTACAGAGTCCCCTGCAGAGCTGTGGCAAGGCCAGGCAGGGGTGGGTGAGCTATCAAAGGCTATTTTTTTTTCTAAAGACACAAGGAATACAGCCTGGTTTGTATAACCTGGCTGGTATGCGTGAAGTTACACCCATCTTACTGCAGGCTCTTGTCTCACAGCACCACGGGTGTTTTAAGCGCACACACATGTAAGGTGCACAAAGCTACAAGGAAGTCTATTCAAGAGGTGAACAGGTGTGTGCACATACATGTGTGAGGGGGACTGTGGGTTGCCTCATTAGGAGTGAGATCGAGGCTTGCCCAGAAGAAAAGAGAGCTAAGCGAGGGAAGAGAAACCTCCAGCCACCATCCCCAGTAAAAGAGAAAGCTCCCTCCAATTCTGGCCTCTTTTAATGAGGCAGAAATTTGTGCCTGTGCAGGTGTGATGTCACCTGGGAATCTCAGGCAGATCCACAAGCAAGCTGGAGCTTCATAGGCAAACTTGCATGGCTCTCTCCCTACAAAGAGCCCGGATGGAGCAGGTGCGTCCCAGGGAAGAGGCATATTCACTGGCAGATAGGAGGATACTGTTGCACCTGCAGCTTTGCAGTTACTGACTTGAGGCTCAGCCTGACTTCAACTACTTACTTAGTTACCAGAATTCTGCCTTGGAATGTAGAAGCTTGTTTGCCTTCTGAACACAGGGCCGCGCTCCCAGCTCCCAGCATGGATTTCGGCTCCCACTTACTAGGACTGCCTTAACCAACATGTCCCTGGTGACTTGGCAGCTGCCATCAATGCTGGGCACAGGAAGGAATTATTTCCCATGAAGAGAGGCCAGAAGCCACTTTGGATGGTCTCCTCTGCTCTGCTTAGCTGCAATGACAAACCCAAGTTCAAAGACAAAATGAGCTCAAGCATGGCCAGTTCCAATTATTTCTTCTTCCTACGGTGGCTGAAACATGGTAATTTAGCAATTGAGAAACAACTTTTTCAATAATTGAAATAATAATTCATAATTAAAAGAGAGTTAGTAAGGGATTGCATTTAAGCCAGATGCAAATGATTTACCCCCTACTCTTGCCCCTTTTTGTATTTCCATGGGCTCATTTGAAACACTTCTCATTGTCTTTAATTTTCCTGCATAAGAATGAAAAGAACTATTTTGCCCTTAAGTATGAATAAGCATGATTTTCTTTCTTCCAGGGACTTGCAGCAGTTTACCCTTGACTCACCACAAGGGAAAATTAAGAGACAGTCACCAACATATTCTACTCCAGAGGGCCTTGGGAGCAGAAATGGAGTTGATGGGGTCCAGGCTGGCTTGGGCCCAGCTGCCCTGCTTCACAGAAGGTGCAGACTGGCCACCTGGGGGAAGCAGGTGGCAGCTCCTCATTCACTACACTGCCTGCTGTGTCCTCACTGCTTTGATGCGGGCTGGAGGGCTGTGTTAGTGCAGGCTTGCAAGGGGCTTGCAATTAACTCCTGTCCCCGGGACCTGAGCTTTCCGGAGGAGCCCTGTGGGATGGATGCTGGGACTCCTGCTGCTGGCTGTCCCTGGGGTGGCCAGAGGACCCTCAGCAACAGTTCATGCGGTCTCCACGTGCCCACAGGCTGGTGTCCTGGGGATGTGTTCTCAGCCTTAGCAGAGTAATCTGAGAGAGTGGTTTCCAGCTGTCCGTGCACACCAGGGCGCCTCTGTTTTGTGTTGCCTGTACCCAATCAAGGATTATCTTTTCCATGACAGCAGCTTCACCTTCAAAGATAACAAGCTATGTGCTGCAGTGGAGGGAGCAGCAGGTGCTCTGGGCCCACTGGGAAGCCTTCCGGGAGGAACCCACCAGATGTATCCTGATATTACAGAGCAGCATCCTTCATGGGGTGGGGGTGTCTGAGGGGAGGGTTCAGGCCTGATTCTCAGGGATGGAAATAAGAAGGCTGGAGCCCCCAGATGGGGAAGGAGAGAAAGGGCCAGCGTGCCCTGACCTGGTCTCTGCTGACAAGCACCACGGCAAGGGTGTCAAAGGAGAATGATCCCTCCTGATGTCCCATGATGTCATGCTCCCTGGGGATTGGCAGCAAAGCTATGAGATCCCACACCTAGGACTTGGTAACACTCCTTATGTGCCTTCTAGGTCCTCCTGGTGGCTACCAGCAGTGACCTTAAACTTACATGGATTTTGTTCCCCAAGTACAACTCTAGCAGAATGTCCCGATGCAGCAGTTGTGGCAGCAGGTGCAGCCCTGGAACAAATGAAGATGGGGTCCCAGAACACGGCTGCTGTAGCTGCAGCAGGTGGAGTCCCGGGCCAAATGCAGCCCTGCTAGGAGAAGCAAGGCCTGAGACTGCTGCCCCAGGGAACCCAGCTAGCTCTGCTCATGGGACACAGGAGGGAGAGACAAGAAAGATTGAGACCTTGAAATGAGGAGTGAGCACAGCCCAGGGAAGGCAGGGCTGAGGGGTGACTGCACTCATCGTCAGGGGAGGCTCTTCTGGACAGGTGACAATTAAGGAAATGCAACAAGGGAGAGGCTAAGCTATGGCTGGGAGGAGCCACTGAGGCTGGAATGCACTTGGTCTGTTTGCAGGAGATGAATGTGCTTGAAGACAAGCCCGTGAGGGAAGCAGGTGGCTGTGGAGCACTGGCTCTGGGGGACAGGTGGACACAGTCCCTCTGGAGCACCTCAGAGAACAGGGTCAGAAACCCGACTGTGGGAGAGAGGTTGTGGTGAGAACTAGGGCTCAGAGGGTTCAGCTAGGAGGGCATGTAGGCCCTAAGCCAGGGAGTCTATGGAGAGGACGGATACATTCCCTATGCCTCCCGGGGATCTTTCTGTTGTAGGGTTTTTTTTCGACCCCGAATACGGCAGCAACCTCAATTGTTGTCTCGCAGGAAAGAAGAATTTTCGTGCGGACACAGTTTAGTTTTAAAGCAAGATTTATTAGAAAAGTTGAGAAAGGAGACTCCCGTCCTAGTGACAGGAGGGGGCTGTGAGATAGAAAGGACCCTTACCCCCTGCCATAGTGGCAGGAGGAAAAGTGAAAGAGACCCTAGCCCTCTGCCATAGTGGCAGGAGGAAAAGCAAAAAGTCCGGTATCAAAAGCATCTTTTAAAGGTTCCCCTCAAAGATGTTTCTCCATAAACAAAGCAGAATTCCTGGCTTCCATGGTACCTGGCCTTGGGACAAAAGGCCAGAAAGGTGTCACTGGCCAACTTCCTTGGTCCCTTTCTAATGATAAAGAGGCCAGTCTGAAGCCCTCCCCCTTGGCAATGGCTGGAGACAGAATGGGCTGATGCTTCAGGTGGGGAATAGATATGTTAATGTCACCCTTGTCTCTTGGGGAGAGCCGTGCTCTGGTGAATCCAAGACATGGTAGGGAAAATACCCCTTTATATTTGAGAAAAAAATGACTTGGGGACCCAGAATACCCTAACTGCCTACTACCCAGTCTAACTCCTCTCACACTTCCTCATGCATTAATCGAAGGTCAGGTCTTTCCTACCACACTGGGATTTTACCTTGGAACAATCCATTAATCTTCAGTTCAGGGTTATGAGTCTGAATACATCATGCACCCCCCATAAGACTCTCCTACTGTGTTTCTCCGGTAAACCCTCCCCTGTGGCTCAGTAGGAATTGTGTATTTCTTACCTGCGCTCTCTCCACACTCCACATTCAGTGGCCCATCCATGCTGATGCTCACTGCTGACACACACTCATTGCTCCATCCTGTGTCTCCCCTGTCTCAGGCGTGGACGCCGGCAGCAGTTGCCCCAGCGGTTCCCCCCATCCTGCTCTGCACACACACTGTGTTAGTTATTTAAAAAGATGGGGGAGAGTTCTAGTTCATATGATATTACAATATTATTACGCGCAGCTAATTCCCGCAACCTGGTTCTTTACCGTGAGCTGAAAATACCAGACGCAACGAGGTATTTTAGGAGGTTTATTCCAACGGGGCAGGAACAGGGTAGAGGTGGTGAAGATCAGGAAGGGGGGCTGGAGGAAGAGGGGAGAGGTAAAGAAGAAGAGCAAGAGAGAGAAGAGGGAACAGAGAGAGAGAGAGCTGAACCTGGGGGCCCTTTTTGTCTGCCAGGTGTGCGGGGCGGGGATTGGGAGGGATTGAGGGCAGGCCCCCAGGGGATTGGTGCCTGCAGGTGAATGCCTAGGGATGATTGGCGAGTGGGCGGCGTTGGGGAAGGGGCTGGGGCTGGAAGATTGGGGGTGGGTTTCTCAGGTGGAATGCCAGGTTACATCTGATTGGTGGATGGCTGGACTGGCGCGAACTTCATGAGCTGTGAGGAAGAAGAAATGGCGCCGGGTCCAGGGAGGGATATTGGAATAACTGCTTACACACTGCATCCTGTGTCTCTCCTGTATCAGGCGTGGACGCCGGCAGCAGCTGCCCCGGCTGCTCGCTCCACCCTTGCTCTTTCATTAACTGCTTTCAGCCAATTGCCATTACCACCTTCCCAGCCTAAACTCAGTCTGGCCCAGTGCCGTAGTTCAAAACAGAACTCAAATGACTTTGTGAGGTGGACAAGGTCTTTCAGGGGTGTCACAGCTTGGGGGGAGAGTTGAGTGTGCATCCCAGAGAGCTGCCAAGGTGCTGGAGGATTGGGGTTGAGGTTGCACAATTTGTTAGAAGGGTTCATGGAGGGTGGTTAGATCACTGGGATCATTGCCCTCTGTAGTCCACAAGGGAGCCAGGTGGTTGGTTCCCCAGAGCGTGGGTTGTATAACAAAGAACAAGAGCAACACTGGTCGTGAATCCTGCTGGCTTCTGGGCTCATCATGTGCACTCCCTCTCAGTCTCTCTTAGGCTGTCATGGTGATGCACCTGCCATCTGGATGTATGTTGAGGCATGCCCTTTCTACGTTTTGAACTTGAACTTTTCAGTCCTCAAAACAGGTAGTGGAATGAACCTCTTTTGTTACAGTCTTCAGATTCAGGTACTCAGTTATAGTAGCAACAACATCACCGTGGCTGCTGTCCTGTTTTGTTTTTCCTCTGGAATCCCACAGGCTTGGCCTTCTATCCATCTATGGTGCTGAGGTAGGGATGATTTCCGTTTTGTTTTTCCCCATGGGCACTGGGTACAATAGTGTGTCCATCTCTATCCATCTTTGCATATGAGGACATAGCTGATTAGAGCCAGCCTCTCTGGTCTGCCCTTAGCTGGTTTCCCAGAACTCAGACCAGGGTTGTCTGTGGGATGGACTCACCAGACAGGTGGAGCTGCTGAGCTGGTCTCCAGCTATATAGCTCCATCTAGTGAAGATGTCATAAACCTGCCTCTCACAGTTGAACCAATCGGACAGTTTCTTGGCTCCTGTAGAAACAAGTCTAAAATAGACTCCAGGATTCTTCTTGGAGGTGAGCCGCATGGCTTCGGAGAAGCTCACGTGTTCCAGCAGAGAGCTCTGGGGGTGGGGGAGGGTTCTGGTAGCCAGAGCTCTCCAGATGGAGAGTTAGGGGTGGTCAGTGTCAGGGCACCTGTTGAGTTGTGCCCCTGCCCTCCTCTGTGTTGGTGCTGGCACAGACACTCGGAAGGGCAGTCTGCGAAAGGGCACTAGGACACTAGAAGCAGGTGACATATGCTGACCCTGTTTCCTGTGGGCTGCTGGGTCTACGCAGAGAGGGAAGAGGTTATAGGTCATTTGGCAGAGTGTTTGGCAAATGTAAAAAGACAGGTGCAGGAGTTTGTGGGGTGTTAATGGATGGATGGCAGCATATTTCGATTCACGTCAGAATGCCAAGAGGAATTGTTTCTTGGTCTTTTGGTTCAGATCAAGTACAGAATGTCTTAGGGCACGATCATTTAACCGAATGGTTGAAAGCCTCAGGATGCCCGTATCCCATGACAGAGCACCTGTATTTGACTTTTGGCTGTGGCTCCACACTCCATCCTTCAGCTACCTCTGACCCTGGAAGACAGCTATGACCCGGGCAGACTGGGTTGAGTTCCTGGCCCCCAGCTTTGTTTTTTTTGTCCTTGCCAGGTTCTTGCCAGCATTGGAAGCAACCTGGTGGATGGATTCTCTTTCTTTCTGTTTCTCAAATAAGTAAGTTAGCCCATTTTTAAAATGACAAGATCAGAAGACACAAAACACCAGCATCTTTTAGTCATGGAAATGCATGAGGTTCAATGAAGAGAAGATGCTGTTGTTTTTCCAATGTGAGGCTGCATTACAGAAACCAGAGGTTCTCACAGCCTTCAGAAAAACAAACAAACAAACAAACAAACAAGCAAAGCAAACACACAAGCAAACAAAACAGAGCCAGGGATCTGTTAGGGACACAATTGCACAACACACGTTAGTTCAAAAGCATCCCCAGGAGTCTCTCTCCAGGCTCCTAATGGACCATGAAACTGGAATTCAATAAAATATGATCTGTCATGTGGGCAAACCGGGTAGATATGTGCTGATTTACTCTCATTACAGGATGTGTTCTGAGGATTGTTCATGTAAATACTATTTGTTCTACTGAAGTTCAGTTTGCTGGAGCTGCTTTGCGTCAAAACAGTGTTTAGCATCTACCCTAAAGGAACCGGTTGGGTTGACCGGCAGTTTGAGTTCTTCACCGGCCCCTCTGGAGTTCTAGCCACTTACGCACGCCCGGTGCTGTGACTTACTGGGTATGTACCAGATTCCACTGCCCTGGGGAGTTCTGAGGACACATGCATTAGATTTGAGCTTTCCAATCCATTAGTTTTGTTGTTCGAGGCCTGCCAGGAGCCCTGTGGGTGATAATGGGAATAACAGATTGCAGCTGCTGCCTGGGCGTCTGTCCCCCAGAGCGGTTGTTCTGCAGGCTCTCTGGCTTTGCATAAACCTCGCTAGCCTCTTGTACACTGGTTTTGCTAGTCACCAATTCGTAACCAGCCCAGTAGGCATGGGTGGGCATCGTCCCTAGGCACAGGGCATGTCCCCCTACCCGCACAGAGTTGGAGGGCTTGCAGCAGCCACTGCACTCCGTCCAGCTCCTGCAAAGGATTGGAAGAAACTGAGCAGGACCCAGAAACTAGGAATTTTCTCCTGCTTGTGTATGGGTCAGGGTTCTCCAAAGAGACGTAACAAGCTGTAGATATGAATCTGTGGGTTGATGAGTTTTACCAGGGTGATGGTGGTGGCTGAGATGCTCCACAGCCCCCACCCCCCTCCAACAGCCCAGAGATGCTGGGGGCATAGTTCTGGAGCTTGGCATGAAAGCCTTACAGCCAGGGAAATGGACCGCCAGGGGAGGCCTGGACTTCTGGACAGGGACCACTGGTGCAAGTCCTGGAGGCCAAAGATGGATGAACCTGGGGCTCTGGGGTGTCCTGTGTGCCCCGGACCTGAGGGCTGGCATGCAGCCCAGTCCGATTTCTTGTGCTTATTCTCTGCAGAATCCTGGCTGATGGTCAGCGTCACCCATGTGGAGGTCAGACCTGCTCACTGAGTCCCCACTGACTCTGTCCCAGACTAACCTCCCTGCCATTTCTAGCTATTCCGCCATACATTGAAAGGGCATCTCAAATTAGCCATTGGAGTCTGCATCTCCTGCTGTCACCAAGGGACATGTGATGAGCAGTGACTTGGGATTCTTGGAGCCAGACCTGGCAGAGTAGCCATGACTGCTTGGAGCTGGTCAGGAGCAAGCAACTCAGGGCTGGACACACAGGGCTTGCGGATCTCACGTGCCTCCCCGTGGCCCTACGTTGCTCTAGCACTTGGGCCCAGCAACCACTGGATACAGTTAGGGGGCGCTTCTCTTTTTCCCACTCTGATGTCCTCTGGCAACCATTTCCCCATAACATTATCAGCACAGTCAGAGCTGGCGTTGAGCACAGAGAGGAGGTGTGACGGATATCTGATCTTGCCCTCTCTCAGTGGGTGACATTTGGAAATTTCTGGAACCACTGCGAGTCTCCTGGCTTGCTTTTGGAAATTCAGCTACTCAGACCTGCCTCATTGTTTGGCTGTAAACATTCAGTCAGCAGAGAACAAGTATGGAAACGTCAGGCACACCGCCTGGCAGACACCAAATAGGCCGTTTATTGAGCAGGTGCTTCTGGCTCTGTGTCCCCCAAGCTGGATCTCTGCATCACAAATCGCTCCGTGCTAAATTTGACTAATGGGCAGGCCTGTAATGACGGAGGAGGATGTACCTTACTCCTTTCAGTTTGCCTCCTGCCAAGGAGCATCCCCGCCCCAGTAACATCCTGTACCTGTCATGCAGGAGGTCCAGCCACCAGGGTATTTGGGCACTCCCAGAGCTCCGTAGGTTCCCTCATGGGTGCTGGCAGCCACTGGGCAGGTCCCTTCCTTCAGCTTGGCTGGAGTCAGGGGTGGTTCAAACTTTCTCTCTGCATTTCCAATTTATAGTAATATCCTACCAATGCTTTGTTTCTGCTGCTGGAGGAATGCCAGCTCTCTGCTGCTGCTGCCCTGTGCAATGCCAGAAGTCCCTTTGGGCAGAAGCAAGGCCACAGAGTGGCTGTAGCTGCTGTTCTCAGATGGGTCTGCATGCGGAGGTGGCCATGGCTATATCCTGGGAACTTAGCTTTGAAGAGCACGCAGTCACTTCCAAGGCAGAGCAGCTCACTGTGCCTCAACTCTTTACACCAACACTGAAGTTATTTGATCTTCACAGGGTTTCATAGAAACCCTGGAGCCTGAGTCTCTATCAAGCTTCCCTGGGTGGATAGCAGCACACTAGTGCTGCCACACCTGATGCTGGGGTAATAAGGTTCTCCACGGTGGAGAACCTAGAAGCTCCTACCTGACTGTCCCTGGCTGTGGCCCCAGCCATCATTGCCTTAGCTGCTCATGCTCTGTGCAAGTATCAAGTCACCACCATGAGGGTGACCAGGCTGAGCCCTTTGAGTCTGCCCAGTGAGCCACCAAAGCCACCGTCAGCCCTGAGAATGCCACCATCCCTTCCTACACTTCTGGTTTGGTAACACCATCACGAGCAACAACCTGCCGTGTGTCAAGCTCTCTTCTGGTTTTGGTCTTTCTCACTTGAGCAGCACAGGACAGGTGTTAAAAGTTTCAAGCCAAAAGAGCCATGAACAGGAGTCTGCCCTCGCCTTGGAGGCAGGGTTGAGCTCTCCTCTTGTAGCTGCAGAGCCGTGCTCTGCATTGGTAGCTCCTGCCCCGTGTGTTGCCCGGTACTGATGCTGATCAAGTGCCCCAGGGATGCAGTGAGTGATCATTTGGATAGTGATGATGACTGGAGGATGGTGAGGGAAGTGTTTGCCTCTGTCTGCACACCGAGGCAGACAGAGAAGACACAGCAACAAGGTCAAGACTCCCCACGACTCACATGAGGGAGAGGAAATGAGAACAGGAAGGGCAACCTGGAGCTTGATTCTCACGTCTTGTACTTGCAGGGTCAGTGTTGAAGGACTCAGAGCTGAGGGTGTTGGACCTCCTTCTCCAAGTTCCCGAACCTCCCTTGCTGACTGGGGGAGAGAGACTTCTTCCAGTCTTCCCTCTGTGCTGGCATTACTGTTATCTTTTCAACTTAACAGCAAGGCTGCCACTACAAAGGCAGGAGCCCCTGAGGTCTGGTGACTGGGCGCTGAAACTGAATCCTGTTGGAGTCCGGGCCAAAGCCAAGGACATCAGGGTGCGAGCTAGTCAACCCCCAGAGAACGACAAAGAGTCTCACTGGTAATGCAAACAGCAAACAGAGTTTATTGCGCCAGCATGCTGGGGTCAGACTGTACTTGGGGCACGCAGGCCAGCCAAGCAGGGCGGTCGGACCTCCAACAGCCAAAGATAGAAGCTTATATAGGCCCTTTTGGGCTGGGAAATACATCAAAAGTAGCAACCTTGGACATATGGCCTTCAGACACAGGGAGCCTGTTTTGTTGTCATGCCCACTATCTTTATGGCTCATCCCATTCTCACACCCTTATCTTTCTCTTGTTCTTGGGACTGGAGAAGAATTGCATCCTTGCTCTCCTCTCTCCTGCACCTGGGTTCACAAAATTGCAAGGCAGCAAAGAACAGATTTATCACTAAAGCGGAATCCTCCCAAAGTCCAGGTGCCTCTTGGCCTAGCAAAGTAGCAGTTTTTCAGCACAAAGGAATTTTACACTGTCTAACAATAACATTTTACCCACACTCTAACAATCCCACGCTTTCAACCTAGAAGACAAGTTCTCTATCATGCTATATGGCTGATCCCTGCACAGAACTGTCCAAGATCTTCTCTGCTTCTACTCGGTCCTGACATGCTTCATAGAGAACTGCTAGGAGCTTGCTGCATTCCTACATGGTGTTCGCTACGGTGGCCCAATGCTAGTGCAAAAAAAAAAAAAACACTGCTCCAGAAACATGTCACTGTCACTGGGGAGTGGGTATCACTTGGATTCTCAGCATGTGAGTAAGGGAGGAGTGAGGGACAGGAGGAGTAAGGGACAGGCAGGTGTACCTGCTGGGGCTTATGAGGGTCAACAATGAGGAGGGAAGTCAGCTGAAGACAACCAAGGACGGATGTGAAGTGATGTGTGCTTTGACGGTATGGGTAGCCGACTGGAAGGAGTTTGTAGAGGATAGGGCTGGGGGGAAGGGAAGAAAAACAGGTAGTTGGGCTGGGGCAGATGGGGCTGGGGAAGAATGTGAAGAAATACCAGGAGAGCGAGGTGGACCACCTACACCCAGCACCTGATCACCACGTCACACCAACACTTTGTGAACTGGGAGAACTTGAAAGGAAGATTCTATTAGAATTCACAGGAAGAGAAGTTTCCCTAGAAACAGTAAATGTCTCCTTATTAGAAAATTTACTACTCTGTAATCACACAGGGTACAGAACTATGGGTTACCATGACTGTTTTTTTCAAGAATTCAAGGGTAAGCATTTCAGGCATTGTGGGCCACATAGCCCCTGATCAGGCCTTCCATTGCTATACCAGAGCATCTCCAGGCAGTATGTCCTTGTACAGGCATGGATAGAGAGAACCAATCACGAACTTCAGTCTGCTGATCCCTCTATTAAGACAGCAGATAAAACTCTTGGCAGTGGTGCTGGAGTCTGGGCTGTACTCTTAAAACTGCACGTGGTATATGGATGCTGAGCAGGTGTGGCTTTCGGTGAGTAACTGTTAGTCATGGAAGAGGACTTCAACAAGAAGGAATTGGGTGTGAAGGGAAGAGGCCTACTCCAAGCACACCTGTTCACTGCTTGGTTGTGCTGCTAGCAAATCTTCCTGGCTTCCCACAGAGCTCCTACTGCAGGCTGAGCACTGCAATAGGGATTCTGATAAATGACTTGGGCATCACCCTCTCATGCTCTTGCAGCCATTGTCCTACAGTGAGCTAGAAGGAGCAGCAGGAGCCAGGGCACCTGTGTCCAAGGGCAAGCTTGGTCATTGACTGGCTGTGGAACCTATAGCTGTTCACTTCTGTTGACTTCATCTAAAGAGATTGGCATTGGGATACTGAGTTCCACCTTGCCTCTTGTGTTAGATGACTGTGATGGGCAATTGATACTAGACACAAAACCCTGATGGGTTGTTCTCATTTTTCCCTAGGAGAAGAAGATCATCTAGGTGCCAGAGCTTCAGACACAGAATGTCTTGTGCACCAGCATCCTACATGGCAGCAGGTCTCAGCTGATGATCAATTGTCCACTCTTCTCAGGGTTGGAGCTCCTGCCTCTAAGGCTTCCAGTCTGCCTGGTTGATTCTCTGTCTTGGAGTGAGCAGTCCATGGGACAATATGATGCTAGCCTGTACTGGACATTTCGCATGTCTGTCTCACTCTGGGAGCTCCTTGGGCTGCTTGAGGTCTGATTTATCCAGGTCAGCTCCAGCACAGAACACATAGTTGGCAGTTAGGTGGCTTTATTTTTAAAATTTACTATCATTTTTAAAATTTTGCTTGAAAGCCAAAGTTGGAGAAAAAGAGAGAAAGAGAGAGCAAGAAACAGTAACAGAGATCTCCCTTTTCTGGTTCACTCTCCCACATGGCCGTAAGATCCAGGTCCAGGCTAGGGCACATCCAGGAGCCAGGGGCTCCATCCAGGTCCACCATGTGTGGGTTCTTGGAATCAAGTACTTGGGTTGTCCTCCACTGCTTTCCTAGGCCACAAGCATGGAGTTAGGTGGAAATTAAAGCAGCCAGGACAATAACCAGCATGTGCATGGGATGATAGCACTACAGGTAGAGCCTTAGCCTAGGATGCCACAGCAACAGCATTTAAGATGGTATGTTTTTATGATTCTTTATTTTTTTTTAGTTTATGAGAGAGAGTATGTATCTTCCATCCCCTGGTTTACTCCCCAAATGACCACAAAAGCCAGGCCTGTGCTGGTCCAAAGACAAGAGCTCCATACAGGTCTCCCAGGTAAGTGAAGGGCATCAAGCGCTTGAGTCATCTTCCACAGCCTTCCCAGATCCACTATCTGGGAGCTGGATTAGAATTGGAGCCACTGGGACTAGAACTGGTATTCTTATGGGATATCCATATGATATTCTAGGTCGTGGCTTTACCTACTAAGCCACAACACTGGAACTGGTAAGTGTATTTTTAAAAGGATGTATTTATTTATTTATGTGAAAGGAAGAGCTACAGAGAGAGTGAGAGAGACAGAGAGATCTTGTTTTTTTCAGTTCACCCCCTGGTACAAAACCTTGGACTGCGTCAGGTGAAATCAGGAGACTAGAACTCCATTGAGATATCCTATTTGGTGCAGAATCCCAAGGATTTGGTCCATCTCCTGCTATTTTCCCTGGTACATTAGCAAGGAACTGGAACAAAATTGGAATAGCTCTGACTTGACTGGGTGCTCATATGAAATGCAGGTGTTACATGCAATGACTTAAATCATGTGCCACAATACCGGCTCCAGCAAGGCGTTTTTGAATTGAAAATTTTATGCTACATTCTGTATTTTTGGAACCTTTAAGAGAAATTGAAAAGAAAACCTGCTTTTGATAGGGAAATTATCAGACAGCAATATATACATACAAGCACTTGTTTAGGGTTGGGGTTTGGTACTCATTCAATTGTTAGAAAAATACATAAAGTTTCTTTTTTACAAATGGATAACTGCATTAAACCAGTAGATCAGGCTAATTGCCTTTCATTAATAAAATGCTGTATATTAATCATATTGCCATTATAGATATGTGTGTGTGTATATATATATTAGTGTATATACATGACATACAGTGTATATCTACAGAATACATGCTATTCTGTATATTTATGTTTGTGTGTAATTCTAAGTGTTTATAAAACAGTGGGAAGCTAATAATGTTATCTCATTTCATGGATGGGTAAACTGAGCTTTAGGGAGGTTTGAACTTTCACGAGATTGAATTTGATGTAGAGTTGATTGAAAATCGGGGGAAAAGATCAGACAGATGAGTTTCTTGTATGATGAGTTATACTGTAACAATCTGCCTTCAGGCTAAAGCACTGTGGATAGACAGATACAGTTAATGTCCATCTAATACATCCAGAAAAAAATTGATTTAGAAATGCTAATTTACATCAAGATTCTTGATAAAGGTTCCTAAATTTTGTTATTTTTTTACATATTTGAACGGTAAAGAGAGTGAAGAGAAGGAGGGAGAGGAAACAAAGAGAGAGGAGAGGAAGTGGGAAGGGTGAAGGGGGAGACGAAGAAAGAAGGAAAAAGAGAGAGAGAGAGAGAAGCCATCTGTTGGTTCGCTCTCTAAATGCATGCAACAGCTAGGATTGGGTGGGCTGAATCTGGGAGCTGGGAACTCAGTCTAGATCTCCCCATGAGTGGCAGGAACCCAGGTGGTTGTCAGTGATGCCTCCCAGAGCACAGGCAGCTAGGGTCAGGAGCCAGAACTGGATGTGAGTCCCAGATACTGTGACATGGAGTGCAGGCACATTCCATGGTGTCCCGTTTTGTATTTGAGCTTTGAGAGAGAGGTTTACTCATTTTCCAGCCATGGAGTCTTGGGGAAACTCTAAGCCTATCTAAACCTAGACGTATTTGCATACCAGTATAAATATAACAGTGTCTGTTTCATCAGGTTAGAATGAAAAACCAGCCACGCTGAGAGCTAGCCTGGATGCCTCCCTGTTGAACCCCAGCAATATCAGAAAACATTTGTATCTGACAAGGTCACACTGTGACCATCATTGACCATGGCTCAATACAAAGAATAAAGTCTTAAAGACAGGAATGACAGAAGAGCATCCCCATGCTGGCCTAAGAATGTGACTCATGCTTGATGCAGAGAGAGAACTGTGATGCACTAATTTACTTCCCAAATTACTGCACCAGCTAGGCTGGGACAGGTCAAAGCTGAGAGCCAGGACCTCCATCTTGGTCTCCCACATGGGTGTCGGGGGCCCAAGCAGCAGAGCTATTCAGTCCAGGTCTGATAGCCTGAGAACCAGGGAGCTAGTGATGCAGCTGAGATCAAAGCCTAAAATCGCGGGTGGAAGGCAAGTGTGTACATCCTGGAGTTCAAGGCCTGGGACCCAGGAGCTCTTTGGGCAAGAGACGGTGGCTGGCCAAGCACAAGGGGAGAGATGACTCTCTTCCCTTCCCTTCCCCTTTCTGTTCTTCCGGGCCCTCAGTGGCTTACACTGCCCACCCTCACCAGTGAGGGCAAATCTTTGCTCAGTCCACTGGGTCACTCGCTGATGATTTGTAGAGACACCCTCGCAGACACACTAGAATGATGTCTGACCAGCTCTGTGGAAGTCCCTGAGCTGAGTCCAGCAGGTGCACACAGTTGGCCATCACAGCTGGATCGTCATCTCCACTGCTGGAACTTGCTGTACTTGTCCAGGGTGGGTGGGGAGCATGGCCTGGGAGCAGTGTGGTCCACTGAGAGCCTCTGCAGCTGCAGCCACCCATGCATGTCCACAGTCAAGGACTCAGAACAAGGTCCAGGACTGGAGCTGCACGCAGCCCGGCAGCCTGTGGGGAGAATGGACCAGCTGATCACTGCTCCCTACAGGAGTGGCCGCTAGTGGCCATCAGGTCACAGAGTCACCTCAGTGCCCCCGTGGCCTTTGCCAGGAAGCCCTTCTTGAAGGCGGAGGAGGGGGTATGCCGCAGAGAACTCTCTTCTACATTAAGTTGGCCAGGGAGCAAAACAGTTTTAGTATCTCAGGACTCATATTCTCACACTTTCTCACATTCATACTGAGCTTCGAGATGAGGCAGCAATAACAGTTTATGTTCAGGAATAATTAGGGCTGTTTATCACGTATGAATGCTAATGTTCTAAAGTGGTATAAGTGGGCGGATGTAGAATACCCATGCCTCATGACTGACTGAGTGAAGCTAACTAAAATTCCTCTGGAGGAAAAAGAAATTGGAAGGAGTGTTCCAGAATGTTAATGCTAGGTGCTCCTGGATGGTGCAATGCTGGGCGATCGTTCTGTGACATGTTTGGTTTCCCAATTTCCTAAGATGAGCAGGTAACGCTTTGATGAAATGGACAGATGACATTGCGCATGTTGGGTTGTGCACTGACAAGGTAAATCTAAAGGCTGGATGACTTAGGGGGCTGACTGAGGGGATGGCAGCCCAGATCAGCATCCAGCACAGCTGGCAAAGTCATGACTTTGTGGACTGGACTACGCTAGCTCTCAGGAAAGGCACACATCTGTAGGTGTTGGGTATTAGTGTATGGACAGCATACCACATACCACAGTGGCTCCATTCAGATGGGAAGTGGCTGCAACCAAGGTGAATTGCAAACACACACTGACTCAAACCAACACTCAGCAGAGCTGCTGTGTCCCATAGAAGTACAGCAGAGGCCACCTCCTAAAGGTGTGCATGCTTCAGGGAGTTTGAAAAGCTTGGTTTAGCTGGGGTATGGGAAGCAGTGCGGATGAGAGGTGGGGCTGGCTGGGAGGTTCAGAGAGGTCAGGACACCAACACTAGGGCAGTACAAGAGGTCCGCATGACTTGTTCGGTGCCACTTCAACATGGCTGCCACCAACCTCCATGTGTCTTAAGATACAGCGTGAACACCATGCAACTTCTTACAAATTCAACCAGCTTGATTTTTGTTCACTGGGAGGAGGAAGGGAGAAGAAACTCCATTTAATCACGGAGCATTTTATGCCATTATTTTTACATTAAACAAACAGACACATTAGGCACTGAAATGAGAAATCTGCATGAATTATTAAAAGATGAAACACCAGAGGACAAGGACTATTTATGCCTGCTGCAGGCAGCTTCACACTGTCTTCAGACTGGCAGGAATTCTCTCTTCTTGGCCAATTCAATCTATTTTTCACCAGAAACTGAATTTATGGAGCAGAAGGTGAGGAGCTGTCTGGGACCATGAATTAATTGGAGGCTAATCTCCCAATGTGGTTTTCCTGAAGGGGCTGAGGAAGTCACGGGTGATGCATTTTTAAAGCAATTCTTCATGTGAATATAAAAGCCTGAAAGAATCATGTTAGAACAAAAGAATAGTATATATATTTTAAATCACCTTAAGAACCAGTGTTGTGGCGCAGCTGTAAAGCTACTACATGTATTGTCCGCATCCTGTTTGTAAGCACTGGTCTGAGTCCTGGCTATTCCAGATCCAGCTTGCTCATAATGCACCTGTAAAAGCAGAGGAACATGGCCCACACACTCAGACCCCTGGCACCCATGTGGGAGACCAGGATGGAGTTCCTGGCTCCTGGCTTTAGTCTGGCCCAGCCATGGCTCTTGTCGCCATTGGGCTAGTGGAAGAGGAGAAGGTGGCCAGGCCTGCCCCAGGAACAACGCACTGAGGTTGTGCCCTTTGCCCGGTGGGTCTTCTTTCCTCCTGCTCATCTGGGTCCACCTGCAGGTATGGAGGGCTCCTTGCATGCCAGCCCCTGTTCCATGGCCTGCCCCTGCGTGGGCTCACTGAGCCCTCAGAAAACCCCAGGAGGCAGGGACCAGGTCTATCACCATCTGACAGCTCAAGAGGCAAAGTGACTCTCCCAACGTCACACAGGTCATGAGAGGGAAGAAATGCGAGATTTCAATGCAGAGACTGCTCGCAAGGCCACGGCTTGTGCCGTCTCTCCTGCTTTCTTTTTAGCTTCCTGTGTTTCAAAGAATGTGTCATTTTGCTGCAAATTCACCAGAAGCCTTTGTGTGTATCTTACCCCCACTCTTGCAGGGAATACTGCTTCCAATGGATGAGACCATGAAGAGTCAAGTATTCTGCCATGTAGTTATCAACAGCATCATCTCTCTATTATCTGTCTACCAGCCATCTCCCCCTCACCTGTCTGTCATCCTTGGGTTGATCACTTATCTACAACCAATCTGTCACTTTGTTTGTACACTTCCTTTACCATGTATTTTCTTACCTATCAAATATCTAACTGTCTGTATCCAATGCCAAGCATCTATCTGTTCTAGTACCTATCAACTGAATGGTATATAACCCTATTATGTATTAATCTTACATATTCTTTATCATCTACCTACCATGATCAAAAGTTGGCCTACTTATCATTTGTCTCCCTATCCATCATCTGCTTATATACCATCCAACCTATCACCTACTTATCTGTTTTTTACTTCTACAATGTCGATCACATATTATCTTATTTATCATGCCTTCATCATTTGTCAGTTACCAATGGCTCAGTCAGCCAATCATCTCTGTACTGCATCATTTCTTCTACGTGACAGGCTCACATCATGGAGCAGAAGGTCTCAGGCTCTTGGCCACAATTTCCAGCTGTGACCCTAAACCCTCCATCTCGATGAACTGCAGTTTCCTGATGTGTAAAATGAGGACTACAAAACTATTCTTGATGATTTAAATGAATTATTTTAATACTGAGGCTAGAATTACATGTGTATGTTTATACAATTGATGCTCTGATATATGTGCCCACATATTTTCTTAGATTTATTTTATTTTATTTGAAAGTGAGATTTGAAGAGAGGGAGAGGGAGACAGAGAGATATTCCATCCATTGGTTCATTCTCCAAATGGCCACAGCAGTCAGGGCTAGGCCAGGTTGAAGGCAGGAGCCAGAAGCTTCTTCTGGGTCTCCCGTGTAGGTGACCATGTGGTGTGTGCACCAGCAGATGGAAAATCTCTCTCTCTCTATGTCTCTCTCAAATAAACATTAAGAAGTAAAATGAATAGAGGCAATGCCCACACGCCCTCAGCACGTTTTGTGGTAACTCTTCAACGCTGTGTTCCTCATAATCATTCTCTTTTCAAAAGAGAAGAGAAATGTGGTTCTGTGGCCAATGTTTCTCTTTTTTGTAATCTTTGTGGCAGGCCATCGCTGGGGAAAGTGGATTCTCCAGTTGTGATGGCACCTGGGTATTCGATGGGCTTTAGCATTAGAAAGTGATTGGCATGGGGAGGATTTGGGCAGGTCCTCTAGTCAGCAGCCCACCTGTGCCCACGTGTGTTCCACATGGCAGTAAAGACAACAGTCTCCCCTTTGATCCCTCTGCTCAATGGCATCTTCTTGAGTATTTGGTATTTACTTGTCTCTTAGGCACCCGGCTAAGTACTTTATATTAATGTAATTTTTATGAATAAAATCTCAGCTAAGACATAGATGGTCACTGTCCTAATATGGAATTATGGGCCAGCAATTTTGCCTGCCCCATGGCCTCTGCATCCAGTGAGCTCACAGAGCTAGTCATGCAGCTGTCCAGGGACAGGACCAGCAATTCCACACAGCAACTGTGAATACCACTGTGGTGCAGATGAATTTCTGGGGACACATTCAAATCACCATACCTGCAAGGTTGGCAAGGTTTGGCTTTTAATACCTAACAGGCCTGGTGAAAATCAGGCACTGACTGACAGTGCCAGAAATGGATGTGACTCTTTATGGTTCATCAGAATCACCAGAGGACTTGCTCCCACTCAGACCTCTGGTCCAGGCTCAGAAAGATGTGATGAAGTAGGATTGGACTGGGTCCAGAATGTTCCCAGGTAAGACAGTCAGCACTGCAAGCAATTAGGATAAAACTGAACACCGTCTCCAATAGGCCTATCAACAAAGCTGCTTATAGTTGGTGGGTTTGGGATGTTACATGGTTAAAGGAAAGTGATGGTAGCTTATTAACATGGGCAGGCTTCAGAAACCCACAGAGCTGACAAGCCTCTGATTACAGAACCTCATCTAGATTTAGCCAAAGTAAAGCTTCCACAGCCTCCTGAACCCTAGGCTAATGAGATCTTGGGTTTGGGGGCAGGCCAACTGAGCCATATTGTCCAAGAGTGAGTGCTTATTTTGCCATCCAGGGCCCAGGTGCTTGTGAACTTACAGTCAGGAGTGGAGTTTCAGAGCCTCCGCTCACAGTGCTCCTGCCTGTGTGTGAGCCCCGAGCCCACCTCCAAGACATGCACCTGTCAGTCGGCTCACTCTGCTGGACCTGCAGCTGGGGCTGGATGTGGACCTGCCCTTTCCCGTGGCTCACTTTCCTTGTCCAAGCACTGGCTGGCTGAGTGCTCTCAGGGTCTACAGGCTGCGCCTTTCCTCCTACATGGCTCTTGACTCAACCACCTATTGGTCACATGCTCTTCTGTTGGCAGGTGACAGGAGCGATCTCTGCCTCCATTTTCTCAATTGTGAAATGGGAATTCTGGGCCCGGCGGCGTGGCCTAGCGGCTAAAGTCCTCGCCTTCAACGCGCCGGGATCCCATATGCGCGCTGGTTCTAATCCCGGCAGCTCCACTTCCCATCCAGCTCCCTGCCTGTGGCCTGGGAAGGCAGTCGGGGACGGCCCAGTGCATTGGGACCCTGCACCTGTGTGGGAGACCTGGAAGAGGTTCCTGGTTCCCGGCATCGGATCGGCGCGCATCGGCCCGTTGTGGATCACTTGGAGAGTGAATCATTGGACGGAAGATCTTCCTCTCTGTCTCTCCTCCTCTCTGTATATCCGGCTTTCCAGTAATAATAATAAAGTTAAAAAAAATATCAAAAAAAAAAAAAAAAAAAGGGAATTCTTACAGTGCCATTTGCTGCGTGTTCTTGTGAAAGCTAAAGGAGTATGTGGAAAGCCCTTTAAAGAACGCCTGACACAGAGTGTGTTGTGGAAAAGGTCCGTGTTTTTATTCCCATTCTTACAATGGAGAAGATCCAATCAGAATGAGGGAAGTACTTTTCCAAGTGGGAGGAGCAGGCAGTGATGGCATGCCACTGATTTCAGCACCCAAGTGACTCACCCTCTGCACGTAGGACAGCGTCTTCTGCTCACAGACCCCAAGTAGGATGTGGGGTAGACGAGACACCCCCTGTCTTCACAGCACCGTGTGCAGTGGCATCTCAGAGAAGGCAAGCTGATTGCTGCTAGTCACATGGCTGTCCAGGGACAGGGACAGCAATTTCACCTGCCCATGGCCTCTGCATCCAGAGCTCACACAGCCAGTCACACGGCTGTCCAGGGACAGGGCCAGCAATTCCACCTGCCCCCTGGCTTCTGCATCCAGGATGCTTTCCCTTGCAGGGTGATGTCCTGGGGAATGATCCACTGGAGACTACAATAATTTCATCACTGGGAATGTGTGTCGCCATTTCTGATGACCTCACCAGGTGCCTGGCTTGTGGTTGCATCTGTCCGAAGGGGCCAGTGATGTGGCACTGCCAGCTAAGCTGCCGCCTGACCTCAGTGTTCCCTATCAGCGGTTCTGCTTCTGGTTCAGCTCCCTTCTCATGTACTTAGGAAGACAGCGGAGGATGGTCCAAGTACTGGAGTCCCTGACACGCTTGTAGGAGACTCACTTGACATTTTGGGCCTGTGGTCATTTAGGGCTAACTGAGACCTGGCTGCTGTGGCCATTTTGGAAGAGAATCAGTTGTGGATTATCTCTTCCTCTCTATTTCTCCTTTCTATGTGACTCTGTCTTTCAAATACTTAAAGCATGTCGACAGAGAATCAAGATGGCAGAATAGGGTAAGGACACGCTTAAACAGACGGAGAAATATTAGACTGTGAAGAAGAGAGGGAACATTGCAGGAAATAGAAGAGGACAGAAGAACAGCAGAGAGGTGCCTGGAGACTGACAGACACAGGAAAGCAGTAGACACAACAGTGTGGTGTTGCGGTGACTGATACTCCAGCAGCATTCAGCGAACGGTGATCAGAACTCCACCAGCAGCCGGAACTCCCCTAGCAACCAGGTGGGAAGGGACATTCAGTGGGAGTTCAGGAGGTGAACCCAGACAAAGAACTGCTGGTCCTGCTGGTTTGTTTGATTTGACCAGGAGCAGAGACAAAGTGGCAGGTCCCAGATGGGAGGTGTGGGCACAGGATGGATTTCGCAGCCCATTGTGCCTCCTAGAGCTAAATCAGGTGCCATTTCCTTTAAGGAGGCAAGGGCTATGGGGCAGGACTGAACATGTACTGAGCTGGGAGTGATCTCATTTCTGGCTAAGTGAACTGAAACAAAGTGGCATCCTACAGGATCCACCCAAGACAGATCCGAGTAGCCAGCAGATTAAGAACTCTATTAGTGTTACATTAAGAACTCTGTTAATGTTACATCAGGTGCCATTTTGTACAGTGTGGCAAGGGTTTTGAGACTGTGGGGACAACAGTGAGCTGCACATGTGTTGAGCTTGGCAAGTTCCATGCTTTGACTGGTCCCACATGAAAATAATACTGACTATGGCATCGCACGGGTCAAAATAGGTCTGTGTGGACCTCAGAACTAATGTCCAACAGGTTCCAACAAGGTAAGCACCACCAACAACCTAGCTAAATAGGACACCTGGTGTCTCCCTAATCCTGGGACCTACTCCAATCAGAAGTGGGGAAAAAGGTTGTACAGACAACAGTGCAGCCTCAGCCTGGTATCATAGGAGGTAGAGTGTGGTGAGCCAAGAGCTAGGGTTACAGAGACCATGATGGAAATCTGACTTAAGAACCCAGACCTGGAACTCGCTGGAGGTAGTGGGACAAGTGACTGCAAGGAAACAGCTGGGTACCAATTGCAATGTGACACAGCTTAAAAACCTGCCGCAAGGAGAAGAATCTGATAACCAGAAGTACAATGACCAAGAGCAACAGAAGAGAAAGAGGCACAATGAAGACTCCCCTGCAAAGGAGCAAAACCCTATGCCAACCTCAGAGTTAACTGAGAAAGACGTCGAGAAAATGGTGAATAGAGAATTCAAAACCCTTGTTATAAAGCTTCTTATCAACAATGAGAAGCACGTAAAGCAGGCATTCAAGGAATTCAAGGAATATGTCATACTGGAAATGAATCAAATGAAAGCTCATATATCAGAAATGAGGAATACAGTGGAGCAAATTATAAGTTCTCCAAAACAGAATGAAGCAAGCAGAAGAAAGAATCTCAAAATTGGAAGATATTTCCTGTCACCTGGGGGGACAAAAAAAAGCTGGAAGCAGAGCTGGATCAGGCTATCAAAACTATTTAAGAATTGAAAGACATTATTAAGAGGGCTAACATAAGAGTTATGGGAGTCCCAGAAGGTGCAGAAAGAGATACTGGGTTTACAAATGTATTTGATGAAATAATAAGGGAAAATTTCCCTAATCTGGAGAAAGAATTGGGAAATAAGATCCAGGAGGGGCACAGAACTCCCAACAGGCTTGACCAAAAGCGATCTTCATCAAGACACATGATCATCAAGCTCTCTTCAATCGAACATAAGGAAAAGATCCTTAAATGTGCACATGAAAAAAATCAATAGACATATAAAGGAATGCCAATTAAACTCACAGGAGATCTCTCACAGGAAACTCTATAGGTCAGAAGAGAATGGAGTTATTTATTCCAAATGCTGAACAAAAGCAATTGTAAGCACAGGATAATGTGCTCAGCAAAATTTTCCTTTGTCTTTGAAAATGAAATAAAATTCTTCCACAGTGAAGAAAAGTTAAAAGAATATGCCTCTTCCAAACCTGCCCTACAAATGATACTTAAAGATGTTCTCTTGACAGAAAAAAGGAATAGTGTCCACAAAAACCAAAGGAAAATGTGAAGAACATCCCAGGAAAACAACAACAGAAGACTACATCAATGAACAACCCATTCCTAGAATGACAGAACCAAATCACCACCCATACATATTAACCCGGATTGCAAATGGCTTAAATTCATCAATCAAATGTCATAGATTAGTAGACTGGATTAAAAACAAAGCCCATCTATTAGTTGCAAACAGGAGACACACATCACTAACAAAGATCAGCAGCAACTGTATCTCATGGTTTTTGATGTTTGTTAGTTTCATCTCTCCAGTCATTAAATTCTTCAGTGACTCATAGATCCTACAGTAACACCATTTTCTTCAAGAATGTTCTTGATTTTTTTTTAATTTCTTCAGCGACACATTAGTCATTCAGTAGCATGTTATTTAACCTCATGTTGTTAATTTCTTTTTTTTCTTCCTGCTGTTGATTATGTTTTTTGGCTTTTCATTAAAGGGATGTCTAGTAACCGTGTAATGGAGACTATCATATCTAGTAGCATGCTATTTAACTTTATGGCATTGTAAAACTCTATTTTTCTTCCTGTTGTTGATTTTGATTGTGGCTTTTCATTTAAGGGGATGTATAGTAGCTGTATAGTGGAGACTATCATATCCACCTGTGAGGATACAATGCAGTATGCATCTCTACTTCCAGACAATGATGGATTCCCAATGAAACTGTTTACTATATCTTGACAATAGGATGCTGGACTCTCTGCCATTGTCTATGCCCACAATAATGGACGTATGACTGTGTATTAAGAACTATACTGCAGTAACAATATAGGGGAACTCAGTGAGGGGGGAGGGAATTGGGGAGGGGATAAGGGAAATGCCAAGGCCTATGGAATTCTATCATATAATGATAACAATAAAAAGAAGTAAAAAAAGAATACTTAAACCAAGTCTTTTATGAAATTTTCTGGGTGGTATTAAATTTCACCTTCTCCACAGGCTTGAATCTGTCTGTTATGGATGCAGACCTAGAGACATAAGACCAAGATGTGAACTGCTTAAAATCATCAGGCTTGGGATGTGGACTTGAACTCAGGTCCCCGATCCCGGACCAAGGGCTCTCCACGGCAGTCTTTCCTGAGGGAAGTGATGAGAGTATCCATTCCTCCCTGCCTATCCCACATTTCAACCTGGGACAGGAGAACGGGCAAGGCTTCTGGAAGCAACAATAGTAATCTCTATGCTTTCTGTGCTAAAGGTCAGACTGGCTACTCTGCACCTCCACCGGGTTATTTCCACACACCATTACACTACCAGACACAAACCTTCACAATTGATTGGTGGTTATGGCCATCGCCTCTGCTGTTTTACAAAAAGGCCTCCAGAAAACATGGTGTTTTTCTCAAAATGCCAGTATAAAGGCCAAAGATTTGTGATGTGCAAGCATTTAAATTATATATAGATAGGCATTGCAAAAGTTAACAACTGCTTTATTTGCAATTATATTGCAATTGTCCTTTTTATATCCACAGGGTCACCAATACCTTTCTAGTCTTCACTTTGGTCTGGACTCCAAACAGTTCTGCTGTAGTTTTATGTTTCCATTTCCTGACCATCAGGACACATGTTGGCTTTCCTCTGTCTCAGAGGGGGCATTGGTGTCACTCGTCTGTCCCTGGGTGGTGCTTGGTACCTGGTTTGATCTCTCTTAATGGGTATCCAAGTACAAGCAACTCATTCCGCTTTCTTTATACTCTGCTAGTAAGATTTCTGAATTGTTGCATCTGACTTCAAACATGGAAGAGTTAGATATGTGATTCAAATTTGAGCCTCTGATTTAGAAAATGCCTGCTGTCTGACTCCTCCAAGTGCATAAACCCCCGCTCCTTGCAGGCATATGAGGAAGACAGCACGTCTTCATCGTTAGGAAAACGACGGTTGGATTTGGGCAGATGCTGCCTGGTCTCTGCTGATGTTACGGGGACAGTGTATGGGAGAGCCAGGGTCCATCCCCAAAGCCACTGCTTGTTCCTTATATGCTGTCCCTTGCCCACCACGGCTGGGCTTATACTGAGTCACAAAGCTGCTGATGACAATCTGAGGGACAACCAAACCAACAACTAGGGTGACGGGGTGTCACTGAGCCAGGGTGACAGGAGCAAAGAATAACCCTGTAGTACAGATTGGAGGAGCGGTGACAATGTCCTTGATGGAGGAAGGGCAGTGGGACTGCCCTTGATGGGGACACAGATTAACCCTGCAGTGTAGATTGGGGGATGGCTCTCCATGGCTAGGGTAGATTGGGGGATTGGTAGCACTGGAAGGAGGAGGTGCAGCTGGACTGCCCTTGATGGAGATGCAGGTGACACAGACATTGGACATTTTTTGGACAGAAACTGAATGTATGTGAATAGGCAGCAACCCTGATCTCGCAGAACAAGCTCTTAGCATTCTGGTGAGGGTCCAACCAAAGTGGTAAGGCCCACCCATTAGAAGTCATCCATGGCTCGTATCCATTGGTCATCAGATGACGGGGCGGCACTTTTTATAATTATGTTTAAATTGTAGTGTACATTTGGGCTGCATGGAAGGAATGTGGGCTAATTCCTGCCCACTTGTCTGCGTTACCTTTGTTCAAACTCTGCATCCCTGCTCCTGAGACGCCAGAGAGCCATCCCAGGTTTTGCCCTGCCCAATTGCTCTGCATTATAGATGGCCAGTTTAATGCACCAATGTGATTGGGCCATAGGGGGCTCAGATATTAGGTTCAACACTATTCCGGATGTGTCTATGATGCATTTTGCCTGATTCACATTTCCAAACATAAGGCCTGTTAAAATAGGCTGTCTGCCCCACAGTTGGGCTGTGGGCATGGATGAAAGAAAATGTGGAGGGAGGAAACATTTTGTCTGCCTTATTGAAAAATGCCATGGACTGAATTTTGTGTCCCTTCCAAATGCCAATGTGATAGAATTAGCAGGTGGTTAGGTCATGAAGGTGGAGCCCTCAGTAATGAGCTTTGTGCCTCCGTAAGAAGAGGCCAGAAAACTGATGGCTAGTCCTTATTTGTTATCCAACTACACCTTGAAGAGCCCCCACCAGAACCCAGCCATGCTAGCAATTTGCTCTCAGACAAGTCCATGAAGTGTCAGCGCTTGCTGTGTAGGCCACCAGCCTGTGATAACTTAGCATGGTGGTCAAAGCCAAGACAACTGGACTCTGCTTGCCTCCCTGTCTCCAGGACTCATGTCCTGACGGCCTTCATCGGGTGCGGAGAATCCTCCTCTGCATTTCCATCCCATCCTCCATCTCAGCATTGATGGCACCCCCACCTGTGTCTGCATCCCACCCTGCCAGCCCCACTGGCTGTGAATGCCTCTCGCAGGGCAGCTGTGGACTCATCTTCTCCATCGCGTCTGGGACATAGCGTAGCTTGAGAGACACTCGCAGAGTGGGGAAGAGATGGGCGAATGGAGGGATGGCTGCTGAACTGTATTAAAGCAAACACTCAGGTCTCCGCAGGCAGAGACCTTCATCCACCTGTGATGTTGCTCAGCGGCCTTGGACATGGACCAGGTGAGGTCTGAGGCCTTTGCCATGCAGTTGTCCATTTGCTTAGAAATGATGTCAGTCTGCTAGGCTGACAGTGATGGGCTGTGAGTCCTTGAGTTTGACCCAGTCTCAGAAGACAAGATGCCACAGCTCCCAGACAACACCAGTAGTCACAAGTTCAGGAATGGCAGAGCCCGAAGAGGTTCTTCTGACAATAGCAAAGGGGTTTGATGTTTCTGTTTGTTCTAGATGAAGAAAAGACTTGGGGTTCCTTTGGGTATGGCATATGTCCTCTATCTCTTCTAGAGTCACATTATTTGCCACAAGACTTGGCTCATCTGTGGTGCTCAGTCAGTGTTGAATGGACAAATGGACCTGTAATTCCTAGAACTGTATATGGAATTTGCAAAACCTCATTGAAAGATCAAGGAAGGCCAGCACTTTGCACCAATAAAACACTGCTGATTTTCCAAAGAATTGGTTCTTTTGAGGTTCTTTTGAGTGGGTAAAGTTTGGTTGTGTGTGTGTGTGTGTGTGTGTGTGTGTGTGTGTATACAGCAGCAATGTAAGACCTGTGTGTAATCAACTTTTACACATTTGATCTGAGTTAATCTTTGTATAACTTCTGCAAATTCCCACTCCCAGAGACCTCTCCTTCTCCTTGGTTCTTAGGATTTGTGACTGGAGGCGCAGACCCAGGTCCCTGGAAGAAAGTGAGAATGCTATGGGGTGCTTACACTCTGGCCCTGAGGGTCCCTGACTCAGGAGCTGCCCCAGCAGGGGACAGATAACTCCCTTGTCCCAGTGGACGTGACTGAGCTGAAGGGATGTTCAAAATGCAGAACTCAAAGGCGCAAGCTCTGTTCCAGTCCTCAGCGCCTCCTCATTTCTTTGCAGTGTATGAGCTCATCTTCCTCTTTAGTAAGGACTTGACTCTGGGGAGATGGCTGCCTATGGAGTCAGGTGTGAGAATGCAACAGACAAAATCAGACCTCAGGCACTTGTCCGCTGGTTTATCAACTAATCTGCTTTATTTAGCATGCCGTTCTTACTCCCTCTTGCATATGTAAAGTAGGCAGTTGCTTAGAGTTGCAAATCATGGAGTAGAATGCGCCATCTTGTCCAAAATAGCTCTTCCATCAGCTCCCTTACACCTGCAGCCTGTCTGCAGGTGAGTCCCGTGTCTGGCTCCGTGGGATACAGAGCAAGCCTGGAGTCTGCTCTTGTAAAGATCTCAGCACTCAAGTTCTCAGCTCATCCTTGGAGCTTCGTGGCTTTCTCCAGATCCTGCTGATGTGGGCCAAGAGTCACCACCCCCTGTGGTGCAGGCTCTGGCTTCCCACAGAGACACACACTCCAAGTGGGGACACCCTGGCACACAGAGCAATAGAAGATAAAACACACACACCTGTGATTGTGGGCCGTCCCCGCTCAGAGAGACATGCATCACGAGTGGGCTGGCCAGTTGCTTAAGTGCACCTCCAACCATGGTCTGGGGCAAATAGAGAACTCTGTCCCACCCTCAGCCTCATTTCTGGGGTAGGGGCGGCGCCTTAGCATGTGTGAAGCCATCTGGGAATTTTATAATTCCTTCATGTGGAATTTTTTTTCATTTCACTTCTTCTTATTATTATTATTATCATTTTATGATATTGATCCAATGGTCCTGGGATGTCCCTTATCCCAGCCCCAATCCCCTTCCTGCTTACTGAATTCCCCTATATTATTACTATAGTACAATTCTTCATAAACAGTCATACGTCCATCATTGAGGGCATGGTTGATGGCAGAGAGTCCAGCATCCTATTGTCAAGATATAGTAAACAGTTTCATTGGAAGTCCGCCTTTGGTCTGGAAGTAGAGATGCATTGTATCCTCACATCTGGATATGACAGTCTCCGTGACACAGTTGCTATACATCCCTTAAATGAAAAGCCACAGTGTAAAATCAACATCAGGAAGAAAAACAGAGTTTTACAATGCCATAAAGTTAAATAACGTGCTATTAGATACGACAGTCTTCATTACATCGTTACTATACATCCCTTAAGTGAAAAGCCATGTAGAATTTAGTATCATATCACCATGGCTTCTTCCCCTTCTTGGCCCTGGATGAAGCATGGTTGCAATTTGAGAAAGCAGGTTTTTTTTTTTTTTTTAAGATTTATTTATTTTGGGCCCGGCGGCGTGGCCTAGCGGCTAAAGTCCTTGCCTTGAAAGCCCCGGGATCCCATATGGACGCCGGTTCTAATCCCGGCAGCTCCACTTGTGGCCTGGGAAAGCAGTTGAGGACGGCCCAATGCATTGGGATACTGCACCCGCGTGGGAGACCCGGAAGAGGTTCCAGGTTCCTGGCTTTGGATCGGCGCGCATCGGCCTGTTGCGGCTCACTTGGGGAGTGAATCATCAGACGGAAGATCTTCCTCTCTGTCTCTCCTCCTCTATGTATATCTGGCTGTAATAACAAAGTTAGATATACAGAGAGGAGGAGAGACAGAGAGGAAGATCTTCCGTCCATTGATTCACTCCCCAAGTGAGCGCAATGGCTGGTGCTGCGCCAATCCGAAGCCAGGAGCCAAGAACTTCCTCCAGGTCTCCCACACAATCCCAAAGCATTGGGCCGTGCTCAACTGCTTTCCCAGGCCACAAGCAGGGAGCTGGATGGGAAGTGGAGCTGCTGGGATTAGAACTGGTGTCCATATGGGATCCTGGTGCCTTCAAAGCGAGGACTTTAGCTGCTAAGCCACGGTGCCGGGCCCCCCCCTTTTTTAAGGCAGATGTATTTGACCGACAATTAAGGATATAACACTTTGCAAGGCTGTAAGGATTCCAGCTGACCTAGACCTTACTAGCTGCCTGCCTATTGGCATTCCATCAAGGCTCTATGGTGACCACATGAACACTCCTGGGGAACAGAGGCCACCTGACCAGAAGTATCTTCTGCAGAGGCCCAACATGCTTCTCCAGGGTTTGATGTAGACCCAAGTACCTCAGTCTGTACTCCAGGTTCTTGCCCTAGCAGAGATGAGCATTCAAAGCAGAGGCAGGGTATAGGGCACAAGTAGAAATGGGCTCTTTTTAAAAGAGAGAGAGTGGACATGTCATCATACATGAAAGTGGGCCTCCCCACATGGAGAAATATCCAATGGGATGGAGAGGGATTGAGAAAAAGCCAGTGTAGCATCTTCAAGTGTGGTCACAGCAAAACAAACAAACAAACAAACAAACAAAAAGCCACCTTAGCCCTTCTCAGTCTCTTTTATAAGCTAGAGGGTTTTGCCCTACTTGGATAAACAAAAGGGATGTGGTCTGAGAGCACCTGAAGCTGCTGCAGCCTCAGGTGGGATGGTGCTTTTGCGTCGTCATTAGGGCATCTTGGCCTTCCGGGTCCTGGATGAGACCCAGGTGCATCATGGGAATGTTGAGAGAACTACGCCAGGAGGTGAAGGATTCAAGTTGCTTACAGGGCTAGCAAGCATTCGAACCCACCTTGTCCTAGCTGACAATATCATATTAGACTTGCAAAGACATCTAAACCAATGATGGTGGGTAAATGTCCGTGGCAGACTGTGCCAAATCCCATTCTTGGCAGTGGTCCTCGGAAGGGGGCCTTAGGGTTCTCATTTCTGAAGATGCCTTAGTCTGTGAAGCTCTCGCTTCCTCCCTCAACCAGCCTGCAATTGACATTCATGTGATCACTTCCTTCTCCAGGGCCTTTGAATCTTTCCTCTCTGGAATCTCTCTTTTAACTTTAAATGGTCTTTTTAACATTTGATCCTCTCTGCTTTATCTTAAAAGCACAGCTCAAAGCTAGCACTTGATCTTTCCACATTTCTTTTAATTCAAATTTTTCTTTGGATATCAATTTTTTTTTAAAAAATATGATTTACATTCTGGGTATCAGCCTCCTTTCACCCAACCATGCAAATACCCTTGTATATTATCTGTCAGTCTGCCTACTACCCACCTGTTATCTATCATCTCTGCCATCTCTCATATATCTATCTGTGCATTATCTAAATTTATATTCATCTATTAGCTATCATCTTTATTCAGATGCCAGCGTCTTATCAAAATTGACACCTGTCATCTACCCTGTCCTATCTAAGTCTATATCATTTGTCAGCTTTCATCTTACCCATCATCTAAACCTACCGGCCATGCCTATCTGTAAGCCTATCCCTCCAGCTAATGCGAAGCACATTCTCCATGTTTTCGCTCAATGCCAGAGTTGGGCAGGCATTCTACGTGCTTAGGACACTTGGATGCTGAAGACCAAATTACCATTTGCCACCACCGGACTCATTTGCCTGGCGTCCAGCTCTGCTTGTCTCAATCTCATGAGAGGTCTCTCCTGGAACCACATTGGCAGAGATTTTGGAGATGTGGTTCTCCAACATGCAGCCCTGGCTTGTATATTATCTGTCTGGAAGGTGGACCCTCCAAGGGGAGAGGCAGCACCCCAGCAAAGACCACCGCGTTGCCTCTCATCATGGAAAAAGGCACCTCTACTCCCATTTAAACCCGAAAGTAAATCATAATGCAGAGGTGAGTTTTCTACCGGCAATGTGGTGACAGGCCTGTCCGTGTTATCTTTTCATGTATTGTCACTTGGAGATACAATGATAAGGTTAAATGACAGCAACTTATAATGCACAGCTTATGCAGGGATTGAGGCTAATATATGCAGACATTTGCATAATCATCAAGGGGTCTTTGCCAGGGGATTGGCAAGCATTACCAAGGTTTGGGCACACAAACTTCATACAGCATCCTCTGGGGAGTATTTGAGTACCTCTGCTTCTGGAATGGCTTTGTGCTGAAGGAGCTAGTTGTGTAGAAGAAGTCAGATATGTCCTACCAGATTTCTCATCTTGGCAAACTCATCCACCAACCACCAGGGAGCACAGAGCTCTTTGGCAGCTAATGGTCCAGCACCTCTTGCCCATGCTCAGCACAGGAAGTTGAATCCATTGAAATACGTGGACCTGGTGATTCCATGTTCTTGCTACTGTTCCCTCTGGGAGTTAGCAGGTGAACATCAAGTGTGTGGGCACCTGACCCATGTGGGAAGCCCGGATGGGGCTCCTGACTTCTGGCTTTGTCTTGACCTGGCTCTGGCTGTTGTGGGCATTTGAGTAGAAGATAAGAAGACACAAGCTCTCCTTGTCTACCTCCTCTCTCTTGCTGCTCTCTGCCTCTATTTTGCTGTGTCTCTGCTTTGCCAAAAAATGAATTAGAATCTTCAAAAGATGACCTTTTTTTGGATATAAAAACGTGCAAATTCTTGCATTGTTTTTTCACAGTATGTGTTTTCCCATTAACATTTCAAGGGCCTTACATATACATTTCAAAATTTCAAAAGTGAACTTAAATAGAAATTTGAATCCAAATTTCGCTTGAATTTTAAGAAGCACCCTAGAACACATCATAATATTAAAACCAGGATAAACATCTGTTTCTTCAAAAATTCATCATTTATTTTTGGGGAAAAAAGCAAAATTATGTCTTCTGGCTTTAAAAATTATTTGCTGATTATTTTATTTATATGAAAAGCATGCAGAGAGAGAGAGAGAGAGAGAGAGAGAGAGAGAGAGAGTAGGGTTTCTATTCCTTCTATCTCTGGTTCACTCTGCAGCTTATAACAACTGGGCTGGACAAAGCCAAAATCAGGGGCTGAGGATTCGGTCCAGGTTGCCCATACGGGTGACACAGACCCACCTACTTGAGCCGTCACTTGTTCCCTGTCAGGGTGCACGTTAGCAGGAAGCTAGAAGCAGGAACAGAGCCAGGAGTCCAACCCAGGCTTCCTACTTGGGATGCGACTATCCCAAGCCATGACTTAAATGCTAACGCAAATGCCCTACTCCTTTTCCAGCTTTTCAAATACAAAGCACAGAACCATCATTTGCGGTCATGCTCCTTAGTGTTAAACACCTCGCTATCATCTAGCACCTGCTATCTAGCCTTTCCCAACAACCCTTCTTCCTTCTATCACTTTATTAAACATATGCTGAGAAGATGACTTTAAGCTGACAGAGAAGGTTCCTGTTCTTCCAAGTTTACGCAGTCCCAACTAGAAACAGGCCAGAGTGAGGCATGGCACGACTAGCATGTCACAGCACTCAGTTCCAGCCTCATTGGGTCAGCCACGGTGCCTGTGGAAGGTTCCTCCTCATCTGTGTTTGGGGAAGCACAGAATGAGCTTCATGTCCAAAAGGTCTTCCTGGACTGATCTGTAATTTGGCTTTGGACTTGGTCTCAGGAGTAAAGGTGAGAACGGCAGACTTGGGAGACAGATGCTCCTGTGCCCCTTCCACCACTTCCTGTCGCATCCCTCCAGCAGCCACAAGGATGCTGCTGCCTTCCAACAGTCTGGCACGGCTGCTCCTGCATCATCATTTCCACTCCAAGGTGGCACTCACTTTCCCACTCCTGGGAAATAGTGCAATTTGTATGACATCTTAGCTGTTAAAGGAAATTTCCAACACAAACAGGATAAGCAGGCTCTTCCTTCCTCAGCTCTGGGAATCACACTGGGAAGTGAGGCAAAGCGTGGGATTCCCCAGGCCACAGAAGGCTAGGTCGTTGTGGTGTTGAGATACCTGGGAAACAATAACTTCCTCACCAGCTGTGGAGGTGCTAGGTCTCCAAAGGTCTCTTGATCCTTGCTCCTGGTCAGGTCCTGGACTTCCCAGATGTGTGTCTTGCACCTCTGACAGCCTCTGCTGGTCTGGGTGTCCTGGATGAACAAGGAGGTCACTGATTGAGCTGTGGAGGAGATCCCTGCCCCGATGCCCCTCTCTGAGCTCTGTGGGTCTGAGCTCACAGCTGGCAGCCGCACCTTTACCCTGTGGGCTTCTGGCTGTCAGGGCATCTCTCATCTCTCAGAGGCTTGGGCGAAGAAGCCCCCCAGCCCTGGTGATGAGCAGTAAGTGGTGCCTATTTCCTAGGCAGATGAATCACTTCACGGGCCCCCAAGACAGAAGAGAGAGCAGCATCCTGAATAAAGCCCTGATCCACCAAGTAGGCAGAGCCAGCCAGGTGCCCATGCTTGGCTCTCTCAGTGTCTGGGCATGCAGTGGGTGCCCGCGCTTCCTCTGTCCCGCAGGAGCAGCAGGCAGAGGGCAGAGGGCAGTGTCAGGGCTGCGCCATGGCAGGCTCCACTCACCGCAGCTTCCTGTTTTGTAACCATGCCTTTCATGTCACTTTACCAGTGGCTCTTTCTTTCTTCTTTAAAGGCTGCTTCCTCAGGCAGCCATTTGTCTTGCGATCCCTTCCTTCCTATTTATTTCCTCCTGCTGCTAGTTAGTGCTGGCTTTGCACAGGTGTTCTTGGAGCCCTGAGCCATCCATCCGAGTGATTGGCCCCTGAATCTGACTTGTACAGGTGCTCCCTGGATGAGCCCCTTTGTCATAATGTGACAAGACAGCTGCAGCCGCCAGAGGCCCACTGGGAGCAGAGGGCAGCTCTGATGCCTTCCTTTATCTTCTCTGGCACGGTTGCACTCCTGGTTTGATGCGAGCTCATTCAGCGTGTGCCGCAAAACACAGAAAGACCACAATATCTCTTTCTTCATAAAACTAAACAAGTGCCTTCCAGTTGTTCAAGCCACTTTTCTTCCACAAAAAACAACCTGGAGATGGTTGATTCTCCCATCCCAAGGCAGCCTTAAAAGAGAGAGGAGATAAAAGTGTGTTATTGCACACCACCTATGAACTTGGCCTTCTGCCGGGTAGAGGATGAACAAGGCGACGAGCCTGTGAATCCTTCCATGAGAAGGCGGATCAAACGCGAGGTGAGCAGGCTAGGCTGTGCTTGCTAAGCTTGAATGCTTTGCAGGTGGTCCTTTCTGGGACCCTCAAATGACTGCTCTGTCTCTCCCAGTCCCTGTTTGGAGACGAAGGCTCATCATTGCCAATGAAATACTGATTTTAATATCAGAGAAATAAGTGATCATCACAGCTACCTCTTACATGCTCTGAGGATGCTTCGGGCGTGTGAAGGCATTGTTGTGTTTGATGCTTGCTACAGTCCTGCCAGACAGAGAACGTCACTTCCGGTGTGTCCTGAGAAGAAGCCAAGCTCAGAACAGGTAAGTTGCTTGTCTCAAAATACTGACTGTGGGGCTGGCAGTGTGGTGCAGTGGGTTCAGTCACCACTGGTAATGCTGGCATCCCATACGAAAGAACCAGTTTTAGTCCTGTCCAGTCCACTGCTACTTCGCCTGGGAAGGCAGTGATTTGATTCTGTCACCTGTGTGGGTGACACAGATGGGGCTTTTGACTCTGGCTCCAGGCTGATCCAACTCTAGCAAAGAGGGCTTTTGGATCAAAATCTCTCTCTGTGTGTGTATGTGTGTGTGTGTGTGTGTGTGTTTCTGTGTGTCTCTCCTTCTCTCCTGGTCACTCTGCCTTCCAAGTAAAGCAATAACAAAAAAATCTTTACAAAACAAACAAGAAGAAAGAAAAAAAAAATCCAAAACCCTGAATAAAGAATAAATGGCAGAATATCCAAACCCAGGGCTTTCTAACTTCAAATCCCATGTCCTTGCCTATACTTAAAACTGCAGCTTCTAATTCACTTTGATTGTAGGCCTCTTTACTGCTCCTGTCAGGATGCTACTCATTCAATTGTCATGAACAGGCTTAATAGAAGCGGTGGGCCAGCATTCTGAGTGGCCAGCATCAGGAACCGATGGGCTGGCCCCAGGAGAGCTCTGGCCCGACCATACCACAGCCAAACAAGGTGGACACTGCAAGCCCCAAAGGGTGCACACATACTGGGTTGGTATTTGTCTTCTCTGCTGCAGAAAGGGACGATTCATTCCATTTTCACTGTACGAAAGTTCTGAGAGGACTTTGAAAATTCATGGAAACTTGAAATTAGAAGGTAAGTTTCTTTGGGCCACAGCCGGGAGCCAGGAACTCAATCCAGGTCTCCCATAGTGTGCGGGGACCCAATGATTTGATAGAACACCTATTACTGGCCAGGGTGTGCAATAGTAGGAAGCTGAAACTGGCAAATCCTGGGTGTTAGAAGTTCAATGCGGGAAGTTGGAGAAACACAGACATTACATATGTAACACCTGCCTTTCCCGGGGTGGCAAAGGCAATCCCATGAGAAACCAGAGGAGAGAAATTCATTACAGCCAAGTATTGCTACTTGCATGTGGAGAGCCCTGTTATTGCCTGAACAGGTGTTTTTGTTGACATTTGGACAGTGAAATCCTGACAGCCTTAGAACCTGGGGTCCTTGGAGGCTGGCTTGTGGTGCAGCAGGGTAACCCACTGCCTCTGATCACGTATAGGTGCAGGTTCAAGTTCCAGCTGCTCCACTTCTGATCCGTGTAGCTGGGGAAGCAGCTGCAGGAACCCAACCACTTGGGCCCACATGGGAGACCTGAGTAGAGCTCCTGACTCTTAAATTCAGTTTGGCCCAGCGCTGACTTTTGTAGCCATGTAGCCATTTGGAGGGTGAGCTAGCAAATGGCTCAATCTGTCCTTATCTGTCTCTGGTATATAAATAAGTAAATCTACATATATATGTATATACATATGTTCATAAGTAAATAGCATAAGCTGGGGCTTTTGAGACGAGGTGAAGTCCCAAGGTGGGAGTCCCCATGCATAAGGCCAGTGCCCCTGTAAGCAGAGCAGAGAGCCCTAGCAAATTAAAGCTGTCTTCACACTGACCTGGGCTACGGCAGGGCTGAGCCTTGAAGCAGGACCTAGGAAGAGAGTTCTGTTGTCTCCAGCTGCATCTGTTTTGACATGACTTCTGTGGTGGGGTTGTTAGATGTGAAGGCCCTGGATGGACAGCTCAGGCCCCCTTTCCCTGGCAGGAGGCATCTGCACTCCATCCAAGGCTGACCCCAAGACTCCAGCTGCTGATTTGTTTCACCAGTTACAGCATCAGGCCAGCGAGTCATCTGCAAGAGCAATGGCATTTCAATGAGGGAAAACAGGGCGTACTTCAGCAGCCTCAGCTTCACCTCATTTTAAGGGAGCATGATGGAGTGCTATGGTTTGAGCATTTTATTTCCTGAAACGCCCATGTAAAAAGCAATCCGCAGTGCAACCATGTTGGCAGGCGTTTGGGTCACATGAGTGGAATGATGCTGTAACAAGGGGACTGAGGGTGGGAGCTGGCTCCAATTTGCCCGTTTTGCACTTCTGCCTTCCACCATGTGGTGAAGCAAGAGGAATGACCTTGCCAGACATCAGAGCCTTGACCCAGGACTTGCCAGCCTCCAGAATGTAAGAAAGCATTTTTCTGTGACTTGTAAAGCCACCCAGTGTCTTCTCATTCCCATTGCTATTTGCTGCATGAGCCCTGGCACCACCCACATTACCGTGTGCCTGTTGCATATCCTAGGGTGTCAGGATCACTCTGGCCTTATGTAATTTCCAGTTTTGGAGCATGCAGTTCTCTTCATCATGGATTCTCAGCCAGAGCCCTGCCTCTCCTGCACCACATCTTTTGTGGCACATTCTGGTGGCAGTTTCAGGTTCTACTGTTTCATCTGACCATGCCCTCCCCCAGACACCTTGCTTTGGCTCCATCCGTAGGACCCCGACCAGTGCATCACAACTTGCTCATCCTCACTTGGATGTCTTCCACAGCAGGTGCAGTGGGAGAAGGACCCTTCTGGGCAAGGATGTCATGGACTGATCCTTTTTCAGAAATGAATACCACAAGCAAGTACGCTGATCATGAATTCCTAGGGTTTCCTCTGGCTGGTTGTTGCATGTATTTCCTGTCTTGTGCTGCATTGATCAAGAACCACAGAGCAGTCTGTGTGTCTTGCTGCAGTTGCTCTGACCTGGGTACCATTCTTCACGTTTCCGTGTTGCTCTCTAGTTTGTTGTTGCTGTCCTCAGACCCAAGCATCAGCATGTCCCCAGCTATTTCCACAAGCTGAAGAGCCGCCAAACTTGGCAGCCTGGATGAGGTTGTCTTTGATTCTTTCCTAGGGTTGTTGATTCATTTACTTTGCCTTTTGTGCTGGGGTCCAGTTTCTCAGCTTTTTCAAAGATTTATTTAGTTTTACTTGAGTGGAAGATATACAGACAGAAAGAGAGACAGAAAGAGTTCTTTCATTTCTTGGTTCACTTCCCAAAGAGCTGAGCTGATCTGAAGCTAAGAGCCGAGAGTTTTTTTCTGGGCCTCGCACATGGGTTCAGGGACCCAAAGTCGTGAACATTTCTCTGCTGTTTTCCCAGGCCATAAGCAGAGAGCTGGATCGGAAGTGCAGCAGCTGGGACATGACCCAGAGCCTACCCGGGATGCCGGCACTTGCAGGAAGGATTAACATGATGAGCTGTTGCACCGGCCCCAGCTTCTCAGCGTTTAGAGATCCTTGGTCTGTTCCCAGGCACTGTACTGAAAACAGAGGCTGCTTGCAATCCAGGATATTTACATGTGCATCTGTTGGACCTGTGGGTCCATGGGCTGTGTGAACCTGGAGCTGTCAGCACAGTTCATGTATATAATTCAGCCTTGGGCCCTTAGGACACCCCTCTCCCCTCCAAGATGCTCTTGCTGATTTTGATGTGAACTTCTACCATTGACAGGTTTCATGGAAAATTATTATCCAGTTCCAGCTCGGGTACTCTGTCACTTCTGTGCCCTTGGCTTGTTTTTGCTTCTACGAAGACGTAGCTGCTAGGAACCATTCAGCTTTCCTCATTTCCCTTCGCTCAGTGATGAGGGTGAAAACTTTCCCCTAAGTAAGGGTTCTCAAGCCAGGCTTCACAGTGGCTGCAAACCTTCCTCCCGCCCCAGCTGCAGGCGACATTATCAACACGGATGGGGTTCAGTTTGTAAGTCAGGAGTTTAGTGATGATTGCTTAACAATGTTTGGCTGAACAGGTGTAATTTAAACATGGAGAAGTAAGAAAAACAAGACATAAAATACCTATTTTTCTTCTCACATAACTTTGTCATGAAAGGCATATTGACTTTTTAAAAATCCATTTCTAAATTTTTTAGTAAAATGATTACAGTCTTTTTACTAGGCATTTACAGCACTCGTATTGCAACGTGGATTTGTGATATGCACTAGATGAACAATGCAGTGGAAACGTTGCTTAAATTGAATCCCCAGCTATTTTCAATCGCCACTGAAGGCAATCCAGGCTTAAACATGAAAGCAAAATTATGCCGCATGCACATTTCTTATTCTGTGGGAGTGGGGGTAGGGAATGGTCAAACATTTTTTCCAGAACGTTCTTTCTAAACAAGTGAAAGAACCTGGGTGTTTGTAAGAGAAGGAATAATTCAGAGTGTTGCATTCTCAGAAAATCCTCAGTAGTGTTTTCGAATAGTTGAAGTCCTTGTGTGGAGGTTTGAAAGGCTATACACGTAAAGTCATACCAAGTGACGATATGAACCTAACTTGATTTGAGGAAATCAAGCAAAGCTGTGACCTTGGTGGAAGTTCAGAGTTCGCATCAGCGCGTGTCCATGGTGCAGTTTCAACGGTGGGACTACCGCTGGGCCTGAGTCAAAGGCTGCCGCCAGCTGCAGGTGCTCAGCCTCACCTCTAACTTTGTCTATGCTTCTCCCCACACCAGGCTTTCCCTTCAATCATTCCTGCCTTCAGGTTCTCCTTGTGGCGATTTACCTACCTACCTAGACTTTGTTATAGTAAGTCACTTTAAAAAAATGCTTTATTTACTCATTTTGAAAGAGCTATAGAGAATGGAAGAGATACACCGAAAATGAGAAATTCTCTGCCTGATGATTTGCTTCCCAGGTGGCTGCAACGCCAGCACTGGGCTAGGCTGAAGCCCGGAGCCTCGTGCGGTTCTCCCATGAAGGCAGCAGGGTCGAAGCACGCGGGCTGGCTTACACTTTCCCCTGGAAAACAACAGGGAGCTGCATTGTAAGTGCAGCAACAGGGAAATGAGCTGGTGAGCAAGTGGGACAGCGGCATCGCAGGTGGCTGGTTGCTCTTCAGATGTATTTATTTTTATTGGAAACACAGGTCTCCAAAGAGAAGGAGACACAGAAAGATCCACCCGCTGGTTCACTCCCTAAGCAGCTGCAATGGCCAATGCTAAGCTGATCTGAAGCCAAGAACCAGGGGCCAGGAAATTCTTCGTGGTCTCCCATGCAGGTCCAAGATCTCAGAGCTTTGGGCCATCCTCGACTGCTTTCCCAGGCCACAAGCAGGGAGCTGGATGGGAAGTGGAGCAACTGGGACATGCAAGGATAGGATTTCTCCACTAGACCATTATGTCAGACCCACAGGTGACAGATTTACTCATAACACAGCAACCCCAGACCCTGTGTGGGTTTTTCTGAGATGTTTTTTTCATGCTCCCCATCTTGTCTGACTTTGCCACACACCTCTGCCTTTTATTAACACAGCATTCTGCACTTCTACATTCTGACACTTATGTTGGTTGCCATTTTATGTGTTTGTTTTCTTCTTTGAATCGATTAACCTTTGTTTCTTTCAGCAGGTTGAGCACTGTGCCTGCGTTTTGTCATAATTTAGTGTCATGCCTGGCCTGTAGTGATGCTTGAATAACCTATGTCTGATTGCAAGTATCACGGTCATCTAATGACTTCACCGTTCTCAGATCTCAGCTCCTAAAAGTTGCTGCCGAGTTCTCAGAGCCCAGCGGGGAGTCTAGCACACACTGGGTACTCAGTACATGTCATTGCCCATTTCCTGAGACGTGTTAGAGTCCACAGAGCCAGCAGGACTGATGGAGGAGGTGCCAGGCTCCAGAGCACAGGGAGAGGTGATTGCATCTGAGCAGCTGCTCTGGTCCTGCTGTAGAGGAATGATCCAGGGGCTACTGCAGCCCTGCTGTGGCACTGTCGTGTGTTTGTTGCTAAGGTGCTCGACCCGGCACTGCTTGGTTGATGAGCTGGAAAATCTTTGTAACCCAGAGAGCACCGTGGTTTGGGTAGTTAGAGATCCAACTTCTTTTTATTTAATCTTTAGCAAATTCCATATAAAACTACTTTACTATTCGGGCTTCAATCTGTTCATCTTCAAGGAAAATCTAGGAACCAGAGGCCCCTTAACATTCTAGCCCTAAAATTCTCCATGCCTTATAAAACAAGACATGGGTGTGTCACTTGAATTTTCTTTTGCCCTGCTTATTCCAACCCCACACTCTTCAAAGTTTTGTTTCATATTCTGACAAAGTGGAGCATTGCCAAAAGCATACTTAGAAGAATACTGCTGACTTAAAATAGTGCAAAAAAAGTGTAAATGCACTAAAGTTTCTAAATGTTTTCAGATTCTGCTGCTCTTCCTAGATAAATTCAAGCAGTGTGTTCTTCCTCACATCCATGTGTTTGTGCACAAATTCCATGGTACCTTCATTCTCCAATTATTTGTGCATTAAGTATGTGTTTATACATTATAAATGATTTCCTCCAGTCCATTGGAGAGGTATGGTGGTATAGTATGTGTGGGCTCGTATGGCATGCAATGTGCTTCCCGTCTCAGTCTGGCCCTCATTGGCTGTCTTCTCTTGACAATGCATTTTGCTGACTCTGAACCCCATTCCTTATTCCTTTATGGTGGTGACATCTGTTCCCTTTGGTAGTCAATGCACAGTTTACAGGCACTGACGCAGAGGGAGAAGCCCTGTCCGAGTTCCCATCGTGTTCCTGATGTTGTAACCAATACTGGGCGTTTAATCAGCATGGGATGTTTACCTTACACGGTGTTCAGTAAGCTTCCTGAGTCAAGCAGCTCTTTCTCATTCATGGTCAAGCTGCACCCTCGTGAGCTTATTGTTCGGAGTTAAGGCTTTGGCAGGTGGATGCAGTAAGACTGCTGAGGACCAGGAAGGCTCCCAGGACTGAAGAATGCTTTCTCTGGGTGATTAGGGAGAGGTTAAGTCAATCAAATGTTTGTGTCCTAAGGAGCACACTGCAGAGGGGAGGCTACCCGTGCAGCGGCTGTGCTGTTGGGAGACACTGGGAAATCCTTGTACTACAGTAGCGCTTCTCCTCTGGCTCCTGTTTGTAAGGTGGCAGATAATTCTCCGTAATTTCTCGGTGGGAATGTTGTGGAACTGTGTATGAAGAACTAAAAGATTCATCGTGGCTTATGCTATGGCAATAAATGCCAAAGACAATGATAATGGTGTTGTTTATGATGTAGTATTGTTAACCTTTTTAGATGTTGGGCAGTATCTCCATAGGCTTGCTAATGGCATACACCATCAAGCCTTTACACGATGCTTTATAAGATCTGGAATACTGGATTGTTCTGGTGGCTGTCTAAATGGCCTGTTTCTTATATCTTTTTTTAAAAGAGAGTTTCTAAAGAGTAGCCAAAGCCGTTTAAGTGTTTATTTTCTCGGAACACATGACCATTAATCAACCAGTTGTAGCTGCTGGCGTGCAGTTGGCAAAGCTTTGTTCTTGCCCTGTGTGACAACACACGCACATTCACAGGGTTAAAGACACCAGGCCATTCTCATTAACAAACCAGGCAACAATCTGGTTGGTCCAAGGGGTACCCGCCTTCAACGTCAAGGCTGGGTCTCCTTGTTACGTTTTACTGTGTTTTGCTCTAATTGGATTTCAAACAAAACGTATTATTTGGCCAACTCCTAGAACATAAGCATTACTGAATTGCAAGGAGGAGATAACACATGTTGGAATATGTTCCACGAAGAACCAGAAATGTGTGTTCTTGGTCATATGTAACTCTATGTGCTTGATTTTCTCTCTTAATGACACTTCCTCCTTCTCTTCTTTCTTTTCCACTTTTTCCCTTTTTCCAAGTTTTAGACACACCTTTTCTTTGTCAAATGAGAACTTATTCATAAAAAACAACAGTCTGGAGGCAGGGAGGGATTTCAGAACATCAACATGGCTGTTGACTCAGCTCTTTTTCCATTTTTTAAAGATTTATTTATTTTTATTGTAAAGTCAGAAAGACAGAGAGGAGGAGAGACAGAGAGGAAGATCTTCTGTCCACTGATTCACTCCCAAAGTGACTGCAACGGCTGGAGCTTCGCCTATCTGAAGCCAGGAGCCCAGAGCCTCTTCGGGGCCTCTCACACAGGTGCAGGGTCCCAAGGCTTTGGGCCATCCTCGACTGCTTTCCCAGGACACAAGCAGGGAGCTGGAAGGGAAGCGGGGATGCCATGATTAGAACTGGCCCCCATGTGGAATCCTGGTGTGTTCAAGGTGAGGACTTTTGTCACTAGGCCACCATATCGAGCCCACAGTTCTCAATCCTCAATGCCTCACTCTCAGCCTGAGTGGTGGTGAAGAAAGGTAAATTTCTGCATGGGAGAACATATACAAAATGAGGCTGTATTAGGTAGTAACCATCCTTAGAATCACAGGCAAACATTCAACACCTATTCTCCGGGTACCTATGGAGTTAGCAGCACGTATGATGGTTTCGTGATTCCGTGGTCACGGGTGTTCATACATGGACCTCATTATTTGTTAAACCATAATTCACCATCTGTCCCTGCTTATCTCCAACTCCATGAATACTGACAGGTGGAGACAAAGCAAATGCAGTGTAGGAGACAACCTTTATGGAGTCATTTCCATATAGAAACAAAACATGCCCTCGTGTGCTTGTGCTGTGGGAAATAAGCAGGCACCTACAGGCACCAACTTGGTTTGTGCTCTGAGCAATGACTCTCAGAATGAAGAGCTGAGAATTCAACTGCATTCTGTGAACTGTTTCCATTTTCCATAAAAGGAGTGAAGGGTAAAACCTGGCAAGGAAACACTGGATTATTTAAATCAGAACAGTACGATGGTGTTAAATAGCTGTTGAGTTGACAAGCGCCAGATACACCCATTTCCTCCTGCTGTACACCAACAGCATGCCCCATAACTCCTGTATACATGTTGATCAATTCCTTCAGGACCATTGGATATTATTGGGGTAATCTCAATCTAAGGAAACACCTGCCTTAGCCCATTCTTCTATTGCTGTCACGGAGTACCAGAAGCTGGATGCTAATAAAAAGCAATCTATTTCACTCATGCTTTTGGAGCTGGAAAGCTTTGGAAGCTTTGTGTGGCCCCACTTCTTTTCAGCTGGTAGGGCCTCATGAGGGAGGGCTCCCTGGCAGCAACAGGAGAGTGCTTGGAAGTAGGAAGCAGGCAGTGATGCAGGGGCCCGTTGATCTTCTCGACAACAGAAACACTTCTGAGGGTCACGCTGAGAGTTCTATCAGCTCATTGTGAATTCTACCTCTTGAAGGCCCCAGAGCTCTCTGGGCCCACACTGCCAACACATGAACCTGTGGGGCACACACTGAGGCCATAGGCAATCCATAACACCTGTACAGAGGAGAGAGCACAGCCATGTGATCTGGAGGTTAGTTTTGACCTTTTGTTCAATGTGGAGCTGAGATGTATTAACCATGGACTTACTCTAATAATTGATCTGATACAGCCCAAGATGGTCAAGAGTCCATTTTATGGTGTGAAAACACATATGATAATGTTGTGTAATGGATACTGTGTGACAAGTTGGTCAGGAGGCAAGGGCTTTTTTGTTTTGTTTTTTGTTTTTAAAGGGGGGTTTCATGCAGTGGAATGAGCACTAACTGAGCAACCTGAAAGTTTGCCTGATGTCCCAGGGTTTCAGGGATTTTGATGTGAAACAAGGCAGCAACCTTGTTTGTTGTCTCTTACAAAAGACGGATTTTCATTCGAACAACTCCAGCTTGCAAATCAGTACTAATTTAAGAGAGAGAGAGGTCTCCTGCCATAGTGACAGGGTGGGTCTCCAAGAGAGGAAAGACCCCAGGAAATGGTGGAAATGGGGTCTTTTAAGCACCATCTCGGGAATGGGGTTCACATAAGTCTTCCAAGGTCAGAAAGAAAAAAAGAAAAACTTTTTTGCAATGGGCAGCAAGTCCGTCACCTGCAGAGCTAAAGGATATCAGAAGGGTGCATCTGGTGGCTTCCTCCTCCTGTCCAGACAATCAGCTGAAGACTAAAGTGCCATCCCTTTGACAATGAGATGAATTGAGTGTGAGCATCTCCTTGGTTTTGCTATGACAAGCATTCTAAGAGGCGGGGACTGATATATTGATTCTGTCCATTTTTTCCCTCCTGCAAGGAAGAAGGGTGCTCCATGGAAGGGTATGGAAATAAAGAGGTCAGTGATGTTATATCCGAAAGGAAAATTTTATCAGGGACCAGAGAGCCTAACTGCCTACTACCCCCTCTGATTCCTCACAATAGGAAAGAAGATTTTCATGCGGACAACTTCATTGTGCAAAGCAAGATTTAAGAGAGAGAGAGGTGTTCTGCAATAGTGACAAGAGGCAAACCCAAGGGAGGAAAAACTTGAGAAAATGGTGGAAGTGATTTATTTTTTGCACCATCTCAGAAGACAGGTGACAAAATGAGTCACTCAAGGCAGGAAAGGAAGAAAAAAAAGGAGGGGGGACTCATTTGCCTTGGGCAACAATGTTTGGCACATTGCTTTGCACAGACTGGACATCATAGAGGTGTGACAGGTGGATTCCTCCTCCCATCCGGTAAGCACCATCTTCCTGACAGTAACTCAGAGCTGGGCGTTGCTTTAGCCATGTCTCCATGGGCACCTGCTCTAAGAGATGGGAGTTGGTATATTGATTGGTCTCTTTGATCGCCCTCAAGGGGACTGGGGGGGATGAAGCTATGGAGAATGCATTCCTGGAAGGGTAAGAAATGGGGAGAAGAAAGATGCTATATTTCAAAAGGTAACTTCACCAGGGACCAGAGACCTAACTGCCTCTTAGCCCACCTGACTCCTCACATTACTACACCCTTTGTAGAGGGGAATGAGTTCCCCTCTCCACCCTTTGATGCATTTGTCTCCCTCCCCCAGATGGGCTTTAGAGACACCTGTTGCACCGTTTTCTCTGGACTTTCCTTTCTTGGAGCCCCCTCCTGTCACTAGAATAGGAGCTCTGTCACTTTTTAAAATCTTAAATAAACCCTGTTTGCACACCGAAATTGTTCACAAGAAAAGTGTAGTAATGTTAATGTTAGCCCTTATTTATACTCTGGAACTGCACTTCGAGGTCTTAGTCAGTTAGTTCAAGGTCATTCACACCTTCTGCACCCATGTGATCCTTTCTGCCCACCTGTGACACTCACGTGGGACCCAAGAGGGGGTGATATTGCATTGCTGCTCAACCGCTCCCCAAAAAAGGCCCGAAATAGGGAGAGGCTTGCTCTCTTGGTCCCATGAGTCCACAACTCTGGCACTTTTGGCTCCCCAATACCTGCCTGCTCCCTGGCTAGCAGTAATGGAGCATGGGCAGAGAACCAGGGAACGGTGATTGTCTGCAGCTTTGTAAGTGTGATCAGGTTGTTTGCTCTATGACTCTTAGGATAACTTCTGTGGCTGGGGATGCTGGGATAAAGGTCTTCAGTTTAATGGATGGACTTCAGGGTAATGACCGTTTGTTCCTCTCAGGATTTTAATTCAGATTGGATTGCCATATGGACTTGTCATTGGCTAATTTCCAGTGGGTCCTGTCATTGCCAAGCTTGGCTGATAATGACTCGTTAATACACCCTAGGCTTGTCGGTTGTGCTCTCTCACACCCTACAACAGTGCTCTTCCTACTTTTTTCTTGCTAAATATTGTGATTAGTGGTGAATTGAGCTTAGGATGATAGAGTAGAACAAGATACTATCTTGGCAACAATGAAAAGTAAAGTAGAAGCGAAAGGGGGATGTGAAGAAAGAAGGGGGAGCCAAAGAGGGAGGGAAGAAAGCATGCCTATAACATTTGTACTGTTTATAATAATAAAAAGTGATCGTAAATTCCAACCTGTTGGCTGCACAGAACCCTCCCTCCCCTTAACCCCCTGACTTGAGGACCTCTCTGGTGCTATTACACAGCAGAGATGGTATTTGCTGGAATGTGTAATGGAAACCTCTTACATGGCAATGATGGAACAGATATTTATATATATATATAACACTGTAGTTGAGCCACAGTCTACAAAGCATAATGCATCATTGCACTTTGTTAACAGCAGGTATTGGGCCTAGTGTGATAGCCTACTGGCTAATGTCCTCACCTTGAATGCGCCAGGATTCCGTATGGACACTGGTTCTAAACCCAGCAGTCCTGCTTCGCATCCAGCTCCCTGCTTGTGGCCCGGGGAAGCAGTCGAGGACAGCCCAAAGCCTTGGGATCCCGCACCCCTGTGGGAGACCCGGAAAAGGCTTTGGTCTCCTGGTTTCATATCAGCTCAGCTCCAGCTGTTCTGACTGCTTGGGGAATAAACCATCAGATGGAAGATGGTCCTCTCTGTCTCTCCTCCTCTCTGTGTATCTGTCTTTCTAATAAAAATAAAATCTTTAAAAAAATAGGTATCAATGGGGAATTTTTGTGTATTTATTTTTAAATTGTATTCTTTGTATTATTTTATTTTAATCCTTTTATATTTATTTTCTTTTACTTTATTTTCCTATCTCTCTGTGAAAATAGCAAATATTATTTGACAAAAACGGTGCTGATTTTGTTAGAGATAATGCCACCTTAATTTGCTTGGATTAACAAAAAAATACGGGGAATGGAGCATGGGTTAGAGTCCTGGTTGTTCAACTTCTAATCTAATTCTTTTAATGGCCCTGCACCCGTGTGGGAGATCTGGAAGAAACTGTTAGCACCTCACTTTGTACTGGCCCTGCTCTGACTTAGTTAAGATGACAGATATTCTGTCAGTAATTGTGCCTTTCAAATACATCAATACATCTGCAAAGAGGCTGTGTTCCTACATTGTTGCTATATTTCCATGTTCACAGGAAAGGAAAAGTACCATTTTTAAGAAACTAAATCTAGAGGGAGAGAAGATGGCCGACCTGGGAGGACGGGCATAGAAAGGGAGGCGCTGAAGGAGAGACAGGGCGTGGCTGGAGAGAGATCTGCGGACTGAGGAACCACAGGAAGGAGTGCCAGAAGCTCCCTGGACATCGAGCATCCAAGAAGAAACACATGGTTCGGAAGAAATCCAGAGAAGGAACGCAGGAAACACAAAGACCCAGTTAAAACGTGGTGAGTCATCCCGGGAAGGGGGTGCAACAGCGGGAAGCCCAGAGGACCCAGGGCAGCTGGAGACAGCAACACTGGCCCCTGGAGGCACCTAGCTTGGCGACTTTGTGGCGCTGGGACGCACAGGAACCCAGAGAGGTGGAGTGCGCCAGAGGTGAAAAAAAAAAACTATTTTCGGGCTTTTCGCTCCCTGAGAGAACTATACTGAGACTGTCCCTGTTCAGTGCCCCCTGTCCCCCAGAATTCTCCCAGTCTGAGGCTGTGCGAGAATTGAACGTTCCAACTTGTGTGGGAGCCAGGGCGGAGAGTTCCTACAGGTCCCCCAGTGGTAAGGTGCAGGAGACTTGCGCAGCTTAACTCTCTCTACTGGACATCGTTGGGCAGACCACATAGTACAACAACTTCTGGGGTGCGCCAGCACAGCCTCTCACTGCTGAAAGCCCGTGGCCTCACAAAGGCGGGCACCAGCGGCGGGCGCCAGCAGCGAGCGCCTGCAACGGGGAGTGCTGCTTCAGTTCCTCTGAGGGATCTGCCTCGGTAAAACCCCTTGGTGCAGCAGCAACTTCTGGTGTGCGCGCCTGCAGCTTCTCACTGCTGAATGCCTGAGGCCCCACAGAGGAGGCCGCCAGCAGTGCGCGCCTGCGGCAGGGAGTGCTGCTTTGGGTCCTCTGAGGGATCCCCCTAGGAAAACTGCCCCAGCACAACAACAGCAACTGGGGTGCAAGCCAGCACAGCTTCTCACTGCTGAATGCCTGTGGCCTCACAAAGGCGGGCACCGGCGGCGGGCGCCAGCAGCGAGCACTTGCGGCAGGGAGTGCTGCTTCAGTTCCTCTGAGGGATCCCCCTAGGAAAACTGCCCCAGCACAACAACAGCAGCCCTCTGAGGAATCCCTCTGGGCAAACCCCTCAGCACACCAGCATCTGAGTTTCACATCAGGCCAGGGTTGGGCAGCTCCACAACTGCAGGCCTGAGGGGCGCTAGGGGTCTTCCAAATCCACCCCAAAACTACAGACAAGGAGCCCTGAAGCTACAAAATACTGCTACTAAGCCCTACCCCTGAAAACACACACAGGACGAAAGGTCTAACCAACAGACCTTACAGAAACCAAGCTACAGAGGGTTATAGACATTCAGGGGTTGATATAGCTATCCCCCCGCACCAAACATCTCCAATAGAACTCAAAGAAATTCTCCTTCAAAAGTAAACCTAAAGGAAGCAGCGAACTCACACCTACTCCAAACTACTGCACAAAGACCAGAAACTGTAGATAAACAAATCAGAGAATACATCCCTGAAATCAACAAGAAACAATAACGCAATGAGGAGAAACTTCAGAAAAGGGAATGATCCAGACGAGAGAGCCAGTACCTCACCAAAAAAAGACCAAAAGCCAATATCTATTTCGGAGATACGAGAAGAAGACATGGAAGCTCTACCAGACAAGGAATTTAAAAAAATAATGTTAAAAGCTGTCAGAGACAATGAGAAGAACTGGGAAGACTTCAAGGAATTCAAGAACCACATAGTCACAGAAATACAGCAAGTCAAAAACAAAATCCTTGACTTAGAGCACAAACTTGAGAGCCTAACTAACAGAATAAATACAGCAGAAGAGAGGATCTCTGAAACAGAAGACACACAAAATGAACACACCCAGCTCATTAAACAGCTAGAAACAAGCCTGAACAAAGCCAATAAGACCATTCAGGAGATGAAAGACAACCTAAGAAAATCTAATATCAGAATTATGGGACTGCCCGAAGGAGCAGAAAGAGAATCAGGAATGCAAACGGTGCTCAACGAAATTATACAGGAAAACTTCCAAAACACTTGGAACATGAACCCAGCCCAAATCCAGGATGGTCAGAGGACTCCCAGCAGATATGACCCAAAGCGATCTTCACCCAGACATATGGTGCTCAAGTTCCACTCCAACGAAGACAAAGAAAGAATCCTAAGACAAGTACGAAGCAGAGAAAAGATCACATTCCGGGGAAAACCAATCAGGATCACTGCTGACTTCTCTGAAGAGACCCTACAAGCAAGGAGAGAATGGACAAAGATCTTCCAAATCCTGAAACAGAACAACTGTCAACCAAGATTAATGTACCCAGCAAAGATCTCATTTATATTCGAGAACGAAATCAGATACTTCCATAGCAAAGAGAAACTTGAAGAATATGCCAGCACAAAACCAACTCTTCAAAATCTCCTTAGAAATGTGCTAAACACAGAAAAAACAGGGGCAAACCACAAGCAAAGATGGCAAACAGGAAGAACTCCCCACTAAAGCCCACACAAGGAGGGGTAATTACACAGATAACAACACCCACAAAGACACATATGTATGGCAGGGCAAAATCGCAGCATCTCAATATTGACTCTTAACACAAATGGCCTGAACTCACCAATCAAAAGGCACAGATTAACGGAATGGATCATCAAACAAGATCCAACTATCTGTTGCCTACAAGAGACACATCTAACCAGAAAAGCCTCTAAGAAATTTAAAGTGAAGGGATGGAAACAGATATTTCACGCCAATGGAAGAGAAAAAAGGGCTGGGGTAGCTGTCCTAATTTCAGATGATATAGACTTCAAGCTTACAGACATCAAAAAGGACAGAGAAGGACATTATATATTGGTGAAAGGATTGATCCATCAGGAAGCAATTACCATCGTGAACATATATGCACCAAATCCCAATGCGCCTAGCTACGTGAAGCAATTACTTACAGACTTAAGGGGAGACATAGATATGCACACAATAGTAGTGGGTGACCTTAACACCCCACTAACAACAATAGACAGATCAACAAAACAAAAACTCAACAAAGAAACAACAGAGCTAATACAAACAATAGAACAACTGGACTTGGTTGACATTTATAGAACTTTTTATCCTAAAGCCACAGATTATACATTTTTTTCAGCAGTACATGGCACCTTCTCCAGGATCGACCACATGATAGGACACAAAGCAAATCTAAGTAACTTCAAAAAGATAGGAATCATACAATGTACCCTCTCAGACCACCATGGAATGAAACTGGAAATCAGCAATTCAAAATGCCCAAGGAAATACAGAAATTCTTGGAGGTTGAACAATATGCTATTGAACGAACAATGGGTCAGAGAAGAAATTAAAGATGAGATCAAAAAATTTATGGAAACCAATGAAAACTCTGACACAACATTCCAAAACTTGTGGGACACAGCCAAAGCAGTGCTACGGGGTAAATTCATCGCAATTGGAGCTCATGTCAAGGCCCAAGCGAGGCGCCAAATACAGGAACTAAACACACACCTCCAGGAATTGGAGAAGCAACAGCAGATGAGCCCCACACACAACAAGAAACAAGAAATCATCAAAACAAGGGAGGAAATCAACCATATAGAAATAAAAAAAACCATACACAAAATCAATGAATCAAAAAGCTGGTTTTTTGAAAAGATAAACAAAATAGACACCCCGTTGGCCCGACTGACAAAGAAAAAACAAGAGAAAGCAAGAATTAACAGCATCAAAGATGAAAAAGACAACATAACAACAGACATTGCAACCATTAAGAACATAATTAGAAATTACTACAAAGCACTGTACTCCAACAAATCAGATGACCATCAAGAAATGGAAAAGTTCTTAGATTTATACAACCTGCCAAAACTTAGCCCAGAGGCAACAAACGACCTGAACAAGCCCATAACTGAAGCAGAGATTGAATCAGTGATTAAAGAACTCCCAACAAAGAAAAGCCCAGGTCCAGACGGCTTCACTACAGAATTCTACAAAACATTCCGAACAGAACTAACCCCAATCCTCTACAAACTCTTCAATATAATAGAAAAGGAAGCGACCCTTCCAAACTCATTCTATGAAGCCAACATTACCTTAATCCCAAAACCAGACAGAGATCCTACAGAGAAAGAAAACTACAGACCTATCTCTCTGATGAACATTGATGCTAAGATACTCAACAAAATCCTAGCCAATAGAATTCAAAAAATCATCCGACAGATCATTCATCCGGATCAAGTAGGATTCATCCCTGGAATGCAGGGATGGTTCAACATTCGCAAATCCATAAATGTGATACACCACATCCAAAAACTGAAAAACAAGAATCACATGATAGTATCAATAGACGCTGAAAAAGCTTTTGACAAAATCCAACACCACTTCCTGCTAAAAACCCTAACCAAGGTAGGCATAGATGGAAAAATCCACAACATAATCAAAGCAATATATGAAAAACCCAACGCCAGCATCATACTGAATGGAGAAAAACTGGAACCCTTCCCACTAAGAACTGGAACAAGACAGGGATGTCCACTTTCTCCACTGCTATTCAACATAGTCCTAGAGGTACTCGCTGAGGCCATAAGACAAGAAAAAGAAATCAAAGGAATCCAAATTGGAAATGAAGAAGTCAAACTTTCACTATACGCAGATGACATGATTCTTTACATAGAAGAGCCAAGAGGCTCAACACAGAGACTCCTAGAACTTATACGAGAGTTTGGGAGTGTGGCAGGGTACAAAATTAATGAACAGAAATCAACAGCCATAGTGTATGCAAACAACCCCAAGTTGGAAAAAGATCTAAGCAGCAAAATACCATTCAAAATAACAGAGAAAACTATGAAGTATCTGGGAATTAACCTAACCAAAAATGTAGGAGACCTATTTGAGGAAAACTACAAACCACTTAAAAAAGAAATTGAAGAAGACCTCAAAAGATGGAGTAACATCCCATGCTCCTGGATAGGTAAAATCAATATCATTAAAATGTCTATATTGCCAAAGGCGATATATACATTCAACGCAATTCCAATCAAACTGCCCAAAACATTCTTCATGGAACTGGAAACAATGATCCAAAAGTTCATCTGGAAGCACAAAAAACCACGAATAGCCAGAACCATCCTGAAGAACAGGAAGTTAGCAGGGGGAATCACAGTTCCAGACCTCTGGACATACTATAGGGCAGTGGTTATCAAAACAGCGTGGTACTGGCACAAAGATAGAGAGGAAGATCAATGGAGCAGAATAGAATCACCAGACAGTAATCCACATAGATACAGTCAATTAATCTTTGACAAAAAGACAGACAACAATCCAAGCAAATGGGAAGGTCTGTTCAATAAATGCTGTTGGGACAACTGGTTGATAGCCTGCAGAAACAAAAAGATAGACCCACATCTCTCACCATACACTAAGATCAAATCTAAATGGATAAAAGACCTAAACCTACATCCAGAAACCTTCAAACTTTTGGAAGAAAATGTTGGAAACACACTGCAACACTTAGGAGTAGGCCCTCACTTCCTAAAAAAGACTCCAAATGCAGTAGAAATCGAGACCAAAATAAACAATTGGGACCTCATCAAACTAAGAAGCTTCTGTACAGCTAGAGAAACAATCAACAAAGTAAAAAAGCAACCCACAGAATGGGAGAAGATCTTTGCGCACGACATAGGTGACAGAGGGCTAATTTCCAGAATATACAAAGAACTACAAAACAACCAAAATGTCAAAACAAACAAGCCACTCAAGAAATGGGCACAGGAAATGGGCAGACATTTCACAAAGGAACAAACCCAAACGGCAAACAAGCATATGAAAAAATGCTCAAGCTCCCTGGCAATAAGGGAAATCCAAATGAAGACAACCTTGAGGTACCACCTAACTCCAGTAAGGATGGCACACATACGTAATACCACCAACACTTGTTGGCGAGGATGTGGGGAAAAGGGAACCCTTCTCCACTGCTGGTGGGACTGCAGATTGGTACAGCCTCTATGGGAATCAGTTTGGCGAATACTCAAGCAACTGAAAATCAACATGCCATATGATCCAGCAATAGCACTCCTAGGGATATATCCAAAACATCTCCTACTCAAGAAACCAACATGCACGTCAATGTTCATAGCAGCACAATCTACAATCGCAAAAACCTGGAAGCAGCCAAAATGCCCATCAATAGAAGACTGGATAAGGAAGCTATGGTTCATCTACTCTATGGAATACTACTCAGCTATTAAAAAAAACGAAATGCAGTTCTTTGTGGACAAATGGGCCCGACTGGAATCCATCATGCTAAGAGAAATGAACCAATCCCAAAAGGTTAAATACCACATGTTTGCCTTAATCTGAGATGAAAAGATGACAACCTGATAGTACCTGTATATTGTAATATTATTGCAATCTCTAACAACCTGTATCCAATACAATAAGATAATGTGATATAATCTATAAACCAACAATTAATGTCAGAATACTTAAGATCTACATCGAAAAACTGTAAAACCTACTATACCCTCAATACGTTATGTTAATCCGTAATGGGGGGGAGTGCAGGGAAGCCTTTCAGGACCATAAAAAGAGTGAGGAAAAAGTATAATATAGCCTATCAAGATCAAATCTGGTAATTCATAGACAACAGACTCAAAGCAGCACTAAACAATAGTAAAACTACTATACCAATGCATGAGGGGGGAATCGGGTGCGATCCTGACAACCTCTTAACAGGAGGTCATGTGCGTGGAGCAGGGGGGCACTCCAGGGTAGAGCAGATGGCAAGGAGAAAGCCTGGATCCCAACCATGAAGACTCCCAGACCTTCACCACAAACTACTAATACGAGCAACAAGGACTATATCCCAACTGCCAAGGAGGCCACAGGGAATTGGATGTCCTCGGAGGCCGAGTACTCTGAGGTCACCCACCCCTAACCGGAGCTCCCGCAGGGGATGGAAGAAGTCCAAACACTACCGCGCAGAAACCAACGTCATCGGAATGACAACCAGAAGCCCTGAGCGGTCCGCAGAAACAGAAGAACAATAAACGTCCCTCGGGACCAGGGAGGAGAGCTTTCTCTGGACCGAGCCTGGCTCCACCTCTGGACCCCCACCCTCCCTTGCAATGACCATCAGGATCGCTCCGAAAACCCCTCACAGCAAACAAACAATCATACAAACTAAAAAAAACCTAAAATAAATAGACAAACAACAAAAAGTAGAGCTTGAAATCCGACAGGAAAGAGCTGGCATGGATTGGCTAATGCCTCGCTGGGTAGGACACAAAGATTAGTCACTCCTTACCATGGTGTTGGGGACTTTCCTGCACACCCCCCCCCCAAAAAAAAAAAAAATGTTCTGCACCTTAACTGCTGACAAATGTCTTGTTAGAGTTACAAGCCAGTCTAGATTATCCTAAAATCTGCCAAGATCAGTAAAATTAGACTTCAACACAACAAATGGCTAAATACTAAAATGAAATAGACACGAGACAGCTGAATGGTACCTTATAGCCATTTTAAGGTATATAGCAGCTGGTCCTGTATATGAACTAAAATTGAAATGTCAATGAGCTAATCATAGGTTGTGGTTAAGAACTTGCTTCTTTTTTGTTTTGTTTTGTTTTGTTTTGTTTTGTTTTTTTTAACATACTGGTTACGCAAAACCTTGTCAATTCCATAATGTTACAAATTGCTGTTAATGTTATATTGAGACTCTTAATTGACTGGGATGATATTCTACCAGCTCTGACTTTGGACCAGAAATGGTCTCCCCAACAAACTGTTCAACCCATCTGGACAATGAGTAGCTGGACTCTATGCTGGGTATATGTTTGCAAGGAAAGAATCTTGATTGAATTTGAACTGTAATACTGCATCAAGGTGGAGGAATCCACCAGGGGGGAGGGGTGTGGGGAGGGGTGGGGGGATTCCCAGAGCATATGAAACTGTCACATAATGCATAATAATTAATAAAAAAATTAAAAAAAAAAAAAGAAACTAAATCTAGGGAGACAAATATAAATATTATAAAGTCAGTGATCCCACATCATCCTAAGGCTTAAATAATCCTGTAGGGAAACAACACCTGTACAAACTCAGTCAACTCTAGCCACTCTCCAAGCTCAATGCCTCATCCCTTGTAAGAATGCCCAGTTGGAACAGTTATGAGACTGTTTCTGGAATGTTCCTTTTATATGCACCTGCATACATACCTGTGTGTATTTTATATCCTGTTTTTGAAGACAGAAATAAGATCACAAGAGATAATGTACTTACACTTTTAGAAATGTATGAATGCACTGAATGTAGTTTGTGATTCTTGGAAACAATCTCAGGATTCTGTAGTGCCCACTCTGCAGCCATCCTTGGTGGCCCCATAGGATTGCTTGCAGGACACAACACCAACACTAAAACCCACGAGTGTTCAAGTGCCTTACATAAAATGGTAAAGTATTTGGACAGAGCCCAGGCACATTCCTCCCATATACTTCAAATCATCTCTAGATTACTCTCTGCATTTAATTCAATGAAATTCCGTGTGAATACTTGTTACACTGTATTGGGTAGAGACAACTAACAAGAAAGAAAATTTTGTTCATGTTTGGTATAGATGCATATTTCCCAAAATAGGAGAACACCTCAGGGTGTTCATAGAAAAATGAAGTGGAAGGCAAGTTGGGGTGGGGATTGTGGTGTAGCTTTTTCTACTGCTGCTTCCAACCCTGGCATCCCACGTCAGACGCCATTTTCTTTCTTGTCAGATCCTGCTTTCTGCTAATGAACCCAGGAAGCCAGTGGGTGACGGTCCAACTTACTAAGCCCTTGCTACTCGTGTGAGAGACCCAGATGCAGTTCCCAGCTCTGGGTGTCATTCTGACCCAGCCCTGGCTCTTGTGCTCATTTGGACAGTGAACCAATGAAAAATCTCTCTGTTTTTCCCTCTGTCTCTTTGTCACTCTAGTTTTTATGTAGCAATTATCTGAGTAAATATATCCTTTCAATGGTGTAGAAAATGGAATTTAAAAAGGTAAATTTATAGAGCTTGGGTTGTAGCATAACAGATCAACCCACAGTCTTCCGATTCTGATACACCACCTTGCTAATGGCTTGCAAACAGCAACAAAAGATGACCCAGGTGTTTGGGTCCCTGCCACCTGTGTGGGAGACCAGTGTGAGGCTCCTGGCTCCTGACTTCAGCCTAGGCTAACCCAGTGCTGTCATTGATGCCTTCTTGGTAGCAAACCAGCCTTAATAAGATCTCTTTCTGTCTCTCCCTTCCTCTCTGTAACTGACTTTCAAAATAAACAATATCAATCTTAAAAAAAAAAGATAAGTTCATATAAAAAATAAGTCTATTTTGATGCAGGAAAATTTTTTGAAATTGTCATACGTTTTATGCCATAGGCATTTTCCAAATGCTGTGCATGTATTTGGATCGGTGATTGGTTGAGCGCGCAGGCAAGGAAGCAACTGTTATAGAAGACACACTGATTCAGAGCATATAAATGTATCACAAGGCTTGTGAAATAATGGTTGCAGAGTTACTACGTGTTCTTCTGAAAATTTGCAGTCATACAACTGCATGTGTTTTCATGGCCAGTCTTCCGTTACAATAGCAGGATTGACAACACACAGAGAGTAGGTCACTCGAAAGACTGAGACATTTACCATCTGAGTTAACAAACGATTTGCCAACCTGTTCAGTTTATCATGAAATAAGTGACCTATGGAAGATAAAGTTAACTTTACAGATTGCTAAACTTTAACAAACTGGCTGCATTCCTGGCCCCAGCATTCAGACCAGGAATAGCTATTTCCAACGCACTCTTTTTTGGTCTCCCTGTTAATACGAACAGCATCTTTCTCAACAACCTGGAAACACTCTATTGTTTGGAGGGACCTTAATTTGTGCAACAATTGCATCATGCTGAGGCATTTGGAAAATACTCTTCTCTAACAAAGCTATGTTCAACATCTGTTTCTGATACATGCAGTATAATTTATTAGAAGTAGAGTTTGGGAGTAAAAAAAAAAGAATTATAATCCTTGTAGATGTTAAGTTGGAAACCTTGTATCATGATCATACTCTTCTATACCTTGTTTTCAGAATGCCTCCTCTACCAATAAGTAGCAAGTAGTTTAATCTGTGTCTTTTGATATTGGAATTTTTATTTCATTTTTGCAAAAAAATTTATTTTATTTATTGGAAAGAGATAGCTACAGGGAGAGAAGGAGAGACAGAAAGAGATCTGTTGTACGTGACTGAGTCAATGAGGTGTTATTGGAGAAGTGGGGCATCTTATGGGGTGTAGCCAGTGCTATCCAGTACCCATTGATGGTGGGCAAATAGAATGTGGCTGTGTCCCCTACCCTCTGTCCTGAAGGTGGGGTCTAACAGCAATGGAATGTTAATTCCATCCTTAGGAAGCCCTCATCCACTCCCCCAACCACCTAGGCGTTTCCTCCTGCCCACCTGTAACATCACCTATCATCTGAGAGGAGATGGCATAGCATTGTTGTGTAATCCTCACAAGCCCCTTTAAAGGCTCATGATGAGGAGAGGCTCACTTGCTTTTGATCAGGTACCTGGCCGTGCGCTTCCGTTGCTCTGGCCTCGCCAGGATAGGTGATCCCTTGAGAATGGTCCCTGTGTGCTGCTCAGATGGGACAATGGATATAGCAATGTTATTTCTGGTTTGTGTACTGTCAGGAGTTCCAGGAGAGGTGAGACCTAGCAGTAGCGGAATGTGGGCAGAGAAGTCAGGGAAAGGTGAATGTCTGTAGCTTTGTAAAGTATGCAGGTTATTCGTTGCATGTCTCTTAGGATAGCTTATATTGTTGGGGATGCTGGGACATAGGTCTTCAGCTTAATAGGTGGACTTCAGGGTAATGACCATTTGTTTCTCTTGGGGTTATGTTTGGTTGGATTATGATTGGGTGGATTGCTGAATGGACTTGTGATTTGCTATTTCTAGTGTGCTCTGTTATCACCAAGCTTGGTTAGTAAAGACTGCTTAATAAACCTTAGACATGTCTGGTGAGATCTTGCTCACACTCCATAATAGATGAGCTGGTTCACTCCCAAAGTGGCTGCAGTTGCTTAGAGCCAAGCCAGTGCCAGGAAGCAGAGACTGGGAAAGGAAGGGGGAGAGCAAAAATGGAAAAGGGTGATTAGTATATTAGTGGAAGCAGGATGGCGTCTAGTTTGTACGTCTAAGTTTTATAGTTAAATCTATGAATTTTCCTACAAATAACATCAGCTATAACGCTCAGTTCCTGGTGCATAACACAATTCATATCGATATTTTCTAGATAAATGTGCAATAGCTGTTAAAATTCCTTTCTAGCCACAGATTATTTAAATTCTTTTTTTCAGAACGTGTCAGTTGTCCAGCATTTTTGCTGTCTATTTTTACTATTAACTTGTTAGCATTTATGGAGTTGTCAGAGAGATGAGAAACCTTTGGCTAATGGTGAAGTATATTAAAGTTTGCTTTGTGCTAAAATAGATGGTCCATAAGGAGTGAGCATCTCTGGTGTCCAAGTGCAGACTTTAACCCGCCTATTACCTCTCATTGATTAATCAGATCATTGAGACATGTTTTAGCTTAATTTATGCCCTTCTACTTTATTTCTGATGACCGAAAGCCAACGAGTTGGAACGTCTGATTGCTTCTCTCTCCCTCTCCCTGCTGCCCTTGCTTTGCTTCATAAACATTTATGGTTTCTGTGCAGGAGTTTATCTCCTGTGCAGGGGTTGATGGCAGATCCTCCCTGTGGATGGAACCTTCAGCCATTATCAAATAGTCTTCATTCCATTTTCTGATTTATGTTTTTTTTTCATTCAGTGAGGACTGATATGAATAACTGAGTCCTGATTTTTTTTTTGTTTCATTTGCTGCTAGCAGTTATCTATGACTTCTAAAACTTCTAAGTCTTTTATTTATGTCTCCTTTGGATAATACATGGATGGGTTTTATGCTTTATGAAGTATGAGAAATTTTTTCTTTCTTTTTTTTTTTAAAAGATTTATTCATTTTATTACAGCCAGATATACACAGAGGAGGAGAGACAGAGAGGACGATCTTCCATCCGATGTTTCACTCTCCAAGTGAGCTGCAACGGGCCGGTGCGCGCCAATCCGAAGCCAGGAACCAGGAACCTCTTCCGGGTCTCCCACGCGGGTGCAGGGTCCCAATGCATTGGGCCGTCCTCAACTGCTTTCCCAGGCCAGAAGCAGGGAGCTGGATGGGAAGTGGAGCTGCCGGGATTAGAACCGGCGCCCATATGGGATCCCGGGGCTTTCAAGCAAGGACTTTAGCCGCTAGGCCACGCCGCCGGGCCCAGAAATTTTTTCTTTGAAGAAAGATATTCATTTTATTAACACATTGTGGTCATTTGGGTAGTGAACCAGCCGGTGGGAGATCTTTCTTTCCGTCTCTCCTTCTCTCCATAAATCTACATTTCCAATAAAAATCAATAAATCTTTAAGAACATATTGCGTTTATTTTTCTTCTAACTATAATGTAGTTATGCCTATATGCCTTGATTGAAGAAATTCTGACAGTACATTTTTATGAAAGGTCATTTAGTGCAGATACATTTCCTTTCCCTGACACGTGTGATGTTGATCTGTGACCTTTGTCCTTCTCTGCCCTCTAGGAGAATAGCATTCCTCATCTCAACTTCCAATGTTTGTGCCTGTTGCGTCATCTCAGACATACATTACACATGGCTTTCAGACGTTGGTTGCCTCACCTATTATGGTCTTTAAGTCTACTGTCATGTCAGTAGTTTTGATCTTCAAGTCTGACTGTCATGTCAGTAGTTTTGATCTTCGCATTTCAAATGAGACACTTGGCCATTTCTTGCTCCCAGTATACCCAAGTCCTTGAATGAGACAGCAGAACTCACCTCTTCCTTTCTTCTTGATCCTGAGTTTGAACTTTCAGAAGTCACACAGAAGTCTACCAAAATTTCACCAAATCATCACACCTAGTTTTGCATAATGCTGGCTATTTGCACGCTATTTTTATGCATTTATATCACAGAGATAGCCAATACACCAACATGAAAATTATAAAGTTGTTTCAGTGTACAGCATCATTTTGTTATCTTCTATCAGATTACCAAAGCCTACCATCTACATGAGGTGTTACACTTGTACCTTCTGTGAGTTTATGAAGGCCTCAAACCACTCACTCACATAGCCATTTCCCTGGTCTGAGACATCCTTTGGGCTTTGCCCAATCACTCTTTTCTCCTCATGGGTTTTGAAAAGCATAGGTCTCCTCACTATTTTTATAGCTTTTCCTTTCCCAGAATGGTATGCCTTTGTCTCAGGGGTTCCTGTGTCCACCAAGGGGATGGGTGACAGCAGTGTCCACCGAGACAGTCTGATCGAGCATGTCCATTTATTGTAATGCAAGCATTAACTTACATAGGCTAAGAAAGGGGTATAGAGGGTCGCATGTCCCAGCAGTCCCCCCAAATAACAGTGGCACTGCAATTGGCTAGAAGGCATGTCTATCTCTCTAGACTCTCCAATCATGCCTTAGGGCATGTACAACACTCATGGCTGCCAGGCAGACCCTGAGTCACTTACACCAGGTAGGCTGCCAGGTAATGCAGACTGCACCTGACTTCTAAGAGTTGCTTATCAGAGAAGTTCCAGCACAGCTCATCCAAGATCAGAGAAGAGAGATAAGGGTGCAACCCACCGCTCTCACCTGTGTGCCCAGGGAACAGGCCAGGTTGAAGTCTTGGTTAGCCAAAACCATTGTTAGGTGGTTCTCATAGGCACATGGTATGCTGTGTGCCTATGACCTCCCACAAGGCCGAGCAGACAGAGACCCAGGGGCAATCTCCCATATCATGACAATCATGTAGTTTTTGACAGTTAAGAGCAAAAGTGCTAAAAATCACCCATCTGTAGGTTTTGTGGTGGACCACAGTTTTCAGCTCCTTTGTGTGAACACCAAGGAGCATGACTGATTGATAAGTGTGTGTCTGTTTTTTTAGGAAATGCCTGAGTTCCCTCGCAGAGTGGCTGCACCACTCTGCTGTCCCAGCAGCAATGGGTGGAAGTTTGTGCTGCTCTGTGGTCTGTCAGCATTTGGTGCTATCAGGGTCCTTGACTTGACCATGCTGAGAGATGCGTGTCAGTGCCTCATTGTTGCTTTAGCTCACGTTTCTCTGAGAATATAATGTGGAGCATCTTTTCAAATGATCACTCGCTACCTATGCACCTGAGTTTCCTGTTTCATCGGATGAGGATTTAGTGGTGAGCGAGGGATAAACTTTGCAGCTGACAAGTTTATTTGGAAAAGTAAACTAGGAGCAGCATTTCCATTTCCATTTGCAAATAGAAAAGAATGAAGTAGACACCTGAACAATGACCTGATCCATTGCCAAACATCCGGTTGCTTGGGATTGCCTGAAGGCCGTGCATGGAGAATGACAGAAGAAGAAGAGAGCAAAGCTTTTCAAAGTGTCTTAATCAGAACCCAACATACAGGTTTAAAGGACAGATGTGCAAGAGTCACCTAAACATATCCAGATGGGTCTCAGGTGGCACACACACTCAGCATTGAGGAAGCCAACCCTAAGGGCAACTGTGTAATTCCAAGGCCATGGCCGGTGCTTGCCAAACCTGTATGATCTACAAGGGCAGAGACTGAGGTGTGTACGTCTGGATGGGGGTGTGGTTTAATGCATTTGTTGTCATCAAGTCAGAACAAAATGAAGCATATAAGAAAAAACCACTCAGCTGGGTGAACCAAGAGCTTTTCAAGACATAGTACAACCTACTTCGGAGATTGGCTCACCATTAGGGCATCACATGGTGGAGTGACGCAGGTGGTTTGTTACTGCTTAGATACCCCGTTCGTATTGGGTATAAAATGACCTGCCAAAGTAAAATGAATCAATGCTGTTTTTTCAATAGTCACATCAAGGCCTGGTGACTCCTGCAGGCTTGATGCAGCAGCCCAGCTCTGGGATGCTGAGCACTCAATAGAAATGCCGGTCACAGTCCCCAAGAGATGGAGACCACTGTAGAATGCTGTCAGCAAAACTTGGGGAGCCTGTGTCTTTCCTTTTTCCTGTCCTCTTGTTTACAAGGGCAGCATTTCCTAAGGGATGCCTAGGAGATGTCTAGGAGAGGGGTGTCCCCAGTGGTCAGGTGTCCTGTGGATGAGGAGTGACAGCAAGGCCAGATGGTGTTTCTAGTCATCCTTTCCTTTCCATGACTCCACACCAATGGGAATTCAAGGTGTGTTTGTAAAACCATTCATTGGTTGCATTCTCGTTAAAAAGCCACCACTGAGGGTAAGGAGGAAGCTTGAATCCCAACCATGAAGACTCCCAGACCTCCCGTGGATTGGCTCATGCCTCGCTGGGTGGGACACAAAAATTAGTCACTCCTCACCATGGTGTTGAGGATTTTCCTGCACACCACGCCCCCCCAAAAAAACATGTTCTGCACCTTAAATGTCGACAAATATCTTGTTAGAGTTACAAGCCAGTCTAGATTATCCTAAAATCTGCCAAGGTCAGCAAAATTGTACTTCAACACAACAAATGGCTAAATACAAAAATGAAATAGACACGAGACAGCTGAATGGTACCTTATAACCATTTTAAGGTATATAGCAGCCGGTCCTGTATATAAACTAAAATTGAAATGTCAATGAGCTAATCATAGGTTGTGGTTAGGACTTGCTTTTCTTTTCTTTTCTTTTTTTTTTTTTTAACATACTGGTTACTCAAAACCATGTCAATTCCATAATATTGCAAATTGCTGTTGATGTTATATTGGGACTCTTAATTGACTGGGATGATATTCTACCAGCTCTAACTTTGGACCAGAAATGGTCTCCCCAAGAAACTGTTCAACCCATCTGGGCAATAAGTAGCTGGACTCTATGCTTGGTATATGTTTGCAAGGAAAGAATCTTGATTGAATTTGAACTGTAATACTGCATCAAGGTGGAGGACTCCACCAGGGGGGAGGGGAGGGGAGGGGAAGGGCTGGGGGATTCCTAGAGCCTATGAAACTGTCACATAATGCAAAATAATTAATAAAAAAAATATATATATATTAAAAAATGCCACCACTGAGGCTTAAGAAACACCAGGATGGGAGGCTGCCAAGGGGTAGAACTGAGAGGAGAGACTAGCCATAGGCTGATGGGCGGTTTTGCAATCATGAAGAATCCTGGCAGGAGCAACGATGGAGAAGGTCGATTCCCAGGGGATGGCTTCTTCAGGGCAGGAAGGAGAGGAGGTGATGGGGACAAGGGCGAGTGTCTAATAGCGGGTGATTCAGGGGACTGAGGTCTTAGAAGGGCCGAGCCTGGTGAGGGAGCAACTATGAGGAGCAGCAGGGGTCGGTGCCTGGAGCCCGGAGTGAGAGCAAAGACCACTCTGCGGGAGAGAGAGGGATGTGGGGCAGACACAGGGCCAACGGTAAAGGACAGGCTTGTGATGTTTGAAGCAAGTGTGTTCAACCATAGGGGAACAAGGAAAGTTGCTGGTTGGGTCAGGTGAGGGATGTGTCAAGCCTTTGGCACATTTGTTGTTAGGCGAGACATGTTATCAGAGGTTTTGTCTCATGTGGTCAAAATTAAACTTTTTACCCATCCTGCTAACGTATAAAATGTCTTGGAAACCAGAGATCTCATTTCCATATTCGTCACTGATCACTAAGTGATACTTATGTGGTCCAATAATGAATTATGTTATTAGCTACATACATCAGGAGTCATATAATCACTGATTTGAAAGTCACATTGAAGTGGAGCAAATGGACTTGATGTACTGAGCTGAGGAGTTGGGCACTTTCCTTTGAGCTAAGTCATGAGATTTGTTTTTTAACTGCTATGCTGATAGCCTGGCCAACAGACAACCACAAAGGTGGGGCAGTGTGTCGGAGGGGTTTGTGGAGATTCGTGTTGCCCTCCTGTGTGGCAGCAGGAAGCTACATCACACAATGTTTTTGTTTTTCTCTGTGGCTCATCCTCCTCTTTTGACCAGAGAGCGTATTTTTCAAGATGTCTTTCACAGGGAGCTTCTTACATGACCAGCTTCATTTGCAATTTGCCAAGTGAGGCGGAGTGCAACTTGTATTTTTGCAAGGAAATATTTTAGTGTAATAGAATGATTGAATGCCAGGTGTTGCTGATACCATTTCTAAGGACTTCCTGGAGATTAGAAAGAGAAAGCAGTGAATATAAAATATGATTATCTCTTAATTTCAAATAGATATATATGGCTAAAATGAAAGCTTTTCTTTTTTTAAATGACTTTATATAGGTTTGGAAGTTGGGGAAAGCAGAAAGGAAAAAGAATAGCTCTCCTCTTAATTATACTGCTTTTCATGAGCATCAGCTACTGGGTCGCAAGGCTCCCTTGCTTTAAGAGGAAGAGTTGCGCTACACACCTGTGCTCAGGCTCACATCTTAAATGCAAGGTTACAAATAACTCTAGTTGTACTAGACATTCAAGGACAACAAGAAAACAACAGAGAAACAGTGCAGAAAATACAAAGTGGGCATTCTGTGGTGCTATGATTACGGATGAAAATAGGTGCGGAAGTCTCTTAGCATACAGTCCACAGTAGGGACCCAGCAAGCAGTGGCTATAATTATTCTTATTCTATTAGCACTCATCGGGGAATGTGTCTGTGACTGAAAACACGTACCAACAGGCATAGACACACACAAGCTATTCCAGGTTCCCTCTCTAGGCTTGCTTTGCTTTTACTTTATTTGAAAGTAATGTTACATTTCAGAAAAGCAGCCACAATACTATAATAGTATAAAGCCTATACACGCTTTTTGCAGATTCATGTATGATACCTTCACGCACAGACATACAGACAGACATGGGGGCTTTAAAAAACTTGCGATGGACAGGATTGTGTTGTAGCAAGTCAAGCCTCTCCTGGGGACACTCGGGTCCCGCAGAGTGCTGGCCGCTTGAGTTTCGATTCAGCTCTCAGCTAATGTGACAGCTTGACTTCCTGAGGACCCTGACGGGGCTTCTGGCTCCTGGCCTCAGCCTGGCTCCTCCTTGGCAACCCTGCGTGTTGCTATCATTTGTGGAACCAATGGATGGAAGATATTTCTCTTTCCTTCTCTCTGTCATTTTGCCTTTCAAGTAAATCAAGCAGGTTTTTAAAAATATGAAAAACATTTATGAAAGTGTACGTTTATATTGATTCTGTGTGTACATTCTCTGTTACAGGCATTTTCATCAACTTTTTGAAGACTGTGCATGTGGAGATATAAAAGTTCCCTGAGCCAAGACAGGGAACTTAATAATATGACCTTGGAGCCTAAATGCTCTATTAAATACTCCCCAACACTATTAGCATTCTGGCACACAAACACAAGTGCCCATTTCAGTACATTTACCAGTGATGTGATGCTCTTATCATTATCTTCTGTGCATATTCTGGTTGGACCAGTTGGTGAAATAATTTGCTGGAGCTTTTCATTTATAGAGTACAAGGCCAAGCCGGGATTGGGGGTTGCACCCGTCGTCATGCATACGGTTATTCCCAGAGCCTTTGTCACTTAGGACATATTTTGGTTTGCAAAGATTCCAGATCTTAAAAGCCAAAATTACACTGAAACGGGCACTCCCTCTGACACTCCTGCTGCCTCCCTTCTTCCAGGGCCTTGTATAAAACTGACACCATTGGGCTCGGCAGCATGGCCTAGTGGCTAAAGTCCTTGCCTTGAAAGCCTCGGGATCCCATATGGGCGCCGGTTCTAATCCCAGCAGCTCTACTTCCCATCCAGCTCCCTGCTTGTGGCCTGGGAAAGCAGTCGAGGACAGCCCAATGCATTGGGACCCTGCACCCGTGTGGGAGACCCGGAAGAGGTTCCAGGTTCCCGGCTTCGGATAGGCACGCATCGGCCCGTTGCGGCTCAGTTGGGGAGTGAAACATAGGACGGAAGGTCTTCCTCTCTGTCTCTCCTCCTCTGTGTATATCTGGTTGTAATAAAATGAATAAATCTTTAAAAAAAAAAACTGACACCATTATTTTTCAGTTTGGCTTTCTTGCATCCCTACTGATGAAGACAAGACTATAGTTAGAAATAAGTGCCTTCTTATTTCTCTATTTATTCCTGAAAGGTAGCATATAGATTTCTTGCTTTTCATTTTCTTTTGGTCTCCTACGTCAGAGCTGGAAATCACGTGGGTTCCCAGAAACCATCTGCATCCTTTTTCCCAGTTGTATAGAGCCGTGTCCTGTGCGTGTAGCACAGCTTGAACCCCAAGTCTCCCTACCTGAACTCTTCGGTGAACATTCTATAAAGTCGAACAATGCCACAACAGACAGCACAGCTTTTGTCCTGTTGGAAATGCATGCTCAGGGCAAGTGGGATCGTCCGTGCCAAGGAGGAATGTATGCGTATTTGCTGGACACTCTCAGCTTCTGCAGGAGTTGCACAGTCTTGCATTTATCGCTGTGTTGCGCTTTGATGCGGCGTGGGTCCTCTGTGACAGCAGCACTGGCTGCTGCTCTGAGACTGCTGTTTGTCACTTGGCGACTGCTCCTCTGTCTGCTGCATGTCCTTACCTGCCCAGAGCCATCAAGCATTCTGGTACTGTACATATACAGGGAAACGGGTGCCAACTTCCTGAAGAGTCTTCCTCACTTGTTTGTCCCTGTCTAACGCCGTCCCTAATCATTCATGGGCAAGATCTACCCTTCGAACGTTTGCAGTCTCCCTCCCTGGTCTAAAGGATGCTTTGGGGGTCCAGCTAGTTGAGTTACAGGAGCTCTGTATGTCAGCTGCTCCATTTTGGTTAAAGCACCGAGCTTCATTTTTTTTTTTTTCCCTGAAAGCGATTCTGATCTCAGTCACTCATTTGCTACCACGATTTCCTTATTAGAAATGCAAATTTCTTCTTCTAACAGACAGGTGTTTAAGTCCATATCATTCATGCTGATTCTTTTGTCTTCCTCTCTCTGTCTCTTGCCTCTTCTTCCCTCCCTTCTTTCTTTCCTACAACCCATTTCTCCTCCAAGTAATGTTTTATTAAGCCTCAATTCTATAGCCCGTTGCTAGAGTCGTGATGGGTTAGCCTGAAATTTTGACATCACCGAAATGTGACAGTTGTTCACATTCTTTGATTTTGACTGGTGGAGCTGCTAGAATTCTTGGGCCCTGGCTGAAGAATTGGATTGTGTTCTTCTGATTTGTTCTCTTCGTTGGGAAATGGTCCGATTTGGAATCCACTATCAAATAGGTAGAACTGTGAGACATCTCTGATTAGTTATTGTGTGTAGTCACTCTATTGACTATTTCTTTTTTAAATAAAGATTTATTTGTTTGAAAAGGAGAGAGAGTCTTGTATCTACTGGTACACTCCCCAAATACCTAAAACATGTTGGGCTGTGTTAGGGAGCAATCAGGAGCCTCCCATCTGTTTGGCAGTGGCCCAGGTGCCTGGCCATGATATGGTATCGTCCCAGGGACATTATCAGGAAGTTCGTTAAGCACTAGGGTAGCTTGGACCTGAACCTGATCTCTAACATGGGATTTTGGTGAATGAAGTGTTAGTTAAGCAGCTGTCCGTGATGTCTGCCCACTGCGGAACTATTAGAGGTGCCATTGGCCTTAGTGTGTGGGGACATCTTTGCCAAGGAGCCCTTGCTGCCCTTGTTCTGACTTCCCACTTTTTCTGAGGTTGGTTTCTGGTTCTTGGGTTGATTCCTCCTTATTTATGCAGATAAATGGAGCCAATGGTGACAAATACAAGGGATCATGAAACATCTACTTCAGTTTTGGCCCACCGCTGCCTCATCTTCCCTGCCCCGCCTCTCTCCATCCCTCTCTCTCGTTCTGTGTACCTGTATGCATATGTGCCTGTGTCCATTTCCTTTTGCTGGTCCTTCAAGTAAAAGGAAAATTATAAAACTTGAGAATGAGAGCTGAGTTTGATCAAAGGTTTCTATTGAAACCAATTAAAATGGTAACTTTTTAAATTATTTAATATCATGTTATAGCTTGGAGCAGTTTGAGGTTGAGCATGTGTAAATTATGAGATGAATCCTATGTGGTCCTGGTAGTCTATTTTACCTGCTTTTCCATTTCGTGTGTGTGTGTGTGTGTGTGTGTGTGATTTTTTTTGATCATTTCCATTACTCATTTGCTTTCTGCCCAGGGTAGTATTACAATGGATTTCTTGCTTTTCTTATTTCCTGAAAGAAAAGAAGTAGTCAATTGTGTCTTGAATGGGTACTAGAACTGCTTAGGAAATAATTTTCTCCTCTCCCTGTATTAAAATCACCATGTTGGTTTTTGGACTACCTTTGTCATATTTGACTATTTAACTTTTCTTTAGATGAATTTCTATTTCTTCTAGGTTTACACATCTTGACAGGCTGTATATGCTATGTTTTTAACGTTAACACTTTTATCTTCTTCTGCATGTGGAAACTATTCCCAATTGTACTCATTGGAATATTTAATGTTGGGCCCAGTGTGGTAGTTTAGCAGCTAAATCCTCACCTTGCAACCACCAGGATCCCATATGATCACTGCTTTCTGTCCCAGCTGCTCTACTTCCCTTCCAGCTCCCTGCATGTGGCCTGGGAAAGCAGCAGAAGATGGCCCAGGGCCTTGGGACCCTGCACCCGTGGTGGAGACCCAGAAGAAGCTTCTAGTTCCTGGCTTCAGATCGGCTCAACTATGGCTATTGCGACCACTTGGGGAGTGAACCAGCAGATGGAAGATCTTTCTGTCTCTCCTTCTCTCTGTAAATTTGCCTTTCCACTAAACAATAAATAAATCTTAAAACAAGAGAGAATGGTTTCTTTTTTCTAATTAGGCATTTCATTTTCTATTTCAATAGTTTTTCGAAAGTATCTTTTGTGCATTAGTCAAATCTATTTTTCATGAAAGTATACCAGTCTTTTCTTCCTTTTTATTGAATAGTTTTCAGCTCTTAAAAAAATCAGTTTTTAAAGTTCTTGTTTTCTGATAAAGGTTTTTGTACATTTTGTCTCATTAGTGCTTTTGTTAGACCTCTCAGCCTATGTGCAAACTGTCACTGATATTTCTTGCACAATCATAAATTTGACTTCCTTTTTAAGCCAGAAGGTGACTATGAGCCTCTTTCTTTCTTTCTTTCTTTCTTTCTTCCTTTCTTTCTTTCTTTCTTTCTTTCTTTCTTTCTTTCTTTCTTTCTTTCTTTCTTTCTTTCTTTCCTTCTTTCTTTCTTTCTTTCTTTCTTTCTTTCTTTCTTTCTTTCTTTCTTTCTTTCTTTCTTTCTTTCTTTCTTCTTCTATTAAGATTTATTTTCATTGGAACTCAGTTATACAAAGAGGAGGAGAGACAGAGAGGAAGATCTTCTGTCTGCTGATTCGCTCCCCAAGTAGCCACAATGGCTGGAACTTTGCTGATCTGAAGCCAGGTGCCAGGAGCTTCCTCTGGGTCTCCCAACGTGGGTGCTAGGCCTCAAGGACATGGGCCATCCTCTACTGCTTTCCCAGGCCACAAACGAGGAGCTGGATGGGAAGTGGAGGTGCCAGGACGTGAACCAATGCCCATATGGGATCCCAGCTCAAGGTGCCGGGCCCTGTGAGCATGTTTCTAATACCCAGGCATGCTTTTGGGGGCAGCATTTGCTGCTATGATCCACTTTGATTGTATTAGTTCTTGGGGAATGTGACCTCCCTGCCTTTTGGCTTCTGGCGTTTGGTCAGGTTGCATTTATATCGCCGGGAAACACTGTGGTGGACAGATGTCCATGTAGAGCTAGCAGATCAAGCTCTGTAACCTTCATTGCAATGTCATCTACTGTTTGCTTTGTAACTAACCACTCCCCGAGGGAGTGTATTTAGAATCTACTTCCGAACACTTGGAGGTCAGTCTCCTTTGTGTCTTATTTGGCCTTACAGGCTATGCCATGTGTACTCTTGGAACCACACTATTTCTTTGACGATGTGTGAACTCTCCTTCATGTCTCCCAGTGTTGCCAGAGCTGAGCTCTGCTGACAGCTGGCTAATATGGTAACATGACTAGCCTAGCTCTCTTCCGCATTTCATTTCTTTGCTAATTTCTTCTTTTGCATTTTGTTACATGGGTTCTGTATTTTTAATTTTTCTTTTGAGTAATTTTCTATATCTATCTCGTCTACACTGAACAGAATTGTAGTCATTAAGTCATAATTCTTCTTTCCCTTTCTTTCCCTGAACCTCTCTTACCCTGTAATCTTCTTTATACCTCTGGGTCTGTGTCAGCTAATAAGATAGCTAATACACATGGACTTGCCCTAATATGTATTTCTCTTAACATAGTGTTTTCCAGGATTATTTGTGTTCTGACAGGTGGCAGAAGCTCATCCCTTGTTTAACTCTGATAGCTCACGGCACGAGTATCCAAGTTATTAATCATTACCAGCTGATGGGAACTTGATTCATCTTCAGCAATTGGCTCTTGGGAAGAGTTCCATAATGAACATTGACATTCAGGTGTCTTTTGAGTCCCTATTGTTACAATATTTTAGGATTGTCTGACATGAACTTACTGGGTTACGTGGACGTACTCTGCTCGATGTTTGAGGAACTGCTTCAGAAGCTGACTTTCCACTATTGTTTTCCAGTAGTTTTTTTTTTTTTTTTTTTAATCGAAAAGGCAGATATACAGCGAGGAGCAGAAACAAAGAGGAAGGTCTTCCATTTGCTGGTTTATTCCCCAAGTGACCGCATCGACTGGAGCTGCGCTGATCCGAAGCCAGGAGTCAGGAGTTCGTTTCGGGTCTCCCAACGGGTGCAGGGTCCCAAGGCTTTGGGCCATCCTCGACTGCTTTCCCAGGCCACAAGCAGGGAGCTGGATGGGAAGCTGGGTGACTGGAAGGATTAGAACCAGCGTCCATATGGGATCCCAGCGCATTCAAGGTGAGACCCCAGCCACTAGGCTACCACGCCTGGCCCTTCCGCTAGTTTTTAATAGCCACCTGAGTGGCTATTATTAGTAATGTTGAGAATATTTCATATGCTTGTATATTCTTGGAAAAATATCTAGTTAAAGAATTTGATGGTCTTTCTGGTTGGGAGTTCTTTATGCATCCCACATATTAAACATTTTATAAACTTTATGCATTCTGCATATTAAACGTATTATGTTTAAGCATATCAACCTTTAAACATTCTGCTTATTAATTATAAAATTATTATTATTATTATTTATATCACTCAGATTGCATCCTCCCCCTCTCACTCTCCTACAAAGAGAGAAGAATGAATTAATTATAAAATTTAAACAAATTAAACTTTACACATTCTTCATATTAAACTTTAACTTCTTTTTTCAGATATAGATTTGCAAATATCTTCTCCCTTTCAGTTGGTTGTTTTTAACTATCCTAATAATTTTGTCATCGAGTGATAAAATTTTGAAATTAGATCGATTCCTATTTTAAACTATTTTTCTTTTTTTTTTTCCAGTTTTGTCAGTACCATTTATTTAAAAAAAAAGCTATAGTTTCTCCAACATATGTTGATGGCATGTTTTTAAAAAATTGGTTGGTTTTATATACATGTATTAAATTCTGGACTATAATTCTGTTCCATTGGTTTATGTGCTATTTTGTGTTTTTTTTTTATTGATTACATTGCATTATGTGACACAGTTTTATAGGCACTGGGATTCTCCCTCCCCCTCCCCCATTTTAGACTATTTTTCACTTTATGCCGATGCTGTTGGTGTTATATCTGAGTCCCTTGCCAAATAAGGTCAGGAAGATTTAGTGTATGTTTGCTTTCAAGAATCTCATTATTTTATCTCCTAGGCATAAGTTGTTTAGCTGTTTGAGTTGATTTGTTTTCTGCCTTTTTAAAAAAGAAATTTATTCATTTTTTATTGAAAGGCAGATATACGGAGAGAAGGATATACAGCACGAAAGAGATTCCATTCATTGGTTCACTTCCCAAGCGGTCGTAATGGCCAGAGCTGAGCCAATCCCGAAGCTAGGAGCCAGGAACTTGCTCTGGGTCTCCCATGCAGGTGTAGCATCACAAAACTTTGGGCCATTTTCTACTGCTTTCCAGGCCATCAGCAGGGAGTTGAATGGGAACTGGAGCAGCTGGGACAAGATGTGGTGCCTGAATGGGATCCCTGTGGTTGCAGGGCACAGATTTAGCTAGTAGGACATTGTGTAGGGCCCTTGGATTGATTTGTGCATGCACTGGGATGTATCGGTGCATTTTTTTTCTCTTTTGCATGTGTTTAGTACCATTCGTTGAGAAGCTCATTCTTTCTCCAGAGAAGGTACACAGACCCTTGTCAAAGATCCACTGGCTTCCCATGCATCGATTTACTTCCGTCTTCTCGGTTCTGTCCATTGTCCTGAAGGTCCATTGGTTTTCATGATTACAGCTTTGCAACAGCTTCAAAGTTGGGAGATAGGAGTTTTGCAACTTCAGTTTTATTGTTTGTCAAGATCGCTGTGGTTATTTCGGTTCCCTTATAATTCTATATGGATTTGAGGACTGACTTTCCCATTTTTGCAGAAAAAGACATTACATTTTTAAAAATGGTTGTGTTCAATCTGTAGATTGCTTTTGGCAATGTTTTCTTAACGAGATATTAAATATTCCTACCCATGATACTTGGAATGAATTCCTTTTTCTTACTAGTTTTTAAATTTTCTGTAGCAATGTTTTATAGTTTTCACTGCGTAACACTCTTGATTCTTCATTTGAATTTTCCCCACACAGTTTATTCCTTTAAATAAAACGGTAAATAGAAAAGCTTTCCTATTTCTTTTGAAGATTATTTACTTTAGATCTTAAAAACAAAAAAACACATCTGATGGTTCAGTTGAGTTTCTTTGGTTGTAATTTATGTTTCCAGTGATTTAAAATACATCTCTCATTATGTGTCCTTTGATTTTAGAGTTTCTATTTAGTACATCTTGTTTTTGCTTTTTTATTTTTCTCACTTGTTACATTTTGCTGAGTTTCTTCTAATCATGTTTGAAGAATAGGTCTGGAAATACATTTGAAAGAATGTTCTTGCTTCTTCAAGTTTTATTTTTAACTGGTACACAAACATTTCTGCACATGTTTAGGGGTTTATTTATTTTAGAGGCTCACTCCAAAAATGGCTGCAATGGCTAGAATTTGCTGACTCAAAGCTAGAACCGTAGATTCTTTGGGCTCTCCCCTATGGGTGCAGGGGCCCAAGCACTCAGGCCACTTCCTGCTGCTTTCTCAGGTGCAATACTGAGGAGCTGCATTGAAAGTGGTGCAGCTGGAACTGGAACCAGCACTCATTGGAGACACTGATGGTGCAGGTTGTAGCTTTGCTTGTTATGCTCCAACCCTCACCCCAGTATTTATGTATGTTTTCATGGAATATCATGAGATATTTCAATACTCGTCTACACTTTGTAATGGTCTAGTTAGGGCAAGCTCAACTATCTTCTCTAGCAATTACCATATCTTTGTGATGAAAGCATCCATCCCTCTTTATTGTATGGTGCACTACAACAGCAGGCCTTCCTGTCCCTAACTCCTTCCTAATTTAGTTAGGAAGTAAAGTTGAACTGTCAATCAACTTGTTCCTATTCCTCCCCCTCCTCCTTAGACTCTGATCCAATGGCTAGTCTACCAGAAGTGTAAATTAAATCAACTCTTTCAGATTCTACCTGTACATGAAATCATAGAGCACTTATATTTTTGTGCCTAGATTATTTTACTTTACTTACTGACCTCTGGTTCCATCTTTGTTGTTTCAAATAATAAGACTTCATTTCACCTGGCTGAATTGATTTCCAAGGTAGATGAACACCACATTTTCTTTTTTTTTTTAAGATTTTATTTATTTTTATTGGAAAGATGAACAGAGAGAAAGAGAAACAGAGGGAAAGGCCCTCCATCCACTGGCTCACTCCCCAAATGGCTACAATGGCCAGAGCTGAGTCCATCTGAAGCCAAGAGCTTCCTCTGGGTCTCTCACACAGATATAAAATCCCAAGGACCTGGGATGTCTTCTACTGCCTTCCCTGGCCACAAGCAGGAAACTGGATTGGAAGTGGAGCAGCTGGGTCAGTAACTGGTGCCCGTATGGGATCCCAACACATGCAAGGTGAGGACTCTAGCCACTAGGTAACAGCGCTGGGCCTAAGCACCACATTTTCTATATTTTCTATATCCATTCACAAACGGATGGGTACTGTAGATAGTGTTGCAATAAACATGAGGGTGCAGATATTTCATTGATCGCATGGGTTCATTTTCTTATATATCCCAGTGTTGCTGCTAAGTCATATGGCTATGCTACCTGTAGTGTTTTGAGGAATGAATCTTTGTACACTCATCCACAATGGGTGTACTGATTTTCCATGCCACTCACAGTGCACAACAGTTCTTTTTCTCCTCACCCCCAACAGCATTTTAACCTTGGGTCTTTATGACAAAAATCACAATGGTTGCTCTTCAGTGGATACCCATGAATTAAAGCATGTGCGTAAGAGTTGCACATCTGTACATATTTCAAATCAATTTCAAGAACTCATTAGAAGCTTGGAATAAGAGAGAGTCATAATTTGCTAATTATTGTCTATTCTTTTCCTCCACTCAGTCATTCTTCACAGCATAAAGTAGGATCTCCCTGACGTTGTTGCAAGTTGCTTTTACTTTTGTCCCTCATTGGATTCAGTTGTGGTTTTGCATCTACTGTTCTCTCTTTTCTGTTGTTGCATGTTGTTGCTCCTCTGCCAGAGGGCAGCCTTGGCTGGCTCCAGTTGGTTACTCTGGGCAAGGTCAACTTCTTGTTTAAATCCTAAATGTGTTTTTCTTTGCTTTCATTCTGAAATAACAGCTAGTTTGAGCAGAAAATTCTTACAAAAATGCTTCTCTCAGGTCCTTAGAGATGACACTGTGTTCATTCTGCATTTAATGCTGTCACCAAGGGTCACAGCCAGGGTCACATCCAGGGTCACACATCCTTGGTGAGTGTCTGTCTTCTCTCTCTCTCTTTTTTTTTTAAAGATTTTATTATTATTGGAAAGCCAGATATACACAGAGGAGGAGAGACAGAGAGGAAGATTTTCTGTCCGATGATTCACTCCCCAAGTGAGCCGCAACGGGCTGGTACGTGCCAATCCGAGGCCGGGACCAGGGAAATCTTCCGGGTCTCCCACGCAGGTGCAGGGTCCCAAAGCTTTGGGCCGTCCTCGACTGCTTTCCCAGGCCACAAGCAGGGAGCTGGATGGGAAGTGGAGCTGCCGGGATTAGAACCGGCGCCCATATGGGATCCCGGGGCTTTCAAGGCGAGGACTTTAGCCGCTCGGCCACGCTGCCAGGCCCGTGTCTGTCTTCTCTTTAGAAGTTTTTGTGTGTTCTCTTTTGTTTGGTGTTCACTTAAATGTATGAGGACACTTCAGTAAGTTTGAGGAAAATTAGATTAATGCATAGATTTATTTTGGCACATACATTTTTGAAATATAGTATAATTACTTCAGAATTTGTACTTCCCATGGACTTTTCAAAGACCCCTTGTATAGGAATGGTTCAATATGTGGCATTAAACCTGGGGTTTGATGTCTGGTGTTTTTATTGATTAAATATTTTTTCATTGTATTTGAAAGGCAGAGTTATAGAAGGGGGGAGAGATGAAGAGGGGTAAAGATGAAGGAAGAGAGATTCTATCAATTCTATCCGTTGTTACACTCTCCACACGGCCACAATGATGCAGGCTTGTCCAGGTTAAAGTCAGGAACCCAGAGCTTTCTCCAGCAGTGGCAGGGTGACCATGGACTTGGCCAACCGAGGCAGATTCTCAGGGAGCCATATCCAAAGCAGAGCAGCAGGGCTTCATTCTGGCACTGCAACATGGTTTGCCAGAGTCATAGGGGGTAACCTAACTCACCATGCGAATGTTGGCCACTCAGGTCATTATTAAATGCTAACAAGTTTAATCTATTGTTGACTTGCATTTATGTCTCTGTTCCATTTTCTATTTTTGCAACTATTATTAGAGAGAGAGAATGCTCATCACTACTACAATTGGGCCAGGCAAAACCCAAGGGGCTCAGAACTGATGACTGGAGCCACCATGTGCTGCCCCTCAGGGTGCACATTCTCAGAGCCTGATGGCGGGCACCCTAACAGGGAAGGGGAAGCCACATACAACATCTTCCCTGCTGTGTAAGTAGCTGCTTCTGGGTTTTCTGCCTTATCTTCCTGCAATATTTCCACGCTTTCACATCACTTTTCTTCCTTTTCCTCAAAGCATGTTAGTTTTTCATAAAAGTTCACCAACATGATGAAGAATCTATTGAACAATGAACCAAGCATATAAATAGATCAAATGCAGCCTATGGAATCGTATGAAGCCAAAGTGTTCACACTCTCTGGTGTTCCCTTCTCCCACCAGAACCCTTCTGCATGGTCAGCTACAGTTGGCAACTTACATTCCCATGGGCATCTTTACACTTGCTATATGCATGGGCTCACTGCCCATTCCTATCTGCCATCATACAAATATTATAATGCAAACATCGTTTATACCTTTGCAGGATTAAAATCAACTTAGTGCTGTGTGGCTCATCTTCATTCTTCTTTACAGATTATTTTTCCAGCTCATTGCTGCAAACCTTATTTTGTGTATTTAAATGGCTGATAGGTTTTCAATTTATTTTTTCAATTTCCTCTGAATTTGCATCTGGAGCGATCTGGATGCTTGTAAATAGCAGCCTTGCGATGAAGATCTTCGTATTTATTGAACTGTAAATTGCCTTACATAGCTTAGGAAAACTTTACAAAGTCAGACACATTCCAAACCCTGTCTTTCCATTGTTGAAGTGGTGTTTTTGTGTTTCTCAAATTTTTTTTGTAAAACTTTTAGAACAAGTAAGTAATTGAATGCATTACTTACTTTCTTTAAATTTGCTGCCATTATGTCTAGGAAAATTTGCCATAAATGAGGTCATAAAATGTACTGCATTATTTTCTAATAATTCCCAAGTTTGGACTTTTAATCATTTTTTATATTTATTTTTATTGGAAAGACAGGTTTACAGAGGGGACTTACAGAGAGAAAAATTTTCTATCCACTGGTTCGCTCCCTAAGTGGCTGCAATGGCCAGGGCTGAGTCGATCCAAAGCCGGGATCCAGGAGTTTTTTCTGGGTCTCCCATGCAGGTGCTGGGTCCCAAGGCTTTAGGCCATCCTCTACTGCTTTCCCAGGCCACAAATGGGGAGCTGGATGGGAAATGAAGCAGCCTGGACATGAACTGGTCCCCTTATGTGTTCCCAGCAGATGCAAGGTGAGGATTTAGCCACTGAGTCATTGTGCTGGACCTGGCTTTGAAGTTTTAGTCCTTTAGTGTGCCCATGATGGAGTATTGCCCACAAATCTGTTATTATCACAATAATCATCAATTTTATTTCACACATCCCAGAATCTTTAGAACATGGTATAATTTTAAGTAAGCAGATCACGGTGAATGGGCTTAAGCTTTACATTATGATGGTGAGTGCTGTAGACCTGACTCACTTCTATTTATAGGCTCTGTAAAGTCATCCTCAAGCAGTTCAACTTTTGGCAGAGAAGGAAGAGCCGAGCTGGTGAATGTCAGGTCATGCTCCATTGTCCTGGCTCAGAGCTGATGGCTGGGAAGACAGAGGATCCCCCAGCTCAGGACATCGCGAGGCAAACAAACTCTCAGAAGACCTGTGTTGGAGTGGCTCCCAACCATTTGGCATAGGATGGCTTTCTGACCTTGATTCAATAACCAGTGCCTGAGGAACTGCTTACTTATTCGTATTTACTGTATGCATTAGCTTGCTGCCTGCCTGCCAGGATTTTTTTATCTGACATTTTCTGTATGCCTGTGTGCTTGCAGCTTTGTAACAGCTCCCCGACAAACAGCAGAGGAAGTCCATTTCTCAGAGTCTGAAGAATGAAGATAAAGATACCGTTGGCTGTCACTGCTGTCAATCAATGCAGCCGTGGGAGAGGAGCAGTGGCTGGGTTGAATCCAAGAGCGTGCCTATGCATTAATCAGCTTAAGTCTGAGAAATTACTGTGGGTAAAAAAATGACATGACAAAATGCATAAACAACTAAGGGGATTTTGTTAAAAAAAAAGATCCTTTGTCTAATATATATGGCTATTACTATTCAAAATTTTTTTTTAAAAAAATGAGCATTTGGTTAATTAACTTCGGATTGTTAAGGAATTTTCTGTGGTCATTAGTCAAAAAATTGTCCTTAAACAACAAAATTATGTTACAGTTCTGTAGGTTTTCTCCAACTGTTTCTTCTAGTTGGTAGCATTTTCTTCATGTTCTGCAACCAAATGAATGTAGTTTTGGGGGCTGGCTGTAGTGCAGCTGGTGAAGCTGCTGCTTACAGTGCTGGCAACTCATACCTAAATACTTGCTTGAATCCAAACCACTTCACTTCTATTCCACCTCTGGCCAGTGCACCTGAGAAGGCAGAAAATGGGCCAATTACTTGGACCCTTGATATTTACACAGGAGACCTGGATGAAGTCCTTGTTTCCTGATTTGGGCCACACATTGCTCTTGGCATTGTGGCCATCTGGAGGGTGAATGAGTAGAGAAAGATCTCTTTTCCTGCCCCACCCCTGTCACTCTATCTTTCAAATCAATCAAAGGAGGTCTTAAAGAGAGAAAAAACTTTTTCTTTCCCTTCAAAACCAGCAGAGGCATCAGCCAAACCCTGAGTAGCGCTGGCACTCACTGTGTCTGTGAGAAGGGTTTCCCTCACCATGCTTGGAGCACCACACCCCAGCTGCCTCTGCCTGTATTTCTTGTTGCTTTGGTTACCCCTGCATGGTGTGGATGTATCTTCTCTCTTACACATCCTCTCTGCCTTGTTCTTTATACAAACGCACACCCTTGATCTGGCTTTCTATCTCTCTTTAGTTGCCTGTGGAACTGAACTTAAGTGCAGAGATTAGTCACTGAGAAACAGTATAGAATCAATGGAGCCATACATTTGGGGGCCACAGAGAAGCAAATACAACTCCTAACTTTGAAATCAAGTTTTAGTTGGGGTATTCAAAGACCTGGGTTTACATTTTGCTTTCCCTGAATGGCTTTAGACATGATGCCCGAGTCTTTGTGATTTGATGAAACCTTCATTGGTCCTGTGTTTGCATAATATACAGTGGCACATTTCTGTTACAGTGCAACACAGAGGGGCCCGGATGAAGGTCTAAGCGCCTTGTCACTTTGCAAGCAGGATTTGCTTCCAAGTTCTTTTCCTTGTCAGTACGCATAACTTATGACAGCCCCAGGAGAGAAAAGGCTCTCATCATCTCTCCTTTACTCCTCCAGACTGACAAACACTGCTGCTGAGTTGCTGGCGTCTTAGCATCCAACTGCAGCCACCAGAAGCATTGGAGCTCCTTGGGGGCCACCATGCTTCTTCACTGTGCATTTTACGATGAATCCCTAGGATCAGTCATTTCACAAGAGTTAAGCTGGAACAGTGGGCTGATCTCTGATGCGAATAATTTCTCAAAGTTTATTCCAACATCTGTGTTAATAGAGTCCTCCCAGGCAAGCGTGGATCAGTAGTATATCCCTCCCTTTGATGGAATGATGGATGAGCACGCTGGCTCTGAATACTGCCATTGCCCTGTGGCTGTACCAGTCAGGAGTGGCTGCTGCCCTTCGGGTGGTTGTCACTCACAGAGAAGCCAGTCTGAGCGTCCACCCCCAGGGGGAAGAGTGGCCGATTTCCTTTCTCTGTCAAGGTTCCTTGCTGAGCCCATGTCTGCAGAATATCAAGGCCTTTCAGGAATCAGGGCTAAAACACTATGGCCTTTCCTCATTTGGTGTTCTGCTAAAATAAATGCACTCTGAAAGGGAAACTTTCGTGTAGTATTTATCGAGCCAAGGCACTCCAAGACTCGTAGAAAACACTGCCCTTTGAATTGGCAGCCCTCTCTGACATACAGAGTCCAACATCCTGGCCTGGTGGACTGTCACTTCTCTGAAGCTTCCATATATTTATTTGATGTGTGAGGTGGGCTGTTGTCAATGTGATACCTATTCCCCGAACACTATCATGAACCCCACAGCAGGTATATATCATTTGAATAGTTCTTTTTTCTTTAGTAACAGAATAAGCTCCATGGCTGAGATTTGAAAATAGGTAAGATTTAGAAGTGAAAATTAACATTTCTTTCCTACCTGGCTTACCTTTATTTGTTAGTTGAACAAACATTTTGAGCCCAGTTACAATATACTATATTTGTGGAGCAAGCACAAGAGATGCTACATCTGCCTTCTGGAAGATTCGAGGCATCTGCAGGCAGACAGTGCTTGGGTAGTTACAGATCAGGCAGGATAAAGTTGCTTGCATCTGCACACCCCAAGATAAGGCAGAGGTCCATATGCAGAACACCCTGTGTCATTGGGAGAACAAGAGTGAGCATCTGGGCCTAGTGCGATAGCCTCATGGATTAAGTCCTCACCTTGCATGCACCAGGATCTCATATGGATGCTGGTTCTAATCTCAATGGCAGCCCCACTTCCCATAGAGGTCCCTGCCTGTGGCCTGGGAAAGCAATAGAGGACGGCCAAAAGCTTTGGGACCCTGCACCCGCCTGGGAGATCTAGAAGAGGTTCCAGGTTCCTGTCTTTGGATCAGTGCAGTTCTAGTCGTTGCGGCCGCTTGGGGAGTGCATGAGAGGAAGGAAGATCTTTCCTCTCTGTTTCTCCTCCTCTCTGGATATCTCAGTTTCCAATAAAAATAACTAAATCTTCACAACTGAGAACAGTGCACACCTGAATTTGGTCCAGAGAAGAAGCCCAGATTCCACATGTGTGTTATAAAACAGATGCTCCGTAGGGACGAGCCGGGGCAAAAGGGAAAACCCAGAGTTATGAAATCATCTCCATTTCCTCTCTGGGATTCTTACTAGTGCTTACTCAGGTTTTCCCCAAGGCGTGTGCTTGTAGCTTAGTAAATTGATGAGGAGCAAAAAGGTGAGGATAGGAGGGTGTGTGCGTGAGATGTTGAGGGTCTGCTTAGGAGTTCAGGTTTTATTCTATGCTCAACTGGAAGCCATTGGAAAAGTTTAATCAGGAGATTCACAAGACCCACGTCATGGTTTGAAAACTTACTGACGGCTCTGGAGAGTGGATTATAGGGGATAACAGAACTCAGACAGATCAGGGAAGACTGCCATGTATCTTGGCAGGGTGGTGGGGAGTCGACAATGAAGGCTTTCCCCAAGATTGTTGTCTGGAGTCAGAGAATGGTGAGACATGGGATGTGTTCTCAAGGGAACACTGTGGTAGTCAGAGTGCCTCGGGTTGAGAGGAAAGAGAGGAATCAGGAATGACCCCACGTGCTGTCTTAAGCAATGAGAAGGAAGATGGAGCAGCCTGCTGAGATGACATAGACCGATGGTGGACTTACATGTGCTGCTGACCAAGGGAGGCATCCGTGAAGGATTTAGATTCAAACTGGTAAATTGAGGACAGTGACTGAAAGCCAGGAGGGAATGTCAAATACATGCATGAAGGGCCATGTCAGGAGCTCAGGAAGGACCCCTGAGTGTAGACTGTCACTGTGAGAGCTGCTGCTTGGTGGCTGATCCTTCAGTCCTGAGGGCTGGCTGACATCCCAAGGAGTGAGTGAGGATGGAGAGGAATAGACAGCCCAGGGCTTCCATCACTTTGATCCTAGGTCAGGGGACTAGGTGGGGGAGAGAAGGTTGAAAATACATACTGGCAACTACTGGCTCAGGTGGTGGAGGAAGACTGGGTGGTTGTGAGGTACTTAATCTTGGGGAAAAGGAGTGTTTTTAAGGTGAGGGTAGTTCTGGGTTTTGTCAAATCCTGCTAAGATGCCAGAGGCAGGGAATAGATCATCATGTTTGACCAAATGGAGCCACACCGGTGTTGGAAAGAATGCTTTGGGGAGAATGGTGGCTTTGGAAGCATAGAGGGTCTTAAGGACAGTCATGGGTATGAAGGACTGTAGCAGGTGCTCGTCCCAGGAGCAGTGAGGTTGCATTACGAGGGCATGCCCTTGCCAGGAATCGCAGGAAAGAGTGCCCCAGGAAGCCACTCTGAGATCTGACCTGAGGTCTGTGAGGGCAGGGGGTGTTAACTAAGTGAGCTGTTCAGAGGGTGTAGAAGGTTCCAGGGAGAGGGAACATAATGTGGGAAGACTCCAGAAGTAACAGGCAATGCACCAAAGCTGATGGAGGGGTGGAGATCAGACCGAGGGTGCTCATGAGCCCTCGCTTTGCAAGATGCATGGACTTTCCTTGTTTATCACCAATGTCATGGGATAAAATTGAGGGGCTTTAAAAGGAATTTTATGGTTTCAAAACATGTGGATAGTATACAGAAAGCAGGCAAGAGGAATAGACAAGATGTGGTGAGAACTGATGGCAGCCAATGCTGAGCGCGTTGGAATTGCCTTGAGAATTGTGCAAGTTCAACCACGGCCAGAAAAAAAATGTTTTCTTTTTTGGAAATGAAAACGGTCCTTGCATTTGACAATATCTTATGTTGATTTATTCCACTAACTAATTGTTCTTTGGAGAAATTGAGCTCATTCGCCATTAGGCTTGACGTGTTAAATTAATCAGATCTCTTACAAGGCTCCCAGCCTTTGAAAGCTGCAGACAGCTTCAAATTGCATCCACATTTATCAACACTGTTTTTGACATGATGTGCAAAAAGCAGACAGCCTCATTCATTCCAGTCGCTTCTCTAACAACTTCTGGTTTGAGGGCATTTACTTGGTTACAAATGGTTTTCCTTTGAGGCAAGATAAACCAGTTGCTTTAGACTTGACTTTCTTCCTAATCTATTATTTATCAGCAGGGGCCTGAAAATACTAGGCTTTCAAAGTTAAAACGCACAGACAATAGATCACTTTCTCATTCATTATCATATCCTTTCTGATTTTGATCTTGCTTTCAACAAAGATTTTCTCTTCTTTGTAATGAGATACACTGCCTATAATATATTTCCCACCCTGTTGCTTTTTGCCTTTAAGGGAACTCAACTTAAAGTACTCTGTGGAGCTTTTCCATGAATAATCCCTGCTGTGCTGTCTCCAGCCTCCACATCCTTAAGCGATGCAATTGCTGAATCTTCCTCTCCAAGGGACCACCAGGGCTCCCTCCTTAAGGCTCACCTCTACGCCTTTCTGTCACACTCATCCCTTCCCTTTGATTGCCTCTGACTATGGGCTGTACTTGAAGATGTGGTTTTTGCTTCAGGAGATGCAAATACCTAAAAAGCACTTTTGAAAATGCTTTTAAAGAAGACTGAACTTGCCAGGGAATCTGAAGAGCATCTGGAACAAAGATTTGTTTATTTTCAGTGGAAAATGGGATACACAGACAGGAGAGACAAAGAGAAAGATCTGCCATCCTCTCGTGCAACGAGTGGCTGCAAGGACCGGAACTGCACTGATCCAAAGCCAGGGGCCTGGAGCCTCTTCTGGGTCTCCCACGCAGGTACAGGGTCCCAAGGCTTTGGGCTGTCCTCCACTGCTTTCCCAAGCCACAAGCAGGGAGCTGGATGGGAAGTGAGGCTGCCAGGATTCGAACTGGTGCTCATATGGGATTGCTGTGCATGTAAGATGAGGACTTAAGCTGCTAGGCTATCATGTCCAGGGGTAATTAATCCTGAATTAATATTGTAAGGTTTGCTTCAGCCCTTTTCTTATGGCTGCCTCCTATGGCTGCCTAACTCACGTGGTTACCATAGACGCATAAATCACTCTTTGTATCCCTTGTAACCCTCATCTCAGGGTCACTCTTTGAAGGAAAGGAGAGCTGACCCCAGCTGGTTAGTCTGTTTACCTGCCTCCTCAATACATTTGTTGCTTCGCAGAGTTGTCTAGGCTGCACTTGTTGTGGGAGAGGCTCAGGTTGTATGCAGTACTCTTGCATGCGTATATGTGTGGTGTGTGTGTGTGGTGGTGGGGGGTGTTTTTGTACAGTCTTGCCCTGTATCTCTGTCCTTTCCTGGCATGTATTCTGCCATCTATCTCTCAGAAAGTTTACGTGTCCTCCATGTTTCCCCACTGCCCATTTCGATCCAGAGCTGATCTCCATCAATGTCACCAACTCTCGCTCCTCCTTTAACCACAGCTCTGATCCCCTGGGTCCCGGGTTTTCATTCACCGGCACTTGGATCATGCTTGAAATAAGGCACTTCATTCATTGCTTCAGTCAGCCAACTGGTGGAGTGCTGACTACACACCCAGCACTGTGTGGTGTAACAGGCATCTAGACACGAAGGAGAATGAGCCATGTCCTCAAGGGACATCCTGAGGATGGGTCAAGCTTACACCTGGACTCACTAGGATGGCTGTTGGAAGCCTGGCTGAGGAGGAAACCAACGGAGTGTCGAGGGTTTTCCATGGTATCTCTAGGCCATTAAGGCAGGACTGGTAGCCTGGTGTTTTTCAGGGCTATTACACTCATTCATCTCCAACGCAATCATGAGAGGGAAATCATTATCCCTGTTTCATTATTGAGGAATACGAACTCACAAAATTCAAAACTTGAGCAACACCACACAGCCAATAATTGAGTTGCAAAGGCTTTTTCAACCTTTTGCTATGAACATTTTTAGACACAAATGCAGCACCACTCACCCATCTTTATCAATTTTCAAGCTGTTATCATCCTGCTGCCATTCAGGCCCCTCATCTCCTTTGTCTTTTAGGTAGAGAGCTATTTTATTATTTTTAAAATTCATGTATGTCGATTTCTTCTTTAATGATACAGATCATGAAATATAGGCGATCCTCTGCTGCTCTGTTCTTTCTTCTTCCTTCCGCCCCTCTTACTGGTTTTTGTCTTAAAGTTGTTATAAATAGCATAACCATTCACTTTACCATTTTTTCTAAGATCTATTTATTTTCTTTTTTCTTTTTTTTTTTTTAGCTTTAGGCATGGTCTTTATTCATGTGGACACTGTACAAATATTACAATTTCCTTTTGCTGCAAAAAGTATAAAAATAATTTTTACATAAGAATCCATTCGTTACTGTAAAGCATTCTAAATCTCTGAAAATGGTTCTAAAATGAGGGTAGATGAGTAAGCAGAAATGCAGAGGCAGCTACGGGACAGCAAGAGGTTGGTCCAATCCTCGACTCTCCCTGGGAGGGCTCCAACGGAGAGAGCCCTGTCCATCTCTGCAGGCGCTCAGGACTCAGGGCCCAGGAGAGGGCAGGTGGGAGATAGAGGAGGAGCTGGGGCAGTGGGCAGGAAGCAGCGGCACTCCTGCTTCCCTTCCAGGGAGCCAGGGGGGTTGGATAAGCTGTCCCAAGACGGAGTGGGGAGAAGGCCAGTGCCATTGGGTGGTGGTGGAGCCTGGGCTGGAGAAGGTTCTGGAAAAGGAGAAGTGACCATCTTGGCTCCATGGTGTAGGCAGTGGAACCCCTTTCTCCTGCTGTGTGGCACAGTAGAGGTGCCAGTGCAGTGGTGGGAGCTGCGGCCAAACCTGCAGAGGCTGGGACCCGAGGGATCCAGGAGCTATGTGGGGTGGAGTAGGCGGAGGCCCCAGGTCAGCCAGCCCCGGGGGCCCAGCCAACTGTCCCTGAAGATCTATTTATTTTCATTTGAAAGGTTGATTTACAGAGAGAAGGAGAGACAAAGGGAAAGATCTTCCATCAGCTGGTCCACTACCCAAATAACCACAATGGCTGGAGCTGAGCCAATTTGAAGCTAAGAGCCAGGAGCTTCTCCCTGATCTTCCACATGGGTGCAGGGTCCCAAGGCCTTGGGTCATACTCTGCTGCTCTCCCAGGCCACAAGCAAGGAATTGGGTGGGAAGTAGAGCAGCTTAGCTGGCACCCATATGGCATGTTTGTGCTTGGAGATGGAAGATTAACCAATGGAGCCCGTGTGCCTACCCCTCATTTCATCATTATAAGCTTAACATTCTGATATGTAAATCTATCATGGCATAGCAAGTAGAGGAAAATGAAGAAAATGAAGTTAGATACTGTAAAATACAATTAAGAAGTAAAAACTGAAATCTTAGTATCATTCTGGGGTAAAAATGTATGCTATAAACATTAATTACTTAGTAGTATGCCAATCTCTGTTACAGAGTTCATATTTTTTCTGGTCTATGTATTGGTTGTTGCAGATTAGAGAGAACATATGATGCTTACTGTGACTGGCTTATTTTAGTAAGCACAATGGTTTCCAGCTGAGTCCATTTTATTGTAAGCCATAAGGTTTCCTTCCTTTTAATGGTGAATGTTCCATGTGTCCTATGTTTTCTTTATTCAGTAATCTGTTGTTGGGTACCTGGGTTGGTTTCAGGTCTTAGCTATTGTGAATTGCAGTGCTGTAAACACGGGGTTATAGGTTACTCTCTCACTTGCAGATTTCCATGTTTTGATTTATTCCCAGGAGTGGGTAGGCTGGCTGTGGGCAATAGCCTTTGAGTCTCTGCCTGCTACCTGGTGGATGTGGCTTAGAGCTTACCTGCCTGTGACCTGAGGCATGGCTTCCAGGCCTATGTGTGGAAAGTGACCTCTGACATGACCAGAAGGTCAAGGGAAATAGACAATGTTGTATAGCCAATTACAGTGTCTTTGCTGTGTTGGGGGCCTGCCAGAAGACGCCCTCCTGCCCTCCCCTTCCTTAGTCTTTATAACCTATAACTTGTGCATAATAAAACGGACATTCCTCACCAGCTTGTCTGTGGTGGTTCTTGCGGTGGAAGATCCCCATACCCTCACCTCGGTGACCTCGGGGCCTGTGGGGAGGTTTAAACCCCTAGAGCTGGGTAATATGGCAGATGTATTTTCAGCTGTCTGAGGACTCTCCGCACTGACTTCCATAGGTTACACTTGTTTACGTGGATTAGAATACCTTCATCCCTGCATCCTACCAGCATGACTGCTGATTGAGTTCTGTATGGGATCATTCTCTTGAAATTAGGTTGACCTCATTGTGGTTTTTATTTGAATTTTCTTGATCGCTAGAGAATCTGAACATTTTTTCTTTTCATGTAACTGTTAGTCATTTGAATTTCATCTTCTAAAAAGGACCTCTTTTTAGGTCCTTAGCTGAACTCAGCTGTTTGTTTTGCTGTGGTCAATTTTCTGAAGTTCTCTCTAAATCCTGGGTATTAGCCCTCTGTCTGTTGTGTAGTTTGTATTTTCTTCCAATCTGATGGCTGTTTTTTTATTTTTTTGACCAGTTCCCTAGCACTAAATGCTTCTTAGTTTGATGTAGTCTACTTAATTTATTTTGGTTTTAATTGCCTGTGCTTTTGGTTTGTTTTCTAAGAAAATTTTGCCTGTGCCTGTCTTGCAGGGCATTCCTGATGTTTTGCTCTAACACTATGATGGTGTCATTTCACAGGTTTAGATCCTTGATCTGTTTAGAATTGATCATCAATATGTCTTTATTTCTTAAACTTATCGACATATTCATCGTGATTCCAATAAAGAGTCACTGACATTCTTTTCAGATCTAGAAAAAAAATTGTTAAAATTCATATGGAAACATGAGACCACCCAAAAACTAGAGTGATCAAACAATTAAAAAAAAAAGTAGGAGTTATGACAATACCAGTTTTTCAGATGTAGTACAGGGCTGCGGTGATCAAAACAGTCTGGTACCACATTAAAAAAAAAGAGAGAGAGGATGATGAAAGTCTGTGGAATAGATTAGAGATCTTAGAAATGAACCCTCACATCTATAGCCAATTAATTTTTGACAAGTGAACCAAATCAACCCAGGGAGATTGGACAGTCTTTCCAACGAGTGGTGCTCGGAAATTGGACACATACTTACAGAGGTAAGGAATTATTTCACACAAATCCAATATGTCCTGTTGATTTAACTACACAGATTTCAGTATGAGTCTGTGAAAGACATGCCTGGTAAAGAATAATGGACACAACCACATCTTCACTACAGATAAAATTAACACATTTTTATTAATAATTGCGAAATATCATTTAACACACATTATGTTCCCATTTTCTCCTATCTTTCTGGAGATCTTTTTGCAACCATTAAGGTGAAAATTAGGTCCATGGATTGCACTTGGTTGATGTAATTATTACAGCTCCTTTGACCTATACGAAGTTCCCAGCCTCACTTTTCTGCCATGCACATTGCTTGTGAAAGATGTCGGTTATTTTGTAGAACTCTACATGGGTTTGGGCTGTTTCCTCTTAGCTTTCTTTGATGCATTCCTCAAATTGCCATACGTTCTATGAACTGGTAGGTCAATCTACTGCATTAGGAGATTTAATTTAGGGTGATTTCCTTGGACAGTATTTTTCTTCCTAGGTGGTGCCACGTACCTTCCATGACTTTCTTCAGGAAACAGATGGTCCTGCTAGCTCCTTCCCAAAAATATCATGGCCGATAACAAAGACGGGGTGCTGTCAGTGAGCCACACATGCGAAAAGTCCTCAGGCATCCACCACGGATGCTTTATTAAGCCATTGATGAGCGTTGTTTAATCATCTATTTCATTAGATGGCGTAAGTGTCAATTTCTCTAATTCTTTCATCCCCACTACATTTCCTGTTTCTGCTTTAAGACCCCAATAGCTGTCTGAAGCCACAAACACTAAACCCTAACCTCTACTTAAGCCACTGCCAAGTAGTAATGTGCAGGATTTCACAGCACCCATTTTGAATCATTTAATTTTGCAGTTTGCACTTAGCATTTGTAGACCTTGGTTGACCCTAAATTGCAGAAAGTGGGGCCAAAGACAGGGGATTGTCATACTTTATTTAGTATTCTCTCTCACGAGAGAGAGAGGGAATTTTCTTCATTAATGTTTCCTCATGCTGCAGTGTGATTTGTAACTATGGGGCAGACCAACTAATTGCTTGACTCTGACCCTCTACCTACCAAGTTCCATAGCAATGGATTGGAACATACCCAGCCTGGCATCCAGGACTGCGAGAATCTGCACCTTCTAAAATTCCACATGCCTGGAGAGTTTCAAATGCTATAAGAATGAAGCCAACTTCAGACATACTTGTTCTTTCTGGTGGTCAAACAGTGAAAGAGGTGAGGATTCAGAACAAATGCTGGGGGACTCCAGGTGGTACCTGTTGCACTACACGGTACTTCTTGTCCTTTGCCACATTTCATTAATGGCCGGAATCACTGCAGTCTCTTCACACACAGATGGTCAACAGCTACGCGTGGTTAACAGCCTCGTGTCTGAATAACATCCACGCACTCCCTGGCTCCCTTCACCTGTGCGCCAGGCCAAGGGAGAGGTGGAGAGCTGCTTGCTCATGCATCTTCTCCTAAATCATTTTCTGGCAGGGGCTTTGGGAAGGAAAGGGGAATTGTGTGAGTAAATAGAGTTTTTCCTCTCCAGTCCCAATGGGGTTGCCTTTGTCAGCATCAGCCAAAGATGGCAGATTGGAAGTGACTCCACGTGTCTCTGGAGCTTGGCTAGGCAAACAGCTGGAAGTGAGCATGCGTCTGCATTCCCTTGTGAATACCTGGAAATAATGTATTTTTCTCTGTGCTTTCAAAGTGAAATGATTTCATAAAATACTCTAGGAGGCACCAGTGCAGTGCAGGAAAGCCAACAAACTGCTCTTGCTACACCTGCTGCGTTGAGCGGCAATAGGCAATGCGTGTATGTTTTGTGCAGCCACTATTGCACTTGCAAAAGTTTTGCCCTCCCCACATCCCACACCCCTGTACTGCCAACACTGTTACTGATCTTAGATGGGCTGCGAAAGGGTGGTGTGGGACAATAAGGACATTTAGATTTGTCACGTCCTAGTCTTTTTCACTAAGCTTCCCCATGCTCACCCCTACTGGGAACTTCCTCACAAAGAGGAGAGTCCTCCAGGCAAGTGTCTTGGAGAGGTTTCTGGTGGAGTTTCAAGAGAATGCAGAGGAGGGCAAAGGGCTGTGTACAGAAAGCCAGGGGCTCCAAAGAGTGTGGAGACATGCAGTTGGCCTTGAAGGCAGGTGCATCCTAAGACTGGGGTTCCTCTTCCTAGCCTTCAACATCCCAGTTGGAACAGATCTTTGCAGGAAGCTCAGACTGACCGACCCCACTGTCCAGCCCACACTTATGCCAATGGATACTACCGCCTATCTAGTCAGGCCTGCCCCCAGCCCCGACTCTCATGCTCAGCTGTGGGAGCCACAGCCCATCAGAAAAATGCCCATAGTTTCTTTACTAGGCTCTGTTTGGTAGGTTTCCCAACCCTAGTTTCCTTGTGTGCCAGTGAGTGACGACTGGTGGGTAGTAGGCAGCTGTGGCTGATGCTAACTAACCCAGCTTAGGTCTCCCACATGGGTGCATTGGTCTAATCCACAAATGTCCTCCAGTTTCTGTCTTTGAAACCTTTCAGTGTCAGCCCCCTTGCTTACTTGCAAGTACAGTGACCTTATCAACGAAAGTCTCTTAGAAGTCACTCCTCACTAGCAATGTACTCCCTTAGCAGTCTCCCCTCCCATATATCCCATACCCCATTTCCTAAGCAATCCACATCCCCCATGCTTGTGAGTATATGGGTTTCCTAGCCTAGACTTCCAGAAATTTGGAGTGCTGACCTGAAACCCTGCCCATCCCAGATCCACCTGGGACCCTAGATCCAGTCCACCAGCAGGCATCCTGGCCTGGGACCCTACCCATCCACCCACCAGGAACTCATGCATGTTTACAAGACTCCAAGCCTTGCCCACGAATGCACCATGCCAACATGCCAGCCTGGGGCCCTATCACTTCTCCCCTGCTGCACTCCATCTGCCTGGGATGCATGTGTATGAGTTCCCAGGTCCACTCTGCTGACCCACAGCATGAATCCCCAGGCCCCCCGATGCCAGCTAGGTGTCCATATAAAAAAGACACCTAGGTGCCTGTGCAAGGAAGACACCTAGGCCTAATCAAAGTGGTCTACACTCATGCTCCTTCCAGCCTCTAACTTGACAATGCTGGCCACGCCCATTTAGTTACTTTGCAGCTCATACTAAAGCTGAGCCTATGATTTGAAAGGTATTGTGTGGACTGGGAAATATCTCTTCTGAGTCTTCCCAGACGCCTATCCACAGCTCTGAAACACCCTTAAAGGCTTTGGCTAGGAGAGGTCTGGAGGGACTCCCTGAGGATGCTAACAACTGTTTCCAGGAGCATCTGTGTGTTGACTGTTGATCCAACTTCAGTCTACATGTGTCTGTGGTTATTCCAGAATAAAATGAGGGCTGAAGGCTGTCAGAGAAACGTGGAACAGTCAAGGTTCTGGTGGCTCATGGGTCAACACTGTCATAAATCCTGAACAAGGGCACAGAGGAGCCAGAAAGCAAAGTGACTCTGGACAGGCCAAGGCAGGAAGAAGGGGAAAACATTGTGTAGCACAGAGGCTTCCGCCAGGATTGATGGGAAAGGACTTCTGGTCCCAAGGGCAGACTCTGTGATGGACTCAGTGATGGAACCCACTGCATTTCCACACAAACATTGCCATTTCACTTACCCTGAGCTGTACAAACTGAAGCAGGACCAGAAGGAGATAAACAAGGATACTGCTGTACACCCTATGGAGGAGCAAACGATGGAGGTGCCCACGTTCCTTCAAACAGGAAGAGCTAAGCTGAAAGAAGCACAGATGTTTTGTTGGAGAACTAAGGTGTTGGCTGCGTGCTTTCCTTTCTCATTGATATTGCTGGAACATTTCGCATTTCCATAAGAGGTTCTGAAGTCCTAGCTGGGTATCCTTTTTAAGATATCCTACTAGTCACCTGATGGAAGGAGGAGGACAGATGGTGTGGGTGAGGACTGATGCAGCCAGGCTGATAGGAGAATGTGGACAAAGGCAGCTGCAGGAGAGGCCAGCCCCAGGGTAGCAATTTGTTATGCCCACAGGTCTCCATTGTGCAGTAGAGCCCCCGCAGGGAGACATGCAGCTAGACCTATGTGCTCACACACAAGCCTTTGCCCATGTAGGTCTCACGATTTAGGAGGCTGAGCCAGGGGCACATGGTTAGGCTATTTATTTTTCAGATGCTTGGAATGTCCCTTTGTTTCTCGCGAGAGGGCTGTGTATGCTGGCAGTTGAGCTCACGTGGGCCTAGCCCGTCGGCAGTGAGGAGGTGCCTGGGATTCCCTGGCCAGTGCCAGCCTTGCCAACTCCCCTGGCATCCCCCTCCTCCTGTGTTCTTTGGTCTCTCCATGTGAAGAGTGGAAACACAGATGCACACTGAAATTGTTTCTTCAGGGAGATGGGCTGCTTTTGATTCTAAGTCCAACATCTAATACAACTGTGTATCTTAGGAGAAAATAATTTTTTTTAAAAAAAGGGCAGCTTCACAAAGACATTCTTGGTCACCTTGCGCTTGATGATTCGACAGTATTTTGCAGGCCATTCATGATGAGCAGGTCACCTTGCTAGACATGGGATGACTTGATATGGTGATTGCAATCCATGAAGCTCGGAGTGTGGAAGGAAGGATGGATGGTAACTCCCCACATCTCCAGGAGATATACTGAAGTTTCTGAGATGGATTTCACAGCCTGTGGTTCTCCTCCCTGTCCACCCCATGCCTTCATTTCAAATGGAGACAATAGTCTTCTTCAGCTTCACTTTCATCAGCTGAGCAGGTAAGTAATTCAACAACATTTTATTGAGTGCTTATGCCACGTTAGGACTTTTCTCGAATCTTACATTATGTCAGTGATGAAGACGATAATTTTAAAGATGGACGAAGAGTAGGGAGAGATTGAGAAGAGAGCTTTTTACATGGATATTAGGGAAGACTTGTGTAAAAAGGGGACCTTTGAACTGGGAAATGAAGGAGACACACAGATACCTGGGGAAAAAGCAAGTGCCGAGCTGAAGGCTGTTTTAGGGTAGCTTGGCTGTGGATGGGGAAGTGGTGGTGAGCCATGAGGAAGAGGGTGTATACTCGCATAGTTCTAGATAAGCACTATGAATTATTCAAAGTATCCTGGCAGTGGTTGACTCCATAATAAACTTCATTTAAGATAACCCAATAGCACAGAATAATAAAATAATGACATTTATGTTTCCAGATATGTGTGTCCACCCTGGAGAAAGAAAGAGGTGGGTGGGTATTGAGCAGGAGTCCTGAGAAGGTTTTTATCAAATCACTCCACATGTTATGTCTGGGAGAGCCTGGCTAGAGGGGCAAACAGCAGTGAGACTCACACTAAGGGCCATATTGTGGTAGAGACATATGGGAAGAGGAGGCAACATCAGGAGGGTAACTGAGGAGGCTTGTGATGGGAAAGTGGGCTCCTGAGGGCAGGTGGACAAGCAGCCTGAGCAAGGGACCATGCTCCTGAGGGCAGCTGGACAGGCAACCCAAGCAGGGGACCCTCATTCTCCTGAGGATGGCTGGACAGGCAGCCCAAGCAGCGAACCCTCATTCTCCTGAGGGCAACTGGACAGGCAGCCCAAGCAGGGGACCCTCATGCTCCTGAGGGCAGCTGGACAGGCAGTCTGAGCAGGAAACCCTCATTCTCTTGAGGGCAGCTGGACAGGCAGTCCAAGCAGGGGATCCTCATTCTCCTGAGGGCAGCTGGACAGGCAGTCCGAGCAGGGAACCTTCATTCTCCTGAAGATAGCTGGATAGGCAGCCCAAGCAGGGGATCCTCATTCTCCTGAGGATAGCTGGACAGGCAGTCCGAGCAGGGAATCTTCATTCTCCTGAGGACAGCTGGACAGGCAGCCCAAGCAGGGGACCCTCATTCTCCTGAGGGCAGCTGGACATGCAGTCCAAGCAGGGAACCTTTATGCTCCTGAGGATAGCTGGACAGGCAGTCCAAGCAGGGAATCTTCATTCTCCTGAGAGCAGCTGGACAGGCAGCCCAAGCAGGGGACCATCAGTCCTCACCTTGCTCCTGAGGGTAGCTGGACAGGCAGTCCGAGCAACGGACCCTGAGGCCTTGGCCTGCTCCTGAGGGCTGACTGCAAGGCACTGTGATTTCCTCTTATTATCAACCCAGAGAGTTGACTTTCACCCTGACTGCATCAACTTTCTTCCTTTTTTTTTTTTTTTTAAATCAAGAGGTGATATTCTCAACTCTTCATAAAATAGCTTGCACATTGTCCTAGTCTGTTCAAGATGTGGCAATACATACCTTATCTGGGGTGATTTGTGTGTCATAGAATTCTATTCCCCATGGTTCTCCAGGTGCAGATGTCCGAGAGTAGGGCACTATTGGATTCCGTCTCTGGGGACAGCTGGCTTTCTGCTTTGCAGGGATGCACCTTCTATATCTGCACCTGGCAGAAGAGACAAATAGCTCTGCTGCTTCTTTCCTGCTCATTAGTCATACAGTCATGACTCACCCTGTGAAGTCTAAAGTTTTCAACACTTGATTCTGTTATCATAAACAGTACATTGACTGCTCCATTCAAGTTTTCATAAATGCCCTTTAAATAGGGTGATGGGACACAGTGGACCAATAAACACATCCTCCTAATACTCTCATCATATCAGCTTTATTTTAACATAGGAAGCTTGGAGGGCTATTAGCCTTCAGACCATAGCACATGAGTACTAATGAGAGCAAAATGATGAGTTTGCAATGGGGTCATGGAGGTAGCTGGGCCATGGACTGGGTTGCATCATCAGACTTCACAACATTTGTATTTCACATTTCTACATATTTTCTGTATATTGCTGACCTTTGAGCCTGATAATCTGTTATTGAAACTGCCAAAGTTAAACTCATAAATACCAACAGTAGACAACAAAGGGTTGCAGGGTTTGCAAACAGAACATATTCAATTTGGGCACAAAAAAGTAGGAAGGGTCACTTTGGCTTGCTATGTGGCTTGTTTATTTATAATCTTCTTTGTTTCAAACTGTAAGCTTCCAGCAGGTAAAAATCTATGTTTATTGTACCCCATGCTGCTTGCATAAAGTCGGATTAAGTATCTAGGGGTAGCATGAAGTTTTAAAAATGCATGATTGCAGGGCACATGGTGATGCTCTATTGGCTAAAGCCCCTGCTTTCATACACCGGGATCCCATATGGGTAGCAGTTCATGTCCCAGCTACTCCACTTCCCATCCAGCTCCCTGCTTGTGGCCCAGAAAAGCAGTAGAGGATCCTGTGCCTGCATAATTCCGGAGGAAGTTCCTGGCTCCTGGCTTCAGATCAGCTCAGCTCAGGCCATTGCAGCCACTTGGGGAGTGAATCAGCAGAAGGAAGATCTTTCTCTCTGAATCTCCTCTCTGTATATTTGCCTTTCCAATAAAAAATAAATACATAAATCTGGAAAAATGTATGGTAGCAAAAGGCTGCTGGGTGAAGATCTTTGCCCATAGCATTCAGACTTTCTATTTTTCACTTACATCATCATTTAGACTCAAGTTTGCAATCATTGGCACACAAGATATATTTAATGCATAATTCATTACCACTGGAATCTTCCTTCAATACAATCTCATGTGGTTCCTTGTAAAAAATTTTCAAGATGAGAAAAATCAAGTTTTCCTTTTTGTGTTACATTGTTTTAATAGTATAAATAAGTGCAAAATTAAGGAGAGACTTAAATGATTATTTTTGATACGTCAAAATAAAATGGTGTGGATCAAAACCCTTGGACCATCTTCTGCTGCTTCTCCCAAGCAATTAGCAGGGAGTTGGATTGGAAGTGGAGCAGCTGGGGCTTGGACTGTGCTCATATGGGATGCCAGTGCTGCAGGTGTGGGTCCCAATGCCAGCCGCCTTCAGTTGGACTTGAAGGACTCAGATTGTGGTGTGTTGAAATAGGTCATATTAGCATAAGATGTCTTTAAATGCAGCTGGGAAAATGCAATCTCAGAACTATCTGTCCTCAGTCTCTCTTTACGAGCAAGGGATGCAGTCTGCTCCCCACACAGCCCAGCTGTCCTCACTGAAGGCAGGGATGGCCCTGAGATGCCTACACAAGCAAGCCTTGCTAAATAACCACTATGGTCTGAAAATGGCTTGTGTCCCCTTGCTGAACTCACATAGGCGTTTAATCCCCATAGTCTCCAGTCCATAGCATTAAAAATGTGGAAATTCAATTTGATCATGATGCCTGGCTCTGACGACTTTTGGATGAGATTTGATTCAATTGAATGCTTAGGGTGGAACTCCTGTGATTGAATTCCGATGGAGAGGCAGAGATTACACACACAGTCTCTCTCCCTCTCCCTCTTTCTCTTCCTTTCTTGAGTCAGCCAGCAAGGATTTCATCTGCTGTTTCTAGGCTTACATCCTCAGACCCTGAATCCTGAGTAAACTTCGTTTTTTACAAAACAATCTGTTTCAGTATTTCATGATAGCAATGAAAAAGGGACTAATTCAATAGCTTAACCTGCCATTGGTTTCCACCATCTAACTAATCATCTCACAAATTACTGCTTCCGCAAATTCAAACTTCTATTTCTCTGCTTGCTTCTTTGTCACTCTTTGTTAAAATGGTTTGTAGGCACATAACTTTAACCCCTCTTTTTTTCCACCTCATATGAGTAGCATTATTGACATCAAATAAGATATGGGGTCCTTCCCTCCCAGGGAAATGACAGAGGATACAGAAGGCATTTTCTCCCCTAGAATTCATTCATCATTTGCACCTCTCCTGTGACAGATGCTACTAGCAATAGGGTTGAGAAAGCAGTCAACTCGCTTGGCTGCTATCGTAACTCCCTGAGAAGATGAACACAAAAGCTCATCTTCAAGGCAGAGAAGGCTAAATTTTAAAGGAAAATCAGAGAAGGAACCAATAATCCCATCTTTGTTCCTGACTCTGGAATGTGTTGCATGGATAAACTAATGCAAGTTAGTTGCAGCCAGGAGCATATCTCCTTCAAGGTTATTCCTCTGTTTCTCATATCCTGCCCTGAGTGGTGCGGTAGGGTTGAGCACGCTCATAGATCCTTCCCAGGCACAGGCCTATATGGTATTAGAAGGGTCTCTTTGGCAAATGCCTGTCTGTTTTTATCTTTGCCACATACTGAGCCAGTAATTTAAATTCCATAAATTCAATGTGCATGTCTAGATACAAAGCATTGGTTTAGCTTACCCTTTCTCAACTAGGATTCCTCATATGAGCTATAGAGCACGGGGAATGATTTGAGTAAATATTTTCTGAATTGTTCCAAGGGGAGTATATAATTTTTGCTGCTCTAAGTGCATAGAGACATCGATTCTTCTATATGACGGCTCCTAGAGCACTAAGGCTTCATTCTTTCAAGAACTCTGCTGGGCTCTATTGTAGCCTTCCAGTGGTTCATGGCTGCCATATTCCTTGCCCTGCTGCAAGCTGGAAGTCCACATTATGAGGTGGAATCCAGCTCACAGGTGCTGTTATGTTTCCCTCTGCTCTGTGTGGCGCATGCCCCTGCTAGTTGTAGGGTTTGGCTTGGGTAGATGATTGCTGTGGCGTCCAAGGCTGCCATAATCGTAACTTCTGCAGGTGCTGCTTCCTGCGTCTGGAGAAATCTCAGTGATCTGAGAAAAGAGAGAAATCGGATGGTCTGATAAGATGTTCCGTTTAGAGCTCCCACACTTAGTTCACCAAACAGAATAACTATGAACTCAGTCCACCTGTTTCTACACCAAGAAGCCATAGATACCAAGCAGCAAGCTAAAAGAGCAGTGATGAAGAGAGCAGCAGACATGCTCCAGGGTCTAAAGAGAGGGAAGGGCAAGAAGTAAATAAAGCTTGCAGAGCTGTTAGCATGCTGAGAGGTCAGCCTGCAAGGAACAGGGTGAGGACTGGGGGACCCAGGGCTCTCCTGGGTGGTATTCCAGAGGTTTTGAGCCACACACTTAGGGAAGGATTCCTTGTTTCATCTACTACTGCAGCTGATGGTGCTACAATGAAAGGCCAACAACTGTGACGACTGGAGAAACAGCCAAGGAAGACAGACAGAAAGAGAAGGAGTCTGTAGATCAAACCGCTGCTGGCAGGTTGGTTCCGAATTAGGGATGGGATTGGTCTGTTAGGGAGTGACCCTGCACTCATATTTTTGGTGGAGAACATGTTTTTTTTTTTGAAACAATGTCATGGATACTGTTGCATGCCTTCTCTCACATCAATTTTTAAATTTCTACACAGTTCTTCCTCATATGTACTGGCTCCTTGCCTTATTTTTAGAGCTACCTTTGGGCTGAAGGATGGATTCCTTCAGAGAGTTAGAATGCCTGAGGGCGCATGCTCCCTCCTCCCTCGCATCTCCCTGTGCAACCCATGGTGGCTCCAAGGCACGGAGGAGCAGGGGGACCCAGCTCCCATGCCTGGATGAAACAATTTGTAGATAGTTGCTTCTGCATGGTCATTGTCTCTTTTTTCTCTGTCTCTCAGACATCCCTCTTTAATAAGTCATTTGTTTCAGGAGCTGCTCCATGGGAACTCACCCAAGACATGCAGTATTCATGTCTTTCTCTTGCATATTTATGCACAACTTGAATACAGCCCAGACTTATGGGGAGTAGGATTCATTGAAGACAGAGCCTGGGGTTTGGAGACTAACACATCCCTTGCTCATTTGCAAACTGAACTCACAGCACGGCCACAGAGGGCCCAGGGAAGGGTACTGTGCTCCTTGGTTGCCTGTCTCCAGATGCTAAACACATCTGGACTTAATGGGATGCAGTGTGGAGAGCATTCAGCACTCAATGGTGCTACTTAGTAAAACTGCACACAGGGTAAGATTGGAGACCTTCTAGTCCCAGGACGATCACAAAGAAGCGACAAACACTCTTTTGACCGCATTATCTCTCTCATGTATAGAAAGGGTAAAACTCCTTCCATCCCTGGATCTCCTTGAGCAGACAGTGGCTTTTGGAGCACTGTGCTGTCACTGCAGACACATTTTTACCCTTGATAGGCACCGTGATCTGTGCAGAGGGGAAAAAAAAAACATTTCTCTTTGTTTCTTCATCTGGTGCGTGTCAGTCCTGCACTGGTCTCAACTGTTTCCCTCAAAGAAATGCTTGTAGAAGCAGTGTTCACAGCACAGGTGAATATTAAAGTTGCATTTAGTTTCCCACAACAAGCAAGCCTGAGAAGGAAAGTGGGCCTGTCCCTATCCCTGCTCCAGAGGCAGGTGCTGGCAGTTGGAGGCACCTGTGTGTGTGTGCCCTCCACATGCACCCTCTGGGGCCTCGCAGGCCACTCACCTGCCTGTGGACTTGGGAAAGCAGACTGCAGGGAGCTGCACATCCTCACGCTTCTTCAAGGCCAATGAGTTCCTTTCCTGACTTGTTCAGCACTCCAGCCATAGAGACCCAAGCAACAGCATTTCCCGTGCTTTACCAAGAGTTAGCGATGTCTCGGGGAGTGTGGGCTTTGGATTGGTCCCACCTGCTCTCACAGAGCTAAGAAAGCTGCACATGTGTTTTCATCTGGGCTCCTCTTAGTCTGAAGATGAGGGACCGAGTCCTTCCCTGCGGTCATTCCAGATGCTCCAGTCAGCTTCCCTCACCTCTGCCTTGGCTTAGCCTAACATTCTTTGTGACTTGACTCTGCATCCTTTTTGTTAGCTTACACCCCTGTCTGCATTTGCCCGATGAGCAGTGACCTGCGCCCCGCGACTCAGCTCTCAGTGCAGTGTCACTTCTGAGCAGCCCTTCCCGACTGCTGTAATGAGTCTCTTTGCAAAAGACTCATTTCTTTAAAAGGTGGAAGGATAGAGAAAAGAAAAGGAGGGTGGAGGAGGAAGAGAGAGAGAGAGAGAGAGAGAATATATTCTGTGTGCTGCTTCACTCGCCGCTACCTCAGCCTGACTACAGGATTCCATCAGACCTTCCACTCCCGCGTGGGTGCGAGGGGAGAGGGGAGACAAACATTCAGGCAACAGTTTGCTGCTTTCCCATGCATGTTAGTAGAGAAGTAGACCCGAAGTGGAACAGCCAAAACATGAACTGGTGCCCATGCGAGATACTGATGTAGTACATGATGGCTTTAGCCACTGTGCTGCGGTGCTGGACCCATGGAAAGTCATGTGCTTTGTTCTTCCATTTGCAGAGAAGTTATACATGGCTGGTGCCGGCAACTGTGTTCATTGTGGGTCTTTGATTATATGCTGGGCAGGTAAAATGTACTCAATAAAAGCCGGTAAATGAAGGAAGGCCATCTTGACTCGCAGCCATGTTGCTGGCCAGGCACTGTGTGGAAGAGGAGAGATGCTGGGAAGACGTACCTCCTTTGCGTCCCGCTCATGCCGCTTCTGTGAGATGGGAGGTGCTCAGTCTGCTTTATGCTGATGTTTCTGGTTGTCTTATACCAGTGTCCGAGCACAGCAGGACCTCAATATTTTATGGGTGACAGAATACATTCCATTTGGCCATCACAGCAGCTCTTTCAGGAGTGGATCCCATGTCACGTTACATCATGCTTTGGGTTTCCTTGTTGTAAAGATGAACTTCCCAGGAAGCACGGAATGTGGTTAACCTATATTTTGATGTAACAAAACAGAAGCAAGACATTCCTATTTCCAGCTGCTTGTCAGTGATTCAGTGGCACTCAGAGTGAGCTCACTGTCCCGGAGACTGATGGGACACTCTGGAATGTGGTCTGCGCAGCCATCCACAGCCACGGAAACTTGGGCTAAGTTGTAGAGTGCTTTACTCCAATTTCGGGAGTCAGGTAGGAACTGCTTAACTCATTGAAGTTCTTTCTCCTCTTCTCTGGTTGCCAGGGACTCTGTTGCCATGGTAGCAATTGTCTGTAGCCAGGGAGTTGAGCAGAAGGCAGTGAAGCCGCTGGCACACGACTCCACAGCAGGCCGTGCTCCTGCATCAGGTCTTGAAAAGGTGGCAGCAGGTGTCCCAGTGAGAATTTTGGTGGCTCCAAAGGATCACAGCCCAACATTCTAGGACAGATGGTTAGTAAACAATGAAAGATAAGTCTAACACCAGGAACCTAAGGAAACTGAATCTAGCTGTGTACGTGAGCAGTGAAGGAGGGTGAAATACCAAGATGTACAAGTATCTACCCCATATGTTTTGTTCTTACATGTGCTGTTGGCTTATATTCCTCTCTTCACGGCTAATAATCTATTGCTGCGTCTCAGATAAGAATGCAGTCCCGAGTTCAAGCTAGACGGCTAAAACATCATTGCTCCACAGTGGCAATTTTCTAGAATAAAAGAAAGAGGAGAAGCAGACATTGGGCAGGGGAGGCTACAGGGAAGGGAGGTCAAGATTCACAAAGTGCGATCTTCAGACACCTACCTCATCAGCTGACTGGGCACCTGGCTTCTTGTGCTGCAGGCCCCAAGGAGTATGCGTTTGCTGAGGGTAGGGGAGATGTGGCGAGAAAAGTGGGGGTACTTTAGAGGGAGTCAGAGTTCAGGCAGGGGAGGCAAGGCCACCCATAGATGCCATCTGATTCTTCCTCCTGCCTTCTTATCATCCCAGCCGCTTCTGCCTGTCTCGGGGCATGGAGTCGCATCCATTAGGATTTCCAGCCAGGAGGGCCACGCATTACTGTGTGTGCTGGAAGTGGTCGCTTGTGGTCAAGCTTTCCCAGGGTTGGGGAGGGAGTAGGGGTTTCAGACTTAATGACTCCCCCTCCTGGAAACATGACAGTGTTCACCTGGACACCCCTGGGAGAAGGGGTGTCGTGAAAGTGGAGTGGTGGGGAAAAATCTCTCTCTCACTGGAATCCACGCCTTGCAGAATGCGAAGGGAGTTTTATTTTTTGTCATTGGTTCTCGGTGAGCAAAAAGAAGGAAATTCCATTCCTTGAAGTGAGATCTTGAGTTTGTCCACACAGAAACAGTAACTCTTTCCTTTAGGGGAGAGAGGAGATGTTACAATTGTTTTGGTACAGTGAATTCACTATTTTTAAAGGCAGAACTAGGAAATATATATGTATTATATTATGTTATATATTGTTAATATATATAAAATATAAACTTATAATATATTTCTTCTATATACATATAAATATCTAACATATATTTGTCATGTATAAATGCATTACATATTAAGTATTTAATAAATATTTTAACATAAATGTATAATCATAACATACTTAATATAATTGTATAAAAATAAATGTATTCATTTAAGTATATTAATGTGATATTAATATATGAATAACACATTTTCATATATTATAATACTATAATACATATTAATTAATGATGCATAATTATAAAAAATAAACATATAATAAATATATTTAATATAAATATATAAACATAATATACTTAATATAATCGTATACATATAATGTATTTATATGAATATATTGATATGCTAATATTTTTAATATCTCCTTAATATATTAATAAAATACATCATAATAAAATATATTAATTGATAACATACTTATTAATAATATGTCATTAATATATTCATAATAATATTGTCATATTGACATATTTATATGAATATAATATATAGTATGATATTAAAAGTATATATACTAATGTATACTAACATATACTAATATATAATAGTATAATGTTAATCTGATATTAATATATAATATTAATATGATAGTATATTTATATAAATATAAAATATAAGTATAATATATGATAAATCTATACTATATATAGTTCTACCATTGAAAAAATATATAATTTCTATTATGATAAAAATAAATTTATAATATATTATACATGTATAATTATATAATAAACTATACATTCTCTATTTATACTTATATGATATATTTATACATAAAATTATATATAGAACTTATAATTATATAATGTGTTTTATATAATATAATCTGGTATCAAATAAATATAAGATTTATATTATAATGAAAATGATATACAGTAAAATATGTAATTTCTCTGCATTTGTATGTGGTAGAGGGAGCGGATCTTTCATTTGCTGATTCCCTCCCCGAATGCCATCAGCTGGGTTGGATTAGGCTGCAGCCAGGAGCCAGGGGCTCCATCTGGGTCCTCCTAGTTGGCAGCAGGGAACCAATCACCAGCTCTCTACCAGGGTGGGAGGGAACGCGGAGGCAGGACTCCAACCCAGGCACTCAGATGTGGGCTGTGGGCATTGGTGCCCCACCAAGCACCCTGTCTCCATGAGAAGGGAACGTGACATCCTCTTTTACAAGTTAGCCCTTCATCTGCCCTTCCCTTGTTCAAACAATGACTGGCCTCCTGTCCTCTTCTGTCAGGGACTTTGCATTGCTGTACATACACTGTGAGAGGGGCCTGTGGGGTGGGATTTGGCAGCTTTGTCCTCTGAGCACAGTGGAAGCTCGGGGCAGCAGAGAGCTGGTGCACAGCAATGCTGGGATTTGGACTCGCTTGTGTCTTTCCTGAACCTTTAACAAATTAGTCTTTCCTGCCTAATGTTCATTACTAATTCATGCTTGGTTATCCAATCAAGCTTTCCGCTACTGTATGGCATACAACAGCAACCGGAAGACAGCTATAAAGTTTGCTACTCCTGCAGGCAAATACCCAGATGTTTTCTTTGAGATAGGTGAGGCAGATTAGGAAGTGTTTGCCTGAAAAGACTTGGTCTCATCTCCCCGGAGGCTGGCAACTGCTGTCAGGCTGGTGGGCTCCAGCAGAGTCAGTGGCAGCCATGGCTTGTAACTGGAAAATGCTATTTGCTCACTAAGGAGGGAGCTGAGTTGACCCCGTGAATACAGCATCAGTCTTCATGTGCTACCCATCCTGTGTGCCAGGAGCCAGCTTCGGGCTGTGGGAGGAGTGTGGCACAGAGCAGAATTTCCAGTCTCAATGATGAAGACATGAGAGATGGCTGCCTTACCAGCAAGTGAGTGTGAGGGGTTTTCCTCAGCTTCCACATCTGTGAAATGGGCATCATAGGAACTACTCTACTGCACGTGTAGGTAGCCCCGTGGGTGTAAGGATGCTTGACCCATCTCCAGCCCCTTAAAGGGTTCATAGTTTGTTATTTCCCTCCCTGATAAAACACACAACATATGGTGATGCCTTCACCATGGATAGGTTTAAGACTGAATGTTATGATTCGGACGGTAATGTTGCCTCCAGGGAATTGTTGCCAATGTCTCAAAACGTTTGTTTTTGGTTGCTAAACCTTGAGGGTGGTTTGGTGCTGCAGGCTCCTAGTAGGAAGTTGAGCTTGGATCTCAAAGCAGAGTTATCAGCCCCGTGGCAGCAGGGAGGATAGGTCTGCCTTGTGTAGTGCTTCTTCTGCAGCCCCAGGCAGGTCACAGGAGAGCCTACCATGCCGCTTTAGAGTCACTTAGGAGCAGCAAGTGAAGGCCTGCTTAGCCTGGATGGACAGCTGGATCCTTGCTCAAACTTTAGCCCTGCTGCTCAAGATTTCCATCCCCTTGGTCTCTTTATTAAATAGGCAATACAATATCTGTGTCAATGATTAAAGAATTTATTCAATTAAATACTCGATTGAATATGTTTTCATTCGTACAACGGGCTAAGGATCCCTGCATAGAGATCATGTGTAGATAAAGTGAAATGGTAATTATATTGTTAGTACCTCTGGTGAAAGAAACATACAGGTTAACGTGATGCTTATAAACAGGGAATTTGAATGTAAATCCTTTCATTATTTTCTTTTAAAAGAAACTTTCAGAATTGGGGGGGGATGGAGAAACATCGGAAATATGACTGATTTCTATTTCCACTCAGCTCAGTTGAGATAAGATGCTGTGTTGTAGAGACCTGAACTACCCCCAGAAAACATGTGTTCCAGGGGCGGGGTGTCACACAATGAATGGCTGTAATGCCACAGGACCTTCCAAACTGCTGATGGGTGCCCATGACACAGGCTGACAGACAGTTCACAGGAGTGAACGGGGGATCGGTTTTCTTCTCGCCTGAACTTAAAGATAAGGGAGGAAAGTCGTGTGGAACATTCCACCTCCTTTGCTCTTAACTTTAGTCCACACTGAAGGTCAGCTGTGTTCCTACCTGCAGGAACACACTGCACAGCCTGCCTGACTCTCAAATCTGTCATCCGTGAAGTGGTGCTGCGCACACTCGCTATGTGTTGGATGTGGTTTGCAAAGGTTCATGGGCAGAGAAGGAGTCTTCAGTGTGGTGAGGATGAGGGTTATCGGGGACTTTGGGTAGGGACGCGACTGGGTTAGCAGGACACTGCTCTTTGAAGGCATTGGTGGTGGCCCCCTAGAAGGAATTCGTTCCTGTGAGACTGGATTGTTTTCAAAAAGCAGGACCAGCCCCTCCCTGCCTTCCCGCCTCTGTCTTGCTGTGTGATCTGCCTCTCTTGGCACTTGCTGTCCCCAGGATGTCCTCCTTCACGCTGTGATGCAGTCAGGAGGCCCTCGTCAGGGCTGGCCTCTGGACTGTTGGACTCCTTTAGGAAAGTAGCAGCCTTGGGTATTTAATCACAGCTGCACAAAGTGGGCTAAGACAGCACCTGTCCCTACCCACTGTCATGAAGTTTAAAGAGGATGCTACAGAAAAAAATGCTTCGCTTCTGATCACGGATACTACTTTTATCTCTACTCTCAGAATTCTTTCCTCTTCTCTTTGGTCCTTCTGATCAAGTTCTCTCAAGGAAGAGCATTGGAGTGGCAGGTGAAGTTTTGAGTTTCTGACAGCTGCTGCTGCTGTGACGGATTGGGTTCAGCAGTTCTACGGGAGGAAGTGACCTTGAAGCATCCTTAGAAGCAGTAGTTCAACACCGACAGCAGAGGAGAGAGTTCATTAATCTGTAATTAAGCACCTGTCTTTGATCTTTGATTGTACTCATCTATCTACGTACGCATGTATACATAGATATTAACTCACAAAGCATAAATAGGTTCAGTACTTCTGTTCACATTTTGTTAACCCTTCTAGAATATTCCCCATGACCAACTTCACTGCAAAATGCTTTATGAAACTGAATCTGTATGAAAATTTTTAATACATGCATGTTAGCTTTTAGTATTTATTGAAAGAAGTCTCACAGTGAAAATCTTCCCTCTGATTTATAATAAAATGAAAATTCATGAATTATAGATGCTTTCATCCTGGCATAACACTTGCTGTTTGCTAGGAATACCAGCCTTAAAATTAGATCTGGGCTGCTTAGTTAGTGTTTTCTTTTATTGTAACAAATCTATTTGTCAGGTGGACTTGACAGCAAGACGAGCACCCACAGTTTGATTCATTTGGAAAGAACAGGAGTGACTTAGCTGAGATTGGACTTTGGCTTGTTATATGGGGGAAGTGCAGGTTAATGAAGAAATCCATGAAACCCCACACAGCCAGACAAGGGAGCAGGTGGAAATACGCTGTGTTAGCTTCAGCCACTTGGTGGTGATGTACATTTGAGCTTCACGTTTAAACCACCAAAAATCCTTCCTCCACTTTGAAATTTCAGGACACACATAACTTCCCAGCACTCTGAAAGCTTGCCTTCTTCCTAGAATTCCATACTTGCAGAAACTAATAAAGAAGATGTTGATCAAAGTGTCGAAGAGGATATCACCAACACCTGTTACATTCTAAATAAAGTTTATTGCCTGGAGAGGAGAGAGGCAGATGTGGCGTTTCCTGGAGAGGTGGAGATGGAAGAGAATAAATCACACATTAAATAAGGAAACACAAAAACCATCAGAAGCTCTCTGTTAGTAAAAGCTTGTGGTGCAAGCCGGAGGAAGGAAGAGGGAGCTGTCATTTCCACGCGTGGGTAAGGGTTGTCTCTGTCAGGGCAGGCCTCTAGGTAGAGAAGAGGCTTGGATGAAGAGTGAAGCTTTAGCAGATACTCATCAGAGCAGAACACAGTAGAGATTCCAGCAGAAGCATTTGAATAAAGGGACCAGAGTGCATAACCCAGGAACCAACTATAAGAATCCACAGATGATTCCCAAGTAACTTCCCCTGGTTATGCCAACATGGCCCATCTATTGTAAGAGACACAGAACCTGGGACTAGTGCCCATGATGAGGGCATCCAATAAAGGTGCTGGTTCCAAGCCTAGCTGTACCACTTCCTATCCAGCTCCCTGCAACGTGCCCATGAAAACAATCGAAGACAGCCTAAGTTCTTGAGTTCCTGCACTGGTGTGGGAGACTTGAAAGAGGATCTTGGCTTCTGGCTTTCAGCCAGGCCCACCCCCAGCCATTGTGGGGCCCCCCAATGAGCCACATACATGTCTTTCAAGAACCTGGGACTTTAGTGTGTTCTCTATTCTTCTTTTTAAAATATGTACTTATCTCTTGTTGAGGCAGAATTCGAGCAAGAGATGGGGAGAGACAGAGATTTTCCATCCACTTGTTCCCCCTCCAGACGTTGCAATGACCGAACCTGAGTTGATCGGAAGCTAAGAACCAGAACTTCTTCTGGGTTGCCCCATGTAGGAGCATGGACAAAAGCACTTGGGCCTTCCTTTGCTGCTTTTCCAGACACAGGAACAAGGGGCTAAATTAGAAGCTGGGACTCAAACCAGTGCCCATAGGGCATGCCAGTAACGCAGGCAGTGGGTTTACTCGCTATCATACCACCTCATGGCACTGGACCCATGTTCTCTATTACTCAATGGTCAAATGGGACTTCATTGCCATTTTCAGTAACGGTCCATTGCTGTTTGTGGGATAGGATGTGGGCCTGAGTATCTGAATTGTTCCCAGTGTGTATGTGTGCGAGAGGGGATGGGGGTTGGAGTGGTAGCACTGTGACGAATGTGCCACTTGAATTCATCAAGCGCCCTTGTTTTCTTTCCCAACCTTTCAGAAAGATGTTTCCAGCCACTGGCAACAGGTGCACAGGTGTTGAGGTTACATAGCACCTTGGCAGTGACTGCCTGATTGTGACCTTGGCGTTGACTGCCTGACAATGACCTTGGCGGCAACTGCCTGATAGCGACAACTGAAATGTGGGCAAATACAACTGGCCTGTGAGAGCTGGCCCAACAACCTCTCCCAGAAGTCTCCACACTTTCCACCTCCAACTCCCAGCTGGATTTTGATGCCCAAGCAGCCTTTTTTGGAAATTCACAAAGCAGTGAGGTCATTCCTGGATCACAGTAGGTGGTCAGTATAAATATGGATTTGTTGAATTAATGAAAACATTATTTACTGTGTTTAAGATGAAATATAATTCCTGATGCCTTGCAATGTGACAGGGCTGTAATAAAGTACTATAGGAGAACTGGTGTTGCTTTAGCTCACAGTTAGCCGCATATACTTTTAGAAAGTTTTATTTCATTTTACTGTTTTACTTTGTTCTTTCATGGTTTCAAAGCATGCATTGAAAGCAAAGTACATTTGGCATCCAATTCAGTATCAATAAACAGTCATCAAGGTCAGGGAAATGGGGATTTTTATTTATTCATTCACTTACTTGCTTGAGAAGGAGCCGATAAAGACAAAGAGTCATAGGTGGCAGTTTAAGCCCTTGTGCTACGACCTCCCAGAACGCTAAGCTTTATTGGGCGGTCCACGTCAAGCAGAAAGTGTGCAGTGCCAGTGTTGTGGCACAGGACTAAACTTCTGCCTGCGATGCAGGCATTCCGTATGGGAACACTGGCTCTACTCCTATATTCCCTGCTTCCCATCCAGCTCCCTGCCAATGCACCGGGGAACGCAATACAGGATGGGCTAAGCACCCGCACTCCAGAACCCAACCTGCGAGACCCATATGGAGTTCCTGGCTTTGAGTTTCAGCCTGGACAAGCCCTCCATGTCATGGTCAACTGGGAAGCAAACAAGCAGGTGGAAAATCACTGTTTATCAGCCACTCTGCCTTTCAGTGAATCCTTTTTTTGAAGAAAAAGCATCTAGCTGTTGTCAGGCTGTAGCATTCTTTCTGGCGCTTGGAGTTGAACATCTCAGTTTCCAGGAAGGTGGCATGGGAAATCTGTGTGGACAGGAAATCAATTTCTGGGAGGTGGGAGGGAAATCAAAGCGAGGCAAAGCTATGCATGCTGTAAAGTGTGGCTTGCCAGTTTGCTCCCTGCTTTGAACATGGAGCAAAATATGGTACTTTTTGTTAATAAGCCAAGTCACTGATTAGAATCGGGAAGGCATTAAGGTGGAACTTAGATAAAATAAAATATAATAGAAATGATCCTTTAGAACTTCAGTGAAATAGTTTGATTTTTTTTTATGTGCATTTGGCCTAATGCAAACATCTGGGCTGGCTTCCCCTACTATGCAAATTAAGAGAGGAAAAAGTGAATTTTCACCACTACATCCCCACTGCTTAGTACCTAGTGAGCACTCAATAAAATACGTGTTGAATGAACCTTGTAGCTACCATGGGGTTAAATCTCAATTGAATTAGAATTGGCTTCTTTTTCAAGATTAGATTTTATTAATGTTCATTCAATAGGTCTTACATAATAGACTACATTGATTTTAATAAAATGTACATCGATTAGAACAAAATGTCAGTTTTCTGCCCTGGACTTCATTTCCCACAGTCATCAAATAATGAAAATCAATTCTAGTCAACTCACTTTAATTAAGAATGACTTTTTTGCCCCCACTTTCTTCCATATTCCAGAGGGCATTGGTTTGAGATTTAGCAACTTTATTAATGCATTCTTAGGATTCTTAAAACATGACAAAATAAAAAAAAACTTTGAATATGTGATCTTAGCAAAGAATATGAGTGAAATGAATAAATACATCCCCCGGATCTCAGAAGTGACAAGGACAAATGTATCAAAGTCATGTGCTATTGAGCCACGTTCTCATGGGAGTCGGGGTCCATGTTACAAAACAGAGGCTGGGCTTCAGAAAGCTCTAGTTCAAGTTGGCTTTTGTTCCCTTCCACACTGGCTTTCACTTTTCATCCCAGTGAAATGTAGGCTTTGCTTGTTTAATCCACATGGGAGAAATCGTCCCACAAGTCGGCTCCCCGAATCCAATTTTATAAGCTCCCCCATTCAAAAGTTGTCTCTCAATAAGAGGAAATATTTTGATTCCCCCACCACAACCTCATTTCTCACTCTAGGCTGATTGTGCCTGCAGACCTGAGACTGGCTCAGACAAGTGAATGAGCTTGCATCTACAACAGGTGGTCCAGTGGAACTTTCTGCTGCCTCTTGTCGCTGACATACACATAATGGCACCCAACATCAAGTCGGCTGGCTTGGCTTCAAGAGGAACCATCACCAAAGCATATGGTGATGGACTATGTAATTTTCATGAGTTTTAATGTTTACTTCTGTGGCCTGTTGGGAGCACTGCATGAGTGCCCTGCCCTGCAATAATGACTGGTTCAAGGCCAGGAGGCGGCAGGAAGACAGGAGGTCACAGGTGAGGCGGATCTGCCTCCTTTCCAGGGCCTGGCCAGTCAGGTAGCACCCAGTGGACCCACGGGAATGCAAGTGATGGGAGTGAGAGCTGAAATTGCTATGGCAATAAGTATAGTTATTGTTATTTTATAGGCTAGCCTGTTTTTGCAATTTTTTGGAGCATAGAAAATGTAGCTGTTTTAGCCACTTTTATAATTTTTAGCTAGAGGAATTAAGAATGCTTTTATTAAAGAAAAATGTTTTTGATTATTGTTTTATGTTTGGGGTTGCAGGGTCTATAGTTGTAGAGGGATTTAATATTTGTAATTTTTGTTTTTAGAATTATATTTTTTCCCCTTGTAAATTATTTTCCCATTGAATAATGGGCAAATTGTAGAAATAGAAATGTGGTAGGAATGTACTACTGATTAGCAGGTAATCGCATGTGCCTTGGCCTTGGAGTCGTGGCTGCTGCTCCATGGCTACTGTTGAAGAATGAATAATGGCTTGCTTTGAAGAATATGAATACAGTGTTTTAAAGAATTATCTCTGGGGACACCTGCTTAGCCTTGAAGTGCGGACAGAATGACCAAATATCTGTACATGCCCCCTTAGTCTTGAAGTAAAAATAGAATAATTAGTTGCTTGTGCAGAAGCTTGTGAGGTTTTGAGTAAATAAAAAGGACAGCTTTTTCTTGGACTGTTGTGAGAACGCACCAAGTTTCAGTGTCTGTGTCTTTCTTTATCGCCGACTCCACGCACCCTTCCCGAGCTCCGAACTCTCGGCTGGAGCTGGACTCCGGCAGTGGCCATTCTAGCATTCCGTGGCTGGCCTTGTGCAGTGTTCCAAAGCATAAATAAGTACCTTGAATCCTTTAGGTACCATGAGATTACACTTCAGTGCCATCAAGTTCAAACTCACACATAAACTCATCACTACATGGAAAAGAACAGGATCATCAATAGTTCCAACGCATGTGTGGATTTTAGGCTATGGAGCGACTATGGAGAAGGAGAAGGATACATCAGAATAGAGTAATTGGATTTCTGTTCAAAGCAACAACAACAAAAAAACTAGCCCCGAATACCAGTCTATGCTTTTGCCATTTCCCTCCCCTGGCCCCACTATGATCTCCTGGAGTTTAGTTTTCTGATTCCTCTTTTCTCAAGTGCACCAGGAGCCCTTTGGAAACGGATCAAAGTCTGTCTTCCACCTTCATTCCATTCATGCTCACCAGGTTTTTTCGTCATGACAGATGTTCAGTTTTTAGCAAATTGGATACATGAATGAAACTGTGAAAGGAGGAAAATCATCTCCCTTGTGAAAATTCACTTAACACTTATTTCACATTGTACAAATATATTTGTACATTCTTCTAGTTGCTTTCTGCAGCTATGGCTAAAGCAGGCATGGTTTAGGAGCCTGTGGACAGAGTTACAGAGCAGTTTCACATACACAGTGAATGTCTATCTCCTACTAATTTAGCTAGACATATCTCAAACAATTTAGCAGAACTGAACTCATACAAATCAAATTTATGAATCAAATATCATGGCATTAGAAATAAATGGCAGGCCCCAATGGTTAGGCACCTTCCTGGTGCTGGCACCTAGGTGGCATTGGCATTGGCATGGTGGGAGGGGAGGGACTGGGGACTTCAGTGCCGGGTGGTGGGTTCAGAGTATTAGGTCCCCAGGCTGGCATGCTTGCATAGGATTCTGGTAGACCAGGCTCAGGGATTCACAAACATGCTTGAGTTTTGGGTGGGTGATGAGTGAGTCCCAGGTCAGGATGTGTGTCAGAGCACTGGGATCTAGGCTCCCAGGTGGATCTGGGGTGGGCAGGCAGGGCTTCAGGCCAGCAAGCCACTCTGTTGGAAGTCCAGACTGGAAAATCAATGCACTCATAGGCATGGGGGATATGGATTGATCAGAGAAGGGGGTATGGAATGGGGTGTAGGCCCTGCCAAACTAGGCTAATCACATTTGCTGGTTTGCATGGAAACTAAGGGTGGGGACAAACTGGGCAGGGCTAGACTACAACACCAACCAGTGAAAGCTGGGACTGGGGTAGCCAGGCTATGCCATGCTGCAACAATCAATGGCAGGGCCAAGCCAGGGTGGGTTATACTGGGCTGGGTCGGAGCACCCACTTTCATACAAAATTTCTTTCTTTTTTTTTTTTTTTTTAATAATCTATTTTATTGTGTTGTTGACAATCTTTACATAGTTAATTACAGTTAAAGAAAGAAAAAGAAAAGAAAAAAAAAAGGTTCAGGGGGATAGGGAAGTGGGTAATACTATTATGTCCATATTGTTTCCATCTTGTACCTGAGGTAAAGGGGGATGTTGAGGGGGAAGCCCCACCCGGTTTCCCGCCCACCCCGAGTCCCGGATGTGGGGCATGCTCTGAGATATGTGCTCGAGTGGTGTTAATAGTTCTCCGGTTATGAATCGCTGCCAGTTTCGCTCAATGAGGTCGTCCACTGATTGATATGGTCCATCATAAAGTCTCCGTTTGCCCCATATATCGCTGCCAACATATAGCTGAGATGAATTCAGGCCTGGTTTGGAAGCTAAGTAGGCTGTGGTGCCCACTGGTGAGTTCAAGAACTAGAATGGGGGTGGCAAACTGAGCTGGCCATGGCTGCTACATCCCTCTGCATAGATGTGAACTGGGTCTGTGATGTGCCAGACTGGGCTAGGCTCCAGAACCCGCTGGTACTCACGAGAGTCAGAGTGAGTGTAGGACAGGATTAGTTAGGTCTTGGCACCAGCTAAACCAAGCGAGAACTGGGTCTAGAGATGGACCAGGCATGGCTGAGCTGTAACACCTAACAGTAAGAGCTGGAATGGGTGTGGGCTGGTTGGGCAAGGCTGCCACACCTGCTGGAGCAGGAGGTGGGCCAAGAGAGCTGGGCCAAGGACCCATTGGCATGTGTGAAATCTATGACTGGAAGGTGACATGATAGAGGAGCTTGGAAAATTCCTCTGTCAGGATGTAGTCCCTGCTGGTAAGAATAATAACAGAAGCTGGGGGCAGCCCAGATTAGGCATTACCTGCCAACATACGTGTGCATCAGGAGTGAGCTGGCTGTGCCAGTGCGTAACACCCATTGGCAGATGTGAGCATCAGGACAGGGTGTAGGAGAGGCTCGGTTAGGCCACAACAGCAGCCAGTTTATATTAGGACTGGGACTGCTATTAGCTGGGCTTGGCTAGGCGTTAGTACTTGCTAGTATGAGCTGAAACTGGGGGCAGGCCGGGCTGATCCAGACTGCAGCATCTGCTAGTTAATGCAGAGATGAGGCATGCTAGACTGGGCCTCAACACCCACCAGTGCATGCAACAACATGGGGTGGTTTGGGTAAGGCAGATAGGGACGCTTGAGAGGGCTCCCTGTTGGGCCACTGTGCCCACTGCTGAGTGTGAGAGGTCAGACTTGGGGCAGACCTGGCCAGACATGGCTACAAAGTCCATTGGCCTGCCTATGAGCGGGTTTAGTGGAAGAGCCAGGCTGGGTTAAGTGGCTGTATCTACTGGTACATTCATGAGCCAGAATAAATGCAGCCTGGTTGGGCTTTGCCATAGCATCAACTGGCAAGTGCTGGGAATGGGGACAAGTTCTGTCAGGCTAGACTACAGTACCACCTGAAAATGCAAAATTCAGGACTGGAAGTGTGCCAAGTAAGAAAACTGTGGGCACCTCTCTGATAGGCTGCAGGTCCCACTAGTGAGCATGAAAATCAGGATTGGGGACTGGCCTGGCTAGACAGGCAGTAACACCCACTGGCATAATTCTGGGCTGGATAGTGGGGTCAGCTGGGCTGTGCTAGGCTGCAGTTCCCATTGATGTGTACAAGAACCAATCAGTATGCTGCACATAGCAAGGTGGGCAGGAACCAGGGCTGGGGAGCAGGCCTGGTGGGGGTTAGCGGGGATCACTTTGACTAGCTTGTCATTTCTGCTATTGTGTGTGAGGACTGAGTATGTGGTGGCCAGTGTTAGGCTGGACTGCAACCGTCATTGGTTTACATAAGAGATGGGGCTTGCAACAGAATTGACCAGACAGCTGCAACCACCAGTGTGTGTGTGTAGAGTGATGTGGGTGACAGACTGAGCTGGACCCTGTACTGGCTGGCACACACAAGAGTCAGGTCTGGGGTTGCATCTGGAAGGTGTCTGTGGGGAACCTAATCCCCCAACTGGACCACTGGACTCAAAATTCCAACCACGGGGAAAATCAAAGGACCGGTGGTCTGTCCATGGAGGGCATGTGTCAGAATGGGCCCTCCTCGGTTGCCCACATACACATGGGTGACATGACAGATCCCTGAGGACTGCAGAAAATGTCGGATTCAATATGGATGAATCTCCTCACCAGACTTTGACAGCAAGTATCTGGACAAATGGAGACTCTAGGGTGGGCTATTTCAGTTACTAGACCTTGAAAGGATTTCCTCAATGTTGGAGCAATGAAATTAAAAACTCAGAACTATCCAAACCACTGAAGCAGAACCCTTGGAACATGCTGCACCTTGGGAACCGTAATCGTAGGGTGACGTCAAGTAGCTATCCTTTATCCCTGGTTACTGATGTCGTTAGGCTGCTGGCAGTGGCCCTCTCCCCTTCTCCACCCCTTCTCCCAGACACAGAAAACAGCAACAACAACAACAACAACAATAACAACAAAACCATGGAAATAACTGTCTCATCCACTTTTCCCACACCTCGATCCTCCCTACCCTAATCAGTAGTCGGTGTTTATACGTCCTTCTCAGCTATGTAAATGTCATCAAAACTAAAAAAAAATTACTCAAAAAAGAAATAAATTACAATTTAAATTCTTTTTTTAAAAAACTCAATTATGTGGATATTGCCCTAAAACAGCTAATAAGACACAGACAATATTAAAAAAAAAAAAAAAAGGGAAATGCTCCCTAGAACAATTAAGTCTGTTACAAATGATGTTGGGAAAGCTGTATCTGCATGTTCAGAAGTATGAAACAAGATCTTTATTTTATACCTCCCACAAAAAGTAACTCAAAGTGGACCAAGGATCTGAATCTAACAGCTGTTTTCAATAAGTTGCTAGAGAAAAATGGGGAGACTGTAGGATATAGGCAGAGTCAATGATTTCTTGGAAAGACTTCAGAAGCACAGTGGATTAAAGTGCAGGTAAATAAACAGGGTTACATCAAGCTAAGAAACTTCTGCACTGCGAAGGAAATACCCAACAAAGTGAGGAAGCAACTAAGAGAAGGTGAGAAGATTGGGAAACCACGCAAATGATAGAAGATTCATTTCACAGGGCTATAAAGAGCTCAAAAAACTCAACAATAAGACAAATAATACAGTTTTGAAAATATCAAAGGACATGAACAGGTACCTTCCAAAGGATGAACAGAACTGACCAACAGTCACATAAAAAAGTGTTCAGAATCACTAGACATCAGGCAAATTCAAGTCAAACTACAATGAGGTTTCACTTCACTCTAGTTGGAATGGCTATCATTCAAAAAACAAGCAAAACAAACTAATCAATGTTGATGAAGGTGTGGGGGAAAGGCTACCCTAGCTGACTGATGGCGGGAATGTAATTTGGAGACAAGTCAAGTCCTGTCAGGCTAGACTGCAGGACCACCAGAAAAGTGCAAAATCCAAGGTTAGGAATGGACCTGGTAGGGAAGCTTGGGTACCACTCTGATGGGCTGCAGCTCCCACCAGTGACCATGAGAACCAGGGATGGGGGCAGGCCTAGCTAGAGAAGCAGTAGTACCCTCTGGCAGAAGTGTATGCTGGATAGTGGGTCAGTTGAGCTGAGCTAGGCTCCAGCACCTGTTGGTGTATACAAAAGCCAAGTAGGATATGTGTGGGACATGCTGGACCAGTATGCTGCACATAGTGGCATGTGCAGGAACCAGGGCTCTATAGTTACAAAAAGTTTAGCAGATGTTAAAAAATAAAATGTCTATCATCTCTCATTGTTGGAGAAACTCACCTAGGTGGGTGACCAGGAAGAAACTCCTGGTTCAGATCAGGTAAACTCTTACCGTTGCAGCTATTTGGCAAATGAAGCAATGGATGGTAGATCTCTCTCTCTCTCTCCTCTCTCTCTCTCTCTCTCTCTCTCTCTCCTTCTCTCTGTAGATTCCCCCTTTCCAATAAAAACAAATACACATTAAAAGAAACTGAAAAGAGATAATGAGTATTGAAAAGGATTCACCAACATGGGAACTCTTTACACTTTATTAGTGGAAACATATTATTAGTGATAATGAAACTCTTCCTGAACATGATACAAAAATACTTCAAAAAAACTAAAAGTAGAGCTACCACATTTGATAGGCATATAAAATATCTAAAGAAAATGAAATCAGTGAGTCAAAGAGATATCTGTCCTCCTATATTCATTGCAGCTAAGATGGAAACAGCCCAAGTGTCCATCAATGGATGAAGTGGTGGACACACACACACACACACACCACGTGAAGCCCCACCATTGGCACAGTGTGGATGATCTTGGATGACAAAATGCTAAATTCAATAAGTCAGGCAGCGATGCATGGTCTCCCCTATGCGTGGAAAGAGATGAAGTTGAATTCACAGAAACCACATGACTCTTAGCAGAGACTGTGGTTTGAGGAAGGAAGGGCATGGAGAAACACAGGAGGGATAGGCTTTGAGATCCACTAATCCAAGTCAGGACAATGATTGTTACTAAGAATGCATTGTGTACTTCAACGTGGCTGTGTGCACGTGTCAAAGAAGGGAATAAGAGTAGCTATGCTAACTAGACTGAATCACTCGTTCTATGTTGTATACTTTTATCAAAACACTGCATCCATGTCTCTAATTAAGATCTGTCAATCCAAAATAAAAAAGGACATTTTAAAAAAGGCTCAGAAGAACTACGAACCCTTCAGGTAAGTCGCCTTAAATATTTTCATCCCAGTGAAGAGGCTGAGGAAAAATGAGTTTCAGATTTTCCTTGCTGGTGTGTGTGGCTCCTCGCTGGGGCTGGATAAATGAGCAGGTGTCTGCTTGGATGACATTGGAAATGGGGGACTGCTCCACAGCAACATGAACAGAAGATTCATGTTCAAAAAGGAACCCTCTGGGTATTTACACAATAAGCTCCATTGATGAAAAAAAGACTAGGGTGAGTGATTTTTCTAGAATGCAACCATTTTATACAAGGAGTTCCATTCTTCTTTCAAGTCTGTTGTTTGGCTTTCCAACGTCCTTTGCTACGTATTTTGCTACATGCAGAGTGAACCCCAGAGCTACTGATCTTCCTTTGAACAAGTGCCTAGTTCTTACCCAGACATGAGGTACCACAATAACTGAGGGAGGAATCCCATTTTACTTGCTGTATTTCTTTTTTCTCTTGTTCAACTCAAGAGTATCATCCTAATGTAGATTGAAAACTATTCTTTTGTAGAATGGATTTAAGTAGAGAAACTGACTTACATAAGAATATCACTCAGAAGGAGTAAACGGTCAGCATTGGTGCAATTTTTCCTTACATTAATCCTTTGAATGGTTTGTGACTGATGTGTGGCAGGATTTTGTCTGCCCAACTTCATGTGTCCAATCCCCAATCACCAGTATCTCAGAACACAATCTTATTCCCATGTTTATTTAACAATGCGATGGGGTTATTTAAAATGAAGCCATTAAGGTGGACCTTAATGAGTTAAGAAATATTTCTTTTATTTTTTGAAAGGCAGAGAGAGAGAGAGAGAGAGAGAGAGAGAGAGAGAGAGAGAGAGGAGTCAGAGAGATTAGTCCATCTACTGGTTCACTCTGCCAACAACCACAATGGCCAGAAGTGAGGTGGTTTGCATCCATGAGTCGGGAGCTTCTTTTACACTGATGCAGGAGTGTAGGAGCTCTAGCACTTGGGCTACTCTCTGCTGTTCTCTCAGGTGCACTAGCAAGGAGCAGGATGGGAAGTGGAGTAGCCAAACATGAACCTGAGCCCATGTGGGATGCTTGCACTATAGGAGGTGGCTTAACCAGCTATGCCACAGTTCTGCCACCCTGTTAATTACATTTTTGTATATATGTCTCTCTCCACAATTTATATTAAGCCATAAGTCAGTCAAGTCAAGAAGTGAAAACACTGAAAGATGATAAGCTCTTGTAGCTTCTGCTCTCTTGGATGGGATAGGTATCCATATTAAAGAGCCTAGGAGAATGATTGCACCTCCAGCTCTCCCCCATTGTCATGATGCAGCCAGAGGCACCATCTACAAATTTGACAGCAAAGCTTCACCATTCTCCACTTCTGCTTCAACCTCTTGGTCTTATATGTTCTTCCCAATCACTAGAGCTTTGAGAAATAAGGTTCTATTATTCACTGATTAGTCTAAGCCATTTGTTATGCAGTAATATAACAGACTGAGGCTCTGGCCTGATATGACCCATCTTCTTATAACAAGAGGGAAAATTGGCCATTTGCTAATCAAGGCAAGAGGACTTGGAAGAACCTGACCTGGCAACACCTTGATGTTGTTCTTCTAGCTTCCAGATCTGCAACGGGACACTCATGTACTGTTCAAGTCCCAGACACACAGTGACTGACAGGGGACAACAACTTAACGAGCATACAATACAGGGCTGTGAACCCAATGGAGAACACAAGTTCACTACGTCACATTCAGCAGAATCACAGCTATCTGTTCCTTTCCGAGCCCATTTCTTCATCAACAACACTAATATTAATGATAATCATAATCTCTTAATAACCACCCAGTGTCTACTATTTATCATGCATTAGTGAGACACTTTGCTCTGGGTTAACTAAGTCTCAGGAAAAACTGTGGGAAAATTGAAGATTCCTGGGACAGATTCCTCTCTCCCCAAGTCTCCTCTGTGACAGCCGCATGAGTAAGAGGAATTATATTACACCCCCTTATCAAATGGAATGCAAGTGAGGTAAAAGATAATGAATGGGGCCAGGCGTGGTGGCCTCATGGTTAAAGTCCTCTCCTTGCATGTGCTGGAATCCCATATAGGTGCCAGTTTGTATTTCAACTGTTCCACTTCCCTTCTAGTTGCCTGCTTGTGGCCTGGAAAAGCAGTAGAGGATGGCTCAAAGCCTTGGAACCTTGCATCCAAATGGGAGACCCAGAAGAAGCTCCTGGCTCTTGGCTTCGGGTTGGCTCAGCTCCAGCCATTGTGGCCACTTGAGGAGTGAACCAGTGGATGAAGGATCTTTCTCTCTGTCTCTCCTTCTCTTTGTAAATCTGCCTTTCCAATAAAAACAAATGATTTTTTGAAATGGGTGAATGGCCTGATATCCTATCATTGCTATATGCTGGACCTGGAGCTGGTAGTGGAATCAGATCCTAAAGGACTTCAATGGGTATGCTCCTTTCACAACACCAGAGTTTAACAAAGTGAATTTTATAGTATATTCATTCCAACTGGTACGTTAAAGAGAAGTTCTGGGGTTCATCAAATATGGTTAAAAACACATCATTACAAACAAGCTTTGATACCTAACAGGGTTTTAAACCAAGATCTATCACAGCTCCCCTTCTGGTCCACTGTGCTGATATGCAGCTCAGCTCCAGGGCACTGTGACCCTGTTCCAGCATTGAGCTGAAGTCTGCCCTGTTTCAGCACTGAGCAGACGTCTGTCCTGTCCCAGCTCTGAACCAACACCTTCCCTGTCCCAGCTCTGAACCAACACCTGCCCTGTCCCAACTCTGAGCGGATGTCTGCCCTGTCCCAGCTCTGAACCAACACCTGCCCTGTCCCAGCTCTGAGCAGATGTCTGCCCTGTCCCAGCTCTGAACCAACATCTGTCCTGTCCCAGCTCTGAGCCGTCATCTGCCCTGTCCCAGCTCTGAACCAACACCTGTCCTGTCCCAGCTCTGAGCTGACACCTGCCCTGTCCCAGCTCTGACCGCTACTACTCATCCTTCAAGACCTTGAAGAAATGAAATGGTGAGCTTTAGGAGAATAACAGAAAATATTAATCCAACCCACAAGAGGAGCTTGACCTCTTGGAAAGTAAACTGATTTTATCCCAAGGGCAAAACCTTGGAGAGCTAGAAAAGGGAGTGGAATGATCATTTTTGAACAAAGTGCTTTTGGGAGGATCAGATTGAGAGGAACTGGTGTCAGAACACAGGGAGTAGTTAGGAGGGATCTGCAGCAGTGGAGGTGCTCGGTGATGGTGACTTGGAAAGAGTCATGGTGGGAGAAGTGCAAAGGATCCTTTGGCTTCAGCAAGTGTTCCAGAACTAGCACTGATTGGTGTATTGATACATAGTGGGAGGGTCACACTGCATTGACATTTGAGAACATTACCAGGTGATGGTGACCTCGCCTGAGATGGAGAAGAACACAGGAGTGATGAGAGGTGTGGGAAGTTCTGTTCAGACCCTGGGAGGTGTGAGATGTTTCTAAGATGGACAGTGGACAGCTCAGCTTATGTGTGTGGAATTATTTGAGGAAGATAGGGGCTAAGGCTACAAGTTTGGGAGTTATCAGTATATAGATATTACAGAAAGCATTCATAAAGAGGATGGATGCAGAAGAAATCTGTGAACAATCTAGCATTTAAAGTTCAAATATGACAGAGAAATCAGAGCTACTCCAGCAATAACATATAACAGTTATTAACATGTAGATACTTAACAAGGAAGTTCCAAGAGGTGTGACCAATGAAGAAGGTAAGCCTCCAGACTTACACATAGGCAATTTTGGCGAGATAAAGCCAGGGTGAAGAAGAAGGAAAAGAAGAAGGAGAAATGGGATGAGGAGGATGGAGAGGGAAGAGGAGCAAGAAAAGAGTGAGAAGGAGGCGGAATGGAGGAGAAGCCATTTGCCAAATTCCCAAACGTCCACAGGCAAATAAGAGCTGGTGCACAAGTCGGTGGCCACGCTGTGCTGCTTCCCTGAGGGTGGCTCAGCAGACTCCGGGGGACAGCAGTGGCAGCAGATCCTCCTGCCTTGGCCACAGGGTGTACAGGGTTTTCCCTGGAGAGTCACAGTGTAATATAAACGCAGTAGTAGTGGGTGGCAAGGACTGTTGCTCACTGGGTACACTCCCTTACCCAGGCCCCACTCTGTATGCATTTTATATATGATCTCATTTAGTGATTCATACATATAAGTTATGGAGAGGTAGTGAAGCTGGCCATGGTCACAGAACAGAGGTGGAGAAGGCTACTATGAGAGACATGATTGGGTGCCAGGACCAAGTGGTAGTACATTAGAGTGGCATGTTAAGTCTCTGTAAGTCAGGGGTGGGGAACATCCAGTCTGTGGGCTGTATAAAACTCTTGCAATCATATTACCTGATCCTGCCAGAACAACAGCGTGCTGGGACTCAAAATTCAATAAACCTGTAGCATGTTGATTTTTACATTGGTAAAAAGGCCATGAATGATAGTAGAAATATTCAAATGGCCCTTGGCAGAAAACCATTTCCCTGGGCCTGGTACCATGGCTCAATGACTAAATTCTCACCCACACTGGGATCCCACATGGGTGCCAATTCATGTCCCAGCTGTTCCACTTCCCTTCCAATTCCCTGCTTATGGTCTGGGAAAATAGTGGAAGATAGTACAAAGCCTTGGGACCCTATACCTGCATGGAAGACCTGAAAGAAGCTCCTGACTCATGGCTTTGGATTGGCTCAACTTGACTTTTTCAGCTATTTGGAGAGTGAAACAGCAGATGAAAGATCTTTCTCTCTGTCTCTTCTTATATCTGTAAATGTGACTTTTCATTAAAAATAAATTAATCTTAAAAAAAATCATCTTCCCACACTCGTAAGGTGCTAAGTCGGAACAATATAATTGTGCTGATTTAGACCTAGAAAAAAAGATTGATAACATCATTAAAATAAGAGAACGGAAAAGATTATTAAGCAGAAGGTAGATGTTAGTAGTTCTTCTCATAAGCATCCAAGTACAGAAACAGTAAGAGTTCTGAATATTTGGATTCTCTATCCTCCTAGCTCTTGAATGAGATGTGAGTGCTTCTTGCTACCAATCTGGGACATTCTGTACTGCACAGCACCTATTACTAGATGAAGTGTATCAAGTGTCATGGTGAACAAGGGGACTGTGTTGAAACACCGTCATACAGACCAACTCCATATGCAAAAGGGGAAATAGTGTACAGTAGGAGCTGGTCTACAACACAATGCTCTTCCCTTTAAGTCATTCGGAACAGCAACCCTGGAGCTGTAGAGTTAGGTGCTGCTGTGTGGTGTTGAAAGTGTGGATTTCAGATGAGTGTCGACTTAAGTTTGATTTATGATTCTGCCACTAATTATCTATGGAGCTGTGCGTAACCTGGCTCACAGAATAACACTGAGGACAAAATATATTTGCACAGAACAGAGATATTAAGCATTAAAGTGTGTTTTAGGTTTATTATGATTACAGTTTACTCCCTGCCATTTAGTAAATTTCTCATCTCTCTGAAATGACAAATCAGGATCCTGTGCCTAGAAGTTCGAAAGGAAGTTCTAGGACTCCAATTAATGTGGCCCAGGAATGCATTACTTGGTCTACATCTTACAGGGCTACAAGAAACAAAGTAAGTTCAGAAAATAGAAGGGACAGTGCTTCCGATGACTGCAACAGGCAGGGCTGGATCATGCTAAAGTTAAGAGACTAGAACTCCGTGCAGATCTTCCACACGTGTTGCAGGGACCCAGGTACTTGAGACATCATCTCCTGCTTCAAGGATGTGCACAAACAGGGAGCCCGACTGAGTGCAGGTGATTCCCATCCCACTCGGATATGGGATAGAGGGTTCTTAAACAGGGTCTTAGCCCTCCGCATCCCATGTTACAATCTCATATTATTAAAATTAAACAAGGAAATAAAGCACAATAAAATGAACAACTCCAACAGCCACGCAATCTTTTCATCATTACTTAGAGAAAAGAATATTTCAACATTAAGATATAGTTAAGGAAATGATTCTAAACACAGAAGGGGACCATGGCTTCTACCTGTGGGACTGGCATCCCACGTGAGTGCCATCTTGAGTCCTGATGATTTTACTTGATCCAGCTTCCTGTAGTGTTCATGGAAAGCACTAGAGGCCATGTGCTTGGGCCCCTGCCAAGCATGTGGGCAACCCTGATAGAGTTCTAAGCTACTGACTTCGACAATTGTTGTCGTTTAGCGAGCAAACCCATGAATACGAAATCTTGTTTTCTCTCTCTTTCTGTAACTCTTCAAAATCCAGCAATCTTTAAAAAAATTTTTTTTGAAGATTGCTGCTTCAAATATATTTAGTTTTCTGAAGAAATAATTTGATTTCTCAAATTTTCTGTTTTGTTAGTATAACTGGAAAAAAGATCTTTTCCATCTATTTTCTCTTCTTAAGATTTATTTATTTTTATTGGAAAGGCAGATATACAGAGAGGAAGGTCTTCCTTCCGATGGTTCACTCTCCAAGTGACTGCAATGGCTGGAGCTGAGTCAATCCGAAGCCAAGAGCCAGGAGCTCTTCTGGACTCCCATGAGGGTTCAGGGTCCCAAAGCTTTGGGCCATCGTGTACTGCTTTCCCATGTCACAAGCAGGGAACTGGATGGGAAGCAGGGCTGCTGGGATTAGAACTGGCGCCCATATGGGATCCTGGCACGTTCAAGGTGAGGACTTTAGCAGCTACACTATCATGCCGGGCCCTTCCTTCTATCTTCTTCTTGTTTTCCTTATGAGCAAGATGCCAGATTTTGACCAGCATGTCAACTCAACTATGACAGATCTTCTTGACATTGTTGCTTAACACTCCATTCCTCTGCATCCGTGCAAGGTTATATTCGAATGTCCATAGAGCTCTACTTGTTCTCACGTACTGTTTTCAAGGATTTATATATGTATATATTTATTTGAAAGGCAGACTTAGAGAGAGATTGAGAAAGATCTTCACTTTCTGATTCACTCCCCAAATGGCCTCGGTGACTGGGGCTTGAGGACCAAGGACCCTCTCCAGGTCTCCCAGGTGGGTGCAGGGGCTCAAGAACTTGAGTTGTCTTCCACTACTTTCCCAGGTGCACCAGAGGAAGTTGGATCAGAAGTACAGTGGTGCCAGCAGCCATAGGATGCTGGTGGTGCAGGCGTAACCTGACCTGCTGTGCCACAGTTCTGTGTGCATGTTTACATGGATAAATATGCCTGAGGTCCGACTACAGCAGTTGGCCAGTGGTTCCTGCCATTGCTGGTATGAAAGAAAAAGCCATAGCAAGGATTGTGTTTCATTTTGTAAATGCTTCTCAGTGTGGACTTTTTTATTTAGCATATATGATTATGTTCTGTGTGCTACTTCAATTTTTAAATTTTATTTATCCATTTATTCATTTATTTTTATTTGGTTGGAAATGCCTACACACACACACACACGCACACATACACACATGCACACCTCAGGGAAGGAGAGAGAGTTCCTCTTAAATCTTATGCTTTACTCCACAAACACCCACACCAGGAATTTCTCTAAGGACAAATTAAATAATCAAAGTTGACTCAATAAAAGATAGACCAATAATCAAAATTATAATTTTAACATAGGGAGAGGAGTAAATTGTTTTTCTGAGTGTTCCTAGCAACCATTTAAGATAGAAGTAATTTCTTCCAGCTAATGGGAAAAGCAAGAAAGTCCCGTGTTTTATCCGTTTATTGCTACCCTGGGCAGAAAGCAAAGAAATGGTGGAAATTATTAACAAATCAACACATCAAGGTAAAAGGAAATGGAACAATAAGTAATAACAACTACAAAACCTCATGCCCCCAGGATTCATCTCAGAATTTGCCTATGCGTCAAGCTCAAATTTCTCCAAGCTACTACATAAAGTTGCATTATTTTTTAAACAGAGAAAACAGAAAACAATTTTTTAAAATCATGCTAATGCTTCATTAGAATCATTTAGTTTGGTCTTTTATCTTCAGCTTTTTGGTTTTTCTTTTAAGGGTTAGAGAAAAAGAGACAGACATACCCTGCCTCCAGCCTACAACACAGAGCGAAAGAGAAAGAGAGAATCCTCTTCAGTATGATGTTTTACTCCCCAGATGCACACACCAGTCTGATGCACAGACCACACACGTCCTGGTCTGTTAGGTCCAGGATTTCTAAGGTCCAGCCTGGGCCTTGTGGGGCCTGTTGAGAACACTGACGGCCAAGATATTGCCATTGGGAATGAGCACCGAGGGCTTGGACTTCTTCCAGTGCTGGCATCTCAGTGCAGGGGCTTACACTGGTGCACTGGGAGCTGGATTAGACTTAATAAGCTGTTCCTTGTGAAGGTGTTTTCTTGTTGAAGTACCAAATATATGAGAATCTTTAACATACCCACAGGCAATGTGTGTGTTGAAAAAGTAATGCATTGATCTCATGTTTCTTTGCACCGGACTAGACTTACTACACTAAAATATAATTTGGCTCACTACCCGAATTCCCACAACAACCAGTGCAGGGCTAGGTCAAAGTTAGGAACCAGGAACTTATTCCAGAGAGAGTGGGGAATCCAACTTTTGGAGCCATTACTGCTGCCTTCTGAGTACGCATGAGCAGGAATCTGGAACTGGGAGCTGAGCTGAGACCCCAAGGGTTGATTGTGTGACAGTCTCGTGTGCCATCTTGCGTGGCACAGAAATGGCAGAAACACATCATGTCTAGGTTTTCCTATAACTGGTTTCCAGTTATGGAAGCCCTGTTTCCTAGATCACACCTTGTGCATGTTGGCAGCAGTAGTAATTACTCCGCTGGTGGGCACTGCTAGCACATGGAAAAATGCACTCATTTCTGCATCTTCTGTCCCTTTGCAGTCAGTGCCTGGCCCATAAGAGGAAGCCAATAAATTAGTGTTGACACTGTATGCTCTCAAGAGTAGCTTAATTTGGTATATTAATATGACATATTTTAAAAAGCCCTGAATGATAATTTACACACTATACAAGGTGTTCATTCAAGAACAAAAGTCTCACATGTACCCATTTATCATTTGGTGGGTTTCTGCCTGTGGCAGGTAATAATTACTGCTGGAGTCTTCTGAAATGACTGTAGCATTGCCTTTGTCCTCCAGGAGTTCACAGTCTGATGAAGGTGACAACTCTATAAATTATTGCAAAGCAGTATGAAGTATTGCAGTAGAGATGTGTGAAGACATACCATGCCCATTTTTTTTTCCTGGCATTTGAGGCAGGCTCAGAGGTCATGATGCAGACTTTGCAGAAAACTTGGACCATCTTTAAGATGTATCACAGCATTTACTATGAAGAAAGGCACGTGACTGGTTACTAGCTTAACTAATTCCCCATCCTTCCAAAAAATGAATATTGAACATCTACTATGGGTCAGAGTCTGCCTGGCTCAAATTATTACAACCAGTCATCAATATGCTGAATACCAGTTTATATAGTCTTGTGCTTTTTAAAACCACTATTTATTTGGAAAACAGAATGACATAGTGAGAGAGAGATATCCCATGTGTTGGTTTGCTCCGCCATTGGCTATAACAGCCAAGGCTGGGCCAGGCTGACGCCAAGTGCTAGGAACTCTATCCTGCTCTCCCACATGAGTGGTGTAAACCCAGGTATTAGGTCCATAATCTGTTTCTCAAGGTGCGTTAGCAGGGCTGTGGATCAGACATGAAGAAGTTGGACTCAGCCTGAATTCCAATATGGTGAATTGATGGGCACATAACTGGTGATTTACCCATTGTGACACAATGCCAGTACCCCTGGTGTCTTAAGTTCTGCTTTCACTTCATCACTTCTAGCTTCAACTCTTACTTTTCTTCTCCTTTTCTGAGTTATTATCTTCGTCTTTCTGCTGGGGTAGAAAACAAGACTGGTGTGTTATGGTATCAGGGAGTAGACACTCAACTTAAAACTGAGGGAGAGATGACTGAGCATTGAAGACAACCATGGAAACAACCTCTTGTTTACTGGGGAGGAGAGGATCTGGGTGACTGGCACTGGTAGGTATTATTAATAATTCACATGATTTCATTTTTTCCCAAAATCTAGCAGACTATTAAGTGCTGTTTACTGTCCAATGAAGACTATTGCTGCCCTAAACTGGGACCTGATGTCAGAGAAACTCAAGTACAAAAGAGATTTTAAAAAAAGAAACTGAAAAGCCAGAGGAAGTATGATTTTTGGTCATGGCAGAGGATGTGGTTGGAATGATCCTCCCATAGGAATCATCTTAAAATGTAGGAGGGGGGAGAATCTAGAAAGTAGAACCACTGTAAGGTCCTTGAGAACAAAGAGGAAGAAAGGGACAGGGATTCACACATCCCAAGACACCTGCTGCTCCATCCACTTTATTGTAAAGAAGGCTACTGTTTTGTGGATGCCAGAAGACAGAGTTCAGGCTGGCAGGACCATGGGAGCCCAGCGATTTGCTAATCATTTGAAAAAGCAGGAAGGCTACAAGATTGAGATAGGATAACTAAAAACTATATATTAGATCTTAGTCATATAGCAATAATGCAGGAGTTGAAATTCTGAACTTAATCCAGTTCTAGGAGTCTCTTTGGACAGAGGGGTTGTACATGCCCAATTTTAATTCATTAATTACATTGTATTATGTGACACAGTTTCATAGGTACTTGGATTCTCCCCACCCCTCCCCAAACCCTTCCACATGGTGGATTCCTCCACCTTGTTGCATAACCACAGCTCAAGTTCAGTTGAGATTCCCCCATTGCAAGCATATACCCAAACAAAGAGTCCAGCATCTTATTGTCCAGTCAAGTTCAATGGCTTCTTAAGTATACCCTCTCTGGTCTGAAGACAGAGCCAACAGAGTATCATCCCAGTCCATTAAAAGCTCCAACATACCATCAGCAAAAATTTACATCATTATGGAATTAATTGACAGTAACGAGTCACCAATATGTTAAAAGTAAATGCGAGTTCTTAACCACCTTCTGTGACCACCTCATTGACATTTCAATTTTAGTTTATACACAACATATAACATACATAACATAACATGTTATACATAGCATTGTGTCATCTTAAATTAAGGCAAACATGTGGTATTTAACCTTTTGGGATTGGCTCATTTCCCTTAGCATGATGGTTTCCAGTTTGGCCCATAGTTCTTTGCATTTTTTAATCTCCACATGCTCTGCCTCGACCATGTGTTATTTTCATAAGTAGGTACACATTTCTGAAAGAAAACCAAGGTAACCGCCATTTCAACACTGCAGGAAGAAATGTAAAGTAAAATCAAGTAAACATAATTTCATAAATCTGGAGAGTGTCTCTCGTGGCAGTGGCTTCTGAGGCTCTGAGACCTTCTTGGAGGGAAGTGACTCATTAATTGATTTTCAATAATGCGGGGAGGGAATATGGCAGTGTCATAAAAGAGATGACGGCTCTCCCAGGGCGCACAGACCACAGGGGCCAGAACCGTGTTTTAACTGCATTTTCATTTGAAGCCACTCCTACCGACGGAAGCTGCAGCGCCATACCTAATTTGTGAAGCTTCTCTGTAATGGGCTCAACTTGCTAGAAAACCAGTTAATTTCATGTCTTTGGAACCTCTGCTAAGCCTGTGATTTTCCATTCTTTTGATATTCACATATGTTTATTTTTCCTAAATCCTGGTGTACAGTCTGAATCGGGGCCTTCTAACACACATACATGTGTGTGTTGATGATCATTACAGCAAAGTTTAAAGCATAGAGCACCTGGAAATGGTCATGCGTGGCAACAGAATCACAATGTAGTCTGTCGGTCTACCTACCATCGCTCTGTCTTTGTCTATGTGTCATCTGCTTGCAATGGGAACCTTCCCATTTATTGCATCCTATAATGTATCATGTCATAAATACCATTTGGCTATTTGACAATACCGTTTGGCCATTTGTAATGTACAACATATAATGTTATATTTCATATGACATCCCTACTTGACACGTACCATTTGGATAATTATAACATCATATGTAGTCTACCAGGGAATTATCATCTCACAAATTCACCTCTGATGGCCTGGTTTTGTGGCATAACAACATTCCACGTGGATGCCAGTCAGCTTGTATCCTGGCTGCCTTATTTCTGATACAGCTCCCTGCCAATGGCCTTGTAAAGTAGAAAATGGTCTAGGTGCCTGAGACCCTGCCACCCATGTGGGAAACTGGGTAGAATCTCCTGGCTCCTGGATCCGGCCTGGCTGCTGTGATCATCTGGGGAACCAGAGGGTGGAAGATCCCCACCCCCTTCTCTCTTCAGTAACTCTGCCTTTCTAGTACATGAATGAATTTTTTAAAAATAGTTTGTTGGGCCTGGCACGGGAGCCCAGTGACTAAAGTCCTCACCTTGAACACGCCAGGATCCCATTCTAACCAGGATCTGGTTCTAATGCCAGCAGCCTTGCTTCCCATCTGGCTCCCTGCTTGTGGCCTGGGAAAGCAGTCAAGGATGGCCCAAAGCCTTGGGACCCTGTACCCGCGTTGAAGACGTGGAAGAGCTCCTGGCTCCTGGCTCCTGGCTCCTGGCTTTGGATTGACTCAGCTTCAGCTGTTGCGGCTGCTTGGGGAGTGAATCAGCAGGTTGAAGATCTTCCCTTTTGTCTCTCCTTCCCTCTGTATATCTGCCTTTCCAAGAAAAATAAATCCTTAAAAAAAATTTAAAACGAGTCCAATAAAGATTTATTGAATTTGGCGACATGACCATGTTTCTCTTGCCAGGGCCAGACCTCACAATTCCACAGGCTTCATGTGGCTCACTGGCCAGCTGTTGCCCACTACCACTGGGACAGACGAGGTTTTAGGAGTCCCTTGGAGTGGGAGGGGGTAAGCCAAGTGTAGAACCTTGTCTCCAGACAGATAGGTCTTGTTGGGCAGAGCATGGAGCATGCTTTATTTATTAAACAGTTCTTCCCCAGGTTACTCCTTGCCAAAGGAGTTATCAAGGCTTAGCTGGAAACCCTCAGAGATCTGGAGCAGGCTCACGAGGTGGAAATCCTTGAGCTGCCTCCTCTGGCTGTGTGCTTGAAGGGGAGGATTCAGAGCCTCTCATGCTGGCTTCCACGCCTGGGAAGCAAGTCTGCTTCCTGCCAGTCACTGTGCTTGGGACTTGTCTTTTCCTCTGGATTCCCTCCCATTTCCCAGGATGAAGACACAGGGAATCTTGCTGCTTTGTCGTGGACATGAAGGAAGGCAGGCTAAGAATGAATGCTCAAGATCAGGGTCTAGTATCACCTAGGCATGCCATCAGTACCTGCAGAGTCCTCTGAGGTCCTTTACAAGGCAGGGCTCGATTCTGTCTTTAAACATGCGGTCCTTTCTCTTCCCAGCTGAGTTTCCATCCTATATTTCAGTTTCTTCCATAGGACTTGTTGAACACTGATAGGTTCTTTCTTTCAAATTCCTATGCCTCAGAATGATCTGGGTGCACATTTAATTTTATTAAAATTTTGGCAATTCCCTAAATTTTGAAGTCAAGGATTATAGCCTAATTTTATAATTTGCTTTATGAATAACTTCCGAGTTAAATATTTAACTTCTCTAGACTCTAGTTTCCTGTTCTCTTAAAATGGGGTGGGCCTTCACAGAATATAGGTTGAGGATTAATAAAAGGACCCAATGAAATAGCATAGATAATGTCAGATACATTCATATACACAGCGGATCACCCGCAAGAACTAATTGCTGTCCCTACTTGGCCTAAAGTTAACAACCTCAGGCCATTCCTTATTTTTCATTTCTACACAATACATGCTAATCACAGTAAATTGTTCAGCAGTTGACACTGTGGCACAGCCAACAAAGCCGTGGATTCTGACACCGCATCGCATCGCACATGGGCAATGCACGTGCCTGAGTGCTCCACTTCCAATCCAGCACCCTGCCAGTTTGCCTGGGAAAGCAGCAGAGGGTGATCTGAGTGCTTGGGACCATGCACTCATGTGAGACTGGAAGAAGCTCTTAGATTCTGGTGTCAGTCTGGCTCAGTCGTGGCCATTCAGGAAATGAACCATGGAATTAAAGATCTCTCTCTCTATCTCATTCTGTGTGTGTTGGTGTGTCTGTGTGCCTTTCGCCATTGCCTCTTGGTGGCTGTGACTTTCAAATAAGTAAAGATATTTTTTTAAAAAGAAAAAGGCATTCAAGATTCTTACTCATTTTTCAATACCCAGATTGGGTGTCACTTCTGCTTGGAAGCCCCTCTGGACTTCTTCAAGCTTGGATCTCCTGTACTCTCAGAGAACTCTGCATGTCAACCATTGTCTGACGACATTTCATTATTAATGCATCTGTTTCCCTTCTAATGAGCCAAGAGCTTCTTCTTCTTGGAGCACTTTAAATTTGCTTCCAATTTATTCATAAAGGAGAGAAACGGAGATGCAGTGGAGGAAGAGAGGGTGATCTTACATCCTCTGGTTCAGACCTTAAACACCTGCCATATACAGGGCATACAGGGCTGGCCAGGCTGAAACCAGGGCTGGGGACAGCAAGAGGGTCTCCCACATGGGTGGCTGGAACCCAAGTACTCAAGCTGTCACCTGCTGCTTCCAAAGGTGAAAATGAGCAGAAAGCCAGTTTGCAAGTGCTGCAGCTAGCGCTTGCACCAGGCGTTGTGATTAGGGATCCCCAGCTGTGCTTTATCCCTAGCAGACAGCTCAGGTTATGAGGCACAAGTGCTCAATTAATATCCGTTGAATAAATAAAGAAAGGGGCGTTAGCAACGAATCATGGGAAATGAGTGCTGCCACTGAGTGAAGATTCCAGCCAGGCCCTCAAGATGTCTGGTTGCCAAGAGTTGTGTTGGGTATTAGCTTGTCCAGCACAAGGCTGATATTTTTCCTGATTCAGTCTCTGCTCTGTCCCAAACTCTCAGATGTGGTAAAAGACCCATCGACAACCAACAGTGGCTTTTTGGGGAGTCATCAAGATGACTTCAGAAATTTAGCATAAACCAAAAGCTTGCCTTTTTGTCTTGGCTGCTGGTTTATGTAGCATACGAATACAGTAATGATTCAGATGTATTTGTATGCAGGCAGTGACTGATCTATAACATACATGGCGTTTTGAAATATTGATCTCTTCAGTGCCAGCAAGTAAGAGACATTAGGGTAGCCAGGGATTCCATTTGCAAGTGTGGGATTAAAAGCAGAGAAGTGGAAAATTGGAAAGGACCAAAATTCATGTGAAGTGGAAAGTGTAGCTGGCAGCAGCGCTAAAGAGGGAGAGTCACAAATAAGGGAGGCATTATTTTAAAAGCCGACTCAAGCATCGGGGCAAGGAGCAGTCTAAGGACAGGTTTGAACTGCTTCAGCCTCCTGTGCCTCCATGCTGGCTGCACAGACCTCAGTGCAGGACAGCAGCTGGAAAAGGAAGCAACTGGAATGTGCTTGGAAGTAGGAACAAGTGACCTCACCATGGGTTCCTGTCAAGCAAGTAAACGAGACGATGAATTCGTGGAGAACTGTGGTCAGCGAAGGCTGAAAACAGAACATTCGCCTGGAGCTTGGAATTGCACCTGGTTTTGCGGGGTCCTTTGCATGGTATTTGAATCATACAATGCTTTTAATCTTCGGTTTCAAGTCTCCTCTGAAATATGGATACTCCTCTTTTCTTTCTTTCTTTTTTATTTGAGAAGATTCTGCATTCACATCTTGCACAATGGGCAAGTGTTTTTACCCGTGTTTTCTACTTTGGCCAGGGACCAAGGTATTCTGTTTTTCAATATTTATTTACTTTGAGAGGCAGGATGGTTTAAAGAGAGGGAGAGACAGGAATGGAGATGAGGGAGGAGAGGGCTAGGGAACTGGGGAGAGAGAAAGAGAAAGAGAGAGAGAGAGGAGATCTTCCTTGCATTGGTTCACTACCCAAAAGGCTGCAATGTCTTGAGCTGACTCTAGTTGAAGGCAGGAGCCAGGAACTCTATGGAGGTATCCCACATAGGTAAACAGAGACCCAGGTGTCGAAAAGAAATTGACAGAAAGCTTTTCACAAAATAATTGTAAAATTGAATAGACCTCCCCTCATTGGTTTCTTCCTTCCTTGGTAGCCTCTCATAAATTAGGATTCACTATGTCGCTGAAGTCATGAGAGATCATTCAGAAAGTTCCAAGGAAAGGTTTTTGCACTAAATGCCAAAGCAATAATCACTGACTATTTCATTTATTCTGCATCTCTTGGTCTCCTGTCAGGTAGATAGTGTCAAGTGGCTATTCCTGGTGAACAGGAAATTGGGATGGGTTCTGTGTGCCTTACCAGCTACCACACACTTTGCTAGGCACACTTTTCTCACTGTTACAGCAACCATGAAGTTATGTTTTGCAGGCAGAGGCAAAGAGATGGAAGCGCCTTACTGAGCACAGGCCTTGGCGTACAATAAAGCACTTGTACACCCTCTGGGAACATGTAACTTTCAGTGCCAATTAAATCTGGGTGTTAAGTAGCTGCCACTTTGAGATTGATTTCATATGTAGCAAATCTTGTCTGATGATCCTGTACTTCCTAGATGTTGCCAAGACAGTTCTATCTCCCAATGTCTGCAATGGCCGGGACTAGGCCACGGCTGAAGCTGAGAGCTGGGAGCTCAACCCAGCTCTCCACTTGAGCCTTCGAGTGAGCCTCCACTTGAACCTTCATTACAGCTTCCCCAGCTCTACACTGGCAAGAGTTGGAGTTGGAGTCAGGAGCCAGAGGGAGGAAGCAAAACCAGGTTTTCCATTGTGGAAGTGAACAACTCTGCTAACGACCGACTCCCACACCCAGTTTTATCTATAGGCTTGGCCCTCAATTGTTGACTGCATTTAGTCAGTGCTATTCAACATTTCCTTGGTTTCTCACATGAGTGGGTCAGGTGTCTAATAGTTTTCACCATTTATTTCAGAGAGGATCTGCAGTGGTTGGGGTTAGGCTAGTCCAAAGCCAGGATCCAGAAGCTTCTTTTGGGTGGTGCATATGGAGCAGAGGCCCGAGGACATGGACCATGATAAGCTGCTTTCCAAGGCACATTATCAGGGAGACTGATCAGAACTGGAGGAGGTAGGACACCAAGCAGAGCCAGTGTGGCATGAACACTCCGTTATTCTCTGTTGAACTCTGAATTAATCAATTCATGTAGATGAAGGGCAGTTGCTGATGATTGGAAATTGAACTTGATTCCCGAGGGAATGTACCCAGTAACTGGAGAACAAATGTGAAGATGGAAGAAGATGGAAATGATTAGCCAAAGTGACAAGAATGCCCTTGGGTGTCAGAAATTAGTAGAGGGAGTAAGCATTGTGATGCATCTTTTTGGTCTCTTATGAGTCTTCAGGGCCAGCATAGCAGGTTGCATTACCATCTGTGATGTTGGCATCCCCTGTGGGCACCAGTTTGAGTCCCACCGTCTCCATTTCCACTTCAGCTACTTTCTGATGTGCCTGGGAAAGTGGCAAAAGATGGTCCAAGTTCTTGGGTCTCTGTATTCTCCTTTGAGGGCTGAAAGATACCCCTGTCTCCTGGCTTCAGCCCAGTCCAGTCCAGCCCAACCCTTGTCATCGCAGTCATTTTGGGGAGAAAAAGTGGACGGCGCTATATCTCCCTGTAATTCTGCTTTCCAAATACATAGATAAAATCTTAAGAAATAACTATGGATCTTAACTCGTGTGTGTGTTTTGCTTCATCTTGTATATCCTCCGCTGTCAATATTTTTAGATTTATCTTTTAATTAAAATGTGGGAATACCTTGATGTTTATATTTCATGGAGAGTCATTTCAGTATCCACATAAGCCACAAAGTCCTTTGCTAAGCAACGTCTCTTTATCATCATCATCTATCCTTCATACCCTTTCCGTTGCTCTTTTTCTATTGCCACCAGGTGGAAACACAGGCTTAGGCGTAGAAGCAAAATTTCTCCTAGGCTCACCTGTGCTCTGGGTTGAAATATTTTTATCCTCTCGTGCTTCCATTCAGTCTGCTGTTTATGGCGCAAGTGTTACTTGAGGGTTAGAAACTGGATCAGCTGTTTAGAATGTGAAGAACAGTATAATCCCTGCTCACATTGTCCTAGATGGATAATCACTTAAAATAACCTGAAACACAAAATTGTAAATTAGATTGAAGACTAAGAAAGAGCATGGAGTCAGCATATGCTTGGATCATCGGCATCCCACACTGGAGTCTTAGCTCTCCTACTTCGGCTTCCTGCTGGTGTGCACTCTGCCCCGGTGGTGGACCTTGATTTAGTCCTGACACCTGCTTGGCCTGGCCCAGCCTTTGTTGTGAACATGAAAGAATCAGAATACATCAGCTTCACTCCTCTCTCTGTCTTCCCAATAAATAATAATGAAAAGAAATAATAGATGACTTACTTTTGGTAGCTGACATTCAAAATGGACTCAACTCCTACCAATCACACATGACGTGAAACAGGTCACAGAGCATGGTGGCAGGTAGGCAGTGGCAGCTGGCAGAAAGGAGATCTGGTGGGATGGCTCCAGCGATATGTGTCTATAGCCCCACTGTGTCCCAGTCAGCAGTTGTGACCCCCAAGTGACAGCCTGCCTGGGTGTTCATAACAGCTCAGTCTGTACCACTGCACTCCCTTTCTGTACTCTGCCAAAACCCACCTTCCCTGAAGTGCCAAACCTTCCTCCAATCCCACCCTTTTTTATTATTCTTTTAAAAGAAGACTTATTTTTATCAGAAAGGCAGCTTTACAGAGAGAAGGAGAGACAGAAAGATCTTCCATGCGCTAATTCACACCCCGCCCCCATGGCTGTAACGACTGGAGCTGAACTGATCTGAAGCCAGGAGCTTCTTCTGGGTCTCCTGTACAGGTGCAGTGTCCCAAGCCCTTGGGCCCTCCTCTGTTTCCACAGGTCACAGGTAGGGAAGCTGGATGGGAAGAGGAGCAGTCGGTCCATGACTGGCATCCATATGGGATTCCAGCAGTTGCACGAAGAGAATTTAGCCACTGAGCCATCATGCATCCAGATGATTTCAAATATTATAAGCAGTCGAAGGTATCTGTTTTTTTTTTTTTGAAGTTTTGTTTTGTTGTTGTTCTCTCTTGTTCCTGGGCTTATTTATTGAATGTGCAATTTTTCTTTGCTTTGAAATAAATTCTGAGTCACCTTTATGTGTTTACCCTGAATTCTTCATATGGAGTGAAGAGGCTGGAATGAGCCTATTTGTGGAAGGGGAAGGGTCCCACTGTCCACAACACAACGACTCTCCACGTGGGGTACTGATGCCCAAATAAAGGAAGAAAAGTTACTTAGAGATCTAAAATAGTAGCTGTCTATGAGCAGGAAGCATTGGGAGCAGGGAAATTCAGAGGAGTAATGTGGGGTGGGAGCCAGGCATATACTAAGGAAAGGAGCGGGTCCGCATCTTTGTTTCCCACCTCTCTGTGTCCTGGAACACTGATGTCTGTGGGCCACCCAGGCCAAGCCGCTTGTGCAACTCCTGCAACCAGAACACGGGATGGTACAATCAACGGGTAGCTGGATGCAGAAAATGTGGTATATATACAACGGGATACTACTCAGTCACACAGAGAATGAAATTCTGTCTTTTGCAACAAAATGGATGTAACTAGAAGCTGATATGCTTAGTGAAATAAGCCATTCGCAAAGAAGCAAATATCATGTTTTCTGTAATGTGTGCGAGCAAATATAGACAAAAAAATGTAAAGCAACGAAGTGGTCACTTTGGGATATGATTAACATTTTTTGTCTATGTTCATTTTTTAGTGGTCTTGTGGTCTCCTTACTTTGCATGTGTTAAATAAGATGATTACCAGTTACTGATTAATTAAGCCTATAAGTGTATGATACATCAAGATTCTGTTTGTACAAATACTGGTGAGTAGAGGGAAGGGAGGGATGTTGGATGAGCAGAGGAATGGGAAAAGTATCATTCTCTTCTTGGAACTACACTTGTGAAACACATAAAATCTCTACATTAATTTAAAAAGAAAAAAAAAAGAAAGATTTTTGTAAAGCAAAAAATGAAGGAGATGGTATGTGGGAGGCTGAGGGAGGTTGGCTGTTTGCCCCCCTGGTTTCTCCCTGTTGGGCTGCAATGGCATGGGTTATGACCCTCCTCAGAGGTCCAGACCTCTGTCTCATGATCTTCTCCTACAGTCTTTGCTGGGAGTGAACTCAGGGGTCTGCTCCCTTGCAATCAGCAGCAATCAGACGTTGATCAAAGGAAAGCTTTATCTGCAGGTGCAAAGCAAAGGAAAGAACCTGGAGGTTAAGTTCCCTTCAGAATCTGCCTTTCCTGGCAGCGCTTTAGCAGCAAGGATAAGGAAATGCCAAGAGTGTTGAATGGGACCTGGCATCTGTCTCCAGCTTTAGATGTGATCTGACACCAGCCTGGCTTTTGTTGCATTTCCTTGTTTGTTATGGTTTGGCCCCTTCTGTGTGCAGGTGGCAAAGTAAATTTCCGTGGAACATCTCTAAAACACAAGGCATAGTGAGTGGATACAGGGCTTGAGATGCTCCGCCTGCTGTGCCCACCTGCTGCTTCAGTCTCGCAGGGTTGGCTACTCAGGCACTGTTACACATGTGGCTGCTGCTTCTTGTTTCTTGCAGGCTAAGGGCCACAGCTGCTCCCTATTGTGCTTCCACAGCATTGAAGTCTGGGGTATGTGGTTCTGCCTCGGCGGGGTCCTTGACTTGCTGTGTCTCCTACTGAGGGATGATGCCTGATAGGATACTGATGGATTCAGTTACCTTGGAAGCAGACATTTGGCAGAATGGTTATGAAGTCACATGAATTGCCTACAGCCCTTGTTGGCATGCCAGTAATGGAGTCCCATCTCTGCTTCTAATTCCAGCATCCTGCAAGGGCAGATTCTGGAAAGCAATGGTTGACAGCACAAGTGAATGGATCGCTGCTGCTCAGGCAGAAGATCAGGATGGATTTCCCAACTTCTAGTTCAGCCTGGCCCTGCCCTGGGTCTATGGTGACATTTGGAGAGTAAACCCGTAGATCTGAGATCTGTCTGTTTGTTATTCAATCCTTGAAATAATTCTTCTTTGATGATCACTTTTGGTGATTTTTACATAGTTGATTAAGGTAATAAGGGTCAAGGGCTACTAAAAGGTGGGTGATACCATCATTTCCACATTTTTCCACATTTGTCCTTCCTGTGTCTTGGGGGAGGGGGTGGATAAGGGGAGAAGCCACATCCAGTCTCCCAAATGCCTCTGTACCCTGGGATGGAGGACAGCCATCTGACCTCACCCCACGGTCCCCAATGAGGGGCATGTTCTGAGGGTCCTGATTAAGAGGTTTTGATAGTTCAAAAGTTCTGAATTTCTTCTGTCAATTTGTTCTGTCCTCCATCCTCTGTTGTGGTACCAGGTGTCCTCTACAGACTCCAAACACTGCCATATCCTCCATGTGCAACTGGATAATCTGTCCGCTGCTGTATCTAAGCCGCTGGTGAGGCCAACCTCTGACACATGCTCATGATACAGTCAGACCATGGAACCTGAAATTCTCTCCATGGTTGGGCTTCTGAGTCCAGCAATTCAGTTATGGGTAATCCCCAAAGAAACTTCATCTGAGGTGATCCCAGACCTGGTTCTTGTGTGTGCATGCCAATACAGTGTCTGACACAGTCCATTGCCTCAATCAGCTTATGCACATGATGGTAGTTACAATTGCTGGGTCAGTTCTGTCTCCAGCCTTGTCTTTCACTCAAACCGATGGGTGTTGCAGTCCAGTCTGATCCAGCCCACCACACATGGCCCTCACGCAAAACAGTGGGAGCTGAAGCCTAGTCGGAGAGACCTGCAACAACTCCCACCAGGCTTGCCCCTGCCCTGGTTCCCATGTTTACCAGTATGTACAGCAGACTAGTCCAGTCTGTCCCACATGCCATCCAGCTCTCATACATGTCAGTGGGCATCGAAGCCTAGTGCAACCTAACCAGTCCCACTATCCACTACACACACATGCCAATGGGTGCCACTCTGTCTAGCCATGCCTGCTCCAATCCTGGTTCTCATACTCGCCTGTGGGAGTGGCAACCCAAGAGAGAGGTGCCCACTCTTTGCCTACTGGGTCCACTCTCACTCCTGGATCTTGCACTCTTCAGGTATTTCTGCAGTTTAGCTTGACAGAATTTGCCCCCTGTGTTAGCATTTGCTAGCTGATGCTGTGACAAAGCCCAACCAACCCACACCCACTCTGGCTTATGCATGTACCAGTAGAAACAGTCAACCCAGCCTGGCTTTCCCTGATCCAGCTCACCTGAGGCCAACAGGTGATGTAACCCTGCCTGGCCTGATTTGCTTCTATCCTGACTCACACTCACCAATGGGAGTAGTGATCTAGCAGGGGAACCCCATGCAGTCCTCCACTGCATTCGCCCCCTCCCCGCTGGGTCTCACCTGTGCTGGTTGGGTGCTGATGCCCAGTCTGACATGGGCCGCTGCACCTCAGCATTTGCCAGTGGGTGCTGTATCCTGGCCAGGCCCAGTCCACCCCAAATTCCAGCTCATGCTGGTGGGGGTACAGCCTAGCCCAGTCCATCCAGTTCACAGTCCTGGCCCCCATGTGAACTGGTTTGTGTTGCAGCCCAACCTGACCTGACCCGCACTCTCCATTCTGGTGCTTGGATTTGCCAGCATGTGATATGAACTGGCTCAGCCTGGTTCACCCCTGACATGAGCCAAAGGTAAGCCTGTGGGTAGTGTAATCTGGCCTGTGCTGGGCTGCTTCCCAATGCAAGATCTCTCCAAGTGCAAGATCTTGCGTCCATCGGTGGGTCCATGGGGTAGCCCGACTTAATCATCTCGTGTCCTAGCAGGAACAGTGGCCTTTCCTGACCGACCTTCACCCATTCTGGTTTTTACTGTTGGGTGTTACAGCCTGGCCACACCCAGTCTATACCCAGACACAGCTCACACATGGCTCAGCAGGGACAGAGATCTAGCCTAGCCCTAAACCTAAACCTACCCTGGTTATCATGAGCACCAGTGGGTGCTGGGGTCTAGCCCAGTCTGGCACACCACAGACCTACTCCACACTTGTGCCAAGGGACACTGCAGCCATGTACAGATCAGATAGCAGCCCTGACTCTGGACATCACACTTGGCAGTGAGAACCACACCTCAGCCAGTCCCCTTTGCTCCCCAACCAGACCTATTCCCAGCCATAGATCTTATGTGTGTCAGTGGTTGCTCTGACCCAGCTTGGCATAGGCCCTCACCTGTCATGATCTTTGCCTTTGGATGGTGTAGCCTGGTCTGACCTGGCCTGCCCCGAGTCTGGAATCTCACTGGTGGGTGCTGGAACCTGGCCCTGCTCAGTCTGCTCCCATCCTGGGCTCATGCAAACCAGTAGGTGTGACAGCCTAACCTGTCATGACCTGTGCTCCAGCTTGGTTTCTGCTCTTGTTGGTGAGCTAAGGTTTACTAGGCCCTGCCAGGTTCACCCCCTTCCAAAACCAACCCACACATTAGCCAAAAGTTGGAGCTACTTTGTCCAGCTTGCCCAATCCCCAGGCCTGGACCATCTGCTCACCAGTGGGAGCTATGACCCACTAGATGAGTTTCCCATCCCCCCCCCCCAACTTGGCCCACTCCCAGACCCAGATCTCATACATGTCTGTGAGTGTTAGAATCTTGCCCTGAATAGTTTGCCCCTCCATCTTGGCCTTGTATGAGATGGTGACTGTGGCAGCCCAGCCCACCACACACCCTGTTTTAGGATGCACACTCGAATGCTGCAGTCTGGATCCACCCAGATTGTTCTCCCTCCCTATAACCATGAGTGTTGGCAGTTTTATGGTCACACCTAGCTCAGCCAATCCACATCCCACATATTCTCCCCAGAATCTAACCCCAGACCTGGTTCTCTCGCTTGCCCTGCCTAATGTGACCTGTACCCTGTTCCGACATTCAGTCATGTACTAGGATCTAGCCCTGCTAGACAAGTCCCCAGCCCTAGCTTTTGCATTGACTGGTGTGTGGTGGTCAGCAATATTCCTTGCTAACAAGTCCAACTTGGGACTTTCTTGTGGGTTGGTGTATCAGTCTGACCCATACAGATTTTACAGTCTCTCTCCTCCAAGCCAATGGTCTCAGTCATCTTGTTTACCTGCAAGTATAGTGGCCCTGTCGTTGGGTGTCCTTCAGGACACTTACACACATCGTCCGCACTTACACATATCATGGCCATATCCATAAATGTCTCTAGGCAATAATTCCATACACCCAAGACTCCAGGGCTTGTCACCAGGGGCCAGTGGGCAAATTCCAATGCTGTTCGTGCTCTGGCCCGCAAGCTCAGGATTTACCCATTGCCTGGCAGTGGTGGATGGGGAGCTAGGATCTCCAGCAGGAAGCCTGGCCCAGTGTAGATTCTTCCAGCCACAGCTTTGCGGCTGGGAGATTCAGACATCTGTCTCTCTGCCCATACTTACCTGGACTCTGCCCCCAAACAATTCTTTTGAAAACTATTCAGCTTGTGGGCACAAAACAACAGACCTCTAGAATGTAGTGGCAGGAATCCTAGGGAGCTAGAGTCACAGCCCTACAAACAAGTCTGGGAAGGGTTGATGGGGTTTGACAGCAGGTCCATGGGGTCAGGCAACTCTGATCATCGCAGCTCATGGTACATTATATGCAATAAAAGCACTTTGGTTGGATTCAAGACCCAGTGCTGTTGGGCCCGGCGGCATGGCCTAGCGGCTAAAGTCCTCGCCTTGAAAGCCCTGGGATCCCATATGGGCGCCGGTTCTAATCCCGGCAGCTCCACTTCCCATCCAGCTCCCTGCTTGTGGCCTGGGAAAGCAGTGGAGGACGGCCCAATGCATTGGGACACTGCACCCGCGTGGGAGACCCGGAAGAGGTTCCTGGTTCCCGTCATCAGATCGGCGCGCACCGGCCCGTTGCGGCTCACTTTGGGAGTGAATCATCGGACGGAAGATATTCCTCTCTGTCTCTCCTCCTCTGTGTATATCTGGCTGTAATAAAATGAATAAAATCTTTAAAAAAAAAAAAAAAGACCCAGTGCTGTTGACAGGACTAAGAGAGGTGCTGGGGAGTGGCAAGCAGGACTTTGCCTGTGATGGACAAAACATTATTTCCTTCTAAAATTTTCAGATACTCACAGTGGAAGAAAACATTTTTAAGTATGTTATACATTATGTAATAATGAATATGTTATATATATAATGTATAATATATAACACACATATATAATATCTATAATGCATATATAATATATTATATAATATATAACATATTCATTATTACATTGTATATACATAATATGTATGCATTATGTAATCATAATAGTTAGCATATCCAGTGTATCATAAATTGCATCAGTCCTTTGTGAACAGAGACTCCTAATACGTTTTTTCTAGTCCCTTTGAAGTGCACAAGAATATTTTTTCCCTGCAAGTTTACAGAAAAATAAAATTAAAATATACATCTCCCATCAGTGCACACAATTTGGAATCTGAGTAGAGTGTTTTCATGACGTACATCTTCCCAGGAACTCTCTGGAGATCTCTGGATGCATGGATTTCAAAATCTTGCCCCCAAGGAAACTTACCTTTAACTTTCATTGTCAGCTCGGCAGCGTGGCCTAGTGGCTAAGGTCCTTGCCTTGATCCCATATGGCTGCTGGTTCTAATCCCGGCAGCTCCACTTCCTCTCTATCTCTCCCCCTCTCAGTATATCTGACTTTGTAATGAAAATAAAACAAATCTTTAAAAAAAAAAAAACTTTCATTGTCCACGAACTAGTGGCAGTGTGTTTGTAAATGAAGAAACGAAGACATAATTATATTACTGAAAATACATAAGTTAGGTTAATGATTAATTATGTTATTAGTAATTTCAAAAGTGGTCTTCCTCCCGTTGGTCAAACCTCTCCCAGCCTTCCTCTCTTCTCTCGAGCCAAGTCTGTACTAACAACTGTGCAACTATCTACTCCTGTAAGATTAATTTTTTTTTACTTCACCTGTGAATAAGATGGATTCTGGAACTCTACGGTGACTATTTAGCAGTCCTGTATCGTACAAGGAAAGAGAAATGTATGGAAAAGGGAACTGAAAGACAAGTTGGAAGTCTATGCAAAGTTTTTATAAAATACATACTTTTGTGTCCTTGAAAAAATACCATTTTTAAAGACTTATTAACTTCAATAGAGAGACTCCCCAGCTGGTAGCAATGGCCAGGACTGGAAGTGAAGGAGCCAGAAACTCTATCTGGGTCTCCCATGTGTCTGGCAGGGGTACAAGCACTTGGACTATCTTCTGTTACATCCCCAGATCTGTTAGCAGGAAGCTGGATGTGAAGCAGAGTAGTCTGGAGTTGCAGTGGGACCACAGGCACCACTTAACCCACTGTGCCACAATGTTGGTCCCAGACTACGTATCATGTCCCCAAATCAGGCTTGTGTCACAGGGGAGGGAAGAAGAGCCAATCAGGTGCTGTGTTCAGGAAATCATCTCCAAGCGTGTGCCAGGACTCGGCCCTGGGTGGACTGATAAGATGCTAGCTCTCACTGCCCTTATCTCTGATCTGTGCTCTTATTTTGTTCTTCCTGAAGAGAGGACAAAGCCTTCCTGCAGTTTGGGGGCCACTCAAGTGGCCAAACAGGTAGGAAAACGCTGCAAAAGGACTTCACAGCAGGACTTTGTCCCTCACCACATCTGGAGTGTGTTAGAGTGAACAAAGACACGTAAGCTCAAGCAGTGTGACGGATGGCCTCGTCTCCATAAGGATTCAGCCATGCCGAGGGACATCTAGAACTTTCATAAGAGAGGTAGGCTTTGCAGCATTGTTGGATCCCAGTCAGGCCATTAGGAGCATTAAACTCTGTATACCCAGTATTCAGAGTCACCCTGTTTGTTCTGCAAGAAATGGAAATGACAATTCAAGCCATAACCTTAATCATTTATTCAGAAATTAGATCTGTGACTCCTTTTTTTTTTTGCATTTTCTGTTTTATTTCCCCAGAAAAATCATTTTTGATGAGACTATAACAAGAGTTACTCTTAGAGAAATTTTTGTTAGAAAAGTATTCCAGTAACTACTACATCTAAGAGGTACAAAGTGTAATGAAAATACTTGTGTGCCTACTGTGTCACTTACAGACTTAACTAAAATAACTGATAACACTATTGTGATAAGAGTGAAAAATCAGAATCAGCTCAGCATTAAATTATAACAATTCAATTAAGCTAAGCATTTCCTCCCTGGTTTAGGGTTACTTGTTTGCAGTACCCCAATGGCTCTATCCAGACACGCATATTCTTTCTGATTAGAATTGTTGTCAAGGCTTACCATAAGTTTGGACCTTACAGAAAATCACAGTGCAGTACAACATGCTTTCAAGAGTGAATTCTCAAATCACAGACTTGGAATATGGCACCAAAATGGATGTGAGTCAGTTTGTCAAACTTTGGCAAGATGTGGAGATGGGGAGTATTGGAATAAGATTGAAGAGGGAATAGAATGGCTTTATCTCGGTGATACTCAGCATATATTTAATTAAATGGGACCTGAAATGTAGACCAATTGACCAATTGTCTTGATTTTCATTTACATGCTTAGAAAGATCAGCCAACCAAACTTGCGGGGAGAGCTTTTCCACTGTAGCCTTCTTTGTGTGGCAGGGACTGATTGGGAATGGAAGCGAAGAGGGCTGAGAACAGCAAAGCGTGGGTACTGGCACATGGTGTGCAGTGAATCGAGTCCCTTCAGTATTCCCATCTGGCACATTCTCTTTTTTACATAGCTCCAGACCACTACAGAACTACGTCTCGTTTTATAAGATTATCTGGAGAAGCTAGTAGATGAAATTGGAAATACACTTTCATGTTTTATCTACCTAACTTCTTTCTAATGATTTCTTTGTTTGAAAGGAAGAGTGACAAGTGGAGGAGGCGGTAGGGAGGAAGAAAGGGCAGGAGAATGAGAGTGACAGTAACTCAGATCTTCAATCCACTTCCCAAATGGCAGCAGTGGTTTGTGGGGAGAGCTGGTCCAGGCAAAACCAGAAGCCTAGAACTCCATCCATCCTACCATGCAGGTGGCAGGAGCTCAAGAACTTGGGAATACCTTCTGCTCCTTTCCCTGGTGCACTAACCTGGAGCTAGATTAGAACCAGGGCAGCTGAGCCTTGAGCCAGAACTCCCATATGGCGTAATGGGGACCAATATTGTGATGCAGTGGGTTACATCAAGGCTTTTAATGGCCAACATCTCCTATTAATAGTGATTTCAGTCTCAGCTGCTCCATTTTTGAACCAACTCCTTGATAATGAATGCAGCAGGAGATGGCACAAGTGCTTCGTGTTTCCTGCATTCCCGTGGGAGACTCAGATGCTGTTCTGGGCTCTTGACGTGGGCCTGCTCAACCCTGGCCATTGAGCCATTCACAAAAGTGAACCAGAAAATGGAAGATCTTCCTTTCTCTTATAAGTCTGCCCTTCAAATAAATGAAATAGATCTTTAAACAAAAACTTCCTGGATAATCATATTTTTTATGTATTAAAAAACCTGTGCATGGATTTCAAATGTTGAGGGCAGTGGTCCTAAAATAAATGTATCTTCTTTGGAAAAAAAAATTTAGTTGAAAGGCAGACACACACACACACACACACACACACACACAGAGGGATATGGGGATACACAGAGCTATCACCGTGGTCCTCTCTTTAAATGGCTGCAATGCCAGGGCTCAACAGAAGCCTGAAGCAAGAGAGGGCAGCTCAGTCCAAGCGTGCCATATGAGCAGTAAGGAGCCAATCCCCGGATCCTGCTTAAGCAAGAAGATGACATCAGGAACTGGAGCAGGCAATGAAATCTGGGTACTCTAACATGGGCTGCAGGTGTCTAAATGACGATGCTAAATGCCTACCTCTAAATTTGTCTCTAATTCTGTTTTCTGTGATGTTTGGAAACGCAGGTGTCTGTTAGGAGGCAGCACCTGATAGTGTGTGTAGAGCTAAAAATGAGGGGACCACATGCAGGAGAGCACCAGGGCTGTGATGACTAACATTTACTGAGACCTTTTTTAAAATGCATGTTCCTTTGTTATATATATATATATATATATATATATATCTTTATACAGAGAGAGAGAGAGAGAGAGAGAGAGAGAGAGAGAGAGAACTTCATCCTTTGATCCACTCCCTAAATGGTTGCAGCAGCCAGAACTGAATCAACCTGAAGCAATGAGCCAGGAGCTTCTGGATCGGCCACATTGATTTAGGGACCCAAAACCTTGAATCATCCTCCACTACTTATCCAGGTCACAATCAGGGAGCTGGTTGGGAAGTTGAGTAGCCAGGACACAATTCATCACTGTTGCGGGAGATCAATGACATTAGCAGGATTATCATGCTCTACCACCACGTTGACCCCCTAGCGAGCACGAATCTTTATTGCAATCCTGAGCGATGGTTACTCTTAGTATTACTCAGTTTATAGAAGAGAGACAGGCTTGCTCAAGGTAGAATGACAGGTTGAAACCTCAATTCAGGCACATTGTCACTGCTTACTCCTTTGCAACATAAAGCTGTGTTCTGCATGAGCAGCGAGGGAGCAGCAGCAGTTGGGGTATAATACAAACCACAGGGGGAGGACATTGTAAGAATCCAATTTGATTGATGCCATATCCCTTCCTCCATTGGTAAATATGCCAGGTCATACAGTTCAGTGGTTCAGACCTCCACACTGACTGTGTTTTGAAGTTGTTTTACATTCAGTGCTTTTACATTCACCATATAAGAATCCGCCCCCCCCACCCCAAAAATCACTGGTTGTATTAACAGCTGGAGGACCTCTAATTTTTAGAATCACAGACATAATCAGAAGGGTGACCTTTAATGAGCCATCATAGGTCAAGCAGCCCTGTCTGAGTTCTCACAGTGGCCCATCCATTCTTGTCTCTACTGTAGTTGGGACCATGGTGTACTACAAGCATCTGGCTCGGCGTCTTTTTCCAAATTCATCTTTTCAAGGATTATTTTCCAGTTTAGTTCGATTCAATAAACTCAAATGGAGAGTCTGTTGCACCATGAGTGAAGTGTTATTTTAGACTTTATTAACATGGATATGAATACGGCACTATACTGGGTTGTCACTGGTGTAGTGGCTAAAGTTCCCCAGTGCAACATTGGTACTGGTTCCGTTCCCAGCTGCTCTATTTCCAATCCAGTTCCCGTCTCTTGCACCTAGGAAGGCATCAAGTGCTTGGCTTCCTGTCACCTTGTGAGAGACCCAGAGGGAGTCCCAGGCCCCTGGCATCAGCCTGGCCTGCCAAGAGCTGTGGCATCCATTTGGGCGATGAACCAGCAGATGAGGCATCTCTTCATGACTCCATCAGTCTCCCTCCAGCTCCTTCTCCGTCACCCTTTCACATACATCATAAAGTGAGAAGACGCAATTCTGGCTAATCAGCCAGCTGTGGGCAGCGGCCACACTTTTCAGCCAATTCTGTGCAATTATGTGCAGAGCTGTTATGATGGCATGCACAAGGCCGATGGAAAATTAGGCATCCTCAACAGTATCATACACATTGATGGAGGAGCAGAATTTAGACAGAGTTCCAGAAGTGAAATGTAGATCATCATTGTTGGCATTCAACAATGGTGAGGCCAATGGAGTGGGAGATGGTTGTCACTGACAAGAGTCTGTTACTCATGGTTCCCAAGAGCTGGGGAGTGCTTTTGCCACAAAGCCCCAGCGTCACCGAGCAGAGAGTGGGAGGGGAACTGTGCGAGGGAGGAGTGGGCAACACAGGGTCAGAAGGCTCAGGATCGCTAGTTTGCATGACTGCAGCAGGCTTCCAGGCAGAGATGACCCAGGTGGGAGTCGTTCAGAGAATGGGCACCTGATGAGCCAGAAGTTGGGAGTGGGGGTTGCAGTTTGGTTGGCTTGTATGTGGAAGCTACACATGCAGCTGAGTTGGGTATTGTCCTTAGGAATTTGCTAGCTTCTGGAGGGGTAATTCCCCCACCATCAGCAGCAAAGAGCTATCTAAAGTCTCTCCGAGGAGCTGACAAAAGCTGAGTGAATTGGGTGCAAACAGCACATCATAGGGTGCACCCCTGCCATCATAGTTCAAGTTCAGAGGAATTAGAGCACCCGGGTTGGTGATTGGTGAGACTGAAGGGAAAAAACTGGAGACAGCATGGGGAGGGGTGTGGCTCCTCTGGCAGGCACTGGTTCTGGAGAGAGGATGGTCATCCAGGCATGGGACGGGTTCCAGCAAATCTCACCAGAAGGCTGTGCCCTCAGTCAGGTGAGAAAGTACAGGGATTCAAGTACGGCACAAGGCAGTGATAGAGGGAAGAGAAACAGGGGTGACTGAAGGGATAAAGCAAACTTGCCTAAGGATTGTCTGCTGTGGCAGCTTGCACTTGGCATTGAGTCACCAGATCTTACCACCTGGTAAATTCTCAGACCATGATTGTTGAATGAACTCATTTTGGGGTGGAGGGAGGAGAAGGGAGAGTGCTGTGGAGTAGTAGGCTAAACCAAGGAAGACACAGAAACTCCTTTAGGTTGGCTCAGCTTTGCCAATTGCAGCCATTTGAGGAGTGAACCAATGGATGGAAGATCTGTCTGTCTCTCTCTCTGTAACTCTCTTTCAAATAAAAATACAATGAATCTTAAAAAAAAAAACCCTAATTTCTGATCAGGAGATATTTGTTTCATCTCTTGCAGGTTCTTCTGCAAACTATTTCTATTCACCTATATTTCTACCCCTGAGACTCGTGTAAAATGTTCATGTTTCCTCCAATGGCTAGCTCTCTTACAATCACTGTTTCTGGCCTAATTCTTTCAGGTTTACTGGAGGAATGATTACAGACCACAGATAACATCAACAAAAACATCCCCCATTAGCAAATTACAGGGATGATTTCCTGAGCTTCGCAGTTCTGAGAGCAAACACACATAAACCCTTCAGTTCATTCGTTTTATGAAAAAAAAAAAAAAAAACTACACTTTGCTGGTCTTTAGACTCTATTTTTACCAGATTTTTAAAAAAAGATGCATTTCTTTTTTATTGGAAAGTCAGATATACAGAGAGGAGAGACAGAAAGGAAGATCTTGCATCTGATCGTTCACTCCCCAAGTGGCTGCAATGGCCGGAACTGAGCCAATCCGAAGCCAGGAGCCAGGAGCTTCTTCTGGGTCTCCTGTACAGGTACAGGATCCCAAGGCTTTACGCCATCCTTGACTGCTTTCCCAGGCCACAAGCAGGGAGCTGGATGGGCAATGTGAAAACTTTAGTCACTAAACTACTGCACCTGTCCTTATTTTTACCAGATTTTTGAAAACCTGGGCAGCCCATGGAAGTAAAAGGTAGAATAAGTTGAATCTTCTTTTCTGGCTTCAAGCCAGCTGTGGCCGTGCTGTGGTTGACCTTCGTGTTGCGGGCTTTATGCTGTCATTGGTTATGGTTGATGCAATTGGTGAGGAAGTTCCAAGTTCTGTAACCACTTGCCTGCCTGAATCTACGGAGGCACAGAGATTATGCTTCTGCTATTGAGAGTGCTGGAGCAGAATATGGTAGTTTTGGTAAAGTCTCTCTTCCTCCCATGATACAATTTTACTGTGTAGGAAAGAAAAGTAACGTGTGTCATAGAACGGATTTTATAGAGGTTGTTTGAGCGGCTTCTCACAATAACTCTAAGAGGAAGGTGTTATATCATGAATGGACTAATAATAGCCACATTGCCATGAAGGGGTTATCAACTTGTCCACAGTCTCAATAAATCAAAACTTGCATCAGTCATGTTTAACTCTGGAACTCACACGTTTTCCATTCATTTATTGAGCTTATCATCAGCAGCATCATCACCGCAGAGATGATACCTCCTGATTATAGACATATTGAAAAATAGTACTAAAACCCTCCCTATTACCCCATATCAACAAGTTATTTTTACTTTTCTATAAATACACTGCAAAGATCATTTTACATAATTTGGAAGGATGCCGAATCTTGTTTTTTCTAGGGTGGAGGGGAGAAAAAAGAATTTCAATAATATGGGTAAGGTTGAAAGTAGGATCAAACACAGACTGGAAGAAATGCATAGGGCTATTAAAAATGAAGAAACTGAAACCATTCGTGGTGACCCAGCGACTAAAGTCCTCACCTTGAGCACGCCAGAATCTCCTATGGGCACCGGTTCTAATCCCATCCAGTTCCCTGCTTGTGGCCTGGGAAAGCAGTTGAGGATGGCCCAAAGTCTTGGGACCCTGCCCCCACGTGAGAGACCCAGAAGAAGCTCCAGGATCCTGGCTTTGGATTGGCTCAGCTTCAGCCATTGTGGGCACTTGGGGAGTGAATCAATGGATGGAAAATCTTCCTCTCTATCTCTCCTCCTCTCTGTATATCTGACTTTACAATAATAAATAAATAAATCTTTTTAAAAAAAGAATGAAGAAACTTGGCAGACCCAAGGGCATGTCAACCATTGTAACTTATTTTGAGATGTGTTTGCATTCTGAAAAGCACACCATCCTGTCACTGTTACAGTCATAATTAGAAGACACCTGTGCCATTATGTAACTAAACCTCCAGAAACCAGTGTGTGGCTACTATGTTTATTGATCTGCCGTTAGTCAAGTGTTTCAATAAAGAAGGTTATTACAACAATTAGATCTTTTTCTCTAGAAAAGGAAATGGTCACTAGAGTGACATTGTGTGGGACACATTTGTGAGACTGTAATTAATTAGGAAGTCTTTTTCAACTTCTCAGATATTGGAACTATAACAACACCGGACCAAAAAAAAAAAATGGATTTTATTACCTGTATTTAGAAACCCTTTCCACGGAATAGTTTGAAATGGCAATCTAGAGTCAACTACTCCCTGGTGACTGATAGTCTTGCGCTAGAGTGAAATAACCATTTCAGAGAGTTAATTATAATAATCGAATGCTCAGCTTCATTGCCTCCATAAATGGATCATCTCATCGAAACCATATAAATTAGCATGTGCAAGGAACCCAGCCATGGGACTTGAGAAAACATACATTTCTCTGTGTCCTTCGTGCGATTATCTCTGTGCCTGGGGATGACAATTCGCATGTCTCTGGTTAGCGGCATCTAGACTACTGTGCTTTCTTAGAAACTACACCAATCAGCAAGAGTCAGTCTTTGTTGTGCATGGCTAGATTTAGCTGAAAGGGAAACAGACTCCACGGTATTGGTGATTTTTGTGAAGGCTAAAGTACAGCTCCTGTGGGTGGGCAGTGAAGTTACGAGCAAATGTTCATCAGAGAAGACAGAAATCACGGGTGGTGAGTGCCATCAAGGAGAGAACCCAAAAGTTGGTCAGATAAACGCTGAGGAAGTGTTCAGGCTCTTAGATGTGGAGCAGATTTGGTTTAAGAACCACGCATGGCTCCATGTAGCTATTGTGAGGTCATTTCTGTCGCTACGTGTTGGGTGATGTTTGCCCTTCTAGGAAGCTGTGAATGAGGGTCACAGTGTTGGGATATTAAAACTGGTTCTGAGGAGCTAAATGAAGGTAATGGACAGGGCCACTTACCCATGCTGTTCTGTCTGCCTCAATTTAGGTGAATGGTAAATGCTCTTAAAAATAAATGTGATAGGAAAATGAGCAGATGGACAGGCACAGTCTCTGGGACCCAGGAAGTTATTCCACAGAACTTTCAGATGGTCTGTGGGCAGGCTAAAGACTTCCCAGCCATTCAGAGTTAACGACTTTTCAATCAATCCCTCTCCGTCATGCACATGCTGGTGATTTTCTTAAATTCATAGTTCAGCTTATTTCCCACAAACCACAGAAAGAAATCTTTAGTAGTTTGTCTCTGTGATTTTCCAGGCACCTGCGTATCTTCCGGCATTATTCCTGCCTCTCCTCATTTTGAGAGACTCACCTGTCTTGGTCTGCTTTGCCCACTCATTTTGCCTTCCCGATGGCAGGGCTCCGGAGTGGGGCATTTGCTTTGTCCAATAGCACCGATGCACTGCCCTACAGGCAGCGGGACCAGACAGGGTGGCAGTCGATTGTATGTCAACAGTTTCCTTCACAATGAGACTTTTGGACTACAGCTCCATTATCCTGTTCTGATTTTCAGCATAAATTTTACTTGGACACATTTTCTTTTCTTTCTTTTTTGTTTTTGTTTATGACGAAAGGGGAGGAGGAGGAATTCATGGAAAAGGAGAAGGCCGGGGGGAGTCACAAGCTAATCCTGGGACCTAGAACACTTTCCCACATCTTCAATGGAGATTAAAATAATTTCTGTCTACATATTTTACAAAGCATGACCTCTCTTTAGAAGATGCCAATGGAATTGGCTGGCTGCTTTTTCAAATTAAAAAAAAATTCCTTTTATTGTTTCTGTGATTTTTGCTTTGAATTCACATGAAGATATTTTGGACTTGATACAGAGACTCTCTCTCTCTCTCCTTTGACTTTTTTTTTTTAAGATTTTATTACTATTGGAAAGCCAGATATACAGAGAGGAGGAGAGACAGAGAGGAAGATCTTCCATCCGATGTTTCACTCCCCAAGTGAGCCGCAATGGGCCGATGCGTGCCCATCCGAAGCTGGGAACCTGGAACCTCTTCCAGGTCTCCCACACGGGTGCAGGGTCCCAAAGCTTTGGGCCGTCCTTGACTGCTTTCCCAGGCCACAAGCAGGGAGCTGGATGGGAAGTGGAGCTCCCGGGATTAGAACCAGCGCCCATATGGGATCCCGGGGCGTTCAAGGTGAGGACTTTAGCCGCTAGGCCATGCCACCTGGCCCTCCTTTGACTTTCAAATAAATAATTCCTGGCTGGCATTGTGGTGAAGATAAAGCTGCTACCTGCAGTGCCAGCATGGCAGCATCTCATATGGGTGCTCTCTTGAATCCTGGCCGCTCCACTTCTGATTCAGCTCTCTGAGATGGCATAGGAAAAGCTACAGAAGATGGTCCAAGGCTTTTCAGTCCCTGCCACCTCAATACCACATGAGTGAAGACCAGCGAAGCTCCTAGTTCCTGGGTTTTGCTTAGCTGAACCCTGAACCATGGCCACGCAACTGCAGAGCGAATCTCAGGATGGAAGGTCTCTTCTCTCCATCTTTCTCTCTTTAACTCTTTCAGATAAATCTATATTCAGTAAACAAGTACTTCAAATATTAAAACAAGCTCTTGAGGATTGACATGGCTTATCACATAACACACATTTTTTGTTTGTTTGTTTGTTTGTTTCCTGGCACAGGGGTAATACCTTGGGATTCTGAGATTCAAGTTGGGAAATGTCTACTTACTTTAGCTGGGCTCCGAGAAATGAGCATAATTTTTAACAACAGTAACACCCCTTGAGATGCACTGGCGAAAGCAGGTGAAATTTCTGTGAGTTGCAAGCTGGAGCGCCTGCCTAGAGAACAGGAAACCTGGCTGAATGCTGTGAGAAGTCCAGGTGCTCAGCTGCACACCCGCTCTTCCTGACTTACTTTTGGAAATAATTTTAGAGCAACTGCGGGTAGGGAGAAGATGACATTCAAAAATAACAGCACCGGGTTCCAGAGTGGTGGCACATCAGCTAATTCTCCATCTGTGATGCCAGCGTTTCACATGGATGCTGGTTTGAGTCCTGGCTACTCCACTTCTGACCCAAATTTTAGCTAATGGCTTGGGAAAGCAGTGGAGCATTGCTCAGGCCTTTGGGCCTCTGCACCGTTGTGGAAGATGCATAAATTCCTGGTTCCAAGCTTAGGATAGGCTCAGCTCTGGCTTTTGCAGTTATTTCGGGAGTGAGGCAGGTGATGTAAAATCTCTCTCTGTAAATCTGACTTTCAAATAAAAATGCATGAGTACATTAAACAACAACAGCAAGGACTGAGTGTGACATTGGAGATGTAACATGGGGTAACCCATATGAGATGAGATATTTCTCGGTGTGGGTTGGGGAAATTTGGAATTTTGGAGAAGTGGAGAGAAGGAAGCCTGACCAAGTAATACCACAATGGGATGGGAAGGGACACGCTCAAAGCTCAGCATCATTAGTAGAGGTTACCCATCTTGCTGTAAGAGGGCAGAGAAAGCGCAATTACGAAGAAAAATCAGAAGGAAGAATCATGTGTATTGACTGATGGAAAGGTGCCCTGGGACACTTGGAGAAAAATGTGGAACAACAGAGACAAAACCGGGATCTGGCAGAATGGATGCTGCGTGTGGGACCCAGGGGATTTTTCACAGCTGACACTGAGGTGCCTCTGGGCATGGAAGACCAGGAAGAACAGGAGGACCACGTGAGGCTCTAAGGGAGGACACAGTAGAATAGTGACCCTGGTGCTTAGTAGATGCACAGGTGAGACTGACAAGAGAAGAGGTCAGCAGGTCCGGAATGACCTTTCCTGATGAGGGAGCAAGGATTAGGCTTGGTGCTGTGGCACAGGAGGTTAAGCCACTGGCTGTGCTGTCTGCACTCCTTGCGAGCTACTATGTGAATCCTGGCCGTTCCACTTCTGATGCAGCTCCATGCAGATGCGTTTGGAAAAGTGACAGATCTTGTGTCTTTGCACACACGTTCTTCACCCAGATGAAATCCCAGGCTCCTTGATCCAGCTTCTTTCACCATTAGGGGAGTGAATCAGTAGGCAGAACTCTCTCTCTCTCTTGCTATTCCTCTCCCTCCCACTTCTACCTGTGTAAGTCTGTATTTCAAATAGATGTCTTTTTTTTTTAAAGGAAAAGTGCAAAGGCTAAGATGATGTCGTTGAAAGTGAGGCTAATACAGGAAGGAGATAAGTTAGCCATATCAGATGTGATTTTATCTTCTCTGTCATGATTGAAATCACGCAAACATCATTTGCAACATTTCTCTGTAATATTGGAAGCCTAGTCTGCAGAACCCTGAGAGACACAGAATGCAAACAGTGATGTCCCCTTGAGAAGAAAAGGCTGGAGCAAGGTAGAACAGCATGAAGGGAGGGTGCTTGTGTGGACAGGCACTGGATGATGGGGAAAGTTAAAGAAGTCCACCAGGCATCCTAGCTGCTTGTGAGAGAGCTGTTGTGGGGAAGGCAGCATTTAAGATGATTATAGTGTATTTTACCATCAAGGCTACTGTAAGGATCAGACAAGACACATCATGAAAAACAGTACTTGGGTAACTCCAGCTTGGAAACCAGTTATCTTCAACCTTAAAGATGCTTTCTGGAGCATCCACAAGCCAAGAAAGAGGCCACCTGTGACCAGCTGTCAACCCAACCATCCAGCACAGTGCACCTGCTCCCAGGAGATAGGCGAGACATCAACCCATCCCAGAACGCCAGACCACCCAACAACCCAGTCACGTGGATTATTTCCAAGGTAGCAGCAGGTCATGAGTGTTCAACATTGGCTCTTGGTGACTTAGAGGCTTTGATTGGACAGCTCAAACCAGGACTGAGGGAATGATGACAAGCAGCTGTGAGGCCTGCAAGAGGGAACTAGACATCGCTGATTTGAGGAAAAACTCTTGGGGGTGAAGCTAATAACAGAAAAGCCAATCAAATACGAAGTAGACTGTGAAGATTTTACAAGAACCTCCAAGAGTTTCTGCTGCCAAGTATAGAGATTCACTGCATACCAATGATTTTCCTTCATTTTATGTTACTGTCCCTCTTCACCAAACCCGTTTGTGTCTCCTGTATCTCTTATACTTCTACTGCAAACTCACCCTCAGCAGTAGGCCCAACAGTCTTTAAAAGTAGATACTTGATAATCTTGGGCAACTTACATAAATTCAGTTCAGATTGGAACCCAGGTGTTTCTAAACCACGGGGCATTAACCACTAGGCTGTTGCTGGCAGAAATATGCTTTCTGTGGGTCTGGCTGATTTCCCTTTTTAAAAAAGATGTAATCAATTGTAGGAGGACATTGTGAATCTTTTGCCATGCAAAACCTGAGCTAGCAGTAATTCCTTCTGAGGGCACCAGGAGTAGTTGTTATGGAAATGAATGAATAGGAAACCTCCGGGTTTACAGGTTTAGGTAAAGGACCTGCTAGAGGAACAAGTTGTGTATTGGGAGACTGTCCCTTACTGTTGAAATGTAAATGGCTCAAGCCCCTTCCATGGATGTCTATCTGACAACCTTCTTTTAAAAGTCTGATGCCAATAAATTTTGGCTATTGACCATCAGTCAATAGTCCATGCATGTTATTATCACCTCCATGCACCAAGTCCATCACTGCAGGACAGCGAACAATAAATCATTTGCTTGTTTATTTTTTCCTGGTTCATTCAATTTTTCAAGCTTGTCTTTCGGTTGACACATCTGTTCACTCAACAAGTGTTTCTCCCTACAGTAAGCACGTGTGCCAGGTTGCTGCAAAGTTCACTTGGAACTCAGGGGGCTGCATTGCAGGCTGGATGGTGCCTCGAAGGAGGAAGGCAGAGCTTGGAGGAAGCCATCTGTGGTGCATTGAACTGGATGTCTGTCCCCCACCACACCTACCAGCCACAGAGGTCCAAAGGCTGAAGTGTAATGGTGTGACAGCAATAGGGACTGCCACTGTTAGGAAAAGTCAGAATGGAACTCAGAAATGGAGTTAGTGTCCTAATACACAACTGAATAATAATTGGCCTCTCTTGTCCATTTCAAACGAGGACGGACAAATGAGCATTGATGGTGTGTGTGTGTGTGTGTGTGTGTGTGTGTGTGGTGTGTGTTGGGGGAGGTTGGTTCATGCACCTTGGTGAAGAGGAGTTGCCCCTATGCCATTGCTACCCACCAGAATGAACTCTCCCCACTCCCGGTGGTGTGATTCTGATGTGGCATCTCCATCCGGAAGAATCTTGTCACCATACTCAGTGGCTTGAGCTTTTATCATATAGGCAAGAATGTGCTGCTGAAGGAGTTTAAGCAGCAGGTTTAAATGCAGGAAGTCTTGCACTTTGGGGTGCTCCCTTTGGTAGTAGGGAGAACGTTGGGGTTCACTAGTGCAATAAGCAGTCATTCTAATTAGTTCGTGTAATGAGTGCGTAGATTATAAATCTGCAGGAGTGCTGAGAGCCCCACTTTCCAATTGATTTTTTAAAAAGTTAAATTAAAATGCCTTTTTGCATGTGAATTCCCTTTCAAAAAGAGAGACAAAGTCCAAGAAACTTGCATCTTCTCGTAAATGTGTCTCCTTTGCTTCAGTGAAATTGTGGGGTGATGAGGTTTCTCAGTAGGATGTGCCCAGCAGCATTGCATTGGGATCCAGGGTGTAGGGAGAAGGGAGTGCTGACGCGTGGGCAGATAATGGCAAGAAGAGGATGTGCGGCCTGGCACACGTGCAGTGCACCTGGCCACAGGAGAAGCCAGGTTTCCAGCCAGATCATCGCTGAATGTTCTCCCCAGGTTTGGTCCTGAACTGACAATTGATTGGGATTCATTCCACACTGGGAATTCTGATACCATTTTTAAAAGGCATCCCTCCTTAGAATAGGAAATTGCAGACTAGGAATATGAGTGGTGGTGTTACTAGAACGGTGAGCTTTCACTCACAGCAGCGCTGCCAATCACCATTCTATCTGAGTGGTCCCTAATGCTAAGCCCTTTTGGGCTCTGGGGTTATGAACCAGGTTTATCTACAGGTTCAAAATTTAATTGTGTAGAAAATGTGCCCTGATTGCATTCCAATAGCCGATGATCTGTATCCCTTGAGGCAAACAGGTGTTTTGTGAGCCTGCTGGCTTTCTCTAGTCAGCAGGTATGTCCTGATCCGATACACTCGAAGTGCTAACTAGGATTTCACCGAAATGAAGTTGATATACATTGTGAATTAACAAAATCATCGGATGAGGTTCAGTGGAGAGTCTTGGCAATTGATCAAATTCATTCAGCTGATGCATTGATTTATACTTTCTGTCAATGAATATTTGTTGAAATTTTTGTTCCAGAAACGTAAAAATATGGTCAAGCTTCTTTATATTAACGAACCTCTTTATTCCTTCTTTTTCTATTCAGCAATAAATTATTGCTACCTATAAGGATATCCTTGGAGTTTTCAATCAAGAACACAACACAAGTTTGGGAAAGATACCCATCAGCACATGATGGGCATGGCTCAGGACAGCAGCACCTGCAGTGGGGAGAGAGATGCCACGCCTCAGTGAAGAAATCTGGCTCATGTATGTTTGGGGGAGGAGTGCTTCCAGACTGTGAGGGTTCTAAAAGGAGCACATTACAGAGGTTGGCTTTTGTCCGCATTCCTGCCATAGTAGTAATCAGTAAGTCTGTCGGGACTCAAATCATTGACAAGTTCATGCCATTGCACATCCATCAGTTGTCTGAGTTATCTTTAGTGGGTGGTTTTTGTCTGAATTCTAGAACTCACTTCAGTTCTTAAAATGTTGAGTTTATAGTAAGGAAAGCCAATATTTCGTACTGTGAGTTAAAAATACATCATATCCCCCCATCAAAAGTTGCATTGTACTTAGGCAAGTGTTACACTGCTGAGAGAAAAGCAGCTAATAGCTGGTGGGCATCCTGGGCCTGGTTAGTGCCAAATTTGTGCTAACTATGCCAATGTGTCAGCATTGTTTCTTATTTTATTATTTTTTAAAGACCTGTGGGGAGTAGATGCAAGAACGCCGGCGGACAGAGTATGGGAACTTGTGCATGAGTGGGTGTGGGCCCTGGGTTGGCAGGCAGGGCTCCAGGCTAGCCTGGCACACTGCCAGAGGATGGGGTTTGGGGATCTGCATGCATCATGTGGGTATGGGAGGTAGTAGATTGCACAGGGAAGAGGGTCTGGGGATGTGTAGGAGGGAGGACTGCTGAGGGAGAGTGTGACAGGTGAGGAATGACTTCTGGGGGACTTCCACCAACCTGACCATAGCACTTGCAGGTAAATGAGGGCACTGAGACTGGATGGTTTAGAGGAAAGAAACCAGAGGACTTTAGGGGCAAATCAATATACCTGCCCACATGGGAGACCTTAGCTGGAAAGGCTGGTATCAACCACTGCTGCTCCGGCCAGCATGGGATGGGACTGAGGGCAGGCCAGGGTAAGTCAGGCTGCAGCATCCGCCAGGGACACAATAATACAATGAACGTGTTGTTTTTTAAACTACATTATGTAAGATAAATGTTACAGAAAATGTTCATTTTTGCTGTCAGTGCAGTGACAACATCCGTAGGTGTGTGATCGGTGTGAGTAGAGCGTGCGAACTTACTGACTTGGAAGTGGTTGACACAGAACGTCTACTTAAACTAGGCATTCTTACCAAGTTGGAATTCAGCTTCATGAAAAGAAATACGCACACACCCAAACACCACACACATGCACATATCACACACATGCATACATATACATCTCAAACACATATACACACATGCACGCATATACATATGCATAACACATATGTACCACATACACACATGCAGCACAAACACATATGCACATAACACAGGCATGCACATACCATAAACATGCACATATACACACCACACATATATCACACATATCTCAAACACATATACACACCACACACACATACACACACATACATAAACACACCCATATATGCATACACACATCACACAGACACACACGCACATAGACACAGTGACTTAGATTGGAATGGGAGTTTTGAGAAATCTACATCGCGTTTCAAACATATTTGGATACATGTTACGTGCGGTTTTGCATAACACAGGTGCGTACACATCCATGTTACACGGCTGTGGCTCCATCAGCTCTTCACGTGTTCTTAGTCCTAGAGCCATTATGTTTGTTTAGCACCAACTGTCCAACACAGTCCACTATTTCCGTTTCTTATTGCTTTGTTCAAGTAGAAAAAAAAAAACATTATTACCTGCAAAGGTGGTTCTATAAGGTGACACCCTAAAGGACATCTATATCCTTTGATACCGTTTTCCCACAAGACTCATGGTGGACTATGATCATTGCTGGTTTCACTTATTTGTCGATACATAGGAATTCATTTTGAATGAATATTGCCAAGACTACCACATCTCATTCATGCCATCCCAGAATCGTTCAGCTAAGGAACGCACGGGTGGAGGCTTCCACGGGTGGTCAGAGCTGTCACCTTGCTTCCATCTCGGGAGTTGTCCCTCGCCTGCTCTCCCACTGGGGACCTTGCCTCACAGTGCAGTGGGAGGGGAGCAGTGTCAGAGGTCAGACCTAGCACCTGTACTAGTCAACTCCCCTCCACTCTGGCTTTCGGTGTCTTCTCCAGACAGCGTGAGTGAGCTGGGCCACAGGCCAGCGCCTTCCACCTGTGTCCTGGCTCAGGCTTTTTTTCTGCTCTCGAGGGCTTATGCTGTGCAGTTCCTCATCTGTCCTCCACCTCTCATTTCCTCTCTGTACAGCATCATTGTGAATGTAAAAATAGACTCTAGTATAATCTAGTGTGAATGAGCACCAGTAATGCAATATTTTCCTTCCTCTATGGTTTCGTTTCATTTTTTTCCTTTTCAACTGATCTTGCTGAGGGGGCAGTTAGGATCACTGCTTCCTTCCGCTGCTTCCCACTTGTTTTCTCTATTTTACTCAGCTTCTTAATTGTGAACCAAGGGTATGCTGGACTTTCTTCTGGACAAGTCCATTGGCAATGTTGTTTTCCTTCTGAAAAGCTGTTCCCATGTACCATGGGCCTCTGATCTCCCAGTTCTCTTTGGATAGCTTAGAGCTCATTATGTGCCTATTCTCCAGTGACTAGAACCCCCCAGGCCGCTAGGAATGATGTGTCCAAGTTGTCCTTGGTTTGTTTTGTTTTGTGCTGTTCCCTCTCACCACCACTTCCAGTTCATCCGTGAATGCCTTAAATGCTCCGCAGTGTGCCTGGCATCTGTCTCTTCTTCCCATACTCCAGCCTCCATCTTCTGGAGTATGTCTGTAGGCACATCCCAAGAGAACTCCCTGGAAATGGGTTCTTCACAGACTAGCTGAAATGATCTCTGTCACCCTTGGAATATCATTCATTTCTCTTAACGTGGGATATAGATATTAGGATTCCCTGTTCATCTTGTAGCATTCAGTCCCTTCCACCAAACTGTTCAACGGAAGAATTTAATCAACCTTTGACCATTGAAAACAGAGCTGAGATAATCAGTGACATCATATTGTATATGTATTGAGTCTTCTTTCCAGCTATCTTTGGAAGCGTAGTTTGCTGTTGTGTCTGGGGATAATCATGGGGAATTGGATTTTGTTTTTTTTTCTCAAGACATGATTCATTTCACTGGAAGCTTTTTGTTATTGTGGTTTCTAAGCCTAGAAGGGGAGGGGTGCAGGGATGCAATGAGAAGTCTGGAGAGAATAACGCCATGAGAGACAGCATGCGGAAAGCACATTTTGAAGGTAGTTTGACAGCATCTGTGTGCTAAGGGAGAGAATTTACAGATCAAAACTCAATAGATAGAAAACCATTCTAAGTACTGCAGAAGACCATGTAAGCAACTTTGTTTTTTCAAAAGCACAGAAGGAAAAAAAGGAAGACTCAAATATATTGTCTTAATTTCTTCAACAGTTATATTTTATAATCATTTCTTCAAAGCTTGCCTTTTTTCAGTTGCAACATTTTGGAGGTGGTTCCCCAGGTTAATATTTAAAGACATTTAGAAATTTTGTGACTCAATCACTTAATGAGATGGGAGTTTGATGATTTTTTGACAACTTTTCATATGTCATTAGGTTATTTTCGATTTGGGGTGTTTTTTTTTGGATTTGTTTGCAATCACAAATATTGTAATAAGTGTGTGTACTTGTGTGTGTACACCTGACTTGGGTACTGAAGTTTGCATTTGTAGATAATCAGTTCTGGGAGCAGGTGTCGGTCTGGTGGCGAAGATGCTGATTAGGATGTCTGTATTCTATTTCACAGTGCTTGAGTTCAACACCTAACACCAACTCCTGACTTCAGCTTTCCCTAGTGCAGGTCTTGGGAGGCGACAGGTCAGGGAGGCAGGTCCTCACCACACACTTGAAAGACCAGGATTGAGTTCCTGGTTCCTGGATTGCACCTGTTCTAGTCCTGGCCACTGTAGAAATGGCCAGAAAAATCAGAGTACCATCTCTTTCTCTCTCCCCTTCTCCTAATTAAATTACTTCTAATTCAATTTATTTTTAAAATAATAGATATGCAAATTTTAAAAGGAAATAGAACGAGTTCCGATGAAAGAAGGTTGCTGAAGCATTGATTCTGAGGTTATCCATCTTGAACGTGATCTGTCATTTGGCTTTGTAAAGGTTACATTTCACTTTAATTAGCATGTATGTATTTATTAATGAGGTTCAGCATTTGGTCATTCAACAGTTATTTACTGGGCACTAATTCTGTGCCGAATAATGTGCTCTCTGACTCAGTGCTCCACACCCTGCCAAATTCTTAGAAAAAGAAAATTGACTAAAGCCTGGCTGTCTGTCTTGAATCCCTCTGCTCCTCAAAGCTCGTTACCTGTATGGCACTGCAATGTCCATTTTGTATTTTTAAAGGGTTCTCAATTTGACCTCGCTAAGTCTTCACTGGGGAATGCTGTAGGGTTTGAAGTAGCTGTGCCTGCCAGCCACTACAGAAACAGCATCATGATTATGAAAACAGTAGCTCTCTCGGGTCTGGAAATGCCCTGGCACACACAGCTGACATTCAAAGGAGGTTCATGAAACTTTCTGCCAACATTTTCCTTACTGATTCTTTAAATAAATCGTGTTTTTAACTTCATGGTTTGTATTTGTGATTTGTTTCAAGATTTTACAAGGATGAGACATCAAAAGGTGCTGTTAGCATTACAAACTGTATGTATTCCCTTATGATCTTGTGATAGTTTTTAATTGACCTCTACTTTGATTCCTGGTTCGAGGACTCATTTTGAAGTATTTCAAACAGTGGATTTGGGGCGTTGGCGTTCAAAGAGCCAGCAGAGTCAGAGCCTTGTGCAACTGCAGAGTTGTAGTTAACAAGAAGCCTGGCTCCGTTTCAAGGAAAAAAAAAACAATGAAGTGACAGGTTAATTTGGGTGTGAAAAAGCTTCAAAATCCCATGCAGCAGATTTTTTTAGAATTCACAGTTTTTGTTTATTATTGAAGGGCCGACTATTAGGTTAGTCTTGGCTTTCTCACCATCTGCTCCAGCAACTATTTTCTCTTGGGCTATTGGGTGTGTTTGGACTTCGTGCAAGGGTTTTGATGTTCTGCTTTTATAAAATTAGGCAGCAAATACGTAGATTGCTCAATTCTTGTTTTCTTACTCTTTTGCAAGGATCTCCATTACATGGCTTCCATATTTTATTAACTGTTACATTAGCCCATCTGAATAAAATCTTATCTATCTATCATCTTTACTTTCTCCCTTAAATTTTTTAGTTATACAGCTTATGTTGAAAGATGTGCCTATTGCCAACTCTGCAGTCATGCTCACAGTTCATTCAGTTAAAATATGACAAACTGTGGCATTATTTAGCTTGCTTTGCAGTTTATTGAGAGTCTTTAAATGCATTTTAACAGAAAGTGACAGTATTTTTTTGTGCTTTTTTTTTTTTTCTTTTTTTGCCAAGTTTGGATATCTTAGACTTGAACAGGGGCATGCGTTTATGTTGCAGAATACTAAGCTTCCACTTGGAACAAAGAACTCAATCACTAACATTTGGTTGAAACACAAAGAAAGGATAATTGCTCTGGGGTGGATCCTGTTGCCCCGCCCCCAGCCCCCAGTGAGGCTGTGGTTGTAAGCTGGGTGTAAAAGAAAGTGCTGACTAATTAGCATCGTATTTCAGAAGACCCTTGAGCCTCTGCTTGAGTGCCCAACTTGTAACAAGAGGCACCGCCACTGGTGTGTGCTCTCCAGGAAGAGCCCTTGGGAACTCGGGCCACCAGGATTCTGGAATTCCGCTTCAGAACTGGGAGGACTTGTGTGCCGCTCAAGATGTCAGGTGAGGGTGGCCTGCCTGGCCAGAGGTCGGAGAACTAGGCTGCTGGGCCATGACACTGACTGCAGCCCTGGCATCAGCTCGCAGCATTGTACCTAACACACCTATTCTCAGTGTCTTCTGAGGGGTTCATTGTTAAACATATGCTTTTGAAAAACACCGATTTCTGTTAGTTTTTTTCACTTTGCATTTTATAAAGTGGATTATTACCTTTTTTATATAACGTGCAGTATTATTATTCTTGCTATTATATATTTTAATTTTCTTTCAATTTTGACCAGGACACCAAGAAACTGTAGATTTTTTCCTCCTCTTACTTAATAAGTGAATTGTATAATATTTTCTCAAATCTTTTCCCCAACATTTTGTTTAGTAGCCAATTTGTTTTATTCGTATGTCTTCCTTTTCCTGCCTTATGCTGGTTTTTCCAATGGACTTGCCAATCTTTTATTCTACTTCTTATTAATAGCAGCAATATTAACAGGTGTTTTAGGGCCAGAGATTGTCCTGTGTGCTGCCTAATTCCATAAGTTGGAATATGGAGCAGTCTTTTCTCCTTAAATGTTTATTCCTTACTTGTCCAGTCCTTGTGTTATCAGAAATGCCCGATGGGTTCTTTGCTCAGCTTAGTAAAGAAAATAAAAAACCGGGAATCTGCTGCAGACAGGAAATGTTAATTTGCAAAGGGATTAGGTGAACAGGGAAGGAAAAGAAAGGGGAAAGCATGTCTGGAGAGAAAGCCAGGAGGTGGAGTGCTTCTCAAAAGAGGGAGAGGGCCCCGGGCCCGGCCTGATAGCATAGTGGTTAAAGTCTTCATCTTGCATGCACCTGGATCCCATAGGGGCACCGGTTCTAACCCCAGTGGCCCCGCTTTCCATGCAGCTCCCTGCTTGTGATCTGGGAAAGCAGTCAAGGACAGCCCAAAGCCTTGGGACCCTGCACCCACATGGGAGACCCAGAAAGAAGTTCCTGGCTCCTGGCTTCAGATTGGCTCATCTGCATTTGTTGTGGTCACTTGGGGAGTGAATCATCGGACGGAAGATCTTCCTCTCTGTCTCTCCTCCTCTCTGTATATCTGCCTTTCCAATAAAAATAAATAAATCTTAAAAAAAAAAAAAGAGGAGGGAGAGAGACACCAAAGGTTTCAGGAAGGTTCTTGGGATTAGAAGCATTTCTGACCCCTCCTTGTTGGGCAGGAAGCTACAGGTAAGATGTTCCCATTGAAATGGGTGGGCAATGCTGGTGCCACTCACCTGAAGGTGTGGCCTGGAAGGTCTCATTTGGAGTACTTTTCTTTTTCGTTTATGAGTTTTAACAATCCATAATTTCAAGTACATCAGGTAAAGTTTCCAGCCCTGATACCAACATCCGGTATCATAGCAGGTGTTTGACTCTCAGTTGCCTCACTTCCAATTGGGCTCCCTGCTAAGGCGTCTGGAAGGCAGGGCAGGATGATCCAATTGAATGGGCATCTATTACCCACACAAGAGCTTGGGATGGAGTTCCTGGCTCCTGACGCCAGCTAGACATGGTTCTGGCTGCTGTAACATCTGGAGAGTAAGCTAATAGATGAAAGATCTCTCTCTTTCATGCTCATTACCTTTCAAAGAAGTGGGCAAGCGTTTTAAAATTCTGCAATTTCACCTTCAAGTTCTTTTTTAAGCCTGAAATTTTAAGAAGCATTTTTAATTCCCAGATGGTGAATTAATTTTGATTCTATTTTCTCAAGATATAGAGTCGTGTGTGTGTGTGTTTGTGTGTGTGTGTGTGTGTGTGTGTTTTAACAGAGTGAAGCCTTAACATTTCTTTCTGGTATCTGGTGCTTTTCTGCTATGCAGCAAAAACCAGAGTTTTCTTTGCAAAATGTCACCAACTTGTAGATTGTTCTTCTTCCTTCCAGCATAGATCTATTGCTCATTTCAGGCAAAGAGGCTGTAGTGAGGGCAATAGAGGGGAGGGCTGCTTTCTAGAGAATTCTTGATTGGTAGCCTGCACGTGTCCACTGGAACCCATCAGAAAGGTTATTGTGGTCCAGGAGTTCCATGTGCAGCAACCTCAGGAGTCATCTTGTTGGGGGTCTTAGATAGATCACACTAGACATGTCTGAGGTTTATTAAGAAGTCTTTATTAACCAAGCTTGGTGATAACAGGACCCACTAGAAAGAGCAACTCACAAGTCCATATGGCAATCCAATCAATCAGAATCCAACCAAACATAACCCCAAGAGGAACGAATGATCATTACCTTGAGGTTCATCCATTAAGCTGAAGACCTATGTCCCAGCTTTCCCAGCAATATAAGCTATCCTAAGAGACATTCAATGAACAACCTGGACACACTTCCAAAGCTGCAGGTATTCACCTTTCCATGGCTTCTCTGCCCACATTCCATCACTGCTAGGTCTCACCTCTCCTGGAATTCTTGGAAGTACACAAATTAGAAATACAAAGCATCTTAGCATTGCTGTCTTCACTGTCCTGTCCAAGCAGTGAACAAAGGTGAGGAATACAGACACAGGGCAGTCATGCTCAGGGGATACCTGTCTGTGGGAGTCTGTCCGTGGGAAGCCAGAGAGCAAGCAGGTACTGGGGAGGCCAAGAGTCGGAGTGCCAGAGCGACAGAAGCATGTGACCAAGAGAGCAAGCCCCTCCCTGTCATGGGCCTCTTATGGGGACTTGCGAGGGGAGTGGTTACATACGTATGCAATGCTGCCCCCTCTCAGGTTCTAGGCGATGATAGGTGAGCATCACAGGTGGGCAGGAGGGAACACCTAGGTGGTGGTGGGGGGGAGTGGCTTCCAAGCTCATGACCCTGAACTAGCTGCCTACCTCACTCACTACTCCCTCACTGAGGATCTGCCCCCAGGAAGTGGTCCCCATCATTGGAGCCTTTGGGCCCTCACCCGGCCCTCTCTTTTCACTGAGGTCTTCTTCCAGGATTCAGAGCAGGAGCCACAGGAATGGTCATCCGACAGGGCGTCCAGATGTGGGGGTGTGGACAGATGGTGGACTTTACTCGCTTGGTGCTATAGTTCTTTTTGGTTGCAATATACTTGACAGCTCGCTCCTCATCCTCCTCCTCCTCAGCCACTATCTTCTCTTCCTCTCCCTCCCCCATCACCCATTGCTCCGCCTCCTCCTGACTCCCGATTTGTAGTGACTTACCTCCTGCCTTTACTGATTGGGCTGTTTTGCGGTCAGTCTGGATGATGGTGGCACTTATGATACCTAGTCACCAGTAAGAATCTGACTCTAAAACCCTCTGGGTTTCAGCACCCTGCTTTCTACACTTTAGAGCTTTGTCTAATTAAGTTTATTTGGAGGTGCTGCTTCACATTGCAGACTGGATGGTGTTCTGTGGTAGAGGACCCATCTTAGTTCATACTGGCTGCTGGCTCCAGTTACCCCACACACTGCCCTGCCCAAGAACTGTAACCAGCAAACCTTGTGGGACAGCTGTTTACAGAGGTCATCTGGAAATACAATGCCTCTGTGGGCATTATGTAAATTCTGGCTTGGTTGCTATTGAGACTGCGATGTTAGTTGAGCGAAGAATTGTAAATTAAGGGTTTCCGGTCACAGCCTTGTCAAGCCCTCGTGTATATTCTATTGGCATATGTTTCAAAGCCGCGAATGATGTTAAATGGACCGTCTGTTGGTTTTCATTAGTTTTCCTCTCAACAACAGCATTATTACATATATTTGAACCCATCTAAAAAAGACCCCGGACATCTGTGCTTTCAATCGGAACACTGATCAATATTAATAATAGAGATACTTCACCTGAACTTATTAATAATGAAAAGTGAAATACAGCAGATGGGTGTTGCCTTCAGCAGTTTCAAAACTGTTTATCCAACCAACTGCCCAATTCTAGGAGCAGAAAGGATGAAGGTTTCTGGGTATGGATATCTGTGGCACCCAGACATGGAATCTACTCCACCAAGGCCCCTGCCAGATCCCATCGCTGTGTCTCCTGTCCCTGCTACCTCTGAAATACAACAGAGTCCAAGAGATGTTTCTGGTGGCAGGGGAGACTGGCTAGACATGTCCTGGGACACGGCAGGTGATGGGTGAGCAACTCAGAAGCTTCCCCTGGAGGAGAAGGTTTGTCTGGCTTTCAGGACACAGGGATGAACTTGGGTGTGCTGAGGCGCTGCCCAGGGGGTGTTTGTGGGCCACCAAGAACTACCATGTGCAATGGCCACCCAGGGATCCCCTTTAAGCAGCATCAGCTGCTGTCAGAATTATTGGTATTAGTGTCAGTGAAGACAAAAAAGCAAAATTCACACTATCATGCCCACTCTTAAAGTAAAAATATCTTTTTTTAAAAGGATTTATTTATTTTTATTGGAAAGGTGGATATACAGATAGGAGGAGAGACAGAGAGGAGGTGAGATAGAGAGGAAGATCTTCCATCCCATGGCTCACTCCCCAAGTGACCACAACAGCTAGAGCTGAGCCAATCTGAAGCCAGGAGCCAGGAGCTCTTCCGGGTCTCCCACATGGGTGCAGGGTCCCAAGGCTTTGGGCAGTCCTGAACTGCTTTCCCAGGCCACAAACAGGGAGCTGGATGGGAAGCGGGGCCACCAGGATTAGAACCGGCACCCATGTAGGATCCCGGCACATGCAAGGCGAGGATCTTAACCACTATGCTATTGTGCCAGGCCCTGAAAATATCTTTTAATATCAGCAATTTGGGTCTGGCAAGATGGGTCAGTGACTGAATTCTTGATTTGCATGAGCTGGGATCCCACGTGGGTGCCATTTTGCATCCTGGTTGCTCAACTTCTTATCTAGCACCCTACTTGTGGCTTAGAAAACACGCATTAAGAACAATTGCATTTTGAGGACTTACTTTGTTTCTTTGAAAAGCAGAGTGATGAAGAGAGATGGAGAGACAAGAAAGGCAGACAAAGACCTTTCACTCACTGATTAGCTCCCCGGTTATGGCTGCCAGGACTGGGACGGCTGAATCTGGGAATCAGAACGCCCTTCTGGTATCCTGCATGGCAAGGGCCCAGGGTACTTGGGCTGCTTTCCACCTCTCTCCAGGCACGATAGCAGGGAAGGGGCTCAGTGGTGGAGCAACTGGAACGTGAACCAGTGCTCCAGTATGGGATGCTAGATTCGTGAGTACGGGTTAGCCCACTCTGCAGAACACACCTCTTCGTAGGCTTTTTTGCATGTACCCTCATACATCTGTGTATGTGTAGGTGTGAGAGTGGGGACCTTGCAGTCCATGGGCTGTAGAAGGCACGTGGAATCGTATGGTCTGGCCCTGGCAAGACAACCTCAGGTATGACTCCAAAGTCCATTAAACATTTAGCACATTAATCTTTCAGCTGGCAATTTTGTATGGCTTGCTAATATGATATGGATCCAAATGGCCTAGGGCAGAAAGATGCCCCTCATCTCCGAGAGAAAGAAATAAAGAGATCAAATCTCATAAAGTCTATTTTCTCACAGGGCAATCATAAGTATCCAATAATAAGAAAAACAGGCCCTAGTAAGCATTACGTTAAAGCAGTACTCCTGCTGAACACAAACATCTCTGCACAGCCCTCGGGTTCCCATCTGTCCACCTGACCCGTCTCATCCAACCATCACAGGCAGGGATGCCCGCCTGAGGCAGCGACAGGAGCACAGCCTGACACGCATGCTCCTCCCCAGGCCTCTCCTGGGCTGTGCTCTTCTCAGAAGGCACCTGGCGACACCTCACATTGCAATTCTTCATCATGCCTGTTTTCCGTGAACTCTCCAAAAAAAAAAAATCCCTCCTATATTTGATTTCTAAAAATGGATCATAATAACCTTCTGGTTGCATTTCTTTGAATGGAGGTACCCCCATGCCCCCATGGAGGTGTCCACACATACACGTGCATGTAGCTCATGGAAAGTGCTCAATTCTTAAGCAGTAAGAGTTACTGGTTTTGAAGAGTGGTGATTGGGAAGGAATTTTCTCTCACTGGCTCAAACATAGTGGACGGAACTGCACTCTGTGTGTTAGTAAGGAGAGATGGAAGGCAGAACATGGCTGGAGCCAGGTTATTGGTAAGATTGAGCTAGATTTTTTTCCCCCTAGATGTTTAAAAATCATCTGGAAGAAAATGAGTCTCTCTTCCTTCCTTCCTTCCTTTGTTTCTTTCTTTGTTTCTTTTTTTGTTTCCTTCCTTCCTTCCTTCCTTCCTTCCTTCCTTCCTTCCTTCCTTCCTTCCTTCCTTCCTTCCTTTGTTTCTTTCTCCACCACCACCACCGGTGATTGCATTAACATTAGTGTCTTTCAGAAGATAATACTTTAGGTCTGTGCCCACTAAGTCCTTTAGCGTTTATGTGTGCATGCCTTTTGTGAAAAGGGTTTCACTGAGAACAACAGGAACCACAGCCATACATGCTTATGCTGGAAGAGCTAACAGAGGGCAAGCTGTAGCCAGAACACAGAAGCATTGGTGAGACTAACGCATGTCCATTGAAATGTAATCACTTCAAATAGACTCCCCATCCTCTGCTCACACACACACATTCTCTCTCTCTCTCTCTCTCTCTCTCTCTCTCTCTCTCCCTTCCTCTCTCTCTCTCTTCTCTCTCTCTTTTTCCTTCCCAACCTGAATTAGTGACTCGGGGCAAAGTCTTACATTTTTCGAAGCATCATATTAAACAAAATCAATACAAATTTTCACAAAGTAATATGGAGATCGATTGGCCAATTAGCCAAGCTTGAGTATGTGAAGCCTGAATGTGGGAGGCTTTCCCTAGCTCCAGCATAACACACAACTCCAAATCTTCTCTGATTTTATATTATGAGGCTTTGGGTGAGGGATGCCTAGGAGAAAGAACTGCAGCAATTTGTGAGAAGTGATATAATGTATTCGTGGATTCATCTGAAAAACAATATTGAATATCTCTGAATTAGACATTGTGTAGAATCAGTAAAATGTGTTTGCTATTTATGTCTTCTCAGGCTGTTCAATCATCTTTTACTTGCTTTTCTACCAGGTCATATATGCCTTACTTAATTTTGGCAAAGTTTTTTAAAAATGCACAGAAAGACAGATTTATAGAGAGAAGAAGAGACAGAGAGAAAGATCTGTCCACTGTTTCACTCCCCAAGTGGCTGCAACGGCCCGGGCTGAGTTGATCCGAAGTCAAGAGCCAGGAGCTTCTTTTGGGTGTCTTCTTCTGGGTGCAGAATCCTAAGGCCTTGAGCCATCCTCTACTGCTTTCCCAGGCCACAAGCAGGGAGCTGGATGGGAAATGGAGTAGCCAGGACAGGAGCCAGGCATATGCAAGGCAAGAATTTAGCCACTCGGCCACCACTCTGGGCCCTATTGTTTTTTCAAAATTGATAGACTCTCAGAGTATGTGCCCCTAAGGCTTGCATTTGACTTTTGCTTGGCTCTTTGGAATCTACAGCATTGAAGTAGCATGCTTGCTATTGCTTTAAGCAGAATGATTTATAAGCATGCACGGGCAGTTTGATTTTTGACACACTTAATGTGGATGAATGAGGTGAAATATTTCTGAATCACGAGCTGCTGCCCAAGCTTCCTTTTGAATTGAAGCTGAGCTTAGCCCAGAGAGGAGAGCAGGAAGGAGCAGGTGCATCTAACGTGAGCTGAATCTGCAGCGGGATGCTCAGAACAACTCGGTGACCTCTGAGTTGCCACACCTCTCTCCTACTTTGTTGGTCTACAATTTTGTGAATCTATTCTCCTTGTGTTGTACGAGCAGGTGAACGACTTTGTTGACTTTTCCAAGGAAAGAGAAACACAACTATGGAATTGTGTTTAAAATCTTTATGGGAATGCATCCTTACTTGTCTTAGTTGGAGTCCGAATCAACCATGACTCAAGAACAGATAGTTTGTGGAGTTTCTCAGAATATGTGCACATTTCCCTGGTCTTTTGTCTTTTTTTAAAAAAGAGATTTGTTTATTTGTCAGGCTCAGTGACATAGAAAAAAAAAGTTTTCTGAACACTGGCTCTGTTCTCAATGGCTGAGACTGTGCCAAGGACCCAACACCAGGAGCCTGGGACTCCATCAGGTCTCCACGTGATGGCAGGGACCCAAGCGCTTCCACTGCTTCCCCAGGTGCATGAGTAGTGAACTAGGGCAGAGGAAGAGCAGCTAGGACTTGAACCAGCACTCCAATATGGGATTCAGGCATTGCAAGTGATGGCTAAGCCTGTTTTTCCACAATACCAGCCCCACCACTGGGCTTCTCTGGACCAGCATCAGTGATGTTCCGTGACTTTATGCATAGGAAGCCACTTACTGTAGGGGCTGCAGGTGGATTCCCGTGGATCTGCTATGCAACCATCTTCCCTGTTCAGCACTGACTACCAGGAATCTCACACACACTCCTCCTGATGTCATCTCTGCTCCGGGTGACAGTCTGTTGAGACAGTAGGAGTTTGCTGGCCCTGTTCAGCACAGCACTTGTCATATGCAGGTTCCATATGTGCTTCAGTACTTGTGGCAAATTCAGAACCATGTTTATAACAACGCATCTGCAGCTTTCGAATGCATTATGCTTCCTTGCATTTGGGGGGGACAGGAGTTTGACACAGGCGGTAAGAGAATAATTTGGACTGTGATGTCTCAATGCACAGTGGCTGGATTCAGTTCTAGGCTCACTTCTGATTCCAGTTTCCTGGCAATGCTTACCCTGGGAGATAGTAGGTAATGGCTACCCTCACGAAAGACCAGGAATGATTTCCTGGCTCCCACGTTTGGCCTGCCATGACCCAGTTCTGGTATCTGGAGAGTACTCAGGATACAGATGGTCTCGTGTTTTATCTTCGAAATTAACTGAGAATTGCCAATTTCGGGATCTTCATCACCAGAGCCCATGTTTGCATAAACCTGGGTACAATCATCTATCTTCTATAGCAAAAAATATCCACAATATCACAAAGCAGGAGATCACTGACCGAGCGAGAGCGAGTTACCAAAACAAACATGAATGAGTGAATTTGAAAGGTGTTTGAAGTCCTGTCATTGAGTTAAAATGTGACTTTGGGTATGGTAACTTACCATTCAGATTAGAGGGAACGGGCTTGTATCCCAAGGTCTCTGACTCTGTTTAGTGAGTTACCTAATTTCTCCAAGCCCCTGGCAGCAAGCAGTATGAATACACGGGGGGAGGCCATTCTGGGAGAAAACTACAAGTGCAGAGTCAACAGGAAGCAAGACTGCTCAGGTCTCTGAGATTTCTGCACACGTCCATGTGAGAGCCAGGCTTTCTGTGTGTCTGTGCGCTTCAGGAGGGAGACTGTCCCCTATTGCAATGCCTTTGTGGGGCGAGAGTGAGGACTGACTTGAAGGGTGACATGGGACTAACGGAGACGCATGATGTTCCATGCGGTCACACGATGTTGTACGGATTGATGACATGCTGGCAGCAGGTGAGGCTCCAGCTGCTTGGAGGAGCGATGAGAATCTGCTTGGAGAAGGAAGGTGAACTTGTGGGAAATGGTGCTCTCCTTGGGAGAGGGTGGCACTCTGGGTCCCTGGTCTCATTGCTTAGCATCCAGAAACCATACGAATTCCATGCCGTCTCTCAGGACCTCTGAGCATGGAACTGGATAATATACGAAAGGACATCATTTGATTCTGATTCAGCCTAAGTGCCCAAACAGGTGATGTTTCACTGTTTTTTTATTCTTTAATTTTTATTTTGCTGATTTAAATAAAGCAAAGGGACAGGTGGTGGAAAGCGCTTGGGCATCTGCAGGCTCACTCCACAGATGGCTGCAGGTACTGGGGTAGAAGTGGGGTGGCTGAACCCAGAAGCTGGGAATTCAGTCCAGGTCTGCCATGTAGGTGACAGGCACCCACCACTTGAGCCATCACTTGATACTTCCTAGAGTAAGAATCAGCAGGCTTGTGGAATCAGGTGCAGAGATGAGGCTCAGACCCAGCCCCCCTGGCATGAAATGGGGACATTGAGAAGAGCATCTTGCTTGCTGCCCATATACCCGCTCCTGTATTTTTTTAAATTCTCTGTTGGGGCCACAGACAGCGACAACCACATGTTATCTGTTCCTCTGTCGCAGAGTGGCTAATTGGTTATACTATAATTGTTGTCGTTAATGTTTTTGCTGTTATGAGTCCTATTAATCCTGTGGAAATGTTATCGTAGGTTCTGTTTTGTCTTTTCCTGAGGCAAGTTCATCTGAATAAAAAGGTTTTTTTTTTTCCTACTGAAGCTCATCATGAGTGTAATTATTCACCACGGCTTTCCACATGCAAGTTGCGAGAGACTTTAAATGAGCGGCTGAAGTGCACACTGCCTTGCCAGAGAAAGAGTGAATCTCACAAAATTTGATTATTTATAATGGGAATATTCAAAGGTTTATTTTTGTGAAGTTATTTGATGTATTACATTAAACATGCAATGCATATATACTGTAATCCATGCATAATGTTTTGTGCACTGATATAGATTATATATTTCTCTAACACTAATATAGCTAATGCAAAAACTATTAAATTCAGGTTTTAGAAATGTAACAAGTTACATGTAGGTATTACGCATGTAAATGTTTGTTGCGACTATAATCTGATAATGTTGTGAAATGCTGTGAATTTGACATATTTATTGTTTATCTAAAAGGCAGAGAGAGAGAGAACTTTCATCCACTGATTTAGTCCTTAAGTTCTTGAAGAAGGGTTACGGGAGCTCAATCCAGATCTGCCACCCAAGGCCACATGGGTGCCATAGCACACTGCCTCTCGGTGTATGTGCACCAGCAGGGCGCTGGGAGCAGGACCCAGAACCGGAAACTGCATCCTGAGCACTGGGACACGAGACACAGCACCCCAAGCAGGGTCTTAGTCGCTAGCCAAGCCCTGGACCAGTGAGAGAGGGGCTGTGGCTGATGTTACTCCAGTCATCGCACAGACTCTCCCATCTGGGCTCTCAGAAGGACTCATTGCATGGGGGAGTTAGCACGGATTTTTGCAAGCCCATTATGACTTACCTGCTCTGAAAACGCTTCTCAAGGAAAAGCAATGATTGATGCAACAATTTCATCAAGTCTAGAGGTCCTGTGTTATTGCACAGGAGGTTAAATTGTGGCCCGTGAGGCTGGTTTGAGTCTCTGTTGCTTCATTCCTGATCCAACTCCCCATTCAGGAACCTGGAAACACTGCCGAAGGTGCCATCAGGTGCTTGGGCCTCTGTCACACGGGTGTGAGATTTGGGTGGAGTCTAAAGTTCTTGGCTTGGGCCTGGTTCACACATGGCATTTGGGGGCTGGATCCGTGGATAAATAATCTCTCTCTCTCTCTCTGTTGCTCATTTTACCTCCTGGACTGTACCTTTCAAATAAATAATTTTTTTCATGAGCAATTACTTTGCTTATCTGAGAGGCAGACAGAGAGGACTCACATTTGGCAAGCTCACTCTGAAAGTGCCCGCTGGGGTCCTAGGTCCAGGGACAAAGTGGGGGACTGGGAACCAATGCAGGCTTCCAACGTGTGGGGCAGGAGCTGCCAAGTCATTACGGGCGCCTGCCAAGACTTACATTAGCAGGATGCTAGACTCAAGAGAAGCATCAGCATTCTGACTTGGGATGGCAGCATTTTAAGCTGTGATTTGTATCTCTATCCTGCCACCAGCGAGGAATATTTGTGGTCCTGGACAAGAGTGGGTCAGCCCCTTCATTACCTTTGTGATCACAGGGAAGCGCATTCCTCCCGATGGTTCAGGTACTGGCAGCAGGGAATAAGAGAAACCCAGAGCATCTGGGTCAGAGGAAAGGACCTCTAACCGTGTGCTGTTGATAGTTTCCATGCCTCCACAGCTTCGCTTTTCTTCCTTATCATTCCATCATTGATTCTCCTGCCCAAGGTGTAGCTCAATTTCATTCCTCACCAAGAAGCTCCCCCACGTTCCATTTTGAAAAAAAAAAGGCCAATTAGGCTCAGTGAAATAAGCCAGTCCGAAAAGGGCAAATACCATGCTCTCTCTGACATACGACACCTTCATACAAAATACAAAACAAACAGATGTGTAAACAGGTATTCTTATAGATGGACTGCATCATGGAGGCTTGGTACACCAGGAAGTGAACAGTGCATCTCCACCCCCAAATAAAAGGAGGACTGCCAATGGAACAGTCAAATATACCTTGACAGTAGATTATATTTTCTACTTTTACCTATACCTGCAATGTCACTAAACAAATAGGAGATTGTTAAAATTGTAACTGTTACTAAATGACTACACTGTTGTAAGAAGAAGAAGGGATATGGTGGGAGAGGAATATGGGGGGTGAAAAAGGTGAGGAAGAGGGGGGAAACTGTTAATCCTACAATAACATATCATGGAAAATACTAATACTAATACTACTAGAACTAATATTGCAATAGGGAAAAAAAGAGCAGTGTGAACTTGCTGGCACAGGATTTATTTCCTCCACCATCTGGTCATTTCTTTCACTTTGGTCTGAATGTTTATGTCCCCTCCAACATGCATAGTGAAAAGCCCCAATCCCCAGGTGACAGTTCCAAGAGTTGAGACCTGTGGGAGGTGACTGGGTCCTGAAGGCTCCATCCTTGCCAATGGGAGACACAGCGTCTGTTCCTTTCAAGCATCGCTTTTCACCAGGATGTGCCCATGTTGCAGGCCGACATCAGATCTGCCAGAATCCTGGATGTCCCAACTCTTACAGAGCCCACATGCAATAGCAGGCTGACAGCGGGGACTGTGCTGCCTTCCCTCCATGGCTCTACACCTGCCCTGTGAGTCCAGCACATGGGCCTGCAGGGAGATCAAAGAGGAGGAGAGATTCCCGGAGATTCAGCTTCCGGCCCCTGCAGCTCCTCCTCGGCTCTGCTGGGGCACCCGGCACTAGGCCAAGAGATGAGTAACAAAAGACAAAACAGCACAGAGAGAAATGAGATACCCAAACCAATCAATATTTGCTGGACTTTATTTCTCAAGGAACTTGCAAAGCGAAAAACAGGCAAAGTTTGAAAAAAGTATGCAATATGGTCTTACTGGTTTGCTGGCTTTTTAAATTTAAGTCATTTTCTTTCTCAGATACCCATGTATAGGCTTAGAGCTTTATATCAATCTCCACACTGGCCTCAGTTGGCCTTTGGATACCCATCTGTGTGAGTCAGTACACGGTTATTTTATTCAAGATATAATTCACCTGTACTAGAATTTTCGCATCACTTAAAGTACTGATTGACATTATAAAGATATTAATACACTTCAATGAATTGCTAATAAACTGCTACTATGAGACTAAAAATGCACACTGAGTCATAGCGTTTAAGATTTGGCAGCAGCTAAAGTGTGCTAACTGAAAGCTGGAAGGAAAATTATCCTTTTGACATTTGCTATTTTGAAATCCACTGACATTTATCTTGCATGCAACAGCAGTTAGGTTTCATTTTATGGGGTTTCATGCACTGTTACCAGCTGGGTGTGTTTCCTCTTTGTTTCCACAAGAAAGGCTGTGCTTGCCTGCAGAGCACCTGGCGCTGCTTGCTGCTATTCCTGTTGCCAGAGCAGAGCCAGCACTGCAGAGGCCAGGGCAGGGAGCGCCATGCTGGTGCAGAGGCCAGGGCAAAGGGCAAGCACTGCCATGCTGGGGTAGAGAGCAAGACAAGTGCCATCACGCTGGTGCAGAGGCCAGAGTAGACACCCGCCATACTGGTGCAGAGGCCAGAGCAGGGAGCACCATGTTGGTACAGAGAGCAGGGCAAAAGGCGAGCACCGCCATGCTGGGGTAGAGAACAGGGCAGGGAAAGCCATGCTGGTGTGGAGGCCAGGATAGGGAGCGCCATGCTGGTGCAGAGGCCAAGGCAAGCGCCATCCTGCTGGTGTAGGGGTTAGGGCAGGCATTGCCATGCTGGTGCAGAGGCCAGAGCAGACACCCGCCATGCTGGTGTGGAGACTAGTGCAGGGAGTGCCATGCTGGTGCAGAGCGCAGGGCAAAGGGCAAACACCGCCATGCTGGTGTGGGGGTCAGGGCAGACACTTGCCATGCTGGTGCAAAGACCAGGGCAAAGGACAAGCACCATCAGGCTGGTGCAGGGCACCAGTAAGAACCAGACACTGAGACAAAGAGCTTCCAGGGGAAGAGAAATGCACGCAATAGGGATCTACAGGAAGAAATAAAGCAAGCGGCACAGAAAGTGCTGGAAAGAAATAGAGAGAAGGTGTGAGAAAGCGATCCCAGGTGGTCGCAGGAGGGGCACCAGGAGCTCGAGAACTGTTTTAAGATTGATTGGTTTGTTTGAAAGGTAAAGCAACAGAGAGAAAATGGCGCACACACACACACACACACACACACACACACACAGAAGCTTCCATTTGCCAGTTCGACATTCCCCTCACCCCTCAGCCCACCCTGACCTAATGGCTGCCATTCATAGAATGGGCCAGGCTAACAAGCTGCATCTTGGTCTGCCATGTGGGTCTACCGGCCCAAACATTTGAGACATGCTCTATTGCTCTCTAAGGCATTTCACCAGGGAGCTGCATAGCAGTGGAGCATCCCGGGCTCAGAGCTCATAGGGCATGTCAGCATAACAGGAGGTGGAGCAACCCGGGCTCAGAGCTCATAGGGCATGTCAGCATCATAGGAGGTGGAGCATCCTGGGCTCAGAGCTCATAGGGCATGTCAGCATCACAGGAGGTGGAGCATCCCGGGCTCAGAGCTCATAGGGCATGTCAGCATCACAGGAGGTGGAGCATCCCGGGCTCAGAGCTCATAGGGCATGTCAGCATCACAGGAGGTGGAGCAACCCGGACTCAGAGCTCATAGGGCATGTCAGCATTATAGGGAGTGGAGCATCCTGGGCTCAGAGCTCATAGGGCATGTCAGCATCACAGGAGGGGCAGCATCCCGGGCTCAGGGTCCCTAGGCAGTGTCAGCATCAGCACCACAGGCTACTTCATTTCGGTGTACCACTGAGGGTCCCCTGGTTACTTTCTTATGTTTGAAGTCTTTGAGCAATTTGCTCAAGTGAAAATTTCTTTTAAAATTTTGACAAGAAGGAGCTGCCATGTCTGCATTGAGACAAGGCATGAAGTTGGCGTCTGTTAGTTATGATTTTGTATCTAATAGAACTGTGAGCTTCAGCCACGTCTTCTAGAGTTAATTAAGGGATGTTGATCGCATACTTCAGCTAGTGCTCCGCAATTAGAACATGTTATCCAACTTTATGGGTGCCAGTTTTCCTTGTGGCTCTCTGAGGAGGAGAATTACTTAAAGAAATGGGGGAGGGGTGCTCTCTAGGGCAACTGACAAAATTTATTTCCAGGGTTGCAGTTCTTACATACCTAGTAAAATAATAGTTCAAACATAACTCGGACATATATCATGTCTCTAAGCAGGGAGTTCAAAGAGAGTTAACAAGGAGCCTTGGCCAAAGCACGATTGAAATGGGGAATCTATAAGGAGTACCATCTGCCCTTGGTTAGTCTGATTAGACAGTACATATGTTTGCCCTTCACCAAGGAAAGTACAAAAATACTTCCAAGGATGCAGTGGGGAGCATACATGCTGGGCAAGGGGCCCTCTGCCTCCTCTTCCTGGAGCCTCTTCTCAATAGGTTCCCAGCCCTGCATCTGTCACCCCAGCTTTTCTTATTGAATGTGTTCCGGCAATAATGGGCATTGGTGTTTTTATCTGAATTTCTAATTAGGTGCAGCCTTCTGATTTTTCTCCATGTACAATATTTTAATAGTGTTAGTGTCATCAATAATTTGATATTGTAATTCTAACACAGAAAAAATAACATTAGCTTGTGTGTGTGTGTGTGTGTGTGTGTGTGTATCATACAGTCATGGTTCTCTAATGCCCTTCTTGTATTTTGTGAATGCATACTTGAATAAGTATACAGTCAAAATCATTGCAGATAATCCACTGTTATTTACCCAGAATTGAGGAAGTGAATTGCATGACAGAGTCGAGAGCGTGACTTGTGCTTGGCAGGTGCCTAGCAGAATGCATGGCATGGAGCTAATAATTTTTTTGACTAATAGTCAAAGCTGCCTGCCTTGTACCTGAAAGAAGTCCTCCCACCTCAAATGGGGCTCTTCAGCAGTGAAACTTGCCAGGCAGCATTTTATCTACGAAGTGAAAGAGCTAAATTATTCTGGGAAGAGCAGGGAGAGTTCCTGTGAGGGTAATAGAATACCGCTTATGTCCAGAGGTGCATGCTGGCCAAGTTACATTATGTTCCTGAAGCCTGGACAAAGAGTACAGGCATCATGCCTGAGGACTGCAGGAGAAAGAATTGCCTGTGAGAGCCTAAGGAAGTCAGGACCAGTCATGACTCTGAATGAGGGGCTGAAACCTTCATGTGGATACAGGGGGCTTCCACTTGAATGAGAGCAGTCAGGGCGCACCCATCTCAAAGTCTGTGTGAGATCCTGTTATCATTAGAACAGGAGTCAGTGGAAGAGGAGAGCCATTTGAGTCCAAGTGAGCAACTCAGTCCTGGGAGAGATGAAATCTGCCAGTCTGTCATTTCTCGCCTGCAGTTCAGTATAGCAGCATCGATTTCCTAGGATGTTTGTGACAATGGAGAATCATCGAGACTATGCATGTAAAGCATGAAGTCTGAGTGTGAACACATGTGGCAGTTATGGGCGCCAGGTGATTGAAGGGACGGAGTCTACTGGCATATCCCAGAGGTCACTAGCAGAAGACTTGGCAGGAGTTCTGCCTCATGGTCTTGGGACTGAGGTGAGAACTGTGGGGAGCTATTGCTGGATGTGTGCAGAGGAATTCTTTCCAGTTACTTAAAATACAGAAAGTTTCTCAGAGGGGAAAAAGCTTCCTTATCTTCAGCATTCAACTCACTGGGAGGCATCATGCGTCACTTTAAAGAGCTAGGCACGTTATATTACATTGGGAAAGTATAAACAGCAATCATTCCATGAAGGCATATTTTGTTGCTTATTGATCCCAAGCAAAACATAAAGAAACAACAAAGAAGGGACCGTGATTGCTAACATTCCAAGGAAGGAGGATATTTGCCTTTAAGGATCTTGACAAGGTGGGCAGGCTTGTCTTCAGCACCTGTTGATCAGTTCTCTGTACTTTTCTTTTTTGCTCTTCTCCAAGCAATGCACCTGCAGGAACCAGGATCTGCCACATAAAACTAAGAAACCCAGGGTTTGCTGGGACACACAGTACGGATCTGGCTGAGTGGCTGGAAACTTGGATCTTCTGAGTGAGACTCACGTTACCCTGTTCTGCTGTAGGCTGTGCTAGTTAGAGGACCTCACTGTTTCAGGGAGGACACAGATCATGCAGACACAAGTGTAGGATGTTAGAAGTCTTTATTAACCAAGCTTGGTGACAGCAGCTCCAGCTGTAGTGAGGGACTTTCAAGCTCTTCTTTGCATGAACAATACATACAAGTTTTTAAGTGGTGGTTAGTATAATAAAAAAAAAAAAACAACAACATTTCCATGCCAAGACAAGATATTCAGTTAAGTTACATGTCACTGTGGAGGAGCCAGAAGGGAGCACCTGGAGCCCAAAGTTTCTGTGAAGTTGGTTAACTTATGCAGTGTGTGGGAGACAGGAAGGGCAAGCACACAGAGCCCAAAGTTTCCGTGCAGTCAAAACAATTAACTTGGCAAGCCTGTCTTCCTACTGCGATATGGTGCTATCACCAGGCAGCACATTCACAGGTTTCCTGCTTTATAACTTTCTTAACTGGCCTTCGAAGGAGCCAAGAGTCAGAGCCCTGGAGAGAGAGTTGTGGAAAGTTCTAGTACACAGTGTTGTTGAGTGGCATCTGCATTCCTTGAGCTGCAATGCTTTCTCCATTCAGAGATGGGAGTTTCCCCTGAAGAAGTGAGCAAGGACCCCAACAGGGGGAGTTCCCTTCTATGATCAGGGTGTGTGTGTTTGTGTGTCTGTGTGTGGTTATTCATCAGTCAGGTGTTGAGCCAGGGGAAGCCAGAGGATGCGATTTTCCATTACTGGGAGTTTTCTACTTGCCTCAAGGGATAATTCATGTTGTTAAGTGGTGATTTTGACAACACAGCCCCATACTTAGAGAAGGAAGTAAGAAGGGTTCACACCAATGACCATTTCTCAACTATGGAGAACCTGGTACCAATGTCCAGGGGTTTTCAGCTTCTCAAACAGCTGGTCTTCACAGCATCTAGTTTCCTGATCCTCAGTTAAGTCAATCAGGAACTCACATATTAACCCCAAGGTTACTCATAATTAACCCCAAATAACTCAATTATTCTTGCCTGTCTTTCATTATTCACACAGCTCCCAGGATACTGATGTATGTGAAGTGTTCATTCAGCCCACGTGGTTGAAGCGCAGAGGTAATTAACCATGTAATCCTTGCATGAAGATTCCCCAAGTGGCTTTCATCCACTAAAGTGGCCGTGGGAGGCCCCCATGCCTTTTCCAGTGTGCCTGAGATTCAGTGCTCTCTGGAGACAGGCAGATGAGTGGGGGGAGAAGACAGACATGATCATTGAACTCACAATTCCCCAAATTATTTCTACCCAGAATACAGCGCTACATCAGGAAATGTTATGAATGAGGGTTCACTGGCAAACATTGATCACTGACTCAATAATAACCTACTCTGTGGGCAGAATGACTGAAACCAGACCCAGGTGACCATTATATTGGTGACCATTATATTCTGTGTTATTTCTCCATGAAATGAGGCCTTCTCAAATGTGAGAGCAGGTTTTGCCCGAGAAGGGGAAGGAAGTCCACCAGGCTGAACACATTGTAGCTCCTGGTACCCAGAGGACCCTGAGTTGCTTTGGCAACAAATCAGTGTGCTGATGCTTTTTTGATGATCCCAATTTTTGAAAGAATCACAGATTCTTTTGGGTGGCTGCTCTAAATGACAGAGTTTTATAGCTTCCTGTGCATGCTTTTGTTTAAACCTGAAGTCATCCATGGCTAATTACAGGTCTTGATGATACGACTTGATTGTCTGCATGATTGATACACTGACTGACCATTCATTGAACATCCTACTCTGTGTTAGGTCTGTGCTGACTGCCGTAACACAGAGCTGATCCATCAGGCTCCAACATGCCTCCTAGCACAGGAATCTCTATTACCTGAATGTGCTGCCCCAGCTTGAGAAGAAAAAAGCCACGGAGTCCTTTGTGCTCCTTCTTGAATTTTCTTTGACTCATTCCGTTTGCACCAGCCTATAACCTCCAGGCACAGTGAGCCCATACCCAAATGTTTACAATGAATTTTCTTCCTTCGTTACATTTCCTTACAACGGGACTTGGATGAATCACTGAGACAGTGAGTGTGGGCATGCTCAGAAAGGGAGGCACAGGAAAAGTTGGCACTGAGAGAATCATTTTTGCCTTGATCTTAAGGATGTCACGGGTGCAAAAAATCTTGCAAGAACTCAGAGTTGCCATCGCTTTAAGATCTTTATTCTTGCATCTTCTTAAATACAGTTGCCCCAGGGAAAACAGCTTGTCGCTCACAGGTTCTGATTTCTTCTTTCTGGCTCAAGAAAGTATCTTTAAAAAGGGCTTGAAGTAAGCATATGAATAAGACATATGTTCAAAACTTCAGGGGGGTGACTTAATTTATTGTCATCTGGGTTCACGCTTGCATTTAAAAAACTTTCAAAATATCTTTAACTCAAATTAATGTCCTCAGAAGCCATCAAAACTCATTTGTATCCTCCTAATTGGAAGAAGTTCCAATAGATCAACATAACCTCTTTTAAACGGTGGCGGGCAGTGTGCTTACTAGTAGTACATGTAGGAGCCTGGACTGGGAATGCCTCAAAGTTTCTTTAGGGGATTCCCCTGAACAAAATGGAGGAATCAAAGCATGGAAAATGGAATAGATCAATCAACCACCTCAGCTATATGCTTCCAGCGGAAAACTGGACAAGGGGAATCTCTAAGATGGACTATGTCAATCAGTGGACTCTGCACCAGCCTCATCATACCTGGACTGTTGCTGATGATATGTTGGAGCTTCTAATTGATCGAGGTGACGCTCTGCTGCCTCTGCCTTGAAACCTGAGAGGGCCTCCCTAAGAGGCCGTTGAACTTGAACTGGACAAGTGGGATGCCGGACTCTGTATGGTGTGAACTTTTAATTAGGGAATCTCAACGGAACTTGAGCTGTGGTTATGCAACAAGGTGAAGGAATTCACCATGGGGGAAGAGTTTGGGGTGAAGGGGGTGGGGGGAATCCCAGTACCTATGAAATTGTGTCATGTAATACAATGTAATTAATGAATAAATGAATATATATATAAAAAAGAAGAAGATTCTAATCGTACCACCGCAAGAAAAAAGATTTATAAACTTCTGTAGTATGAAAGGAACTCCAAGCTTGAGCAAACAAGAAGTCCAAAAGAAAAATCTTGAGTTCCAGAATGTACTCTACAGCTTCCCTGCATCTTCCTAGTACCTAACAATGATGTATAACAGATGTGTGTGAAAATCCATCCACCATAGGCCAGAGTGGAATCGTATAACGGCTCATGGATTTCATACCTGGACTGATAGAAAGCGATGACCTGTTTGTCTTTGTTTTCCCCTCAATTAATCAGCCCCATATTCTATGACAGTACATGTGAGGAGAAGAGAAAAACCTTATGGTGTGGAGACTTCCCAGCCTCTTGGAATAAACCCTTGAGTTGAACCAACCCAGTTAGTTCTTTCTTTATAGAACAGAGTAAGAGAAGTTGGCCTAAATGCAGGCAGGAAATCTTCCATCTGCCAAGGGCCCTTTGGCTATTTGTCACATAATAGTGGGTTGTACAAAATCATCCACTGAAAAAGTAGCCTGCAGTTATCTTGGTGGGCCAAATCACATGGTTTTCTTGGCTTCACATGACTTTAAATGGCTGACATTGTGGACATTATCCTCCCTTCTAAGAAGATCTGCTTATAGGCAGGCCTGTGAACAGTAGCCATAAGGAAAGCTGTAACAAATGGCCAAAAGAGGCACATCTTAAGAGCTGTGACGTTGATCTGCAGGGAATAGTCCCAAATTCCTTGATGGTATTCAAGGTTAGGAGAATTCCATCTGCATAGATTGCTTCCTTCTTTCCTATTGCCTGCTTGATGTCCTTGCCATGAGCCATGCTCCATGGTTTAATGGCTCCCTTGCTTTTCCTTCTAACTCTACCATATAGCCATTAAAGCCCTTAGAACGGGACTATTTACATAGACTTTAGAAAATCATAGGCTTAGCTGTCAAAATTAGGAGTTTAGAACTGCTGAAGATGAACAAGCTTAGACTTTGGATTGGACTCTTCTAAGGGATACAACCAAGAATAAGAGTTTGTAGCACCAGGGGTGGGTGACTAGCCTAACAGCTAAGGTGCTGGTTAAGGTATCTGCCTCTCATACTGCAGTGTGTGAGCTCCTGTGTCTGGCGCCTGACTCCAGCTTCCTGCTGGTGCGGACTTCAAGAGGTTGATGTCATGGCTACTGTAGTTGGCAAGTAGTTCACGAGGGAAACCTGGGTTGATTTCTTGACTCCTTTCTTTGGCACTGGATGGTTGGTTATGGATGGTTGGTTAGGAAATCAGTAGATGGGAGCCCCTCTTTTCTGTTTCTCCATTTCCCACTGTCTCTGTGTGTATACATGTGTGTGAAATACAGAAAAATAAAAACTGAAAAAAAATCAGAATGCTATAACAATAACAACAAAACCAGAGCAGCTTCCACAAATTCTGAATTACAGTCCCAAATCACTTTTTGATTGGACCAAGGAGATCATTGCCTGACTATCCCCTTCCAGAGGTCAACTGAATATATCCTCTCTGAGAAGTGATAGCTTCTTCTATGAACTTAAACAGTAGCTGTACTTTTTCATAACTAAGGATGGTTGGTGATCAGTGATAAGAAGTGAATAAGCAAAGCTGGGCTATCTCAGGAAAGTAATGTGCTTTATATCGAGATTGGCATTGAGGAATTGTGAAAGCTACGTTCTTTAGATAAATACGCTTAAAGAATTATCAGGCATGTACCGTGGAAAGATAAGCTGACGAATAATTAAAAAATGCTTGAGGCAGAGTAATATGTTAAAAAAAAAAACGATAGTGCCAAAGATGTAATTGAAATCTAAGAGAAAAGAAAGCCTTTAAGTCAGAAATATGATGTTAAGAACTGAATGCCAATGACAACCTAAAGATAGAGACAACTGAAGGGAAACAGAAAATACGTAATACAAACAAAAAGAGATGGGCGAGTACAGAGACAGAGAAGGGCAGCACACGGAGGCACATCCATAGAACTGGTATCACAGAAGGACGAAACAGGTGATCCTTGAAGTTATAACGAGCAGAACATGTTCTAAAACCTGGTTAAAATACCGAACCCCAGAATGAAAGAGTTTTCGTAAACATCAAGTGGGAAAGGCACAATAGTGGGACTCCAGAAGAAAAAAAAAAGGAGAACTTCGTAAAGGAATCTGGAGAAAAATGACACATCACTCTTGAAGAGGTAGCAGGAGCCAGAGTGCTTGTCAGAAAACAAAACACAATGCCAGCTTCAAAGCAAGGAAAGACAATGATCAACAGAGTCCAGTGCTCACCAAAACAGCGCCCTGAATGAAAGCGAAAACACATCTATCTTAAACAAGCAGCATTAACTATGATTGAACATCAGCAAATCTACAAAATGCTCAAGGGGTCGAGTCAGAAAAAGCAACATGCTTTATGAAAACCAACAATGTAAGAAGAAAAAATGAAAGCCAACATTGGAATAAATGAAAAATCGAAAGCTATTCTCAGATTACCAAAATCAAGCAAAAATGTTTTAAGTAAGCTATAGATCACAGAACAAATCATACTAGACATTAAAGTAGATTCTGAAATGCATGAAACACAGCACGTTTTACACCTCAGAGGAAAATTGCATCACATACTACAGCAATTATAACTGAGGACTCATGGTTTAATATGAGAATAGTTCAAAATATTAAAAAATTACAAGTAAAAATGAAAGTGAAAAGAAGACATAGAAGAAATAAAATCAATAAAAAAGAAACATTCTAGAGAAGATGTAAAAAATAAACACTGGGATTAGGAAAGATAGTATTGATATATTTGATTGAATATTGTAGGACTAATGAAGAGAAAAATGGAAAAAGAACGAATTACCAGTATATTGCAAGCAAAGAAAATAATAAAAATATGTGAATGAATGCTGATAGATTTCAAGTTATAGTTACAAATGTCAAGTTCCATGAAATGACAACTTATGAAACATGGGATTAAAGACATAGGATTCTGAGTGATTAATGAATGTAAAGCTACAATTAGTGAATATATAACATCGGCTTCCCTTCAAACACAGATGCAAAAAACCTTGGTAGAATAATTTTCAGATAGTCAATTATAAAGAATAAACGTACTAGTGTTTAATGTATCCATATCGATTTATTGCTAGGTAAAATATCTGAGTCACAAATAATCAGTATAGGTGGCCAAATCAATTAGATCAAATGAAGATTTTTAAAGTCTGCAGAGCAAATATTTAAGAATATTAACAATATCTATGAGAAAAAAAGGCAACAACACCCAAACTAACCAAAAACGAAAGATGATGTCATTTAGCCTTGGACCATGGGACAGAAGAGGGGACATTATGTAACACACCTATTATTTAAAAAAACGCGAGTTTGGAAGGGAACTGTAGAATCACTATCATTATTTGTGTTCAAATTTACACCCGGATTCTAGTTAGCCAAATGAAATATCTCTCCCTCTGTGATTCTGCATTCAAATAAAATAAACATGTAAAAACAAAACAAAACAAAACAAAAAAGAAGAAACAGAAAAACCCACTACAAGCCAAAGAAATCTACAAACATGTTCAAACGTTTATTGGACTTAAGGCCTGTTAATTATTTTTTTTATCAGTAATATAATTATTCTGAAGTGAAAAGAAATAGATTTCACAATTCTATAAGCAATAGCTGCTTTCAGGAATAAAGCTGATGACAGATTGTCAGGACACATGTACTAGCAAAAAGTAAAACATTTTTGATAGAAAATTAAAACTGGAACACTGTAGGACTAAACCATGTGTATGGATTGTGAAATTGGGCAAAAAAGTCAATTTTTCTTCAGTTATGCTAAAAATTAATAACTGTCATGAAAATCCCAGCAGTTGTTTTGAGTGAAAATTAATAGACTGATTTCAAAGTTTATATAGGGAATATCTTGCCTCAAATAACCAAGACACAATCTGGAAACATAAGAAGTTACCATCACTACTTCCACCGTAGCACGAGAGGGCTCGTGGGGGGCTGGAGGGTGTGAGCTTACAGGGGGTCTGGGGGATGAAGATCGCACTGCAAGAGCATGCAGGGACCTGGGGGCTCATGCCCAGGCAGATAGAGCAGCCTGAGGATTTCCATACTTGCTTGATCCCAGGCTGGGGGAAGGGGGGAGCCCTAGGTTACATGCTAGAGTGGTGTGCTGGTAGACCAGGCTTGGGGAACTGTGAATGTGTTTGGATCTTGTGTGGGCCTGGAGGAGCAGAGTCCAGCACCTCTTGGTACATGAGAAATCTAGGTCTGGTGGGGGAACTTGCCTGGTGGAATGTAGCTCCACTAGTAAGCATGTGATTCAGACCTAAACATTTGTCAGTCCAGGCAATACAGCTCCAACTTGTCAGCAAGTGTGTGGGTTGGTTCTGGGGCAGGGGAATTACTGGTTAGGGCTGGGCCAAATCTTAGCACACTGGCATGTGCAGGAGCCAGGATGAAGTGCAGGGTATTCTGGGCTAGGATATCAACCTACTGGTTTGTAGGAAAGCCAGGGAGGGGAGCAGGCTGGGCAGGACTAGGCTGAAGAACCCAAAAGTGAGAGTTGGGACTGGGAGTGGGCTGGGAGAGGCCAGGCTGCAGCACCTGATGGCACAGGACAAGAGAGGGGATGGACTTGCTGAGCTGGGTCAGAGCAAGTGCTGGCACATGCAAGATGTGTGGTTGGAAGTGAGACTAGTTGGGGAGCTAAGGAGATAGCTGAACTGGGCTGTGGTTCCCACTGGTGAGTGTGAGATATGGAATAGGGGTGGCAAACTTGGCCGAAAATGATGGAAGCACCCCTCAGCGTGGGTGTGTACTGGGTCTGTGGTGTGCCATATGGGGCCAGACTCCAGCACCCACTGGTGCTTGTGAGAGCCAGTGAGGATGTAGGATGGACTTAGGTAGGTCTTAAAACTCACTAAACTACACAAGCTTTGGGCCTGGAGGTGGAAAAGGGGTGGCTGCGCTGTAGCACTACAGAAAAAGCAGAAATAGGGGTGGGTCAGTTGGATAATGCTGCTGTTCCTGCTAGGACAGGAGGTTGTTCAAGTTGGGCTGGTCCAAAGCATCCACCAGTGTGCGTGAGATCTGTCATAAGGAGGTGACCTGATACAGCAGCTTGGGGAATTCCTCTTTTAAGATTCAGTCCCTGCAGGTGAGCACAGGAACCATGGCTGGGAGCAGCCCGAACCGGGCCAGGTTATTGTACCTGTCATACATATGGTCAGGTCTGTGGCAGGCCAGGTTAGGCCAGTTCATAGCACCCATTGGCAAATGTGAGAACCAGGATGGGGTGCAGGCCAGGCCATGTAGGGTTGTAACACCAGTCAGTTTACCTTAGGGCTGGAACTGAGGGCTGACTGGGCTGTGTTATGGTCAATCAGCCACCAACATGAACTCAAATGGGGAGTAGGATGGGTTGACCCAGGATACAGCACCTACTGTTGAATGCCAAGGTGAGGTGGGCCATGCCAGAGTTGGCTTCAGCACCACTCAACACACATAACACTTGAGGTGAGGGTAAGGTTGGTAGAGGAGCAGCCAGGACTCCCCTGATGGGCCATGCTCCCACTGGCACTGAGGGCAGATCAGGCTAGGCAGGGCTATATCCCTTGTTGACCTGCATGTGAGCTGGTTTAAGGAGAGAGCCATATTGGGCTATCTGACTGTACCCACTGGTACATGCATAAACCAGAATAAATGCAGGCTGGTCAGGTCTTGTCACGGTATCAGCTGGTATGTGCTGGGAATGGCAGCAAGTCGTGTCACGCTAGACTGCAGAATCACCTGGAAAGTACAAGATCTGGGGTTGGGAGGGGCTTAGTAAGGAAAATGTGCACACCACTCTGATGCCCTGTAGCTTCCTCTGGTGAGCATGAGAACCAGGGCTGGGGTAAATCTCATTGGACAGGCGGTAGCATTTTCCAGCATATGTGTGGGCTGGTTAGAGTGGTCAGTGTGCTTACAGTTAGATAGTATGCTGAGCTAGGCTACAGCAACCATTGGTGTGTGCAAAAAACTGAATGGGATGCAGGATAGATGGGACCAGTCTGTTGCACATACTGTCATGTGTAGGATCTAGGGCTAGTGGTGGGCTTAGTCAGGATTGCTATGGCCAGGCTGCAGATCCCACTGTCGAACATGAGGGTCAAGTGTATGGTTGGAATGGTTGGGCTGGGCCTCTGCATCCAATGGTTTGTGTAAGAGATGGAGCTGGAGATAGAACTGACCCAGCGACTACAACCACCACTGTGTGTGCACCTGATGTGAGTGATGGACTGAGTTGGTCTCCTGCACTGGGTAGCACACACAAGTGTCAGGTCTAGGGTCACCTCAGATGAGGGTTCTTTGGGGATCCTTCAACTGAACCACTGGATTTAGAACCAACATTGGGGAGATTCATAAGTTCTGTGGTCTGTGGAGTGCATGTGTCAGAACTGGGCCTCCCCAGTGGCCAAGATCATATGGTGGGCAGCATGTCCAGATGCACACAGGGGATATGGCAGTCCACTGGGCCTGCAGAGGACATATACAACAGCAGAGCATGGAAGGCAGAACAAATTGGACAACTCTCTCAGCCAAGTGTTGACAGTGAATACCCTAACAATGGAGTCTTTAAAGTGGACTCTGTAAGCCAGTGGGCCTTGGAAAGAGTTCCTCATCTTTGGAGCAGCAAGATCAACAGCATTTCAGAACTATTGAAACCACTTGAGGAGAACCCTCAGAGCATGCTACACACCAGGGATCCTGGGATGACATTGGGTGACCATTTCCCATCCTTGGTTACTGATTCATCCAGGAGGCCAGGTGGAGTTTCTTCCCTATAGGATGATCTATAGGAAAGATTTTTTACTATAGGAAAGATCTTTTAAATATGATGATTATACACTAAAAATAAGTAGCAGACTGTGTGATAAAAAAGTAAACAAAATCTAAAAAAGAAATGTGTGATATTAATGCTAATAAATCACTTACATCAAAATATGCCATTGACAGGCTGCAGAAGCTGTTGTTGGTGAAAGAAGAACTTTCAATACTTAGAACTTAAAAAGGACTCCACTCAGACATGTAAAAATTTTCTAGTCATCAAGAAATCATAAGAAAGGAAACACTTTTCAAAAGGGTATGGAGGGTGAAGCTCCAACTCTCAAATGTGCATAAAAGCATGTTCTGCCTTACTGATGATCAAAAAGGGCAAATTAGAATGATCACGAAAAGCAATTGTTTATCCACTAGAATTACTCAAGGAGAAGGACTCGACACTGGAATGATCAGCTAAGGCTGGTCAGAGAACAACAGGTAATACCACTTGTAATGATGAGCTGTCTATGCATTCTTTATGGTCCAAAAAGCCAGCTTCTGAGTACATACCCCAAAAGGCAGCACATACATTGATCAGCGCATATGTGCAGCAATGAGTATGAAAACCTGCCACTTCAAATAGAATGAAATGAGGAGGAAATGAATGGCCTCTTACCAAGAGAGTAGAGAAAAGGTGTGATCTATCAAAGAAAGGATGCTGTACAACAGTTGTAACAGACTACAGTTCCTGTCAGGAAAGGCCAGTAAAATTAAAACTAGTATGCATTGCTAGAATCCTGGCAGGTGATCACCTTTGCACAGAGGTTAGGTGCTTGCACTGTCATGAAAGATGCAAATATTCCTATTTTATCTGAATGCTGCTTATAGAGCAATGTACAGTTTCTACAAATGACAGACTATGCGCTTAATGTGCTCATATGTTTTCAAATGGCTCAAGTGACTTACAGAGCCAGCTTCCCATGTGGGCCCAGGCTTCAATTCATTCCACTGCATAAACTTTATGTAATTATTAGTCTTATCACTATTTCCTTTTTGTCATAGAATATACAAATCTCAGGTTAGAAGAGTTGAGACAAGATACATTCTCTACAGTGCCTTCCCAGCCTATGTCCATTAGTTCAATAGCGAAATGCGGGGTCATTTAGGTCTGTTAGCCAAGGGAGAGGCAATTGGACTGTCTTTACTCAAATGACTGTGATGGAGAGAAGTTGTGAATTTTGTGAGGATAATAGAATCTCAAGAAACACAGCGATAAGAGAATGAGGAGTAATTCTTTGAAAATAAATCATAGGAAAACAAAATCTAGATTTATCTTTGTCAATAATGCCAGCTAACTCAGTCTTTAAGCATGATGCCAGGTGTTGGGCTGAGCCAAAGCTCCCAAAGGTGCTGAGTGCATTAGGGGACAAGAGAGCTTGTCACAAGCCAGGAATACCTAATAACCTTGGAACACTAAGCAGCAGACCGAGATCCTATGCTATCCCTCCTTCCTGCCTCCCTCCAGCCACCAACAACAGAAGAAAGCTTCACTAGCCTCAATACTATCATTGCTGAGGTCAAGCAGATACTCCCATCCAAAAATGTTTTAAGTGCTGAGTCTGCACAGAAGATCAACACCTGCCATGACACGTCAAGGCTACAAGCATGAGTGAACTAAGACACTTCTGTTTTCCACATCCCCCATGCCTAAAATTTCCAAAAACTCAGTGCTGTATACCCTGGGTGGCCATTTCGCTGACATGGTCACTTTGCCACGTGGAAGTGGTCCTGTCCTGTCTCCCACTAGGGAGCTGTCCAGCAGACTCTTTATCTGTCTGTTCTCTGTCTTTCCTGTGGCCACCATTCTTGCCCAAGAGGCACATGGGAAATGTTGGTTTCCCCAGAAAGTGTGGGCATGAAGAACAAGGGGGACAGGAACTTATATTCTGATTACTATTGGAAGGAAAAGTCCTAACTGGCTTAGAGAAACTGAGGGGGCTGGCGTGTCAAACCTCTGCCTGGTGACTCCTCCACAAATACTTGCTGGGTGACACTAACATCTGGAAATATCCCTCGGCACTGCTCTCAGAAACAAAACCAAATCTTAAGCCTGAAGCAGTCACTGGGACTTGAGCACCTGTCAGGATCAGCTGGAGAGCTGCTTAAAGCACAAGTGGCCCAGCCCTGAGTGGCTAAGTCGCTAGGGTCGGGGAGGACTCAGTGGCTTTCAATTTTCTGGCAGTTTCTCAGGTGATGAGATTCTGCCCTGGAAAACCACACGTGTCTAAAAGAAATAGGCATTTAAGTGGATCAGTGATTGCCACTCAGGGTCAGGAGTGCGTGAAGAAGCAGATGAGGCTGGGCCTGGCGCAGTAGCCTAGCGGATAAGGTCCTCACCTTGAATGCACCGGAATCCCATATGGGCACCAGTTCTAATCCCGGTGATCCCGCTTCCCATCCAGCTCCCTGCTTGTGGCCTGGGGAAGCAGTTGAGGATGGCCCAAAACCTTGGACCCAGAGGAAGCTCCTGGCTCCTGACTTTGGACAGGTTCAGTTTCAGCCATTGTGGCTCACTTGGGGAGTGAATCAGCAGACGGAAGATCTTCCTCTCCTTTCCCTCCTCTCTGTATAGTTGACTTTGCAGAAAAAAAATAAAATAAATCTTAAAAAAAAAAAGCAGGTTAAGTTTGGGACAGTTCCACTGAGGATGCGGAAGTGAGCAGAGTGGTACATAGGTCATCTTTGCTCCACTTCCCTGGCGAACCTCTGTCAGTGTACAGAGACCCAGAGCTCAAGGGGGACACAAAATCAGGAAAGATGACAGCAAAACAGATTCATATACATCTGGACGATGGGGTGATTTGTGATGTTTTGTAGTTTGATAGAATAATTATCATGGAGAATAATTTTTGAATATGATGCTTTTCATAAAACTTATGGAACAATGAAATTAAAAGATGAGTTTAGTTTGGTAGAAGAGCTGGAACCCTTGCCTAATTTTTGCATAAATGTATTTTATTTTTATTATTTTTTAAAGATTTTATTATTATTGGAAAGCCGGATATACAGAGAGGAGGAGAGACAGAGAGGAAGATCTTCCATCCGATGATTCACTCCCCAAGTGAGCCGCAACGGGCCGTTACGCGCCAATCCGATGCCGGGAACCAGGAACCTCTTCCGGGTCTCCCACACGGGTGCAGGGTCCCAAGGCTTTGGGCCGTCCTCTCATGCTTTCCCAGGCCACAAGCAGGGAGCTGGATGGGAAGTGGAGCTGCTGGGATTAGAACCGGTGCCCATATGGGATCCCGGGGCGTTCAAGGCGAGGCCTCTAGTCGCTAGGCCACGCCGCTGGGCCCCTGCATAAATGTATTTTAGAGCTTCCCATGGACCTCTCATGTCCGAAATAGCTGACGGAGAGGTCTGGATGCCCCCCCTACAGTAAAATACTTGAGATGATTGATATTCCAAGAACTTTGATTTGATTATTACACATCACGTGCATTGATATGCCACAATGAACCTGATACATATGCAACAAAATGTCAATAGTACATTTTTGAATAAAATATGAACCGTATTAACAAAACAGGAATTCAAATAAGACTTTTCATCCAATTGCCCTTTAGTCAATCTACAGTGTTCTGCAAGGGCTGAAGCAGAGTTACTTGTCTGCTCTGTAACTTGGTGTGGGAAGACACAAATAGTAACACAGGTGGTGGACAGAGTTCCCTGTGGATTGCAGTGTGCTTGGTGGATTAAAAAAACAATATATTCATGCAGGTGGAAACTCATTTTTCTTCTGCCATGCAATTTAACCTGTTACATGCCAAGACTACTAGTCTAAAATAGTGTGACTTTATATGAAGTAGGTGTGATTGTGATAACCACCTCCATATGAGGAAATGTAAGAAGAAAAGAATTCAGTGATTTCTACACAGCCGTGGAGTTAGTAAGAGGCATAGTCAGCATTTAAGGATTGCACTTTATGGACCTCAGGGAACAGACCTGAGGCCATTGCTAAGAGAAACATGCTCATCTATGCAGAGATGTTTTCTGGAGGTGAGGCAACATTTACCCAAAGGGGACTCTTTTTTTTTTTCTGGGAATATTTGCTATCAGTGGTATATATGTTCTGTCTAGCTGTCTATCAAACTACCTCAAAATAACAGGGCCCCAAATAACCAACATGTGTTACTTGCAGTTCCTGTGGTCCAGGACTCCAGCCAAGGTTGTTTAAGATGTCTGTGATGGAGTGCCTCTCCAGGGTTCCAACTGAGGCACCTAATCTGACAGCGGACTTCAGGTGGATCTGCTTCTATGATCACACAAGCGTCTGTGGAATGATTTAGCTCCCTGTGCGCTGGGGGACCTGGGACATCATCCTCCCCGACTTTTCCTCTCCAGATGGTTCTTTGCAAGGGCAGCTGGCGTGTGGTAGTCAGCTTCTATCAAAACAGGTCGAAGAGAGAAGGCTTGCCTGGATAAACACGTGGTCTTTGGTAACCTAATCCTAGGATTTCCATTGTGATTTCTGGCAAGTGTTATTAATTAGAGTGTATCTAGCTCCCTTGCAAAAGAGGAGGATGCAGGAGGCCGTTTGTCCCAGTAGGTCAGTGTCCACCATGACGGAGACTCTTACAACATTCAGAGAGCTTGGTACAAAGATATTTGGACCAATTGTCTGGGTCTGAGAAAACTCAGGGGAGGTGAGTGCAGGAGTCAGAGTCCCAGAGAGTCTTCGCTGGGTCCTCCATCTGAAATCAATATGTCAGCAGGGAGCAGAGATGAGCTCAGTGCATCTCAGGTTCCCAGTCTGATGCAATCTCCTGAAAGGCAGGTCCATCAGGGATTCACGGAGGGGCTATTCATTCTACAGGAAAGCCACGGAGTCTGGCTTTTAATGAATGGGGAGTAGGGGCACAGCTGTCTCTCTAAATAGATCAACTCCTTCCCCTCCTGCTTCCTAGCTGGCATTTTGCATAATCTCAAGTCCCAGACACATGTTTGTGTTCATTTTAAGCAAGTGTTTCCGAATGTGGGATAGTTCCAGAAGTGCTTTCTCACTGAGAATAAGGGGTGGGAGTACCTGGGGGCTTCTTAAGGAGGCTTTGTCAGCCACGCACAGGAATGGTTTCTCCTGGTTTGTGGTTTCAGCAGGATCTGGCTGTCATGCTGTTCCATTCAGAGAGAGAAAAGAAGTTTAAAGAAATCTTCCACGTGTCTGGACAAGATCGGAGTTTTCACCTGGGAAATGATGTCGGTGAGGTGTGGGGACACCAAGTCACCTGCTCAAAGGGTACCCTGGCTGCATGTGTGGACAGCAGGCAACATCTGATGTGGGGTTGCCTTATTGGAATGTCACTGTTTTGACACAGTCCTAACCTAAGCCCCGCTAAGGACATAGTGACAATCAAATCCTTCACCACCAGGATCCCATGTATTTAGAGCTCAAGGCTTGTTTTGCTCCAATTTCTTGATATCTTGGGCTGTTGATGTTATCACTGTTGTGTCTGGGGGACTGGTGGTTATCACCCAGTGCCAAATAAATCAAAGGCTCTGGAGCTTGCTCACCAAAGCTTAAACCCTAACTCCTATTGGTGAAACTGCCAAGTTTACCCTCTGTACCTCAACTCTTTCAAAGTGCACCTCACTGTACAGTACTTGTTCAGCCCAAGTGCCTGGTAAAAGAAAGTTACGGGCCCAGCGGCGTGGCCTAGCGGCTAAAGTCCTCGCCTTGAAAGCCCCGGGATCCCATATGGGCGCCAGTTCTAATCCCAGCAGCTCCACTTCCCATCCAGCTCCCTGCTTGTGGCCTGGGAAAGCAGGAGAGGACGGCCCAAAGCTTTGGGACCCTGCATCCGCGTGGGAGACCTGGAAGAGGTTCCAGGTCCCGGCATCGGATCGGCATGCACCGGCCCGTTGCGGCTCACTTGGGGAGTGAAACATTGGATGGAAGATCTTCCTCTCTGTCTCTCCTCCTCTCTGTATATCCGGCTTTCCAATAATAATAAAAATCTTTAAAAAAAATGAAGAAAGAAAATTACTTCGTTCCCATGTGATGTGAACAGGCAAACACTGTGCTTGTACAGCATTTGGTAGTGTTCTTCATCAAAGGCACGTGTCCAAACTGTGTGACAATCACACATATGTAGCCCTCTGTCTTTCATGGCAATTTTTAGATTCATGATTGGTTATGAAGGTTGTCATTTGTGTGCAGTGTCAATGAAATCACTTCTCCTTTATTGGGCTTCGATCAGTCCATTGTCTCCCAATACGCCTGGGGGTCTCCAGGGTGGTAGGCACGCCGTCACAGAAGGCAGGATGACTGAATTGAAAGCACACATGCTCATTCCAGTTCATTTGAGAATATCTGCGCAATCCCTTCATGTGTGGACTCTCAATGTTCCCATGAAGCAGCACCTTCACATTTTTAAAAAAGATTTATATATGTTTATTGCAAAGTCAGATATACAGCAATAGTGGCAGCTGAGTCAATCTAAAGCCAGGAGCTAGGAGATTCCTCTGGGTCTCCCACATGGAGGCAAGGTCCCAAGGCTTTGGGCCATCCTAGACTGCTTTCCCAGGCCAGAAGCAGGGAGCTGGATGGGAAGTAGGGACATCAGGACATGAACTGGTGCCCATGTGGAATCCCAGTGCATGCAAGGTGAGGACTTGAGTTGCTAGGCTATGGCGCCAAGTCTGCACCCTCACATTTTAAAGAAGCTTTGCCTGCAGTGAAATACCCAAGAAGCGTTTTAAAAGCACAGGCAGACACAGGCACAAATAAAGAAGGCACAATTCAATTAAAGCACATGGTCCAGGAACAGAAAGACCCAAATCACGTCCAGCACACTGATTCATCTACGAGGAAATTGAACATCCGCTGGATGAGCCAGCACACTGAGTGGACATTGATGGATTTGCCTTCCTTTCAGATTAAATTGCACTTCTGATGTGAAAGCAGTTTGCCAGCATCTGATTTGAAAGCTGCCGTTTCTTCCTTAACTGAATTTCTCTAGTGCAGATGGCTGAGCTTTGCAGCAGCTTGAAAAGTCTTCAGCTGGAATCCAGGAAAAAGGAGGAAGCATCATTTGGAAAATTGGGAAAAGCTAATAGTCTTTGACAAAAATCTGCCTTCTCCCTTGTCAGGAGGAATCTGGCAAGTGGATCCTCTCCTTGGTAGAATATTCTTGCTCAGGATCCAGTGCCCCAAGATATAGAAACAATTTCCAGCCATTTTGTATCATTTGGCAAGATCCATACTATCGGATGCAATGCACGCATTTTGTGGAAATAAGGGCTGGCCTTCAAGGCCACCTAATCTGCTGAAAACTGGCATTTCCTTTAGCATCTGTGGTTATGTTCTCATCTTTAGGACTAGCCGGCTTCAGAGGCAATACTTATGCTAATTTGTAACTCAAGACAACACTTTCATTGCAGGCACCGACAGCTGAGCATGGCTGCAGATTGTAGAGACGACCACAGAAGAAAGAATATGTTCCTAAGGCCTGCGTATGTGCCTTGCTTGGTTGTGTCTGTTCCTCTTCTAGTTCACAGCATAACAGGAAATGCATGCCTTCCGTATTCATGTGAATGTGCATTTGGCATAGATCTTCATAGCCAGGGCTTTGTGGGCATTGGTGGTCAGACACTTCTTTATAGTGGGCCTCCCTGTCCATCCTATGGGTTCAGCAGCAACACTTCTGTTGCTTGCTAGATGCCCATTAACATTCCTTCTCCACCACCCTGACAATCAGAATTGTCTCCAGGCATTTCCAGAAATTCCCTAAAAGGCACACTGTCCAATTTTAAAGTTGCTGGATTTGAGAACTACCCACCCGATTCTTAAATATTTTAGTTTACTCTTTTATCTCAGAATTTGATCAACATCATCATGACTCTTTAAAACTGTAGTTGGAACTCTTGTGTTTTATGTACAGAAAATGTTTATGACACGGGGACCGCAGCCTAGAGTGTTGCCTCAGGGGTGGACAGTAGAGTAGAAACCCACAAAGGGATGGAGGCAAGACAGAGAGAGATTCCCATGTCTCTGTAAGGCATTAGAAACACATCCTCACATTCAGATAAGACTATAGCCCTCAGAGGAGTCACATACTCACCAGTGAGGTGATGTGTCCACATGGAGAAAAATGATAAGAGGCATATTAATTCATGTACCAAATGCATGGTAGAGGCAATGGAAACAAGACGGAAAAATTTGCCTGAGTCCGAACAGAGCGCGGCCTCTTAGGCTGATCAAACAGCAACACAGGCAGAGGACTGGAGTCAGAGGGACAGACTAGAACACCAGGTGTCTTTGTGGCAGGTGTTTGATGTACATGACACCTTTTGAAAGAAGCACACATTTGTGGGTTGGGAGTGGAGGGATGGAAGAGCTTTCAACTGCTGCTATACACCAATCATTACTTATTTAACATCTTCAACATTCTCTTGTCATCTCAGACATCTGACTGATGTGGCTGGTTCCTTGGCTCTGTTTTCACAGATTTGCACTCAAGGTGCTGGTGGGCATGGGCTGCCAGGTGGCAGTGAGAACCAGCTCCTCACAGCTGTAAGATAGGATTTTGGGGTGGGGTACAGGTTTCACTCACACCCTAGAATCCAATCTCTCGTCCTTTCATGACCTCATGTGGCAAAGCCAGACACAGTGAATCTCATCATGCCTGGATTTGGAGTCTGTAAACTTTCTCCTTTTGTCACATCTCTTTTGTTCCTTTTTGGAAGGGGCTTGTCTAGTTGGTTCTCCCCAAATAGCCGCACACCATCTCCCAGTCTCAATGTCTTGGTCTCAATGTCTCAGCCAACATGTTTACAAGCTCAGAACAATGGAGTGTAGACTCTACGTGGGTGGCTCCCAGAACAAGTGAGGGAAGAGGGAAGTAGAGGACCATGGTGGGCAGGAGTCCACATGAGGATTGAAAAGCAACAGGCTCTGCTGAAAAACTTTTGGGCAGAGAAGAGTCTGAAATAAAGCATTTTGGAAAAATCTTGCATTCACACAATAAGTTGTAAAGATAGAACAGAGGCTTTTTATACCTCACCGAGTATTTCTTCTCACCTTACACTTCATGGCATATTTATTAAAAAAATAAGAAACCAATTAAACCTTATTCTTTATTTGGACATCATTAACTTTTCTTTAATATCTTCTTTATAATCCCAAATAAAGCCCAGGGAATAGCAGTGCATTTTACCATCAGGCCTCCCCCGTGTCCCCAGCTGGGATCACTTCTCCATCTTGTTTTTCATGACGACAGTATAAAGGAGCTCTGGTGTAAGACCTTGCAGAATTCCTCCCAGATTGTGTGTCAGCTTCTTTTTCTTGGTTGCACTGGGGTGAAGGACCCTCGTGGTCACATGGCATGATGAAGACAGGATCCTCGTGTAACATATCCTGAGAGGTTAATGTTTACCGCATGGGTCAGAGAGTGTGAATTGAGCTTCTCCTCTAAAAATGTATAATTTTACCCTTTATCTACTTAAAATTATTATTATTTTCATTTGAGAAGGAAGGAGGGAGGGAAGAAGAAGAGAGGAAAGGAGAGGAGAGGAGAGCAGAGGAGAGGAGAGGAAAGGGGAGAGGGGAGGGGAGAGGGGAGGCGAGAGGGGAGGGGAGGAGAGGAGAGGGGAGGAGAGGGAAGGGGAGGGGAGAGGGGAGGGGAGAAGGGAGGGAAGGGGAGGGAAGGGGAGAGGGGAATAGAGAGGGGAGGGGAGGGAAGGGGAGGCGAGAGGGGAGGGGAGGAGAGGAGAGGGGAGGAGAGGGAAGGGGAGGGGAGGGGAGGGGAGAGGGGAGGGGAGGGGGAGGGGAGGGAAGGGGAGAGGGGAGAGGAGAAGGGAGAGGAGAGGAGAGGGGAGGGGAGGGGAGGGGAGGGAAGGGGAGAGGGGAGTGGAGAGGGGAGGAGAGGGAAGGGGAGAGAAGAGGAGAGGAGAGGGAAGGGGAGAGGAGAGTGGAGAGGGGAGGGGAGGGAAGGGGAGAGGGGAGGGAAGGGGAGAGGAGAGTGGAGAGGGGAGGGAAGGGGAGAGGGGAGGGGAGAGGAGAGGGGAGGGGAGGGAAGGGGAGAGGGAGGGGAGAGGAGAGGAGAGAGAAACAGTTCCTTCTTCTTGTTTAGTTCTGAAATTCTACCATTGTTCAAGGCTGGACTACACTGAAGCTAGTAGTAAGAGACTCAATGCAGGAATTTTACATGGGTGGCTGAAAACCAACTACCAGCACCACCATCATCATTGCCTCCCAGGTGTCTATTAGTAGAGTGGAATTTAGTGGAGCCCGGAATTGAGATCAAGTGCTCTGATGTGGGTTACAAGCATCTTTATTTTTTTATTTTTAAAGATTTTATTACTATTGGAAAGCCGGATATACAGAGAGGAGGAGAGACAGAGAGGAAGATCTTCCATCCGATGTTTCACTCCCCAAGTGAGCTGCAACGGGCCGTTGCGCGCCAATCCGAAGCAGGGAACCAGGAACCTCCTCCGGGTCTCCCACGCAGGTGCAGGGTCCCAAAGCTTTGGGCCATCCTCGACTGCTTTCCCAGGCCACAAGCAGGGAGCTGGATGGGAAGTGGAGCTGCTGGGATTAGAACCGGTGCCCATATGGGATCCCGGGGCGTTCAAGGCGAGGCCTCTAGCCGCTAGGTCACGCCGCCGGGCCCGGGTTACAAGCATCTTGAACAGTATCTTAATCAGTGGGCCAAACACCAACCCTCTATTACATCAGACTGTGTAGAAGGCATTGGGAGTAAAAGACTGGAATCTTATTAGGAAAGTGTCATTCGTGAGTGTGTACCGGGTATGAACAATATGGTAAAATGAGAAAGAAGGAAGAGCAAAGGGAAAGCAAAGATGCAAATCCAATAGAAGTTTATGATTAACTTGAAAGAGAAGGAAGAAAAAGCCCAGGTGGGAAGCAGAGCTAATGAGATGAATGGCATCAGCAAATAGCCTGAGATGGGCAGGAAAATGGGGATTATAGCTTTAATGTTACCAGGATTATTTCAGATTCACTCCCATTTATGGGACCATCCAGGAAAGACGTGAAAATACTAAGCTGAAGGTCTTCATGACGATTAACGTGGAAACGAGAGGCTGTTAATAATAAAGAACCATTAAAATGGAAATGTTATTTCAGAGGTCTCCAAACGTGTTCATTTCCTAATGACTGGAATTAATTCAGAGAAACTCACTTTCCAGGCCAGGGACTTTTCTCTGTATCTTCATCACACTTCTCATTAGAACTTTAGAATAAAAGCAAACCGAGGTCAAATATCAGATCCCCAAAGGCACATAACCCAGACCTTTCACTTGATGGAATCACAGCTCACAGCTCTTCGGGTTAATTCAGCACTTTGGACAAAGCCTTGTTCCCTGTGGCTGCTTCTCCTGTTCAGTGGTCCGGTAAAATCAGCATTTTGCTGGCAGCTCTCGCTGACTCCCTGAGTTTTAAGACCCATGAAGGCAGCAGCAATTGTAATCTTTCCCTTTGCTTTTGCAAGGCATTTGACACGAACAAGGAAGCACGCTGTAACTGGATAAAACAGGAACTTGAACATTGGTTTTGAATGAAAAATCCTGTTGTGTACAACTCTACAATTTGCATAATCCTTTGGAGTTGCAGATTTCCTCCTTAAGGTGTTGGGAAAATGGCACACATTGCACAGAAAGATTGTAAGTATCACATGTGGCAAGGCAGCATAGATTGATGAAAACGTACACTAACACGGGACTCGCGGAATGATGCTGAGATTTTCTCCCTTCCTGCGGTGTTATGGTGTAGAGTGACAGCTGCAGCTTTGACCTCAGCTTCCCAGCTGTTCTGCTGATCCAGTTCCCTCCTAATGGACTGGGAAAAGCAGAAGAAGAGGTCCAAGGTTTTGGAAGCCTGCACCCATGTGGCAGACCCAGAGTACTCATCTAGCTACTGGGTTTGGACTGACCCAATGCCAAATATTGCAGCTATTTGGGATAGAACCAGTGGTGGAAGATCTCTCTCTCTCTTTCTTGCTGTAATTCCTTTTTTCATTTTTCAAAAAAATTGTATTTTATTATTCCATGATATAGTTCCACAGGTTCTGGGATTTCCCTTTCCCCCTCCCTAAATCCCTGCCCTCACTAATTTCCCTGATGTTATTACAGTAGAATGGTCCTTCACAATCAGTCCTAAGTCCATCATTCTGCTATTTAAGTGTATCTTGAAAGTGTAGGCATGGGCAAATACAGAGAGTTCAGTATCCTATGGTTAAGATAGAGTCAACAGCTTCATTGGGAGTCCATATCTTTGATGTGTAAGTAGAGTGCCCACTGCATTTTTTTTTTTTTTAGGTATCTTAGGAGGTTTATTCCAGTGGGGCAGGAACAGGGGTAGGGGGAGGTGGTGGAGATCAGCGGGGAAAGGGGACGGGGAAGGGAGGCCGAAAGGAGAAGAGAGAGAGCGAGCGAGCCGCACCTGGGGGCCTTTTGGTCCGCCAGGTGTGGGGGCGGGGATTGGGAGGGATTGAGGGCAGGCCCCAGGGGATTGGCAACTGCAGGTGAATGCCTAGGGATGATTGGTGAGTGGGCGGGGTTGGGAAAGGGGCTGGAAGATTGGGGGTGGGATTCTCAAGTGGAATGCTGGGTTACATCAGATTGGTCCATGGCTAGACTGGCTCAAATTTCGTGAGCTGTGAGGAAGAGGAAATGGCGCTGGGTCCAGGGTGGGATATTCGAATAACTCCTTACATTCCTCCCTTTTGTTATATATAAAGGAAGAGGGGCATTGTCCTCTATGGCTTGCTGGAGCTGTTCTCTATTGACAGTGGTTGCAGCCTGGTGGGAGGAATGGGAGATGGAGGGAGGCTTCTAGTCCTGCATTGTAACTTCACATCTCTATGTGGTAGTCCCCACTACACAGTTACTCTATATCCCCTTAAATGAAGAGCCGTAAAACAAAATGAACAATAGAGAGAGAAATAGAAAATTAACGCTATCTCTCTATAACTCTTGTAAATAGATAAAGCTTTAAATATGTATTCAATTGTGCCCGGCGCAGTGGCCTAGTGGCTAAAGTCCTCACCTTGAACACGCCAGTTCTAATGCCAGCAGCCCCGCTTCCTATCCAGATTCTTGCTTATAGCCTGGAAAGCAGTCAAGGACAACCCAAAGCCTTGGGACCCTGCACCCACGTGGGAGACCCGGAAGAGCTCCTGGCTCCTGGCTTCGGATTGACTCAGCTCTGGCCATTGTGGCCACTTGGGGAGTCAATAGTGGATGGAAGATCTTCCTTTCTGTCTCTCCTTTTCTCTGTATATCTGACTTTACAATAAACAAATAAATCTGTAAAAAAAAAAAAAATAACATCCCACTCCGGGGCCACTGCTAACCTCGGATAACACAGTTACACCATCAAACTCGCAATCAGTATTTTGCTCACAGTTCTTTGGGTCAGGACCTTGGGAGTTCCTGGGAAGCTGCAATGACTAGGGAAAGCCAATAGGGAGCAGTATGATCCTTTCTGACCCAGCACGGCTTCCGTCTCTCTTAAACATTTAAGTTCCCAAGTTTCTAAAAGGAGAAACACCGGACCCACTTCTTGCATGAAGGGCCGTGAGGAAGCGTGGAGTACTGTTTGAGACAGCCACATACGGTGAAGGAAATTCTTGCACCTGCTCAATTTACAGCTTTTAGTCATCAAGAGAATCATACATATATAAGATTCTCCTTTTTATATGCATGAACATATGTAAAATATGTTAGACATTATCAATAAATAAACGTATCAGATTAAACATCGAAGTCACATATATTAATATATATGGAGTAAATATGTGAAAAATTTTTGACTAAGAATTATGTGTCAATTTTGAGAAGTTACGATCGGGGAAATAAGTAAATAAAGTGAACATAAAAGGAAAAACGTGATGTAATGACACTGTATATTTATTCAATAGAACACAGAGAAAATGAGCAAATCCGAATATGGATCCTTGGGAATTTCTAATGAGCAGATCTCCGACTTGTAAAACAAAACAAAACAAAACTAATTTATTTATTTTTATTGAAAAGTCAGAAATGCAGAGAGGAGGAGAGACAGAGATCTTCCATCCGATGATTCATTCCCCAAGTGACCACAATGGCTGGAGCTGAGCTGATTCGAAACTAGGAGCCAGGAGCTTCTTCCTCGTCTCCCATGAGGGTGCAGGGTCCCAAGGTTTTGGGCCATCCTCGACTGCTTTCCCAAGACAGCAGCAGGGAGCTGGATGGGAAATGGGGCTGCCAGGATATGAATAAGTGTTCGTATGGGATTCTGGCGCATTCAAGGCAAGGACTTTAGTTGCTAGACTACTGTACTGGGACCGGATCTCTGATTTTTTTTTTTTTTTTTGAAAAATGACTTTTTAGCCAGGCTGAAGCCAGGAACCCTGAACCTCATTTGGATCCTCCATGTCAATTGCTGTGGCCAAAGGACTGGGTTAATGTTCTGTTGTTCTCTCAAATATAACAGCAGGGAACTGGGTTAAAAGTGGAGCAACCAGGACACCATAAGATGCCAACACATCTAGTGGTCCAATCATTTTGACCAGGAAAAGTAGCACAATGAGGTTAAAGGAGACAAAAAAAATTCATGTTAAAGAAAATATTTGTTTCTGTCAAAATAAAACATTAAGTTACCTAACAAAAAATGTCAACAGGAAATTGAACATCTTAGTGACAGCTTCTGCTCTTACATCCACTCCATGAACTGGAGGAGATCAGAGGCTCCACGGGATTCGTTCTGGACTCACAGGTGGTTCAGCAGCCTGAGCCTCTTACTGAAAGAAGCCACTTCAAAGGTTTCCCAATGCAGGGTATGAGCACGTGGGTCCCCATGAAATCTGTGAAAATTCTGAGCGTGGAGCCACTCCAGTGTGCTCGGGAGGAGTGTGTGACATCTTGGCTGCGAACACACCGCATTTCAATTTCTCCCTTTACTGCAACTGCTTCCTTGTCTCCAGCAGCGGGCTTTGAACCTGGAAGCTTCCCTCAACACACAAATCTCCGCTTGAAGGAAGTCTCCTGGGAAACTCAACCTGAGAAATCTGGATTGCAGTCCTGCACCTGCGTTTTTACCCTCTGACAAGGAATGTTGCTGAAGAAATTGTTAGGCGAGGCACGATGAATTTGTCTGATACCCCACTGTGTGTTTCTCACGGCTTCTTACCACATCAGGGGATCACACCTCAGGGAAAGAGTCTTGGAGAGCAGGTGTGTCATTTCAGTCATTTCTTAGCATTCTCCAGCTATCAGTTTTTCATCTGACCTGTTCATGCCTTCCCTCTCTTCCTTCATCTCTTACGATCAATCAAGAACACTAACAGGAATTCAGAAAGTGGTGTGAAAAGTTGGAAAACAAGATGAAAGGAGGATACATACAAAAACAGAGGGGTTGAGAAGCGGGTTTTATATGGGGAGAGGAAGGGAAAGTAAAAGTGGGGACAGAGTGAGAGGGCAAGAATAGAACTCATACAAGCCACACACACGCGCACACGCGCACACATGCACACGCACACACATGCACACGTGCACACTCACACGCACACACATGCACATGCATACATGTACACACACACGCGCACACACACACACAGCCATTACTGAGCACTCTAACCTAAACATTCCATGGGGCAGGGAGGTATTTCTTCACAGTGTTTATGTTTCAGTGTCTGGGGAGACCACTGATTGGCTCAATTTGATCTTATACCACCGGAATATGCCACATGTGGAAGGAAAAATGGCAGTTATGGATCAGAATGATTGTGTGATTGTGTCCTACAGCTGGAATTGGACCTTGCTAGCAAGGTGACATTCAGGGAATCGTGACCATAGCTGGCAGATGAAATTCAAGATCAGGATTCCAATTACGGTAGAGTATGATATTATCAGCAGCACAGGGAACTGGTGAACTTGTGACTGTGAGGTTTTTGAAATGCTAACTTGGGAGTTCTTGGTGGCCAACTGCGGCAGAGCTAACCTGCTCTTTTTTTTTTTTTTTTTTATGAAAAACTTTTGAGTCCCTCTTAGGAAAAAAAAACTTCCACAAAACCATAAGGAGCTGCAGGAAAATGTGCTTTATGAAGCAGGTGGATTAAAATGGCAAAAAACGAGTTGTCAGTGATATCTTACGGAATGGCCCAGATACACTTCTCCTACCATTTCAGGAGAGAAGTCACCAGAGGAAATGTTGCCCGTGAAACTGGGCTTAAGGAAGAGTGTACTCCAGGAGTGAGAGCTCAGCATCTTAGGAATGAGTGTACCCCAGGGGTGAGAGTTTAGCATCGTGAAGATGACTGCATCCCAAGAGTAAGAATTCAGCATGGCAGCTAAGATGCCCACATCCTGCATCAGAGTGCCCTGATTTAATTCTCAGTACTGGAAGCTGACTCCAACTTCCTGTCAATGCACAGCTTGGGAGGCAGCAGGGATGGCTTAAGTGATGGCGTCTCATGTGGAAGATCTGGGTTCAGTTCCCAGAAAGCAAAAATCCTCTCATGATCATCATGGTATTTTCCTCCTCCTCTTCCTCCTCCTCCTTTTCTTCTTCTTCTTCTTCTTCTTCTTCTTTTCCCTCTCTCTATTTTTTTTCTTCTTCTTCTTCTTTGTCCCTCTCAGTTTCTTAAATAAACACATGAAAACATTTATTCTCCTTCTGCCTCATTCCCTCACTTTTCCCTCAGCACTGGTTGGTTCGAAGTTTGCGGTGGAGTAAATGGACCTACCTTCTCCAGACCATGGTTCTCTTGCCTTCCTGGACTCCATCTTACGAGAAGAATACCATGAGGTACCAGAGGAGTCCCTGGGGAGATGCACCCATTATGCTCTGCCTTTGTTTTGTAAGTTCAACACTAATGACTGGCATCACTGATTCTATCACAAAGCTGACTCCTTGGCAATTGGTCTCTTGACAAAGAGAGTCAGAGGTGACCAAGCAATGGCCATCCCTGGAGTTCATCAGGATTCACATTGTGTTGCCTGGTAGACTTGTGCCCAATAAAAAATCCAGGATCTTTCAACCACAGGATCTAGAGTTTTGGAACATAAGGCCCAAGTTCACATGTCGGTGCCTGGAGTAAGCAGTAAGCACTCCGCGGTACTTACTGCCACTGCTTAGTGTCATCCCAACTGTGCCTCTCTGTTGGGTTACACTGTAAACCACTCCTGGTGTCTTTCTTCTGGATGGAGCTCAGGAAGATTCTGGACAGAGGCCTGTGTGAACCGTGACAGGGTTTTCTGATGGAGGCTCTGAGGTGGCAACTGTGGTGCAGTTATGTCTTCCTCTGCTGTGTGCCTCTGAGGGTCAGGTGTGTGTTTCAACTCTGCCGTGCTACAGTCCTCAGTTATGCACCTTCCTACACTAGGAACGTGTTCTAGAAATGGCCAACATTTATAGCCGGTTGACTGAAAACAAAGAAAGTAAAAGGCTAAGTGTTCTGGGTGGGCCTTGTTTGAAATCAGTTGGAAGGTATTTTAAGCAGAGAGGAGATCTAAAGAAGGAGAGATTCCATCTGCGGACAATGACTTCACTTACTGCCCATGAATTTTCAGTCTGCCCTTCCTGATGGCCAAGCCTTGCTTAACTGGCCCCACTACTGTGCAAGGTCTTTCACTGAAATAAATATGCATACTTACGTATGAATATTCATATATGAATGTATCCCTGCATGGACACACATGTCACACACATACTAATGGATGCATGCACATCCCACTGGTTGACTGTTCTGGTGAAAACCCTCAGACAAAAGGCATAATTAATTGTAGCATTTTCAGTTATTCCAGAGTCCATTCTTTGTCAATAGGAGCTGTGCTCTTTTTGTAGCAGATTTGCTAAGTATGAAAAATTTGACCTCATCTTGAGGTCTTGAGGTCTTTTATAGTTAGCTTGTGCTCTGACCTCCAGTTTATCTTCTGTCTCATTGTAGGATGAAGGCCTTTTTACATGCTTCTAAGGAGACCCCCCAACTTTTGTCGTAGTTGGACATTGGCATTATTTACCCTTATGTTGGGATGTTTCATGCCCAAAGCAACACTGATCCGGTTATTACTAATTGTCAAGTATGTCTCCATTGATTGAAACACTATATGATTCAGTGCTTTCTATTTCTGGGGAGAGCATTCCATTTAATCTCTGGAGACTGTTCTAGCAATCACTCAGCTACTACATATTAAGGAATGGCCATGCTCCAGCAACCTCACACTTCGGGGTTTCCCACTGCTTGCCAGTGGGTGTGTGTCTCAGTTCAGCTCCAAAACCTTATTTTAATATCTTTATGTTGAGGTCCTCTCAGTTCCACCCATCTGATCTTGAGTTCCCTGAAAAGTTAACACTAAAATGGGTATTTGCAGATTGAAAGATTATTGTGGGGATGCTTTTAGAATTCACACCAGTTGAAAGAATAAGTTGGGAAGAGGGATGTTGTAGCCATGAAGATGTCAGCCAATCCAATATGAAGTTGCAAAGCTAGATTGACCCTTCAGAGTTTTCTAAAATTGGGCAAGGGACATGCCCTTTTATATCTTTCAGTTGACGAATTGTTGAGTTTGGCCCCAAACCTAAGGCAGGGGCAAAGACTGTGAGAGATAGCTGTGCTCAGCTGAATATCACTTCCAGCAGCAGGGTAACACTGCTTTTAGTCCTGGATGGGGGTTTGGGGAGGTGCTCCATGGCACCCTATGCAATCCAGAATGAAAGCTTATTGCTATGGAAATATTTTTTACCTAGGTGAGTGCCACATCCATGGGCTCTCTGTTAATCCATGCCCTGGTGTTTCTTACTCAATGTTTGCAGGAATGCAACCGTCCAGCTGTATTATTAGAGGAGCTTGGTGTGGTCAACAGGGACACAAGCTCCTAATGTGACGGAACTTCTGGAGTGCAGGGTTCCCATGCTTCTGTTTCAGCAGGACCTTGGAGGAAAGATGCCAGAGAATGGAAGAGGGGCAGCAAGATGACTGACTGAATCTCTCTGCTACAGAGCATTATATGCTGCTTTTTTATGAGTTCATGTCACGTGCTATGAAGCAAGGACCTGCACGTGTTTCTCTGCTTTCCACAAGGGATTATGTGTTGTTATCATGATTTCCTTCTATATTTAAATTGGTAAGCATCAACTGTTACAATGGATGATTTTATTCATATGCTACAGACTATTGACAAGATATCTTTTGGCTTGTGGCTCAAGGGGTTCATGACTTGGCACACATAACATCTGGAACTGACTTTGGGAGAATGTTCCTTGGGAAGTATTCAGCATAGTTTTAATTACACGTGAGTCCTTGAAATTCATTAGGTAGAATTGACCATTTGTGAAACACATTATGTGTTTGCTAGTCAGTGAGATAATAATCAGGCTATTATTTTCATCTTAGTGTGATGTTCCCATTGTTTTCTAATTACATATCTCTTCAAGATGCTCTCATTGTATGGCCCTAATTAAGCATGGTAACATAGAATTTTTCTGCATCTTACCAAAATAATTTAAACCAAACACAGTCCAGGCAATCACAGTGCCAGAGTAGCCAGTTTTTTAAGTCCAGTGTTGGTAGATGACCTAGTCAGGGTAAATTAATATTCTGCCGGTACCCAATGTCTGAGGAATGAAATACAGGTATTCCTTTTCGTCTTATGATGCTAAACCACAAGGTTATGAATATGGCAATTTAGGTAGCTTCTTACCATAGACAGGATGTAACCAAAAGAGAAAGCCAAGAAAGAGAATTGGAAAAATCTCCCTGGTGATCCTCTCTGCCTCTCTGTGCTTATCGTTACCTCTCACCTAAGACAGCTTGGCTACATGACATTCAGGCTGCTTCCAAAGCTTTGTGGGCATTGTGACCAGGGGAGTCCACATCCTGAAATCACCAGTGATCTACTGATGACAGCCAATGACGCTTTGCCAGTTGGCAGTCTTGTTCAGGCTTTGTCGGTGTCACCCAGGATTCTCCTCACGTGATCTGTGGTCTCCTCAACATGACTTTTAGATCCTCTCCTGATGGGTGTAAGAGTAAGAATGCAAATGTGTAGGTTGGGATCCATTTTGCCACAAATGTACAGCATATTGACTGGTAAGCTTCTTTACTGTCATGCCTTTATTTCCTTATTTCCAAAGCAAGAATTGAGCACAACATTGTTCCTAAGGTACAGAATTCACCGTTAAACCCTATGATTTCGTAACAAGAGGGAGTAGGAAGAAAAAATGGTGCACTTAGAAGTCACATCAACTTTAGTGTATGCTTAATTCAAGTGCTCATGCACTCAGGTGAAATAATTTTTATTTCCATTTTTCCTCTTGGGTAAGGTCATGATGCTCTATAATATGTGCATTCTTTAAATACAGAAGGCAAAGGAATATTAAAAAAAAACCTGTATAAAGGATTCAATAATGCCCAGTGTTATTGTCGCTAGGATTTCAATTACCGGGGAAGATTTCTGCATTTTTACTCTTCCCATTTCAACATGTCAACTTCTCTAAGTGGAACCAATTGCATTAAAGCGAGTCGTGAAGCTAGAGCCATCCTCCTCCCTTCACTAAAAATGCAATCCTAAAACTTTTAAATGCACATATTCGTTTTCCTTCCCTTCAACCAAGCAAGTGAACCTCATCAGCATTCTCTGCAGAAGTGATTCTCAGGTCTCTGTCTATGAGAATCTTAATGGGAAAATTAGAAACACTGCAGCTCCTGCTGAACTAAATGGTTGTTTCCATGACTGGGATAAACAGATGATATTCATCGTTGCATTTGCCCATGAAAATCATTCTAGCTTTGTTATTTTGCATCCACTGCAATCTTTTCTTTCATGACGTGTTTGTGTGTGTGTGAGTGTGTGTGTGTGTGTGAGTGTGTGTGTGAGAGAGAGAGAGAGAGAGAGAGAGAGAGAGAGAGAGAGAGAGAGAATAGAAAGAATATGTTGCCCAGATATTCAAGTTCACACTGTAGCAAATGTTTATATTGTGCCCAAGCAAGCCATGCACTGGTTAATATTTGGAACTGCTAATTACTCGTGGTGAAGAGGGGGAACATGCCCTAAAGATCGCTCTACCCCAACTATACAACAGTGGAATTTATAAAGTGAAAAAAAAAAAAACCCTACAAACTGGGAGAGAGTCAGAGGGACTGAGCTAATGTGGAGAGCTATTTTAGGGGTAAAACTATTACTAACCCTGAAGCTTTTGCTGCTGTACCAGGTGAAACTCATTTACCCCCTAGTCATGCTTCAACAACCTAGCCAGGAGTTCAAACATTCTTGCCAAGCAGGATGCGATTTTCTCAGCTGGGTTACAATGTCATGGGTGGCAAGGGAGGGGGCATCTCACCTGAGACGAAGCCCTGCTGCAGCATGGAGTCCCTCGTGCCAATCTCAAGGATATATACTTCAACGGTGTTTTAATTTGCATCCAGTGATCTTTCATTTCTTTATTCCTCCAACACAAGACTGTGTTGGTGAAAGTTAATGAGAATATTGAGACTGGTATGTTTGTGGGGAATCTTACTGCTCTGCATTCAAGAACACTGAAATAAGCGTCCCTGGCCTTCTGTCTGTGACGGCCGGCAGGAACATGCTTGTCTCAAGCACATGGTTTCTTGAAGTGAAAAGCACTGTTACTTTCACATCAAAGTTGCACACAACGTTTATTAATGAGATCACAAGCCTTTCCCTGGCTTGTACAGTCTCTTTACCATGCAATCTCCCTGTACGAAGTCCTGTTTTATTCCGGGCACTGTTACGGGAGTAGCACAGTTGACACTGTCACCCATGAACAAAAACAATCAGTAAGTAAGGCATGCTCATGTTTGAAGAGGGGGAGCAAAGGTGTCACAGATTTATTTAATGCCGTGTTGTGGAGCAAGAAGAAAGTGATTATCTGTACCCGAATGTAAAACTCCGCCTCTTTCCAAAAGTTGTTCAACTTCGATTCTCTGATTTTTTTTTAATTGAAATAAGCTGGAATTCTTTTTTTTTAATTGTTATTTATTTGAGAGTCATAATAATGGTTAGGGTTGGGCCAGGTAGAAGCCAGGAGCCAGAAGCCAGAAACTTCATCCAAATAACTCATGCGAGAGTCAGTGACCCACATATTTGGAACATCTTCTGCTGCTTTCCCCAGGCCATTAGCAGGGAGCTAGATTGGAAGTGGAGCAGCTGGCATCGCAGGCGGTGGCTGTCCCTTCTACACCACAACACTGGTCCCATTTACAAGTAGTAAAAGAAATAATGCCCGTGAGTTCTTCTTTTATTTTTTTGGATTAATTGACATGATATTGAATAATCAATATGTTAAAACCATGTAAGTTCTTAAACACATCCTGTGACTATTCCATTGACATTTCATGTTTTGTTTATACACAGAACCGGCTGCTATACACCTTAAAGTGGCTATAGGGTACTATTCAGCTGTCTTGTGTCTGTTTTCATTTTAGTATTTAGCAGTTTATAGTGTTGAAGCATAATTATGCTGAACTTGACAGATTTTAGGATAGTCTAAACTGGCTTATAAATCTAACAAGGCATTTGTCATCAGTTGGGGGGCAGAACAGTTTTAGGAGCGGTGTGCAGAGAAATCTTCAATACCCTAGTGAGGAGTAACTAATCTTTGTGTCCTACCTAGTAAGATACATGTGAATCCATGCTGATTGTTTCCTGTCTGGTTCTACGCGTTCCTTGTATTTCTCTGTCTATCTATCCTAATTTTTTTTTTTGGGGGGGGGTCTGGAGCGACCCTAATGGTCATTGCAAGAGAGGGTGGGGATCCAAAGTTGGAACTAAGTAAGGACCAGAAAAGGCTCCTCTCCCTAGTCCTGAAGGAAGTTTACTGTTCTTCTGTTTCTGCAGACAGCTCAGGGCTCCTGGCTGTTGTTCTGATGACCTTGGATCATGCAAGGAAGGATTTGGGCTTCTTCCACCCCATGTGGTAGATCCAAATGGGGGTGGGTGAACTCAGAGTTTTTGGCCTCCAAAGGCACTCCAATTCCCCGTGGTCTCTTTGGTAGCTGGGATGTAGTCCTTGGTGCTCATACTGATAGTCTTTGGTGAGGATCCGAGAGTCTTCAGGGTTGGGATACAAGCCTCCTCCTGTCCCCCTGCTCCACTCTGGGGTACCCCCCTGCTCTGTGCATATGACCTCCTGTTAACAGGTTGTCAGGATCGTGAGTTCTTTAGCAGAAAGCTTAAAAATACCTAACCTTGGACCGTATGGGAGAACTAACTTCCTTTCCCAGTCACACACTGCACTTGTCATTAATCACATCCTTGTCAAGGGCACCCTGCCCCATGTTTTCTTCCTCATATCTCACTTTCCTGGCCACAGGAGTAGGTAGAAGGCTGGCATGTGACCATGTGTAAGTCCTTATCGAATCGGGTTAGCACTGCTGGGCCATTGGAGCAGATGGAGGTTAGCTTTGCATGCCCCATTAGCAGCAGAAGAGCCCTGCCTGGGGCCAGATCAGGCAGAAGGACAGCACATCCTCCCATACCTTGATGGGGCTGGTTGATTCTTGCCATGGAACTCTGAGCCAAGGGCAGCTTGGCTATCTGTATGCAAGCAGATGCAGCAAGCCTGACCTGGAGGGGGCCCTTGGAAGGTTCTTCAGGCTGCCTGGGAGGATGTATTTGGTGCCCTTATTGGGCCAAGTTGAACACATGGGGCCGACAGCAATATTAATGACTATCTTCAGACAGACCCAGCCGACTGCAGTCTTCCGACTCACTGTGTACAGCAACACTGGCTGGGAAGTACTAGCAGTACGTTCCTTATAGAAACAGCTACCTTTTGTGGAGGGACTGAGAGGGCCTTCATATCATTCATCCATGTGCAGCCAAGTGTTTGGTATTAGTCAACTGTCAAAGAGTAATGGCTCTTGTGCTGTGTGTCCATCTTCGGCATGGACATATGATGGACCACCACAGAAAAGACCTAATTGTTCTAGCATATGGACTTAATGAGCTTTCATTCATTTCGTACACGGTCACCATATTAGCAGTGTGATAAGCAGGTCATGGATGGAGTAATGTACAGAGAAGAGAGAGAGAAATGTATCCCGAGACAGACAACAGATATTCCAGAAAGGAGAGGTATTGAACAGTAATTTGATGGGACCAACTGAGATAATTAGATTTCCCCCAATTTAACTCAGCTCCCAGTAAAACCATTGGAAAAATGATGCACATAGATTTCTGGGCTCAGTTTAAGTTTCAGTAGCATTCACCATGCCCTGTTCGTGGTTTCTGGGTTCTCGATGGGAAAGTGAGAGTATCTGTAATGAGCCGCTGTGTCCATCACTTCTGCATCGCAGAGATGTTCAATTGTGGGTTGAAAATGTTTGGGAAAATGTTGTGTTTCTACTCAGCAAACATGTTCATTTTCTTGTTGAGTATTCCCTGAGCAATACACACGGACTCCATCCAGAAGCATCTACGTTGTTATTTGGTATTCCAAGTAGCACAGAGGTGATTCACAGGAGGATGCTGTAGGTCATAAACAAAGATTACATCATTTTTAAAAGATTTATTTGTTTTTTTTCCTTTTCTTGCAAAGTCAGATATACAGAGAGGAGGAGAGACAGAGAGGAAGATCTTCCATCCATTGATTCAGTCTCCTAGTGGCCACAATGGCCGGAGTTGTACCGATCCGAAGCCAGGAGCCCTGGGACTCTTCTGGGTCTCCCATGTAGGTGCAAGGCTTTGGACTATCCTCGACTACCTTCCCATGCCACAAGTCCCTACTTCCCTGGATGGGAAGCAGGGCCACCAGGATTAGAACTGGCACCTATATGGGATCCTGGCATATTCAAGGCAAGGATTTTAACCCCTAGGGTACCACACCGAGCCCAGACTACATCATTTTATTCAAAGGACTTAAACACACATGAATTTTCATGTGCAACTGCAGATGTTGGAGCACTGTGGACCAAATGTGTTTCCCAAACCTAAGTTACTATTTGGAAGATGTGATAACCAGTACATTGATCAGTAAATACTGTACTATGGTTTCCTTTTTTCAAGGTGTAAGGTAAAGCTGCTTGACTTACTTTGTTGAATAGAACTTGAATGGATGTTCCCTCTGCATGGAAGCTGGAGACCTATGAGCATCACCTATCACAACTGCGCAGGCACCACAACCCACCCACACCCTCGGAATAGTGTGACGGAGAGATGTGTGGTTGACATGTTCAGGCACAGACATTTGGGATGGCTTCACACTGCGGCATTACCTAGCACACCCTGTCTGAGTTGGAAACGCAACATTAACTCAAATAGGGACCAGTTCAGTGAACGGCAGGAGGGATGGGTACCTACCGAGAGCTGAGGCACTCTTCAAAATCCTTTCATTGAAAACAAGCCCTTTCTCAAACCCTTGGCCACAAAGATTCTGTGATTTCCACTTCCCTGTTTCCTGTTCGACTGTCAATGTGGTCCCCTCAGCTTCTCATCAGACAACAGCTGTAGTGTCTTCCAGTCCAGTGGTTCCTGTTCTCACTTCTGAACAAGTCCTGTTCGCTAATACTGACACCCTGTGACTCAACTAGCCTCCATCAAGTTTCACTAGAAGTAAGTTTAGGAGAATATTTCATTAATTAAAAAAGAAAATCCAAAGATGGTTGCTTGATGTTGCGGTCGTGATGCTTGGGATATCCGCTCCTCTCCCGCCAAAATGGAGTACTTGCCTTTGCTCTGGATTCCATTTTCCTGCTGATATTCACTGGAACAGCAGCAGCTGAAGATGCAAACACTCGGGACGCTGAGTTCTGCTCTCTTGGTTTTGCACTGTCTCAGCTCAGGGTGATACATCTGGGCAGTGAATTAGTACTTGGGAAACTTCTGTGCATGTCTAGTCCTCTCTCACTTTCTCTCTCTTTCAAATAAATGACACGAATAAACATTTTAAGCAATTCCATCAGAAATTATGTTTAAATCTTTTACTGCTACAGTTTATAAAAATATGGTTTTCTACTGAATGATTTTTATTGTAAGCTCTTGAAACTGACATTTCTCCAGGTATTATGGAAAGAAATGAAAAATGCTTTTGCCTTTTGTGACATGAATTAGTTCAAGAAACATCAGGTCGGGCTCGGCAGCGTGGCCTAGTGGCTAAGTTCCTCGCCTTGATCCCATATGGCCGCTGGTTCTAATCCCGGCAGCTCCACTTCGTCTCTATCTCTCCTCCTCTCAGCATATCTGACTTTGTAATAAAAATAAAATAAATCTTAAAAAAAAAGAAGAAACATCAGGTCATTACTCATTTGTGTTCCTTATGTTAGGGATTTGAAAACTGGCTTTTGAAAACTCTCAGGAAAGATACATTAAGCACAGAGAGTTTCAGGATGGCATAGACACCCCGGGGAATTAAAACAGCAGAACACTGCCAAAAGCCCACTGCTTGAGACTTGGAGCTGCAAATACTCTCTGCCCAACTGCTGTGCGCCATTAACGTGATGGACAGTTGGAGGAGGAGAGGGAAGGGAAGGGCTAGAAGCTTGCATTCTGCAGGAGAAGCAGAGCTCCGGCCCTGGACAGAGGAGACAGCACCAGGAAGCAGAGCTGGTCTGATATCCGTGAGAAGGGGCACAGCCTGTATCCACAGAACTTCACTGTCAGGGAAGGAAGAGGTGGCAGGTAGCCTAATGACTCCCTAATTGTTCTAGAAAACTCTCAGAAAGAAAAGGCTCTAGAACAGCAAATAACTGTTGCTTCAGGGCATTTTTTAAAGATTTATTTGTTTTTTATTACAAAGTCAGATATATGCAGAGAGGAGGAGAGACAGAGAGGAAGTTCTTCCATTTGCTGAATCACTCTCCAAGTGATCACCTTGGCCAGAGCTGAGCCAATCTGAAGCCAGGAGCCAGAAGCTCTTCCATGTTTCCCACACGGGTACTGGGTCCCAAGCCTTTGGGCTGTCCTCTACTGCTTTCCCAGGCCACAAGCAGGGAGCTGTGTGGGAAGCAGAGCTGCCTGGATTAGAACTGGTGCCCATACGGGATCCTGGCACATTCAAGGCAAGGACTGTAGCTGCTAAGCTACCACACAGTGCTCAATTTCAGGGCTTTTCTGCAAACCAATTTATCCAGGGTAGTGGACTTGCCTATTCTACTGAATGTCCCCCCTTGGATCCACTTTAGCATCCCACCTCGTTGTGATACCAGTCCTGAGTTATGATCTCATGAAAGATACCCCGTGACAATTGGTTCCTGACTTGGAAGATCCGACTTAAAAAAACAAACAAGCAAAAGACAAAACCCCAAACAAAGGACACTTCAGTCCAGAACTCTAAACTGTACACATATTCTCCCCACTCTCTCCTTACTGGAGTTGCTGCTGTGTCTTCTGGGACACACTGCTAAGATTCCGTTTAGGTAGCATTTCCTTTCATGGTATAGACCAAGACACGGCAAGGCACAGACAATAAGATCCATAAGTCATAGATCACACTTTTCTGGTATAGTAACAGGAAAATGGCGTGACCCTCTAATAAACACCTGGAAACGTAATGGAAAATGCCCCAAATACCTGGGCCCGTGCCACCCATGGGAGAAGCCAGAGTGGAATTCCCAGCTCTAGACCCAACCCTCTGAATTTTGTTGCCATTTAAGATGTGAACTAGTGACTGGAACATCTCTGTTTTTCTTTCTGTCCCTCCCTGTCACTCTGGTATCTAATAAATAAATCTTAAAGGAAAAAAAAAAAACTCTCTCTCTTTAAATATGCCAGAGAAAAGGCAAAAATGCACTTACAACAGAAAACCACTTTTTCTTGCCTGTTTGTTTTTGCTCGTTAATGAGCTATTTCAGCATCAACTGTACAGGAGTTTTGGCTGTTTGGATACATTTGAACAACTTTTGGCCAAAGAGCCAATGCAAGGTTGTGTCGGTTCTTTTTCCAAGAGAAGAGCAGCATGGGGTAAGCAGGAATGCTATAGCTCGACTTCTGCCCCCACCCCACCTTCCTAAACATTCATTTCTAGTTTCATCTGAGTGGAAGAAGTAGCTCTTTTTATGCTGAATGATGATTTTATCCCCATAAAATGAAAAAGATGACTTGGGAGTGTTTACATTTCTCTTTCTCAATATTTAGTTGGAATATAATTTTGTTAGCAAACGAAGACTATGTTTTGGATTTTATTCACTCTAGCATTAATTAGCCCTCTTCCTAATTGTGTCTGGCATATCTCACATTTTGGCAGATGGCAAGGCCACATTTGGGCAAACTCCCATACTGCAGTGGTATCTGCAAATCAGATCTATCTCCAAAGGACTGGGTGCCAGTCTCAGCAACCTGCCGTCACACACAAGCTGGGGAGAGGACGTACCCTCTCCAGTTGGCAACAAACTCCAACACTGATGAGTCTGTGCCCTGACCAGAGAAGCCATCTCAGGAATCATCATCATCCATATAATTTCATTTTAAGAGAAATGAAAGGGTACACAGAATTCAAGTGAATGACCCAATGAGGACAGTGATGGTGTGGGCAGTGGGATGGCACCTCTATTTGCCTTAGCTAAAATCTACACTCCCCACACTGCCCTGTTAATCCATTAACACATACAGGAGTTCATTTCACTAAGCAGACTTAAAACATGCAGTCTTGGACTGTGTCTCTCTTCTGGAGAGGTGAGAAAAGGGATGTTTTTAAAGATTTATTTATTTTTATTGGAAGGGCAGAAATAGAAAGAGGAGGAGAGAAAGAAAGGAAGATCGTCTGTGTGCTGATTCATTCCACAAGTGGCTGCAACAGCTGAAGCTGAGCAGATCCGAAGCCAGGAGGCAGGAGCTTCTTCTGGGTCTTTTTTGCAGGTGCAGATTCTCAAGGTTTTGGGCAGTCCTCGACTGCTTTACTATGCCACAAGCAGGGAGCTGGATTGGAAGTGGAACAGCCAGGGCATAAATTGTTACCCATATGGGATGCTGGCACATACAAAACAAGGACTTTAGCCAATAGGCTACTGCGCCAGGCCCCAAAGGAATGGGTCGCGATCTTAAGTGTATGACCCAGAAAGTGATCCTTGTGACAGAGTGGAGTTTCTCAGCACCCAGATGGAATTGTCTGCTTCCCGAGATTGGCATGTATTAACGTTTCTACCTATTATTGTGAACAACTGGAGACAGCTGAACTCCCTTGGTGAAAACCAACCTTATCCTCTTGGGTCCCGCACTCCACTGGACCAGAGCCCACCACTGAACTTTCTGTCTTTTTTCTCTCCTTGTTAAGGCTGGGCATCCCTTGTACTGGACCTGGTTTTTTCCTGGGTCTTCCATGCGCCAAATCAATGTCATGTCCTGCAAACTTTCATCTACATCTAAATCATTCTTTATGATGGTGTGGCTTAAAATAATAAGTCAGTTAGTGGAATTACGAACATTTATAATCCCGATTTTTTTTTTACAGATTGTGCAGAATTAATTCCTTTCTTTTTACTTTCAACAAGTTATTTGTAAAGTAAAGGTGAAAAAAACTAAGTGTGGGCAAACATTACATGTGTTATTCTATTAAAGACTGAAAGTTCGTAAGAATGACACAGCAAGATTATTGCTCTTTATAGTTGGAAATCTGTCCAAATGACTTCAGTGTTCTAGAAAAGGGGTTAGAAATTGTTTTAATTTGAACATATACCTAGCCAGGTCTCCTAATGAATCACCGTACACTGTGTTTTGTTTCTTTTCCTCCACATGTGCCCTGACTTGGTTTGTAACATGCAAGCATACACACTTCATCTGTGTGTGAATGAGTCTGAATAATTGCCAAGTTGTGAGTTAAGTGCATGAGAAAAGGCAAATGGTAAATTATAGTAATACTGATTGTCATTTGGCATAACGATGAGCTCTAAATTAAGTGCTGTGCGCACTAATGCATCTGTTCGTTCTCTGTGACAAATAGCATGAACAAAACCTCTAATGGATTGTACTCTTTCAGCAGGTTTATTTTTTTTTCTTTTGTGTTTAGAAAATTCACTCTTGTTCATAAGCTCTCACTAGGAAGCACAGTTGGGGATGCAGAACCAGGACCTGGAATGTACCAGCCTTCTTTCTGGGAAGCCTAAGATGGAGGTACAATCACGATTGGAAAATGGGGTGCCCGCATGCACAACTTGAGGAGGAAAATGGGTATGTGAAAGTGTCCTTCTTTCAGCACGCACTCTCAGGTAAGTCTGCTGTATTGCACTTGTTGTGTCTGGGGAAAAGAAGGCCTGGAGATTGTTGTGGGAACCGGGTTCAAGCAAGAGGAGCGAGCAAGATTACTATCATGTGGGTTCACTCTGCTAGCTGAGATTGTGTGTGTGTGTGTGTGTATAACATGCCTTAATCATATATTCCACAGAATTTTCCAAATGAACTATGACACTGACAAAGCAATAATTACACTAGTTGATATGGGGAAAGGCGTCGTGCCAAAAGAAGAGATAGATATTTGAAGTCAATTTATTGCGCATCAGTTCCAGTTTTAGTGTGAAAGGAAAAGGAAGAAGGAGAGTCAGAGAATGGAAGAACATGAGTGTACTTGGTGAAATGCATTTCAGTAGAGCGAGGCAGCCGCGTGCTGTGGTTGCTTCATTTTTTCTGCATCTGCTTCTTTGCAGCTTCTGTAACAACACAATTAGATCCCCTTTTGGTGAAGTATGCCTTGCTGTCTTACTAGATACAGTGTGGAGAGGCTGAGGGACTTGTTCGAGCCACAGTGTGAACTTGCCTTATAGCAGTGTGATGACTCTATTCATTGTGGCTGGCTGGACCTGAGAATAAACTTGACATAACCCCTCTGAGCAAACCCTTGCAAACTGTCATGTGATGGTGAAATGTGGTAGATTAAGAGAATATTATGTGAATCGGGCCAGATTCGGTTGCAACACACACCAGTACACATGAGGGCTTGGACTAGGTGCTGGCTAGGTTGGGCTAGGCTGTAGCTTCCACCAACCTGAGCTGGAATTAGGGGTACACCTGGCTGGGCCATGCTACAGCACCCATTGGCAAAAGCTGAGGTGAAGCAGGCTGGTACTGAGGGCTAATTTTGTGAAGCCAAACTGCAGAGCCACCTGGAGATTGAGTGATCCAGGAGCGGGAGTGGGCCCATTAGGGAAACAGTGGGCACTCCCTCCTGGGTTGCCACTCCGACTAACGAGCATGAACACCAAGACTGGGGCAGGCATGGCTAGACAGAGCGTGGCACCCACTAGCAGGTAGGTGGGCTGGATAGTGGGGCTGGTTGAGTTTAACTAGGCTTCAGTGCCCATTGACAGGTATGTGAGCTGAATGGGATCTGACACAGACTGGACTAGTCTGCTGTACATACTGGCAAGCATGGGAACCAGGACAGGCTGCGGGCTTTATGAGGATTGTTAGGAATCATCCCAACTAGGCTGCAACTCCCACTGGTTCACATGGCCAAGTATGTGGTGAGCAGGATTGGGATGGGCTCCAACATGCATTGGTTTGTGTAGAAGACAGGGCTGGAGGCAGAACTGATCCAGCAGTTGTAACCACTAGCATATGCATAGGCTGATAGGGACGGACGACAGACTGTGCTGGATACTGTATTGGCAAGCACACCCATGTTACATTTACATTTTAATGTAGGTAAAGGCGTTTCTATCGAATATCAACTGCTTGGGGTATGAGAGGAGAGAAATCAAAGTTAGACATTAGAAATCACTTTCTGTTGAAATTTCCCAGAAAGGAGGATAAAATATTCTGTAATTACAAGAAAATCATTAGAAAATGAAATTAATGTTAAAAATATTTCCTAGCCATCTTCATAGGAAATGTGATTATTTAGCACAATGTCCTTTGTATTAAAAAAATGATAGTATGTTATTATTGTCTGTTGTGCTATGGTAGTCATCTTTTGGGATTTATAAGTGTAATTAGTGTTACCTTTATTAACAGTAAGATTGTGATCTAAAATATTATACTGCCTAAAAGCAATATGGTATCTTAGGTTTGCTCCTACAACACGTGAAAGACCCTCATGGGAAAACAGTTGAAATCTGAATAAATTCTACACTTTATATCGATCATTTTTTAGCCCTGACAAATTGTAGCAATGGAAAGAGTTGTTAACATTTTTCACCTATCATAAGAGTTGCAGACAAAAGTCATATGATAGAAGATTTGTTAGTAAGAGAAAATCATAACTAATTTATTTAATCAGTTTTATGTTACAGGGTGCCTTTATAAATGAAGGCCCTGCGACTTGAACAGCTGTCTGTTTTTCCAGTTAGGCTGAATGAAGAGTGGGTGGTTGTGTGAAATGTGATGGAATACCAGGATAAATTCTAGAGATTGCCAGAAGCCAGCAAGGCTTTTGCAGATTCGGACAGGGCTCTCTGTGAAGCCTTTTTTCCTGCAGTTTTGGGACAGGATGGTTTCACACCACAGTCTTCAAACAAGAGCTTCAGAGGGTGACTTTCTAGATTGTCTGGAAAGAAAGAGCTCTAGTTCCTGTCACATTATCGTGGCAATGGGAGATGAAGTACTAGTGGAAACTGGGTAAGAGATGTGTAGGAACACACCACAAATTCTCTGCACAGCTAAAATCAGCCTCAAGTCTTCTAAATAATCCCACTATGCCAAATACCCAATCAATTGAGCTGGCCTTGGAAACTTTCTTTTTCTCAATGTTTGCTTTTGAAAATTTGCAATCAAAACTTGAGGTTCATTCTTTTCTTACAAGTGTGCATGGGTGTCTCAAAGCTGAGAGTTGGGTGTCATATCCTTTATTATAATTTTTCCAGTCCTCTTTTGACTTGTTGACTGCTACAACTAGGAATAGAACATGCCAGCAGGCAGCTTAGCCTCTTTTCCAGGCATTGATACTGGTGCCCAATGCTAGCTGTCACTTTGCCCAACGGTTATGTCTGGTAAAGTGAGTCTTAGAGCATGTGTTGGTTGTATGCGCTGGGAAGTTTCCTCAAAAAGTTTTTACCCCAATCTTCAATCTTCATGGAGCCATCCTTTCCTCACTTTACATGATGTCTTCCAGTTTCATGCAAAATGTGAGACTGGCCATAGACTGGCCCACAGTCAGAGCTTCACAAACGACCTTTTACAGGTTTGCCTGCCGGAAGTAACTTTCCTGAGAACAGAACATCCTTAACCTGTTGACAAGCCCTTCATAAAGAGCCATGAGTCCATCAGGCTGTTATTTAAGTGTGCCCTGGCACTGCTGGTACAGACAATGGCAGACAGTCCAGCTTCCCATTGTCTACACATGTCCATCAGTTACATTGGGAGTCCATCTTTTATTTGGAATTGTGTCCCCAATAAGGATATGGTAGTCTCTGTTACTACATCATTACACATTCCCTTAAATGAGAAGTCAAAAGACAAATACCATATGTGCTCTCTAATATAAGGAAATCGTCAGGCAAATTGTAAGTTCAGTAACCCGTTCCATATTGTTTTGTTGTCTGCATCTCAGGTGTTTTGATGTTTTTGATTTCATTTTCATTTCTTCCAAATACGTTCTTTTCTCTTGTCAAATTCATCGCTAGCTCATGGATTGCACGGTAGCATCATTTTACCCAAGAGGCTTTCATGTTGGGCCCGGCGGCGTGGCCTAGTGGCTAAAGTCCTCGCCTTGCATGCCCCGGGATACCATATGGGCGCCGGTTCTAATCCCAGCAGCTCCATTTCCCATGCAGCTCCCTGCTTGTGGCCTGGGGAAGCGGTCGAGGACGGCCCAATGCATTGGGACCCTGCACCCGCGTGGGAGACCTGGAAGAGGTTCCTGGTTCCCGGCATCGCATCAGGACACACCGGCCCGTTGTGGCTCACTTGGGGAGTGAATCATCGGACGGAAGATCTTCCTCTCAGAGAGCCTCCTCTGTGTATATCTGGCTTTCCAATAATAATAAAAAAATCTTTAAAAAAAAAAAAGAGGCTTTCATGTTTTCTTTTTGTCACCCTGTATTGGTTATTCAGTGGCACATTTTTTTTTTTTTTTTGCTCCATGGTGCTGTAATTTTGTTATTGTTGTTGTTGCCCTAATTCATACCAGTTGTTGACTTTATTTAATGGCTCCTTCTGCATTTTAAACAGTGAATGAAATGAGAATAATGGGCCTTTTTTTCTGACCAGCATTCTTGAATTGCCTGTTTTATAATTATATTGATTCACTCAGGAATATTTATTGTACCGTATTTTACTGTAGGCATTGCACTGGGTCTGGAGTTAGAGCAATGGCAATACACAGAAATCTTGCTGATCTTGCATTCGTATGCATGTGTGTGTGTGTGGCGTGGAGTGGTGTGATGTTGCAGAGTGCAGGCCATAAGTAAAGAAGACACACACGCGGAGTAATATGGCTTTGGCAGGATGCTGATGCAGCTGAGGATACTCTTTAAACAGGATTTGAACTTAATCAAGCCATCAGAGAGGTCAGGTCTTAGAAGAGTGAGGAAGGTTTCATCATTCCAGGAGAAGTGCCCTTACGACGATCCTGGGCCTCAGTGAGTCTGGACAGAAAGGGGAGTGGCTGCAACTTGGAGATCATGACATCAGGTGTGCACAAGAGACGGAAACCCAGTCAGCAGGGCTCTGCTGTTTTGTGGCTTGGCCCTTTGTGTCAAGGGGATTCTTTGGAGGATACAAAGAAAAGTAAAATGTTAAGTCATACAGGAATCTGAGGTTTATTTAGGTAGATGAATACAGTGCTCAGGCACCACAGAAAACAAAGTGGGAACACCTTTGGTTACATGTGTAATAGTGTACAAGCCAACAAGAGAAAGGGCTGTGGAGTAGAAGCATAGTGCACGGAGCCTGTGGCACGTAAGCTGACTCAGAAAGTGGAGGTGACTTCTCTATTCCTTCTGGGTGTCTGGCAGTGATAAGCATGAAGTTTACAAAGGAGCGTAAGGCATGGTCCTTGTAGGGTTGTTCTGCATGAAGAGAGATGCTGGTGGACACAGATTGCAAAGTGAGTCACAAGCATAGAGATATGGGGACCATACAAGTTAGTGTGCTGAGCAACATGAATGCAAGTCCATTCCCACAAGGAACAGGTAGACTTGCGGGTGGGAGAAGCACTTGTCTCTCAGTAAGGACAGACCTCCCAGATTTCATTTTGATTTTGTCTCCCCATCCTCTTTATTATTAGATGCCCTTAGTATTTAACGTCGTTTTTGTTTAAACAATATGTAAAACAGCATATGAATCTCCCCATCTGCCTCTAAGTTTCAATGGCTGGTGATTGCAACTCTGTGATATCTTTCCCTCCCCTTCCCCTAGTCTTCTCTTCCACCCTCCTCGTTTTTCTTCTCTCCCTTCCCCTCACCTCCATTCTCTCTCCTCCCCTCCCCTCCCCTCCCTTTTTCTCTGTTCTCTTCCCTTCCTTCGTTTCCACATTCCCCTTCCCTTCCCTTCCCTTCCCAAATTTTAACTTTTTTTTTAAATGAAAGGGTGTTGCATTTCATCAAATGATCTCTCTGTATCTATTAAGATAATCCTGCATTTTTACTCAGATTTGTTAATGTGATGTATCACATTTGTGGATTTGCATGTCTTACACCATCTTTGCACGCCTGTGATAAATCCCTCTTGGTCTGGGAGAATGAACTTTATGATGTGTGGCTGGATTTAACAGCTAGCATATGCTGAAGAATTTTATGTCTATGTTCACAAGGGATACTAGTACGCAGTTTTCTTTCTTGCTTGTGTCTTTTTCCATTGCTGAAATTGGAATGATTGTGACCTCATAGCAGGAACGTGGGAGGATTCCATCCTTTCCGTTGTTGGAAATAGTTTAAGAAGTATTGAGATTAGTTCCTTAAGAAAAAGATTTATTTTTTTTTATCTGCAAAGTCATATTTACAGAGAGGAGGAGAGACAGAGAGGAAGATCTTCCATCTGTTAATTCACTCCCCAAGTGAGCGCAATGACCATTGTTGAGCCAATCAGAAGTCAGGAGTTTCTTCTGGGTCTCCCACACATGAGTGCAGGGTCCCAAGGCTTTGGCCCATCCTCAACTGCTTTCACAGACCAAAAGCATGGAGCTGGATGGGAAGTGGTTCTGCTGGTATTAGAACCGGGCCTGAGACTAGTTCCTTTTAATAAGTTTGATAGTATCTAGAAATGAAGCCACATGATTCTGGGTGGAAAAAAATCATCTCACTCAGCAGTAATGCAAGCCACTGTGTATGTATCAACAGCACCTTTGGCCACCTGGAGACCATTGCTGCATGACATACAGTGAGGGGCAGAAGATCACAGAATGTGCTCAAAGGTGCAGACACCCACCAAGAAACAGAGAGGTGTAAGTTGGAGGCTCAGGGAAGAAGGAGGAGGGAAAAGAAAGAGGGTGGCTAACTAAGAAAGATCAAGTCAGTGCAGACATGTGCTACTGAGCATCAACATGCATGTGGTTGAGCAGGATAAAACTTCAAACTCCAGAAATAGCCAGGAGGGCCTGCAAAAACAGGAAGCCAGACATGTGACTACTGTGAGAGACAGGATATCCTGCGCTGAGTGTGTGCTCCAGTGACAGACACTTGGTGCCATCAATTGCTTTTGTGGATCAGAAGCAAGGAAGCTATCTTAACTTTTTAGATGGCATATAAAAAAAAACAAAAAACCAAAAGAATCATGGTATTTAATGACATGTAAAATGCATGTAAATTTCAGATTTCTGCATCCATCACTAGTGTTGAAGAGAAACCCTGCTTTGTATTTATCTGTGAATAGGTAATATATTTCTGTGTTGTGGATTTTCTGTAGCCAGAGAATTAAGTGACTGTGACAGGCCCAGAGTTGCTACTAAGCCCAAATATTTGTTGTTGGATCCTTTACAGAAAAATGCCACCTCCCAGGCTACAGAAATGTTCAGCTTTACACTGTGTGTCCCTTGCTTTCCCAAAGGTCTTTTTTCTATTTTTTAAAATAAAGGCATATATATATTTTTGTTTTCCACAATATAATTTTGTATGTGTAGGGATTCATCCCCGTGTCTAGCCCGTATCCATGAACATTGTTTAGCTTTGATTCTACCAACTGTGAATTGGATCATCAACGTGTTGTAGACTTACAGGGAAGGTAGACAATCGAAACTTGCGTGAATCATTTAATAAAAGTTGCTGCCAACTTTAAGCAAAATAATCCTCCTGCCTAATGCTACAATCCATTACTTCTCTTTTTAAGCATGTTTTGTTGAAGGCAAGACAGCACAATGATGTTACAAATATGTTTTAAGAAATAAAATATGTAACTTGCAAAAGATTCTAATACCAACTTCCTTTTCCATATCTCTCTAAATCCAGAATCAATTAGGTGTTTACCTCCAATCATCAGCAGTTGGTATTAGAATCTTTTGCAAGTTAAACTCAGTCTTCTGTGAAGCCCCAGTTAGTAGGAGTGTATTTATATACTTCTGTTGCTTTAAATGCTTGTTTACTTATTTATTTGTCTATTTTACAGATAGAATCACAGATACATGCATAGGGAGATCATTAGATAATGGATAGATAGAGAGATGGATAGGGAAAGAGAGGTAGAGGGAATCTTCCATTTGCTGGTTTACTCATCAAATGTGTGCAACAGCTAGGTCTGAACCAGGCTGAAGCTGGTAGCTAGGAACTCCCAGTTCCAACGAAACTGTATCACATAATACAATGTAATCAATGAATAAAAAAAAATTAAATTTAGATGATTATGGTAGAAATGTTCTTCATTTAAATCTATGTGCATCTTTGCCTGTGATTTAGTAAGTCAGTCGCAAAGTGAAAAAAAAAAAAAGAATTCGCACAAGTTAATGGCAACTTGAGTGCATTGTAAGTAATCTAGCCCTTCTTTTAAAAACTTGACAATCCAGGCATATTTTAAATTGAAATCTAATGTCCTTTTAAAATGCGTATGTATTACAACAGAAGCCACAACAACAACAATATGGCTTCTCATTTATGGGGATGTACAGTGATGGAGTACTAGGGACTACCATATCCAGATGTGGGGGTACAATGCAATATGCATCCCTGCTCCCGGGTCAGAAATGGACTCTCCGTGAAATTGTTGGAAATGTGTAGGCGATGGGATGGTGGACTGGCATTGTGCCAGCAATGATGGGGCACACGTCAATGACAGACTGATGGAATTATGACTTTTTATGAAGGACTATGCTATTGTAGCAACATGGGGAAAATCTGTCAGGGGGTAGGAGTTTGGAAGAGGGGAATCCCAGTCTATATGAAATTGTACCACAAAATCAAAACATCCTCAAAATAAAAATTTAACAAAAAATGCATATGTAGACAGATTTTAAAGTTTATTGTTATTCTTTGTCCCTGTTTTTTGCTTTGGAGAGTTTGGTACTTTTTAAAATGTTTGTTAGCGTGCCCTTCATATTTCTATTATTCGTTTATTTGTGTTGCTTTGGGACGCACCGATTTTTTGGTTCTTAAATTTGCTGTTTCAATTTATCTGCTATACAAGCCAATCTGCTACTATCAATTTGAGCACTTCTGTTGGCAAGCATGAGAAAGTCCAACGTTGTCTTAACAATTACTGGGGACTTACTGGCATAAGCAACGACAATACGTCAGTCTCCAGCTGTAGTACAAACATGGCCTCTGTTCTTCACAACTGAACTTTATGCTCATGTCAGTTTCCATCTGGTTTGGCAACCTGTTTCAGGTTTTGCACTACATCATCCAGGCATCTGTGTCACACAGGTCCCTGAAGAACCCTACAGTCATCTTGATTAGCCACTTTCGGTTGCAAGCCAGCCCACAAATCAATCATCGTGCCCACAGAGACAACACATCTTCATGAGATAGCCAAGGCTGTGTGCTTTTCAGTAACCCCACATGTCCCATAGGATATCACAGCCCTCAGCCCTAGGGATATTGTATTCTTGGGAGGCAGCCAGTTGGTGTTCAGGAGTTTCTTTGCGAATGTGTTTTCATCTTCAATAGCGGACATCCTCCTTGTCAGGCTTACACAGGCCTCATTTATACTCTGAAATAGTAACAACCCTGGTTTTAATGTTAGTTTGTTTTCAATTTTTTGTTTGTTTGAAAGGCCAATTTTCCAGAGAAGGAGAGCTGAAGTGAAAGTCCTTCCGTCCCTGATTCATTTCAAAGTATGGTCTGATTTGAACTGATCCAAAGCTGGGAACCAGGAGCTTCTTCTGGGTCTCTCATCTGGATGCAATGACCCAATGCTTTGGACCACTCTCCACTGCTTTCCTAGGCCATAAGCAGGGAGCTGGATTGGAAGTGGAGCAACCGGGATCCAAACTGGCACCGGTGAGGGATGCTGGTGACACAGAGTGGAGGAATAACTGACTAGTCCATGACACCAGCCCAAATTATCCTTGTTTTTCAATTGTTCGTCAAACTACCGTATTGGTCCTGCCTTTTCTCCCTTAGGTAGATCT